>NC_136065.1:2066739841-2067979341 GCF_964261635.1 Lissotriton helveticus
CGAGACTGCAGAAAAAATATCGGGCTCCCGACGCGGATCCGGATTTTCTAAGGGTAGAACCCCCTCCAGACTCTGTGATTGTGACGGCAGCTCGTAAACAGCATGCCACCACTCCGTCATCCACAGTTCCGCCAGATAGGGAATCCAGGTGGCTGCATTCGTCTGGGAGAAAGGTTTGTGGGACGTCGGCGACCTCCATGAAGGCTGTGAGTGCCACGGCCTTATTGGGGCGGTATGAACGAGCCCTCTGGGAATCTCTCCAGCAGTTTGTGGAACACCTGCCTCATGACAAGAGAAGATTTCCAGGAGGTGTTGAATGAGGGGATGTTGGTGGCGAATCAGGTCATCAGTGCCGCAGCCGACTCTTCCCTGCTGGCGGCGCATGGTTTCTGCCATGGGATTAACCAGCGAAGACACGCCTGGCTCCGCTTCACGTCGCTAAAACATGACGCACAACAAAGGGTTGCCAATCTACCATTCTCTGGCGAAACCCTATTTGGAAAACATGCGGATGACGAAATGGCCCGCATGAAGGTGGAGGCCGAAACGCTCACGGCTGTGGGTTTGGAAAAACCCAAGGATAACAAGAAGTCGTACCGCCCGTTCCAGAGACGGTTCGGTGGACAGGGCAGAGGGCGTGGCCAGTCTTCAGGACAGCAACAGCAGCAGTTCCGAAGACCGTTCCAGAAGCGCCAGAAAGGCAGAGGCGGCCACCAGTCGGCAACAGCGACTAAAGGCCCGGCCGGGTATAGGCCCTGAGTGCTTACTTCCCCTACATCCGTTACCCACTCCGGTGGGGGGAAGCGTTCAATTTTTTCTGGCAGAGTGGAGAAAAATTACTCCGGACAAGTGGGTGCTGAATATTGTTTGCAATGGATACAGTCTTCGGTTCACCAGCCCGCCTCCATCAATCCCTCCGGTCAGCTCGCAGTTTCAGTTGCACGAGCTCCAGGCGGAGGCTGATATCCTGTTAAGGAAAAGGGCGATAGAAGACGTACCTCTGTCTCAAAGAGGAAGAGGTCTGTACTCCCGGTTCTTCCTGGTTCGAAAAAAGGACAAGAAAGAGTTCAGGCCCATTCTGGATTTGCGGCAAGCAAACAAGTGGATTCGCAGAGAAAAGTTTTGCATGCTGTCGTTGCATCAGATTTATCCTCAGCAGCAACGGGGAGACTGGCTGTTTGCCATAGACCTACAGGATGCGTTCTTCCATGTGCCCATTGCACACAAACACAGGAAGTTCCTGCGATTCCAAGTCGGCGCCAATCATTATCAATACACAGTACTCCCATTCGGACTGAAGTCGGCGCCGAGAACATTCTCGGAGTGCATGGTGGTGGTAGCAGCACACCTGAGAAAGAACAAGGTGTTTGTCTACCCGTACCTGGATGATTGGTTGATCAAGGCCTCCTCCTTCTCGGAAGCTCAAGCACACTTCCGAAGACGTGCGTTCTCTTGAACAAGCTGGGGTTGCACATCAACATGTCCAAGTCTGTTCCGACTCGGTCCAGTGCATACAGTACTTGGGAGCCTCCATCAATACGCTGTCAGCAAGCGTGTCTCCTTTGGAGGAGCGACGATTATCACTCCTTCGGAAGGCTCAGGCCCTTATGACCGCTCCCATCTACAACAGTGAGGACGGTGTCTTCTTTACTGGGATCGATGGCCTCGTGTATCTTCCTAACGCCACACACACGACTGCACATGAGACCGTTGCAAGAGTGCTTGGAAGACCAGTGGGATCAGAGGAAAGGATCTTGGGACGACAAGATACGACTGTCTCTGCATGCTCTTCAGTCCCTGAAGTGGTGGTGTTCGGTGAAGAATCTCCTCAGAGGGGTCCCCTTCCACAAGGACATTCCCACTCAGACTGTCGTGACTGATGCTTCTCTCCACGGTTGGGGGCGAACTCCGGAGAATTGCAGATTCAAGGAACGTGGTCCCCGCTGGAGGCCACGTATCGCATCAATTTCCTGGAACTCAGAGCTGTTCACTTGGCACTGAAGGCCTTTCATCCGTCCTTTCAGACCAGCTCTCTGCTTGTACAGACGGACAATACGACCACGATGTATTACCTCAACAAGCAGGGGGGTCGAGATCGCGCACTCTGTCGCAGGAGGCGCAGGCGATCTGGCATTGGCTTCTGGCCCGAGGACTGACGATAACGGCTACCCATCTGCCAGGTGTGCAGAATGTTCAGGCGGACGCACTGAGCAGACTGATTCAGGAAAACCACAAATGGGTCATAAATGACGAAGTACTAGGAGAAGTCTTCGCAAGGTGGGAACTCCAGACGTAGATCGGTTCGCCACTGCCGAAAACAGCAAATGCGAGACTTCGACTCCAGGTACTACCAGCAGGGGATGCTGGGGAATGCGCTATGGATCAACTGGTCGAACAGCTTTCTGTACGCTCTTCCACCCATTCCCCCGATTCCGGCGGTGCTCATTAAGTTGTCCCAGTCCAGGGCGCGGATGATCCTGATTGCCCGGAATGGCCCAGACAGTGGTGGTTCACGGACCTGCTTCACCGGTCTCTCCTTCCTCACATACAGCTGCCGTGCAGGCCGGACCTTCTCACGAAGTTCGGGGGACAGATGTTGCACCCCAACATCTCGTCTTTGAGTTTGGCGGCATGGCTCCTGAGATCGGGCAGATTCAAATGGCCATATTGCACTAAGATTGTATGGACATACTGAAGGAATCCAAGCGACCTTCCACTCGGACTTCATATGCTTACAAGTGGAAGAGGTTCTGTATCTGGAGCAAGTCCAAGAACTATGATCCGACGACGTGCAAGGAAGATGTCATCCTTCCTTACCTTCTACATTTGGCGCAGTCTGGCCTTAATGTCCATTCCATTAAGGTTCATCTCGCTGCATTGACTGCCTACAGGAAATGCCCTACACAGACTTCCTTCTTCCAGATGCCTGTGATCAAAGATTTTCTGGAAGGCTTGAAGAAAGTATTCCCTCCTGTCAGGCTTCCTTCGCCTTCATGGGAATTGAATGTGGTGCTGTCCAGATTGATGAAGGAGCCTTTTGAACCTATTCATAAGGCTTCGTTGCAGCACCTGTCCTGGAAGGCGGCGTTCCTCGTGGCCCTTACATCGGCCCGCAGGGTGAGTGAAATTCAGGCATTGTTGCCTAGAACCTTATTCTGTATTTCTTGCTGCTACGGTTGTTATGCGTACTCACCCTAAATTTCTTCCCAAGGTTATTTCTGATTTTCATGTCAACCAGACCATAACTTTGCCTACGTTTTTTCAGAATCCTTCGTCTCCAGCGGAAAGGTCTTTACATTTCCTGGAAGTTAGGAGGGTGTTGAAATTTTATCTGGATAAAACCAGAGATATTCGTAGGTCAGATCAATTGTTTATCAATTATGGATTGGTCAGGACAGGTCCTGCGACCTCTAAGCAGTCTATCTCTAGGTGGATTGTGTCCTGCATACAGTTGTGTTACCAGAAAGCTAATAGACCCTAGGGGGTAAACCTAAGGCTCATTCCACCAGGGGCAAAGCTGCCACGACAGCTTTGCTCCGTAATGTTCCAATTGCAGAAATCTGCAAGGCGGCCACTTGGAAGTCGGTCCATACCTTTGCTAAGCATTACTGCCTGGACACTGATGCCAGGGCAGACGCTCAGGTTGGGCAGGCTTCGCTGCGAAATGTGTTCGCACAGTAGTGGTGTTAGGTCTCTTTTCTTCACCGCCGCTTTGGTGTGGGGATGGGCTTGCCATTCTATTCACTAGATTATGACTATACACAGAGATCCCCTACTACAGAAGGAGTAGTTTCTGTCCTGTAACTCCAGTTCTGTAGTAGGGGTATCTGTTATAGTCATAAGCGCCCGCCCGCCTCCCCGGTGGAGAGAGATGTTAATGTAAGGAATGCTACAGGTCTGGTGTGTTTCGCCTTAAAAAAGAACTGAAAGTAAGTGGGACCTGCTGTGCATTCTGGGATACTGGGAGAAGTTCTGGAAAGTTCTCTTAAAGGCACAGTATCCTATTTAAGCCACATAATGGCAGCCTATGGGGCTTGTCTGTCCATGCCTTCTTCTCTATCATTCCAGAGGCTTTTACTGGTAGAGGCAAGTTTCTCTATGGGAGAAACTGGGCAGGCTGTGCTATTTGTGTGTTTTTTGATGGAATTTCTAGTTGAAGTACTGGACAGTGTAGCCTGTGGATATAGGCTGTATTATTTGTCTTTAAATTCTCTCTTGTGTCTTTGCAGTTCTGCAATTTTCTGACAATTTAAGAGATTATTTTTGATTGCCGGGGTCCACGCACATGAGCGGGACGATTCACTAGATTATGACTATAACAGAGATACCCCTACTACAGAACTGGAGTTACAGGACAGAAACTACTTGCGTTTATACAAAATCAACAAGCATTTACAGTGCAATAGGTCTCGCATTTGCAAAAGTTAGAGCTATTGGCATTGTAAATGACAAACCTTTTATTTAGGTGTTGGTTTTGAAAACATATTAATAAATGCAATAGGTCTCGTATTTACGTGAGTTTGAGCTATTGACATTGCAAATAAGAATGCGTTTTATTTATGTTTCAAAAACCAAAACAAATAAAGGGCATTGTCATTTACAATGCCAATAGCTCAAACTCGCGTAAATGCGAGACCTGTTGCATTGCAAATGCTTGTTTATTAAAAAAACAGGCAAGCTAAGGGAGAAATACATTCTTACACTACTTTTAAGGCCGAAGTGGCAGAATAATCTGTCACATGCCATCAGAGCCCTAGTGAAGGTGTTCGAGAATAGCATCTCTAGGGTGGAATAAAGTTTGAAGACGAAAGATACTGTTTTGAAGAGTGACATTAAAGGAGAAGGTGACAATTGTGAAGGGGTTCTGAAATTGGGACAGGGTATGCTTAACAGACTTGGGGTAAATAAGACAGTCAGTCTAAAAGCTACTGAAATAACGTGTTTCCATTAGGCGAGAGACTGTGCTGTAAATAACCATCAGTGAGTGCGCTTCATCCACCCAGAAACAAATGTGCAATTTACAGCACATGCATTAAAGGGCCGACTGCTTTCCATGTGGGAACTAGTCAATTAATCTAACGCAACACTCTCACGACACCCTCTCTCTGGAGGTGCTGAACGGAACCGTGAACTCATACCATCAGCATTAAACACTACAAGAACAGAATCATAGGAAAAGTTTTGGGTTACAACTTCTGGCTAAAACGGCATCTGCAAAATACATTAACAAGTAATCAGAAATCTATAACCAAAAGTTCGTAATAGTGAGTAAGATAGAGTGTTTTAGAGTGAGTGAGTAAGAGAGACTAAGTGTGTGTGAGTGAGTTTGAAGGATGGAGTTAATCGACTGAGTGAGAGACTGTTTTAAATGCAGTTTGTTAGTGACTGTGATTGAGTGAGTTAGTGATTGAGAGAGTGGTCGAGTTAGTGAGTGCGAGTGAGTGATTTAGTGATTGAGAGTATGAGAGTTAGTTAGTGGTAGAAGGAATGTGTTTGAGAGTTTGATTTTGTGAGTGTGATGCAACTCCATCTATCTAACACTGAGGAGGGCAAGCCATATGAAATCAAAGTGAACTTCTGAACCTGCGGTGTAAGGACTATTCCAGACTCCAAAACTGGAAAGGTCTGTTTTTTAAAAACTGAGAAGGACCACAATTGTGAACGGCCACACGAGCGCACAAGTTTAAGCGGGAAAAAAAAACAAGATTACAAAGCATTGTGATCACCGGTAGCGGCCACAGAGGAAATAAGTGAAAGTTAAAAACGGCAGCTAAACAAGCAAGTCAAGCCAGTGTTCCTCGGCTCAGAAGGGCATTAAATAACTATGCCCTCAAAATTTCACACGGCACGCGTAAACCCATAACTAAACAAGTCATTGTGGCAAAAGAATATCAATTCACTACCTTGAAATCCAATGAAATTAAATGCGGCCGGGAAATGCTCTCAGCATTGCGGGGACGGGGGGCGCATTCCTTTGACGTGTGAAGCGGGGGAGCGCATACCTTTGAAGTGAAGCTCACTGCATTGCATTGCTGTGGTGGGTCTGATGCAGTGATGCGAGGCAGGCGGCTCGGGAAGCAAATGGAAAGCAAATGGAAAGCGTGTGCACGGACACACATGCACTCGGCGCAATCCGCCTGGTTTAGCTTTCCTGGTTTCAACTCAATAGTCTCGACATCTGCAATGCGCAAGCGCATTGGCAGAGGTCGAGACCTAAAAATTAAATGATCAAACTTTTCGTGTGATTTCCACATATATTTTTCCAGTTTTCATGAAAAAGTATATTACCACATTTCTAGACAAGGCAGAAGCCTAACATACAATTACAATGTCAAAAATAACGTTTAAAAGATTACAAAATCTCAAAATCAATCATGTTCTTGTATGCTTCAGGGAAGAATTCTCTCGGTGCCCAATGCCTTTCGAGCTCTAAGAGCTCTTCCTCCGGGGCCTGTAAACTGAACATGTAAATGAGTTTAATTTGAGCCTTTACAAAAAAATTCACAATGTGCAAGGCGTTTCTTCATTGTTTACCATATGTCGTGTGTGTGTTTATGAATGTTATGTGATGAATAAGGAAAGCCCCTCACCGCACCACTCTTGTGCTCAACATGACAAGTAACTACTTCCATACTCACTCTCCGAGTGGAAGAATCCTCAACACACCTCCTGTTACAAAAAAAAATCTGTTTCAACACAAGACAGACAAAATGACCGTCCTTGAGAGCTATCCTACTTTTACCCTGATAATACTGTCGTGAAAACTTTCTGAACAAACTTACCTTACTTCCCTTGACAAAGACTCGCTATTCCCTGCTCCGTGGAACCCAATTACAGACTGGTCCTGTCTCCTGAAAATCGGTAAAATTACATGTTCACCAAAAACGCTATCAACAAACGCTATGAAAAAACGCAATTAAAAAAAAACTCCCACAGAGAGCACCCAACTCTCCCATTTACCGCTATGAAAGCCCTTGGCCGTACCTGCTGCTCAAATCTCTCCTTAGCGTCTTGACAAACTCCACCTTTCCACCAGCATCAACGAAATCTTCTCTCACGAATACAACCATTTCCACTTTTACTCGCGCGGAACTCAAAGTGCAATAGAGACCGAAAACGGACTTCCCTTTGCCGTCACTGTGGGCGCCATCTTAGAATGGGACTCATTCAATGCACTATATGAAACGAGTCTAAAAGGAGTCTCAAGACTCGATCAAAACTTTCCCTGACTGGAAAATTATAAGAACGTGTGTGAATGATAGCTGAAAAAATAAAAATGGGTGATTTTAGTACAGAGTGAATAAACGGGTGTGTAATTGTGAGAAAATTCGGGAGGGGAGCACCATATCACTCAGTTGGCAGCTACTTTCAATGGTGTTGAAAATCGCGACATCTTATGAATGTAACAACCTAATTATAATCCCAAAGAAGTTACCTTAGTTACCAAAATACATTTCAAATAAAACACATTCCTGTGAGTGCATGCATCTGTCCTACAGATACAGAGTAAAATGAATACATTTATACAGAACTTCATAGGAAACAGATCAAATCTACTTTTTCATTGAGCCCCCTTGGCTCCTGCGTTTCCAATCTCTTGATCCAATAGATCTCTCTTTGAAGGAGGGATCTGGTTAGATCCACTCCTTCATAGGTTTTAACTTTCTCCAGTATTGAAAACCTGATCTGGGATATGTTGTGATTATTTTCAATCCAGTGTTTGGCTAAGTTGCTTTTTGTGCTTTGGTTCCTGATGGTGCTTTTATGTTCCGAAACTCGAATTTTTTGTTTCCTCTCTGTTTTCCCTACATAAATTTTGCCACATGGGCACTTTATGAAATAGATCAGGTTGTTGGAATTACAATCTCCATCATAGTGTAGTACAATTTCTTTCCCAGTCCGTGGGTGATGTAAGGTCCCTCGTACAATTACGTTATGGCAATGCAAACAATTGGAACATCTTTTCATTCCTGTATGAGCTACTTCTAATTCCCTTGTAGGTGTCATCAACAGTTCGTTCAAGTTTTTTGATCTCGTAAAGGCAAAAATTGTTTTTTGAAAAAAAATTCCTTGGAAATCTGATTCATTCTGTAATATTTCCCAGTGTCTGTTCACGATATTCTTGATTTTTTGGGAAGATGTGGAGAATTTCGCGACGTACAGTCCCGCCACGCTTGGGGCAAAAACGCTGCCCATTGATGTTCCGGTGGTTTGCAAGTAATATGTGCCTTTGTACTCTAAGTAGTTCTCCTTGAGCGCAAGGGCTGCACAGTCAAAGATGAATTGGTGTGGTGTATGGTTACGCCCAAGGCGTTGGCATCAACACATCGTGTAGGACCTGTAGTGTGGCGTCTTGAGGGAGACCGCTGTAGAGGCTTTCTATCTCCAGTCTCACCAGTAGTTGGGTAGTTTGGTCAAAGCTCGTTTCTGCGATGATGTTAAGGAGATGTTTGGTATCCTTAATGTAGGTGGGAGTTTTTTGTACCATGGGGTTCAGGAAGTGGTCGCAGTATCTTAAGAATGGTTCCAGTAGTGAATTGATCCCTGAGACTATGGGTCTTCCAGGTGGTGGTATAGTCCCCTTGTGTACTTGGGTACAGTGTAAAAGTATGGGACTTTCGCGTTTTTGGCACATAGGTATTCAGCTTCCTGGGTTGAGATTTATTCAGAGTCGATGGCTCTTTTAACCCTGGTGTGTATGGTGGTCTGTAGGTCCGCAGTGGGGTCTTTGACCGAGCGTTTGTAATTGCAGGTATCGCTAAGGAGTCTGCGGCATTCTAGGTCATAGTCTGATTTGTCCAGGAGGACGATCCCTCCCCCCTTATCCGCCGGTTTGATGATCACCGTCGGGTTATTTTGTAGGCGTTGTATGACATCTCAGTCTTGTTTGGATAGGTTGTTGAAGGGTTCTGTCTGGTTCAATTAAGATTTCTGCTGGTACACTTGTGGGTGGCGGCACAAAGGTGGATTTCAGCCTAAAGCCTGTTTAGTTAGGATTAGTGCTGGTGGGTGTCTCATCGGGAGTCGCCTTTTCAAAGAAAGCCTTGAGTTTGAGCTTTCTAAAGAATTCGGCTAGTTCCACATGGAGTTTAAATTTGCCCAGACGTGTGGTCAGGACGAAAGAGGCCCATGCTGAGGACCGCTGTTTCTTTTTCTGTCACAGGTGTGCTAGATAGGTTGAATTCTAGGGATATAGGTATTTTGATGGTCATTGCTTGCTTGTCCCTGGTTGCTCCTGTGATTTGTTGCGCGTGCTGGCACTCACTGGATCTTCTTCTTCCGCCCAGTGGACCTGCTGGTGGTTTCGTCTTCAGCCGCGTGATCTGCAGCCCTGTCCTATAAAAGAATGTATTTGGTTCCCTTGGTAGAAGGGCATCGGGCCAGGTGGGTATAGAGGTGGGTCCCCATAGAATGAATGTTGCATTTGCCCAATTGGTGGTGGGCTGAAGGTATGGGTTTGTTGAGGTCCCTGCCAAGTTTGTGGCCAGCGTTGGCCCCGGCGTCCTCTGCAGTGTTGTTTGTTGAAACCTGAGCTGGAGTCGCTTGATACAGAGGTGTTTTCTCCTGAGCTGTCATAGGTGCCTCCTCCCTTGTTCGTGGGTATATAGACATTCTCAGCGTATGGATATATTTTAGAGTAGCTACATTTTTTGCGATCCTTTTGAAATTTGTTGATTTTGCTTTGAGTCAAGTATTCTTTATATTCAGCCACCTCTTTGCTTTGGTCATCCAGTTTCTTTTTGTATGAGGTTAGTGTGGTTTTGAAGTGGCTCTCTGTGGCTTGGATGTCAATGATGATTGTATCAGAGAGGCGTTTGGCTGTTTTGATAATAAGCACTAGCCAGTTCCTGGTGCAGTGCCATGCTATCTGGGCCCAGTCCTTCCTGAAGGTGTCATCCAGGAATATTCTTGGGGCATTGGTAACAAGGAGCCCCCGTGGTGCCGTGTTGGTGCGAAGATATTTGGTCAGTATGACACAGTGTAGAATAGTTCTTATTCGATTCCGCTTTTTCTCCGCGAGTGTGTCCCAGTCTGTTGTTTGTGCTATGGTATTAGAGATGTTAAAATCTGCCAGAAAAGATTGGTCAGCAAGGATCTCACGGATGTCATCCTCACTGAAAGTTAGGCCGTGGTTTTCGGCCATCGTGGGTGCTGGTTGACTCTCGCAGCTGTGTGTGTGTGTGTGTGTGTGTGTGTGTGTGTGTGTATATATGTGTGTGTGTGTATATGTGTGTGTGTGTGTATATGTGTGTGTGTGTGTATATGTGTGTGTGTGTATATGTGTGTGTGTGTATATATATATATATATATATATATATGTATGTATATATATGTGTGTGTATATATATATGTGTGTGTGTGTGTATGTATATGTATATGTATATATATGTATATGTATATGTGTATATATATATATATATATATATATATATATATATATATATAATTTTTTTTTCTTTTTTTTACTGGTAGGTAGCATTTTCCTTATGGTACATGTTTAACTTGTGACCTATGCACTCTATATACAAATCTGAACCAGGATGGTTTGGTGAGTGAAGATGTCTCGATGTTGACTGATAACTTTATTTGTTTATTGGATTGAGGAAGAGCAAAGTAAAGAACTTGTATTTAAAATAATTATTTGACTGAATTGCTTCTGCAGTTCTGACACTTAATCCCAGTTATTTTTGAGGTCCTTTGCAGTGTATATGATGTCACCCCTGCACCTCATCTCAAAACTCAGATTCTCGGTAACAATGCCAAAACCTCCTGTGATTCTGGGCAAATCACTTAATCTCTCTGTGCCTAAAATGAATGTGTCCTCATGTAATGTAACTGGTGCTATGTAAAGCACTCGGATACCCGATTCAGTTCGGGTCTAGTTCGCGCTATATAAAAATCAGCAAAAAAAAAAAAACTTTATGCATGCTGTGATACCAGAATAATGATTTTAGCACAGATTTGCATTTGCATTTTAATGCATGTTTCAATCTATATTTTTATCTTACTAGGTCAGCCTGTTGCAAGTGTGCCGGGGTTTCCTCCTGCTCCCACACGAGTAGTCTTCACGAGACCCACAGCTCCCACTGTACGCAACGTCCAACCCAGGGCTCCGCCCCCTCCAGGAGCAGCGGTAGGAAGACATAATTTTCCTTGTGAATTAAAAACTCCTGTTTTATATTTTTAGACCCTATCTTCTTGCCTGAAAGACTATTCAGTGATGCCAGTTTGCCTTCCTGCATGAGCTTAGTATCTTTGAAAGTCCTTTAAGCACTTTAAGCAAGTGAGGTATTGGATTTCAAAGTTCAATGAGAATTCTTTATATTGTATTGTCGCCGTACTATTTCATAGACCATAAAATGAAAGTGGGCATGAGATGTGAGCCTTGAGACCCAGTTTCTCTTATTTGGATAAAATCAATTGTAATAGAGCGAGTCTGTTTAAATAAACCCTATACGGCATATTTCAGTGCCAGAGTATGGCAGACTGATATGTAATGAATTTAGCTCATCCTATAGTGAAAGCCTAGGTAGATCTGAAATTGAAGTTAATGACCGTAATGGATATTGACCCTGACTCTGGGTACTAGCAGCAAAACACTTTGAAGATTTGTAGGTAAATACTGATAGCCCAAGGTAAAAATCTTGGTAATGAACTCCAGTTAGACTGCACTGATTATTTTCTAGCCTTGCAAAATATCTTTTAAAAGCATGAAACATGCATCAGTAATTGGAGTTCTAGAAATTAACATCTGAAATGAAAAAGTTTATGCTTTGAGCACCCAACTCCTGCGAAAGCTGGCACACATTCTCCTGTAAAAGGGACTTTGAACTTGCGTATTTGGGGTTGGAAATGTATATATGTGTACCTGTACAGACTGATCTGATAGACTACTAGCCGCAGATTCCTTCATGTAGAATTATTGTTAGGCGTGTGTATGTGGTGTTTGGGGGAGGATCATGGCACCACTGATTGTGCGGCGTGCCAACAGTTGAAGTCGTGGCGGGAGCGCCGGATGAAACTTCTGTTGGCGGGTCTCTCCAGGTCGACGTCCTCCCCTCGGTCTGCTTCGGCGGATGGCTTTAGATACGGCTGTGTTCGTCGTCCTCGCCCTTCTCCGATGTCATGTGAGCGTCATGTGAGCGTCACACCCCGGTGGGTTAGTGTCACAGTTTGTCCCCAGGGGCTGGTTTCCAGCATGCCGGGGGCGTGGGCTTTCCGCGGGTGATGCGCCCCGCGTTTTGTCCTATCCACCTTTTCCCGGTGCTGGGGCGTCGAGAGTCCAGATGGAGACGGCTTTGCTGGCATCTCCTCCTCCTCCCCCACTTCTCCCCCCCCCCCCTTCCTTCCCGGGTGTCGGCGGATCCCCTGCCTTGCGCGGGGCCCTCCGCTGCGGCTTCGGCGCCAACTGGTTCAGATCCAGGCTTGGAGGATGTGGTGCTGTTGGGGTGCTGCTCCTCCAGGGCACCTCCTTCAGGCCAAGGCGTCTCAGCCTTGACACAAACTCCCGCGAGAGTCCCTGTGGTGTCGCGGGAGGTCGCCGGGGCTCAGGTCGCATCCCGAGCCCCTCTGTCCTTTGACAAGGTGGTCCTTTCCAAGGCGACACCGCTACAGCGCCGCCAGCGGATGGCCCGTGCAAAGCCACAGGGGTTGGTGGACCCTCCTCGTCCCGCTCCGGGTCGTGGCTGGGTGGGGGACCCCTCGTCCCTCTCCGGGCCCCTCTCGTCCCTTCCCACAGGCGGTTGCCTCGTCTTAGGGCGAGTTGGAGGTTGAATCATCCCTGGCACCGCCACATGGGTTGCCGGACGATCTCTGCCACATTCTGGGCCGCGGCTTGGGGAAGGCTTTGTCACTCCCCAGGTCCTTCTCGTTCCTCAACGCAGGCGGCTGCCTTGGCAGGGATCACACCGTTGCCGCCCCGGGGCCACTTCGGCTCCGGCTCCACTCCGGTCCCAGATGCGGTGTTACTTGGAGGAACCCAGTCCGGTGACGTCTGATGGTGCCGACGTCCTGCCTCAGGCAGCAGACTCTATGGCTCCGGGCAGGGGTCGTGCTGCGGATTTGTCTACGGACGCTCCTTCTCCGGAGGCAGGCTGTATATTGGTGTCGTCCTCCCCAGAGACTGGTCGCCGTGTGGTATCTTTTACACCGGCGTTGTCAAAGGGCGGCTCCCCTCTCTTCCTTCGGCACCTTCCGACTTCCAGGTCTGGCCCTTGCCCCTGCCCGCCCCGCTTTGCTTCGGGGACGGCCGCCTTAGTTTGCAGCAGTCACCCACGGAGGAGCTGCTTTCTCCACCGCGGGGCCCTACGGAGGCGGGTGCTGCCTTTGCTCATGCAGTGTCCACGGCTGTGGGGATCCTGCGCTTGGGTGACCCGGTTGCTCATTTTCCGGCGGACCACCTCTTGGAGGTTCTCCACCAGGGCTCTGGTGGGAGGGAGATCTTGCTTCCCTTCGAGGGTTCGCTTCTTTCTTCCTTGATAAGGGTTCGGATGCATCCCGCCTCAGGGGATCCGGTGCCTCAGCATCTTCTGCACCGGTACCTTCCGGCGCCGTGTTACCCGGCATGTCTTTCCTTTCACCCCTCCGCCGCCAGTCCGCTTTTGCGGACAGCTTTTCCCTCCCTGCCGCCACTGTTGACTCTGCCGTCCTGGGAGACCCGCTAGCTGGACTCTTGGGGGCGCCTCGTCCAGCGCTGCCCTGTGGGCTCTTAACACCTTGTGTGTTCTGGCTAGGGCCTCCTCCTGTTTGTGGGACTCTGCTGAGTCTCTGGGATCCTCCGCGCCCTAGGAGAATGTTCAGGTGGACTTACGGCATCATGCGTTGGATGGCCGGGAGGTTACGGCGTTTATTCTCCGCTCCGCTCATCTCAGAGTTGCTGGGCCGAACCATGGCTTTCTCAGTCGCCATGCTTGGCTTCGGGACGGAGTGTTTCCTGAGAATATTCGGGAGCGATTCATTGATCTTCAGTTTGATGGCAGCCTGTTCCATGCCCCGGCTGACTTCGCCATCCAATAGTTCTTGGCATGGCTCCCTCCTCCTCCTCCTCGCCTTATCCTCCTCCTCCTCCTCCTCCTCCTCCTCCTCCTCCTCCTCAGTGACTGAGTTGGGCTGGTTCTGGGCCTTCTTAGGCCGTTTGTTCTGGCTGTGGAGTGTGTTTTTCTGGCCATTTAAGTCCTCCCTTGGGACTTTGGCATTGTTGGCTGCTGGTCGGCCCTTTGTGTGTGTGTTTCGCTGGAGTTGTTGCGCGGTCTTGACCCTGAGATTGGGCCTTCTGCTTTGCTTGGGCTGCTTGTCAAGCCTTCTGCTGGGGCGTTTTTCCCTGTGGTTCCTTTGTTTTTCTTCTGCTGCGGAAGTTCTTCCAAAGAGGGTTCCCATATCTTGGGACTTAGCATACCCTATGTGTGGTAGTGGCAGCTGTTATGTCTTGCGCTCGGCTAAGGAGTTCTGGTCGCCTTCGGGTGTCCGTTCTCCATGGCCTTTGTGTATGTTGCATTTGCTTCTCGGTCGTGTGCGCGGGCCCTCGTAGTGGTGTGCCCGGGCATTCCCTCATCCCCCTGCTCCTGTCATGAGGGCTGTGGTGATTTGTGTTCTCCCTTGTCAGGCGCCGCCTGCCTGGCCTTCCTGGGGCCCTGGGCTGTCCTTCTTGCTTCTGGCGGCTTACAACTGTCGGCGCCTTTCTGGCTGGCATGTTGCCCTCCATTTGGGGTGGGTTCACTTTCTTTTCCCTAGTTTCATTGGGCCCTCTAGGCTTAGTATTCTTCGCCTGTTCCTGTCTTGGCATTGGATGGAAGCTATGTAGTCGAGTTCTGTGCTTCGGCCTTCCTGGCCTTGCCATTGGTTCCTCTGCTGTGAGTGTACGGCTCTCTTCAGTCTTTCTCCCTCCTGCATCTCCTGGGGGTCGGTGCTGTTCTGCTTGTGAAGATCCTCTTGCCTGGCTGGGACTAGGTTCTACCTGGTCCGCAGATCTGGTCCCCTTGGGACCCTCTGTTCTGTTCAGGCTGGTGGGGTCCTTTTGCAGACCCTCCTTTCCCGTGGGTATTGCTAGGGTATCTATTCTAGGAATCTGCGGCTAGTAGCCTCTATCAGATGTATCTGGTAAAGACGATTCTAGCCGCAGATTCCTTCACGGCCCTCCCTTCCTCCCCGTTCTACGAGGACCCTTGGGTTGATCTTCGGTACTCGCCTCCTGGTGGGGGGCTGTATCTCCTGTGAGTGCCTTCTTTGCTCTTGACGGGTGGCTCCGTCTGGTTGCGGTTTGTTCCTCCTTGTTTTTTGGGGGATGGGGTTCCGGCGCTCCGGTGCCCCGCTGCTTTGGCTACTCCAGGTTTGTGGGGATTGCCTTCAATCTCTGTCCTCCCCTCCCTTTCCTTCCCCTCTAACCTCTGAACAGTGGTCATCTGGCTATGCCTAGTTCCTTGGGTGGTATCCCTCTATGCTGGGGTGGCTTGGAGGTTTGTCCTCCCTGTCTGTCTCAGGACTGTCTCCCCTTCCTTATTCAAGATGGGGGGTGGGAGGCCTGCTTCATGTGTCCTGACTTGTACGCATGTTCCTTGCCTCTGGGTCACTGGGGCAGGGGGAGGCTGTCTATGTACGGGCAGGGTGGCTGCTCAGGGCTCTGCTCTTTCTCCTTTCCCTGCCTTTGGTTTCTGCAATATTGACACTGCTCCTTGTGGTGTTATAAATTTTACAGGAGTGTAACCCATAGACCAGTTCAGGACAGGGTAAGTAAGGTGCATTAAGAAACAATGTCCTGATCGGTAAGAATGCATAGATAATCACACGCCGAGATTTACTCCCGAGGCAGCACGCTGATTGAATCAGATGGCTTGCTGACAACACGGCCGATCACTGACGGCCGCGTCAAACCCGACCTTGTCAGTGCACCCTGGCAGACCTTGGATCACCTTGCTTAGCGACCCAGATTATTCTTCAGGCTGCCCACACTGGATCCATGGGAATTTCCTAATGTACTTTTGACTTTCCCATTGAACAGATTTGAATCAAGCACGCCCCTATTCAGACAACCCAGTCCTGATGACGAACCAAACTTACATGGATCGAAACGCCGTCGACCTAACCGCACAATAATAGGCGTACTTTCCTGCTGTGGCTCCACAACCAATTGAAAATTTATGTATTGTGATTGGAGCCACTCACTGTAAATTATCTGCACTTTGTCACAGTGCGCCGTTCTCGCTGTTCATTTCTTCACTTGCGTCGCCACTCTTATCACAATCACTCTAAGCACCAAGTGTTTTATGGTTGTCATTAATTTATTTATGCAGTGCTGCTTCTAACTGTATATCCTCCGACCATAACGCATGTTACTATATAAAGATGATTAACTATCTTTTTTCTAAATTTATGTAGTGTCTCCTTCTTTCCTTGCAAGTAATGCTGTATGCATGCATAATTAATTGTCTTCGCATTCTTACCGATCAGGACATTGTTTCTTAATGCACCTTGTGGTGTTAGTCACCATTTTTTTCTCAATTTTTCTGCTCTTCACACACTGTTCCCATGCTCCTCCAGTTTTTGATCTGGTCGCTCCGCGTTGTCGTGCGGAAAAGTTTCCCGAAGAAAACTGACGTAGGCGCGCCCCGGCGCGCCTTATGTGACCTCGCTGACGTCATGTACGCGGACGACGCCGGGGCAGAGTCGCATGATGCCGCGCCGCCCCCGGCGCGCAGGGATGCTGTGGCGAAAAGTGGCCGGATCCAGTCTCACGCCTGGGGATAATTCTGTGAAGGGATCTGCGGCTAGAATAGTCTCTACCAGATACACCGTTAGCGAAGGTAAGTAACTCGTACTTCAGGCATTGGTTGGACCTCATTGACTTCTGATGAAGAAAAATATTTCCACCAATATGGAAGTGGCAAATGTGGCATGGTAAATATCCATCAACTGTTCATACAGATGGCCAGAAGTGCATCTGCATTTTGCCTGGTGAAATAACAATAGGAAAATTATTTTAAACTCCGTGTCATGGAAAAAGTACAACTTGGTAATTGCAAAGAACTCACGATAACTCTTATCAAAAGCTCTGAAATTAATATCAGTATAGAGACCCCAAGGTATTTTTTTTAATGTAAAAATACTTTAGCATTTTTAGCAATAATAAGCAGTTGGAGTGGCAGGTTTAAGTCTCTGTATATAAATGAGAAATTCTTTATTGCGTAATTAATTAAAACCATTATAATGTTGCTACCAGATGCTTGGCAAGCAAAGTCCAGAATTCACTTTTGGCAAATAAAATGCTAAGAAGGCATACATTAAAAATGACAGTTAAAAACAACAATTGAAAAAGAAAACGCATTAGCTGCAAACCTGTGAGGGCTAATAGGGCAAACATAACCATACCAGTTAGAGGACAATTTGAAAAGGGGAGGGGGTGCTCTCCTTACCTCCGTTCAGGTTCCGAGCTAAGTTAACCTCTTGCGCGCTGCGCTAATTCTCCCGCTGTGTGGGCGAATTAGTGAGTGGGCGGGATTCAGGCCTCCCCCGGCCGTCCTCCGCACACGCCCACCGTCATGTGGGAGTGCAGCACCGAAGGGTTTTAGGTTGTGTTGAATTAAGGTGGTTTCAAAGGCCTAAAGTGCTCATTTTATCACAAGTATGTGTTTCAAGGCAGATCACACGGCTAGTCAGTGTTTAACCACATGGCTGCTGCAGAGTTTCCCCTGCTGTGCTGCAGATACATGTTTTGCATTGTTCATGACGAGCTCAGCTCGTCATCCGCACACAAGCAGTGTACTGCATGACGAGCTGAGCTCGTCATGAGCATGGAAGGGGTTAAAGGATGATCCCTATACTAAACTTTATCCCCCAGGTGCAAAATTGAGCCTGTCTGCTGTTCTACAGGTGATCCGGGGCGGTCCGGTGCCGCTTGTTGGTGTGCGCAGGCCCACTCCAAGAAGGGGCCCCATATGTCTCATGGCTGGGATGCTGACTGCATCAGCTCCCAAAAGGTTGCAAACTGTTTGGCTAAATGTTACGTTACAAATCCCATTCTTCATAGACGGTGATCCCCTCCTCCCCCAATGAATAGCAACTCTTCGCCTGGCTAGCAACAGAGCATGCAGCTTCCGGGTCCCAGTTGGTGTCTCCTTTAAATATTTAAACAGTCCCAGTAGGGGGTCTGGGTTGCTGGCCGTGCCAAGAATGTCATGGATATTGTTAAAAACTGAGGACCAAAAGCTGGCCAGCCTGGGGAAGAACCAGGCAATGTGTGAGAGCACTGCTGGAGCAAAGCCACATCTCCAACAGCCATCATCCTCCCACAGCCATCATCCTCCCTAATCCCCAAGCGGTGGAGCTGAGATGGAGTTCTATAGAATCTGTGTATAAATTTTAAATGAATTTAGCGAAGTTTGTAGTTTGGGGATAGTACTGTTAGCTGGTTGCAACAAAATTACTACTGTTCCTCAGTTATCACGGTGGGCAAGTCCACATTCCATGCCTGTAAGGCCTTGGGCATCAATAAAGGGGCCGTGTTTTGCATGTTATTGTAGAGTCTTGTGATGAGTCTGCGAGGTGAGTCAGTTTTTAGTACATTTTCAAGAGCTAGCAATGTGGGAGGAGGACTCGGGAATGTGTTCTGCACGTGTCCTTGAGCTTGTGATAAAAAATAATTGTTCAACAAATTCCCCATCTTTAATCGAAAACCTTGTGGGTGGCCGTCTGGCCTAGCTGCATCAGGCCAGCCTTCTGCAGATGGCACGGATTCCATTCCAATTCTGTCCTGGGTGCCACGGCAAGTACCCTCGCACTGACCTACATCAAGGTTGTAACTGGCTCTCGTCCACACTGGACACCCTGATCCCGGCTAAGTTGACTGAGAGCCGTAGAAACCGATCCTGCCCATGGTTTACCGACTTACTAGCCCAAGCTAGGAGGGCATGTAAAGCCCTGGAAAGCGCTTGGAAAAGACAGTGATTCCATTTTGAAACTCCAATATCTTGCACGCATCAAACAATATCAGAAGTCCATCCTGAAGGTTATTTTGTTGATAAAATAACTAGTATTCAAGCCGACCTTGCCATTTACTCTAAACAGTCTCGGGTTGTTGACCCTGACGCTCTTCTTTCTGTTAACCCCATTCTTGGGGAATTTCCGCAGTTAAGCCCTGCCGCTTCATTAGACTACTTGACAGGCTTGAAATCGTGCTCCCCTTTAGATCCTTGCCCGGTCTCTTGTCTTAACAAAATAGCCTTTGCGCTAAATGGTCCCATAAACTCCATTCTGAATTCCTCACTGTCTTCTGGCATTGTCCCACAGGCCTGGAAGAGTGCTCTTATTCTTCCATTAATTAAAAAACCAACTCTCGATCCCATCATACACGCCAACTATAGGCCTATCTCTCTCCTCCCCGCTCTGGCGAAGGTGGCGGAAAAACATGTGCACCGATCTATCTCGGATTTCATCGAGAATAACAACTTGCTGCACAGTACGCAATCTGGGTTTCGTGCGAATTACAGCACAGAGACCGCATTGCTGGAAGTCACCACCGCCATCAGAGAGGTCTTAGACTCGGGAGGCAAGGCTATGTTGGTTATGTTAGATTTGTCGGCGGCGTTTGACACCGTCCCCCATGATACCCTCCTAATTCGACTCTGGGATTGTGGTCTTAGGGGGACGGTGTGGAACTGGCTTAAGTCATTTCTAGCCAGCCGTCGGCAAACGATCTGGGCGCCACCTCACTCCGCAGCTATGTCAGCCCTGGAAGTGGGGGTCCCTCAGGGGTCTATTCTTAGTCCCCTGCTTTTCAACATCTTTATGGCCCCCCTTGCAGAGGTTGCGGAGTCGTTTGGCGCTCAGATCGTGGCTTACGCTGATGACACCCAGCTCTTGTTCACTCAGAACAAGAACGAGATGTTTGATGGGACACGTATCAGAGGCTGCTTAGAAGCAGTCTTTGACTGGTTCAAGAGACACGGCCTGAAATGCAACTCGACAAATCGGAGCTGCTTTTTTTCGGGTGTGTCTCTGAACCAAACTGGAAAAGTTGGTGGCCCCAGGATCTTTTTCCCCCTGCCAATGCTAGTACCAAGGCTAAAAATCTTGCCATTATTGTGGACAACGAGCTGACTTTCGGACCCCAAATAGCCTGTCTTGCTGGGAAATGCTTCGGTATCCTGAGGATGCTCAGGAAATTCCTCCCTTTGATTTCCGTGAACCATCGCAGGGTTATCGTCCAAGCATTGGTAGGGTCTCGCATGGATTATGTTAACGTCCTTTATCTAGGTCTTCCTAAATATCTAGTAAGGAGACTTCAGGTTGTGCAAAACTCAGCCGCTCGGGCTATCTATGGTCTTCCTAGAAGAGCTAGTGCCTCTAATTTGCTGAAGGAATTGCACTGGCTCCCTATAGCCAAAAGGGTGCTGTTTAAGAGCTTGACGTTAACTTACAAGGCTCTTCATGACTTGGGTCCCAGGTATATTAAAAAGCGTCTTGTTTTATATAAACCAAGCAGAGCTCTTCGCTCTGCCTCCTTGTTTCTAATGTCCGTTCCTTCCATCAAACGAACTAGACAAGGGGGGCGCTCTTTTCATTACCTGGCCCCACACGCTTGGAATAAATTGCCTCTGGCTCTTAGACAAGCCCCCAGCCTGATGTCCTTTAGAAAGGCATTAAAAACCTGGCTTTTTACTTATGAATTGTGAAGTCTTCTAATTTGTAAGATCCTCGCTGCCTTCTTTATTAAAAAGATTGAGGATATCTATAGCACTTTCCCTCACCTAGTGCCCCGTATAGGTCGTTCCTATCCTTTGGTAGCTACCGGTCCATCACTTTGTTTTTCCGGCACTTCCCCAGGAAGCCATGTGGGCTATTTGCAACAAACTTAAATGTGGATCGCCGGCGGATCCTCTTAAACCTGACCAATTCAAGAATTTTATTACCACAGTTATTGCCTTATATATTTGCCCCTAACCTCTGCTACCGTTCCCATGGCCTGGAAACATGCTAAAGTGATCCCTCTCCTCAAGAAAGCCACACTGGATGATTTCAAGCCCTCTAGTTTCCTCCCTATACCCCTCCTCCCTCTGATGGCCAAAATCACAATGTGCTGGACCCTTCTCACAATGGTTTTCGTCCGCGTCATAGTACGGAGTCAGCTCTCCTGGCACCTGAAGTCTTAGTTTGGCTACCTTAATCTCACACCAGACTGCATGAATGTCATTAAAGAGGCTAGACGTCCTACTACCAGAGCATGCTACGCAACAAGGTGGAAACTATTTGTAATTTACTATACAAACAAATTAATCCACTAGATGCTTCCACTCAAAACATTATTTGCTATCTATTACCCCAACAACGCTGTAACCTAGTATATACATCTATAAGACTACATCTAGCTGTAATAGCAGCTTATCTTCAAAACAGACAACACTTGTCTTTGTTTCGAGTATCCGCTATTAAAGCTTTTATGGAAGGACTTAAAAAAGAATAGCCCCTAGAGTTCCGCCCTCTCCAGCGTGGAATCTTAATATCGTCATTACAAGGCTCATGGGCCCAACATTTGAACCTCTGCAAAAATGTGAACCACAATTTCTCACTTGGTAAGTAGCCTCTCTTAGAAGAATGAGGGAGCTTCAGGTTCTAACCATACAAGATCAATTTTTGCAAATTCACCACAACAAAGTGGTTCACAGGACTAATCCAACATTTTTACCTAAAGTTGTTTCTGCCTTTCACCTTAACCAGTCTGTTGAACTACCAGTATTTTTCACTCAACCCGACTCAGTGGCAGAAAGGGCTCTTCACACGCTAGACGTTAAGAGGGCACTACTCTATTACATTAAAATAAATAAATCCTTTCGAAAGTCTAAACTTTTTATTGCGTTCTCCCCACCTCATACAGGCAATACCATTACAAAAGCAGGTATTGCACTGTGGATTGGTAAGTGCCTCCAAATATGCTACCTTAAAGCCAAGCGTATATTAACCATTCCCCCTAGGGCTCATTCTACGCGCAAACTAGGGGCTTCTTCGGCCTTCTTAGGGAACATTCCCTAAGATGACCTGTGCAAAGCTGCTATTTGGCCTACACCGCACACATTTTCGAAACACTATTGTGTAGATGTGTTAGCAAAACAAGCTAGTGCGGGCCAGGCTGTCTTCAGAGCACTTTTTCAAACCACTTCAACAGATACAGGTTAAGCACCGCCACCAACAAAACTACTGTATAGTCCATTCATAGTATATAATCTACGGCTCATATGCTTCAAACGGAAAATGCTACTTACCAGTATGCATCTGTTCTTGGCATGTAGAGCTGTAGATTCATACACGCCCACCCGCCTCCCCAGGTACCTTTTATCTGTTGCAGTGTTATCTTACTTGGATACATCGCGCATCGACATCTTTCTATTTCTTACTAACTCTATCATTACCCTTTATTTTGAAAACAATCTGGGGATGGAGTCGATGTCCATGCGCGCTATCATCGTAAGGAGTCGCCTATCTTGTAACTACAAAGACTTCTTCGAACAAAAACAAACTGCAAACATCTGAGCCCAACACCAGATGGCGATCTATGCAAAGTATATGAATCTACAGCTCTACATGCCAAGAACAGGATACTGAAATTAATCCTGATACCGGACATATTTTTGCTAAAAAATCAGCAAATAACAAATTTCCTGCAGAGGCGAGACCTATTGGCTATGCCGATGCATGTTTTTCCTACGCAATGCATGCACGCTGCCATAGGCTCGACCTAAAAAAGGGCAAAGAAGCCAGAGACTACAGAAAATACACAGACTACAGGCAAAGGGCAGAAATGCGCATGTGATAAAAGTCAAGAGTAAATCAAATTGGAAAAACTGATAGTGGCTGGATAAATGAGGTCACACACAGGCAAGATCAAGAAGAGATCCTCTGCCAATTGTAGAAGAAATTACAGCATAGGCAAATAATGAAGGTAATGGTGAGAATGACTGACTGAATACAGTTAAGCAAAAGAATAAGTAGGGTAGCGACCAAGCACAAAAGACAAATGACAATATAGAAGCAAAACAGCAAATTGGGGTATACTGAAAAAACAAGCAGAGGCAATAGGCCATCGGAGCGAGGGTGAATACAAAAATGGAAAGAAAAGCATAACACATTATAGGCAAAAGACAGCACAAAGACGACAGAGACCAGGAGAAAAGGATGAGCAGGCACAAATCCTATGCAAAGGCCAAAGCGAAGAGCAAGACCACATGCAAAGGACCGAGAACCTTGAGTAAAACGATCAGAATCCAGGACACAAGGTGAGGGGCACATGTAGAGACCTCCGGAATAAAGAGGGTAAACAGAATAGATGCCCAAGGCAAATGCCACTGTACAAGCAGGACAGAAATCAAGGACGAGGCCTGAGTAGGTTATAGACCACAGGCAAATGGATGGATGGATTTGTAGGTCTCGCTTAACAATGAAACTGTCACTTGCCTTTTTTAACCTATACCAATATCATTCAAGATTTTGCTTCCACACATATTCAGTTAACCGTGCACAGAACAGACACCTAGTTACACCGACACAGCGATTTGGGTCACTTCACCTAGTCAGCGAGAAACCCAGCAAGAGCTGGAACGCTACAAGTCTAAGGCACGTGCTATATAGAAATACTCTCAGCAAACCGCACGGCAGTGTGCCACCCTATGACTCGAGGTAGCGGGTTCTCACTGTGCTGAAGTCCGTTCCTCCTATGTACACTGAAGTTAATCTCTCTGTACTTTATTAGAAGGAGCGTTTATCAAACTATGCCCAATAAAGCCCCAAGAAGCGCATGTGCTCTGTTTAAACACTAAAAATGGATTGGAGTCCACAGCCTGTGCTCACTGCGTCACCAGTATGCACGGATTTCTTAGCATAGTTTAAAATTGCAACGAAGGATGGAAATGTTGAGGTGTTTATTTTTTATTCGTGTAACATCTATCACAGATTTGTACATTCTATGCATGAACAAGTGCCGCCTCCATGCAGTCCGCTCCGGTTACCGGAAGTCCTGTTAATTGCCTGGTTTTTGTTTGCGCTGAGTCTGCAGTGGGACGGTTTGAGGTGGGAGGTTTTGTAACGCGATTGGAAGTGTGTGGGATCGAAAGCGGTGGCCATAGCAGCAGACAATGGAACTCAAGTTACCCTTTTGTATGAGCAGGTCTCCCGAGGCACTTAGAGCGACAACGTGTGACTAAGTGTTGCGTATGGGCGGGCCCAAGTCCTGGTGCACGGATGAGGCCTGTGTGGCTGGAGATGGTGATTCTGTCGTCCAGGCAGGCACATGTGGGGTTGCCCAGGGGGCTGAGATCTGGTAATAGTTTGGGACGGGGTTTTTAGTTTTTACACAGTGCATTCTGGAACCTGTGGTTCACATTAAGTGCCAGTTGGATTGCAGCTCAAGGTGACCGTAATTGTCTGAATTAAGAAAACCTGTAATCTAAAGGGACAACTGAGTAAGCGCATGTGATCCAGAGAGGTGGGGGTTGGGAGGCTGCTTTCTGTCTTCTGGGGGATGGGGAGTTGAGGGAATCTCAAAGACAACAGAGACCAGAATAAAAGGTTGAGCAGGCACAAATCATATGCCGAGGCCAAAGCGAAGAGCAAGACCACATGCAAAGGACAGAACCTTGAGTAAAGCGCTCAGAATCCTGGACAGAAGGCGGGGGGCACATGTAGAGACCTCCGGAATAAAGAGGGCAAACAGAATAGACGCCCAAGGCAAATGCCAGTGTACAGCCAGGACAGAAATCAAGGACGACTTCTTAGAGTAGGTTATAGACCATAGGCAAATGGGAAAGGCGGCAAAAGGTTGTCTACAGACAAAGGGAATAGCAAGTAGAGTTCATCGATGAACAAGTCATGTAGAGAGATCAGGGTCACCAGAGATTAGAGCACAAAACAAAAAACTCAGCGTAGCCCGCAGGTTAACAAGTGGGAGTGATGTGGGAAGTGCGGCCGAGAGCACACACAGCGTTTCCCTTGCGGAAGCGAGCAGGGGCACCATCTGTTTGAAAGTTAATTACAAACCGATCTTGCCAAAGCTCGCTCCCGCAAGGGAATCACCGAATCTGCACGTGTTGCCATTGAAAGCAATGCAAAGCGTGCAAGTTTTGGCAGAAAAAGCCAAGATTCCTAAAGGTCTCTTTCTATGCAGCGCATGCGCGACTTAGGAAAAGAACATGGCTACCAGCCCTGCTTATCCTGCTCCACAACCCTTTCCACCACCACCATCTTCTCCACAGTTACCAATTGAGAGTCCCTTACACATAACACCTCTGGGATCTCCACATATAGATCCAGATGGGGATCATATTGGTGAGGACACTCATTTGCATGTAGACCCATGAAATGATTACACCATTGACCCTCCATTAGATAATGACCCAGACCTTTACCCTGCGAGCCATCACTACTGATATGGCGGTAATATGGCTTAACAACTCACTGCTAGAGCAGCAGAGTATCATGGGGTGGCTTTACATAAGGATTCCCTAGAAGAAGACTTTTTATTTGAACACTGGAGTCCACACACGGGTCACGTCAAACACTCCCTGTGCTTAAATGCATTTTGAGCAGATGAGTCATTGTTGAGCCACTGCACACCTTCTCTCATATAATTGTACTTGTAATCCAACTCACTGTATGAAGTGCGAGCAGAAGCCGTGAAAACATCGCTAATCACAGCACAATTTGAAAAAATGCAAAAAGGCATATTTCTCCTGCACCCAATTGTTGCACTGCTGAATAGGAAATCCTTCCTGAATGAGACACTTCATTCAAATTTACGTCATTATTATCAATTCATCAATTGTAGTCCAAAACTTTATGCCATACTTATTTCTTAGTATTTCACCTCCACGGAGACAGCATGTTTGCGCTTTGATGCTTTATTCAACATGTTCAAGTGCCAAACGTTGCCAATCCAGGCTTTTACGAGGGCATGTGAGGTCAAACATGTTCTGAAAGTGGTCTTATTACAATAGCGTTCTCCCAATGCATTTCGAATCGTTAAAATTCTTCGTCGGGGGTTAACTAAAATGAAATAAAAAAACAATTCAACTCGCTTCTCAACCATTACTAATGTGTTAAAAGCCCCACTCGTTGCTCTGCCTCCACTCACACCCAGATTGAACTACAAACCATTCGATGATAACACTAAAAGTGAAACCCCCATCGTGCTCACAACCTTTGCCGACTCACAAAGTAAACATCCCCCATTTTACCAGCATACACAGTATACATAAAGGCATTATGAGGCATGCAGATATCTTTAAAGACCCTGTAAGAGCACATATTTTAACTCCAAGAGTAGATAAAAAATATAAACCCTCCCCATCGGATCTTGTGTTTCTCAAAGGACAATTACCTCCCGACTCCCTAGTAGTGTCCAATGCTTGCAAAAGAGCTAATTCACAAACCTCGGCTGATGCACCATCCCCCAGACAAAGAATCTAAGCTTCTAGATGCCTCGGGAAAGCAAGTGGCTGTTCAAGCCGCTAACCACTGGTGCATCGCGAGAACACAGGGCCTACTAGCTAGGAACGACAGGGCACACCGACCTGAAACTGAGCAACTGCTCCAATACCTCCCAGAAGAACACAAAGCTAATGCATAGCAGTTAGTTGAAGAGGGAAAACTCAACTCTAATTCCTCAATCAGATGTTCTCTAGATGCAGCTGACACCACAGCTAGGGTGATCAATACAAGCATTCTCCTTAGAAGGCATGCATAGCTTAGGATTTTGGGGTTTAAGCCTGAAGTTCAACAGTCCATTTAGAACATCCGTTTGGTCCTGTAGTCGACCAGTCCTTAGAAAAAATGAAAAAAGATACTGAAGTGGCAAAGACCATGGGAGCGCTCCACACCCCATCAAATAGGGGCTCCTTTCGCCACTCCTTTTACAGAGCAGGGTCTAAAACAACATCCTCGGACCCAAATGCTTCCTCTAATAAAAGCAACAACCAATACTTTACCTCTAGAGGTTTCTATAGAGGAGGATGTAGAGGAAACCATTCCAAAGGTAGGGGTAAATAAGTCTCACAGTGTAACACCCCTTCTCCTAAGAAACAGTGACTTGTCCACACTTCCCTTGATCACTTAACACCTGTTGGGGGAAGACTTTAACAGTTTGAGGCTAAGTGTATGTTGTAGCTGCCAGGTGTCCACGCTGGCCTCTAGTTACCCAGGTTTAGTGTGTCTGGATCTTTTTCGAGGCTATCGCATTGCAGCTTCTGCTCCTTCTTTTTCCCCCAATCATTGCCTGTGTCTTCCCCCTGAGGACCGTCTTAAATGCCTCCCACAATACACCTGCTGACTGGACCGAGCCTACATTTTATTGAAAGTATTGCCCTGCTCCCTTGGACACTGTCTTGGAATGCTTGTCCTTAAGGTACCAGGGATTAATTTTGGGAGGCAATGTAGTGTCTTTGATGGGGCCATCTAACATTGTATTCAAAGGGGAGTGGTCAGTGCCTTGTGAGTGGCAACATGAAACCAGCTAGCAGACGGCTGCTGTGTGAAAACAGTCTAGCCTGGACTGACTGCCATCTACTGCGGAAAATTTTGAATTGTCTTGCGTCTGGATTGTGTTCACGCCAAAGATCTAACTCCAGTGCTTCGACAAATGCCCCCAAAGGACTAGACTGGCCACCCGCTCGAGGGTTAGTGTTTCTATAAATTCCAAGGTCGACTGTTGCGTTAAAGTCTACTATCACCCCTGACGTCGCAGCCTCCACCTACAACACCTCTACCCCCAGCTCCCCAGTAAATGGCCCACCTGCTGTTAGCGCCCCTCATTCCCCTAGGACAGTCACAAATCTCCCCACCTCATATAATAGTCGCCCATCTAACATGACTCTTCCTATCCCCACCCATACCCCCTCCTTCCCTCTCCCCCCTGACATCATAACTCCCACCCACATCACGCCACCATCTGAACACACTGCAGCTCGGAGTTTATCCACCCTCCCCTCCCATCCCCCCCACGGCAGACCCCGCTCCCTCCCCAGCCCCCTCCCCACTCCCACCCACGAGTCTCTCACACCTGACACAACAACTCTCACCCACAGCACGCCACCATCTGAACACACCACCATTCGGTGTTTACCCACCCCCCCTCCCATCCCCCACACGGCGGACACCTCTCCCTCCCCAGCTCCCTCCCCACTGCCACCCACGACACTCTCACCCTCCCAACAAAAGATACAGAACATAGCGTCTCCTTTACCTTAGCATCCCCCTCTCTCCCTCCTCCTACTCTCAGCCCTCACTACCTTCCTGTCTCCCCCACTGTCTTCAGCCTTCACTCACTCTTCTATTCACCGGCACCGTCTCCCACTGACGTCACTACCTATGCCCCCCAACCACCGCCTACTTCACCTACTTCACCCACACCCCTCATCCACAAACACGCCCACACTTTGAAGGTCATCCCACTCCTTAGCACCGCAGAACCTTCCAACAACGCTAGTATATCCCCCCCTTCGATACCCTGCCCGCTTTCCAGCTCACTACACAACCATTCACCAATGCCTCTTATCACCAACGCCATCCCCAATACTCCTCCTGACCTGACTGTATCCACCCTCCAACAAGTCAAAGAGGATATTTTACAAATCAAAAAAGATGTCCTCTCAATCAGAGATCTTCTCTCATCACAGCCCAGTCTACCTCCCATCATCCCTCTTCCCTATAAACGACGCACCCGCCCTACATACCCTCGCCTCCAACGACACCCGCGCTGGCCGACTATCCCCGTTCGCAACAACTCCCACCGCCCCCGTCGTGTCCTCAACCCATTGTCGGACCGCGACCTATGCTCTCTCCTACGCTCTTATGGCCCAGGTCCGTTAAAACACATATCCAACACACACATCCCCATACCCACAATTCTTACAAACCCTCTGAGGCTCCCAACACTCAATAACAGAGGTTCCGTCCCCAACAACCTCAGAAAAGTTCCCCTCACTCTAGAAAGCTCGACCACCCTTCTCTCTCCCAAACTCAAATGCATCCTACTCAACTGCAGATCGGCCCAGAGACACTCCTCCGACATCGCTGATCTCGTCTCAGCTAGGGATCTGGACCTAGCCATTCTAACAGAAACTTGGCTTACTGAAGCCTCTACCCCGATTATGGACATACTAGTCGCCCCCCCAACTATCACATCATTAGGCTAGACAGGTCTCCAGACAAGACGGGCGGGGGAATTGCATGCATTTTTAGGAGCAACCTCTCCGTTACCAAAGTCACCTCCCCCTCCCTTTCCTCCTGTAAACTCCTCTGCCTCGACATCGCCAGCGAGGGCAAAAAAGTTTGTGCTTTACATCTCATCTATCACCCGCCTGGTGACAATCTCATATTCACCCAACAACTCATGGACATGATAACTTCCAATGCCGGTCGGCAGACCACCCAAATCTACCTGGGTGACTTCAATCTCCACTGGAACGATCAGAAAGACAAAGTGGTGAATAGTCTCAAAACTTTCCTTAATGCGCTTGACCTCACCCAAATATGCGATAAACCAACACACAACAAAGGCTCGATACTTGATCTCATCATTGCCAAAGAGAATTCTACACAACTGGAGGCGATTCTACCCTGCGACTGGTCAGATCACCACATTATAACCTTCTTTATCAATGAAAAAGTTAAACCAAACCCGGCTCAACCAATCAAATCCAAAACATGGAAAAGGGACATGAAGAATCTTAACCCCTCTACACTGCCTCCCCACATCGACAATCTCCTCCTTCCCCCTTCAGGTGCCTCGGATGTTCAATCACTGACTGACCACTACCTTGAATGTATGAATACAATAGTCAATGAAGTCGCCCCACTGCAATTGAAGAGTCTCCACCAAAATTTCTAACCCCTGGTATGACGATAAACTCAATGACGACAGGCATACTATGCGAATGGCTGAGCGCACCTGGAGATCGGACCCTTCAGCACTGCACCTCAAAAGGCTTAAGAACAAGAGAAATGCCTACTTCAGGAAAATAAAGCGCACAAAGTTGAACTTCTTCAGCCGCCAGTTAGACCAAGCAAAAAACAGGCCAAGAAAACTGTTTGAACTAATCAAGACCCAAACAAAGACACAACCCTTACAATCAAACAACACAACAAGCGACACCCCACACTGTGAAGCCTTCTCCGCCTTCTTTAAGCTGAAGACTGACAACATAAGAAATGACCTCATCATGGATGTAAGCCGATTCCCCAACCACACCAGAATGGCTAACACTCAACCTAAAAACAAGGCATCTTGGCTGTACTTCGATACCTACTCGGAAGAAACAATACACAAACTGCTCTGCACCTTGAAGCCCTCTAATCACCTCACAGACCCTCTACCTGCTAATGCCGTAAAAGACTTCGTCCCCTTGCTCCTCCCTCTATGGACCAAAATCAACTGCTCCCTGCAACAAGGCCTCATTCCAGACTCCCTCAAGGTGGGGCAAGTCACGCCTATACTCAAGAAACCTACAGCTGATCCGTCGGACCTAAACAATTACCGGCCCATCACCAATATCCCCACCCTGGCCAAACTGCTGGAGAAATGTGTCCAACTCCAACTAACAAAACACATTGACCAATTTGACCTCCTCAACTCATCAATCAGGCTTCCGAGCGAAACATAGCACGGAAACAGCTATGACACCCATAATTGATGACGCCCTCCAAATTCTTGACCGCAATGAGTCCTGCCTCCTCATCCTTCTTGACCTCTCGTCCGCATTTGACACGGTCAAACATGAGAACTTGTTGGAGCTGCTAAGCACTAGAATGGGTCTATCAGGAACTGTTCTCAAATGGTTTGCGTCCTTCCTTCACAACCGGTCTCAGAAGTTCAAGATCGACAATGTGCTATCTTCACCTGTGCCTGCAGATCTAGGTGTTCCACAAGGCTCCTCCCTCTCCCCCACATTGTTCAACCTCGTCATGGAACCGCTCGCCACCTTGCTCCAAGCTTCCAATGTCCAATTCCATATGTACGCCGACGACACACAACTTTACCTAAAGCTTCAATCCCTGGAAGATATCAAACATCTGAATTCCACGCTTATTAACACTCAATCTTGGCTAGCCGATAATCACCTCAAACTAAATGCTCTGAAAACTGAGTTCCTACTCATCTCACCCCCGGCGAAAATTTCCACCACCCAAACATGGCTCAATAACCTAACAGCACTCAATGTCCAACCCACCATCGTGGACTCAGCGAAATCCCTAGGCATCACACTCGACGCCAAGCTCAACATGCAGCAGCATGTCAGCAAAGCCACAAAAACAGCTAATTTCCAAATCAACACACTAAGGAAATTAAACCCTTCCTCCCTGCTGAAGACTTCCAAACTGCTGTACAAGCGTTAGTCATCCCTCGAATAGACTACGGAATTGTGGCCCTCAGCGGACTCCCGCTATCCACAACAGCACCCTTAAGAGCCTCCCTGAACGCTGCCGCGAGACTCATTACTGGCTCAAGAAAACATTCGCATATATCCCCAGACTTAAAGTCCCTAAAATGGCTGCCTTTTGAAGCCAGAATTCAGCTAAAAATTGCAGTTATGACACACGCGGCCGTGCACCACAATGCACCCAACTACCTCGCTCAAAAGTTGTCTATATCAGGAGGTTCGAGATCCAATAGAAGCTCAAAAATCTACTCCTGAAACCTCGTAGATTCCGGAAAGAGAAAACATACAAGCGCTCCTTCTCAGGCATGGCACCCAGGATCTGGAATGCGCTCCCCCCTGAAACCAGGCGTATCTCCTCCACTGCACTCTTCAAGAAAGAGGTGAAAACCATCCTTCTGGCCAAGATCTCCTGAACCTTATAGGTGCTGGATCAGAGACCCAGCATTGCATTGTTTCAATGCACACCTTGTCCTTGGGCATGATACTTCTACTTGATGGGGACACTACTACGCTACTTTCTTACTACCGACCAATATATGATACACGTTGGTTCACTGACTCACTCTCCCGATGCCCCCACTCAGTGCTCTCTCTATACTAAAACATTGGTATAAGCCTTCCACTCACCCAAGGTGTACCTGAACACCTCTGTAGTGGGATCAATGACTTGTGCCGTCTTATATTACTGGTTTACCTGATTGTATATTGATATGTTTTATGTATGTTATTATTATCCTATCATGTTGTGACTACTACACTACTCCCACTACCTCTGTTCACTCCTACTGCCCCCACCCTTCTTGAAGCGCTCTGATATCTGTAAGGATCTTGTTCGCGCTATATAAAACTTTGAATGAATAAATAAATAAAGTCCCCGCTCGTTAGTAATATCCAGGGGTGCAGTTCCAACATGACCGCTCCCAATACAGTGAAAGTTTCAGCATGAAGCCGTGGCGGAGCAATAAACCGAGCAAATAGTTAATGTAATTCCATTCCACGTCCCCGACTGTATTGCTTACCTCCCCATGGGGTCTGCCCATGCGTGTTGCGGGATGAAAGGCACTGTAGAACTGATTAGTATGCCCACTCCTCGAGAGCTGGTGCTGAAACCCATATGTACCAACAGAGTATAGCCAAAACAATCCAAAACTTTATAGTGGTTGCCTTTTAAATGCATCTCCTACGTTAGAACTATGTCGGGCCCAGTCTACTGAGATACTGCAGGACAACTGTGCGTTTGATTTTATGACCCAGGCTGTTCACATTCGATGTGAGGGTCTTTAACGCTGTGTGGGTGTGACGGAGTACCTAATATGATGAAACCCTGATGAATATACCCACCACCTGCACTAGTGTTGTAGCCCCCTCCCACCTTGCCTATCCTCCATGTTCATCCCAGTGCAGTGGTTTCTACTGAGCAAACCATAGAGCGCCAGATGCATAAAAAAACTACAACATAAGCACTAAGACTCTCTTCAAACAACGCCCCCCCTCCCTGCTGCCCTGCACAGTGGGTCAAAACCGCCTACCACTCCAACCCATAGAGCGCCTGTCACTCCCCCAAAAAACATATGACAATCTATATTATGATTATGAAGGCACAGTAATCATGACACTTTACCTTTCCCTTTTTCTTTCTCATTCATAGATGTCCTGCTAGTTGAAGTTCGGGCCGTGTATTTGAAGTTCGGGCACATGTTCATTTATTCATGATCACTTAGTTTCTTACAGTCCCTCTCCCCGGGTTATATCAGTTTCTCAGCATTTTCGGCTTCACCTCCTCCACGCTGTAAGAAAGTGGCTCTGTATATAATGGGCCAAAGTAAGATACAGTGTGCAGAGTCCACAGTCCCCAGGGGTTTGGCAGAGGCTAAAGTTAGATATAACCTTACTCTCTAAAGTGGTAGCTTGGTCGAGCAGTCAGGCAGTATCAGAGGACCGTGTAAAGCATTTGTTGTACACACTCGGTTAGCAAATGGTCTCACACACTCAAGAACTGAACTCTAGGCCAATTGTTTTGTATATAAAAATATATAGTTTATTTTGGAACCACAAGTGGGTATCATAAATACTTTCTCAGAATGAGCTGTTGCAATTGAGCAGCGGTAGGAGCTCGCTGCGGGAAGGAGACAGTGGCGGTGTCCCCGACCCGCTTGGCGAGACAGGTCTGTCTTTGGCAACAAAAGATTGTATAGCGCTTTTTAACATTGAACTTTTTAAAATAATTACTTGTGCTAAATTGTTATTTACTTGTGCGAGAAATACAATATCCCCTGCACCACACGCCATTACTGACTTGGCTTTAGTTCCGGAGCCGCCTCCCTATTCCACCTCGTGGGGGCCAGCAGTCATTTCCGGTTTGCCTGCACGAAGACCGGTTAGCGCTCTAGTGCATTAAACTTCTGGGCTATTTAGCCCTCGCGAGCCCGCCGAAGACCCGCCGAAGACCCGCCCGTCTGCGCTAAGGCAGCGCCAGGCGCCAGTCCCTCTGCTGTTTCGGGGTTGTAACCTGTGCGGTAAGATGTGCTACTCTAAGCAAGAGCTGCTGAGTCTTCAACATCATACCTGTACTTGTACCAGGCGGAACCCAGCGCATATCTCGCATCCACTGCCACACCCTTCCAAGCTATGCACTCTCACTAAATTAAAGCCAAAACCTCCTTAATCCACACAGACGGCCCTCCGGTTGGGACACCTTAACGTCAGATCGATGCAGAAGCATCATCTAGACATACACAATCTCCTATCAGACTACTCCCTTGATGCCCTGTTTATGACCGAGACGTGGCTCCATGATGACATGGACTCGGTCATCAACCTGGCCACCCCCACGGGATTTACCACATATACCTTGAACAGGAATTCAAGAGGGGGCGGACTAGCGCTCGTAGCTAAATCGCACCTCGCCTGCCAATTAGTTAAAGCTGATATTAAGGGCAGCGAAAGTGCTAGATTCTCTATTAAAGCCAATCCACAATTTTGCGCGACCGGCCTCTCGATTTATAGACCCCCCGGCGCCGACACTCCATTCATTAACTCGCTCCTTCAGTACCTGGCCACTAACATCACTAAAACCTCCAATCTCACGATCATAGGTGACCTTAACCTACACCTTGATCGGGACACTGAGCCCAAAATCACCACCTTTCTTGCAGACCTTGCCGCCCTCCAGCTCAATCAACTCGTTAGTGGCCCCACCCACAGAGCGGGACACCTCCTTGATCCCATCTTTTCGAACATCGCGAATGGGATTGCTGGCACACCCATTCCCATGGCTTGGACAGACCACCATCTGGTGATCATGACTGTCCCTTGCAAACCTGCCCCCGCTTCTGTGCCTACCCCTCAAGTCCAGAAGCGTCCGTGGAGAAAACTCCGCCTGGAAGATCTCCATAATCTCCTGAGGACAAATCCCCCTCCCCCGAGTGACGACCTTGACTTAGGATATGACCAGTTTTGCCACTGGATTACTCAAGCATTGGACACCCTGATCCCAGCTAAATGGATCAAGGCCCGTGTCCATGTGGCTAGCCCCTGGTACAATTCAGAATTAGCCACTCTGAAAAAAGAATGTAAAAAGGCGGAAAGAGGATGGAGGAAAAATTATGATACCAACCTCAAACATAAATACGTTCAACTTCAAAAAACCTATCATCGTCATGTCTGCAGAACAAGGGCGGCGTATTATGCCACCGAAATAAACAGTAGCACCAACGCTTCGAAAACGGTCTTTAAAATTTTAAAAGACCTTACTGCAAAAAAAACCACCATTACTGCCACCACCTCTCCGGACCTATGTAATAATATGGCCAATTTCTTTACAGACAAAATAAAGAAAATTTACGATACCTTCCCCAATTCCCCCCAGATCGGTCACTTTGGACCCCACCAGACCCTATCTCTCCTCCCTCCCTACACTAGAGCGTGAGAGCTTTCAAAAAATCTGTAAAAAAATCAAATCTGGCTCCCCGGCCGATCCCCTAAAACCTGAGACCTTTTGTGAAGCCAATGAGCTTGTCACGGAACATCATTAACCTGTCTCTTTCCACTGCCAAAATACCCTCTAAATGGAAGCAGGCATGGGTATCTCCCATCTTAAAAAAGCCCACCCTAGATCCCACTGTTCCTGAAAATTTTCGGCCTATCTCACTTCTCCCCTGGCCAGCTAAAATTATAGAGACACACGTTAACATCGCCCTCGCCAATTTCCTCCTAACCAATAACATCCTGGATAACTCCCAACACGGGTTTAGAGCTGGTCATAGCACCGAGACAGCCTTGCTCAGTGTTACAGAGGACCTCCGTGCCATTCTTGACACCGGCGGAACGGCAGCACTGATCCTGTTGGATCTCAGTGCTGCCTTCGACACGGTGTCACACGAGGTCCTTCTGATGAGACTGGAGGAAATTGGAATCACAGGGACTGCCCTGGGATGGTTTAGAGACTTTCTTTCCAACAGATCCTTTAAAGTCTCCACCCCCCTTACCTCTCTAAAGAGCACAGCACTGGACAGGGGGTGCCTCAGGGGTATTCACTGAGCCCCACCCTGTTCAATGTTTATGTTCGACCGCTAGCAGAAGTGGTTAAAAAGATTGGACTGGCGTTAGTGTCTTACGCAGACGACACCCAGTTGGTGGTAGCTCTCAATGACAACAACGGTTTGGAGGCCTATCACTTCAAACAGACCCTTACTGACATCACCAACTGGATGATGGCGAATTTCCTCCAGCTCAATGCGGGTAAAACAGAGATACTGCTCCTGGGGAAAACCACTGCATCCTGGGGCGAAAGCTGGTGGCCCGACACCTTGGGCCAACCTCCTAAGCCCAAGGAATGTGGTAAAAATCTGGGAGTCTGGGTAGACTCGGCATTGAAATTCACCCAACACACCAAAAAAGTGGCAGCCACCTGCTTCGGCATCCTGCGCAATCTAAGACCCATCCTGAAGTTCTTTGACTGCCACACCCGCCAGTTAATTGTCCAAGCTACCCACCTTTCTAGGCTGGATTACGCCAGCTCCCTTTTACTGGGCGCTAATCTGGCGGAAACTACCAGACTTCAGAGTCCAGAATGCTGCCGCCAGGGCCCTGGTAGGTCTCCCCCGCCACTCCTCGGTGGCTGGAGTCCTGAAAAAACTGCACTGGCTCCCGGTGGGAAAAAGGATTCAGTTTAAGGCACTCTGCTTAGCCTTTAAAATCCTTAAAACCGCCTCTCCCCCGATGTTGCGCCCCCTCCTGGCGGAGTATATTCCTAGGAGGTCACTTCGTTCAGAAGGACAACATCTTGTGGTCATTCCCCGTACCAAACTGGCCAGAATGGGCTGCCGAACCTTCAGCCTGCTCGCTGCCAAGCTTTGGAACAGCCTACCGGAAACAATCCGTGGCATACAGGACCTTCTGGCTTTCAGGAAAGCCATCAAAACCCACCTCTTTCAGTAATCTCCCCTTCTCCCCTCTGGTGCTTTCTTCTTTCTGCCTTCAGCTTCACTCGTAGCGCCGGGACGCCCCTTGGCTGGGGCAGCCGAGCGCTATATAAATCCCAATAACATTAACATTAACATACTTTCAAATAGCAATAGACTTTTAAATGCAATGGATACAGTTGTTGCAATATGCAACACAAGTTAAACACAAAATAACATTGAGCTAAATGTTTTTCTTACTCAGGGCTGGTTCCTGGATTCAACCCTGGTGCATTTCCTGTAAACAGTTGAAAGAAATAGTTTTTGTTACACAGGCGATTTTTAAGGAATATTTGTAAGTTTTGAAAATTGACACTTAGAAGAAATTCTGGCAAAAACCAGGCAATGTATTCCTACGGAGGAAAATTGGGTTAACAGTAAATCACGGTTATAATTACTTTTGAGGGTCAGTGCTGGGCACAGAGATCCAGCACTAGGGTCTCTCCTGATCACAGGTGAGTAATTTCGTTTTTGATGTTCGGACGATTTTTAAGGAATATTTCAAAGTTGCAAAACTTGACACTTCGAAGAATTTCCAAGTGAAACCAGCCAATGCTACCCTATGGAGAAAATCAAGTTATCGGTCTTTGGGTAAGTACTCGGCTGGCAGAGTTAAGGTTCTGGCAGGCCATGCGGCTCGGAGCGGAGCTCCTGGTCACTTCCACAGGACAAGTGGGAAAGTAGGATGGGATAGATGCTGCACTCCTAGTGGCACTCGGGCGGCTGGGTAGGGTGCTTTTGGGCTGTCGGGAGCCCAAATTTCAGTGGGAAAGCTGGAAGTTGAACGAAAGCTGCAGGCTCGAGGACGGAGAGTCTTCAGGTGCGACCACCACTTCGAGAGGTAAGTTGGGATGTTGTAGGATAGGTAGACACCCAGGAGTTGGGTACAGGGGGCCGTGGGGCACCGGGTGCAGGGGTGTCTTTTGGTGTCGGAAATTTTACCCTTTGCTGGTCGCGCTTGGAGGGGTCCCTTGTTGTGAGGCTGCAGGCGTTGTCAGGTCCTTGGGTGCTGGATTTCCGGTCACTTGTGGTCTTTGTCCATTCAGGCACGGGCCGGGCTCGACGGGTGCAGAGTGTGCTGGATTCACGGTTCCTGGCTGTTCCTGGCTGTCACAAGGGGTTGATGCTGTTTGAGCAGAACCACTGCTCGTGGGAGTCCCAGTCTTTAGATGACCAAGGCAGTCGGTCCTCCAGGGTTTTTGAGGTTGTAGACCACAGGAGACGCAGGGATTTAGCAGGAGCAGGTTATTTATTTATTCAAAGTTTTATATAGCGCGAACAGGATCCTTACAGATATCAGAGCGCTTCACAAAGACAGGGTAGGGGCAGTAGGAGTGAACAGAGATAATGGGAGCAATATAGTAGTCACTAACGTGGTCGGATAGTAATAACATACATAAAACATATCAGCAAACAATCAGTATACAATCAAGTAAACAAATTATATAAAACGGTACAAGTCATTGATCCCACTACAGAGTTGTTCAGGTACACCTTGGGTGTGTGAATGGCTTATATCAATGTCTTAGTGTAGAGTGAACACTGAGTGTGGGTATCGGGAGAGTGAATCAGAAAACCAACGTGTATCAAATATTGGTCGGTAGTAAGAGAATAGCGTAGTAGTGACACCATCATGTTGGAAGTAATAGTAGTGACAACATCATGTTGGAAGTATAGTGTCAGAGGAAAAGGTGAGCAGTCATACAAAGCAATGCAGAGTCCCTGAACCAGCACCAATACGGTTCAGAAGATCTTAGCCCGAAGGATTGTTTTCACCTCTTTCTTGAAGAGTGCAGTGGAGGAGATCAGCCTGGTTTCAGGAGGGAGCGCATTCCAGATCCTGGGTGCCATTCCTGAGAAGGAGCGCTTGTATGTTTTCTCTTTCCGGAATCTACGAGGTTTCAGGAGTAGATTTTTTGTACTTCTATTGGTTCTCGAACCTCCTGATATGGACAACTTTTGAGCGAGGTAGTTGGGTGCATTATGGTGCACGGCCGCGTGTGTCATAACTGCAATTTTTAGCTGTATTCTGGCTTCAAAAGGCAGCCATTTTAGGGACTTTAAGTCTGGGGATATGTGCGAATGTTTTCTTGAGCCAGTAATGAGTCTCGCTGCAGCGTTCAGGGAGGCTCTTAAGGGTGCAGTTGTGGATAGCGGGAGTCCGCTGAGGGCCACAATTCCGTAGTCTATTCGAGGGATGACTAAAGCTTGTACCGCAGTTTGGAAGTCTTCAGCAGGGAGGAAGGGTTTAATTTTCCTCAATGTATTGATTTGGAAATTAGCTGCTTTTGTGGCTTTGCTCACGTGCTGCTGCATGTTGAGCTTGGCGTCGAGTGTGATGCCTAGGGATTTCGCCGAATCCACGATGGTAGGTTGGACATTGAGTGCTGATAGGTTATTGAGCCAGGTTTGGGTGGTGGAGATTTTCGCCGGGGGTGAGATGAGTAGGAACTCGGTTTTCAGAGCATTTAGTTTGAGGTGATTATCGGCCAGCCAAGATTGAGTGTTAATAAGCGTGGAATTCAGATGTTTGATATCTTCCGGAGATTGTAGCTTTAGGTAGAGTTGTGTGTCGTCGGCGTACATATGGAATTGGACATTGGAAGCTTGGAGCAAGGTGGCGAGCGGTTCCATGACGAGGTTGAACAGTGTGGGGGAGAGGGAGGATCCTTGTGGAACACCTAGATCTGCAGGCACAGGTGTAGATAGCACATTGTCGATCTTGAACTTCTGTGACCGGTTGTGAAGGAAGGACGAAAACCATTTGAGAACAGTTCCCGATAGACCCATTCTAGTGCTAAGCAGCTCCAGCAAGTTCTCATGTTTGACCGTGTCAAATGCTGACGAGAGGTCAAGAAGGATGAGGAGACAGGACTCATTGCAATCAAGAATTTGGAGGGCGTCATCAATTATGTGTGTCATAGCTGTTTCTGTGCTATGTTTCGCTCGGAAGCCTGATTGATGAGGGTTGAGGAGGTCAAATTGATCAATGTGTTTAGTTAGTTGTAGTTGGACACATTTTTCCAGCAGTTTGGCCAGGGTGGGGATATTGGTGATAGGACGGTAATTGTTCAGGTCAGACGGATCAGCTGTAGGTTTCTTGAGTATAGGCGTGACTTGCCCCACCTTGAGGGAGTCCGGAATGAGGCCTTGTTGCAAGGAGCTGTTGATGATTTTGGTCCAGAGAGGGAGGAGCAAGGGAATGAAGTCTTTTACAGCATTAGCAGGTAGAGGGTCTGTGTGGTGATTAGAGGGCTTCAAGGTGCAGAGCAGTTTGTGTATTGCTTCTTCCGAGTAGGTATCGAAGTACAGCCAGGATGCCTTGTTTTTGGGTTGAGTGTAAGACATTCTGGTGTGGTTGGGGAATCGACTTACATCCATGATTAGGTCATTTCTTATGTTGTCAGTCTTTAGCTTAAAGAAAGCAGAGAAGGCTTCACAGTGAGGAGTGTCGCTTGTTGTGGTGTTTGATTGCAGGGGTTGTGTCTTTGTTTGGGTCTTGATTAGTTCGAACAGCTTTCTTGGCCTGTTTTTTGCTTGGTCCAGCTGGCGGCTGAAGAAGTCCGCTTTTGTGCGCTTTATTTTCCTGAAGTAGGCATTTCTCTTGTTCTTAAGCCTTTTGAGGTGCAGTGCTGAAGGGTCCGATCTCCAGGTGCGCTCTGCCATTCGCATAGTACGCCTGTCATCATTGAGTCTATCATCATACCAGGGGTTAGAAGTTTTGGTGGAGACTCTCTTCAGTTGCAGTGGGGCGACTTCATTGACTATTGTATTCATAGAATCAAGGTAGTGGTCCATCAGTGATTGAACATCCGAGGCACCTGATGGGGGAAGGAGGAGATTGCCGATGTGGGGAGGGAGGGTAGAGGGGTTAAGATTCTTCATGTCCCTTTTCCATGTTTTGGATTTGATTGGTTGCGCTGGGTTAGGTTTAACTTTTTCATTGATAAAGAAGGTGATAATGTGGTGATCGGACCAGTCGCAGGGTTGAATCGCCTCCAATTGTGTGGAGTTCTCTTTGGCAATGATGAGATCGAGTATCGATCCTTTGTCGTGTGTTGGTTGATCGCATATTTGGGTGAGGTCAAGCGCATTAAGGAAGGTTTTGAGACTATTCACCACTGCGTCTTTCTGATCGTTCCAGTGGAGATTGAAATCACCCAGGTAGACTTGGGTGGTCTGCCGACCAGCATTGGAGTTGATCATGTCCATGAGTTGTTGGGTGAATATGAGATTGTCACCAGGCGGGTGATAGATGAGATGTAAAGCACAAACTTGTTTGCCCTCGCTGGTGATGTCGAGGCAAAGGAGTTCACAGGAGGAGAGGGAGGGGGAGGTGACTTTAGTAACGGAGAGGTTGCTCCTAAAAATGCATGCAATTCCCCCGCCCGCCCGTCTTGTCTGAGGACCTGTCTAGCCTAATGATGTGATAGTTGGGGGGGACTAGTATGTCCATAATCGGGGTGGAGGCTTCAGTGAGCCAAGTTTCTGTTAGAATGGCTAGGTCCAGATCCCTAGCTGAGACGAGATCAGCGATGTCGGAGGAGTGTCTCTGGGCCGATCTGCAATTGAGTAGGATGCATTTGAGTTTGGGAGAGAGAAGGGTGGTCGATCTTTCTAGTGTGAGGGGAACTTTTCTGAGGTTGTTGGGGACGGAGCCTCTGTTGTTGAGTGTTGGAAGCCTCAGAGGGTTTGTAAGAATTGTGGGTATGGGTATGTGTGTGTTGGATCTGTGTTTTACCGGGCCTGGGCCATAAGAGCGTAGGAGAGAGCATATGTCGCGGTCCGACAGTGAGGTGAGGACACGACGGGGGCGCTGGGAGTTATTGCGGGCGGGGATAGTCGGCCAACGCGGGTGACGTTGGAGGCGATGGTATGTGGGGAGGGTGCATCGTTTGTAGGGTAGAGGGCCGGTGGGAGGCACACTGGGCTGAGAGGAGAGAAAGTCTTTAATTTCGTGGACATCTTTTTTGATTTGTAGAATATCCTCTTTGACTTGTTGGAGGGTGGATAAGGACAGGTCGGGAGGTGGATTGGGGATGGAGTTGGTGGTGAGAGCCATTGGTGGCTGGTTGAGTAGTGAGCTGGAGAGGGGGAGGTGTATCGGGGGGGGGGGGGGGGATATGCTAGCGTTGCTGGGTGGTTCTGCGGTGCTAATGCGAGGGATGGCATTCTTTGTGTGGGCGTGTTTGTGGGCGAGGGGTGTGGGTGACGTAGGCGGTGAAGGTGGTGTGCGGGAGGCATAGGTGGTGCCGTCAGTGAGAGACGGTTCTGGTGAGTAGAAGAGTGAGTGAAGGCTGAGTATAGTGGGGGAGACAGGAGGGTAGTGAGGGCTGAGAATAGGAGGTAGGAGAGGGGGGGATGCTAAGGTAGAGGGGACGGTGTGTCCTGTATGTTTTGTTGGGAGGGTTAGAGTGTCGTGGGGGGGAGTGGGGAGGGGGCTGGGGAGGGAGAGGTGTCCACTGTGGGGGGGATGGGAGGGGGGGGTGGATAAGCTCCGAATGGTGGCGTGATCCGGTGGTGGCGTGTTGTGGGTGAGGGTTGTGAGAGTTGTTGTGTCAGGTGAGAGAGTGTCGTGTGTGAGAGTGGGGAGGGAGCCGGGGAGGGAGAGGGGTCTGCCGTGGGAGGGATGGGAGGGGGGGGTGGATGCACTCCGAGCGGTGGTGTGTTCAGATGGTGGTGTGTTGTGGGTGGGGGTTGATATGTCAAGGGGGGGAGGCGTGGGGGGGGTGTGAGTGGGGGTAGAAGGGGTCAAGTTAGTGGGGTGGCTAGTAAAGGGGGTGGCGACATTAGTGACTGTTCTTGGGTAGTGTGCGGCGTTAACAGCCGGTGGGCCATTTACTGGGGAGTTGGGGGTAGAGGTGTTGTAGGTGGGGGCTGTGACGTCAGGGGTGATAGTGCTGGTGGAGTTCTGGGTGTGGGTCCGCAGCTTGGAGAGTTGCTCTTTGAACTTGGGGAACAGGTTGTCTAATAGTTCCAGGTTTTTGTCCGTGGATTGAATTAGGACAATCCTGTTATTGTAGATAGTAATGGTAGCCCTGCTAGGGAAGAGGTGGGAAGGTGTGATAGAGAGAGTTAGGCCATGTGCTGTTTTCCTGGAGGAGGAGACGGTGAGTAGGGTTAGGAACACTTTTCTCCATTGGGCTCTGCGTGAGGTGTGGAAGATGAAATCAGTATTCAGGGCTCCATTGCCCTGTGATAAGTAGGTGTCGGCGAATGGTGTGTCAGGGTGCGACCTCAGGAAATTATGTTTAAAACGTTTAGTGGCTTTTTTGGTGAGGGTGGAGGGGTAGTTAATTCTAAACGTGTGCTTGCCGTTGCATTCCATATTAGAGAGGCTGTGATGTTGAATGTGGGAGATAGAACGACAATAACAACTGTCAACCGTTGGCAGAGGAGTGACACTAGTGAATGACCAAAAGTATAAGAGGTAGAGGTCAGTGCATCCAAGAACTATCAGTGCGAAGGTGCAACTTACAAAAAGTATCCTATATGCGAGGTAGCAGTCAGCTTACACTATGTAACAAGAGATGGGAGGTAGACCCGGATAGGTGGAATCACATTTACCCATCAGAGTGTACGAGGTAGCAGCGGTGTAAACTGGGTGTAGATGTGGAGAGTGGCTGAGTGCAGCTTACTTGAGTAGACGAGGTGGATGAGGTAGCAGTAATCAATGAGGTAGAAGTAATCGATGCAACATCGCGAGCTAGCTGATATCGAAGAACCAAATAAATGGGTAGCGAACATTGAATGATAGGGAAAAGTGAAATGGGTGCAGTCTGCGCAGAATGTATAGAATACTCGTAGAGGTATAAAACTGTAATATAGGGCGGTCACCTAATCACACATAAATACATATACAATACAAATACTAATATTCTACGAGCAGAGTGTAGGTGCAGATAGAGGCTGCTTGAGTCATAAGTGACACTAGTGAGCATCCAGAAGAGATATATGGGTAGCGATCGGTGTATTACCTGTGAAGAAACAGTGTCATAGGTGCCCGGTATAAGAATTCTACAAAGTACCGGTAGGGGTATAATGCGATAGGAGGCAGAACTTAATCCCGCCTATATGAGGTAATAGTCTGTGGAATTACAGGTGAGGATAAAGAGGCCAGGGTACAGGGTACCAGAAAGTTCTACAAAATACAGGTAGGAATACAGTGCTGCGATAAGAGGCAGATACTTAATCACCCACATATGAGGTAGTAATCGGTGAATTACCGGTGAAGATAAAGTGATGTGGGTACAGGGTACCGCAGTGCACAGGATACAAATATGAGTACAGCAAATGTGTATACTAGAGTAGAAAACAAAATAAAATAGAAAAATAAAATGAAATAAAATAAAAATAAATATAAAAGATACAATACTGCAATACAAGGCAGATACTTAATTACAGTGTTTAGATACAGAGCTATGTAGATAGCCAGTTCTTAGGGTCTGGGCAAACAGTGAGAGTGACTAGTCCATGATGGCCTCCAAAGAAGGTGAAAAATTAGTCAAATATGGCCGCCAAGTAGGGGGGATATATCCGATAGTCCTCTGTCAGTTGTTGTTGCTTTAGGACCCAGGAAGGGCTATTTCAGTTTCTATTTGAGCAAGCCCAGCTCTGACTTGTTGGGAGGGAGTCTTATCTCAGTTTTGGTGGACTTGTCTTGTGTGGAGGAGTCAAGCTGGGGAGCCTTGTGGGCGTTGAAGGTAAGGGAGGGAGATTTATTACTACAGCTTTATGGCCCCAGCCATTTTGAACAAAGGGGGAAGGAAAAAGTGTACAATACCTTCTTGTAGAACCTCTTAGCCTGTATTGTGATGTTGCCCGCAAAGTGGCGCAAAGGTGAGGTACCCATTGGAGGTGTGTACAAAGATAACACCAGGAACAAGGCTAAAAATGTGCAGCGCTTGCTGGCAGGTTGAAGTGCGTGCAAGCCTGGATCAGCTGTGCTGCAGCCCCCTCACATCCGATGGTCACTGCCTTTTTTACAATAAAAATGAGACCAGATGAGACTAGACTAGATTGCCTGTTTCTCCACTCTTGCCCTGTGGATCCCCTGGGCAGCGCCGTGTTGTCGTGTGTTTTGATCTGATTTGTTTCCCCAACCGCCGTGGCGGAGGTCTCAGGCACCTCCGCCACACAGCGCTGCAATCTCCGGTCGTCACCTTGCTGGCCGTCCACCGTCCGTTGTGCCCCCTAGTCCCGCGGCCTCAGGCTCCACTCGTGTTGCTCCCCGTGTGGTGGTGTCCCAGCTCCGGTCGCCTGACGCCGCCCGCTCCCGTCACATGCGGTGCAGGCTCTAGGCGCGGATCGACGTTCCTCCGGATCCTTCCCGACCTCTGGGCTCCACTTCAGCTGCCGATCCTGAAGCGGCGCTTCCCGCCGGGCAAACACCACCAGTTCTTGCCGCTATCCCCCGTCACCTCGGCAGCAAAAGTCTGCTCACGGGCAGCCCCAACGTGCACCTTGCGCACCGGACTCTCCTCCTGTAGGCTCCGGAGCCTCCCAGACCAAGACGCTGACCCAAGCACTCCTGCAGGGGCACGTCGGGGCCGCTCCGGGTGACGCCTGCACCGCTTTCGTGTGTGCACAGGGACTGGGATCTGTCATCCAGAACTGCCAGCGCCAGCTCCCGACCCGTCCGTCCGTCTGCCACTCGCCCGGCGGCTCCAGTGAACCAGATCAGTTGTCGGCGGTGTCCACGGGCCAGCAGGGTAGCTCCGCTGTCAAGAGGGCACTGAGATGCCGTTTTCTGCCTGGAAGCTCCTCAGCAAGCAAAATTCCGGTCGCGTTCTCAGCTCGGCTCCCGTCCTGCCGTCCTCTGTTTCGCCGAGGCTGCAGGGGGTCCAGCCTTCTCTGCTGCAGGTACGTGTATTTCGGCCGTAATCCAGTTACCTTTGAATCCAGTTACTTGAAATCAATCCAGTTACTCGTTATTGTCCAATTGTTCCTTTTCCCGCCGGCGGTGGTGCGTGCTAACGGGGGTTATTCCAGGCGAGGGGTCCCCAGCACTCGGAGCTCCGGACCAGAGCTCCTACCAGGCGGCCATCTTGGCAGAAGTGTTAAAGGATCAACAGGCCGGTCGGGCTGGGGCCAAGTTAGTTTGTGTCATCCTCTTCTTTCTTCTTGTTTCAAAATCAGGATCTGAGGACGGAAGGTTCAGGGTGCCCCTAAATACTAAATGTAGGGGCGTTACAGGTAGGGCAAGGGCAGGGACCAATGGGTCCCTGTCCTGGGGTGAGTACACCCCCCTATCCTGCCTCTCTCCAGTAGGAGGGGGGCCGGAGCCTAGCTCTGATTGAGTAGGCCTCCCCATTCTCAAAATGGCAGGCGCCTGGAAATATGCTTCACCTCGCCTCTCCCACCTGAGGGGTGGGGTTGGCAGAGGCTGGCACACCCCGTTTACTCACTCAGGGTTTCCCGCCTGTCTTCCCGCCAGAGTGGGAGTCAGAACCAACTGGGGCCAATTGCCGAGTACAGCAAGTGGCCTGGGGAAGCTCACAAAAGGCGGCATGCCTTTGAAGTTTCCCCTGCCCATCCTGGGGGAGGTGGCTTAGCACCTCGTCCCAGGATGTGCATTGTTTCAGTCCCCCAAGAGTGGCAAGCTCTTGACCCAGGGGTCCAGAAACACATCTGGTGGTGGCGGCCTCGGTAGCCACGCAGTCAGGACACTGGGAGTTGTTTAGGTTTCAGGGGGCATCTCTAAGATGCCCTCTGTCGTGCATTTTACATTAAATCCCACACTGGCATCAGTGCGGGTTTAATGTGCTGAGAAGTTTGATACCAAACTTCTCAGACTTCAATGTAGCCATTATGGTGCTCTGGAGTTCGTAATGACAACCTCCCGGCACCATATACTCTTAATGGTATCACTGCACTTACAGTGCCCAGGAAAGTCCCTGGGTACTGTAGGGGCACAGGGCTCATGCACCTATACCCTCACCACTGGCATAGTGAACCCAGCCAGAGGGGTGACTGAGGTATGCCAGGGCAGTGTGTTTGTGGGCATGGCACACAGGGATGTGTGCCATGTCGACTCTCTGTTTAGTTCTGCACCAAGACACTCCGCCTGCAAAGGCAGTGGGTGTGTCTGGGTACAGGGCCTCTAAGGGTGGCACAATAAGTGCTTCAGCCCTTAGGGCTTTCTCTGGTCACAGTGCCCTGGGTGCGTAGGGTATCATTTACCAGGGGCTGACCTGTTGCTAGAGATGCCAATTGGGTTTAGGCTTCAATGCAGTTTTAGGGAAGGAACACAGGCCTTGGGTACCTGATTGGCTGGGAACCCAGGGCACACTCAGTCAAAGTACATCAGCAATTCAGCAAAAAGTGAGGGGCATACCATGCAAGAAAGATGGTGTGAGAAGTTGGCCTGGTATATGATGTTCACTATTCTAGTGAACACCTTGCACCAGTCCAAACAACCCTTATGGTGATGGTTGTAAGTCAACATTATAGACCAGCTATCCTAGTGGTAGCGTGGACAGAACCGTCTTAGGCTAAAAGACTCTTGAGGGCGTTTAAAGCCAGCTGTTTTACCATATGTAACCCCTTGAATATCAAATGAAAGGACACCACACAGGATATACATAAAATATATATATTTATTTACTAACACACTCCTCTGAACTCTTTATGAGGACAGGGGCAAAAGCACATCACAAGCTACTTAGTCAGAATACGTTAAGTTGCACAATTTACGGTTAGGCCCTAGGGGCGAAGCAAACCATATACTAAGTAAGTGGTATAAATACCACGTCACGAGAAAAGGAAAGGCCTAAGGCCTAGAGAATCGCTGGGGCTACACTATCTGAACCTTAGGTTAGGAGTAGGAGGCCCACAGTGCAGTGTCTTTACACACACGCGTGAGTCAATGCAAAGTCAATGGGAACTTGAGAAGTTAGGATAAGAAGGATTTAGGACACTTCCGGTTTAGCTAGGAGGAAACAACTAAAAACCTAGACACTTGGATAGTCAATACCCTTGGGAGCACGGAAGTACTCTAGTTACCTCACCCACAGACGGCGGGTGCATAGGTGTGAAGATGTCGGGTTTCGTCGTTGAAGCCTATGGAGACCTAAAGAAAGATGCTGCAGGCGACCAGGAGGAAGATGTCCGGGTGGATTGAGGATGAAGAGGACCTGAAAGCAGAGGGGACATTCTGGGTCACTAGCCAGTGACCGTGTGGAACCAGGAAGGAACCAGACGACGACGTAGTGGAGCAATCAGGTGCTGTTGTGAAGCTTGTCTCTTCAGCCACGCGGACCAGGAGATGTTGGACATCCAGGTGCTGGAGGCAAGCTGTCCCACGAAGGTTCTCGCAGATGGAGGGGTCGACTGCCGGACTGGAGTCAACAAGCCTTGGCAAAAGCAACCCACGCAGGATTCAAAGAAGGCTTCTGGTGCAGACCAGGAAGGTCTGAGATGCCTCACCTTCGCAGGAAGGCAAGGGCCAGTCTCGAGCAACCAGACCAGCGAGTTGGTTCAAAAGGATTGTCGTCACAGAGGCTACTAGCCAGCGGGCCAGCAACCGGACATCGCGTCGAGCGGAACACAAGCAGAAGGGCCCCACGCAGAACTCGTGGAGTGTGGCTGGCTGATCTTCGGTGCAGGTGGAGCTCGGATTCGGGGCTTCTCAATCCCCAGTGCACAGCTGCGAGGATACCTCAGGACCTGCACAGTTAGCAAGTTGCAGGCTTTTCAAGATGTCCGGTCCCACGTGGCTCGTCGCCTCCACGGGTCTCAGCTATGCTGCAGTCGTGAAGAGTTGGTCAGAGAGGTCTGGAAGTCTGGGTCTTGTCAGGCTCCGTGTTCTGGTTCCGGCGGGAACATCGACAAAGCAAGCCGTTGATTTGCTGGATGGTGCCTGGTTGCCCAGGGTGGTCACTCCTTGGCCCCAAGGGAGATTCTTCAGTCTTCAGCTTCAGCAGAATGTCGAAGGTCCAGAGTTTCATTTCAAGTTTCAGTACAGTATCAAATCTAAAGTCTAAGGACACGGCTCCTACCGTTATACAGCTAAAAGGGGCTGGATTAGTTCCTAGGTCCCGCCTATGGGTGGGACCAGGAAGGGGGGTGGTTACACCCCCTCTCCTTTGTGCAGTTTCGCGCCAGAGCTGGGGCTGGAGTGCCCCAGCAACCGGTTTGAACTGGGGTATGCATGAAGCGCCTAGTGTGCCTCAGGCAGTGTCTCAATCTATTCAGCCCTCCTTGTCCCAATACACAAAGTCCTGTCTGGGGTGGTGCTCCAAACCTCTGTGACTGGAAGGACTCCCAGCAGCAGGAGGTCAGACTTGTCGGTGGCAGCAGCGTCCATTTTGTGACACTGGGGCTCTGGTTAACTTTAACCGGGATAGTCAGCAACAACATTTCTTCTCCCTCTAGAAGGGTGGAATGCTACTCCCGTCACCAGAATTGGCGAGGGGGTAGTATTTCAAAGTGTATGACACCTTACACAACATGTTTAGATGAAGCCAAACCAAAGTTAGCATTTAACCGCGAGGATTATAATGCACTTAAGAGTATATGGTATGGCGTTATCATAGAACAGCTATAAGGACATGGTTCCGAAAGCTGCAGCCAGGCTCCGCTCATGCTAGAGCACCATCTTGCACATAACCAAGCACTCTGCCTCCAGGATTGTTAAGGCCTGCCATAGCAGTGACTTATAGGTTACTATGTGTCTATATATAAGTAGGTATATGAATACTATACCTAAGCAAGGGGTGATTACACGACCTTGCCCCAACTGAGTGATCAGCCAGTTGTGTGTGTTTGAGTGGCCAGCCAGGGGTGGCATAATACATGCTGCAGCCCCTGGTAGGCCTTGGTTACACCTATGCCCCGAGTACCTAGGGTACACTTTTACAGGGGCTCATAAGGTGAACCAATTCACAATTGTGGATGTACCTAGGGTACATGGTGTGAATTTAGAGAGTGCATCTGTGCTGTTGGTCTGATTAGCAGGCCCACAGCCATATCTAAGTCGAAAACCAGCAAAGCAAAGCAAAAAGTGGGGGTGACCATAGGAAGCAGACCCTACTCTCCTACAGATGGCACTTTCTCACACACGCTGATCGTGTGGTTGACCTCTCTGCGCTTCACGAGGACCGATTTGGATTTCAAAGGCAGTGGCTTCTTTAATGCTCCCCTGCTTTGGAATGCCAGACTGCTCCCAGTTCGACATCTTCCAGCCATTTCCAGGATTTCCTCTGGTGTAGTGAAATTCCATGTTTTACATTCTGCCACTACCCTCAGTCTCGCTGGAAATAACACCATGTTTTTAATACGTTTGGCACAAAGTTCATGCTTCACTGCTTCGGTGTTGCACTTTTTTTTTGTTTTCTTTTTTGCTGTTTGATATAGTGTAAACTCGACCCGAAGGGATCAGACGCTAACTTAGATTCCGAGCTTCAAAGTTGGCCGCTCTGGCCATTAAGCCACACGTCACTTGTAGTGTGAAGTTCGGAAAGAAACTTATTGTGGCATTTTCGTATGCCAAATCGCCTTGGGAATGAGCAGCCTGTAGGATAGCGTTTCGGTAGTTCAGTATTCTGGCTATGATTGTCCGTGGAAGGGCACCAGGTTTCTGTTTTGGAATAGGTGTCCTATGTGCCCGTTCTATGAAGAATACATTTGAGTCGCTTAGGGTGCAGGTTGTTTAGTGTAAGGTCCGCACTCAGTCCCGCGGCCCCCTCCAAAACCCCCACTACTCTATTATTCCTGCCGGCCCGTCCCTCCTGGTCTTCCAGCTTTGCCGCCTTCATGGTGTGGGGGTTGCGGAGTGGGAGCAACAGCAGAACCCCCGCTCCAGTGCCGAAATCCTAGGCTCAACAGGTCACTAGCTCAGATGAGGTCCTGCAAGTTCCAGCCCTCTCCTTGCCCCCTTATTGCACTCACCTGCCTCCACACCGCAAGGCAGGATAGTACACAATACACAGGTGGGAGGCTTGCTGCAAGCCAGACTGGGAAGGATCTTTGGAGCAGCCCAGTCTAACTCACAGGTAGGCCTCAATCGGGACCCTGCTCTCCATCCCCCAGGGCCCGTCTGCATTCTTGCAGGGGGCTTGTACCCGGGCTTCTTCTCAAACTGAGCCACAGTCGACACATTCAGGCCCCCACGGCTCCAGGCGCCATCACTTTTTCCCCTCCCCGTTGAGGGACTTCTCCTTCCGGGCTGCTCACCTCTGCATCACAGGCTGCTTGCATCCCTGTTATACCCCCTAACACTGCATGTAATATATGTAAGTCACCCCTACAACAGGCCTTACAGCCCTAAAGCAGGGTGCAATATATTACACGTGAGGGCATATCTGCACGAGCAGATATGCCCCAGTGCTGGTGAGCTCTATTACTTCCAGTCAAAGTGATCAGGCAAGCCATTTTAAAAGCATGTGCTGGACACTGGTGAAAGAGTTCCCCAGCTACAGGATGGCTTACTGGAAATAGGGTTGTTTGATATCAAACACCTCGTATTAATAGACCCACACTGATACCAGTGTTACATGCACCCAGAGGGGACCAGAAAACCTACCAGCCACTGCTGTGTTGACTGACTGGTTTTGCCAGCCTGCTATCAGATTTATTTCTAAACCCTCAAGGGTGAGGGCTTTTGCTTTCAGGAGGTCTGAAAGAAAGCCTGCTTGGGAAGAGGGTGTCCCACAGAATGACCTGCGGATTAGCATTCCAAGGCAGGGGAGCTTCAAAGAAGCCACTGCCTATGAAATCCGAATCTGGCTCCCATCACCGGAGAGTAAGCCTAATGACACACGTCTCAAAAAGGAGATCCACACCAATTTTAGAAAAATAACCTTGTTTCAAGATTTATTTTAAGACCAAGCTAAAAGGTAAGCACGTTTTTCAGGAAAAATACTTTTCACTTAAAGGCCACACAGGTCTAGCTAGCATATAGCATTGGTTCCTCTGGCCTTCCCACCCCGTTCACTCGCACACCCCACTGCACTGTTAATATATGGCTTCTCTGAGGTGGGGGCCCTCCTTCCCCCTACCCTCTCTTCTCCTTCCTGACCTCTCTACGTCTACTCGTCACTGCAACCTTCTTCTGCAACGGGGGAGACTGGTTTTGAAAAGAGGCTGCAGGCGCTGGCCAGAAGGCTGGACAAAGAAAACCCACAGCTGTCCAGGTAAGTTCTGATGCTAGGAGGCGTAGGTACACAGTTGGGCTCAGAGGCCATGGGGCTTCGGGTGCAGTGGTGTCCTTTGGCGACAGGAACAGTGATAAAAGCTCTGAAGCAGGTAAAGTTGTAGAAGGAGCTTTATTGGTACAACCATCAACAAGGAAAGACAGCAACTGACTCTTCAGGAGAAAACATAACATTCTCATAATGATGTCAAGAAGGCAGAGCTAGTAAAGTTCCATTAAAGGCACAGTAACCAAGGGACAGTAACCACAACACATCCCCTTTCCAATAAATAAAACCGAAAGGAAAATGTAAAAATCTTCATAAGAATAAAAACAGGAAAAGGATTAAGCTAAAGTCATTACATAATCATTGAATTTCCGAGGAAGGTGTGAAGCCCTCCCAGAAACAGTTCTTTGATAACGAGGAGAAGTAGTAACACTAGGACTGCAGGAAGAACTGGAACTGCTGTTGGAATAGAACTTAACAGCATCACACTTGGCCAATTTAGACATGTTCCAAGTGCAACCATTGTCTAAAGTGACAACATTTTTCCTGATGGAAACAATGGTGAAAGGACCAGTGAAGTTTGAAACACCCTTATGACCACACTTGGATTTTTTCACCAGAACACAATCACCCACATTCCACTTCCTGAGTTTGACATGCATCTTAGTATCATAGCGTTGTTTATATTTCTGCTGATAATTTGTCAACGCTTCCCTCCTTCTCACCTCTTTCCACACTGTCATCACGACCCTTCTCGGGAAGCCAGGTAGGATTGAGTTTAGAACAAGTTAACCTACCCCATAAAGCTTCAAAAGGGGATCTCTGCATGACAGCATTGGGAGTCGTGCGATGCGCCCACCACGTCTCCCTCAAGACACTGCTAAAAGAAACTTTGGATTCCAAAGCCCTCTGTGCACAACTCTTCACAACTCTATTCATCCTCTCCGTGAGACCATTAGCTTGTGGAGAGTAAAGAGCTGTCTTCTGATGAATAATGCCAAGGTCTTTCAAGAAATCATCCATCTCTCTGGAGGTGAATTGCACCCCATTGTCAGTGAGCAGAAATTTAGGAACACCCTCTGACCCAAATACCTCCTTCAAAAACTCAATCACCGTTCTAGAATTGACAACACTCATGCATTTGGAAACAACCCATTTAGAAGTAAAATCAACTAACAATACAACAAATCTTTCATGCGCAGGCATAAGTTCAAACGGACCTGCAATGTCCAGGCCCAATTTAGTCCACACGGCAACAGGAACTTCAACAGGAGACAAAGGGGATTGACTAGTGGCGCGTGATTTGTCATTGACAGCACACAAATGACAATCCTTGACAACAGTCTCCACCATGCTATCCATACCGGGCCACCAGTACCTCTCTAATACGAGCCTTCGTGAGATTCCTACCTAAATGCCCTTCATGAGCTATGTTAATGACCCTCTCTCTCAAGTCGCCTGGAGGTACAACTGTCACCTCTCATCAAATTGTCCTGAATGAAAGTCAAATCATCCCTTACTGACCAAAAAGGCTTCAAAACACCCTCAAGAGCATCATAGTTAGGCCAACCATCTCTAATTACACCTTTAGGCACTTGAAAACTAACGTCATCAGCCACACTCCGTGACCATTCCTCCTTGGAAATACTAGACTCCAAAACCCAATTCACACTAACACCCTCTGTGACACAATCCCCTACAATAGGAAGACGAGAGACAATCAGCAGGTTTATTGTTCGATCCAGGAATGTACTGCACCTTAAAGTTGAACTCTTGCAATCCTTCACTCCATCTTTTCAACCTAGGCGTCATATGATCACTTTGATGACATGAAAAGATTTGTACCAGGGGACGATGATCAGATTTTACAACAAAAGGAATCCCCCACAAATAAAATTTAAAGTGGAGCACTGACCAAAATACCGCCAACGCTTCTCTCTCGATACAAGAATAATTAATCTCAGCTTCCCTTAAGGCCCTTGAGGGAAAGCAACAACAGCTTCTTCACCATTCACCACTTGTGAAAGTACAGCACCCAAACCCTTAAGGCTGGCGTCAGTTGTGAGAATCGTTTTGAGTTTCGAGTCAAAATGACCCAAAGTAGGCATTTTACCAATTTCCTTTTTTACCAACTTGAACGCCCTTTCACAATCAGCAGAACAAAAAAAATGTACACCCTTCTTTAAAAGAGACCTAATGGGTTCGACAAGACTGGCAAAACCTTTGACAAACTTAGAATAAAATTCCGCCCTCCCTAAAAATGACTTAACCTGATCTTTGTCCACAGGAGTCGGTGCTCCTACAATACTCTCAGCTAACTCCAGTTTGGGCTGAATTCCATTCCCAGAAATGACATGTCCCAAATATGTAACTGATTTTAAACCAATGCGACACTTTTCCTTCTTTACAGTAAGTCCACTCTCATCTAACTTGCTCAAAACAGACCTTAGTACCTTGTCATGTTCACCCTCATCCACTCCATATATCAAAATGTCGTCCTGAAAGAACATGACATTTGAAAGACAACCCAAGACCATCTTCATTATTCTTTGAAAACACGCAGCAGCTGAAGCTAAGCCAAATGGCATTCGTAAAAACTGATAAGCACCCAATGGCGTGACAAAGGATGTTAAATGTCTGCAGTCTTTATGTAATACAACTTGATGGTAAGCTGAAGAGAGATAGAGTACACTAAATACCTTCGCACCTTTCAAGGTACTAATGCTCTCAGCTATATTGGGTAATGGTTGCCGATCTACCCAGATCCATTCATTCAATCCGCGTAAGTCCACACACATTCTAATTGACTTTCCACCATCCTTGGGTGCTAAAACCACTGGACTCAACCATTCAGATGATTCTATTTCTTCGATCACCCCTAATTTCAACAATCTTTCAATTTCACACTTAAGTGGCTCAAGCATCATGTTGGGTACCTTTCTCACCTTGTGCACACATGGCTTGGCAGATTTTTTGAGAATAATTCTATGCTCAAAACCTTTTAGGCATCCCAAGGTATCTGCGAAGACTTTTGGATAATCAGCAAAATATGTCTCAGAACTAGACACATAATCTACTTGAGGAGAAGTAGAAACTTGAAAGTGCGCAGCAAGAAAATCTTCCTTCAACATAACTTGATTCTTTGGATCCTTTGCTCCTGGATCAAGGATAATCCCTAAATCATGCTGATGTCGCCATCCAAGAAGATTATCACCTCTGACAGCAACATAAACCTTACCAGAGATACATCTTCCTCTGAAAGAAATGTTAGCTACAGTATAACCCAGTACCTCTATCTTCGACTTGTTATAACTCAAAGGAGAGATATCAGAAGGCAAGAGTTTAACATTCTCTAGACCAACCACCTCATCCCAAATTTTGTTCCCAATTAAGGTAAAAGGAGATCCAGAGTCAGCCATAAGTTTGAATACAAACTTGTCAATCGCTATATCACAAAATGGCATAAATATGTGTTCAACATCAACCATACCTTCGCTAACACTAGAAACCACAACTGTACGTATAATATCAGAAACAGGTCCATTGGCTTCTTTCTTTTTACCAGACCTGCACACACGTGCATAATGCCCTTTGATACCACAATTATTACAAATGCTGTCCTTAGCAAAGCATTGAGGAAAATTGGAAGTGTGAAAGAAACTTCCACACCTAAAACAACGCATTTTTTGATTGGTGAAGGAACGTTGTTGACGAGAATCATGTTCTTTAGAAATAGTGGATTCCCTAAAAGAAGGACGAGTTTCAGAAGAACCTTTCTGAAAAGATGGATTCTTTTGAGAAGGTTTACCCTTAGGTCCAACACTAACTTTAGCAACATCTTGATGACATTCAGTGAATTCATCTTCTTCTAACATGTGTACAGAGTCAGGAGTTTTCATTTTATGATCGCTAACAGTTTGACTCTCATTTTCTTTATTTTTTCTTATTTCTTTGACCCATGTAGAGGTGTTCTCCATACCCTCTACAATAGCTACTGCCTCTTTCAATGAAGGATTTTTTGCCAATAATTTTTCTTGCACCCTAGAACTGTTCGTGCATCGAACAAGTTGATCTCTGACAAGAGATTCAGAATGATCACCAAAATCACAAGTGCGTGAAAGGGTTTTTAAAGCAGCAACATACGTTCCAATACGTTCACGAGATCCCTGAACTCGAGTAAAAAATCTATGTCGCTCTAAAACATTTATCCTTGGACCAAAATACTGTTCCAACATGGTCATAGACATTTCAAAAACATCTGCAGGTTCACCATCAGCTCCACCCATAGGTATAGTGTCCATACTATCATACGTATGTCTACCCTCAGTACCCAAATTGTGTAATAAAATAGCTTGTTTTCTAAAAGCTGAAAATTTCTCTCCCCCAATAGCAACCAAAGACGAGTCAAACAAGTTCCTCCATCTCTTCCAAGGGAGAATGGGTTCACCTTCCTCTGAAAGGAATGGAGGTGGCTGTGACATGCTAGATGTAGTAGCCATTATGACAACAAACCAAACAATGAAAAAATGTAAGTAGAACAAAGTATGACAACAGGTGAGGAAAAAAATATGCAAGTTCTCAAAGTTTCCAGTAAAATACTGATGATTGATATATTAATAAACTAATGTAAAAAATTAGTAATAACAGTCCAAACCTTGGGTAAAACCAGTCAAAACCGTGAAGAAAAAAAAAAAAATTTGTGCACATAAAAATGACCAAATATTAGAGATTGTTGTGCACATCAACGAAGAAAAGAAAAAAGTTTTGTTCTTCTTCTTTAAATATTGCGTTGGAGTTGTTGTGCGCATCAACGTGGTAATCTGAAAATCACAAATGCGCTGCTGTGCACATCGGCGTTGTTGTTAAGATAATCCAAGTAAATAAAATGCGCTGCCGTGCGCATCGGCGTGGTTGCTAAGGAAAACTAAAATGGCTGCTGCGTGATGATGTCACGCGTAGGACGTCAGTCGTCAGACGTCAGGAAGTCAAAGTCCAAATGAAGCTGCCGGAGCGTAGAAGAAAGGCGGCACTCGCACAATGGCACACGTTCTCTTCAGGTGCCGGAGCGAGGAAAAGAACGAGGCACACGCTCACCTGAAGCTGCTGGAGCGGGGAAGAGAACGAGGCACTCGCGCAATGACCGGCGCGAAGATGGCACACGCGATGGCAATTCAAACAACAACAGGTAACGGTAAGCCTCAAGGCATTACCAGTGACTGTACCTGTCTTGTGAAATTCAGCAAGTTTTCCATTGAGGTCAAAATCAGGAAGAAAGCACTGCAAGGCCTGCCAATGTAGAATAAAAGCAGTATGACTTCAAGTGTAGTCCAAAAAACGAAGAGATAGACAGTGCACAGGGTCTCAGAAAATGAAAAATGCAAATCCAATCCAAGAGAGGTAATAAAGTCTGTAGATTAATGATCCAGACGATAGAAACCAAGTCCAAAACAAATACACTGTATCCAATGTAATCCAAAGGCAGAAAAACGTAATTTTGAAAAAAATTCCAAATCCAAGTTTAAAACGAAATTCCAAAGGTAGGGGAGTTGATGGTTGTAGGTGCTTGTCCCCAATCAAGCCTTGACCCTCGTCGCCAGTGATAAAAGCTCTGAAGCAGGTAAAGTTGTAGAAGGAGCTTTATTGGTACAACCATCAACAAGGAAAGACAGCAACTGACTCTTCAGGAGAAAACATAACATTCTCATAATGATGTCAAGAAGGCAGAGCTAGTAAAGTTCCATTAAAGGGACAGTAACCAAGGGACAGTAACCACAACAAACAGCTTATCAGGCAGGTCACAGTCAGAGTCTCTTTGGATTCAGACTGCGGGCATCGAGGTACAGTCCGGCAGGGATCAGCCCACATTGGACTCTGTCTTTGAACCTTTTCAGGACTAGTGGGCCACTTGGAATCTGGCTTTGGGTGCAGAGGTGAGTTCCTCAGGGCAGAGTTCTTCTTTAAAGTTAGTTTCTTCTGGAAAGGTTTGTTGTCCACAGTACATTTAGAGTCTTAGTTAAAGGCTGTCAGACTTCCCAGATTTTTGGAGGTGGTGGGCCTGCAGGACAAATCAACTTTTGTAGTAAGGGCAAATGGCAGCAGACAGGACTGGCGTCAAGTCTTTCACTGGTCCTTCTTTTTCTTGCTGGTGCGGCTCTTCGGTGTCTGTGATTCTTAGGTAGTCGGGCATCTGCTTTCAGGGTCTGGGGGTGCCACCTAAATACTATATTTGGGGGGCGTTACAAGGGAGTGACCGGTAGGGACCGATGAGTTCCTTGCCTGGGGCGTTTACACCCTCTATTATTCCAACCTCCTGTAGTAGGGATGCATATTCCTAGCCCTGGTTGAATAAGTCCTACCATATTTAAGATGGTGGTCACTGAAAAACGTGCTTCACTTCGCCTCCAGCACCTGAGAGGTGGAGTTGGTGAAGGGGAGCACACCTTTTCCCACTAAGTTTTCTCACTGGTTCTCCCACCAAACGTGGGGGGTTTGAACAGGGACTACCATCTTCTATCCGCAGAGGCTGGAGTCTCATTACAAAGTCGGCAAGGCCTTTAAAGTTTCCCTCTCGACCACTGCTTGTCCTGGGGGAGGAGGTGTGACACCTCTGCCCAGTATGTGCTTTGTTTCTGGCCTAAGAGCAAGGGCTCTTAACCCAGGGCTCCAGAAATGTCTGTGGTGGCACGCTACCTAAAGCCAGCCAGACCACACCATGGTTGGTAGGTTTTCAGAGGGCACTTCTGAGGTGCCCTCTGGGTACATGTTCCAAGAAATCCCACACTGGCATCCGTGCAGGTTTATTGAGAAGTTGTTTGTTACCAAATACTCTTGGTTCAGAAAACCATCATGGTGCTGGGGAACAAGAGTTGTCGAGTTCCTAGCCCTTTGTTCTCTATGGCTTCACTGGCACGTATAATATTACGAATAGGCTTAAATATTGTAGTTGCACATCTTCTCATGCAGGTATGCCCACACCTGAGATATAGTGCACCCTGCCTTAGAACTTGTAAGGCCTGCTAAAGGGGTGACTTACCTATACCGTAGGCAGTGCTGCTTGGCATGGCACACAGGCACTATGTCATGTCAACTTTGTTGTTTGTTCTGTACCAAGGCATGCAGGCTGCAGTGGCAGACAGCATGGCCCTGGTGAGCGGTCCCTAGGGGACCCTCTTCAGTCTGCATGCCTTAGTTACCAAGGTACCATTGACAAGGGACTTACGGGGGCGTGTGTCTGAAGTTGCCAATCGTGGTATAGTTTTCAGGGAGGAGCTTGGTCACAGGGGGCCTTGTTGGCAGGAACCCTGTGCACTTTCAATCAAAACCATATCATTTTCCAGGCAAGAAGTGGGGGGTTAACCATGTCAAAAGAGGCACTTTCTCAAAAAGCGCACGTTGGGATTGCTAGAACAAGCCCCTATCCACTCATAAGGAAATACCTGGACTTTTTGCATAGTATACCTAATATTGGTATCGAGGTACAGCCAGCTTCCTACAGCTATGCATTAGATGAAACTCACCCCCCTGAGTATTTGTTTGCCCATTCCACCAGAGCAAAGGTCACTACTAATCCGTTTGCAAGCGGAGTGCCTGTACTGCATATCTGCCAGGCTGCTATGTAGTCTTCACTCCACATGTTCACAAAGCACTGCTGACTAGACAGTTCAGTCGAAATGGGCATTTTGCCACTTTGGTCCTCCAGGACATTTTGCTTTGAGCCAGTTTGCAACCACACCTCGGAGGTATTGCTTTGGTATCTTTTCCAAAGTTAGGAATCTACAGTTGGAAATCTTTATTAGAGCAAGTTACTTACTGTCTAACTTTTTTTAATGGTTGAGATCATCTAACCTCCGATTTCTCACTGACCCCCCCCAGTTCTGCAAACTAGGTTCTTCACCAAAGAGATCCCAATAGATTCTGCACACTAGTCACCCATCCTTCTGACATGGCTCTGCATTATTAGTAATGAAGAAACTGATGTCAGCTCGCTGGAGTGGTGCCAATATAGGCTTCTCGCTCGTCACATCTACAGTGGATAACGTCTATGCGAGCAGCTAGCGCCACCTAACTGCAGGTACTGCTCAAGATTTTCCGCCACCAGTCTGACGCCTGGGGAATATTATAAGATGAGGAATCTGATTGGATAGATTCTCTACCTGGAGTAAGTAACTTGTTCATTCAAGAATCATTTGTTGTATTTGGCCTGGGCAGAGTTTGAATGATCAACAGGTTGAGGAAAGTTATGTTAAAATGTGTTTGTATCATCTAGTGTCCAGGCAAAGGTGCTCATTTTCATAGCAAGCGGCTACCTATGTGACATGTTGAGTTTTGCCCAATTTGAGTCGTCGTACTTCTTGTATTTCTTTTACTAGTTTGGTTTCTTTGTGGGTATTTAGCACCCAAAGAAACAGACGGACTTGCAATATTAAACATTTTCATTCTTTGCATGTATCCTTTAGCAGGCCCCTGTCAATGGTGGGAACGCCCCCCTTGCTCAGATGATCAGTGGACTGGTCGGGCAGCTACTCATGCAGCCAGTACTTTTGGGTAAGCCTGTCGTAGTATTGATGGAGGTGCTGGTGCATCTCTCAAGCATGCAGCCACACTCTGACCTGTTCATAAGTGCGCACAAATATTTCTGATTTGTACTATCTACTCGTTTCTTCCCCTAATATCCTGTTGGATTGTGTACTGACTTTGAATGCTTGCCTTGGAGTTGGTGTATGCATCCAGTGTTCCCCGAGTTCACTCACTTATTTTATTGCTACCCTTGCATTTTCCCTCAACATTTTCTTACCTTGATCTATTTACCTCTGCTTGTACAATAGATCTTTTTTTATTTATTCTGGCCTCATTCTGGTTCCCATTCCTTTTTTCCATCCTTGGTTTCTCCCATCCTTGGCTTATCTCTGTAACTGTCTGCTCTTATCCTAATGTAAGAGATAATTTTGTGTGTTTTTTTAGGTCAAGGAACCGACTCCGACCCCGCGAGCACCAGAGCCCCGTCTTCTTCCTCCTCCTCTACATCATCCTCTTCATCCTCCACCTCATCTTCTTCCTCCTCGAACCCTTCCTGGTCGTTCTCTGCCACATCCTCGATGTCCTCATCAGCCTCCCCCGGTAGCAGTACTACGACTACTACTACCACCACCACAGCTGACAGTAATGCTACCTCATCCAGTTCCAGTATGCCTGGCTCAGATCCTAGTGCACAGCCCCCCACCACTGCGGAGTTGCAGTTCTCCCAGCTCTTGGGTAACATCCTAGGTGCTGCAGGATCTGGGGTGGCTGGAGTTGCAGGCTTGGGGACACCTACAGTGACTGTGGCAATGCCTGGTGTGCCAGCATTTCTCCAAGGCATGACTGAATTTTTGCAGGTATACTTCTGCCTTGCTTCTCTTTCTTGGTACAAGAACATTAGTAAGCTATTTGCGTATATTCCAGAGCAATTGTATTGATGATATGTTTGTGAACGAACAATGTTGATTGGGTTATTTCTCAAGCTGTTTTTGGTGAGTGGCATAATGTTAAATTTCACAATCGCAGGTATTAAATTATTTGATTAAAACGTTTTAAATTGTTACTTGAAAACTTGCAGACAATTTATCATTGGGCAAGCACCTTGTGTGCCTCAAACTCATTTTCCAATTTGTTCCTCTTTTGTTGTGCAGGTAACTCAAACGATCCCCACTCCCCAACCCGCGCAAGCCCCTCAAACTCAGAGTGCGCCATCACCACCACCACAACAGGCACAGCCTCCTCCGAGAACATCTCAACCCTCGAGTGGGCCAGAACGAGCAGGCAGCAGGCCCTCTGCAGACCAGGATGCCTTTCCACCAGAGTTCTTTACCAGTGTGGTGCAGGGTGTTCTCTCCTCCATGATGGGCTCCCTGAATGCCCAGCATGGTAGCACAGAGAGCATTGCCGACTTCATCCAGCGTCTCAGTGGCAGCACCAATATTTTTGAGCCAGGTGCAGACGGTGCTCTCGGTAAGTCTTTCGTGTTTGAAGAGGAGTTGGTTGCATTCCTTCACCAGAACATTAATGTTGCAAGTCATTCTCGAATGCCTGATTCAAGCACTCTATAATATGCAGTTATGAATACTGTTATAATAAATTCCAAGGGGAGGCTTATAGCAATGACTGAAAAGGGGAAAAATAGTAAAAGCAAAATATACCACAAAATGACCTCCTACATAACGTAATGAAGTATTTCACAAATGATAACGAAAGTAACACATTTAACATTAATACACCTTTTAAAGACTACGTTAAAATCATAAAATTGTGAATCTACTAATGAGACAAACTTGAATGATTTTCTCTAACTCGTTCTTTGTCATAGGAGTTATGAATGCTGGTATTGACTTTTTGAGTATGACTTATTTCCTCTTGTTTTGATATAATTTTGCTTGGAACTTCTGCCCATCTCAGGTTTTTTTGGCGACTTGTTGTCACTTATATGCCAGAATTTCTCAATGGTGGACATTGTGATGCTGTTGCATGGTCAGTTCCAGCCACTGCAAAGGATTCAGCCACAGCTGAACCGCTTCTTCCGAGAAGAGTTTCTTCACAACCAGGAGCCCACCGAGCAGAACACACGTGTAAGTCTGGTTCCACAAAGACTTTTCTAATATGAGCGATTAGACTACACAATTATGTTCTGTTAGTTCAAAGCACTGTATTTACAAACCGAATTTGAAGCAGCCTCAGCGATGTGTCCTACACCAGCCGCCAGGCAGTGTAGACTTATCCCTGTTACTTGAGATATGAATTTCCTTCTGTGACATAAACTAGCCTACTACACAGTGCCCTCACCTGTAAAGTATTCTTTGGCACCAACTTATTTCTTCACCAAGTTGTAACCAAACTTTGTCTGATTTCAGATGGCAACAGACAACCTCATTAACGGGCTGGAAGAGTACATCCGAGAGAGCTTTGTAAGGATTTTTTGCAATGTGTTGTTGGGCAGGTGGGAAACGAGAGTAATGGGCTAGAAAACAGTGGGTAACATGGATTTTTTGGAGGGGAGAGGAAGCTTTGAGCATTATCCTAATAGTTCTTGGATGGGGGAGGGAATGACTCTGGTGTGTTTTCTCTCTCCCTGGCCAGCAGACCCGAACATAGTTGAGGGTGTGAAAAAATGGGTAGTTGTTTATAGTATACTTTCTAGAAGCGGACTATTAGCATTATTTTAGGGAAGTGACAATTTTAGCAGTGAGTGGCAAAATAAGTATGAAATTTACATTGCGATCCCCACCTAAAGAACCCCATTTGAGACTTTGATGGAGGTGAGACAGGTCTGTTCTGGGGGCACCAGAATGTACTAAGGCTAGAATGGACATGCTTTGATTCACCTTTCTTTCCCTCTTACTCAGGCTTCAGTGCGAGTGCTGGACGGGGTGGATATCACACAAACAAATCTTGAATTCCTGCAATGTCAGTTTAACCAGATTGCCACACACATTCTCCATTGCACTGGTGAGGGTAAAAAATCTATTGGGTAAAATAACTTCATTGTACCATGAGTTTGAAATTTAGGTTCTTTGGTTTAAGTGGATGCTGAGGAGGTTGAAAATGATAAGTAAACGACTTTTGTCTTTCTCACATATTTGATTACTTGAACGCTAAACTGACTGCTATTTTGTGTTTTTTCCTTGGCTCTGTATTAGTCTAGACTGGAGTCTGCTTTATAAATGATTGTATGCCCCTAATTCCTTTCTTCTTTTTTTGTAGATAACACTTTTGGGAACCGCCTGCTGGAGCTCTGTAATCAGGGCCTGTTTGAGTGCCTGGCACTCAATCTCTACTGCCTGAGAGGGGAGCAAAGTGCACTTACAGCTGTCATCAATGAACGAATTGTAAGTATATTGTGCGGTCTGTTACGAGTGCCTGATAGTCCCTCTGGAAGATCAGGTAATTGTTTGTCACTGACATTGAGTTTGTTTAATTTCCCAATGATCCAGCTTTCGTCTTTTTAAAAAAGGTTTGCAATATATCGGTTCCATACCTATTGACTATTATGAACACACTTCATCCTCAAACTTCTTCCATTCTTTCACATGTGGGGTCATCCATACATAGATCTGTTCGCCACACAGCAAAACGCAAAATGCCCAGGCTTAGCCTCTACATATCCACACCCATTGTCCAAAGGCAATGCACTATGGCTGAACTGGTCAGGCAGATTGTCTGCCTCTCCCGCCCATTCCGTTACTGGTGCGGAAACTCAAACACTCCCTCACAATGATCCTAGTTGCTCCAACATGGGCAAGCCAACCATGGTTCACAACCCTGTTGAAACTTTCAGTAGTGCCTCATCAAAAGCTTCACCTCTCCCCCAAATTCCTCACTCAGAACCAAGGGATCATACATGTCATCTGCATTTTTTGGCATAGATAGTGCATTTATCAATGCTGCATGAACAAAAGTACCACCTTCTCTAATTGGCTCCTCCGGGGAAATTACTCTTAGCAGTAAGATGGAGGTTGCAGTCTTGACAACTAGTAGACAGCGTAGATGAAGGATCGAACAGCTGCATTTGGTAGCTGGAACAAGATTCAGCAGTGTCTCACTACCATACCTAGTGTAGTATTCATGCTCCTGAAGGCACTCGAGCTGAAGGTGAATGTTTACATTGACAACCAGAAGTAGCTGTCCCAGTGGTAACAGATCTTGCTCCAAGTCACAGGGAGCCATCCGTTACAATAACGAGATCGGTCCCTTGCATAATCTTATTCTCATTCGAAGACTTTCAGTACAACTTAGTCAAGAATGCACCATAAGTACAAGATAGTCAGGCAGCACTCTGAGAGGATGTTGAGCTTCGTGAGGGCTAAATCACACCATGAAATGACTAAGGCACAGCTAATGCCTCCCCCTCTATGCTGGTACTATAAGTCTAGAGACCCTCTTTGGATTAGACTCTAGTGCAGTCCACAGCATGAATGTTGACAACCGCAATACTGATAATGAGAAGGATTATCTCCTCCATCTCATTACACCGATGAATGTATTTAGTCTTTTCTTTTTGGACTCCATGCAAAGTGAAGAGTCTACATGGCACACATTCCTGTCTGCTACGCCTACAATCCACTGCCCTGGCATAGGTCAGCCACCCCTCTATGTGCACTATACCAGTGGTGTGGGTACAGGTGCATGAGCCCTGTAACCCTACAGTGTCTAAGCCAATTCTTAGACATTGTGAGTGCAGTAATTCTTTTTAGAATATATGGTGCTGGGAGTTTGTCATTATAAACTCCACTGCATCATAATGGTTTTACTGAAAACTGGAAAGTTTGGTATCAAACGTTTTCATTAAATCCCACACTGATGCCAGTGTTGGATTTCATGAAAAATGCACTCCGAAGGCATCTTAGAGATGCCTCCTGAAAAAACGACCAAACTCTAGTGTCCAGGCTGAGTGGCTGCTCACCAGCTGCCACCACCAGACATGTTTTTGGACCCCTGGGTCGAGAGCCTGCTGCCCTCGGGGGTCTGAAACAATGCACATCCTGGGACGAAGTGCCAAACCTCCTCCCCCAGAATGGGCAGGTTCCTGGAAGGAGAAGCTTCAAAGGCTTACTGCCTTTGTGAGCTACCCCAGGTCTTTGCTGCTTCCAGCAACTGGTCCCCACCAGTTCTGACCCCCCACTTTGGGTGGGAGAATCGGCGGGAAAACCAAGTGAGGAAGGGAGGTGTGCCCACCTTTGCCAACGTCACCCCTCAGGTGGGGGAGGCGAGGTGAAGCAAAACTGTCACCACCATCTTGCCGATAGGGGGACACAGCGAACCAGAGTGAGGCATATGCCCCCCTCCCACTGGAGGGTGGCATAATATGGGGGTATACCCACACCAAGGAATGACCCATTGGTCCCAACCTTTACCCACCTGTACGCCCCTAAATCTAGTATTTAGGGGCAACCTGAACTTTGTCTCCTCAGACAAGAATCGACCAGAAGAAAAGGAGGACCGAAGAAACCATGCTGAACTAAGAAGAGGTGGACACCCACTGACTTGACCTCAACCTTACCGGCCTCGGCCTGTCCCCACCTCAAACCTGCTCCCGCGGAATCCGGATGTGTCCTGCAGCCAGCAACCTCCAGAACCCAGAGGACCTGCCCTTCCTTCCAAGTCAAAGACTTTGTTTCCTGTGAGCACCGAATTTGCTCACCCACACACTCTGGCCAAATCCACGAGTCTGCACCCGACGTCTACGGCCTGATTTCGAGTTGCCAAACACCACGAGGATGTCTCCCCGACGATCCTGACCCGAGAGATCTCTGACCTGCCTTGAATCTCCAAGCAAAGCCTGCAGGCTGTTTCTGAAGGAGCCCCGCCACCGAAGCTGATAAGAAAACCAGACGCCTAAAGACACCCCTGCACCCGATGTCCCGCGGCCCTGGGTGGCCCAACTGATGGTGTCCCAGCATTCCCAGGCATTCTAACTTCTCCAACTGGTGGTCACCTCCAGAAAATCTTCGTCCCTGAGCCTGCCGTCTTTGTTGCAACCGGAGAATCCCCATTTAAATCAACTGGGCACCAGATGCCAAAACAGCACCCAGCCGCCCCAGCGTCGCTGCAGGTGTAATCTGATAGAGACATCTAGCTGCAGATTCCTTAACTTAGAATATCCCCAGACGTCAGACTGGATCCGGAATTTTTTTGCAGCAGCCCCTCTGCGTGCCGGGAGACGGCCCCACACGACCCTGCCCTGACTTAGTCCACGTACGTGACGTCAGCGAGGTCATATATGTCCCTCCCGGCGCACTGACGTCAGTTTCCTTCTTTTCCGCGTGCAACGCAGATCCGGAGTGAGCGGTTCCTCTGGTTTGTTTCTGGCCTCCTTTTCAACACTTCGTGTCAGGAACAGTGTGCGATGCCTTCAGGCTTCCTGTTCGCGGCAGATGTCTGCGACTGACCCGCATCTTATTTGTATGTGGTGTCTGGGCGAGCACCATGACTCTACGGACTGCAAAGCCTGCCAACACATGAAGCTGAAGTCTCGACGGGTGCGCCGTATGAAGCGTCTCTCGGCACAGCTGTCCCGGTCTGAGCCGTCTAGCCCCCCACGGCCCCTCCGGCCTCTTTATCAACGGCAGGTCCCTCTACTGTCCGGGGCCCGGGGCCGTCGTTCGCCGCTTGGTAAGTCGAGGCGCTTGTCGCCGAGGTCTTCAACCTCCCCTTCTGTTGTCAGGGGCACTGGTTCCCGAAAAATTCCAGACGTGCGCTCCCGACAGTCCCACCCTCCCCACTCTATCCGCCCTTTCCGGTTGTGGGGGCCCAGATGGAGGCATATGCCGCAGCTCTGAAGGCCTCCCTTGGGTCCTCTCCCGTTCCTGCGGCATTCTTGGGATCTCCGACGGACCGCCGGCGGGTTCGCACCCGGCGCCACTTGACCCTTTGCCCCCCAGGAAACGTTGGAGATGTGGTGGTGTTAGGGCACAGCCCGGTTGGGTCTCCCTCTACGGTCCGCATGGAGTTGTTGGGGTGCGGCCCAGCTAGGTCCCCCTCTACGACCCACGGCGCCTCTGCCACGCTGCATGGCCCTGCCGGGCTCCCTGTGGCACGGCAGGTGGTTGCCAGGACACCACACAAGTTATGAAAATAAATGTATATTTATTTCTAACAAGACTACCCTGGCTCTTTATGAGACCGGGAGCTAAGCACACAACAAAACTCTTATAAAAATACTTCAAGTCGCACAATTTACACGAATGCCCGAGGGGCACGAAAAACCATATACTATACAAGTGGAATGCGAAATTACTAGCAGGTAAGTAATACTTTTCTAGACTGTAGAAACGCTAGGCCTACAATGCTGAACCCTTGGATTAGAAGCAGGAGGCCTAGGGACGCCGTGTGCAGAGTGGGAACTCTCACGCGTAATGCGGGAACAAGTCTATGGATACTAGCAATTGCAAAGTTACTGTTCTCGGGCGAACCCGACTAGGTGGGTTGAAAACAAGAGTGGATCCGAACACTTAGGTTGTTGGACTATGCTGGAGCACCGGAGTACTCAGTTTACCTAGCCCAGGGGCTGCGGCTGCATAGGGTTCAAGTTGCGTCGGAAACCATCGTTGAAGAACCAGGAGCCTGAAGAAAGAAGTTGCTGGCAGGCGGCCAGTGAAGAAGTTTGTGGTGATCCAAGCCTGGATCAGGGAAGAAGGAGACCTGTAAGCAGAGGGGACCAAGTTCTGAATCACTAGCCAGTGATTTAGGTGGGCACCAGGATGGCACCGGACGAAGTCACCTCGACCAGGTGAGTGGGCGCTGCTTGGCTCTGCAGTCTCTCGGACCAGGAGGCGTTGTCGGCGACCAGGATGGAGGTGCGAGCTGTCCCACGAAGGTATCTGCTGTCGACGTCGCTGGACACAGGATTGGTGAGCAGCAAAGAGCAGAAGGGCCCCACGCAGATCTCGTGGATGCAGGGGGGCTGAACTTTGGTGCTGGAGCTGCTCAGGGTCGGGGCTTCTCTTACCCCAAAGCACTCAGTCGAGGGTCACTCGGTGGTCGTGCTGGACAAGCGTCGGGCAGTCTTTAAAGATGGCCGGTCCCTCGAGGTCTCGTCACACCCACGGATCACAGCTGGGCTGATGATGCAGGTTGAGGTCAGAGGTGCCAGGGAAGCCGGTTCTCGTCGTGCTGGGCAGTCTTGATCCGGAGGAGAGACTTACAGCAGACCGTGATGCTTGGTTGGTGCCTGCTGCTGCAGGGTGACTACTCCTTAGTCACAAGGGAGAAATCTTGAGAAGAAGTCGAGAGTTCCTTTCGTAGAAAGTAGTTTCAGGATTCAAAGATCTAATTTGGAAGGGGGCCTGCTCCTACCTTTATCCTGCAAAAGGGGGCTGGCACGCGACTAAGTCCTGCCCTATGGGTGGGACTAGGAGGGGGGTGGTTACACCCCTCTCCTTTGGCGGGCTTTTCCCCAGCTCAGGGTCTGGTGTGCCCCTGGAACTGGTTCAAGCCGGACTATGCACAGTGAGCACCGGGGTGCCACTTGCAATCACCTTCCTCTAAAGCCCTGCCTACCTAGGATACACAAAATCCTGTCTGGGACGGTGCTGGCACCGCCCCTGACAGGAAACCCTTTGTCCTTGCCTCCTGCGCTGGGAGGACTCCCAGCAACAGGAGGGCAGACTTGTGTCTCGGTGGCAGCATCCATTTTGTGGAGCTAAGGCTCTGTCTGACTTTAACCGGGGTTACAGGTTATCAACATGTCGTGTCCCTCTAGAAGGGTGGAATGCTAACCCCGTCGCCAGAATTGGCGAGGGGTTAGTATTCCAATTCGTATGACACCTTACTTGACATGTTTTGATAAAGCGATACCAGAGTTGGCATATAACCGCGAGGATTATAATGCACTTAAAGTAAAAGTCCACATTTGTAAAGCGCATAATCACCCGTAAGGGTCTCTAGGCGCTGGGGGCCGTCGGGAAGATTAAGCGAGCTATTGCCCAGAGTCACATGGTGCTGGGCTAACCTGCCGCCGGAGCCGGGGATCGAACCGTGGTCCCCAGATTCCAGGGTCAGTCGCCCTGGCCGCGGCGCCACACCTCTCCCCAGATAAGAGTATATGGTATGCGTTATCAGGGAAACGGCTAAGGGATAGATCCCGAAAGCCGCAGACAGGCTCAGCTCATGCCAGAGCACCATCTCACACGATTCCAAGCACTCTGCCTTCAGGATTGTCAAGGCCTGCCATAGGAGTGACTGTTAGGAGATCTGTGTGCCCATTTTAGGGTTAGATATAGGTATACTATATCTAAAGCAAAGGGTGATTACACCACCTTGCCCCAGCTGTCGTGCAGCCAGTTGTGTCAGATTTGGATGGCCAGCCAGGGGTGGCATAATACATGCTGCAGCCCCTGGTAGGCCCTGGGTACACCTATGCCCTGGCTACCTAAGGTACACTGTACAGGGACTGATAAGGTGACTCAGTATCCAATTAGTTATGTACCTAAGGTACATGGAATCCATTTTACAGAGAGAGCAGTAGGCTTGGGGTCCTGAATAGCAGGGCCCCAGGTCAACTAAGTCAGAAAACCAGCAAAACACCAGGCAAAAAGTTGGGGGCAACCATAGTCGGGGATCTACCTTCCTACATAACCCCCCCCCCCCCCAACGAAAGGAGATAAGGCTATCCTTGCCAGGTAAGCCTATATTGCCTGAGTGGCCATATAAGGAAGTACCAGCACTGGCATGGTTACCCCCTATCTCATGGTCCACTAAGCAATCCCTCACCCTAAGGGTATCTGAGGGTCTCCACCATAGGGAATCTCTACCTGTGGTGTGTTTTGGCAAAGTAAAAGACTGGTGCTGGGATGGAGTACTGAAGTGAGACTCCACTAATGTTGGGCTCAACTTCCTCCAATCACCATCTACCATGTGTGCCTTTCTTTCCAGGACTGAGTTGCTATGAGCTCTCAGGGTCAACCTCTGGCTACCTAAAGCTGGAGGCTGGGTCCCTCTGTTTGGCTTACTGGAGGGACAGGTCAGGTCTGGGGCCCTCAGGTCCCAAGTTTGGCTGTGCCCAACAGTGTCCCTCTGTGGGAGGTCCCCAACTAATTTTAAGGGGGATCCCTCAGGAGTTTGTTTTATTTTCACTTGGCTAGGACTACTAGCTTCAGTGCCCTTAATCTGCTGATTGGGGAATTCTTTTGGACAGGGGGCCCTTTGGGGTCCAACACTGGCCTCCCTGACCTCTACAGCCCTGGGCTGACTGAGGCAGGGTAGAGAGGGGCAGGTTACCTGCTCCAGACTGGGTCCCACCTTGGAAGGGTCCACTGACATCAGGGGTTCTGCCAGGCTAGGCCTGACTACCTCTGTGGCAGTTTCTTCACAAGGGGTCAGATCAGTTCCCTGAGGAGGCTGACCCTTTCCTAAAGTCTGGTGGGAGGGAGATTTCCCTTCCTCCTCAATGCTCTGTCTGAGTGGAGTGATCCCTAGTTTCAGGCTTCACAACACTATTATCTGTCTGAGTTTGAGCTGTGGCCATCACAACTCTACCAACCTTTTCAGGAGGGGACTCAGTTTGGGTATGGGCTGTGACCATCACAGCCCTGCTAACCTTTTCTGGGAAGGAAGCTGTCTGAGATTGGGCTGTGACTGGCACAGCCCTCCTGACCTGTTCAGGGAGGATATCTTGGGCTGTGGCTATCACTGCCCCACTAACCTTACCATGGAGGTTCACCATTTTGGAATGGGTTTCTTGCTCTACCTCAGCCTAGGCTGAGGTCTCTAAATCATTCCCCAGTAGGCAATCTACAGGCAAGTTTGATGACACTGCCACTCTCTTGGGGCCAGTGACATCTCCCCAGCTGAGATTTACCACTGCCATGGGATGATCTCTCTGTACTCCATCAATATTGGTCACCTGGTATGTGGCACCAGGTAAAAGTTGCCTTGAGGGGACTAGACTCTCAGTCACCATGGTGATGCTAGCCCCTGTATCTCTATAGGCCTCAACTTTTATACCATTGATAAAGGGTTCCTGTCTGTACTTGCCCAAAGTGTTGGGACAAGTTGTGAAGTTGGCAAACCCCATGGCAGTCTCACAGACAAGAGTATCTAAGTTTGGGGACCTGGCTAGGCCAGAGTCCCCAGGAACTCCCAAAGTAAATGCACCCAAATTCTTGGGGGCACTCCCACCACCTGGGGGATTACTACTAGTAGTAACAGGAGGTTTGGGAATGTTACTTGGGGGTATGTTCTCCTTATTGTTCTTTGGGCAACTGCTGTCAGTTTTCAAATGACCCACCTGTTTACAGGGATAACAATAAGGTTTCTTCTGGTTATTAGAAGGATTCTGGGACCCACCCCCCTCAGAGGATTTTTTGGGGCCCTGACGTGGTTTGATCTGTAGATTTATTCCCACCCTTCTCTTGAGGCTTGGTTGATTCCTTTTTCTGGTCACCACCTTGGTTCTTGGGCCTAATCCTGGTTCTGACCCATTTGTCTGCCCTCTTACCCAATTCTTGTGGAGAGGTCAGATCAGAGTCTACCAGGTGCTGGTGTAATAACTGGTTCTGACAATTATTTAAGACTTGCTCTCTCATAATAAGATTATACAATCCTGTGAAGTCAGTAACCTTGCTACCCAGTAGCCAGCCTTCCAAAGCCTTAGTGGCACAATCAACAAAGTCAGACCAGTCCTGAGACTGAGTTTTCTGGGTGTCTCTGAACAGCAACCTGTACTGCTCAGTGGTTAAGCCAAACCCATCAACCAGTGCATTTTTCAGGACCTGGTAATTGTTAGCATCCTCAACTCTAGTAGTGAGGAGCTTATCTCTACCTTTGCCATCAAAGGAGAGCCACAGTATAGCTGCCCACTGACTCTGGGGAATGCACTGCACAGTGCAGGCCCTCTCCAAAGCAGCCATCCATTTCTGGATGTCATCCCCTTGTTTAAAGGGGGGCACTATCTTTGTCAGGTGTTTAGTATCTAAACCCTTCTCTTTATCTCTTGTGAGATTGCTGCCACCAGTGGGAACTATCCCACTCATCTGCTGCTCTCTAGCAAAGGCAAGCTTCTCTTTGGCCAGGGCAAGTTCTTCCCTTTCAATCCTCAGTTTAGCCTGTCTCATCCTAGCTTCATGCTCCCTTCTCTGAGGGGAAGTCAATCTCCTCTGGGGAGAGTTCCTTCTCCCCTGAGAAGAGGCATTAGAGTGCAGAGATCTAATGGAGTCCCTAGAAGGAGATCTATCTCTCCTAACTCCAAGGTTAGGCCTAATTAGGGTCAGTACTGGGGGTCCCCCAGATCCTTGCCCAAGCAGGTCTAAGTTGGCCCTAGTAAGTCTGGTGACTAGTTCAGGCCTGTCTGCCTCATCCCCAGAGAGTTCCTCTTGATCCTCCTCCTCAACTGCATTTTCAGTGTCAAGGAGGTCTGGATCACCACGAGTACCCTCTAAGGCTGGCATATTCCCATCTCCCTGAGATGCTTTCCTAGCATCATAAGTCTCTAAGAGACCTATCAGAAAGGGAATGGTGGGGTTAGACCCCTGTTTCAGTTTCCTGGAGGTACACACTTGTCTCATCTCCTGGAAACTGAGAGCTGCATATCTTGATTTGACCTGTGGAGGGTCAATAACCACAAGGGGGGTCTCAGTAGACTCTCCCTGGGTAGACCTGCTTTTCTAGTGAGGTGTAAGTGGTGCACTTACCTACACTATATGTTTACCTACTGATCCCTTGCTAGAGTTGTAGTTTAGGGTGTGCTAGGCCCTAGGAGCTACAACAGCTGGTTCAGTAGAACTCAGAGTATTCTAAGCTAAGTTATATGTACCTCAGTACTTATGTGATCTTTCAAATGATATTCTTAGGATACGTGTGGTAAAACAACAGCAAGCTCAAATCCCACCGCTGCCACCAATGTGAGAAGTTGGCCTGATATGCAGTGCTCACTATTCTAGTGATCACTATGTATCAGTCCAAACAACCCTTATTGATTGGTTGTAAGTCAACCTTATAGACCAGCTATCCTAGTAGCATGGATACGAGCAGTCTAAGGCTAAGACTCTAGAGGGCGTGTTAAGCCAGCTGTTTTACCATCACATATACCCCTTGAACACCAAGTGAAAGGACACCACACAAGTTGTTATGAAAATAAATGTATATTTATTTCTAACAAGACTACCCTGGCTCTTTATGAGACCGGGAGCTAAGCACACAACAAAACTCTTATAAAAATACTTAGTCGCACAATTTACACAAATGCCCGAGGGGCACGAAAAACCATATACTATACAAGTGGAATGCGAAATTACTAGCAGGTAAGTAATACTTTTCTAGACTGTAGAAACGCTAGGCCTACAATGCTGAACCCTTGGATTAGAAGCAGGAGGCCTAGGGACGCCGTGTGCAGAGTGGGAACTCACGCGTAATGCGGGAACAAGTCTATGGAGGCTAGCAATTGCAAAGTTACTGTTCTCGGGCGAACCCGACTAGGTGGGTCGAAAACAAGAGTGGATCCGAACACTTAGGTTGTTGGACTATGCTGGAGCACCGGAGTACTCAGTTTACCTAGCCCAGGGGCTGCGGCTGCATAGGGTTCAAGTTGCGTCGGAAACCCTCGTTGAAGAACCAGGAGCCTGAAGAAAGAAGTTGCTGGCAGGCGGCCAATGAAGAAGTTCGTGGTGATCCAAGCCTGGATCAGGGAAGGAGACCTGTAAGCAGAGGGGACCAAGTTCTGAATCACTAGCCAGTGATTTAGGTGGGCACCAGGATGGCACCGGACGAAGTCACCTCGACCAGGTGAGTGGGCGCTGCTGGGCTCTGCAGTCTCTCGGACCAGGAGGCGTTGTCGGCGACCAGGATGGAGGTGCGAGCTGTCCCACGAAGGGATCTGCTGTCGACGTCGCTGGACCCAGGATTGGGGCAACAAGTCTTGGCAAAAGCAAGCCCACGTGGTGGACTCAAAATGGCGTCTGGAGTGGACCAGGAGGGTCCGGGGTGCTCCTCTGTTGGAGGGGAGCAAGGGCCAGTCTGGAGCAACCAGACCAGCGGTGTTTGTCGTCGAAGTTCGTCGTCAGAGGGCCACTAGCCAACGGGCAAGTGACTGGGACAACGCGGTGAGCAGCAAAGAGCAGAAGGGCCCCACGCAGATCTCGTGGATGCAGGGGGGCTGAACTTCGGTGCTGGAGCTGCTCAGGGTCGGTGCTTCGCTTACCCCAAAGCACTCAGTCGAGGGTCACTCGGTGGTCGTGCTGGACAAGCGTCGGGCAGTCTTTAAAGATGGCCGGTCCCTCGAGGTCTCGTCACACCCACGGATCACAGCTGGGCTGATGATGCAGGTTGAGGTCAGAGGTGCCAGGGAAGCCGGTTCTCGTCGTGCTGGGCAGTCTTGATCCGGAGGAGAGACTTACAGCAGACCGCGATGCTTGGTTGGTGCCGGCTGCTGCAGGGTGACTACTCCTTAGTCACAAGGGAGAAATCTTGAGAAGAAGTCGAGAGTTCCTTTCGTAGAAAGTAGTTTCAGGATTCAAAGATGATCTAATTTGGAAGGGGGCCTGCTCCTACCTTTATCCTGCAAAAGGGGGCTGGCACGCGACTAAGTCCTGCCCTATGGGTGGGACTAGGAGGGGGGTGGTTACACCCCTCTCCTTTGGCGGGCTTTTCCCCAGCTCAGGGTCTGGTGTGCCCCTGGAACTGGTTCAAGCCGGCCTATGCACAGTGAGCACCGGGGTGCCACTTGCAATCACCTTCCTCTAAAGCCCTGCCTACCTAGGATACACAAAATCCTGTCTGGGAAGGTGCTGGCACCGCCCCCGACAGGAAACCCTTTGTCCTTGCCTCCTGCGCTGGGAGGACTCCCAGCAACAGGAGGGCAGACTTGTGTCTCGGTGGCAGCTTCCATTTTGTGGAGCTAAGGCTCTGTCTGACTTTAACCGGGGTTACAGGTTATCAACATGTCGTGTCCCTCTAGAAGGGTGGAATGCTAACCCCGTCGCCAGAATTGGCGAGGGGTTAGTATTCCAATTCGTATGACACCTTACTCGACATGTTTTGATAAAGCGATACCAGAGTTGGCATATAACCGCGAGGATTATAATGCACTTAAGAGTATATGGTATGCGTTATCAGGGAAACGGCTAAGGGATAGATCCCGAAAGCCGCAGACAGGCTCAGCTCATGCCAGAGCACCATCTCACACGATTCCAAGCACTCTGCCTTCAGGATTGTCAAGGCCTGCCATAGGAGTGACTGATAGGAGATCTGTGTGCCCATTTTAGGGTTAGATATAGGTATACTATATCTAAAGCAAAGGGTGATTACACCACCTTGCCCCAGCTGTCGTGCAGCCAGTTGTGTCAGATTTGGATGGCCAGCCAGGGGTGGCATAATACATGCTGCAGCCCCTGGTAGGCCCTGGGTACACCTATTTCCTGGGTACCTAAGGTACACTGTACAGGGACTGATAAGGTGACTCAGTATCCAATTAGTTATGTACCTAAGGTACATGGAATCCATTTTACAGAGAGAGCAGTAGGCCTGGGGTCCTGAATAGCAGGGCCCCAGGTCAACTAAGTCAGAAAACCAGCAAAACACCAGGCAAAAAGTTGGGGGCAACCATAGTCGGGGATCTACCTTCCTACACCCTCCAGCAGACTCACTGAGAGAGACGCTGTCTTTTCTCTTGCCGAGAAATCCAGCTCCAGTGTTTCCAACCTACCCTTGCGGGCTGTTTGGAAATCGAGTCCTGAGCGAGATACAAGACCTCCAAGGTACGGAGCTGATTAGACCCTTAGAGAATTCTTGGACATATTCTTGGCAAAGAATACTGAAACTAAGCTACACCTCACTTAGTTCTTCCCTCGTACTAGACCTAGGTTAGGTACATTGGGGTAGGCGTATTTTGGAAGCACCAGTTGAGTACTTTTAGTCTTTATTTATTAATGTATGTATTCTATGGCTTAGAAACCATATCCTGCTTTTACAGTATTATTTTATAATACTCTTTGTACTGTACGGAGTTCGAGGCATGTGGGCTGCTGAATTCACATCTTGTGCATGGATCGCCGCCTAGTGTTGGGTCCGGATGATTGCACATTGTTGTCCTGGAAGAGTCTTCGAAGTATCACAAGATAGGTGGCTCCTCCCCCAGACTACAGTGCGCATGGGCATCCTCTCCATCCTCAGATTGTTTTTTTCCGCCATTGGGTTCGGATGTACTTTTCTTTACTCAAGTTCGGAAACTTTTCTTTACTCAAGTTCGGAAACTTTTCTACAAGGCCCAAAGGACTTCGAGGTCGTCGGTATTGTTATTTTGATCGGTGCCGAGTTCTTGTTCCAGTTCGTTTCGAAGCAGGACATCTAAGAGAGCCGCGTGGCCTTTTCGACACCAGAGGCCCGATCGTCGATGGAACGGAGCCCGTTCAAACGATGCCCCCTTTGTAACTCTAAATACCCGCACATCGATGTACACCTGGTGTGCAACAAGTGCTTATCACCAGACCACAACGAGGACAACTGTCTAGCTTGTGCTTGGTTCCGGTCAAAGAAGACGCTTAGGCTCCGACGTGCAGCAAGACAAACAATGACGAGGCCAGCGCCCGACCCAGTGAATATCGTCGATGAAGATGACAATGAGGTCGTCGAGACTGAGGATCCAGAACAGCCGTCGGATCCAGGTTCGGAGCACGACTCCAACTACTATGAAGACGACGATGAACACGTCAAAGATGAAAAAGTTGATGAGGTAAGGGACGACGTGTCCCCCATCGGAGCCGTCGATGACGACTCGAGTGATGAACCAGGCCCAGCAGTGGGTACTGGGCCCGAAAAGACACTCAAAAACTTTCAAAGGCTCAGGCCGAGGCATCGCCAAAAGGCCTTAGCCAAGATCATGTCAAAATTTCTATAGCCCCGCATCTCAGCCCGACTAAGAATATATCACACGAGCCATCGGTCGCACTACAGAAAGCGAAACCGAAAACTGTGAGTCAAAAACAAAACCGAAACTGCTGATGACAGTCTTGGGATCGAAGAGTTCGAACACATCGGATTCGACGTCGAAAAAAAGTGTCGACGCCCCTGCGGCGTCAACCACAAAAGGTGTTGAGCCGAAGATTGGTGCGCTAAAGTCTATCGCTAAAGCCATGTACGTCGAACCGACGAGGTCGGCGTCGACTGACAGCGACACAAACAAGGACCTCGAGTCTCAGAAGGCTCTCGAACCGAGGCACCGAGTCGAAAAACCACAGCTCGTCAAAGCCCTCGAGCCAAAACCCAAAGGCGCCTCGAAGGAGCAAGTCGAATCGAGGAAAAAGAGCGCGCCTCCGACGCAACATGCACCGAAGTCAATGCAAGGCCAAAAGCACGACGACAGGGCGAAGTCAGTCGGTCCGATATCGACGCCGGCACCAAAGCCGCCGATAAAATTCGGACTGCCCCCGACAGCTCGGCCTAAGGCGATCGATCCGAAAACAGGGATCGAACAACCTAAAACTGTGTCTCTTGGAAAAAGGAGTCATCCTCTAGAAGAGGACGTTGGGTACCAGGAGCCCTCCTATGATCAGTCGAAACTCCATATCGACGCCGAAACCGGCAGACTTACTATTTATCAAAGAAAGATCAGGTCGGAAAATCCTCTGGAATCATATAAAATTCCACTAAAAAAGAAAAAAGATTCTTCAACATCGCCTGTCCATTTTGAAACTGTAAGGTACCATGGCCAGGACACTGCTGCTTACTCACCCACACGCTCTAATGAGGATATGGGGTATGACTATGATGAACAATATAATTACCCTGCGGACAATGATCAAGATGACCAGCCTCAAGCCTGGACAGACCCTATTGACCAGGGGGAGTCACAAACTATTCCTGATACTCCTTCTTACCCTGTAAAACCTTCGCCTACCGAGGATACAGCAGCGTTTAACGCATTAATAGAGAGGGCAGCACATAATCATGATGTGGACATGCATGCTGACCCAATTGAGGAGGATTTCTTGTTTGACACTTTCTCCACTTCAGAGAAATCAGTTAAAACATTGCCAATGTTAAAGGGTGTCCTAAAACATGCAGGAGACCTTTTCAAGGAAACCACAAGAGCAAGGGTTGTTAACCCCAGAATTGAAAGAAAATACAGACCGGCGCCTGTGGACCCTACATACATTAAGGGACAGCTGCCGTTGGACTCTTTGGTGGTATCCAATGCTCGTAAACGTGCCAACTCGCAAACTACTGGTGATGCTTCTCCTCCAGACAAGGAGTCTAAAGTATAGGAAGCCTCTGGGAAAAGGGTGGCTGCTCAAGCAGCTAACATCTGGAGATTTTCCAACACACAGGCCCTATTAGCCAGATATGATAGGGCACATTATGACACATTAGAGCAACTGCTACAACATTTGCCTGATGCCTACAAGGAAGGAGCAGAAACACTAATACAAGAAGGGCAACTGTTATCCAACGCATCCATTAAATGTCCGCTGGACGTAGCAGACACTGCAGCCAGAGCCATCAACACAAGTGTCATGCTCAGAAGGCATGCTTGGTTGCGCATCTCAGGGTTCAAACCAGAGATTCAAACCACATTATTAAATCAGCCTGTAAACCCTGATTTTTTATTTGGTCCTGATGTGGACACAATCTTAGAAAAGATTAAAAAAGACACAGAGACAGCCAAATCTATGGGGGCCTTGCAGTCCCAACAATTCAGAGGAGGTTCCTTTCATCGCTCCAATAACAGAGGAGCTACTAGAGGTCAGGCGGCATTGTGTTGCCAGGAACCTTCTACTGTATTTCATGCTGCTAAGGTTGTTATGCGTACTCGCCCTAAGTAACCTTCCCAATGTGATTTCTGATTTTCATGTTAATCAGACTATAACTTTACCAACATTTTTCCAGAATCCTTCCACTCCAGCGGAGCGGTCTCCTCATTCCCTGGATGTCAGAAGGGTGGTGAAATTCTATCTGGATAAGACCACGGGTATTCGGAGATCTGACCAATTGTTTGTCAACTATGGGTCGGTTAGGACTGGTCTGGCTACTTCGAAACAGTCCATCTCTAGGTGGATTGTGCCATGTATCCAGCTCTGTTATCAGAAAGCGAATAAGACCTTAAGGGGTAAGCCTAAGGCTCATTCTACCAGGGGCAAAGCAGCTACAACAGCTTTGCTTCAAAATGTTCCCATTGCGGAAATCTGCAGGGCGGCCACTTGGAAGTCGGTCCACACCTTTGCTAAGCATTACTGTCTGGATTCTGATGCCAGAGCAGATGCTCAGGTTGGGCAGGCTTCGCTGCGGAATCTGTTCACACAATAGTGGTGTTGTCTGTTTCTCCACCGCCGGGTTGTTTTTTGGATGGGCTTGCCATTCTATTCACTAGATTATGACTATACACAGAGATCCCCTGTAGGAAGGTGGATACCGGACTATGGTTACCCCCAACTTTTTGCCTAGTGTTTAGCTGGTTTTCAACTCAGTTGGCCTGGGATCCTGCTATTCAGGACCCCAGGCTATTTGCTCTCTCTGTAAAATGGACTCCATGTACTGTAGGTACATACCAATTTGGATATTGGGTCACCTTTGTGAGTCCCTGTATAGTGTACCATAGGTACCCAGGGCATAGGTGCACCCAAGGCCTACCAGGGGCTGCAGCATGTAGTTCGAGGCATGTGGGCTGCTGAATTCATATCTGTGCATAGATCGCTGCCTAGTGTTGGGTCCGGATGATTGCACATTGTTGTCCTGGAAGAGTCTTCGAAGTATCACGAGATAGGTGGCTCCTCCCCTGGACTACAGTGCGCATGGGCATCCTCTCCATCTTCAGATTGTTTTTTTCCGCCATTGGGTTCGGATGTATATTTGCTTACTCAAGTTCGGAATCGATAGAAAACTTTCTTTTGGCCAAAAGGCCTATAGGTATCGTCGGTATTGTCTTGCGATCGGTGCTGAGTACTCATTCCAGCTCTATTTTCGAGCCGAACGTCAGGGAAAAGCCGCTTGGCTATTCATCTCCAAAGGCCCAGTCGACGCCGTAGACCTTGTCGACGATCAAAATGTAACGGAGCCCATTCAAAAGATGTCCAGTCTGCAACTCCAAGTACCCTCATATTGACGTCCATCCTGTGTGCAACAAGTGCCTGTCTCCGGATCACAATGAGGCCAGCTGTATGGCCTGTTCTCGGTTCCGGTCCAAGAAGACACTTCGCCTTCGACGCGCGGCGCGAAGGAGGCCCAGCACACAACGCCTGACCCGGTGAACATCTTCGACGCTGAAGACGACGACGGGGTCGAGCAGGAAGTTCAGGAGAACCAGTCGGATCCTGCGTCGGAGGTTGACTCCAGCTATAACGCAGTAGATGAAGAATTGGTCGAGGATATCTAAGTCGGCGACGTAGGAGACGACTATGAGCCCTATGGGGCCATAGACTATAACTCGAGCGAAGAGCTAGGCCCGACCGCTGGTTCGGGGCCTGCGACGAGACACTCGATAAGGCTCAGGTCGAGGGATCGCCTCAAGGCCTTATCCAAGATCAAACAAGTAGTTCTACAGCCTCGCTTTAGGGACCGGCTACGGACATTTCTAAAGAGCCGTCTGTTGATCGACCAAAATCGAAACCAACAACATCGGTGTCCACAAAACCGAAAGCACCGGAAACCAAACCGAAAGTGCAAGTAACTTTGATCGGATCGAAGGCTTCTGAACCGTCGGCTTCGACGCCGCCACAGGGTGCTATCGGGCCGGATAAGCTGCTCAAAAGGGTCGAGCCGAAATCCGGGGCACCGAAGAAAAAGGTCATGGACATCGACCCAAAGATGTCGGCGCCGAAGACTGTTGATACCGCTAAAGGAGCCAAGGCGCAGGACGCTATTGATCCTAAGCGTCGACTCGACAAACCCAAAGTCGGCAAGGACATCGAGCGCACAAAACACCATGGCTCTAAAGATCCCATCGAGTCAATACGGCCATCCGCCTCTTTTTCGAAGCAAGTGACGTACTCGCTGCAGCGTATAAAGGATAAAGCCCTGGTTGTCGAACCAAAGGCCGCTCCACCCCCAAAATCGGTCGTCACGACTCTGAAGGCGTCGGCGCCGATAAAGTTTATACTGCCGCCACTGGTACCACCTAAGGCATTCGCCACACTTACGGGCGTCGACCCAGCAAAGAAGGTGTCCATGGGGAAAAAGTCTACAACAACTGAAGTGGTCACAAAGCATCAACAGCCTCTCCAGGAAGACCAGCCGAGGCAATTCGACGCTGAAACTGGTAGACTTTCCATTCACTAGCGGAAATTCGTCCCAGAACAGCCAATGGAGTCCTATAAGATTCCATTAAAGAAAAAGAGGGATTCAGCAACGTCACCTCTTCTGTCTGAACCTCTGCACCCATGTGGCCAAGATCCAGAATTTACTTCGCCCACACATTCAGATGCAGATGCGGAGGAGGCTTACAATCATGAGTACAATTATCCTATAGACTCTGATCCAGAAGACCAAAATGAACCCTGGGCGGACGCTGTTGACCCAGGGGAACCACGTCCTAACACTGACAGCAATGTCTATACTGTTAAAACATCACCAACAGAGGACACAGCTGCGTTCAACGCACTTATTGAGAGGGCAGCAAAAAAATCACGATGTCCAACTCCATGCTGACCCTCTTGAGGAGGATTTCTTGTTTAACACCTTCTCAACTTCTGAGAGAACTGTCAAAATTCTGCCTATGCTAAAAGGTGTCCTGAGACACGCTGGAGACATCTTTAAGGACACCACAAGGGCCAGAGTAATAAACCCCAGGATTGAGAAGAAATACAAACCTGCACCTGGCGACCCTACATATATCAAGGGACAGTTACCACTGGACTCTATAGTTGTTTCCAATGCTCGTAAACGGGCGAATTCACAAGCCACGGGTGATGCTCCTCCCCCTGACAAGGACTCAAAAGTGCTAGAAGCCTCAGGGAAAAGGGTTGCAGCTCAAGCGGCCAATGTCTGGCGAATCTCCATTACACAGGCGCTCCTAGCCAGATATCACAGGGCTCACTATGATACACTTGAAACCCTGTTACAACACTTGCCAGATGAGTACAAAGAGGCAGCTGAAATGCTAATTCAGGAAGGGAAACTTATTTCCAATGCGTCCATTAAGTGTGCACTGGACCCAGCTGACACTGCGGCCAGGGCAATTAACACCAGCGTTATGTTACGTAGACACGCCTGGCTGAGAATCTCTGGTTTCAAGTCTGAAATACAAAACACCATTCTCAATCAACCAGTTAACCCTGATCACTTATTTGGCCCAGAAGTGGACACCACCTTGGAAAAAATCAAAAAGGACACAGACTGCAAAGTCTATGGGAGCTCTTCAGTCCCAGCGGTTCAGGGTGGTTCTTTTTGTCGCTCCACCAATAGAGGAGCTTCCAGAGGACCGGTGTCCCAGCAGGCACAATACAATAAAGGGGCTACGCAAACCACCTACGGCAAAAACAATAGGGGTGGCCATCGTGGAAACCGCACCAAGGGCGGAGGTCGTGGAAACAACAACTCCCGATCCTCCGCCACCAACAAACAGTGACGTCTTGTCGCTGCCCCCCGACCACATAACACCGGTCGGGGGGAGACTGCAACGGTTCCTGCCAGTCTGGAAATCCATCACCACAGACAGGTGGGTAAGACAGCTTATCCAGCACGGTTATTGTCTGGAGTGAACATCCACTCCACCCAACATACCCCCAAAACACTGTCCTATGTCCGCAGAGCATATAGAATTATTGCAGCAGGAGGTTGTCGGCATGCTGCAAAAAGGAGCCATTGAGCTCGTGCCTGTGGAACAAATAGTTACAGGGGTGTACTCGCTGTACTTCTTAATCCCGAAAAAGGACGGGTCCCTCAGGCCCATATTAGACCTCAGGCCCCTAAACATGTACATCCTTTTGGAACACTTCCATATGCTCACATTACAGCAGGTCCTACCGTTGCTCAGTCAGGGAGATTTCCTCGCAACACTAGCTCTAAAGGATGCATATTTCCATATACCGGTACACCCGTCACACAGAAAATACCTCAGATTTACCATTCAAAATCAACATTATCAGTTCAAAGTTCTCCCCTTCAGAGTCACAACAGCACCCAGGGTGTTTACCAAATGCCTAGCGACAGTGGCTGCACACCTGCGGAGACAAAATGTCCACGTCTACCCATACCTGGACGACTGGCTTGTCCAAGCAAAGTCGGCCCAGCAATGTGCCACCCACATGTCCCACACCATTCACCTACTTCACAGCCTGGGATTTTCACTGAATTATCCAAAGTCCCACCTTCAGCCCGCCCACGTACGGCAGTACTTGGGCGCTACAATCGACACTCTGGCAGCCGAAGCACAGCCGAATTCAGTGAGAATCAACAGCATTCAATTGCTGATACAAAAATTCAGACCACAACACTCGCTTCCAGCACGAGTGTTCGTGCAGTTGATAGGCATGATGGCCTCGTGCATCTTCATAGTCCCGCACGCAAGACTACACATGCGTCCGCTTCAGGAGTGATTATCACGTCAGTGGAATCAGGCTCAGGGACAATTGAAAGACCTAGTGTTGGTGACCGGTCGCGCATACAACTCTCTGCATTGGTGGAACCCACAAAACCTTTGCAGGGGCCGACCGTTCCAGGAGCCTATACCACAGATTATTCTGACAACTGACGCATCTCTCCATGGATGGGGAGCTCATGTACTCCACTACACAGTGCAGGGACTATGGACGGTACAGCAAAGGAAGATGCACATCAACCTTCTGGAACTGATGGCAATCTTCATGGCAATGAAGGCTTTCAAGGTACACTTGTGCAACAAAGTGGTGTTGATCCGGACGGACAACATGACTGCCATGTACTACATACAGAAGCAGGGAGGAACACACTCTCCACAGTTGTCTCATCTGGCTCAGGGCATGTGGAAGTGGGCCATTCAGAGAAACATCTTCTTCATGGCAAAACACTTCCCAGGCAAGGACAATCAGATGGCGGACCTGCTCAGCAGGCACAGCCACCAAATGCACGAGTGGGAGATACATCCATCAGTACTCCACCCGTACTTCCAGCAGTGGGGTCATCCAGAGATAGACCTATTCGCCACAAAGGAAAACGCAAAATGCCAAAGCTTTGCCGCCAGGTTCCCACATCCACAGTCGCAGGGAAATGCGATATGGATGTACTGGTCCGGCAAATTTGCGTACGCTTTTCCACCAGCACCTCTAATACCGCTAGTGGCACGCAAACTGAGGCAACACTCGATGACTCTCATCCTGGTTGCTCCAACGTGGGCACGCCAACCATGGTACACCAAGTTTCTAGAACTCTCCGTGGTACTGCATTAAAGACTGCACCTCACACCCAGACTCTTGACGCAGAACCATGGCGACATTCAGCATCCAGATCCGCAACAGCTCAACCTGGCGATCTGGCTCCTGAAGTCTTAGAATTTGGCTACCTCAACCTGCCTCCTGACTGTATGGATATCATAAAGGAGGCAAGGAGGCCCACAACTAGAGCATGCTATGCAGCCAAGTGGAAGCGTTTCGTCATTTATTGTTCCAATAATGACATTAATCCGCTAGATGCATCTACTCAAAACATCTGTTATCTATTACATCTATACAAATGCAATCTGGCCTACGCTTCCATTCGTATACATTTATCCGCAATGGCAGCTTATCTCCAAAATAGGCGGCATCTCTCGCTTTTTAGAGTGCCTGCCATCAAAGCTTTTCTGGAAGGACTCAAACGAGTTATTCCGCCCAGGCACCCACCAGCACCTGTATGGAACCTAAATTTGGTCCTTACCAGGCTGATGGGTCCACCTTTTGAGCCTCTCCACTCATGCGAGATACAATTCTTAACGTGCAAAGTGGCTTTCCTTATAGCAATCACATCGCTAAAACACGTTAGTGAACTTCAAGCACTAACTATCCAGGAGCCTTTCATACAAATTCACTCCCAACAGGGTAGTACTACGCACTAACCCTAAGTTTCTGCCTAAGGTGGTTTCAAAGTTCCATATGAATCAAACAATAGAACTACCAGTGTTTTTTCCAAAACCCAGATTCAGTGGCAGAAAGAATGCTCCACACACTAGATGTAAAGAGCTCTCATGTACTACATTGATAGAACAAAAGACTTCAGAAAAACCAAACAACTGTTTGTTGCCTTCTCACCGCAACACAAAGGCAAACCCATTTCTAAAGCAGGTATAGCCAGATGGATCGTAAGTGCATCCAAATTTGCTATCAAAAGGCTAAGCGCACTTTAACGATTCCCCCAAGGGCCCACTCCACACGGAAGTTAGGGGCATACATGGCTTTCCTGGGTAACATTCCCTTAGAAGAAATATGTAAAGCAGCCACATGGTCTACCGTACACACATTTACTAAACACTACTGCGTAGATGTGCACTCCAAACAGCAAGCAGCTGTAGGCCAGGCTGTTCTAAAAACACTTTTTCAGACTGCTGCAGCTGGCACGGGCAGCCGCCGTTAATGGAGAGACTGCTATGTATTCTATGCACAGATATGAATTCAGCAGCCCACATGCCTCGAACCGAATATGCTACTTACCAGTATGCATCTGTTCTTGGCATGTAGGGCTGCTGACATTCATATCGCCCGCCCTCCTCCCCGGCGCCTGTAGCGGCTGCAGCACTCAGAATTACTCTTAGCATTGTCATCACTTACTGTACTACACCATCTCTACCACAATGGCAAAAAACAATCTGAAGATGGAGAGGATGCCCATACACACTGTAGTCCAGGGGAGGAGCCACCTATCTCGTGATACTTCGAAGACACTTCCAGGACAACAATGTGCAATCATCCGGACCCAACACTAGGCGGCGATCTATGCACAGATATGAATGTCAGCAGCCCTACATGCCAAGAACAGATGCATACTGGTAAGTAGCATATTCGTTATGCCACCCCTGGCTGGCCATCCAAACTGACACAACTGGCTGATCACCCAGCTGGGGCAAGGTCGTGTAATCACCCCTTGCTTAGGTTTAGTATTCCTATATCTACCCTTAAAAATAGACACCCAGTATACTATAAGTCCCTCCTATGGCAGGCCTTGACAATCCTGGAGGCAGGGTGCTTGGTTATGTGAGATGGTGCTCTAGCATGAGCTGAGCCTGTCTGCAGCTTTCGGAACGATGTCCTTATAGCTGTTCTATGATATTGCCATACCATATACTCTTAAGTGCATTATAATCCTCGCGGTTAATGCTAACTTTGGTTTGGCTTTATCCAAACGTGTCGTGTAAGGTGTCATACGCTTTGGAATACTACCCCCTCGCCAGTTCTGGCGACGGGGTTAGCATTCCACACTTCTAGAGGGAGAAGACATGTTGAAACTACTGTACCCGGTTAAAGTTAACCAGAGCCCCAGCGTCACAAAATGGACGCTGCTGCCACCGACACAAGTCTGACCTCCTGCTGCTGGGAGTCCTTCCAGTCACGGAGGTTTGGACAATAGGTTTCCTGCCTGGTGAGGTGCGAGCACCACCCCAGACAGGACTTTGTTTATTGGGACAGGGAGTGCTGAATAGAATGAGACACTGCCTGGAGCACACAAGATGCTCCATGCATACCCCAGTTCAAACCGGTTGCTGGGGCACTCCAGCCCCAGCTCTGGCGCGGAACTGGACAAAGGAGAGGGGGTGTAACCACCCCCCTTCCTGGTCCCACCCATAGGAGGGACCTAGAAAATAATCCAGCCCCTTTTAGTTGTATAAAGGTAGGAGCCGAGTCCTGAGACTTGAGATTAATCCTGAATCGAAACTTGACACAAAACTCTGGACCTTCGACAGTCTGCTGAAGCTGAAGACTGAAGAATCTCCTTGTGGCCAAGGAGTGACCACCCTGGGCAACCTGGCACCATCCAGCAAATCCACGGCTTGCTTTGTCGACGTTCCCGCCAGAACCTGAGCACAGAGCCTGACAAGACCCAGACTTCCAGACCTCTGACCCTCTCTTCACGACTGCAGCATAGCTGAGATCCGTGGAGGCGACGAGACATGTGGGACCGGACATCTTGGAAAGCCTGCAACTTGCTAAACTGTGCAGCTCCTGAGGCATCCTCGAAGCTGTGCACTGGAGACTGAGAAACCCCAAATCCGAGCTCCACCTGCACCGAAGATCAGCCCTCCACACTCCAAGAGTTCTGCGTGGGGCCCTTCTGCTTGTGTTCTGCTCGACTCGTTGTCCGGTTGCTGGCCCGTTGGCTAGTAGTCTCTGTGACGACAATCCTTTTGAATCACCTCTCTGTTCTGGTTGCTCCAGACTGGCCCTTGCTTCCCTGAAAAGGTGAAGCACCTCAGACCTTGCTGGTCTGCACCAGAAGCCTTCTGTGAATATTGCGTGGTTTGCCTTTGCCAAGGCTTGTTGACTCCAATCCGGCAGTCAACCCCTCCATCTGCGAGAACCTTCGTGGGACAGCTTGCCACCAGCACCTGGTCGTCCTCGACGCCTCCTGGTCCGCGTGGCTGAAGAGACAAGCTTCACGACAGCACCTGATTGCTCCTCGACGTCGTCTGGTTCCTTCCTGGTTCCACCCGGTCACTGACTAGTGACCCAGACTGTCCCCTCTGCTTTCAGGTCCTCTTCATCCTCGATCCACCCTTGGATCCACCCGGACACCTTCCTCCTGGTCGCCTGCAGCATCTTTCTTCAAAGGCTCCCTAGGCTTTGACGGCGAAACCAGACACATCTTCACACCTATGCACCCGCCGTCCGTGGGAGAGGTAACACGAGTACTTCGGTGCTCCCAAGGGTATAGACTATCCAAGTATCTAGGTTTTTAGTTGTTTCCTCCTAGCTAAACCGGAAGTGTCCTAAATCCTTCTAAATCTAACTTCTAAGTTCCCATTGACTTTGCATTGACTCCCGCGTGTGTGTAAAGACACTGCCTGTGGGCCTCCTACTCCTAACCTAAGGTTCAGATAGTGTAGCCCCAGCGATTCTCTAGGCCCTAGGCCTTTCCTTTCCTTTTCTCGTGACGTGGTGCTTATACCACTTTCTTAATATATGGCTTGCTTCGCCCCTAGGGCCTAACTGTAATTTGTGCAACTTAACGTATTCTGACTAAGTATCTTGTGATGTGCTTTTGCCTCTTATCTCATAAAGAGTTCAGAGGAGTGTTAGTAAATAAATACATATATATTTTGTATATATCCTGTGTGGTGTCCTTTCATTTGATATTCAAGGGGTTACATATGGTAAAACAGCTGGCTTTACACGCCCTCAAGAGTCTTTTAGCCTAAGACTGTTCTGTCCACGCTACCACTAGGATAGCTGGTCTATAAGGTTGACTTACAACCATCACCATGAGGGTTGTTTGGACTGGTGCAAGGCGTTCACTAGAATAGTGAACATCATGTACCAGGCCAACTTCTCACATCCCCTACTACAGAAGTAATTTCTTTCCTGTAACTCCAGTTCTGTAGTAGGGGTTTCTCTGTTAGTCATAAGCGCCCGCCCTCCTCCCCGGTGGAGAAAATGGTACTGTGATGTATGCTACAGGCCTTGATTTATGCACCTTCAAAAAGAACAAAGTAAAAGTGGGCTGTGCATGCTGGGATACCGAGGGTCTCTAGAGTTCCTTAAAGGCACGGTATCCATTTTTCAGACACCTAATGGCAGCCTATGGAGGCTTGTCTGTCCATCCCTTCCTCTCTATCATTTCAAGGACTTGATGAGGAAAGTTTCTCTAGGGGGGAAACTTGACAGATTGTGTTAAATGTGTTAGTAATATCCTTGGCATTTCTAGTTGAAGTACTGGACAGTGTAGCCTTGTAGGTACATGCTGCATTATTGTCTTTATTGTTCTCTTAAGTGTCTATGCAGGACTGCAATGAAGACAGCTTAAGAGATTATTTTTGATTGCTCCGGGGTTCACGCACATGGGCGGGATCTATTCACTAGATTATAACTATAACAGAGATACCTCTACTACAGAACTGGAGTTAAAGTTTCAAAACATCTGAAAGAAACAGGTTAGTATTAGATTCCTTACCTTAGAATATCCCCAGGCGTCAGACTGGATCTGGAAATGTTTGCGTAGCAGTACTCTTGCGCGTTGGTAGGCGTCGTCTGCAGCTCCGTCGTGGGCCCCGGAATGACGTCGCCGGAGTACTTAGACGCCGCCCTCGCGCGCTGACGTCAGTTCTTCTTTTTTCCGCGCCAGCAAGCGCCGATCCGGAAAAAGTGGTACCCTTAGTCAATTTTTTACTAAACTTTTTCGATCATTTTTGATCTACTTCGCAGTCTGTACGACTCCGACGGTGCCGGTAGGGATGCCCGGGTTCAAACCCTGCGCCGACTGTGACCGACTGATGTCAGTCACTGACCCCCATCGCCGGTGTCATTGCCTGGGCCTTGACCACGACGACAAGACCTGCTCCGACTGTTGAGCCCTGACGTCTAAGGCTAGGCGGGAGCAGTCCCGCAAGCGGCTCGACTCCGGCAGTCGGCCCCGCACCGCTCAAGGTCCTGGTCCGCGAGGAGGTCGAGGGACCGGTCACGGGGTCGGAGCCACCATGGCTCCGGGAGTCTTCTTCTGGCTCCTCAGGTAAGCACAAGAAGTCGAAGAGATGTCATCCCTAGGGTATCGCCGCCTTCGAGCGGCGCCGTCCCCGATCCTTCCCTCGATTCTGACCCATCGCCGCTCGGCGCAGTATCCGAGGCCGATGGGAGATTTCTACTTCTATGACCCCATCCCATCCTTTGGTCCTAAGTATCAGGAGAAAGGTGGTGAGGGGGATTGGGAGGGGTCTGAAGACCCTCTGGCACGGGAGTGTCAGTCTTACCAGGACTGGTCAGGAGAGGGGAAGCCAGTGGTCTGGATACCTCGCCAGACACTGGCTTTGTCTCCCCTCCCTCCGTGGCTATGGAGGAGGGGGCTGCTTATAGTGTGGTGTTGACGCGGGCAGCCAAAGCCTTACACCTTGAGATCCCCATCGCTCCCCGTCGCGGCTGTGAGGACTAACCTCCTCACTGAGGTCCTTAAACTGCAGTCCAGCTCGGCCGAGCCTCTGCTGCCGTTTAATGAGGCCTTGTCTGACATTATTCTGGGCACCTGGTCCAGGCCAGCTACAGGTCAGCCTGTAGATAGTAACGTGGCCAGACGTCACCGCCCGGCTCCGGGCAACCCTGCGTTCCTGTCCACCCACCCCACCCCCGAGAGCCTGGTCATCCAGGCCTCTAACTCCCAGACCACATTCCTGCCTGCTCCCCCCGATCGGGAATCCAAGAGGTATGAGCAGTACGGAAAGAAAGTATTCTCATCCTTGAGTTTGGGATTGCGGTCCGTCAACACCGCATGCCTCTTGGGCCACTACACCCACTCTGTGGGACACGGTTGCGGACGTGCTGCCACAATGTCTGGAGGAGGTCCGGACTAAACTCACCCAAGCTCTTGCGGAGGGTCGAGATGCAGCACGGTACTCCATCCGGTGTGGGCTGGATACCACGGACTCACTGGGCAGAGCGATGGGAACTACGGTGGCGATTCGTCGCCACGCCTGGTTGAGGTCCGCCAACTTCTCGGCTGATGTCCAGAACACTCTTATGGACATGCCGTTTGATGGCCGTCGCCTCTTTGGCGACAAGGCAAACCATGAGCTTGAGCGCTTTAAGGACTCCAGGGCTACGGCCAAGTCCTTGGTCCTCTTGGCCCCGCCCCAGCAAATGGGTGCCTTTCGCTCCTTTCGTGGGCAAGGAAGGGGCGCCCCACACGTGCTGCTAGCCACGCACCGCAGTCTAATGTCAAGCGCGGTGGCGGCTGTGGAATCTGCCGTGGTGGCTGTCGGGGACAACAGCGCGGCCAGTCCACACCTGCCCCTGCAGCATCTGCCTCGAAACCTTCCTAGTCCGAGCTTTCAGGCCCATGTGACGCCAGTGGGAGGCAGGGTTCGCCATCACCACCTCCACTGGCGCACTATTACATCAGACAGGTTGGTGCTGCAAATCGTCCGAAGAGGCTACTCCCTCCCCTTCAAGGCGACCCCTCCAGCCATGCCACCACAGTACCACAGCGTGTCGGGGGATCACTTGACACTTCTCACAGAGGAAGTTGCGTCCCTCTTGGTCAAGGGGGCCATCGAGTGCGTTCCTGGGCCAGAAGTAGGACGTGGTTGCTATTCCCACTACTTTCTGGTACCCAAGAAGGGCAAAGGGGGCCTTCGCCCTATCTTGGACCTGTGGAACGTCAACGGCTTCCTCTGGGAGGAGAAGTTCAAGATGCTGGCACTAGCTCAGGTCCTAGCTGCCCTGTACCCGGGAGACTGGATGGTAGCGTTGGACTTGCAGGACGCTTATTTTCATATCCCGGTCCTGCCGGCCCAACGGTGTTATCTGCGGTTCACGGTAGGCCACGAGCACTTTCAGTTTACCGTGCTTCCCTTCGGCCTTACAAGCGCCCCACGGATGTTCACGAAAGTGATGGCGGCGGTCGCAGCTCATCTGCGCAGGTTATGGGTTTCTGTCTTCCCCTACCTCGACGACTGGTTGTTGAAGGCGGGCTCGCCCCAGACAGTAGTCAGCCACCTAAAGACTACGGCCGACCTCCTGAACCAGCTCCATCAAAGTGCCGAAGTAACACCTGTGTCCCTCTCAGAAGCTCCTCTTCATCAGAGCGGTTCTGGACTCGGCGCAGTTTCGGGTTTATCCTCCCAAACAGCGGGTCCGGGATATTCAGGCTCTGATTCAGATCTTTCAGCCTTTATCCTGAGTCTCGGTCAGGTTGACGCTGCGGCTTCTGTGGCTGATGGCCTCCTGCATCCTACTGGTGCATCACGCCTTGTGGCGGATGCGGGCTCTGCAGTGGGACCTGAAGTTTCAGTGGGCCCAGCATCAGGGCAACCTGTCCGACCTCGTCCTGATCTCTGAGGGCACTGCGAGACAGTTGCAGTGGTGTCTCACAGACCACGATTGGGTCAGCGGCAGATCCCTCTCCCTACCCCAACCGGAGCGCGTAGTAGTGACGGATGCGTCCCTCCTGGGTTGGGGGGGCCACATGGGAGAGGCGGAGATTAGAGGCCTCTGGTCTCCGGCGGAGTCCCGGCTCCATATCCACCTTCTGGAGCTGCGGGTGATCTGACTTGCACTGAAAGCATTCCTTCCCTCTGTCCGGGGAATTGTACTTCCGGTGTTCACGGACAACACCACCGCCATGTGGTACTGCAACAAACAGGGCGGGGTGGGGTCGTGGACCCTTTGTCAGGAGGCTCGGCGCCCTGGACATGGCTTGAACACCAGGGCGTCACCCTGGTAGTTCAACACTTGGCAGGTTCCCTGAATGCCAGGGTGGACTAACTCAGCCGCCAGTGCATGATGGATCACGAATGGCGTCTAAACTCTGATGTGGCGCAAGGTCTCTTTCAGCAGTGGGGAGAGCCTTGGTTAGATCTATTCGCCATCGAAGAGAACGCGCAATGTCATCAGTTCTGCACGTTGGAATTTCCAAGGCGGCACTCACTCAGAGACGCTTTTCGTCGCGATTGGAGTTGCGGTCTGTTGTACGCCTTTCCGCCTATACCACTTCTGCCCAGAGTGCTGAAGAATATCATGGGCGACCGGGCCCAATTTATCCTTGTGGCTCCGGACTGGGTACAAAGATACTGGTATCCCGAGCTACTCAGCAGGTCAGTCGATCCCAGATTCGTCTGCCTCTTCAGGAGGACCTTCTGTCGCAGCAGCAGGTGACGGTCCTCCACCCGAACCTGTCCAGTCTCCACCTACATGTGACGATTGAGGTGTGACAGTTGAGGCCATTTGACTTGCCTCCTGAAGTCTGTGATGTGATTCTGGCAGCCAGGCATCCCTCCACAAAATCGGTATACGCCTGCAGGTGGAACAAATTTGTGGCATGGTGCACAGCAAAGGCTGTGGATCCACTTTCTGACCCTCTTTCAGAAGTCCTCCTCCTCCTTCTTTCTCTTGCCCAGCAGGGCTCTGCTCTGGGCAACCATTTCAGCCTTCCTAGGGCTTCCTGACCAGCCTTCACTTTTCAAGTCACCTGTTGTAAATAGATCCTTGAAAGGCATGACACTCATGTTCCCTCTTGTTGCTTTCGTGATGCCTCAGTGGGACTTGAACCTTGTACTGACTTATCTGATGTGCTCTCCCTTAGAGCCACTTCACAACTGTCCTCTTAGTCTTCTGACTCTTAAGACTGCATTCCTGGTTGCAATCACCTCTGCCTGGAGAGTGAGTGAGCTCCAGCCTCTATCTTCTAATCCTCCTTTCCTCTCTGTCCATCCGGACAAGGTTGTTCTGAGAACCCGTCCTTCTTTCCTGCCCAAGGTGGTTACAGCCTTTCACATCGGGCAGTCCATCACCTTGCCCACCTTCTTTCCGCCTCCGCATCCCTCGAAAGAGGAAGAGAGGCTCCACCGTCTGGACCCAAAACGTGCGCTCTCCTATCTAGATCGCACACGCCAGTTCCTGGTGGACGACCAGCTCTTTGTTGGTTACGTGGGCGCTAAGTAGGGACGGGCGGTGCACAAGCGGACCATCTCTGGGTGGGACGTCTTGTGCATAAAGGTTTGCTACTCTTTGGCGAAAAAGGAGCCTCCTTTTGTTGGTTACGTGGGCGCTAAGAAGGGACGGGCGGTGCACAAGCGGACCATCTCTCGGTGGGACATCTTGTGCATAAAGGTTTGCTACTCTTTGGCGAAAAAGGAGCCTCCTGTTGGGCTGCACGCCCATTCCACTCTGGCCACAGCGGCTACTACTGCCCTGGGTTGGGTAGTCCCCTTGCAGGACATCTGTCAGGCTCGCTGTACACGTTTGCTCGGCACTACTGCCTGGACAGCCAAGTCCAGAGAGATTGCTTTTTCGGCCGTTCCGTTCTCCATGACTTTCTGGTGTGATCTTGGTTCGCAGACCCACCACCGGGGTTGGTATTGCTGGGATATCTATTCTAAGGTAAGGAATCGAACACTAACCTGTTTCTTTCAGATGCACAAGTTACTTACCTTTGATAACGATATATCTGTAAAACAGTAGTTGGTGTTAGATTTTTTACCGCCCCACCCATCCTCCCGGTTCGGAGAACCGATATCTAGGGTTAAGGACATCCCTTTCAGGGCCCTAGTTTCATGGCACCACTGTCGGTTTCTGTCATGGCTCTGCGTTCCTTGCGCGGAAAGCTATGTACAGGGGTACTGCTGACAAACTTTCCGGATCCTGTTGGACGTCTGGGGTTATTCTAAGGTACGGAATCTAACACGAACTACTGTTTCTTACAGATATATCGTTACCGAAGGTAAGTAACTTGTGCTTCAGGGTGCCCCTAAATACTACATTTAGGGGCGTTATAGGTGGGGCAAGGGCAGGGACCAATGGGTTCCTCTCTTGGAGTGGGTACACCCCGTAGCCTTCTCCTCCTGTGGGAGGGGGGGGCAGGAGCCTAGCTGTGATTGCACTGGGCTCCCCATCTTCAAGATGGCCGGAGCCCAGGGTCGTGCTTCACCTCTCCCACCGGAGTGGAGTTGGCACAGGCTAGCTCCCCACCCCCCACCCTTCCTGACGTAGGGTTGCCCGCCAGTCTTTCCGCTAGAGTGGGGGGGTCAGAACTGGTTGGGGCCAAGTGGTCTGAAGAAGCTCACAAAGGCGGAATGCCTTTGGAGCTTCCCCTGCCCATCCTGGGGCAGGAGGCTTGGCACCTCGTCCCAGGATGTGCATTGTTGCAGGCCCAGAAGAGCGTAGGCTCTCCAACAAGGGGTCCAGCAACATGTCTGCTGTGTGGCAGCCTCTCAGACAAGACGTGGATTGTAGGTTAGGTTTCAGAGGGCGTCTCCAAGAGGCCCTCTGTAGTGCATTTTACATTAAATCTCACACTGGCATCAATGTGGGTTTAATGTGCTGAGAAGTTTGATATCAAACTTGTCAGTCTACAGTGTAGCCATTATGGTGCTGTGGAGTTCGTAATGACAACCTCCCAGCACCCTATACTCTTAATGGCATCACTGCACTTACAGTGCCCAGGAATGGCGCTGGGTACTGTAGGGGCACAGGGCTCATGCACCTGTGCCCACACCACTGGCATAGGGCTCCCAGCTGGAGGTGTGGCTGATGTATGCCAGGGCAGTGGGTTTGTGGGCATGGCACACAGGGATGTGTGCCATGTCGACTCTTTGTTTAGATCTGCACCAGGACACTCCGCCTGCAAAGGCAGTGTGTATGTCAGGGTACAGGGCCCCTAAGGGTGGCACAATAAGTGCTGCAGCCCTTAGTGGTCTTCTCTGGTCACAATGCTGTGGGTACCTAAGGTACCATTTACTAGGGACTGACATGTGGCCAGAGATGCCAAATGGGTTTAGGCTCTAGTACAGTTTTTAAGGAAGGAACACAGGCCTTGGGTACCTGATTGGCAGGGACCTAGGGCACACCAAGGAAAAGAGCATCATGTATCTGGCAAAAAGTGGGAGTGGGTACTGCAACAGAAATTCACTTTATTACACACACCCATTGAAGTTCCTTTCCACTAGGTTCAGGTGTGGGTGATTGGCATGACTGTCATCATGGCGACTGTGAAGTTCAAGTGATCAACACCGCTCCTGATGCATCCCTGAAAGATCTGCATGGACACTGGTTGGATGACAGGGTGTCACTGCATCCGAGGTTCATTTTGGAGGATGGTGCCTCACTTCCTAGGTAGAGTTGTGACTGGGTTGTACTTGAAAGTAGTCACTTGTAGCAGACAGGTAGCAGGTTAAAGCAATCAATTTCAAAGTTAAAGTGCAATCCTGGAGCTGTCTACTGCAGAATTATTAAAACCGAACACACATGTAAGAACTTTAAAAGAAAACGAGTACTTGACACTTTGAGGTGACCATCAAGAGTCCGTATTGGGCAAAAGAACCATAGTTTACGGTCTTTTATAGATTTGTATGCTTTACGTACAGCAGGTTTCAGATTGAGGACATTACCTTCGGGCCTCTAGATATTCAGATTTAAAAGACAGTAATGATGGAAAACTGATCCACATTAGGATAACAATTAAGTGAAAGCTTCTGAATCCAAATTACTAACCTATCCACCACTTTAAATTTACTTGCATGTTTCACTATACTAATTAAACACTAATCCTCTATGGGTCCTGGAGTAGCGTGCCACTCGCCGAAAAAAGCGCTTCAACGCCTCGTCAGGGGTAGTAAGCGCTATCCAAATGCAATTACAATACAATTACAATATAAAAAGTATTCTTTTATGGCAATGGCAGGCAAGCTTGACTTCGTCGTAATGTTTGCCTCAATTTTTCTCTTTTACAGAGGCTCATGTCATCAGACGTAAATGGGTCTATGGTCAATTGGCTCACTACAATGATGGGTATGCGTCTACAAGTGATCTTGGAGCAAATGCCTGTCACAGAGGAGCAGATCCTGCACTATGTACGAAGGATAGACGACCGCAGACGACAGGTAACTGCATAATGAAAGGAACCAGATGTGACTAGGATTCATTGTGAATTTTCCAGCATACTCTGTTGAAGAATTAGTTATAGTTCCTCCTCTTTCCTTTGGTACGGGGGCAGTCTGTTTTTGCATGCTGGTTTTAAGTAAGTTGGCTACCACTGGTGTTTGTGTCTGTAACACATAATGCACTGCTAATGCACCGTGTATTCTTATTTGGGTATTGGCTCTTTAGGTAGCGAGGTTGAGCAGTAAAGGCTTAATGTTCGAGACGGTTATAGGTTAGAACACTGACAATGTTTGGCACAAAGAAAAGACAAGTATTATAGATTACTATGCCCCTCTCTCAAGGGTACAATGAAAAAAAACCTCTACCATAACTTGAATCTTTAATTTGCCTTGTGCAGGCACCAGAGGAGCCGATGGAAGAGCAGCCAGCAGAGCCAATTGCAGAGGAGGTCCAGGTAAAAACAAACTCAGCATGGAGTCACTGCTATTGTACAGTGGGCCACTTTACCTTGATTTACAATCTTTACAGGCCTACAGAGATGGAGAGGTCAGTGGCTCTTTGCTTATGTTCTGAGACATTTTGGGTCAGCCACAATGGAAGAGATTCTATGGCCCTAGAACACCTAACTTAAGTATGAATTTAGTGAATTAGAGGTACTGTTGCACCAAAAGATGTGCCTAGACATATCAAAATGGAACTAAGGATACCAAAGTGTTTAGCTTTCTCTTTAATTTCTTCAAGGAGTTACTCGTTGTGGAGTAATGTGGATTCTAACCTCTTCGTTGTCTTTCTGTCTATAATGCTGCGTTGAATAGTGCTAACCTGAGCACAAATGCCATATTTTTCTGCTCGGTGGACCAACGGAAAAATATAGTATATAAACATAACTTTTTGGACCACATCAGCCTAAATCGAAAGGTACATTAAATAGCATACCTTCCTTTAGTGCCTGATATTCTATTCATTGTTACTGTCAAAAGGTTTCCTTTATTTGACAGCTAAGCAGCAGGCTTTACTCATCTTTGTTTTCCAGTTATTCCTGAACTCAGGAATTAAGTATTTTTGGTTTGAGGATTTAATTAGGTTTAGGATTTTAACAGAATATGGCATACTGTCCTCTTATTTAACCTACTCACCTTGTTTAAAAAGGTATTCTGCAACAAAAAGCTGTTTTTTTTTTCTTCTGATGACTTATTAGCACTGGTTTTGTCTTGTATCCCTTTTGATTTACTCATGGCTGCATGTGAACTGGTATTGTTTTGCCAAACCATAAATTAAAGCGTTTTCAGTGTCCTTACAAAACACTAGTAGTGGTAGATTTTGAACGTAAACATTTGTTTTATTTTTGACTTTTTTAAAGTTCGGAATAGTTGTCGTCATTGTGGTTTTTAGGGCATTTGATAGTCATGATCTCTAGAATCCTGGTTTTGAAGCACACCTGCTGATTGTCAAACACATTTCTCTTTTGTGGGTGGGCATTCTCCTTGGTCACATTATATTTGCAACTTCCTGTGCACAAAGTTTGTGAGAGAAGGCCTGTACATATACAGTAGAATGTTACAAAGGATTTTCTTTATGAATGTATATTTCACTGCATGCTATCCTTCGTGCTCCTTCTTTCATTACCTATTTTCTACTAAAATATTATTGATCTATTTCCCTTGAAAACAGAGAGAAACCTCAGCCTCTCCGGCACCTGCCACCACTGCAGAGGAAGTAATGCCTGCTCAGCCCCTGCCAGTGGCAATGGATTCCGAGAGGACACAGCAAGAAGAGGCAGACGCTGAGCCTTGGGCAGCATCCGTTCCCCCTGTAAGTGAGCACAGTAGCTCTCTAGAACTTGTGGGGATGGGTTGCTCTGCAGCAGGCTCTGTTCCAAGGACTTGGGAGATAGAGTGGGGATCTTTCCAGTGCTGTTGACGAAGATAGTGCATTGGAAGATTAGTTGGTTAAGACCACTTCTTAATATTAACTGGCGCTGAGAACCGCAGATACAGTGGGACATCTAAATTTATTAATTGAGACAGCAATGGAAATGTGCTCAAGCTCCTCACCCTGATCAAATATTTTCACCATGTATTTGTGATGTATTTGGTTTCTCTTCTGCAGACGAAATGTGCGGATATCTATGAACTTGTCATTTAAAGCGTCCGTAAATGGCTGGAGGTATTGCTTGTGTTTGCAGCATAGTCTGCACAATCCTGCCGTCTATTGTTGGACATAGATGTTGCAAATAGTTTTTCTTTGAAGTAGAGTTTTCAGTTTCAAGATGTCTCTAGATACTTCCCCTGAACCACATATTGCACCAGGAAATAGACTACACCTTAGATATGTTGGGTCCCGAATTGCCACACACGTAGCTATTAGAACTGCAATATTAGCCCCGAGACCGCCTGGCACATCAGCATTACTCTAATACGCAACACTATTTGGCGACTGGCATTTACCTTTTCACAAGGCCAAAAGGCCTTTGGGGCGTCGGTATTGTCTTTCGTTCGGTGCCTCGTACTTGTGACACTTTCTTCGAGGCGGACGTCAAAGGCCGATTGCCTTTTCGACACCAAAGGCCCCATCCGCGATCGACGATGGAACGGAGTCCATTTAAACGATGTCCCGTTTGCAACTCCAAATACCCTCACAACGATGTTCACCCGGTGTGCAATAAATGTCTATCACCGGACCACGACGAGGCCAGCTGCATGGCCTGTTCTCGATTCAGGTCGAAGAAAACTCTTCAGGCTTTGCCGTGCCGCAAGACAATCGGCACGAGAGTCAGCGCCCGACTCGGAGGACATCTTCGAGGCTGACGACGCAGAGGGTGTAGAACAAGAGGATCCTGGTCAACAGTCTGATCCCGCGTCGGATCAACACTCGATCTATGATGAGGACGAAGAAGAAATCTACGTCCATGATGAAGACCTCGTCGGGGTAGGAGACGACGCACAAGCCATCGGAGTCCTCGGCGACGACTCAAGCGATGAGCAAGGGCCAACCGCAGTAGCGGGGCCTAATCTAGACTCTGTACTTTCCACGGCACAGGTGGAGGCATCGCCGGAAGGCCTTAGCCAAGATCTTCACCCACGTTCGATAGCCCCGCTTCCAGGCCCGGCTAAGAACATTTCAAAAGAGCCATCGGTCGATTAACCTCAATCAGTGGGAAAATCGAAACCGAAACCAAAAGACACTATATCGAAACCGAAACTGGTGAAAACAGTCATCGGCTCGACGACTTCGGAACCGATCAAATCAAAAAGTGTCATCGGCCCCTCGGTCGAAAGGGGGTGTCGACCCGAAGATCGGAGCGACTAAGCCCGTCTCTACAGTCAAGCACTTCACGCTCACGTCGTTGACGTCAGGGTCCAAAGATGGCGACGCTACCAGAGGACTCGAAACTCAAAAGACCCTCGATCCGAAGCTTCGGTAGCCACTAATGGTCAAGGCCTTCGAGTCGAAAACAAGAATCGACACAACAGAACATATCAAGTCGAAGCAAAGGAGCGTACCTGCTGCGCACCAACAGCTCGAGTCGACGCATGGCCAGAAACAACATGCTGAACAGTCGAAGTCGGTCGGATCGAAATGTACGCCTCCCTCAAAGCCGGTCGGTCCGTCTTCGATGCTTATGGCGCTGATAAAGTACGGACTGCCCCCGACCGCACGGCCTAAGGCGGTCCAGCTCCAAAAGGGCACCGACACATCCAGATCATTGTCGGGGCCTCACAAGCTCAGCCCATGGAGGCAGAAGTTCAGTTCCAGGCTCCTTCCTATGATAATCAGTCCAAACTATTCATCGACTCCGAGTCTGGAAGACTCACGATTTATAAAAGGAAAATCATTCCAGAACATCCTATGGAGTCATACAAAATTCCACTCAAAAAGAAGAGGGACTCTGCCACCTCACCTACTCTTTTTGAACCTTTAGAGCCCTTTGGACAGGACTGTACCTATTCTCCCACACATGCCACTGAAGATGTAGAGGAAGGGTACAATGAAGAACAGTTTAATTATCCTATTGACACGGATCAATAGGAGTCCCAGCCATGGACTGACCTTGTTGACCCTGATGAGCCACACACCACGCCTGACACTCAGTCCTATGTGGTCAAAACATCACCTAATGAGGATACTGCTGCGTTCAACACATTGATTGAGAGGGCAGCCCTTACCATGATGTGGATTTGCACACTGACCCAGTAGAGGAAGACTTTCTGTTTGATACATTCTCGACTTCAGAAAGATCAGTGAAAACCTTGCCTATGCTTAAAGGTGTGCTCAAACACTCTAGTGACATATTTAAAGAACCAACGAAGGCGAGAGTTGTGAACCCCAGGATTGAAAAGAAGTACCGGTCTGCGCCTGTAGACCTTACGTATATCAAAGGCCAACTCCCGTTGGACTCATTGGTGGTGGCTAACGCCCATAAGAGAGCAAACTCTCAGACAAGTGGTGATGCTCCTCCTCTGGACAAAGTATCCAAGATCTTGGAAGCTTCAGGCAAACGTGTAGCAGCTCAAGCGGCTAATATTTGGAGAATCTCAAATACACAGGCCCTATTAGCCAGATATGATAGGGCTCATTACTACACGTTAGAGCAGCTACTCCAACACCTGCCTGATGCTTACAAGGAGGGAGCAGAAATGCTGAAAGAGGAGGGGAAGCTAATCTCAAACGCATCCATTAAATGTGCGTTAGATGCAGCTGACACAGCAGCTAGGGCCATCAACACTAGTGTGATGCTCAGAAGGCATGCCTGGCTCCGCATATCTGGTTTCAAGTCAGAAATCCAAACAACTCTGCTTAATCAGCCAGTTAACCCTGACTTTCTATTTGGTCCCGATGTAGACACGACCCTAGAAAAAATTAAAAAGGACACTGACACTGCCACTGCCATGTCCATGGGAGCTCTACAGTCACAACAGTTCAGGGGCGGTTCCTTTCGTCGCTCCGGTAACAGGGGAGCTTCTAGAGGACAAGCATCGCAGCAAGCCCAATACAATAAAGGAGGCACACAAACCACCTATAACAAGAACAATAGGGGTGGATACCGTGGGAACAGCACCAAAGGCAGAGGACGGGGAAATAATAATGCCAGATCCTCCGCCGCCAATAAACAGTGACTTCTTGTCACTGCCCCCAGACCATATAACACCAGTCGGGGGAAGACTCCAGCAGTTCTTGCCAGTCTGGGAAGGCAATACCACAGACAGGTGGGTGAGAAAGCTTATACAATACGGATATTGTCTACAACTAACCTCCACTCCACCCAACATACCCCCAAGGCACCGTCCTATGTCCGCAGAGCACATGCACTTATTGCAGCAAGAAGTCCTCTCCATGCTGCAAAAAGGAGCCATATAACTCGTGCCTTTAGAACAACAAGGAACAGGGGTTTACTCTCTGTACTTCTTAATACCAAAAAAGGACGGGTCTCTGAGGCCCATTCTGGACCTCAGACCCCTGAACCAATACATCCTTTCTGAACATTTTCACATGCTCACTTTGCAGCAAGTTCTACCATTGCTCAGTCAGGGGGACTTCCTAGCAACCCTAGACCTGAAGGATGCATATTTCCACATTCCCATTCACCCCAGTCACAGGAAATATCTCAGATTCACCATAAACAACCAGCATTACCAGTTCAAGGTCCTGCCTTTCGGGGTCACTACAGCCCCCAGGGTGTTTACCAAGTGCTTAGCATTAGTAGCTGTGCACCTTCGGAGACAACACATCCATGTCTATCCTTATCTGGACGACTGGCTTATCCAAGCCAAGTCGGCCCAGCAATGTGCCAGCCACATGTCCCGCACGATTCACCTCCTACACAGTTTAGGATTTTCACTAAATTACCAGAAATCTCATCTTCAACCCGCACATCTACAACAGTACTTGCGCGCAGATATAAACACTCTGACAGCAACAGCACAGCCAAACTCAGCAAGAGTCAACAGCATGCAAGTGCTGATTCAAAAATTCAGGCCCCAACACTCACTCCCAGTGCAAGTGTTTATGCAGCTGATAGCCTCCTGCATCTTTATAGTCCCACAAGCGAGGCTGCACATGCGTCCGCTTCAGGAGTGCTTGGCGCGACAGTGGAACCAGGCTCAAGGACAACTAAAAGACCTAGGTTTGGTGACCGGTCGTGCATACAACTCTCTGCATTGGTGGAACACACAAAACCTTTGCAGGGGACGACTGTTCCAAGAGCCTGTGCCACAAATAGTGCCGACCGCGGACGCATCTCTCCAGGGCTGGGGAGCGCATGTCCTCCATTACACAGTGCAGGGCCTATGGACAATGCAGCAGCAAAAGATGCACATCAACCTGTTGGAATTGATGGCAATCTTCCTGGCAATGAAGGCGTTCAAATTTCATTTGTGCAACAAAGTCGTGCAGATCCGGACGGACAACATGACTGCAATGTATTACCTCCAGAAGCAGGGAGGGACACACTCTCCACAATTGTCACACCTAGCACACCGCATGTGGAAGTGGGCCATTCAAAAACAAGTTTCTCCTGGCGGAACATCTCCCAGGCAAAGACAACCAGATGGCGGACCTGCTCAGCAGGCACAGTCATCAAAATGCACAAGTGGGAGATACATCCCTCAGTGCTACAACTGTATTTCCATCGGTGGGGTCATCCAGAGATAGACCTATTCGCCACACAAGAAAACGCAAAATGCCAAACCTTCGCCGCCAGGTTCCCACACCCGCGGTCTCGGGTCAATGCGATATGGATGAACTGGTCAAACAGATTTGCGTATGCTTTTCCGCCGACACCGCTCATACTGCTGGTAGCGCGCAAACTGCGGCAACACTCCATGACACTCATCCTAGTTGCTCCAACGTGGGCAAGGCAAGCATGGTACACCACGTTCCTAGAACTCTGTGGTGCCCCACCAGCGACTGCGACTCACTCCCAGTCTCCTCACTCAGAGCCATGGAGACATTCAGCACCCAGATCCGCAACAGTTGAGCCTTGCAATATGGCTCCTGAGGTCATAGAGTTTGGCTATCTGAACCTGCCCCCTGAATGTATGGACATCATCAAGGAGGCTAGGCGACCACAACCAGGGTGTGCTATGCGGCAAAATGGAAGCGTTTTGTCATTTATTGTTCCAATAATAACATAAATCCGCTAGATGCATCAACGCAAAACATCATAGGTTATTTACTGCACCTATACAGATGCAATCTGGCCTATAGTTCCATCAGGATACATTTAGCTGCAATGGCAGCTTATCTGCAGAGCAGACAGCATCTTTCCCTTTTCAAAGTGCCTGCCATTAAAGCTTTTATGGAGGGACTCAAAAGGGTAATTCCTCCAAGACACCCGCCTTCACCTGTCTGGAATCTAAACATGGTTCTCACCAGACTGATGGGTCCCCCCTTTGAACCCCTACACTCTTGTGAAATACAATTTCTGACATGGAAAGTGGCTTTTCTAGTAGCGATCACATCGCTAAGACGGGTTAGTGAGCTGCAAGCCCTCACTATTCAAGAGCCTTTCATTCAGATTCCTGCTAATAGGGTAGTGCTGCGTACCAACCCTAAATTTATGCCTAAAGTGGTGTCACAGTTCCACATTAACCAGACAATTGAACTGCCAGTATTCTTCCCAAATCCTGATTCCATAGCAGACAGAGCACTGCACACACTGGATGTTAAAAGAGCTCTCCTGTATTACATAGACAGGACTAAAGATTTCAGGAAAACTAAGCAACTGTTTGTTGCCTACTCTCCACAGCACAAAGGCAACCCAATTTCAAAATCAGGTATAGCCAGATGGATTGTTAAGTGCATACAGGTCTGCTATCATAAGGCTAAACACACATTAACAGTTCCCCCAAGAGTGCATTCCACACGCAAGTTAGGGGCATCCATGGCTTTCCTAGGCAACATTCCTCTAGAGGATATATGTAGAGCAGCCACATGGACCACCATACACACATTCACCAAACACTACTGCGTGGATGTACACTCCAAACAGCAAGCAGCTGTAGGTCAGGCTGTTCTCAGAACTCTTTTTCAGACTGCTACAGCTGGCACGGGCAACCGCCGCTAAGGAGGATCCTGCTATTTATTCTATGCACAGATATAAATTCAGCAGCCCACATGCCTTGAACGGAATATGCTACTTAACAGTATGCATCTGTTCTTGGCATGTAGGGCTGCTGACATTTATATCGCCCTCCCTCCTCCCCGGCGCCTGTAGCAGCTGTAGCACTCAGAATTATTCTCAGGCATGGTCATCACTTCCTGTATCACACTCCATCTCTGCCACAATGGCGAAAAACAATCTGAGGATGGAGAGGATGCCCATGTCCAGGGGAGGAGCCACCTATCTCGTGATACTTCGAAGACTCTTCCAGGACAACAATGTGCAATCATCCGGACCCAACACTAGGCGGCGATCTATGCACAGATATGAATGTCAGCAGCCCTACATGCCAAGAACAGATGCGTACTGGTAAGTAGCATATTCCTTCTACCACCTTGGTTACATCCCATGCCCTCTCATCACTAAGGTAACTGCATACATCTTAATCGTGAATGTTTACACCGTGGCCATTCTATTGCGAACACTAGCGAGCTTCTCTTGCCCTTTCACCACTCTGGTGACTGCATCATCACACTCTTGTGCACAGATATCATAAATTTATATTTAGGTTTCCACTTTGGATATGCGACAATTTTGGTTGTCTTCTCATGCATGTCCCCGCAATATGCTTTATCACCATGGTGTACTCTTCCAGTCTTAGGGACAGGACGCAACGTACTTGACCAGCATCGATCTGTGCCCGGTTAGTCAGGAATATGTTCCACAATAGGAGCCAGCAGATAACAATATGGTTTTTATGTTATCCACTTTACTGTCCGTGATTTCATTGGTATTTATGCATTTGCATTTTTACTGATAAACTGCTCTCATTGCTTTACTATCATTTATTGTTCGTTATTTAACATTTAGGCATTCTATGACTCTGTCCTTGTATATTTACCTTTCCAAAATGGCAGCCAGGTTTATATTTGACTATTACTGATATATGAATTAGTCTGTTTTTTTATGTTTAACACAAGGCTATGTAAAGAATCTTCACTGTTTACGCACTGTGTGATCAAGACAGCGAGTGTCGAAATGCGCGACCTGTACACATTTCCTGAGTGTGCGTATTAACTTGGAATCTGCGTCATATAGATGTGTGTGTGTGTATGTGTGTGTGTATATATGTGTGTGTCTTTCTGTTCATATATCATTTTTATATATTCTGGGGTCCCCGTGCATGGGCAGGAATATTCAGTGCTTAGGACTTTGAGGATACCCCTGGAAGAAAACTAGGATTACAGGTTAGTAATTTATACATTGGCATCGTGGGATTGACCATAATCCTACGATGCCAATGTACGTGACCCCATTCAAAAAAAAAAAAACACATTCCGCACTTGGGTATAGAGGTGCATTTGCGATCTCCTGACCTTTGTTTTCGACAGAAGAGTAGTTGGCTAGACCATGAACAAACCCTGAAAGCGGTAGAAGGCATGAAGAATCACACTTGACACTGGAGAGAGGTTTTTCTGGGGTAGTCACAGGAGGTCCAGGGGGAACACCTGGAGATTTTCAAAGTCTAAAAGATTCTTTGTCAAATCCCTAAGCCCACAGTGCCACATGCCAGAAAAAAGCTGATCTGTCAAAAGACAAGACACTAAAGCACACGCCCAAGACATCAACGCTTGGTTCTTCAAGCGAGGCCAGAGTCATTTAAGTCTAAGGCCTCAACACCAAACACCAAAGAGATTAACAGTTAGAGGCGCTTAGAGCACTTCCCATTCTACTGGGGGAAGAGAAATTTATCAGGAAGGATGAGCCGAAAGGCAGCGTCATGACTTATGAGGATGTTAGTGCAAAAAGGGAAGCATGCAGGCGCTCCACCGAAGGTAAAGCCTCTGGGGGAGCCCAAGACTTCCGGCGACGTCGAGAAAAATAAAAAGGCTTCAGAGGTCGCTATAGAGAATTTTATGAGGAGAAAGTGGGCTTTCGAGGAATTGACCACTCCCTTTAAAATAACCTTGACTGACCGGCATCAAGAGAACTGCAGGACACCGTAACAGAGGAACAGGAAGAAATCACAGAAGAGGGTCTGGGCACAGCGGTAGGGAAAATGGAGGAAGGTATCTTTGCCATCGACCCTGAGGATATAGAAATAGAGCCGCAGAGAAATGTTGTGGGAAGACGTCGAGACTGACTCTCCTTCATAGGAGGTAGAAGCTTATCCTTCGAAACCTTTTCCACCTGATGATATCTCCAACTGTTAGTGAAGAAGTCAGCTGAAGCCTTTGTATGAGAGATAAAAAATAAAAAAGAGACCAGTTTTCGCCTCAACACTTACTCTCATATAAGAGGAACCAATATCTCCCATGCTCACCAGCATCATACAGCAGGGCAAGAAAGTTTTTGCTAAATCACTGACATCCAAGGCAATTACACAAAGGATGGGGAAAAAAAGTACAGAGCTTTAGTGCAAAACCCTAAATATATCCAGGGGCCTGTGGAACCCAATACTATAATTGCTCTTTTCCTTGATGTGGAGTCAATGTCCTCCACCTCTATGGACAGCCACCAGACAAAGAAAGTGGAGACAGTAGGAAGGAAGATTGAGAGAGCTGCAGCCACGTAGTGACTTATAGCCATGTCCACTGCGCTTCTAAATAGGCATGCTCATCAGTACTGGGAGGGCATGGAAGATGGAAGACATTGTCCTCTCCCTGAGGAATATCATAAAAGCGTGAAGTGCATTATCGAGTGGATGGGGGGTAACATTGTAAATTCATGCCTAAAATCAGCGTTAGATGCTGCAGATACAACAGGTAGTAAGCCCACTACTGGGACAGACCTATGGGAGACATGCATGGCTACGCATCTCCAGGTTTAAGCCCTCAGTAAAATCTACAATTATTAAGACACCACTCCCCCCACTCACACCTCAAAAAACAGGGCATACATGTCTACCCATACGTAGACGATTGGCTGGTTAAGACGGACACCTTCCAACTTTGCCAGAAGAGCGTGATGCTGATAGTGTCCCTTCTTTAGCACACAGGGCTTTACAGTGAACTAGTAAAAACTGTCCATAAACCTACAAACAATAAATCAAAACATTCCTGGGAGCAGACATCGACATGCAGCTGACTGCGAGGAAGGGTAATAAAACTGCTAGTGGCGATTAATTCATCCAGCTCATTCCCAATACCAGGGTTCACATAGGACCATTCAGGAATGGTTATACAATCAATGCACTCAGTGGTCATGCACCTGGGCAGTGGTTGTGTCAGTCAAGATAAGCAAGATTTTGAGGAGGTGGAATGTAGTGAACATGCTCATTCGAGACCGCAACCTTCCCTGCGTGCTGGAAGCACGACGAAATCAACGCCCTACTCAAGAAACCAAAGGCTGATCCGAGCGATCTCAGAAACTTCCGGCCCATCTCCCTGCTCCCGTTCCCGGCGAAGGTCATCGAAAGGATCATCAACACCCAGCTCACCCGCTACCTGGAAGAGAACAAAATCCTAGACCCCTCCCAGTCAGGTTTACGCAAGAATCACAGCACCCAGACCGCTCTCATCGCCGCCACAGACATCCGAATCCTACTCGACTGCGACGAGACAGCAGCCCTCATCCTCCTGGACCTCTCCGCTGCCTTCGACACCGTCTGCCATCACACGCTACGCACACGCCTCTACGAAGCAGGGATCCGCGACAAGGCCCTGGATTGGATCACCTCCTTCCTCTCCGACAGAACCCAAAGCGTCCGCCTCCCCCCGTACCACTCAGGAGTCACCAAGACCATCTGCGGCGTAACCCAAGAATCATCACTCAGCCCGACGCTCTTCAACATCTACATGGCTCCACTCGCAAGCATCGCCAGACTCCACGACCTCAACATAATCACGTATGCCGACGACACCCAGCTGATCCTCTCCCTCACCACGGACCCCCTCACCTCCAAAACCAACCTCCACCGTGGCATGAAGGCTTGTCACCAACTGGATGGAAGACAGCCGACTCAAACTGAACACGGACAAGACAGAGGTCCTCCTCCTCGGTCCCAGCCCCTCCGCCTGGGACGACTCCTGGTGGCCCTCTGCCCTGGGCCGACGCCAACCAACCAACCACACACGCAACCTGGGAGTCATCCTAGACTCAAAACTCACCATGTCCAACCAAATCAACAGTCTCCTCAACCTGCTTTTACACCCTCCGCAAGATCTACAAATGGATCCCTACAGACACACGGAAAACCGTCACCCACGCCCTCATCAGCAGTAGACTCGACTACGGAAACGCCCTCTACGCCGGAGCCCTATCCAAGCTCATCAGCAGACTTCAAAGAATCCAGAACGCCTCGGCACGCCTGGTCCTCAATGTTCCCCGCCGAGACCACATCACCCCCCACCTGAGAGCCCTGCACTGGCTCCCCGTCGACAAAAGAATCACCTTCAAACTCCTGACCCACGCACACAAAGCACTCCACAACACCGGCCCAGAATACCTCAACAGCTGACTGTCATTCTACGTACCCAACAGAGAACTCCGCTCCGCCGACCTCTCACTGGCCACAGTCCCACGCATCCACAGAACTACCTCCGGGGGAAGATCCTTCTCCCACCTAGCCGCCAAGACATGGAACGCCCTCCCTCTCCGCCTACGACGAACAGAAGACCCACAGACCTTCAGGAGTCTACTCAAGACCTGGCTCTTCGACCGCTAGCTGCGGCCACCCTCCCCCAGCGCCTTGAGACCCTCGCGGGTGTGTAGTGCGCTCTAGAAATATCCTGATTGATTGATTGATACAGGAAAGACATTTCAAGGCTCCCCTACCACGAAGCATCATTGCCAAGGATGCCTCAATGGTGGGCTGTGGAGCACACATGAATACGTTTGGTAAAAGGGTTCTGGCCAAACGCATTAACTTCCTGGAACTAAAGATTATATTCCCTTCTCTAAAAGTCTTCCAAAGTCTGATAAAGGAAAAAAAACTGTGCAAATCCTAATGGACCATAACACAGCAATGTTCTACATCAGCAAGAAGGGGGGAGGGGTGGAGAGACAGTATCTCACCTTTTGTCATAGTTAGCTCAGAACATTTGGAAGTGGGCCATAGCAGAACAGATGTCACTGCTAACGAATCACGTCCCAGAAGTAGAAAACACTGAAGCAGACAGTCTTAAGTAGACAAACTGCACACACACGAATGTAAAACAGTCCATTTTCAGTCTACGGGTTACACCAGACATGGATCTCTTCGCAACAGTTGACCTAAAATGCCAGTGCTTTGCATCCAGGCACTACCATCCAGAACCATTGGGGAATGACCTGTCGATTAGTTGATACAGGATCTTTGCGTATGCTTTTCCACCAATGTCACTGATCTCAGCAGTTGTAGAGAAGTCCAAGATCTCAGTCCGGGTGCAGAGGTGCTTTTCCGCATCGCGTGCCCTGTTGGTTTCAATGGGAAATGGTCCTGGGAAAAAGCGGCTGCAAGCTAGGACTGGGGGTGGGCAGTCTGGTTATGCCCACAGTGGGGCTCGGTCCTCGAGAAGTCTGTTCAGTTCTAGTGCTGTGGGGTTCCGGTACAGTGTTGCTTTTAGACATCTGTTCCGTGCTGTGTAATACACTTTCTGTTGAAGGGGGCCTATATAAAGAGGCTGTATGCAGCAACTGGAAGTCCAGTCTGGACAAACCCGCGGGGGAGGGGGGTTTGTCTCTGGAGGGTCTTGGGCCTCGTTGGCCAACTTCTGCTCGGGCTGGGGTTCATGGGTACAGTGGTGCTTTCCAGTGTCAGGTTTTCACAGTCTGTAGTCCTTGTTGTTGTTCTTGGGTGCCCACAGGGTGCAGGCAAGTAGCTCTCACTCCACGGTAGATGTTGGTTGCACCTTGACATGCTGGCAGGCCTCCCAAGCTTTTGAGGCAGAGCAGCTGCAGCACGAGTCTTCTTTGGTGCAGTTGTTGACAGCAGGAAGGCTGGCAGGATTGGCGCCAAGTCAGTTGCTGCTCATCAGTTCTTTCTCTGTGTGGCTCTTTGGTGTCCTTCTTAGGTCGACGGAATCTGCTCTCCGGGTGCCAGGGGCTTCCCTAAATAATAGATTTAGGAGGCTTAGGGGGACTGAAGGGTGTTAGTCAATGGTCAACTTATCCTTAGGGTCACTACACACCCTATGTGACCACTTCCTGTGGAAAAACGGGTATAACTCTGTCCCAGAGTTCCTAATGCTACCATCACCAATATGGTGACATTTTCCTAAAGGGGCACACATCAGGCAGCTCATCTTAGGAGTGTGACTGGCCTGGTAGTTCACCACGTCTCTCTGAGTATCTAATTTCCAGCCAGTCCTGGTGCTTAATGGGCCCAGGGCAGGGAGCTGGCATTTCCCCTGTCTGGGGAAGCCGTGGTCACATAGCAAAGGCCTACTACCTTGATATGCTGCTTACTTAGCCATCCTGTTTGGAGGAGGTGACAACACCTCTGGCCAGTGCAATCCTTGTTTCTGCCCTCCGAGTGTAGGCTTTCACCTGCAGGGGTCCGAAACCTGTCTATGGTGGCAGACTGGTGGATACCAGTCAGCCAGCATACTGTAGCCTAGTAGGTTTTCAAGGGGCAACTCTAAGGTGCCCTCTGGGTGCATGTATTAATAAATACACTATACAAGGTGTTTGACACTAAACACCATAGACTTCAATAAAGCCATCATGTAGATGGTGCACTCGTCTTTACCAGTGTCCAGCACATGTACTTCAAATGGCTTCCCTATTCACTTGTGATATCTAAGAATTGACTTGGACATCTCCGGAGCCTATTTGCTCAGGAAGATATGCCCACACATAGAGTATAGTGCACTGACCCTGAGGCCTGCTCTGCTGTAATGGTGGATAACCTATACTGCGTGCAGTTTTTGCAGGCATGGCAAACGGATGTGTGCCATGTCTAGTTTTCGCTTTTATCTGCATCAAGAAAGGCAACCTGCAATGGCAGTCTGCATGAACTAGGCGAAGGGTTCCTTAGAGTGACGCAATACATGCTTCAGCCATTAGGGACCCTCTTTAGTATTCATGCCCTGAGTACTCGAGGTGCCGTTTACTAGCGACTTGCAGGGATGATAATGGTATGGCTAGTTAAGGGGGGAAATTGTACAGTTTTGCAGCGTGAATCTTTCTGGATTCACTATGCTGTGCATTATTCCGCGGTCTTGTGGTTGGGTCCGGATTCGTAGTCTTTTCTTTGTTTTTTTTTGTTTTTTTCTTTGCCCAGGTGGGCGTCGGCGTCACACCCCCTTTGGGTGTATTTCCGGTGACGTCGGCATGCTTCCTGTGGAAGCTCCCACTCTTGGGCGCCATCTTCAGATTCTTTTTTTCCGCGGTCGGGTCTGGATCGTTCCCGTTTGGGCTCCAGACATTTTTGGAGAAAGAAGAAAGAAAATACAGAAAAGACGAGGAGAAGTCATCTGAAGACTCCAGGGGACTTCACCGACGAAAGACAAGCAAAGATTAGGCGTTTTCCATCCAGATCTTCGACGACCGTCGACGAACACGCGACCAGAGAGGCCCTGGACGCTCGAGGATGGACAACACGCCGTTCAAGTTCTGCCGGAACTGCCACCACAAGTACGCGCAGAAAGACCAGCACCCGGTATGCAACCTTTGCCTACCGGTGGACCACGAGAGCGGAGACTGCAACGCCTGTTCCGCCTTCACCCCGAAGACCCTTCGTGTGAGAGAGAGGCAGAGGGTAGCACACGCCACCCTGCAGGGGAAGGCCCCGACCCCGTCGCTCTACGAGCTGGGGATGTCCTCCGAGGAAGAAGACCACGCTGCCGCCGAAGACGACTGCTACACGGTCGTAGAGACCGATTACACGAAGACTTCTGACAAGGTAGGAGACTCTTCGGCCCCCAAGAACCCGAGAGACTCTGAGTCTCGAAAAATCGAGGGCAAGACCCCGAAAGCGCCGACGCCAAAAAAGGCGGCGTCCGCGACTACTCCCAGGCCCAGCGGATCCTCAGAGAAGGAGTCCCCGGCGCCGAGAGCTGCTGATCAGCAGAAGACGTCGAAAATCGTCCCCGAAAAGGATCGATCGACGAGGGAGAAAGACCCGAAACTGTCGACGACGACCAGAGACCCGATATCCGGTTCGACGTCGAAAACTTCGACTCCGAGAGGCACGGCGACGAGCCATCCGTCGAAGAGACCGGCGGAACCATCCGACGCGGAACACGCGGCCGAGATGGAAAAGAAAAGAAGGCGCCTCGAGGCAGAAATGGAGAACTTCATGCAGCGGAAAAAAGATTTCGACGCAAGGATGAAGGCCTTCACGATCCCTCTCAAGACCAAGCCACCAGTGCTGGAGGCGGTCGAGGAGGAAGAAGAGGAGGTCGCAGAAGTCACCGAGCAAGACCGGGACGTCGAGGTGTTCGACGACCAGGAGGAGTACGAGAATCCCCACGAGAGCTACAGCTATGGGGAGGAAGATGAGGGCAGGACAGACACAGAGTCAGCGCCCTATGACCTTCAGGATGTGGATTACATAGATGTCGAGACCGACAGCCCGGAGGAGGTGGTCGACACCTACCCCTCGAGGCCCTCGCCGCCGGACGACATCGGGGCCTACAACGCGGTGATACAATCTGCCGCAGCAGCTTTCAAGCTCAAGCTCGACGAAGAGAAGCAGAAAGCAGACTTTCTTCTGGAAACATTGCTCCCAACACAAACGAGGAGCCAGTTCCTCCCGATGCTCGAGAGCGTCTTGGCTCAGGGGAAGGAAGCTTTCAGGGAGCCCGCAACATGCAAGGCAGTGACTCCCAGAACTGAGAAGAAGTACAAGCATGCCGCAAAGGACCCGGCCTACATTCAGGGCACGGTCTCCACAGACTCCATTATCACGGCCACAGCAAGGAGGAGGGCTAACGTACCCACTACCTCGGGCCCGCCACCGGATAAGGAGAGCAAAAGGATGGATCTGGTGGGCAGAAGGATCGAACGGAATGCCGCGACCCACTGGCGCATGGCTAATTCCAACGCCCTGGTGAACAGACACATGTACCAAATCATGGAGGGACTGGGACAGTTGGTGAAGGACTTGCCCCAGGATGCCAAGCAGAAAGCCGAGAAGCTAATTGAAGAGGGGAAGAATGCTGCAAATTCTTGCCTAAAGACGGCTCTGGATGGGGCAGACACGGCCAGCAGGCTCATGATGATGGGCGTCACGGAAAGGAGACACGCCTGGCTCAGGATATCCGGTTTCAAACCGGAGGTGCAACACAGCATCCTGAACACCCCGTTCAACGGCAGTACGCTTTTCGGACAAACAGTTGATGAGCAACTCAGCCAACTTAAGAAGGATAACGAAACAGCAAGATCCATGGGAGCATTGCAGTTCAGAGGGAACAAGAGGGGCACCCCGTCACGGAGGCCCGGCGGAAGAGGCGGAAACCAGCCAGGTACTTCACACCAGGCTTTCCAGCAAACGCACCAGGCAGACTCGCAGGGTCAGCAGGGCCATCAGAAACAGCCCTGGCAGTACCAACAAAGAGGCCAGTCCTTTCGAGGGAGAAATGGACGAGGACAAAATAGAAGAGGGGGCCAGCAGCCCACCTCCAAGTGACTTCGAAAAAATCCGTGTGCCCACCCACAAAAAAGATCCCAGGGGGCAGCACGTACAGATGGGTCAAGACAAACTAGACACCCACGACCACAGGACACCAGTGGGAGGGAGATTAAGATTCCACCTCCAGGAGTGGAGAGGAATCACATCAGACAAATGGATCCTCAACATTATCCAATTCGGATACTGCATAGAGTTGGAGGCGAGGCCAACAAGCAGAAAACCAAGAAGAAAACCGCTAGCAAGCAAGCAGCTGCAGTGCCTTCAGGAAGAAGCAAAAGAACTCCTGCGGAAGCAGGCCATAGAAAGGGTACCCTTCAAGGAAAGAAACACAGGAGTATACTCAACATACTTCCTGGTACCAAAAGTAGACGAGACAATGAGGCCCATTCTCGATTTACGGTTCGTGAACCGATTCATAAGAACGCAAAAATTCAAAATGACCTCCCTGCAAGAGGTGCTCCCACAGTTGCAGACCGGGGACTTCATGGTCACTATAGACCTCAAAGACGCATACCTGCACATCCCAATGAACAGGAAGCACAAGCACATGCTCAGGTTCACCGTCGGAGAAAGCCACTACCAGTTCACGACACTGGCCTTCGGTCTAAAATCGGCACCAAGAGTTTTCACAAAGTGCCTCGCAGCAGTCGCGGCGCACCTAAGAAGGCAGGGGATACATGTATACCCTTACCTGGACGACTGGCTGGTGAAAGCAAACTCATACCAGAAATGCAAGCTGCACGCACATACAGTGACCAGCACGCTCATAAACCTGGGGTTCTCCATCCATTGGAAGAAATCATCAATGGAGCCGGAACAAGTGAAGATCTTCCTGGGAGCACAGATCAACACCTTACAGGGCAAGGTGTTCCCCAGCGAGAAGAGGGCGAGGGCGCTGGTGAAGGAAACTCGCCTCTACCGGAAGGGACAAGCTCGGACAGTGAGGACGGCGAGCAAGATCATGGGGATGATGGCATCATGCATCCACCTGGTACCGAATGTACGACTCCACATGAGACCCATTCAAGAATGGCTACAGGAGCAATGGTCACAAGCTACAGGCAGTTGGGAGGATCTAGTGGTTGTAACGCACGCAGTGCAGAAGGAGATGACATGGTGGACCATGGAGAACATAGCAAGGGGAATGCCTCTAACGCCCCCAACGCCAACAGTGACCATCACCACAGACGCATCCCTGAAGGGATGGGGCGCTCACATGGAGGAGCTCAAGGTGAGGGGACTGTGGGCACCGACGGATGCCACAAAGCACATCAATTACTTAGAATTGAAGACAATCTTCCTTGCACTGAAGGCATTTCAAACAAGACTGTACAAGCACAAGGTATTGATACAAACAGACAACACCACTGCGATGTTCTACATCAACAAGCAGGGGGGCACACAGTCCGCACCACTTTCAACGCTGGCGCAGGAGATATGGAGATGGGCCATCCCTCTCAAGATAGACCTGCTAGCCATACACCTACCAGGGAAGGACAACATACAAGCCGATTGGCTCAGCAGGCAGACATCGGCATCCCACGAGTGGGAGCTCAATGCTCAGGAGACAAGATACCTGTTCGACAGGTGGGGGACACCATCGGTGGACCTGTTTGCCACACGCCAGAATGCAAAATGCCAAAACTTCGCATCCAGGCAGCCCGAGGAGGGGACACTGGGGAATGCCCTATGGATAGATTGGTCAAGGACATTTGCCTACGCCTTTCCCCCGATACCACTGATGCACAGAGTACTGAGCAAATGCAGAGCGAGCAACATGACACTGATACTGGTCGCACCGCAGTGGGCGAGGCAGACCTGGTACTCGCAGATCATGGAGATGACACAGTGTGCACCCCACAGATTCAGCAGGAGGAAAGATCTACTGTCCATGCAGAACGGAGAGGTACTGCATCCAGAGCCAGAGAGCATGAGCCTAGTAGCGTGGCTCCTGAGGACATAGAGTTCGCACATTTGAGACTACCAGAAAGCACCCTGAGGGTACTTCGGGAGGCACGAAGGCCCAGCACTCGAAAGTGCTACGTTGCGAAATGGAAAAGATTCACAATATGGTGCAGACAGGAAAGACTCCACAATAAGATGAAGAGGGACTCCACAGTGCTAAGGTACCTGACGCACTTACTGGAGAAGAACCTTAGCTCATCCTCGTTAAGAGTTCACTTGGCAGCGATAGTAGCCTACACAAGGGGAGAAACGTGCAGGAGCTTCTTCACATCACAGGTGGTGAAGAGATTCCTAGAAGGAGCGAAAAGGATCGCACCACCCAAGCGGGTGCCGCCACCTGCATGGAACTTGAACACAGTCCTAACGGAACTCATGAAAGAGCCCTTTGAACCACTTCACAAGGCCTCCCTAAAGATGCTAACTATGAAAACAGCCTTCCTGGTTGCGATAACGTCCTTACGCAGAGTAAGCGAGCTTCAAGCGCTGACGCTACAAGAACCATACATACAAATACACAACGATAGAGTTGTGATGAGGACTGACCCACACTTCATGCCGAAGGTGGTATCCAATTTTCACATGAACCAGTCGATACAGATACCGAGTTTTTTCCAAAAACCCACAACCAGCGCAGAGAGAGCTCTGCACACCCTGGACGCCAGAAGGGCAGTCATGCACTACATTGAAAGGACAAAGGGGCACAGGAAAACGAAACAGTTTTTTGTGTCCTTCGCAAACAGCTTCATGGGCAAAGCAGTAACCAAAAGGACCATTGCACGATGGATCGCACAAACAATCCAACTCTGCCACAAACGGGCAGGACAGGAACTGGCTGAGGGGACGCGTGCCCACTCCACCAGGAAGAAGGGCGCTACAATCGCCTTCCTGGCTAACACACCCATAGAGGACATATGCCTGGCGGCAACATGGGCTTCGGTGCACACGTTCACGAAGCACTACTGTGTGGACATACAAATGAACAAGGAAGCTCAAGTGGGACAGAAGGTGCTACAGCACATATTCAACACCCAACGCTCATCTTCCACCCAGCCGCCACAGAGATGAGAAACCGCTACAAAATCTATGCACAGCATAGTGAATCCAGAAAGATTCACGCTGCAAAACGAATAGTTTTCTTACCTGTCGGTGTAGTTTTGCAGCTTGAAGATCTTTCTGGATTCACTAGCGAACCCACCCACCTCCGCCAGAAAGATGAGGCTGGAGAGAGAAGAGGTGGTTAACTAAAGAATAGACTTTGAAAGTACAAAGCGGTAAATACAAACTAGGATGAACATTGCCATTACTTCGGAAACGAAAGAAACACGGAAAAAAAGAACCCGAAGATGGCGCCCAAGAGTGGGAGCTTCCGCAGGAAGCATGCCGACGTCACCGGAAATACACCCAAAGGGGGTGTGACGCCGACGCCCACCTGGGCAAAGAAAAAAAAAAAAAAAAACAAAGAAAAGACTACGAATCCGGACCCAACCACAAGACCGCGGAATAATGCACAGCATAGTGAATCCAGAAAGATCTTCAAGCTGCAAAACTACACCGACAGGTAAGAAAACTATTCGTTAAGGGAAATAGATCTGCCACTAGGGACCTGGTTAGCTGGACACCCAGTGCACTTCTGTCAAAATTTTATCCGATACTAGACAAAAGGTGGAGTGACTATATCAAAGAAGGACACTTTTCTACACAATTGACATTCAAAACGGTTTTCTTGCAGGGTACAAGGGATACCCTTCCACCTGACAAAGCATGCATATCGATGCTACAGTTAAGCTGGTATAAGTTGGAACCACATGCAGTGGGCATACCCAGCTCTATTAGTTTGCTGTACGGGTGACAGACACCACTGGGAGAAGATGGAGGATTTGGTATAGCATCTTCCCTTTGAAAGAAATGTTCAATGAAAGGAGAGCCATCTGCAATTCTAAGTAAGCAGCCTGTCCACAGATTCATAATGCACTGCCTTCACTGTCCTCAGTTGAACATTTGAGCTATGCCACTTGTTTTTCTATACATAATTGTAAGACTTTTTTTAATTTGTATTATTCGCTCAGTGGGCGTGTATTTTTCTTTACTTTAAATTCTTTTCTCTGGGGTTATGTTCTTTTTTGCGTGACTGGCATGTTCTTTTCGTTTGTTAATCTTAATGACTACACTATTTGACACTATTTGACAAGTGCTTATCTTGGATAAACAGTCAAAGAAAAATTAACTTTTCTTGATGTGCGATATGTTCATTGGAGATGTGGGAGGCAAGGTTGGGTTGATGTCTAGTAGGCATGCCACCCAAGACTTGTTCACTAGTGTGGATCTTTCCACCATTGCAATGTAGGATAGCGTTTTTCCTTCTTGGCGTCTAAACTCTGGAATACACTTCCATTACACAAGTCTGTACAATAGATAAGCATTCAGGAAGGAAATAAAAACCTGGCTCTTTCCTTAATGTCAACAGAATGCAGGCATATTAGAGTTTCTACTCTAACACAGCGCCAAGACGCCTCGGCATTAGTGCGCTTTATAAGCTCAGTCAGATAGAAACTTGTTTAATGCAGTAGAAACTGCACATGCAGTTGGTGGGAAGGGGCTGCTGATAGACTGTTTGGTATGTCAGAAAATTTAGCGCTGGCCTGACAGCTGACTTTCCTGTTTCATTGGTGAAAACCTGCTGTTTTGCCAGTTAGTCTAAATGTAAGGAAAGGTCCTTTTTTTCAGGATCACCCCCCACTTTTTACTAGATTTAGTGCTGGTTTACTGAATATAACCACTGGGCCGCAGGCGCCTTCCTCATGTGCTCTGACCTCTGAAGTGTATGTGCAATTGCCTAATACCTGATTTGCATAATTATCTTACCCAGAAGTACATAGTATATGATACTCTGTCTTCCCATGACCTGCTTGTTACTTATTTCCAGTGGACTGTAGCACTTAGCGTGCCACCTCTACTGTGACAGTACGACTCTAGGGCCGTCACTTAAGCCTAGCATGGCATTTTGCCAGGTCTAAAACAGCCATTTTAGTTCTTATAAGTCACCCTTTAGATAGACTGTAATGCCCATAGGCCAGGATTAATGGTATTTAAAAAGCAGGACATTTGTATTTAAGTTTTACCTGCCCTGCCAGTGAACAATGTCCAAAGTTGTTTTTCACTGTGACAAGGCTGAATCTCCCGTAGAAAACCACTGAGTTACATTAGAACACTCTAATGTATAATTTCAGTTAGGGGATAGCACGCACTCAAAGAAAAGTAATTTAAAAAACAAACTGGTGGTAAAGTGAGATTTAACAGATGTTTTAAATTTGCACTTTTAGAAAATTGGTATTTTCCTGCCTAATAGCCTCTATTACCTCTATTAGCCCTTTCAGAGATAACCCCACAACTGTCACCCTGCTGCTTACTTGGAGGTGTAAATCGCTCTTAGGAAGGGAGTAAAGGGATATTGGCTGGGAGGAGGTGTGACCTCCTCCTAACAAGATGGCCTGGAGGAATCGGACCGCCAACTGGACAAGCTTCAAAAGGGCATCCCCTGTCAGTAGCAGTTGTAACAGACACCTAGGCCTTCTTCTGCCATTGTAGAAGTATGACCCTGACCTCGTTTTTCAGGAGAAGTTCCCAATTTCCCTAGACACACCTAGTGTGTCCAGAGCTTTGATCAGGAAAATACATATTTTGACATCTTTGAGGGCAGAGCGATACCCCCAGGAAGTGATTTAAGAGTGAGTTAAACAAAGGACTGGAACTGAGGACTGAGCCAGCAGTTTTACCTGTGGAGAGAAACCTCGAGGGCTGAACCTGCTCCCACTTGAACCCAGGTCAGAAGAGTGGCTAGCTTCCTATTGAGCGCCAGGAACTCAAAGCTGCAAGAAGCCTGCAACAAGTAGCCCAGCTCCGACTAGATCTGCCTTGGACCCTGCCGGGGGCCTCTAGGAGATTGAGTCCCAAAAAGCCATGCACCATTGATGGTGTACTCTCTCTCCCACCTCAAGATTGCAAACATAGGCAATTGGAAACTTTTTCTGGACTTTGTTTTAAATACCCAGAGGCTACCACACGACCACTGCCGTGCTGCCGAAACATCACAGATCCTATACAACTTTGCCCAGCTGAATGCAGCTCAACTTCCAGAAAACGTTCTAAGTCCCAATGTGTAGGATTTCACTGTGACCAACATCGAACAGCACCTCTGTCATCAAGACCTCTGTCTGCTTGAGTCCACCATGCTGATGAGAAAAATCCTCCAGATAAAGGCAGTCGGAAGGTAAACTTTTCACTGGGTGAAACCTGGTCCTTTGACTTTGACCCAGTCTAGGCAACAGATACCCATGGTTGGCTCTTTAATTTTGGATGTCAGAAGAATCCAAGAGTCATAAGTCATGTCTCTGGTTCCCCTGGTCCGATTTAGTTTTTCTGATTTCTATTTGTTGTGCTTTAGGCTTATTAATTGTTTTACCATTGATAAATGCTTTACACTTGTCTCCTTTGTGTTAAGCCAACTGCTCTATGCCACAGCTACCCAGAACTAAGCTAATGTTTAAGTTAAAGTAACCTAACTGGGGGAGGCGTAGCCATGTAAGATGGCGGAGCGGTTGTGAACTTGCTCAGCTCCGGACTCCACCGATCGTGCAATGGGCTTTTCTGGAGTCTAGGGAGAGAGCTACTCGCCTCCCCAGTATACGCTCTTCCCGGGAGCTACCTGGACTGTTTGCGATGTGGTCAGCACTGGGGGACCAGTGAAACGAGGGGCGAGGGAGCAGAGTTCCCGGGCTCCGGATGCCATTTTGCGGGTGCTTGAGCCGGGGGTCCCGTGGAATGTCCTAAGCATCAGTGTGGACAGTGGGGGCCTCCTGTCTGGCCGCTGTAGGGCCGATGGGCTGATCAGTGGATTTGCACGGCTGGCGGGGAGGAGAGCGGGTGACCCCGCATTGGCGCCATTTTCCCGGTAACGTGCTGCGGCTGTGGAGGCGGAGCGGTCCGGCTGCGGGGGCACCCCATGTCCTGGTGATGTAGCGCAGCTGGGCCCCCTGACCTTATACCAGGTGCAGTCCGATGAGACATTTCTTTCTGCGAGAAGGCTCAGGATGTGACTGCCTAACCTAAAGATGGCAGCGGTTTTGGGACGGATGATGGCGGCGGCGAGGGGAGCGAGGGATTTATCGTGCAGCAGTCGATGTGCCATGGTGAGAGGGTGCGCCGACCGGCTTTCTGAGGGAGGTTTGGTAGGGAGACAGGTCCACAGATACCTACCTTCAGTGGGGGCACTAGCAGGACTTTATTAACTCTTGGGTGGCTCAGCATCGCTTCTCGCCCTGAGGGCCTGGTTCAGTGCAACCGACGGGGATCTGAATTACCTGGGCATGAAGTGCACTACATGAGACCCTGACTCCCGATGTTTAGTCCACTGCCAGGCTCTGGGAATCATTGAGACGCGCGCATTTCTGAGGAGGAACCTATGCCTCCCAAGAAAAACACCAATAAACTCTCCCGGTATTTTAAGCCTTCCGAGAAGACCCCCACTATAGCAGACGCCACTCATCTGCCAGAGATGACGATCACACGAGAACACTTGGTCGCTACCCTCTGCGATTTTAAGGTTGAGTTATGCCGGGAGTTCAAACAGGACCTTGGATCCTCTGTGAACCAACTGAAAGCCGATCTTACCGAAAAACCCACCACTCTCCGGCAAGATGTGGACGCAGTGGGAACCCGAATACTGGAGGTGGAGGGGCAAACGCAAGATTTGGTGGCGGCTAATTCCAAAGTGCAAGATAAACAGATCCTTAAAGCCCAGTTTCAGCAAGTTATGCTTAAAGGGGAAGACTTGGAGAATAGAACCCGGAGGGAGAATATTCGGATCAGAAACCTGGAGGAGGGGCCGGAGGGGTCTGATCTGGAGGCATTTGTAATAGGCGTCTTTGCCGAACTTCTCGCCCCTCAGCAACTCTAAATCAAACTGGACAGGGCCCATCGTGTTGGCACGCTACAGGCAGGGAGCCGCAAACTCCCACGGCTTGTCTTGGTCAAGCTCCACTCTTTCAAATTGAAGGAAGCCATCCTCTCTGCTGCCAGGAAAGAGAGAGAGGTGTCCTTTCAGGGCCACGGTTGCTCCCTCTTCCAGGACCTGGCCTCCACGTCCCTGGCCCGCCGGCAAACGCGCACCTGTCATGTGGGCATTGGACTTGCTAAGTAGAGACTGATGACGGCCGCACCTTTGTTGGACGTATCGGCAGGTGTGGTCACGAAGGTAACGGAGGAGGCCAAACTTGATCACCAAGGACACTGAGGTTTTTATTTTCTTGTTTACCCGACAAAATGATGTTCGTTAGTATTTCATGGCTTAGCGATCAGGAGGTGCGGGTCTTGCCCATGCTACCCACTATTCCTCCTTTTGTATTTGGAGGGTGTTCGTGCCGAGGACCTCTTGGTCCGCCTGCCTTTGGTTTTTGGGGTAGGGGGGGGGGGGGGGGGGGGTTCCTGGGGTGGGGGGTGGTTCCTTTGGGGAGTAGGAGGATGGGGGGGGGGGGGAGGGAGGGTTCCCAGTGGTGTCTGGTGGGGGCTGTTATTTGCTTTTTTTGACTGTCAGGTTTATAGCTTCCTGAATGCACTGGGGGTGGGCGGGTGAAGCCGTTGGGGGAGATTGCATTGTGGTCAGTCTACAGTGATTCGGTCTACGGGGTTGTGGCCAGTGGGTTCGTATGGGCATTGGGGCGGGGATGTCCTTTTCGATGGTTAATGTAGCTTCCTGGAATGTCAAGGGCCTGAACTCACCCCAGAAGCGCCAGAAAATTTGGAAGTATCTAAATGACTGCAAATGTGAGGTAGTAGCATTACAGGAGACACATCTCAAGAGGGCGGAGGTCACCATGCTGTGCCACCAGGACTATCCGTTGATATATACTTCATCCACCGCCACTAAACACAGCGGAATGGCTTTGCTTTTCCATAACACGACGGAATTTCAACCAGAGGCCACTAAAACAGACAGGGAGGGGAGATTGTTGATGGTCAAGGGTCGATTGAGGGGCACGTAATGCACATTTGTCTCACTATACGCTCCTAACTCTGGGCAATCTGTCTTCCTTTCCCATGATCTGGATTAAATGGTGGGGTTCGCTGAAGGTCCCATAGAGCTCATAGGGGACTTTAATATCGTGTGCCAGGGGCCCCTTGATAGCACTAGTACTAATAGGGAAGCCATCTTCTCCTTGTCTAGCAAAGTACTGACCTGGGGCTAAACGATGCCTGGCAATTCATGCACCCTACTATTAAGGGCTATACACATTTCTCCCATGTGCATCGGACGTACTCCAGAATTGACTACATTATCATCCACTCCCTCTTGGGGGCAGTACAGGCTGCCCAGATACTTCCGATAGCTGTCTCAGACCATAGCCTGATCACCCTGGGCCTTCATTGGAGCGGGGCCTCTCTGAGGCCTTCTCGGTGGTATTTCCCTTTAGCTCTTACTCTGGATCCAGTTGCAAGGGAGGACATAATGGTGGCCATTGCTGACTTCTTTGCACACAACGACCCACAGGACACCTCTCCGCAGAACACCTGGGATGCATTTAAGGCAGTAATGCGAGGGAAATGCATCCAACTTAATTTGATCCTAAACAAGCAGAGGATGAGGGAAAGGGAGGTCCTTGCGAAAGAACTGGAGACGGCGGAACAAGCACACAAAGCCACTCCAACCCGAGCCGTTCAGAGACAACTCGCCGCACTAAGGGGTAAACTCCGGTCCATATATACCAATCGGGCGGAATTCACACTGCTTAAGATTCGCTCACATGTGGCGCGCCAACTTATGGTACAAAGGGAAAGGATTTCATTGTGGGAATTCTGGATCGCCAGGGGCAACTCACACACTCCGACTCAGCCAAAGCAAACACTTTGGGGGATTTTTATGGTCCGCTTTATCAAGGCACTATTCCAGATACGGCACGGCAACAAACCTTTTTAGATAACCTCACACTTCCGCAGCAATCCCGTACGTCGGCTGAAGCTCTGGACTCTTTCATAACTCAGGAGGAGGTTCGGGAGGCTGTTGCCAGACTCAAACTGCATAAAGCTCCTGGGCCCGACGGTCTTACGGCCCATTTGTACAGTTGTTTTTCCGCAGAGCTCATTCCCCCACCTCACAGCTTTATTTCAAGCCATTGCATCAGACGCCCGGGTCTCTGGTTCTATGGCGGAAGCCGTGATTTCGGTAATCCCCAAGCCTGGTAAAGACCCGCAGCTTTGCGGCTCTTATAGGCCCATCGCGCTGTTTAATTTAGACGCAAAACTTTACTCCGCAATATTAGCAGCGTGTCTTGAGAATCTGATGCCGGAGCTAATACATCCAGACCAATCCGGATTTATAAAAGGCAGGCAAACACATAACATCAGACGCACCATACATCTGATTGAGAAGGCTTCTAGGTTTAAAATCCCCACAGTTTTTGTGGGCCTAGATGCTGAGAAAGCCTTCGTTAGAGTGGATTGGGCTTTCCTCTTTTTAACTATGCAGAAGTTTGGGTTTGGAGATGCCTTCCTTAATATGGTGAAGGCCAACTATCATCACCTCCCACTTCTCGAGTGATGGTCAACGGTTGCCCCTCCTAACCCTTTGCCCTGAGCAGAGGCACCCGACAGGGATGCCCTCTCTCGCCCCTTGTTCGCCCTCCGTATCAAACCCTTGGCGATCAGGATCAGATACAATGATGAGATTGGATGCATTCCCTTTAGTGGTTTTGAGCACAAGGCCTCTTTATTTGTCGATGACATCCTGCTCACGTTTACGGACCAGGTTACTTTGCTGCAGGCGGTGCAGGGAGAATTACGCCGCTTTCAGCAGGTGGCAGGGTTTAAGATAAACTTCACAAAGTCCTCTATACTTAATCTTACCCTCCCTCCCGCTGAAGTGCTTCGTTTGAAAACCCAGACACCCTTTCAACGGGCAAAACACTCTTTACTCTATCTGGGAGAAAAACTCACGGCTAATTTGGGTGACCTATACAGAGCGAACTACACCCCCCCCCCCCCCCCCCCCCCCCTCCCTCCCCCGCTGACACAACTACAGCAGGATCTCAAACAGTGGTTGCCTCTTTACATTTCGTGGCTTGGGAGAATAAATGCAATTAAAATGACGGTCCTACCTAAATTTTTATTCTTATTCCAAGGGCTGCCTATCGAGCACACTTTATTGCTGAGCCTCTGCACTCTGATCACTAAATTTATTTGGTAGTGGGGGAGGGCGCGCCTGCTCTATCATGTGCTTCGACGTCCACTGGATAAGGGCGGCTTGGGATTACCTGACTTCACTTTATACTATCAGGCTGCTCAGTTACGGGTGACAGCAGAGTGGCTGGCAAGGGAATCGGACAAGCACTGGCTCCATATGGATCGTTCCGTAGTGGGGCGCTATATATGGGATGTCCTTTGGAAGCCCAGGGAAGAACGTCCCCTTAATGCATATATTAGCACCCCCACCCGCACTACCCTGATTATCTGGGACAAAATTACACGCAGGGAGGGTTGGACCGCTTTCCCTTCCCCTCACACACCCATTCATTTTAACCCAGCATTTCCTCCACCTCTACAGGAGGGGGCCTTTGATTGTTGGAAAGAGGGGGGTTGCCTCAAACTACCTGACATATTTGGTGAGGTTCTGACGTTTGACAGGTGTAAAAAGGAATTTGCGATCCCCCAGAATGAACACTATCACTATCTCCAGCTTAAACATTGGATCACAACACCTCACATTCGAGAGGCGGCTATTAAAGATTTATGGACATTGAAAAATTGTAGATTTATAGGGCGGGCTCCATGAAAGGCACTATTTCTGCTCTCTGTGGCATGCTGCTGCACACCCTGCATGCTCCACGGGCGCGATATAGGACTTTTTGGGACCAAGTTTTAGATGGGGATATTTCCGAGACGGAATGGGCTCACATCTGGAGGGACATTCCAACACATAACAAGACCATGGCTCTTCGAGAGGCTCACTACAAAACACTACATGACTAGTCCCTTTACCCCACAAAACACAGACGAATTTTCCCTTGCACTTCAGATCTCTGCTGGCGGGGATGTGGGCTTCAGTGGGACTTCAGGCATATATGGTGGGACTGCCCAAAGATCCGGCCATTCTGGGACGAGATCCTATCTCATATCAAGCCATGTTGGGCTATCCACTCCCGACCGCCATAGGCTTTGCTCTCCTTGGAGTTAGAGATCCATCTTTAGATCACCAAACCAAAGCTGACAAGGCGATTATGTGGACGTGTCTGGGGGCGGCCAAGCTTACCATAGTGGCGGCATGGAAGAAGACGGACACTCCGGCGATATCACTGTGTCATGCCCATCTGTGGAGAATACTTTCCATCTAACGTCTTGCCGACCTATTCCGGGACAATTACAAAGACTTCGAGCTCAGCTGGGGTCCACTGGTTGCCTTTCTGTCTCAGGGCCTGCCTTCTGCTGTTTGCCCTATGACTGTGCGGGCTATGCACCTCTTCCAAATATAGGTTTTTTTCTTGGTCACTTTGAAACAATGCGACCCCTAGGATATGCTCTGAGAAAGCCTTGGGCTCTTCACTAGTCAATATGTCAGGACAAAACTACCTCATGTTGATTCTTTTTTTTTTTCTTTCTCAATACAGTGTACCCACCGGTAGGTGTTTTGGGGGGTTGGGGAGGCGGGTGTTCAGTGGAACGGTTTTTAGGTTGCCGAACCTCCTTGAGTTATGTTCTCTTTAAAATAGCATCACTCATTTTGAGAGGGGGGTGGGGTAGGACCTGGGGTCATGTGAAGCTGAACCCACCATAGCTGAATGTCTTGCAACCCCGGAGCCTGAGCGCCCTCGGGTAGCTTTGAATTTTTGAAAGTAACCTAACTGGACCCAATACAGAATAGTGACCTTATTACTGTGTGAAGTCTCAAAACCACCCCAACTAATAATCCACTTTCTCCCACTGAATGATTTTAAATTGTTGACATCATTTCACTCCAGTGTCGTACAATTCTGTACGACTAAGCTGTTTGCACTTAGCTCATCCTAATCATTTTAGAGCATCGTAGGTTTAAACAAATGAAATAGGCAGTCTACGTGCTGTTCAGCCTCCCCTTGTGGCATTCTGAACTCTCTTGTTCAAGCAATCATTCTGTTTTGGAACTTTGTACTTGAGGCTATGTTTTGCTGTGCTGTCTAGTATTCTCAAATGTTTTATGTTACCTAGTCCTTTATGGAATCCTCTGTTTTACTGTTGTATGGATCACCAGTGATTCTACATAAAAGAAGCAGGTTGTAACATAAGGTTCTATGTAAAAGTGACATTAGTTCCTGCATGCTTGTGAGGAAACGTTTGTATTATATGGTGTGGTTGAGACCTCACTCTCTAATACACTACCAACCCTTCTAGCACCAGTCAGGTTTCGTTTGTCAAACTTAAGCTCAATCCTGGGTAGCTCTTGTCTTAAGCAGTAGGGCTTCAACAAAGGAAAAAGTATAACGCATTTAAACTGTACAAAAACAAGTAGTAACAAGACATTAAAGAAATCCAACACCAATTTGTAAAATATGTATTGTGTTTTCATGAATTTATGGACACTAAAATGAAAAAAATCCACCTGAGTTCCAGGGATACAGGGATTTTACAAGCAACAATAAATAAAGACTTTTCACTTAACCGTGAACAAGCATTGGCAACTTCAATGAATTTGATACTTACACTTTTTCCAGAAAACCAAAATGGAAGCTGGTTATTTTGAGTTACTTTGGCTGACCAACTCCAGCAGGGAGCCAGTCAAGGGGACCAGCACATTCCGAACAGTTACCTCAACAAGAAATGCCCTTTTGAGTGTTGTTGGTCCCATGCCATTGACTTCTGTGGAGTGCTCCTGATGCAAGGGATACAGCATGCTCAACTATGCTGAAGAGGCTGTGTGGTTGACTGTGATCTTCCTGGGGCTGCTCCTCGGCCCACAGGCCTGGTGGTTTCCTACTTTGTTGATGTCTCCTTCTGGGCAACCAAGCTGCACTCACTCTCCAGAGTCCAGCAGGCTCTGGTGCAACCTTTAAAAGTCTTGTCACGGTCTCCCGGGTTGCACTTCAATGATCCGGTGGTCTGGCCTACCAGCTTGCACAGGCAGTCTCCCTCTGCTTCTGTGGCCCTGTGCTGCCAACAAGAAGTCAGCCAACTGACTCTTGGAGTCTCTGCTTCTAGTTGGGCCTGGGGGATGACTTCTCCACGAGCAGGCACAGTTCTTTTCTTCACTTACCCAAGGAGCAGCTGATGCAGTCCAACTTCGATGCAGCCTCTTCTATGCTGGTTCCAGGGTCACCAGGGCAGTCCTTCAGTCTTTTAATTCAGTCAGGCGAGATCCGAGTTCTGGGTGCTAGAGTGCCCCTTTTATGCCCAGAAAATGGCCTTAGGGAAGGGGGATACACTAGCCAATGGGCTACTATGTTCACTCCCGCCTTTGACAACTTCCTGTGAATTGTGGCATCGAGCTATCACTGTGTGCTCTATTCTATGAACTTCTAAGATGTTGGGACCCCTCTTTTGATTTTTAGCGCTCTTTATCCTGCCCTAGAGGTGTGGTTACAAGCCCATGGGAAACCCGTTTAGCCAGTGTTTCCTCTTCTCTGTCCCTGCCGTCAACCTGTCTACCCTGATAAACAAGCTGCCCTCTTGCATATGGTTACCATTTGCCTTTCTTCAAAGGTGGTTTCTTCTTTGAAGCTCAACTTTTGTGCCAACATCTCATTTGGCCTTCTTCCAGGAGGAGGTAGCACATTTTTCTGTGGCATGCCTCAATTGTTACCTGTCCTTGGGAGCAGTTGACCTGTCTTTTCTGGCGAGCAGAAGGGTGTCTCATGGCCAGCCTTGATTAATGGTCATTGTAAAAATGGACAATAAAGTGGCAACTTTCTAAAAGTTTCATGTGGCAGCAAGTTACATTGATTTCAGCTTGGGCTTCACGCCCGGCTAAATGTAACCAGGTGTTTGATACCTTGAAATACCTACTTTGTAACTCCGTACTTGCCAAAGGAGTCACCAATCTTTCTCCCAATAAAAACGACAGTTTTAGAACACATGTTCTACTTTTCAAATATGCTGCATCCTGCCGTAGAACTCAATAGGCCTCCGGTAGGGTGACTGACACATGGATACAAATGTCACGGTCAAAGTTAGCAGTTTTAAAGTGCCCTTCCATTCTGCTGTTGCAGACTGGGAGTCACGTTTTAACTTGTCCCACTCAGGGTGGCACACGTGCTACAGACCCTGAGGGGACTGTAGGAGGGTACCCCTTTTTGACATGTTTACACTCACTTTTTACCTGGTAAATGTGGAAGTGCACCGGGTTCCTGTTAATTGCCACTGTGCTGGTCAGTTAATATTACTGTCAGCACAACCAGGGAAGCCGTTTCAAAACATGTGCTGGTCACTGGTGAAAATGAGTTCCCCAGCTACATGATGGCTTCTTGAAAATATGGATGTTTGTTATCAAACATCTCATATTGCTAAACTCATACTAAAGACTAATGCCAGTGTTGGTTTTACCAATACCTGCATGCGGAGGACACCTTAGAGGTTCCCTTGAAAACCTGCCAGCTTCTAGTGGCCTTGTTGACTGATTTCTGTCAGCCTGCCATCCAAGAGGCTGCTCTAACCACCTAGGGTGCGAGCCTTTTGCTCTCAGGAGACTCGGAACAAAGGCCTGTATGGGAAGAGGGTGGAACACCCCTTCCCACAGTTTGCACTGCTGATTAGCCTCCTTGGGCTGGCAAGCTTCAAAGATCTGCTGCCTTTAAAATGCGAATCTATCCCCCCTCGCAGCAGAGAAAGTCGTCCCCTTTTGTACAGGACTCTGTTGACAGGCATGAATTAGCTAGTGAAGGTGGCGTGCCACCTTCAGGCTAGCACCATCCCTAAGGTCGGCTACAGTGAGGTGGACATGATTTTTCAGAAGTAGCCATCTTTTTAATGACATACTTAGGAATTCTGGGAGAGGGTTATGCCTACTTCCAATAGGAAGTGGTCGTCATAAAGGTGGTGTAGTGACCACAAGGGCCATTAGTACATTGGCTGCTACCTTGCTCTCCCCTAACACCCTTAAATGTAGTATTTAGGGGAGCCCCTGGCACCAGAGAAGCAGATCCTTATGACCTAAGAGGACACGGAAGAGCCGCAAAAGCAGAGGACAGAAGCAGCAGCCGACCGTGTACCAACCTTGCTAGCCTGTCTGCACCCCTCGTCGAAAGCTGCACCGAAGTAGACTTGGGAGGGCTTGCCTGCCTTCTTTATAGACCAAGACCTCTGGAAGAACAGTGGAACTGTTCCCTACATCCTGCAGGACTGTGGCCTCAAACTGCCAAAACCCAACGTCCCGAGTGGAAGGTTGCCACCTTCAGAGCTAGAGTCCATCGTGGTTTCACCCCTTGTGGACTCCTCAATGCAGCCTCTGCGCGCAAGCCCGCCCAGACCACGACTTCTCCCAGTAAGAAAACACAATGCCTTAAGACACCTCTGCATAATCACCCCAGGCTGTGGAGAAAAGGACCCCAGGTGTCCCTTTATCCCTGAGCATCGCATGCCTTGAACCCAATAGTGGGGTTCACCCTGACTGGCTGTCCAGCCATAGCCTTCAGCCACTTTCCACAGTGACCGATCTCCATAGAAACCTGTTGGGCTTCCAGCGTTGTTTTGTAACCCTGCACCCGGCTGCCCTCGTGCCTCTGGCGTTCTGTTGGTGCTGCCTTGGACCTTGCCCACCACTCACCTTAAGTCGTGGAGATTGGTCTTGTAATTAACTGTACTATACCTGCTTGCAGAACTTGTTCTTACTTCCATAGGATAACATTTCAGAACTTCAAAATTGCACTGTGTACACTTTTTAAAGTGAAAATAATTTATATTTTAAAACTTACCTGAATGGTATTTCTCTGATGCCTAAACTTCTGTAGTAGTGGATCTCTGTGTATAGTCATAATCTAGTGAATAGTCCCGCCCATGTGCGTGGACCCCGGCAATCAAAAATAATCTCTTAAATTGTCAAAAAAAATGCAGAACTGCAAAGACACTTAAGAGAGAATTTAAAGACCAATAATGCAGCCTATATCCACAGGCTACACTGTCCAGTACTTCAACTAGAAATTCCACCAAAAACCGCCACACAAACAGCACAGCCTGCCCAGTTTCTTCCCCAGAGAAACTTGCCTCTACCAGTAAAAGCCTCTGGAATGATAGAGAGGAAGGCATGGACAGACAAGCCCCATAGGCTGCCATTATGTGGCTTAAATAGGATACTGTGCCTTTAAGAGAACTTTCCAGAACTTCTCCCAGTATCCCAGAATGCACAGCAGGTCCCATTTTACTTTCAGTTCTTTTTTCCGGCTCCTGCTAACAGGACCCTGGTGCATTGAGCTCTCCCTTTTTCAAGGGTTTATTGGGATTTTGTGCACTTTTTGCTTTAAAAGTGTTTTCAGTTTGTGTACTTGGTGTTTCCCTTCACTCCTGTGTATTTGTTCAGGCTTTTTAGGGCTCTAAAATGCCTGCTCTATTCGACAAGTGCCCAGCATGTGGAAGGAAGAAGGCCAAGACTGATCCACACGACGTCTGCATACTGTCTCCCTGAAGCACATGTCCCAGAAGAATGTGACATCTGTCAGACCTTTTCAACAAGGACCTTGAGGGACAGGCTGAAGATTAGGCTTCAAGGCCTGGAGGAGAGACGGCTGCAGGTGGGTCTGGGCAGGCTGGGAAGGCTCCCTCTGCCTCTGCTGAGGCCTCTTGGGGGGCTCCCCGGAGGCAGGAAACCCAGCAAACGGTCCCGGTCTCCGTTGACGTCGATTGCAACGACTACGTCGAGAGGGATGACGGTTCCCCATCTCCCCGGGGCTCCGGGTCGAGACTGCGTGAGAAGTCGACGTCGAAAGGCCTGGGTAGGCCGCTCTCGAGATCACCGTCGACGGCGTCTTTGTCGTCGTCGACGTCCGCGTCGAGCCATCGACGTCAAAGAAGGACAGACCGGCATTGGCGCTCGCCGTCAAAGCGACACTGCCGGTCGCCGTCGAGCAAACGGTCGGCGTCGAGGGGATCCTCGACGTCGAGGACCTCGGACAAGCGGTCGGCGCCGAGGAGTCAACGCTCATCGTCTAGGACTGCACGTTCGACGTCGCGGAAGTGGCGTTCGGCGTCGAGGAAGACGCGCTCGACGTCGTGGAGGCGGCGTTCGACACCTGAGTCGCGGAGGCGACGTTCGACGCCGGAAAAGCGACGCTCGACGTCGAGAAGAAAGAGGTCGGCGTTTCTGAGACTTTCCAGCTCTCCTAAGCGGCGCAGAAGGATTTCTGGGGCCAGAAGTCCCGCTGGGTCTGGTGGAGGACGCCGGAGACGGCGATCACCTACTGGAGGGGCTGATTCGCAGTCACCTCCCCCGAAGAAGTCACCAGCCTCGGTGTACTCCGTGGTTTATACACCACCTCGGCCTAAGACGCCCCCGCCTCCTTTACCTAGAGAGGATCCTCCCATCAATCCTCCTCTACCACCGCTTCCGCCACGTGGGCCTGCTCCTCGGTCGGAGATACCTGTTCCTCCACCAAGGTCGGTGTCACTGCCTCCACTCCCTACACCGCCTAAGGGGACTCCAAAACCTCTACCCCGGGATAGGCCAAGGAAGACCGCTCCACAGAGGCCTGCGGAGCGTCCGCGAACTGGGAGATTGCACTCTCGCTCCAGGAGGAGGGAACGATCGCGTCACAGGTCGTCCACGCGGTCTAAACGACGCCACAGGAGGCGCAGGTCTCGTTCCCAGACTAGGTCCTCGGGGACCAGGGACTCTTCTCCGACTTTGTCGGAGTCACCGGAGACAAGGGTGTCTCCGGTTGACGATTTGGTGTCCTTTCATGATGTCCTTTTAAGAGGTGCAGCGAAATTGGGCATCTCGTTGACGGTGCCCACGCCCAAGACATCGGTGATCTTCGAGACGCTACACCAGAAACATCTGTCTCGGCCATTACTACCACTGGTATCGGGCCTGGAGGAGCCGGCCATGAACCTTTTCCTCACCCCGGCGGTGACTAAGGCGGCCCCCTCGAGACTGCAGAAAAAATACCGGGCTCCCGACTCAGATCCGGCGTTTCTAAGGGTGGAACCCCCTCCAGACTCTGTGATAGTGACGGCGGCTCGGAAACAGCATGCCACCACTCCGTCATCCACAGTCCCACCAGAAAAGGAATCTAGATGGCTGGATTCGGCTGGGAGGAAGGTTTGTGGGACGTCGGCGACTTCCATGAAGGCTGCGAGTGCCACGGCCTTGTTGGGGCGGGATGACCGAGCCCTCTGGGACTCCCTCCAGCAGTTTGTGGAACACCTGCCTCATGACAAGAGAGAAGATTTCCAGGTATTGAATGAGGGGATGCTGGTGGCGAATCAGGTCATCAGTGCTGCAGCCGATTCTTCCTTACTGGCGGCGCATGGCTTCTGCCATGGGATTAACCAGCGAAGACACGCCTGGCTCCGCCTCACATCACTAAAACCTGACGCACAACAAAGGGTTGCCAATCTACCATTCTCTGGCGAAACCTTGTTTGGAAAACATGCTGATGACGAAATGGCCCGCATGAAGGCGGAGGCCGAAACTCTCACGGCGGTGGGTCTGGAAAAGCCCAAAGATACCAAGAAATCGTACCGCCCGTTCCAGAGACTGTTCGGTGGACAGGGCAGAGGGCGTGGCCAGGCTTCGGGGCAGCAGCAGCAGCAACAGCAGCAGCAGTTCCGAAGGCCGTTCCAGAAGCGCCAGTCGGCAACAGCGACTAAAGGCGACTAAAGGCCCGGCCGGGTCTAGGCCCTGAGCGCTTACTTCCCCTACATCCGTTACCCACTCCGGTGTGGGGGAAGCGTTCAATTTTTTCTGGCAGAGTGGAGAAAAATTACTCAGGACAAGTGGGTGCTGAATATTGTTTCAATGGATACAGTCTTCGTTTCACCAGCCCGCCTCCAGCAATTCCCCCGGTCAGCTTGCAGTTTCAGCTGCGCGAGCTCCAGGTGGAGGCCGATATCCTGTTAAGGAAAAGGGCGATCGAAGGCGTACCTCGGTCTCAAAGAGGAAGAGGTCTGTACTCCCGGTTCTTCTGGTTCGCAAGAAGGACAAGAACGAGTTCAGGCCCATTCTGGACTTGCGACAGGCAAACAAGTGGATTCGCAGAGAGAAGTTTCGCATGCTGTCGTTGCATCAGATTTATCCTCGGTTGCAACAGGGAGACTGGCTATGTGCTATAGACCTACAAGATGCGTACTTCCATGTGCCCATTGCACACAAACACAGGAAGTTCCTGCGATTCCAAGTCGGCGCCAATCATTATCAATACTCCGTACTGCCATTCGGACTGAAGTCTGCGCCGAGAACATTCTCGAAGTGCATGGCGGTGGTAGCAGCGCACCTGAGAAAGAACAAGGTGTTCGTCTACCCGTACCTGGACGATTGGTTGATCAAGGCCTCCTCCTTCTCGGAAGCTCAAGCACACTTTCAGAAGACGTGCGTTCTCTTGAAGAAGCTGGGGTTGCACATCAACATGTCCGAGTCTGTCCCGACTCCGGTCCAGTGCATACAGTACTTGGGAGCCTCCATCAATACGCTGTCAGCAAGCGTGTCTCCTTCGGAGGAGAGACGATTATCACCCCTTCGGAAGGCTCAGGCTCTTATGATCACTCCATCTACAACAGTGAGGACGGTGTCTTCTCTACTGGGATCGATGGCTTCTTGTATCTTCCTAACGCCACACGCACGACTGCACATGAGACCGTTGCAAGAGTGCCTGGAGGACCAGTGGGATCAGAGGAAAGGATCTTGCGACGACAAGATACGACTGTCTCAGCATGCTCTTCAGTCTCTGAAGTGGTGGTGGTCAGCGGAGAATCTCCTCAGAGGGGTCCCTTTCCACAAGGACATTCCCACTCAGACTATCGTGACGGATGCTTCTCTCCAAGGCTGGGGGCGCAGGTTTGAAGAAAGTATTCCCTCCTGTCAGGCTTCCTTCGCCTTCATGGGAATTGAATGTGGTGCTGTCCAGATTGATGAAGGAGCCTTTTGAACCTATTCATAAGGCTTCTTTGCAGCACCTGTCCTGGAAGGCGGCGTTCCTCGTGGCCATTACATCGGCCCGCAGGGTGAGTGAAATTCAGGCGTTGTGTTGCCAAGAACCTTATACTGTATTTCATGCTGCTAAGGTTGTTATGCGTACTCACCCTAAATTTCTTACCAAGGTTATTTCTGATTTTCATGTCAACCAGACGATAACTTTGCCTAAGTTTTTTCAGAATCCTTCCTCTCCAGCGGAAAGGTCTTTACATTCCCTGGATGTTAGGAGGGTGTTGAAATTTTATCTGGATAAAACCAAAGATATTCGTAGGTCAGACCAATTGTTTATCAATTATGGATCGGTCAGGACGGGTCTTGCGACCTCGAAGCAGTCCATATCTAGGTGGATTGTGTCCTGCATACAGCTATGTTACCAAAAAGCTAATAAGACCTTAGGGGGTAAACCTAAGGCTCATTCCACCAGGGGTAAAGCTGCCACGACCGCTTTGCTCCGTAATGTTCCAATTGCAGAAATCTGCAAGGCGGCCACTTGGAAGTCGGTCCATAACTTTGCTAAGCATTACTGCTTGGACTCTGATGCCAGGCCAGACGCTCAGGTTGGGCAGGCTTCGCTGCGAAATTTGTTCGCACAATAGTGGTGTTATTTCTGGTTCTCCACCGCCGCTTGGTGTGGGGATGGGCTTGCCATTCTATTCACTAGATTATGACTATACATAGAGATCCCCTACTACAGAAGGAGTAGTTTCTGTCCTGTAACTCCAGTTCTGTAGTAGGGGTATCTCTGTTATAGTCATAAGCGCCCGCCCTCCTCCCCGGTGGAGAAAGATATTCATGTAAGGAATGCTACAGGTCTGACGTGTTACGCCTTCAAAAAGAACTGAAAGTAAATGGGACCTGCTGTGCATTCTGGGATACTGGGAGAAGTTCTGGAAAGTTCTCTTAAAGGCACATTATCCTATTTAAGCCACTTAATGGCAGCCTATGGGGCTTGTCTGTCCATGCCTTCCTCTCTATCATTCCAGAGGCTTTTACTGGTAGAGGCAAGTTTCTCTGTGGAAGAAACTGGGCAGGCTGTGCTGTTGTGTGGTTGTTTTGGTGGAATATCTAGTTGAAGTACTGGACAGTGTAGCCTGTGGATATAGGCTGCATTATTTGTCTTTAAATTCTCTCTTAAGTGTCTTTGCAGTTCTGCATTTTTTGACAATTTAAGAGATTATTTTTGATTGCCGGGGTCCATGCACATGGGCGGGACTATTCACTAGATTATGACTATAACAGAGATACCCCTACTACAGAACTGGAGTTACAGGACAAACTACTCCATACATAACAATACTTGCTATTTTTATAAATTGATTTGAATCTCCATCTTGAGTTGTCATTTATTGATCACTGTGTGTATTTGCAAATGTCTTGCACTCCTCTGTTAGGCCTAAAGCTGCTCAACCAACTACCCCCTAAATATAGTACTTTGGGATTGCATTGTAAGCACCTGTCCACTCCTAAAGGAACCCCTGGACTATTTACATGATATCCGGTTCTTGACAGATCACAAAGAGCCAGCTTCTTACAGGGACACTCTAACATACAAGCCCTGGGTACCCCTGGTATGATTTTAGTAGAGACTTAGAAGTACGTTAGCTTGGGTAAATTGGATATAATCCAATCAAATATACATGTTTAAGGGTCTGGACACAGGCACTGAGGTCTTATTTAGCAGGCCTTACTACACTCTTAGAGTCGAAATATCAGCAGCATCAGTCCAAAACTGGGGGTGACCACACAGAAAAGAGGGTTTCCTTACAGTGTTTAACAATCAAAAGGGAAAACTTCAGTGCAAGGACTGGGAAACCAATGTTTTGGGTCAGTAAATTAAATCCTTTTCAAGATTAATTGGTTGAACCATCCATCGACTACATAGGATATAGCCAGTGGCACTGTACTAGATGTATTCCCTTCATCGCGCCTCACCCTCAACATTTGTGTCATTTCTTTCCTCCTGTGTTGTTTAGGAGTGGGTTCCTATTATCCGTCAGGACATTCAGACTCAGAGGAAGATGAAGCAACAACCACCATTAAGTGATGCCTACCTCCATGGGATGCCTGCCAAGCGACGTAAGGTAAGCCCATGCATTCCTTACCCACTAAGTTGAATGTTCAGTTTTCTCTCACCACTTGTACAATCTCACAGCTAGTATTCTGTGTAGCCTATTTCTTCTCTGCCCTAGCCTGCCTCTCTCATTATTCCTCTTGCAAGCTTGGTAAGATGGAAGTCCCATTCTTTCTTACCCCGATTCCCATTCTTCCTCCACCTCTCTTCTATCTGTCCACTCCACACCCACTGCTGTATAATAACTGTTTTATTTTTATTTTTATGCAGACCATGCAGGGTGATGGCCCCCAGATAACACTCGCTGAAGCAGTAAACAAAGCTGCGAAAGCAACAGGAACCAAACCCATGACAAGTTCTGAGAGTTTAAACCAGGAACTTGAGGAGATTCAAGACAACTACAGGGCACAGGTATTGAATAGGGCAGGCTTTGGTGCATATCTGCCTACAATAAAAGTGTTTCTCACTGCTACATGGGTAACTATTACCTGCCGCTGCTTTATCACCTTTAAAGAGATCCCTCCAGAGTATGCACACCTTTTTTGTAGGTTGTAAGTCCTCTGTGGTAATCTGTTTACTGCCAGACCCTGTAGCCCAATGCTGATTGCCCTCACCAGCACATGTCCTAACTTTTGTTTGACATGGAGGCGAATATTGTATGAAATTGTCTTTATTGATTACTTAGCAGTAAAGCAATTTTTAAAGCTTATAACTATAAGGGCGATGCCTAGGATCACATATAGTAGTGCAGTGCAAATCTGTTTGTTTTATGAACCCCTGTGCCTATGGTGAAGGCAAAGGTTTAGTCTTCAAATCGTGGCTTCCATTCATCGGTGTAAAATTGTTTCTTAACATTTTCTTACTCTGAAAAAAATAGAATAAATGTATTAATCTATAATACCGGATGGGGAAATGCAGGACCAATATCTTTGGTTGAATACTATTTAAATGGATGCAAATTACCACAGATTTCTCATTGTGAAGTAACTTCAGTTACAATGGATCTGGAAAATGTTTGCAGTTCATCCCATATGGAGCTAGGAGCCGACCACAGAGTGCTAGCCCCTGTCTGCCAAGCGACAATGCTAGAAGTATAAAAATAAATTAGCCCCATTGCAAAGCTTAAACTAAACAATATTTTTTCCTTGTCTCCTTTTAAAAATGAAATACTGAAATATAATTTTCTAATAGGCATGTACAGTAATAGCAAGCTCTTGGTTCTTTTGTTTTTTGTCTTTAACTGAAGGATGCCTTAACACAAAAGACTGTCCTGTTTACTTATGTGAATTAGCTGTTTTACACTTCTCTAATCGTTTTCAATATTGCTTCAGTGGGAAGTTTTTTTTTTTATGGTAGTTCTTTATTTCACGTGCTCTTTTGTCTGACCGCAAAATACCGGTGGCTTGCTTGTTTTTTATTTTTTTTAGAACAAACTCTGGTGCTCATGACGAGACCAGCTCGTCATGAGTCACAAGGGAGCTGTGCTCATGACGAGCGGGCTCGTCATAACGGCGCCGCTCCCCCCAAGCGCAATTTGAATCCCCGTCTGTGCGGGTGAATTAATCAGTGGGCGGGGTTGTGGCGAGACCAGCTCGTCATGAGCACAGCTCCACCGTGACTTATGACGAGCTGGTCTCGTCACAAGCACCGTGGCGCCGCGCTCATCCTCCTGCAACCCTCCCATGCCCCCCCCGCACCATGGGTGAATTAACCCCGCAGGGAAGGAGTTAACGTCCATATGAGTATTGTTGTTTGTTGACAATAGCACTTGGTAATGAAGTGCATACGTAGACCATTATGACTCCAGCCCCACAAATCAAATTGCCACACTAAGTCTCTCTTTAGCAGGAAATCAAGCAACCCTTCACCAGTTTCAACCATGTTGCTTTTATTTTGCATATCTCTTTTCTGATCCGTTCACTATGTGAGCCATTCCATTCCTGTGTGCTCAAGATGTTACTTGTGTTTAAATGTGTTACTTGAAGCTACAAAATCAAATATTGAGCAACATTAGAAAGCACTTATTTCCGGGTACCAAATGGACTTAATCCTGTTGCCTAATTAACAGCTACCTTCCACTGTTTTAAAATGTTAGTATCAACCAGATTCATTTGAACTCACTTTACTCCAGCTAGTAGGGGAAATGTGAAGAGGAATAACAAGACCAGCACATAATCTGGGTTAAAGAGAACTGGATATACAGAGGGAAAGAAAAGAGGAGGAAGGAATCTGGAAGAAAATGTACTCCTTTCCAAACCTGCATTTCACTACAGAAAGAGGCCACTAGCGACAAAAATAAAAACTCTCCACCAAACATGTATCACCATCTGATTTTGGCAGCATGCTGATAGACACTAGCATGCAGATGCACGCTGGCACTGCTAAGAGTTGGGTGCAGGAGGAGTCTACTTGGAATGCTCTTAAAAATGAGCACATGGGCACCACTGATGAGAAGAAGTCGGACATGTTTCAGTATTAAACCTTCAGTTTAGCTAACTAAACTTAACTAAAGAAGCACTCATTCCTTCCACTCCCGACACCCATCAGCTGTTATCTTTCTCCGTTACTATCCTCCATATTTAGGAGTTGGAGGTTGGATGATCACCTTAAAGGCAATCGATGTGCTGTCTTTGCCACTAAAAGGTAAAGATAATCCAGTTTCTTGAAAAAGGGCTGGTTAAAATAAGTTATATCCTCCTCAGTAGCGGGACGGGAAACCCCAGCATATGGAAGTTGGTTGCTCTACATATATTCTCCAAAATATCTAGCTTGTTCACCAAACCCACTATGTCCTCCATCTCCAGTTGTTGAAAGTCAGTACATGCAAGTCCACTCAACCACTTTTAGTCTTCCTTTTATGTCAAGTCTTTTTTTTCCCCCTTGACAATCACCTCTTCAGCCCTCAGTAGCATCATCTCAGTCTTTTCTAAATTTGTGCTAACATTCTTATGATGGAGTCCATTGCCCCCATTATCTTGTTGCCATCTGAACAGTCTTCACTCTTGTGTGACAAGAAAATCTCAAGTTGTTCCTGTTTTGTCCACTTGCTACCACTACCCTGTCGGCATCACGGTACAGTGTAGTATAATCTGACCTATTGTTACTGCTGGTCCGATTAAGGATGGCCCTCCTTCCCCCTGATGACATTGCTGTCTGGCAACAGCCTCACATAGAGTGATTATTATTGGCCCTGGTTATGGAGACACCTGCCAATGGATGTGGCACGGTGGGCAGAGCTGCCGACTCGGGAGCTAGGGATCCAGGTTCCAGAATGTCGGCACAACATCCTGTGATTTAGTGCAAATCAGTTAATAGCCCTGTTTTACAGCAAGTAAACTGTGTCAGGGACAAGACAAATATGAAACATAATGACAAAAGCCTCCTCTGAAACACTGGACTTCTCTGGTGAGGCTGACCCTGTAGGAGTTGAAGAGGAGGAATCTTGTGAGTCACCTGAGCTCAAAGCATCCCTGCCCTGTCACGAGATCGGCTCAGACTTCTGGGAGCCATAGGAGGAGGAAACTCTGAAAGAAGAGGCACCCGAAGACACTCCATCCACCTCTGGTCCATGTTTAAAGACCACACCTCGCTTGAGTGCTGTCCATACTCGAACCATTCCCCAATCCCAGTCACTGCCTCATGTCGGAGCCTACCCATCTGGCGGAGGACAGTCTGTTCTAAAGCCAAACACTCCTATGACTTCCTTGCCTCCACACCTCAGAGGCCTAAGGATAAAGCTTCTACTTTTTTTATCACACCCTCTGCCTTCGCCTTCACCACCACCTCCTGACTTTTTTCTCAGAGTTCACTACAGTCATACTCTGACTCTGACACAGCCAGTCCTAGCCATCGTAGGGCTTTGACTTCTTATACCCTGGCCCCTCAGAATATTCTTGAGTGGATTGATGTGGACCCTCAGCCGGACCCAATTCTAGAATTTAACCCAGTCAGGGCCTCCACTCCGAATGCTACCATGTGGACCACTTTATCCAACTCTTGACCGCCTACCATATGGTGGACCTTTTCATCAACACAGAGGATTATTTTTTGGGATGGAAATGCTACATCAAGGATCAAGGACCAGTTCCCACCCCCGGCGCCCAGACTTCCTAGTTGTCACTACTAATATGAAAAGAGTAGCTGCCCATACCACAGGCAACGCTCTGCCTCCATGCAAGCAGATTGATGCTGAAGGGAAGAGAGGAGGGGGAGGGTGCAGCTATGCATTGGCACATCACATGTTCTGGAGGCCTCCACTCCCTTACAGTAGGGCTCACTTGGAGGAGATGGAGTGGCTCCTAAAGCACCTCTCTGAACTATCTCCAAAGCTACTATTAGGTGTCCAGTAGATTCGGCTATTAGAGCATCATTTGCAGCTCCATTCCTGGCTTTGCTTGTCCAGTTTCAAGTACCTTGTCAACTTGCGTTCAATTGGGGTGTGGGGAGGCATCTGTTCGGACCACAGGTAGACATCCTGCTTGAGAAAATCAAGACCGACAGAGACCGCTAAAGCAATGGGTGACCTCCAGGTCCCTTCTGGTATGGGCACCTTTTGGAAGCAACAGACTATAGGTGGGCCAAGGCCATTTACCCAGAACCAACCCAGGCCTACCAGCGGCAGTGTTATCACCAAAAGGGAGGCTGAGGCTTCTAACGGGCCTCCTTTAGGGTTATAGTTCCAAATTCCAAGGCAGCGGTACTCCGAGTAACGGAGCCTCTACCTCTAAAAAAAAAAAACAGATTTGCCTCCCATCCCCCCTGATCATACACTTCTCAGGAGATCACTACAGCCCAATGGGTCATATATATATATCAGCCACTGCTAATGTCTAGAGTTCATCTCGACTCCACCAAACATTCCAACTTCCACCCACACCCTCATCCCATAGTGTCTCAAGTTACTGCATAAGCAGGTTCATGGGCTCTTATTCAAAGGAGCCATAGAGCCAGTGGCCCATCAGCACCAGGGCAAAGTTGCCTTCTCCTTATACTTTCTTATATCCTGAAGACCAATCTTCGATCTCTAATCTTTTAACGGATACATCATGTGAGAATATTACCACATGGTCACCCTAGAGAATGTCATCCACCCGGCAGCAGCAAGGCAACTTCATGCCCACTCTGGACCTAAAGGACGCCAACTTTCACATCGCAAATCATCCATCTCATCAGCACGACATCCGCTTCATGCTAAGTGGTCAGCACTACTACCTGCAGTAGATCAAGGTGCTGCCCCTTGGCGTCACCACAGTTCCAATGGTCTTCATCAAGTTTTTAGCAGTGGTAGCTGCTCGCCTCATGAAGAAAAGAACTGAAGTCTTCCCCTACCCAGGCAGGCAGGGATGTCCAGCCCATACAGAGGCTGCAGTCCCCCGCCCCCTCTACACACACACACAGTCTAAGATTCACAATGAACACCACAACATTGCTTTTGAAACATGACAAAAGTCCATCCCTTTTTACGGTTAGTACGCAACTACGTTGAGGGCAAAGCTTACCCCATCAATCGATATATCAGAGTACTTCTAAAGCACGCTACTTACCCGCGAAGGTCTCAAGGCGCTGAGAGGAGGGGGGTACTGCTACGGCTCGAAGAGCCAGGTCTTGAGGAGTCTTCTGAAGGCGAGTAGGTCTTGGGTCTGCCGTAGGTGGGTAGGGAAGGGCGTTCCAGGTCTTGGCGGCGAGGTAGGAGAAGAATCTGCCGTCGGAGGTTGTTCGTTGGATGCGGGGGACAGCGGCGAGGGCGAGGCTGGCGGGTGGTGGTGTAGAAGCGGAGTCTGCTGTTCAGGTAGGCTGGTCCGGCGTTGTGGAGTGCTTTGTGTGCGTGGGTGAGGAGTTTGAAGGTGATCCTCTTGTCGACGGGGAGCCAGTGTAGGTCTCTCAGGTGGGGGATGATGTGGCTGCGGCTTGGGACGTTTACGATCAGTCAGGCAGAGGCGTTTTGGATGCGTTTTAGTCATAGGTGTTTGGCTGGGATTCCTGCGTAGAGTGCGTTGCCGTAGTCCTGTCTGCTGCTCACGCGGGCCTGTGTCACCGTTCTTCTTGTTTCGGTCGGGATCCACTTGTAAATCCTGCATAGCATGCGGAGGGTATTGTAGCAGCAGGAGGAGGAGACGGAGTTGACATGTTTAAACACAGAGAGGGAGGAGTCGAGGATGAATCCTAGGTTGCGTGCATGGTCTGTCGGTGTTGGTGCTGTTCCCAGTGTGGTCGGCCACCAGGAGTCGTCCCAGGCTGAGGGGGTGGGTCCGAGGATGAGTACCTCCGTCTTGTCTGAGTTCAGCTTCAGACGGCTGTTCTTCATCCAGTCGGCGACTGCCTTCATTCCCTCGTGGAGGTTGGTTTTGGCGGTGTGTGGGTCCTTGGTGAGTGAGAGGATGAGCTGGGTGTCGTCGGCGTAGATGATGTTGAGGTCTTGTTGGCGTGCCACTTGTGCGAGGGGGGCCATGTAGACGTTGAACAGCGTCGGGCTGAGGGATGAGCCCTGGGGGACACCGCAGATGATGTCGGTGGCCTCGGATCGGAAGGGCGGGAGGCGGACGCTCTGGGTTCTGCCGGAGAGGAAGGACATGGTCCAGTCAAGGGCCTTTTCTTGGATTCCGGCTTCTAGGAGGCGTGATTTTAGAGTGCGATGGCAGACCGCGTTGAAGGCGGCTGACCGGTCCAGGAGGATGAGGGCTGATGTTTCGCCGTTGTCTAGTTGGCGCCTGATGTCTGTGGCGGCGATGAGGGCTGTCTCGGTGCTGTGGTTTCGTCTGAACCTGGACTGGGACGATCCAAGATATTATTGTCTTCCAGGTGGGGGGCCGGTTGCATGTTGACGATTTTCTCGATGACCTTCGCAGGGAACGGGAGCAGGGAGATGGGCCGGATGTTCTTGAGGTCCTTGGGGTCCACCTTGGGCTTCTTGAGGAGGGCGTTTATTTCGGCGTGCTTCCATCTTTGCCCTCTGTGTATTTGTCTTTAAATCCCCCACTGATACCAAATTTCCTAGTTTTCAGTAAATCCATTATGGTACTGTAGAGTTCGTAATGACAAACTCCCAGTATAATGTACTGGTAATGGTATTACTGCACTTACAATGTCTAAGAATGGACTTAGACACGATAGGTGTACAAGGCTCCTGCCCCTGTAGCCTCACCGCTGGTATAGGGCACCCAGCTATAGGGGTGACTGATCTATGCCAGGGCAAAGGTTTGTAGGAGAGTGTAGGAACTGGGGTCACCAGTTCCCCGGGGGTAGCCTGGCACGAGAAGGTAGGCACCCGAAAGCTTAGGTGTTAAGTGACTACACAGCACACACAACCACTGAGACAATAAATGCACACGCAATGACTGACGCCACTCCAGTGAGTTTTGAATAAAAGGATAAACTTTTATCTCAGATCAAGGTTCAGGAGTGGAAAATCACAGCATCAATTCATTTCATCAGAGGGGAGTAAAGGGAGCAGTTCAATATCCAATTTAACATGTTGCAATAACATTTCAGTAGAGAATTAGCATTCCATTACTTCACAACAAACATTTCATTACATTAGAAAGCAGCATGGCTTAAACCAGAATAGAACATTTCATTAGGAATAACCATTTCAACAGGTTCCCAACTGTTTCATTAAAGCAAGGAGCACTTCACTCCATAACTATGGGCCTGTAGTTCACCTTCCGGCGAGCATGCATAAACTTTTCATTAATCCTGCATAACCATTTCCTTTACCATATGTGGAGGATTTCCGCAATGCAAGAATAAGCCGTGTCTAAGGTAAAGGGAACCTAGATACACTAAGTAGAAGTTCAGGGATACACTAGGCATCAAGAATCCACATTTCAGGACCTACGCTACGCAGGCATAAACATTTCATTGGGAGTAACCATTTCAGCAGGAACTCCTATCTATTTCCTTCAGGTAAGTATAAAGCCTTTCATTAAGTGTAGAATAGTTAATCAGCAGAGGTAAGCCTTTCAGAAGGCAAAGGGAACCAGGCATCCGGTGAAAATGTGCATTTCCATGAACATATAAACTTGGCTCATGCATATAAAACCTTTCCTTGTAACACCCTCCTTTTAGAAGTTACTCAACATTCCATTAGGTAGGAGTAGACAACCTCTCCTGATGTCGGAATAACCTTTCTTTAGGCAGGCACCAGCAGATCACTGCAGTAGCAGGGGTAGAAACCGAGTATCAGGGGGGTGATTCCTTAATCAATACAATACCTGAGGCAGGACTGGACATTAGACTATCCCCATTAATCAGGGATGGACATTTCAGCACGCAATAGTAAACTCTTCCAGCGCACCTGAAAAACTTTTCCTTAGGTATGGATCAACTTCTCATCAGGCAGGAATAACCTTTCATCTGGCCAGGGTAACCATGCATAAGGCTTAGATTAGTATTTCATTAATACCAGATAAACACTGCATCAGGCAACAAGGAGTATCGCATTAGGGCTGAACATTCCATTAAAGATGGGGCCATAATTCATTAGGCAGTAATAACCCTTGGTATCAGGTAAACCAACCCTTCTTTAGGTAAGCTAGACAGGCCGGAATCAACATTTCATTAGGCCAGCATACAACATTTCACTGGTAATAGGGCAGGAAGCATAACATTCCCTTACCCAGGAGCCAACAGGTCATTAGCCAGATTCATTAAGCAAGAGTAACCCTCTCAGTAACCACATTAGTACGAATAAACCTTCCCTCAAACATATATAAACCTTGTGTCTAGCGGGCCATAGAGCAGTGGCCCGTTATCAGCAATCTTTTAAGTCCTGCCTAGGGCAGGTTTAAGCAAATAGTCTCCCCAACGTGGGGTTAAACCTGTAAAAGGCTCAGGCCCCAATTTCGTTCCACGGGGCTCTGGCTCCAGTTCCAGTTCACACAGGGCCAACGGGGCCCCACCACAGTCTTTCCCGGGGGAGGGGCTCACTCGGAGGCTCCCGCCCGCCTCCCCGGGTATTACCTGTCTCTTCGGCCTGCTCAGGGCCCTTGCGTAGGTTCCGTGCAAGGGGGAGGGCTACGGCCCTCTGGCAGGCCTCCCGCGGCCCTCCAGTTTGATTCCTAGCTCTCCGGGGGCCTGTGCGGGCAAGGGGGCTCGCTTGCACAAGGGAGGGCTCCCACGATCCACGGAGCCCTCCGGCGGTGTTTCTTCCTGTTCCCGGGCCTATAAGGCTTCAGAGGCCCAGGAACCAATCAGGGGGCTGGCGCGAGGTGGGTGCGGCCTCCGAGGCCAATCACCGGACAGGCAATTAGGGCCGATGACTTGTCGCCAGTGACAGCGCGGCTGAGGGCGGGGTGCGGCCTAGGAATGCTGCGTCCCCTGTCACATGACACGGGGGGAGTGTGGCTTCAGGCCTAGCTCGGCCCTCTCCTCACGTCGGCGGCCCTCCCATGGCTCCGGGGGCCGCCGAGGGGACGGCACACAACACGGCGGCGACCCTCTCCTGGCACCGAGGGTCGCCGGGGCAGATGACAGCGCTTCCCTCGGCTGCGGCGGTGATTTTGAGTGCTCTGAGGAAGCGCCTGAGGGGCAGACTCTGCTGTGGTGAGGGACTGCTAGCGCTTCCAGGCACAGCGCGACGGTGGCAGACAGCGCTTGCAATTACAGCGCCTCGCAGGGCACTGGGGCGCTCGGCGGCACCACACCTCACGTCGATGTCAGCGGTTCCCAGGAGACAGCAGGTGAGCGCTTGTGGGCAAAATGCAGCGCCTCGCAGGGCAGGATGGTGCTTGAAGAGAAGAGCGCCTCTGGATTCCAGCGCTTCACAGGGGGCTACAGCGCTTGAGTCACGGGTAGCACAGTCAACTCAGGGGGCTAGCGCTGGGTAACCAGATCAGGCCAGGCAGGACAGCCAGCTTAGCCGTCCAGTCAGTTTTAACAGAGGAGATGAGGCAGGACAGCACAGGGGCCTCAGGTGATGGCAGAGGGGCGCAGGAGCAGCACAGCCCGGTACCTGGTTGATCCCCAGTCGTCCTGTGGCAGTTTAGGCTCTTCTTGGCGCTTGGTGGTTCTGGCGCCCTTTGGTGAATAGTTGCTTGGTTCCTGAAGGGGGGTTGAGTTGAGGGCTGCTGACTGGAATCTTCAGCAGGCCACTGTAGATGGTCCCTGGGTTCCCCTCCCGCCGGGCCAGATCAGTGGGCTAGCTCAGGGTACCTCACTCAACTTAAGAGGCAGCACCTAAGTCCTGTCACTCCCAGTGGCATAGGCCCCTGACTAGGCCCTACCACCTAAATCTCCTGCGTGGGTTCCCCAGGTCAGTGATGCCCCAACTGACTGGAAAGTTTCCCTCCCTTTTCTTTTAGAGGCCCAGGTCAGGTGACCACCCTCTAAGGCGGCAAAACTAGGCTCCGCCCCTATTCTAGAAGGTGCCAGGAGCTTCCCTACTCTAACAGTGGGCAGGCAAGGCAGGCTGGAATGGCAACAATGTTTGGGGACTCAGCCAGCTCCTGACAACTAGATTGCGCCTTAACAAGACCACGCTGCAGTAACAGGGGTCAGTGGCAGCCATGTTGAGGGTAGAGAGCACCTGCACCTAGCATTGATTTTAACATTAGCCAGGGCATTTCAACCTCACAGGGTCTATACAGCTTTGTTACAAAGGGGGGACATTCTGAATTCGGGGAAGCGAAAAGCAAAACATTTTAGGGAAAAGGGCCAAGTCCAACCGAGAGAGTCTAGGGGGGGAGAGAGACTGGGGGAGGAGGAGAGAGACTGGGGGGGGGGACTGGGGGGGGAGAGACTAGGGGTGGGGGGGAGACTAGGGGTGGGGGGGAGACTAGGGGGGCAAAGAGACTGGGGGGGGAGAGAGACTGGGGGAGGTACTAGTGGGGAGAGACTGTGACTAGTGGGGAGAGACTGACTAGAGGGGGAGAGACTGGGGTGGAGGGACTGGGAGGGAGGGACTGGGAGGGAGAGAGACTAGGGGGAGAGAGGGAGGGACTAGGGGGAGAGAGAGACTAGGGGGAGAGAGAGACTAGGGAGGAGAGAGAGACTAGGGAGGAGAGAGAGACTAGGGAGGAGAGAGAGACTAGGGAGGAGAGAGACTAGGGAGGAGAGAGAGACTAGGGAGGAGAGAGAGAGAGAGAGAGAGACTAGAGGGAGAGAGAGAGACTATGGGGGGAGAGAGAGACTATGGGGGGAGAGAGAGAGACTATGGGGGGGAGAGAGCGACTATGGGGGGGAGAGAGAGCGACTAGGGGGAGAGAGAGCGACTAGGGGGGAGAGAGCGAGAGAGAGAGTAGGGGGAGAGCGAGAGAGAGAGACTCAGAATCCAGACTGGGAGGCGTCCAGGATGGGGTACTCTTCAATGAAGGAGGTCAGTTGGGCGTTCACGAGTCTCTTTGTGACTTTGGCCACGAAGGAGAGGAGAGAGATGGGCCGGTAGTTTTTCAGGTCCGTTGGCTCGGCCTTTGGTTTCTTGAGGAGAGGTTTAATCTCCACCCGCTTCCAGTCGTCTGGGAAGATGCCGAACATGAAAGAGGCGTTGATGGCCCGTCCTAGTTCGGGTGGGATGGCAGTGGCGGCCCTGTGAAATATGTGCGGTGGGCAGGGGTCCGTTGGGGCTCCTGAGTGGGTTTTCTTCAAGGTCGCGGTGATGTGTTCTAGGGTGGTGGGAGCCCAGGTCATGATAGATGGCTTATCGGCAGCGAGGGGGCGGGAGGGATGTGGTGTCTGACGTCTGTTTGTTGAAGTTGTTGTAGAGGACCTTGATCTTCATATTGAAGTAGGAGCTGAGCTTGTCGCAGAGTTCTTGGGTAGGTGTGACGTCCATGGCTTAGTTCGGGGGTTTGGCAAAGTGCTGTATGATGTTGAACAGTTCCTTGGCGTTGGTTGCGTTGGTCTGATCTTTGTCTCTTATGAAGCTCCGTTTGGTGGCGCTTATGAACTGGTGGTATTCCTTCAGGGCGCTCCTTGGTTGTTCCGTGGATTTCTGGTTTCGCCAGGTTTTCTCTAGCCGTCTGCAGGAGCGTCTGGCTTCTTGTAGTTCTGTGGTGAACCAGGTGGCCTTCAGAGGGCTCTGTTTGGCGGGGCGCGGAGAGGTGCGAGTTTGTTGGTGCAGCAGGAGATCCAGCGGTGAAACACTGGCTGCGGAGTTGGTGTTGGTCGAGGCGCTGGAGGGGGGCTTGGAGGAGGGTGGTGAGGTGTTTTTTTGGGGGGTGGGTGGGGAGAAATGAGTGCACTAGGATCCAGCAGAGCCCTTTTGTGAAATGAACTGAGTAGGTCAAAATTGGCAGGGTAAGCACTTGCCTGTCTAAATGAACTTTGAACATTACCTACTTTAATTTCATACTGCATTTCTTTTAAATCGCTTGATTATTGCTTTAGTGCTTAGTTTTGCTTAACGTGTTTTTTCCTTTGAAGGATGGGGTCAATATTTGGAATGATTTTTGTTTTTTCTTTGCAATAGTTTAAATTATCTTCTAATTATGCATATATTAATGTATTCTCTCTCCTTTTTCTCTTCAAGCTGCGTACTGATGTGCAGAAGAGGATAAGGGGAGATCCCAACTACAGCCCGCAGCGGTTTCCCAACACCCATAGTGTGTTTGAAGAAGACTTGTAGCTGCCTGATGGCAGCTGCTCCGAGCTGCATGACCTAAACAGAGGCAGGAAAGGAGGGCTGTTGAAAAGAAAGCGGGCATTTCCACATTCCCGGGGCTCCCCAGTCCCTCTTCTCCTTGTGAATCTGCCCACCCCAGCCTATGGTTGTACAGTTTAGTCAAATGCCCTCATGCTCTCCTGCCCTCTTCTGCGCGTGTGCTGGTCATCACCAAGGTTACAGTGCTGCTAAATCCCACTTCACAGAAGGTCCCTGTCCACACCAATAAATGGATTGCTGCTTTTATTTTGCCTTGAACCCTTGCTGATCTAAATAAGTGGTTCATATCACAGTGGGGACCGTACTGCTTGTTGGGATCTGGGGAGGGCCAACATGTTTCGTATGATCGTTATCTCCCTAGCAGCATTTCAGATTCCATGTGCTGAGGCTCACTGGCTTTCCACAACACATTGCCTGGGAGATCGAGGCTTCCATTGTATTTTAAAAATTTTTTTATTGCAAGTGTAACTTGATACTTCCCTGAAACTTCTGTCCTGTACTTTCCAGGCTCCATCTCACAGGTGGAATTGAGATGAAGATTGGTTGGTGAGACGGTTTGCTTCTGTCACCACAGGAATGCTATCCTCCAAGGTATCCTAGAGGTGGTGTCTGTGCAATATGTCCCAAAATCTATAGGGTGTAGAGGCACGTGGCCTCAGAGTGCGGCATGAAAATGCACATTCCAGAGTTCATCTGGAGTTGAAAAGGTCACTTTTAAGTCCTCTAAAATACATTTAAAGCCACATGAGACTACATAACCAAATGTCTATATAGAAAGTGGGTAGGCTGTTGCACTTTAACACCCTGCGTTTTTACCTAGCGGGCCCTGAGCAGTCTGTGGCTGTGTTTTTGGCATGAAGCATTCACTTGGGGAATAATATGAAACTTCAGTCTGTGTCATGATGTGACTTTTCCTCAGTTATGCTCTGTATGGTAATGGTAGAGATTTTTCCAAGTGTAGTCTTGTGGAGAAGCAAATAAACCCTGAAGTCATGGGAATAAAGAAGGGGTCTAGATAACAAAAGGGTGCTATTGCCAAGTGGGTGGGGGAGGGCGTCTTCCCACTGTTAATGTCCCTTCTGCAGTTGTGTTGCGCACAGGGCACAGTGGCTTTCCCCAGTGAAGGGGTGCAGTGAAGTCTGGAGATAGAAGAAACTGGACACTGAGCATCTCTTTTAAAGACCTCTGCCCATAAAAGCCTTTTCTTCTGGGAGCTGTGGTTCCCAGCCAGGCCCTCTGGTGCTAAGGAACCAGTACAATTGTGTGCATGCATTTCTTGTGTCACTCTGGGTTCCTAGCTCAGTAGGCTGATGGACCGGCTGCCACAGGTGTTGTCACAAGCAGACATCAAACCATAGAACGTTTTACCAGAATCCATTGCTGTGAAACCTCCCTACCTGTGGTTTTTCAGTGTCTACCTGTGACACTCCATTTCATTGTTTCTTTTCTTTCTTCCAGGCATGCATTAAATTTAGCAGTCTGATATTTAAGATTTCTTGTTTTTAACCCTTCTGAATATTATGCTCTCATTCAAACTTTATCTGAATTGTTTTTACATCTGCTCATATTCCTTTTACGTTTGCCTTCTTATCCCTTCTAGCTTCCTTGTCTCCTCAGTTTTGTTGGCTTGGTGTCTGGGAATTGTCTTTTCTGTTAACACCTGTGAAGGAAACTTGCTCAGTCGGCTGGCAGTTATTCATCTGTCATGGTTGGCATAAGAGCTTCCAGATCTGGATGGATATCTGTCATGTTTTTTTTTCTTTGTACTGGTTGTTGTCAATGCAAATTAAAACCTTCAGTAACACACTGGTATATGTGGTATTTATTGGTCATGCCGACGCCGAGGAGGTAAGCATTACTGTTGGCTCGAAATTGCATCTTATTTACAGGAATTCAATGTTTTGGGTGTCTGCTATAGAGATGCTGAAAGTGACATGTTATCCCAAAATCCACGTGTGCCGCCCTTTAAATGGCATATCTACCTTGTTCTGCCACTGGGTTTGCATGCTTTATTTTACTTACATAGTGATTTGTGGCACTTCAGAGATAATAGCCAGTGCATTAATGGGGTAGCATTAATGGGATAGATTTTAGCCATTTTCAAAATTTGAGCACAGTTGGTTCAATGTCCAGTTTAGGATGAGAGATTTCATCAACACTAACTTTGCAGCTCATAAGCATTTGTTAATATAGGGTGCTGTTTGAGCCTTAGGAGATAGTAGGAAGCTATAGCCATGCAGAATTCAAGAACAGTACCAGGTATATGCTAGGCAAATTTGTTACCACCTAAAAGCCTTCCCTTCACCACCTCCTTCCCGCCCCCTGTTTTGCAGAAATGTGTTTTTATTGGCCTTAGGTCTATGTCCACCTTCTCAATGCTTACGAGCACTGAAGTGCATTTACCTACTCATCTAAACTTGGTAAAATTGGCTTATATCCAACTGCAACATTTAGTTTATTTAGAAGTCCCCAGTAAAGTAGTACTGCATGCACCTAGGGCCTGTGAATTAAATACTAGGGCCGGTGAATGAACCCCTTCGATGCTGATGACGAGCTCAGCTCGTCATCAGCTACGGCGCTCGTACGCTGATGACGAGCTGAGCTCGTCCTGTAACGCGGCTTTCTGAAAAATCCATCGCACACGGGAAAACCGCTAGCGCGCAAGTGGTTAAATGTTATTACTGGAAGTGGGCTTGAAGCACTTATTGTGCCTCCTACTTAAGGAGCCCTTCAAAACATTTCTCCAGCCTGCCTTCACCGCTTGTGTGCAGCTTTAAACCGCAATCTCGAGCTGGCAAAATAATCTTTTTGCCAGGCCTAAACCTTCCATGTGATAACATTGGGTAACCTTATTACATTTAATAAGTGATAACTTTTGTTAACGGGTAGAAATGTCAGGTTGTCAACAAAATGAATTGTAACTGAAAACCCTCTTTAAATGGTATAGGCTGATTTTAAGTCACTATTCTGAAAATGCCGCTTTTAGTAGGTTTGCCTTTTTTTTTTTGTCCTAACCATTTGTTGCCTGTATCCTAGGTCACAGTACTAGGTGTAGGTTGACCTTTGTGTATCTTTGTTGGCAGGATGGAGACATCTTACCAGGTGGGAGGGGTGGAACTGTGCAGAGCCCCACTTGCATTTCAAAGGTGTTGTCTCAGCACCCTCAGAAAGGATTTCACACAAGCCTTTTGTCACACCAGACGTCCTGGGGGCAGGGAGGAAGACCCTTCCAGATCCTCCTGTGGGGGAAAAGTTCAGAAGTTTTATCAAGTATATAAATAGGACTCTCAGACTCATTCTTCATTGCACTCCTGGACCTGCAGATTCTACAGAAGGAGAACTACCTTGCTGCTTGAGGCCTACCCTACTCGCAAGGCAGAGAGACTCAAAGTTTCAGCTGGCCGACCTCCTGTTCTGAGTTACAGGGACACAACAATCTCCAGAGTCCTTCCTGCAACTGGTCGAGCTGGCATCTCCTAGAGCGGGGCCCCTAATCCCCCAAAGGTCCTGGACTGTTGGTTGGCATCAGACTGCACTCCTGAAGAAAAAGGAGAAATACTAAAGTTTTTGGCTATTTGCTAAGTTGGCCCGTTTGCACTGAGATCTTGCTGCCCACGATGACCGCTAACGTGAAGCTCCAGTGGATGGGATTCATCGTTCTACAGCGACTGCCCGCAACTCAAGATCTCCACTTCGTGCTACAGCATTGACAACCTCCAGTGACCACCAACGCGAAGCTCCTGCAACAACTGGCCTCTGCCTTAGAAGATCTTCGGGCTGCAGGGAAGACTATCCTCTACGTTCTTGGTGCTCCTCCTCTGCCACGAACTGGACTCTGCTCCGAATTTCGATACAGTAACTTTTTCAGCAGGACTAACATGGTCCCTGTATCCGGCCCGTGTGTCATTGGCAGCCTGAACTTGTGACTTTTCTGCTGGTCTACAACAACTGCAAGTGCCACTTGGTGCTTTTTAGGCACTGTATTTACCTACATTTCTGACATTGCATATCTACGGTTCTACTGACTTGAGTTTTTGTCGTTTTGGTCTAATTTTATTTGGTGGTTTCACTTTATTGCGGTTTGTGTGCTGCACACATTCCCTCGAGGTCAAGTCTGGCTGCTTTTGAGCCAAGCTACTAGATTAACTACCAGTTAATGTAGTGACTTTTGTGGTTCACCCTCACAGGGATTCTGGTTCCTGCTTGAGAATGTTTAGCACCCCTTTAACCAAAAACTAAATTTCCTACAACTAAAGGGTTTGCCTTTAATGACAATCTGGGATGGGGCTCAACAATAACACTAAACGATGCCTCAGTCACCATAGTTTGAACTTTTTTTTAGCAACAAACTATTGCATGGTCCAGTTTCTAACAGTAACTACTTGTTCATAGCATGTGTGGCTATATGTTATTGGGCGTGGATGTTTACAAATTGTTTTTATTAAATGTTTCCAGTCAAACCTCATGACTCCTCGCTTCCCTGACATTCCACCTCAGATTGTTCATTGAAGGCATATGTTAGATGTTCCAGTTTTGTGACCAATGACCTCTTTAACTGGACCTTTTGGTGCATGGCATTGAGGATTCAGTTCCAGCAACAGAAGAACTCCGTACTAGCTTTGACTGTTTGGACTCCCCATTTGAGTGGCATTGACACACCTTTTCTAGAACCAGGTCGAACTGAGAGTGACTTGGGGCGAGGGTGTTCTGGAGAGAGCACCCTTCCAAATGCAACTCAAAATTTTTGACCAGCATAGTTTGTGCAACTTGTGCTTGTCTCCTGCGCAGGAGTATCTTTTTGGGGTGCAAGGCATTCAAGCGCAAAAATACCATAAGGCTCTGATACAAAAGACGCTTGGTGCATCACAAGATGCCGCACCTGGGTATACCCGAAGCACAAGACACATTCTGGCTCAAGGGCTAACCGGTGACTAGAGACAACCTGGGTTCTTAAGAAATGCAACCGGTGCAGGAGGAGCAAAGCCAGGTGTGGTCTGTCCTGCAATGCTGCAGAGAAGGTGGAGAAACTTCCATTGTGCTATAACTAATGCCCCAAGGCACTGCCCCTCCAAAATAGTGCCTACATTTTACCTCACTCAAAGATCAGTCCTCTGGAGACCAACCTCTTAAGCAGAATGAGGTGGATCATAGTCAGAAGTTACACTGACCTTCAAATCCGGCATTAGGCTCAGCTACCTTTAACCATAGATACCATAGGGGCCCAAAGTCTTGGCACCCTTCTGCACCAGCTCTTGCCTGAAGCTGCAAATGTCCTCCTTCAGAGTCTGAATCTGCTTCAAAGCAAATAATACCTACGCAGCGTACAATACCGAAACAGGCCTAAATGCTAAAATCGAACTCTAGGAAGGCCCTTCTTGCTTTAGAGCTTCCTAGAGGGACAGAGGAAAGTCAGCCAAGGATTTTCATCCACCTATCCATAGGGAAAATGTTGACTTGCACACCTCCGTAAGACCATCCCCCCACGCAGGTGCCCAAGAACTGAAGGTTCACCTTTGAGGCACTACTAATGAAGTCTTTCTGATCCCTAAGAAGGTTAGGAACAAGACCACCAGTTTATCACCACAGCTTTTCATCTGTAGGCCTCGCACTCGCCACCAGCCCCTGTTCAGCCTCATACACCGCCAGCTCTGCCTCAGCGTCGCACATGCCCTCCTAAGTTGCCACAGTTTTCTACCCAGTCTGACCTCAGACTGACCATGGGAGCCCTTAAACTCCACATGATTCATACTATCACACATTTAGGGAAAGCAAAGCTCTATGGGAAGATTACGATATAGATCCCAAGATGATCTGGATCCTCAGTATTACCCTTAGTTTTTTGTCTCCCTCCTAACCTGCAGTTTTAGTTATACATAGGGCAGTGCAGCACCTGTAGGAAGCTGGCTTTTTATATGGTACTTCCTATCTAAGGGCACACTATGCAAAAAGTACAGACGACCTTATTGGTTTACAGGGCTTAAATTAATAATCCCAAGTGATCTGTTAGTGGTAGTGTGTTTGAGCAACTTATGATTATCAGAGGATAGTGTTAAGCATTTGTTGTACAGTTAATAAATTAGACACACATTCAAGAAGTAACTCGCGACCAGTTTAGAAAAATAGCTGATTTTCATGTCCTTTTAGACACCAAGGGGCAGATGTATCAAGAATCCGTTTTGTGATTCTGTAATTGCGAAAATTTGCGATTCGCAGTTGCAGATTCGCAAAACGTGATGTATGTAAAAATTTGCAAAAAAATTGCGATTTCTTAAATATCGCTAAAAAATTGCAGAATATTTTGCGATTTCTTAAATTGTGAAATTCGCAATTTAAGAAATCACAAAAGCGGGAATCTGCAAAGCAGGTGCAGGTTGATGACATCACAACCAGGAAGAGGGAGTGATTACCTGCACCTGCTTGCCTGAGCCACACCCAGTGGCAGTTAGGAGTGTTTGGAGGCTGAACTGAACTGCTAGCTCTGCAATGGAGTCCCAAAGGCCACAGGAGAGCATGGATGCTGAAAAGCGGAAAAGAAAGCATACGTTTTCTGAAAAGTAGCAGGAGGTTTTAATTGAGGAGATGGTGTGCAGCCATGAACTGCTTTTTGGAAAGAAAGCATTAAAGGTTCCAGAGTCCAGGAAGAGGAAGATCTGGCTTGATATTCAACAGAAGGTGAATGCTGTTGGAGTCACCACAAGTACCATAGAGGAGTTAAGGAAAAGATGGTATGATATGCGCCAGAGATCTAAAGAAAGGGTGGCTGCAAGGTTGAAGGCGGCACAGAAGACTGGAGGTGGTACTTCTACTGCAGAGCAACCAACACCACCTGAGGAACTCGTGGAGGCCACTCTGCTGCCCGAGAGTGTTACTGGAGTGGCTGATATTGACAGCTCCAACCCTACTTCCAGTGCTCAAGGTAAGATGCATGGCAGAAAGATAAAATCAGCTAGGTGTTGCATGCACACAGTGTACATGGAGGTACATTGAGCATAGAAGTTATAGTCCAGTACACTCCTTAACATACACATACAAATGCATCTTGGGAGTTGTAGTCTTATGAATCATACTTTGTATTTGATAGCAATGAAACACAGGCTTACATTGTGGTTTTGATTGTACTCAAAATGAGTGTCAGGATTGATAGAACTTCAAAATAGAAAACTTTATTTGTTCAAAGATGCAAAACAAAACACAAACTCATATGCCCCACTCAACATCCACAGCACAATCAAGGGCACCAAGTGGACATCGCAGAGGGAGAGGAATCCCAAATCCATGTTGAGTCTGGCACTGAAGGGAAAAGCAATGAGGAACGTGTCCCCACACCAATAGTGCGCAGGAAGCACTGACATGTGCCCCCTCTGCCTCCATTGAAGGATGATATGGACATTCATGGGGATACAAGAGACAGTAGCCAAGACACAGTGGACCCTGGTGAGAGCCTAGGCCAGCAGCAACTGCAATCAACATCTGAAAGAGACACGTTAGTATTAGATTCCTTACCTTAGAATATCCCCAGGCGTCAGACTGGATCTGGAAACTTTTGCGTAGCAGTACCCTTGCGCGTCGGTATGTGTCGTCTGCGTCCGTCGTCGGCGCCGTGATGACGTCGTCGGAGTACTTAGACGCCGCCTCCGCGTGCTGACGTCAGTTCTTCTTTTTTCCGCACCAGCAAGTGCAGATCTGGAAAAAGCAGTAACCCTAGTCAATTTTTGACTAACTTTTTGATCACTTTTTGATTATATTTCGAGTCTCTCGACTCCGAACGGTGCCGTAGGGATGCCCGGCTTCAAGCACTGTGACGATTGCGACCGCCTGATGTCGGTCACGGATCCTCACCGCGTCTGTTTATCTTGTCTGGGTGTCGACCACGACGACAAGGCCTGCTCCGACTGCCGGGCCCTCTCTTCGAAAGCCAGGCGGGAGCGGTCCCGCAGGCGACTCGAACTCCGGCAGTCGGTCCCGCGCCGCGAGAGGTCCCGATCCCATGGGAGGTCGAGGGACAGGTCGCGGGCTCGGAGCCACCACAGTTCCGAGGGTAGGCCGCACTCCTCCGGGTCGAAGTCGTTGTCAGGTAAGAGGCACAAGAAGTCCAAGCGGCATCATCGCTCTTCGGACTCCCCCCGACGCTCGCACGATGCGGCCGGGGGTTCGGGGGACACCACCCACGCGGCTCCGTCGGAGTCGCGGGCGCCGCGTACAGCTCCACACCCTCCGGTCCCTGGGCTGAACGCGACGCAGGAGGAGGTCGAGCGCTTCCTCATGGCCATGAGGAAACTCTCTCCGGCGGGCTCCGCGGCGCCTTCGGGCCCAGCGGACCCGTCTGGGGCCCCTAGCGGGTCAGCGGCTGGGGCCCCTATCGGGTCGGCGGCTCCGGCCAGACGCCGTCAGGTGCTTCAGCCCCGCCGACGCCTTCGGGCACGGTGCCGCAGGTCCCCTCTATCCCGACGCCGCCGGCGCCTTCGGGCCTGGCGCCGGGGGGTTCAGTTGTCCCGGCGCCGCCGGTGCCTTCGGGCCCAAGACTCCGCTGGCCCTCCTTCGGGATCTGGTTCGTCGCCGGTGGATCTTACGGCCTCCCCGGCGTCGGACCCGCAGGTGTAGCCTCCGGCACCGTCCTCGGGCGGCGCCGCTCCAGACGCCGTTGGGTGAATTTCACTTTTATGAACAGGCCCCATTTGTTGAGAACCCTGGGTTTCAGGAGATGGGTGATGAAGAGGACTGGGAGGGGTCTGAGGACCCTCTGACCAGGGAGTGTCAGTCTCATGAGGACTGGACAGGAGACCTTGGGGAGGCCAGTGGCCTGGACACCTCTCCAGACACTGGTTTTGTCTCCCCTCCTACCGTGGCTTCGGAGGAGGGGGCAAACTATAGTGTGGTGCGGATGAGGGCTGCCAAGGCCTTGGGCCTTGAGCTCCCCATCGTGGCCGTGAGGACTAACCTCCTCACTGAGGTCCTTAAACCGCAGTCCAGCTCGGCCGAGCCTCTGCTGCCCTTTAATGAGGCCTTGACCGACGTTCTTCTGGGCACTTGGTCCAAGCCCGCTACGGGTTCGCCCGTAGATAGGAACGTGGCCAGACGCCACCGCCCAGCCCCGGGCGACCCATGTTTCCTGTCCTCCCACCCTACCCCCGAGAGCCTGGTCATCCAGGCCTCCAATTCCCAGACCGCATTCCCGTCGGCCCCGCCCGACAGGGAATCCAAGAGGTATGACCAGTATGGGAAGAAGATCTTCTCATCCCTTAGTCTAGGCCTGCGGTCTTCCAACACCGCCTGCCTCTTGGGACGTTACACCCACTCTGTCTGGGATAAGGTCGCGGAAGTGCTGCCAGAGTGTCCGTTGGAGGTACGGGCCAAACTCGGCCAAGCCCTTGTGGAGGGCCGGGATGCAGCCAAGTATTCCATCAGGTGTGGGCTGGATACCACCGACTCGCTGGGTAGAGCGATGGCAACGGCGGTGGCGGTCAGACGCCACGCCTGGCTGAGGTCCGCCAACTTCTCGGCTGATGTCCAGAGCACGCTCATGGACATGCCGTTCGATGGCCGTCGCCTCTTTGGCGACAAGGCAGACCATGCGCTTGAGCGCTTTAAGGACTCCAGGGCTACGGCCAAGTCCTTGGGCCTCTCGTGCCAGCGCCAGCAATCTGCTGCCTTTCACTCCTTTCGTGGCCACGGAAGGGGTGCGCCCACACGCGCCGCCAGCCACGCTCCGCAGGGCAATACCCAATGCGGTGGTGGCCGTGGGAACCGGCGGTCGGGGGCAGCGGCAAGGTCAGTCCACACCTTCCCCCGCAGCATCCGCCTCAAAACCCTCCTAGTCTGTGCTTTCAGGCCCATGTGACGCCAGTGGGGGGCAGGGTTCGCCATTACCACCTCCACTGGCGCACTGTCACTTCGGACAGGTGGGTGCTGCAAATCGTCCGAAGGGGCTATTCCCTCCCCTTCGAGGCGACTCCTCCAGCCATGCCACCGCAGAACCACCGTGTATCGGGGGATCACTTGCGACTTCTGCAGGAGGAAGTTACGGCCCTCTTGGCCAAGGGGGCCATCGAGCGCGTTCCTGGGCCAGAAGTAGGGTGTGGTTGCTACTCCCACTACTTTCTGGTACCCAAGAAGGGCAAAGGGGGCCTGCGCCCTATCTTGGATCTACGGAACGTCAACGGCTTCCTCCGGAAGGAGAAGTTCAAGATGCTGACACTGGCTCAGGTCCTAGCTGCCCTGGACCCAGGAGACTGGATGGTAGCGTTGGACTTGCAGGACGCTTATTTCCACATCCCCGTCCTGCCGGCCCACCGACGCTACCTGCGGTTCACATTGGCCACGAGCACTTTCAGTTTACCGTGCTCCCCTTCGGCCTTACTAGCGCCCCACGGGTGTTCACAAAGGTGATGGCGGTGGTCGCAGCTCATCTGCGCAGGTTCGGGGTTTCAGTCTTCCCCTACCTAGACGACTGGCTGTTGAAGGCGGGCTCGCCCCTGACAGTAGTCAGCCACCTCCAGACTAAGGCAGATCTCCTGCACCAGCTGGGGTTCTCCATCAATGTGCCAAAGTCACACTTGTGTCCCTCTCAGAAGCTCCTCTTCATCGGAGCGGTTCTGGACTCGGCGCAGTTTCGGGTTTATCCACCCGAACAGCGGGTCCGGGATATTCAGGCTCTGATTCCCATCTTTCAGCTGTTATCCCGGGTCTCGGTCAGGTTGACGCTGCGGCTTCTGGGGCTGATGGCCTCCTGCATCCTTCTGGTGCATCACGCCAGGTGGCGGATGCGGGATCTGCAGTGGGACCTGAAGTTTCAGTGGGCCCAGCATCAGGGCAGTCTGTCCGACCACGTCCTGATCTCGGAGGGCACTGCGAGACAGCTGCAGTGGTGGCTCACAGACCGCGATTGGGTCAGCGGCAGATCCCTCTCCCTTCCCCAACCGGAGCACGTAGTTGTGACGGACGCGTCCCTCCAGGGCTGGGGAGGCCTCTGGTCTCCGGCGGAGGCCCGGCTCCACATCAACCTGTTGGAGTTGCGGGCGATTCGTCTAGCACTAAAGGCATTCCTCCCCTCTGTCCGGGGGAGTGTAGTGCAGGTGTTCACGGACAACACCACTGCCATGTGGTACTGCAACAAACAGGGCGGGGTGGGGTCGTGGACCCTTTGCAAGGAGGCTCTTCGCCTTTGGCAATGGCTGGAACGCCAGGGCGTGACCCTGGTGGCTCAACACCTGGCAGGTTCTCTGAACGCCCGGGCGGACGAGCTCAGCCGTCGGTGCATGATGGATCACGAATGGCGTCTGAACTCGGACGTGGCGCATGGCCTCTTTAATCGATGGGGAGAGCCTTGGTTAGATCTATTCGCCACAGAAGAGAACGCGCAATGTCATCAGTTCTGCGCGTTGGAATTTCCAAGGCGGCACTCGCTCGGAGACGCTTTTCGTCGCGAGTGGAGTTGCAGTCTGTTGTACGCCTTTCCGCCTATACCACTTCTGCCCAGAGTGCTGAAGAAGATCAAGCGCGACCGGGCCCAAGTCATCCTTGTGGCTCCGGACTGGGCGAGAAGGTACTGGTATCCAGAGCTACTCAATATGTCAGTCGATCCCCCGGTTCGTCTGCCTCTTCAGGAGGACCTTCTGTCGCAGCAGCAGGGGACGGTCCTCCACCCGAGCCTGTCCAGTCTCCACCTCCATGCTTGGAGATTGAGCGGTGACAGTTGAGGCCATTTGACTTGCCTCCTGAAGTCTGTAACGTCATTCTGGCAGCCAGGCGTCCCTCCACAAAGTCGGTATATGCCTGCAGGTGGAACAGATTTGTGGCATGGTGCACAGCAAAGGCTGTGGATCCTCTTGCTGCCCCTCTTTTTGAGGTTCTTCTCTTCCTTCTTTCTCTTGCCCAGCAGGGCTCTGCTCTGGGCACTATCAGGGGCTATCTTTCTGCCCTTCTCAGGCTACCTGATCAGCCTTCTTTGTTCAAGTCCCCTATTGTAAATAGATTTCTTAAGGGCATCACACACACGTTTCCTCCTGTTACGTTTGTGATGCCTCAGTGGGACTTGAACCTGGTTCTTACCTTTCTGATGTGCGCTCCCTTTGAGCCACTTCACAACTGTCCTCTTCGCCTTCTGACCTTGAAGACGGCTTTCCTGGTTGCCATCACCTCTGCCAGGAGAGTGAGTGAGCTCCAGGCTCTTTCTTGTACTCCACCTTTCCTTTCTGTCCATCCGTACAAAGTGGTGCTACGTACCAAACCTTCTTTCCTGCCCAAGGTTGTCACGGCCTTCCACATCGGGCAGTCTATCACCTTGCCAACCTTCTTCCCGCCACCGCATCCCTCTAAAGAGGAAGAGCGGCTCCACCGTCTGGACCCAAAACGTGCGCTCTCATTTTATTTGAGTCGCACACGCCAGTTCCGGGTGGATGACCAACTCTTTGTTGGTTACGTGGGCGCTAAGAAGGGGAAAGCGGTGCACAAGCGGACCATCTCCCGGTGGATCATCTTGTGTATCCAGGCATGCTACTCTTTGGCTAGGAAGGAGCACCCGGCTGGATTGCGGGCTCATTCCACCCGAGCCACGGCGACTACCACTGCCCTGGGCAGGGGTGTGCCCTTACAAGACATCTGTTAGGCAGCTACGTGGGCATCGCTGCACAAGTTTGCGAGACACTACTGCCTGGACAGCCAAGTCCGGAGGGATGGCTTCTTTGGCCGTTCCGTCCTCCAGGACTTTCTGGTGTGATTATTGGTTCGCAGACCCGCCACCGGGGTTGGTATTGCTGGGGTATCTATTCTAAGGTAAGGAATCTAATACTAACGTGTCTCTTTCAGATGCACAAGTTACTACTTGTGTAACGATATATCTGTAAGAGACATTAGTTAGTATTAGATTCCTTACCGACCCACCCATCCTCCCCGTTCTGCGAACCAATATCTAGGGTTAGGGTTGTCCCCTTTCAGGGCCCTAGTTTCAATGGCACCAGTGTTGGTTTTTAACATGGCTCTGCGTTTCTGGCGCGGAAAAGCTGTGTCTAAGAACTGACGTCAGCACGCGGAGGCGGCGTCGAAGTACTCCGACGACGTCATCACGGCGCCCACGACGACGGACGCGGAGCCGCAGACGACGCCTACCGACGCGCAAGGGTACTGCTACGCAAAAGTTTCCGGATCCAGTCTGACGCCTGGGGATATTTTAAGGTAAGGAATCTAATACTAACTAATGTCTCTTACAGATCTATCGTTACACAAGTAGTAACTTGTGCAACACGCACATACGGAGCACAAAGGTCCAGGAGTAGCATTGTTCATGTTGAGACACCCACTGTATTCGCAGGTCTGGAGCAGGACATGCTTGAGGTGCAGCGCCTGCAACATAAGGCACTGCGGTCAATAAATAGGCAGTTGACCAACTTAAACCGTAATCAGCGAAACATGGGTGAGGGCATGATGGCGATGGCAAATGCAATAGACAAGTTATGTACTACACTGGAGCGCACAGAGACAGCCAGAAACAGGGCTGCTCATTGTGCACATGTATGTATGCATAGCTCACGAAGGCTGTTAACCGCCTTTGTACAGTAACATCAAACTTCACAAGGCGCAGCATCACCATGCAGTGGGAAATGAGTCACTGCAGTCAAGATATTGCCAGAGGCATGGATCAAGTCACAAATGCAGTTGAGCTATTGCAAACAGCAAACTCTGGTGCCCGCACCCTAATGGTTTCTGGAGAAAATGAGACCTCTAGCAGGAGTAGTAATACTCCTACTCCTAGATCGCAAATCACAAAGCAGAAGTGGCAGACATGGTGCTCCTAGTACACATGGAATGGAGAGCACACAATCAGAACACCGCCCTGCACCTAGCCGCCACCGTAGAAAGTGAAGTACTACAGTACACTACTTATTCAAATGGTGATGCAACAAAACTATGATTTGGAAGTTACTTTACTGAACAGTGCCATGACTGTGCTGTAACATGTTATGGGTTGTTAAAAAAATAAGGTGTGTGAAGTGTGATTAAACACAGCACCTGTGATACAGATATTTTGTGAGACTACATTTATTTCTTACCTAAAAGTAATTTTGTGTGATATCAGACCGTCTCTGCCGTCCAGCCGCTGCTCCTACTCCTGCTGTTGCCCTGCCAGGTGGAGGTGTGCAATCATCATCCGATGTGTCTGAGTCACTCACTTCCATTACAGTGCCTTTCGTCATTGCCATGTTGTGTAGCATTGCGCTGCTTGTTACAATCTTACATGTTTCAGGCCTGTACTGCAACGCCCCTCCACTTTTATGTATGCACCTGAAACGACTTTTCAAAATGCCAAATGTGCTTTCTATGACGCTGCGTGTTGACCGGTGTGCTCTGTTGTACCTTCTCTCATTGCATTTGATGGATTTAAATATGGCGTTAAGATGAAGTCTCTCACTGCGTAGGCACTGTCACCTGCATGGATGGAGAGTAAGACTATGTTCCACAGACAAATTACTAATGTATGGAAGGATGGATGTGTGAGATTTATTTACCAAGCAGGTATCCCACTATCCAGCACTCCGACGTCCATGTATCCCACTATGTCGAAAAATGAAGGAGTCATGTGTGCTGCCTGGGTATTTGGCCACAATATCATTGATTATGTATTTGGCATTGCACACAATCTGGATTTTCAGGGAATGGTAGCTTTTCAGATTCCTGAACACATATTCTGTAGCTGCTGGTGGTGTGATGGCAATCAATGCAGCCAATCACATGGGGAAAACATGCAATTTGGTAAAAATCAAGTTTTGTTTCATGTAATGCCTGTTGGGTGCTTGGGAAGTAAATGTGATGTTGTAGCCTGTTCAGCATTGCATCCAGAAAGGCATGAAAAAAGCGCGAAAGAGCACTTTGAGACACTGCACCAACCTCTGCTATGACGCTTTGAAAAGACCCTGAGGCCAGAAGGTGCAGTGAGCACACTACCTGCACATGGGTAGGAATTGATTGTGTCCTGCCTGTTGGGTGCTCCAAAAAAGGTTTTAGCTCATCTATGAGCTCCAAGATGGTGTGTGGGTGCAGCCTGTACTTATCATAAATATCCTCTTAGGTCTGCTGGTACAGCGTGATGCGCAGTCTGAATATTCACTCCTGTCTGTCTCCTCTGTGCAAGGGCACGGATACGCAGCCTCCTGGCTCTCAGGTATAGTCCTGCCGTTTTGGAAGTTTCTGTTGCATTGTGGGTTACCTTTTATACTTTCAACCTGGTTACCACCTGCATGCACTTGGTGGTAATTACAATTTTCATGAATCCGCAATTTGCGAATTTTTCATACATGTCATTGCGATTTCTTAATTTGCGATTTTTGCTTTGCGATTTTCGCAAACATGAAACATCGCAAAATAAGAAATCGCAAATAAATTCGCAGAAATTAGGTTCTCGCAATGTAAGGAATCACAATTTTTGGGATTCCTTATTTTGCAATGCAATTTCTTTCATACAAGCCATTTCTCAATTTTTTTGTCCCAAACGCTGCTTTTTTGCGATTCGCAGCGTTTGCGACTAAAAAAGTGGTTGATACATCTGCCTCCAAGATCTTTGGGATCAGGTGAGTACAGTAGATATTATAGAATCTTACTGGTAAAAGCGGTAGAAAATCACAGCTGTCATTTTTGATGAATGAGTCATGAACCCGGTAATGTTATCCTATAGAAGGAAAAGACATGTACTGCATAGGTATACTTGCAAACTGTTGTAGAAGGTATCCTTTAGGGTTTAGGATGCTTAGGGCCCAAGAAACCACCAGCAGTTTCAATTGCACTATCCTGTGTTATCCAGGTGCAGAGGTGCTGGTCGCGTTGGTAACCTCGACCCCTTCGCTGTAAAGTTTAAAGTGCCCTGTTAAAACAAGTCTGCAAGGGGGGCTTGGGGACAAGTCTGGTAGAACTCAACATGGGGGGGGGGGGATCAGCTCATGGGAACTTCTAGGCCAAAGGGACACAGGAAAAAGTAGTGTACTCTGGCTGTGGGGCTCGGGTGCAGAGGTGCTGGCTGGCTGGCCACTTAGCATTAGAGGCTCCTACGGTACCTGCAGAGGTGGGAAAAGAAACTCAGCAGGGCCGCTCTCTGTGAAACTAGTTTCGCCTGAAGCCCCTCGACGTGCAAGTAAGTTTTTGCAGCGGTGGTGTTCGAATTAAACACAAACAAGCTTTGGTGTGTGCAAGTACCCTGGTAGTCAGGGTATTGGTGCTGGGGGTCACATGGAGGGCCTAGCATCACGAAACTCAGCAGAGAAGAGGGTGACCTCCTAGAGCCTCCGGGACCATCTCGTGTTGTGCTGCTCCTTTGGTGGGCACCTGATGGGCAAGAACACTAGGTACCAGGTTGATGGTTTTGGCACCTGCAGAGCCGATGGCTTCTCCACCCCAAGGTAGCTACTGCCTGGTTTAAGTTGTGGGATGGTCCTCCACAGCTTTTTGAGGTTGCACAGCTTCTGGTAGAGTAGGTGCATCTGTCGAGGTTCCAGCAGCAGGGCAGGGTTTGTCGCCAAGCTGTGGTAAAATCTTCCGTTCTCGTGGTGTCTGCACTTCTTTGTCCTTCCTTTGGTTCCTAGTGTCAGAGGAGCCCCAAAATACTGAATTTAGGGGTGTTAAGGGGAGTAGAGGGTAGTAGCCAATAGGCTACATACCTCTGGGGTGACTACACCCCCGATATGACCACTTCCTGAGAAGTGGGCAAACACCTGACCCAGAGTTCCTAGCTTAACCAAATCTAAGATGGTGAAACCCTTATTTAGTCGTTCACTTCAAAGTGGTGTGACAAGATTGTAAGTGAACACCCCCTATGACTATCTACTTTTCCCACCTGCTCTGGTGCCAATGGGCCCCAGGGCAGGGGGTGGTATTTCCAGGTCCTTGCAGAAGCAGGGGTTGCATCTCAAAGGCAGCAGCGGGTTTGATGCCTCTGGCCTTGATATGCTAATTCATGAGCCATCCTGCTGGAGAAGGTGTAAACACTTGCCAGAGCAGGCATTGTTTCTGACCTTTGAGAGCGAGGGCTCTCCCAGGCGGGGGTTCCGAAACTAGTCTGGGGTGGCAGACTGGTAGATACCAGTCTGCCAGCACACTATAGACTGGTAGATTTTCAGGGGCTGACCACTAACTGCGCTCTGGGCATGTCATAATAAATCCAATACTGGAATCACTATGTATGTATCAAGACTAGGTGTCTGATACCAAACACCCTATGTAGCTGTGGAACCCGTAATTACTAGTGCCCAGTCCATATTGCGAGTGATTAGGAAAGCCATCTTAGCTATATCTAATAACTGAACTAGACACTGTGGGAAAGTGCACATTTTTTACATGGTTACACCCACTTTTGGACTGGTATTTGATGCAATTTTGACATGTGTACTGGGTTGCTGCTGTCCAGGTCCCCAGTGTCAGATTTGTTTCCTTAAAACTCTACAATTCTTCCTCCAATTGCCAATATCTTTAGCAACCCCTGTAAGTACCTAGTAAATGGTACCTAGGTCAAGGAGACTAAGGAGGGTCCCTAAGGGCTGTAGCATATATTGTGCTACCCTAAGGGACACCTCACCATACACATGCCATTGCAGGCTTTGTGAGATGGTGCACAGAAAAGTGAAAACACAACATGTGTGCCATGCCTGCAAACAATGCATGTAATATAAGTAAGTTAGCCCTGCACTGCAGCAGACCTAAGGCAGGGTGCATTATATTACTTGTTAGGACATATCTGCATGAGTAGATTATGCCCCTGTGATATCCATGTTGATTCTTGGACACTGCCACTGAACAGGGAAATAATCTTCAGTGTATGTACTGGGCACTGGTGATTAAGAGTTCCCAGTTACATGATGGTGTCACTGAAACCAAAGGTGTTTGGTATCAAACCTCTAGTATTAATAAGCCCCAACTGATTCTAGGGATGGATTTATTAATACAGGCACCAAAAGGTCACCTAACAAGCTCTAGTGTTTAGCTGACTGGTGTAGACCAGCCTGATAATACACAGGTTTCTGACCCTCCTGCAAGTGAGAGCCTGTGCTCTCTGAGGGCAGAAATGACGCCTGCTCAGGCCAGAGGTTTTGTCACCTCCTTCAAGCAGGGTGGCTAGGTAATCGGCATATCTAGGCAGGAGGCTTCGAAGGCCTCTGCCACCTTTGATATGCAACCCAGACGTCGGGGGTGGGGGTGTTCCACCTGCCTGGGCCCATTTGGCACCAGAACAGGTGGGAAAATTAACTAGTCAAGTAGGTGTTGCCCCTCAGGCTGGTCCCACCCCAAAGGTGTGCTACCTCATGTGAACTGAACAAGAAAACTAGTATGTTACCATTGGTTTTGGTTGAGTTAGGCTCACTGGGTCAGTGTTGTACCCACTCCCGACAAAGTGGTCATGTAGGGAGGTAGGCACCCTAAAGGTAAGTAGCCTATTGACTACTACCTGTCATTCCACTTAATGCCTTAAATTGAGCATTTAGGTGGCACTCCTGATGCCAGGAACTCTGATTTGATGGATCTAGAAGAAGAGGACAAAGAGCTGTGAGAAAACAAGAATTGGCTTTTGACGCCAACACCTGCCTTCTTCCATCAGTCTACAATCATGACCGAGGGACTCGCCCTGCAGTTGATCTGCAGGGAACCCTTGCAGATTGCCAGGCAACTCCCTTGGAGTAGAAGAGCTAGTCCACTGCAGCCATTAGGCACTGAAGAAGCAGAGTTTGGTTATCCATGTTGTAGCTCACTGCCTCCCCGACACAGCAGCCGGTCAGGAAAAGGTACCTATGCCCCTGAAGGTCAGATGTGGCCCGGCCCTCCCCCCACAAAGTGAGAGGACATGAGAACAGACCGAAGTCACATAGCACCTGTACCTGGGGTTCCAGACCCCTTGAAGCAAACTAAGACTCTGAGTCCAATCCGGACTCCCACTGCAACGAGACCGAGTAGCTGTCTAGGGATATCGGCACCACAAGACCCACTTCCAGAGTGGCCCAGCTATCCTAACTTTTGCACCCATAACCGGCTAGAGCGACAACCGTGATGGTCTTTAACGCACCAAGCGCAGCCGACCAATCTGTGAGAAGTTGGCCTGGCATATGCTGTCCACTATTCTAGTGAGCACCTTGCACCAGTCCAAGCGACTTTTATTGATGGTAGGTTTAAAGACAACCTTTATAGAAAGCTATCCTAGTGATAGCTGTGGAGAGCAGCCTTCAGGCTAAGTCTTGAAAGAATGTAAAGCAGCTTGTTTTACCAGTCTATAATCTCATGAATGACCAAATGAAAGGAGAACCACACCAGGTATATATATAAAATATATGTATTCTAAACACATCCCTCTAGTCTCTTTATGAGGCTAGAGGCAAAAGTACATTCAGTAAACTTATTTAGCACACATTAAATTAACACAATATACGTTGAGCACTAGGGGCGTACCAAACCATATATTAAGAAAGTGGTATAAGAACCACGACTAACATAGATACAAGGCCTAGAGCCTGTAGAACCGCTGGGGCCAGCAGGAACCACCCAAGGTAGTGACACAGTGTCTAAACACAGTCGCGAATCACCATTAACTTCTATGGGGAAAGTTGCGGTTGGAATTTTAAAGATTAAGGACACTTAGAAGATGGCTTGGAGCAAACCCTTTAGAACTAGGCAATTCTAGAGTCAATACCCACGGGACCACTCGAGTTACCTCACCCAGGGAAGCTGGGCGCATAGTTGTCTTTTAGTGTCCGGTTGCGTCGTAGATTTCAATGTCGATCTGCTGCAAAGTGCTGCTGGCGACCAAGTCGAAAGTGTCCGGATGGATCCAAGCCTGGATCAAGGATGAGAAGAACCTGAAAGCAGAGGGGACAGTGTCTGGGTCACAAGCCAGTGACCAGGAAGGCGATGAGCAGATGCCCACCATTGTCTGGTGATTTCAGGTGAAGGTGAAGCTTGACTCTTCAGCCACGAGTGCCAGGAGGCGTCGACGACTACCAGATGCTGGACTAGAGCTGTCCCACAAAGGATGTAGAGTGCTGCGGTGTCTGTTTCCGGATTGGACCCAACAAGACTTGGCAACAGCAATCCACACAGAAAGCAAAGATTGGCTTCGGTGCAGACCAGCAAGGTCTGAGGGACTTTCCACGTAGGGAGGGGGAGGATGGGGGGGATGGGGGGGAGAGGGGGGAAGAGAGTCAGGGCACGTCTGGAGCAACCAGGGAAGCCCAAAGGAAAGAAGAGTTACCTTCGTGGGGACCCACCAATCGACAGACCAGGGATCTCGAAGGGGCCTCGAACGGAAATGCTAGAAGCGGGCCCACGGAACACTCGTGGAGTGTAGGCCCACAATCTTCGGTGCAGATGGGACTTGGGGCTTGGACTACAGATAGCCCAACGGACAACTTCGGGAAAGCTCGGGAAGTTGATGCACTTGCAAATGTGCACGGTGTCCAAGAGTTCCAGTTCCACGTCACTCGTGAGGGCTGCGGGTCTCAGCTTTGCTGGGATTTCGTGTCGGCCTCGGAGTAGTCTGGAAGTCTGTGTCCTGAGTTGCAAATGCTACGGGGTCCGGCAAGATGCTTCTTTGGTGCCTGTTTGAAGGGGAGTCACTCCTTGACCCCAAGGGAGATTCTCACGTCTTCTAGTTGTGTGGAATGTCGAAGTTCCAGGATATATGTTGCAGAGTTTCCTCCAGGTGTATTCTGAAGTCCTAAGGAATGGGATCCTATACGTATACTAAGATAGGGTGTTGGACATACTCTGGGGACCCACCTATGGGTGGGTCAGGAAAGAGGGGTGGTTACACCTATTTCCTTTGTCCAGTTTTGCACCAGAGCAGGGGCACTCGCCTGCACCCGGTTTGAACTGGGATATGCACAGGGACACCAAGTGTGCCCCCAGCACTCTCTGAAAAGCATTCTCTGAATGCACCTACCCCCAATACACTGAAGCCTGTCTGGGAGGTGGTTACACCTCCCTCTGACTGGAAACTTATTGTCCAGGCCTCCTCTGCTGGAGTTTTGTCCAACAGCAGGAGGTGTCTGTGGCTGCAGCATCCATTTTGTAATGCTAGGGTTCTTTAAACTATTACCGGTTAGGTCAGTGTGTACATGTCTCTCCCTCTAGAAGGGTGGAAATCTACCCCAGCCGCCAGGACTAGCAGGGGGTGAGGGGGGTTAGAGAGGGGGGTAGTATTCCAAAATGTTTGACACCAAACATGTTTCCATGCAGCCATTCAAAAGTTAGCATTTACGGCGATGTTAAAATGCCCTTAAGGGTATAATGGTTTGGCTGCATCACAGAACAGCTTCAGAGAATAGGTTCCAAAAGCTGCATAGGGGGTCCTGCTCATGCATGGGCACCCTCTCACACGAAACCAAGCACTCTGCCTTCATGATTGATAAGGCCTGCCATAGGAGTGACTGATATGTTTATATGTGTCAGTGATTAAAGATAGATATAGGTAACCTATATCTTAGAAAGGGGTGCTTGCACCACCTTACCCAGGCTGCAGTAGCAGTCCTGTGGTGCCATTTCGGAAGGCTTCCCAGGGGTGGCATAATACATGCTTCAGCCCCTGGTAGGCCTCTGGGTACCCATGCCCTTAGTACCTAAGGTACCATATACAAGGGACTCACAAGGTAACCAAGTAACCAATCTGGAGTGTACCTAAAGTACATGCAATCATTTTAGAGAGGAAGCAGCTAGTCTGGGGTCCTGAATAGCAGGGCCCCAGCCAGACTAAATTCGAAAAACAGTGAAACGCAGCAAAAAGTAACCATAGTGAGCAGATCCTACTCTCCTACACACCCATCTACTCTGCACCTGAGCATCTCAGGCGGGGTACTTGAAAATAGACTGTCCTTTCTTGCTCCCAGGTCCTTTGTGAACATTCACCTCTTGGGAGCTGCCGTGCTTGTCCTAAAGTCCCACTCTGCAACCAGGTTTTAGATGTCTGCCCTTTCCTTTTTTTTTTTTGTAACAAATTTTTTATTGACAAGCAAGTCAAGGAGAGCAGCATTTTTCGTATACATACAAAAAGAAAAATTCCAGTTATTACAGGTACAGATCTACATGCTGAAATAAAAGACAAATGAACAGAGAAATAGAAATTCTTAGCCATACTAAATCAATAGCGCCAGCTTGAACACAAAGGTTCTGTTAACTATATCAGTATAAAATTTACAAAAAGCTGTCCCATATCTTTCCGAACTTAACAGTTGCTTTTAAGCCTCTGCTCCTGGCCAGTGCACCCTCCATAGTGTAAATTTCATGTAAGAGATTCCACCACTCGATCGTGTGAGGGGGGGGTCTTCGAAATCCAAGCCCTGGCTATCACCAATCTGGCACAGGCCAGAGCTATGCTTAACCAATTCCTATTGGTGATGCCCGTAGATTATATAGATAGTAATACCAAAGTTGCAGTGATTGAAGTATTAATCGGCTGTTTTTGAAGTATAATATTTTCTATTTCTGACCAGTATTTGGTTAATGATGGGCATGCATAAATCATTTGTATGAGGTCTGCTGCCACCAGACGGCATTTAGTGCGATCGCTACCTGAATTGTTTTGTGACCATTTAGATATTTTTAATGGAGTATAATAAAGTTGACTAACCGTCCTATATAATTGTAGTTTCAGACTAGAAGAGTGTACTACTTTATTAATATTAACTAAAGCGGCTGAAATATTCTGGGATGTCACATTAGATCCTAAATCAGTAGTCCATTCTAGCGCCAATCTAGGGCAGTCATCCAGTTTATTTTGACCAGAACACTTGTATCCCAGACTAATTAGTGACTTCCTTTTAGTTGAATAAAAGCAAGTCCAGATATCTGAGCTATTAATTTGGTTCAAATTCATCTTGCGTATCAGATAATCCTTAATTTGAATGTATTTGTATATGATTACTTCAGGCAAGTTGTACAAAATTCTCAATGTTGCAAATTGTAGAAAACCATCTGTGCCATATGTCTCCTAGTGTCTTGATTCCATACTTAGCCCAGTCCCGCCCAGTTTTATCACTAAAAATATCAGGAATCCCTGGATTGTCCCAGAGTGGTAGCTCAGTATGATAAAAGGCAGTGTCACAATTACTCAATCAGGTTCCAAATACGTACTGCATCTCTCGCAGTCTTAAATTTTACACGTTTAAAATAATTTGGGTCTTGCACTTTTGCCAAGAATTGTTTTGAGTTAGTACCAAGCATGAACTGATAGAAAAAATATTGATCATTAACTATAAACAAACTACGAAGCCGGCCTAAAAATAAGCTCTAAAGTCCGGAAAATTCAGACCCCCTCTTTCAAGTGGTAATTTTAATGTAGACATAGACCTTCTAGCCTTCTTATAGCCCCAGATAAAGCTGCTGAAGATTCCATCTAGTTTTTTAGAAAATAAGTTATTAACCCGAAGAGGAATGGAGTGGAAAAAATATAAAGATTTCGGCAAGATGTTCATCTTGATCAAGTTAATTCGACCAAGTAGGTTGAGCGGGATCTTGTGCCATTTTTTAAGCAGCATGGTCGCCTCTTTTAATAAGGGATCATAATTTAATGTATTTATTTCAGTAATCTTGGAAGAGATCTTTACCCCTAAGTAGACTGCGGACTTACAAAGTCCTTGCACTAAGGAGTTGGCTTGATAATTCATGATAACCTGTGTTTTGTTAATATTTAATTTATAGCCGGAGATAGCTCCAAAGTTATTAGCTTCTTCCGTTCTTCCTACTAGTGCATCCACCACGTTAGTGGTATAAATGGCTAAATCATCCGCATATGCAGTTATTTTAAGAATTTTGTCTTCATGCTGCATCGGTACAATCTTAACTTGAGCTTGCAAGGCATTAATAAATGGCTCCATAGAGAGAGCAAAAAGCTGGGGTGATAGCGGACACCACTACCGAGTCCCCCTTAAGACCGCAAAAGTTGATGAGTGACCCAGCATAGCTGATTTTAGCGTTGGGGTCTCTGTATAATGCCTGTATGCTTCTAAGGAAGCGCCCTTTAATGCCGAATTGCTTCAAGACCCCCCACAAATAATCCCACCCCACTCGGTCAAACGCCTTCTCTGCATCTAAAAGTATCATACCGAGTGGAGTGAGATTAGTTGCAGCCACGTCGAAGGCAGTGACGGCCATGTTGACATGGATGGTAGTATCCCTGCCTACGACATAGCCATGCTGTTGATCATTTACCAAATGCAGCATGAGAGGTGCCATTCACATTGCTAAAAATTTGGAGTAGGCCTTAGCGTCAGCATTTATCAAAGAGATAGGCCTGTAAGACCCGCAGTCCATAGGTTTTTTGTTTTTTTTTTAAACATAATTTTAGCTGTTTTCTAGGAGTCCGTGGCCTTCCCTGTAACACCAACTAAATTAATTACTAAACAAAAAAGAGGCAACATTTCATGTGCAAATTTTGTATAATTCTATCGGAAGTGTATCCTCATCTGCCGCCTTGTTAGATGGAAGAGAGGAAACAGCAAGACACAACTCTGCTAGTGTATACTTTGCCTCCAATTGGTCAATACTTTCCTGATCTAAATATTCTTACATGTAGTTTCTCGTTTATACAAGAATGTATCTAATCTTCCGTACTCCTACTCTTGGGGTGTATAAGTTTTCATAATATGAGACAAATTGTCCCATAATTTGTGCAGGTTGGGAGTATAGAATATCATTGGGGCCTTTAATAGATTTAATTAAAGCCGTTGCCCGATCGTCAGCAACTTTGTAGGCCAGGAGCTTCCCTACTCTATCCCCACATTCATATTGAGAAAGGTTATATTTAAGTATTTTAAAACAATTTTTCTCCCTGAGGGAGCTCTTAATAGTTGAACGTAAAGTAACAAGTTTGGTTTCTAATTGAGCAATGTCTTCAATGCTCAGCCCACCAGCCCTAAGATTATCAGCTAATTGTTTTTCAACTAGCAAAATATTAGCGGTTGCCACCGTGGTTTCTTTCCTACGCAATGCGATTTGTTTAAATACATATTGTTGCGCTAGACCCCTTATTGAAGCTTTGCAGGCATCCCACACTGATAAGAGTAGCAGTATTAATATTGATTTCAATAAATTCTTTTATATGTTCCTTAAGGCCTGCTACAAATACATGTTAGTAAATATCTAGGGAACGTAAAAGGTCGCTGTTCTAATGGCCTTTGGACTAAACAAAATGTAAAAAGTATATGGTTATGATCGGATGATATTCTTGGAAAGATCTCCATATGTCCTAAATCAATTAATTCATCTGATGCCCACGCCAGATCTATACGGGAGCATAATTTATGGGGGGGATGAATAGTAGGTGTATCCTGGTATACCAGGATGGAGATTCCGCCATACATCTTTTACATTATTTATCCTTGCTAATTCCAGAATTGCAGCCCTGGTTTTACGCATGCGCCGGAATATCCCTCTCTTAGTCACATCCTGTTTATAATTTAGCACACAATTAAAATCCTCCATCGGAATGAGTTCTCCCTCCCAAGAAAGTAATTCTACATTCAACCAATCAAAAATGCGTGGTTCATCCGTATTCGGCCCATAAATGGCACAAAAAACAAAGTTACAATTTTCTACCCGCATTTGCCCAATTGCCCATCGACCCCCATTATCTGCAGCAGTTTTAATCACTTCCCTGCGCAATTGCCGCTTCTTCAAAATTGCCACTCCACGAATAGAAGCTTTTAAAGTAGTACATACCACCCTTTCGTATCCCAATTGGCCCAAAAGTTTCTTATCCTTAAAACATATATGCGTTTCTGTTAACATAACCAAATGTGGATCATACATTTTCAATTCCTCATAGACCAAGCTTCTTTTGTTTTTATTATTCAAGCCTGACACATTCCAGGCTAGGCATCTAAAATGCCACATTTTGAATAAATATTAAATCAATACGATCTGTCCCTTTCCTTGAATTCGTGCTCATTTCTGGTCTGAAAACTGCCCAGTTACTCTCACTTAGACTTGTCATGTCCTTTTCTGTTTTTTCCCCTCCTCACCACCCCCCTCCCTCTACCGCCCCTTCCCTCTACCGCCCCCTTCCCTGCCCTCCACCCCCCGTACCATGTGGGAGAACCCCCTCACGCACCTGCTGCCGCTGGATGGGCAGCCACCTGTAGGTGCAGCTGTCTAAAGAACCCTCACACTCAAATGTATAAATCTTAGACCCCCCCGAGTACAGTATCAATTAGTCGGCACCTTGTCGACCACCATTATATTTCTGAAAGTTTATTCGTCCTAACACCTTTATACAGTAGTAATTTTTGCTAACACCACCTCAGCTTTCTTGACCTGATTGAGGTAATACGTATGACCTGCTTTAATGACTTTTAGGCAGGCCGGTTCCTGGAGAAAAACCTGTGCACCTGCCGACTTAAAGGAATCAATTAGTTGTCGTAAATTCCAACGCCTCTCCATTGTGCTCTTACATAAATCTGACCTGACAAAAAAGGTTACATCTTCTGTCACTATTGAGGAGTTAGATCTTGCTTTCAAAGAGACAGCCTGCCTACGTAAGAAATTCCCAAAAAAGATCAGGAAAGGACGGGGGAATTTGCTTCCTTCGTTTCTATTCACTAAAGGCAGTCTGTGAACTCTCTGCAGTTGAGTCCCAGTCCCAGTCCGCCAAGTCGGGAAAGGCACGCTGAAAGAGTTTGACGATGTAGGCGCGAGGGTCCGAGCCTTCTGAACCCTCTGGAATCCCAAAGAGTCTGAGGTTCTGCCTTCACGGTCTGTTCTCCATATCCTCGATTTTATATTGCATAGCCCGGATCTCTTCGTCATGGCGGGCAGACTTTAGCTCTGTACCTGCTAACTGTTCTTCCACCAGTACAACCCTCTGCTGTAATTCTTCTACCTCTTGGGTAATGCCACTCATTTTGCTATTAACCTCAAGTAGACAATTTTGCATCTTGGTATTATCTTCTTTTAACTGCAAAAAGTGTTGTTGGGCTTCGTGCCGCTGTTCGGTCAGTGTGTGCAGAATTAAAGCTAGAGAAGGGTTCTCAGACTGTGGTAGGCCAGGCGGAATATCCATACAGGATAGTGTCTCAGAAGATGATTTTAAAGAGATATGCGTGCCCATACAATAATTCCTGTTCACCTCATCCGTAGAAGCTATTGTAAGAGGGGTTGTGCTAACAATGTGCGTAGGAGCCGTGCTATTAGTCCCCTTTCTTCCCTCCATTACTGCCTGCGGGTGTCTCCCCTCTACTATGGTAGAATCCAAAGTTCTATTCGTAAGAGACCGATTGAGGCATTTAGGAGAGATAGAATTGCTACTCACGTCTTGAGAGGGAAGGAGCGGCTCCGTCGGAATAGTTCCTGATAGCCGTAATGCCATGGTTTTGACCCCTCCCCACCCCCCTTGGCCTGGATCCATTTTCGCAGTGGACTCTCGTCCAAGATAGGTTTGCCTCTAGTGTTCGAAAATGATATAACCGTAGAAAGAGTGGAGGGGTTAATATTCTTCTTGTTCTTAAACTTACTTTTGGCCTTACCCCTTCCTTTTTTCCGAGCAAGCTGCTTCACTGCGTCCAGGGGAGAATCCGCCCCCCGTCTTCCTCCTCATCGGCCAGTTCCTCGTACTCCTCATTAGAGGCATCAGCTTTTTCCATGTTCCCCAAGAAAAGATTTCCGGGGGGTTTATTTAATTCGCTGCTGTTGAGGATTTTTTGTGCGGTGGTGACCTGCACCGACTTAGTCTGTTCCGAGGTACTAGGAGTTGCGGCGTTTATTGCATTATTCTGTTCAGAGCCACTTCGGTTTAGCTCCACGTCTGCCAACTCCAATTCCAGCTCCTACTCCTTGTCAGCTGAGACCTCTGATGCCACCACTACACGTGTATCCCCGTCTATGGGGCCTTCGATCCTATCAGTCACCTCGGTCATATCAGCTGTATCTTTAATCCGGTCTTCACCCACATCCCGCTGCTCACTCTCCGTAGTATCCACATTCAATTGATCATTCAACGTGGTACCTACTTTGCTGTCTTTAGTGCCATTAGCTGCGGCAGTAACAGTAGCAGAAACCGTTTTAGACTTAATCAATGCACTTTTATCAGCAGCAGTAAACAGAGAGGGACGGATGATTTGCTGCTTACCAGATGGAAGTGCAACCTTGTCCTGTCTCCCTGCAGTCTCCGAGGTTTGTGAGCTTGTTCCAGTGATCAAAGCTGGCGCACATACAGAAGCCTTCACAGAAACCTTCGCGTCCGTTGTCTTCAGATTTTCAGCCGGTGCAGTGCTCGCAGCAGTCGAAACGGTTCCCTGAATACCGGCCTCGTCCGCTACCGCTGTCGGGACACCCCTTACAGTCCGTGGGCCTCTTGGAAGATTCTTCGGAGCCATCGTTTGCGCTATAGGAGTAAGCGCCGCGCCCAGCCTCCCCCGAGCACTCTCCGTGTCAGGTACTCCAATCGTCCGCCAGGTGTAGGGGCCGAGACCACGACCCAGACCCGAAGAGCCGAGCCAAGAAAACCGCGTCCAACGAGCCCAGCCCACCCCAGGACAGAGAGCGTCCCGACCGGCGTGTCCGATCAGAAACAGAAGCCGCATCCGCCGTTCTCTCAAAGGTAATTACCTTCATGCGAAGTTGTAAGAAAGTTTTGAGCAGGTTTTCTCTTTTATCGTTTTGGCGTTAGGTTTAGCCAGTTGAATCAGAGGGAATCAGAGGGTACTAGGTCCGTATGATCATCGGCAAAAGCATTGAGGTGAGGGAGCTACAGACTCAGGCTGCACCGTAGTGGCATCTTCAGTCCGCCATCTTGGCAGATGTCTGCCCTTTCCACTAGCAAAGCTACTAATCCGACCAGCACCTCTACACCCGAACACCCCAGGGCAGGTAACGAGTAACTGCTGGTGGTACTTTGGACCTTGACCCCTACAACCTTAAGTCCAGAATGAGACCCTAAAAAACAGACTGTATGCAACATATGCCTTTTTTCCCATTGGAAAAGCATTGCTACGTAAAGACTCAATTAAGTGAACAAGTGCTTACTTAATAACGCAAGTCTTGATATCAAAATGTATATAACAATATAGCTTATTTTTCTAAATTGGTTTCAGATTTATTGTTGAGATCTCATTTATTGCCACTGGGTACAGCAAAGGCCTAGCACTACCCTCTGATAAGCCTAAACTGCTTGCCCACACTACCACAGCAGAGAGCATTTACTGGGATCATATTTGCCTCTGTATACCGAAAAGGGTTGCCGGGACTCTACACAGTGCACCTTGTTTTAGTCCACTATCTAGAGAGCCAGCGTCCTATATTGGTGGTTCAGCGATGGGCTGCCAGACTTTGCATTTGCTGATACCACTTGGTCAATAGGAGATTCCACAAATTATAGCCACAATAAGTTATAAAAAAAAAATGATTTTTTTTTTTTTTTTTTTTTTTTACAAAATCTGCTAATGCGAGTTGTAATGACCTTTGGTTTAGTCTCCCAGTCCATTTGCATTTGAATTTAAAATTTCATACCCAAGCATTTAAATAGTCTGAAGATTTTTTTTCTTGAATTCCTAAAAAGTTCCCTACTGATCCAATTCCATGTCTGAGACAGAGGGTACTGAACAAGCGCTCAACCTGAACCCCTACAAGGAACTTAAGTTGACCCAAATTAAGGACCTCTGTAAAGCATGGAACCTTGCCACAGAGTCTAAACCTACTAATGCACATCTACAAAACTTGCTTGCTCAGCACGATGGAGCCATGGCTATGGAAGAAAGCCCAAATGGGTCAGGGGATGCAGATGTTGGTGAAGAGTCCTCCAATTCACCTGCAGACAGCACCCCTATTGGGAGTACCTCTGGTAGCACCATAGAAGAGGAAGGTCTTGATCTTCAATTACTAGCTAGGAGGATAACTCTGGAGCCTGAAATCTTAGCCATAAAAAAAGCAGAGATGGGCTTCGGACCCATCTCTGGTGACAGCAACATTTTAAATTGCGGGAAGATGAAGCTTTTGACCCCGCAATCCCCAAAGGGATTGCCCCAAATATATAGAAGGTGATGATCTCACCAAGTGGTTTACTGCCTTTTGGTGGGCTTGTACGATGAGAAAACTCAGCCAGAAGTATTGGGGCTCACTTCCCTGGGAGCTATTTTCAGGAAAATGCAGGGATAGACACCTGACACTTAATGAGACTGATGCAGATTCTTATGACCTCATGAAGGATACCCTGATTGAGGGCTTTAAACTCACCACTGAGGAGTACAGCATTGGGTTCAGGGATACTCACAAAACCTAGAGTCATACCTGGATAGATTTTGTTGACTTCTCAGTCAAAACTCTAGGTGGCTGGTTAAAAGTTAACCAGGTGCAAGAATATAATTGTGATTATGATCCTATTATGAACTAGTATCTGTAAAGTAACTGTTTCCAAAACATTGCATTTGTAGTTGGTAGACCTAAGTGCAGTCTCTCCTCAAGAAATGTGGAAAAAAGGCGGACTACTGGGTCAAGACTAGGGTGTTCAATAAGTCTGATGGAGGGGTGACCAAAAGAAAGGGGATGCTAATCGACCCCCCCCCAGGAAAGATTGGGCAGTGTAGGAAGCTGGCTCTTATATAATATACCAAAGAGATGTATATTGTATAGAGTTCAGGTATCCCTTATGAGTGGACAGGGGCATGCTTAATCCCAAGGTGCTTTTTTTAGGTCAAGCTTAGCGGCAGCGCGCATGCACTGCTCGCTCTGCGAGGTATGCTGTAGTAGACTATGCACTGGAAGCCTCGCCCATATTTTTTATTGGCGTGTCCTTGTCCTTCGTAAGCGCTGGCTTCCGATTCATTATTAGGCTTGTTAGTCCCTCCTTGGTACCGCCTTGTCTGCATACGTTACCTCTATAACGACTGGACCTTTTACTTGTCGGTGAGCATTATTTTGTTTTACACAGATTGAGACAATGGCGGCTGCTTTTTTGTTGTATTTGCAGCACTGCGGAGCGCAGCAACTACTAAAGGGATACCGCACTCAGTTTAAAATGTTATTTTTAGTTACATTTTAATGTTTTAACTTTACACTAAGCACAGCAACCGCTTCAGGGACAGCATGCTCTGTTTGTTTATTCACATCTGTAGTGTGCAGAGCAGTACTGGTTTTGTGGGGGCTACAGTTGGAGGGATAGGCATTAAAGATGAACACGGTTAATTTACTGTTATGGGCTTTATATAGTGCTTAAGTGCCTACGTTGCATCACTTTGAGGCTCTGTAAGCATAGAGACATGAACACGTTATGCCACAATCAGACCGTATGCATGAATATTGAACATTGTGCATCAAAGGGTAGTGCCCTGGGTGGTTAAGCTCTGTACCCTAAAGCCCTCATGGTGACTTCCGAAACTCCTAGAGAATCACATATTTACTGCAGAGGTGGGAGTCGCACAGGAAAGAAGCTTTGATTAAAGGGGCGTTGTAATCACAGAACTGCATCAGTGTCATTACTAGTTCCAATATTATTCAAAGCTGTTAGAGCCAGTTTAATGCCTCGGGTCACTGAAAGTAGCCTTGTCTTCTAATGTACTTTATCAGCATGCTACAAATTAACAAGGACAACAAAATGTATCAGAAAGAGACAGCTATGGATTCCTCACCTTAGAATTACCTCAGGCGTCGGACTAGATCCGGAGTGTTTTTTTCTCAGCAGTACCCTTGCTTGTGGCTAGCTGGCGTCAGTCGCCTTTGCGTTTCTCATTGGCGTCGTGGTCCCCGGAATGAGTTGCAGTATCTACTTAAGAAGCTGCCCTCATGTGTTGATGTCCGTTCTTTCTTTTTCTGCGTCAGCCAGCGCAAATCCGGAGAGCGTGGTACCTAGAGTCACTTTTTGCCTCCATTTTTGTGACTTTTGTCGCACTTATTTTGAGTCGTTGGACTCCTGGTTCACGGAGGGATGTCACGGCAGACCGGCTTTAAGGCTTGCGACTCTTGTCGCAAATTGATGTCTGTCACGTACCAGTACCTCGTGTGCCTTTGGTGCTTGGAGCGCGACCATGACCCAAAGTGATGCTCTGACTGCTGAACTCGAAGTCTTTGCAGGAGCGGTCCCAAAAGCCTCTCGAGGCCCGGCAGTCCACTACGCGCCATTCAAGGTCCCTGTCGAGAGGGCGGTCGCGGGACTGGTGGCGGAACCACCACCACTCGTCATCGAACTCTTCCTCTTCGGGTAAGTCGAAGCATAAGAAGAAGGCGAAGAAACCTTGTCGCTCTTTGCGTTCTCCCTCTCTGCCGACACGGGAAGTGGAAGGTAGACGGCCGGCTCCACCTGTGGAGCCTGTTGGGTCGACTCCAGTCTTTCTGGGATCCGGAGCGACCCCTGCCCAGCTTTGCAGCTTTTACGAAGCCTTACATTCAATCTTTGGGCAGCATGACTCTGCCGGCGTGCCCTCTGGCCCTTTGGACTCGGCTGGGGACCCTGCGGACTCTGCTGGGGGCTCTAGGCCTTCGATGCCTGTGACTTCAGCTCCGACCCAAAAGGGCCCCCAAAGATCCAGGCCTGGATCCCGATCGGCGCAGGTCGACCTCGTTACACCTGCTCTGGTGCCGAATCCAGTGACTACACCTCTGCCCCCTCCAACGCCGGATGTGTCTCCAGCCGACGTCGACCCAAGCCTCCCCCCTCATGTGGACACCGAGCCGCACCGTCTGCACCGGCGCCGACTGGTACTTTTGTCTCACTGTTCTCCCCTAATGTTTGCTACACCATGAGTGGCTACCAGTAGAGGGTGAGGAGGACTGGGAGGGGTCTGTGGACCCTCTAGCAGACCAGTTAGAGATACCGGACTGGAGAGAGTTGTGTGATGCCAGTGGTCTGGACACCTTCCCAGACCTTGGCATGCTTTCTCCCCCTATTGTGGCTACGGAGGAGGGTGCATCTTACGCAGTGGTGTTGTGTAGGGTGGCCGAGGCCTTAAACCTTGAGCTTCCTACAGTGGTGGTCAGGACTAACCTCCTGACCGAGGTGCTTCAGCCAGCAGTGACCTCTTCGGAGACCGTGCTGCCGTTCAATGAGGCCCTCATCGACATCCTTTTGGGCATTTCGTCCAAGCCCAACACAGGGGCTCCTGTGGATAGGATGATTGCCTAACGCCACTGCCAGGCCTTGGGCGACCCCATTTTCCTCTCACCCCCCCACCCATGAGAGCAAGGTAGTCCAAGCCTCGACTTACAAATGCGCATTCCCTAACGCACCACCTGATAGGGAATCCAAGAAGCTGGACCACCTTGGGAAGATGTTTTCTCAAGCTTGGGACTGCGGTCAGTGAACACTGCTTGTCTATTTGGCCTTTACTCCCACTCCGTGTGGGACACAGTTGCGCAGGTGCTGCCACTGTGCCCGCAGGAGGACTGGGGCGTACTCTCCAGTGCAGTTGCCGAAGGGAGATACGCAGCGAAGTTCGCCATCAGATGTGGGCTGGGCACCGCCGACTTTCTAGGCAGGATGATTTCCACGTTGGTAGCCCTTAGATGCTACTCCTGGGTGTGCTCGACTGGCTTTTCGGGTTATGTCTAAGCTATGCTTTTGGACATGCCCTTTGATGCCCATCGCTTGTTTGGCTGCGTGGTGGACACTGCGCGTGAGTGCTTTAAGGAGTCTAGGGCTACCGCCAGGTCCTTGGGCCTCGCATCCACCTCCTGCCCAGTGCAGTCTACTATTCACCCCTTTCATGGCTACTGAAGGGGTGCCCTGCCACATTCCGCCAAGAGCCACAGGCCTGCGCAAGTTGTCCAGCCTATTTGCAGACTGGTACGTGGGACCCACCGTCGGGAGTCTGGGGGCCAGCGGGTGGGCTAGTCCACCAGCGCCCCCTCTGTCGTAGCCTCCTAGTTAGACCTTTCAGGGCTACCTTTTGCCAGTGGGCAGCAGGATTCACCATCACCTCCCCCACTGGCTCAACATCACGTCGGACAGGTGGGTTTTGCAGATATTTTGAAGGAGCTACTCCCTCCCCTTCAAGACTACCCTCCATCCATGCCACCTCAGACCCATCACATGTCGAAGGATCACTTGGCCCATCTCCAAGAGGAAGTTACTGCTATCTTGGCCAAGGGAGTAATTGAGAAAGTTCCTGCCCCAGAAGTAGGCCGTGGTGGTTGTTCACACTACTTTCTGGTGCCCAAGAAGGACAAGGGCCTGCGTCCTATCTTGGATCTCTGGAACGTCATCGGCTACCGCCGGAAGGAGAAGTTCAAAATGTTGACACTGGTTTCGGGTCCTGTCTGCTCTCGACCTTCGAGACTGGATAGTAGCATTGGACATACAGGATGCTTATTTTCATATCCCTCCCGCAGGCCCATTTGCGTTACCTACGATTCACTGTAAGCCACAAGCACTTTCAGTTTAGTGTGCTCTCCTTCGGCCTTGCCAGCGCCCCTCTGGTGTTCACGAAAGTGATTAAGGTGGTTGCACCTCATCTGTGCAGATCAGGGGTTCCAGTCTTCCGCTAACTCGACTACTGGCTGTTGAAGGAGGGCTTGCCCCAGGCTGTTGTCTCCCACCTGCAGACTATGGCCGGCCTCCTGCATTTGCTGGGGGTTCACCATGAATGTGCCGAAGTCACTCCTGATTCCATCTCAGAAGCTCCTTTTCATCTGAGCGGTTCTGGACACAGCGCAGTTTCAGGCTTATCATCCAGAGCAGCGAGTCAGGATATTCGGGCTATGATTTCGATGTTTCAGCCCCTATCCCAGGCTTCGGTCATAATGACCCTGACGCTACTGGGCCTAATCGCCTCCTGCATCCTGCTGGTGGACTATACAAGGTGGCTTAAGCGGGCTCTGCAGTGGGACCTGAAGTTCCAGTGGGCACAGCATCAAGGCAATCATTCCAATTGACACTAGATCTCGGAGGGTACTGCACACCAATTGCAGTGGTGGCTAACGAACTGGGATGTTATGTTATACTAGTTTTATAGAGCGCACAGCTACTCAAAGTATCCCGGCGCTGCTACCAAAAAAGCCTACCACAGAACCAGCTGAAGAATCCGAGCGTCAGGAGGGGAAAAGGCATCAGAACAGCAGTGTTTTCAATTTCTTCTTAAAAACTGCCGGGTCTGAGACCATCCTGAGGGCAAGAGGGAGCTCATTCCAGGCTAAGCCAGCTTTACGAGTGAAGGAACAGCCGCCCAGCCGGTGGCGTTTGAACCGGGGGGGTCTGTATAAGGAATTGGTCCGACGACCGCAATTGTCTGGAGGGCGTGTAGAAGGCAAAGCTCTTCTGAAGGTAGAGTGGGCCCAGCCCATACAGAGCCCATTGGACAATGGACAACATTTTAAATTTAAAACGAGACTCGACTGGGAGCCAGTGTAGGAGGCGGAGATGGGCCCGCACACTCTGCCAGGGAGAAAGTCCCAGCAGAAGTCTTGCTGCCGCATTTTGGACTACCTGCAACTTCCTGGTAAGATACCCCGGACATCCCACCAGGAGAGCATTAGAATAGTCGAGCTGGGAGAGGATAAGTGCCCGGACAAGCATTTCTTTGGCACCAGCTGGCAGGAGAGGGAGAAATTTTCGCAGCGTTTTTAAGATGCCAAAGCAAGTCCCTGTGAGTTTCTTAACGTGAGTCGCAAAATTAAGGCTCTCCTCAAACCAGACCCCTCGATTTTTTGCTAGACCCTTGTCAGACTGGGGGGGTGGAAAGTCAGATGGCCAGAGGGTGACTCTAAAGTCTGCAGGGAACCGGCCAAACAAGAGCACCTCGGATTTCTCTTCATTGCACTTAAGGTGTGCATTAGACAGCCAACGAAACACTGAAGAGAGACACCGTTGCACAGTGCTGACTGAGTCCTCACCCCTTTTCCAGGTAAACAGTAACTGCGTGTCATCCGCATAAGCCATCACCTTAGCCCCCAGTGACTCCGCCAGGTAAACCAGGGGAGTCACGTAGATGTTGAACAAAAGGGGGCTAAGGGAGGAACCCTGAGGGACGCCGGTGGAAAGAGGAGTGGGCTCCGAGGTGCACGGGGGCAGCCAGACCTGTTGTGACCTGTCTTCCAGAAAAGATGTGCACCAACTCCAAGCAGTGCCAGCAATGCCGATGGCATTGAGCCGCTCAAAGGAGAGAGTGGGGAACAGTGTTGAATGCCGCAGAGAGATCCAGCATCACCAGAGCTGCTCTCCCGCTGGCATCCAAACAGTCACAGATAGCTTCCGCCACCTTCAACAGTGCTGACTCCGTGCTATAGGAGGCACGGAACCCTGATTGCGCCGGATGGAGCAAACCCGCCTTCTCCACAAAGTTGGTGAGCTGCGAGGTGACTGCCTTTTCGCAAACCTTGGCCAAACTAGGTAGCAGAGAAATGGGTCGGTAATTGGCCGGAAGGGCCGGATCAAGGCTAGGCTTCTTGAGCAAGGGGAGTAAAAGTGCCTGCTTCCAAGAAAGCAGGACACAAGCCTTCCCGAAGCGACTGGTTAATCAGGATATTGACTTCCGGGTTGATCGTGTCGGCCAGTTCGGCCAACAGCCTGGCCACGCAGGGGTCCTTCGGGGGGCCAGATTTTAGTGCTCCAAGGATTCTGCGAGACCAAGAGGTCTATAGGACAAAACGCCAAGAAGGAAAGACCTGGATCCCTCTCCGGAACATACAGTCGAGTAGTCGGGGTGGGATTAGAATTTTTCGGGAAAGAGTCTTGAATATCACTGATTTTTACCCTAAAATGATTGGACAGGATGTTACACCAAATATCCGAGGGGGGAGCCACCACCTCCTAGGCACGGGGCGTAACGAAGCTCTGCACAATTGCAAAGATTTCTTTAGCATTGTTATTCGCCCGGTCGATGCGAGTGGCAAAATGCTTGCTTTTAGCCATAGCAATGGCTAGATAGTACATTTTCTGTTTGGCTCTGAGCGCCTTTTTGGCGATAGGACTGTAGCTGCTAACCCGCCAAGCTCTCTCCAAAACCTTGCAGTCATGCTTGAGAACCTTCAGCTCCGAGGTAAACCATGGCTTGGAGGGTGTCTCCCTCCCCAGTTTACCGGAACCCGGTGGCGAACGGGTCGTAACTGCATTGCTAATCCAGCTTGAGAATGAAGTGACATTGTCCTGAAGAGCGCCCAAGAGAGTAGGGCGTGAGGCTGCCAGGTGACCGCCTAGGAGAGCAGTATCCAGCTTCCTGGCTGTGGGGGTGCGGTGGCCCTGAGCTAATATGCACTGGCACGGGGCTCGCCATGAAAAAAATATCGGGAAGTGATCAGACCAAGTGATCGGGCATGGCTTGCTGACTTGCAACGGGAAGTTGGAGCAGATAGGATCCAAAATATGACCCCCCTTAAGGGTCGGATCCGTCACCCATTGAGAGAGCATTGCCAACTGGAGATTATCCATAAAGACAGCGGAATCGGTCGACTCCCCAGAGTTGAGATGTAAATTGAGATCTCCCAAGAGGAGATAGTTGGAGAACCTTAAGACTCTGTCCGCAATGGCATCACCACAAGCATCCAGAAATACGCCCGCTGAGCCCGGTGGGCGGTATATTAGGGAGCCACCCAATGTGAAATGGGAGGAGAGTTGGAGGTTAAAATCCAAGGCTTCACAGCCCTCCCAAATGGCGGGAGCATCCCACTGAAGAACCCAGTGCTCTCTGTACATAATAGCCAACCCCCCCTCTCCCAATTGGGCGGTCGGTCCGATGGATTTTGTAACCCGAGGGGGTGGCCAGAGCAACAACAGGATTAGAAAATGCGTCCAACCAGGTCTCCGTGATAAATAAGAGGTCTAGATCATTGTCCAGCACCAGATCGTCAATGTCAGCGTGATGATGCCTCAAAGATCGCAAATTGATGAGGCTGGCTTTAAAACTAGCCTGATGTAGGGGCTCGGCACTCCGAGAGAGTGGAGGGAGCTGAGTAGATGGTGAATATCCACAATCCAGACACGTCGAGACATTCTCGAATCCTGCCGTGTTGGTATGATAAGAAGGGCAGCGTGAGCCCTTTCTTCTAAACCTCCTTTCCCGGCTGTTCATCCGGAGTTGTCCTTCGCACTAGGCCTTCTTTCCTTCCCAAACTGGTTACCTCTTTCCACATAGGACAGACCATCACTTTGCCCACCTTCTTCCCGTCTCTGCATCCTTCTAAAGCGTAAGAGAGGCTCCACCATCTGAATTCAAAACGTGCGCTGTCGTTCTATCTGAATCGCTCAACAATTCCGGGTGGATGACCAGCTCTTTGTTGGGTATGTAGGCACCAAGAATGGTCAGGCCGTGCAAAAACGAACCATCTCCTGATGGGTCTTTCTTTGCAACTAAATCTGCTAGTCCTTATCGAAAAGGAACCTCCAGTTGGTTTGCGTGCCCATTCCACCAGGGTGATGGCAGCCACTGCTGCTTTGGGACGTGGAGTTCCCCTTCTTGACATCTGTCCGGCAGCTACGTGGTCTTCAATGCACACATTTACCTAGCACTACTGCCTGGACAGCCAAGTCCAGGCACCGACCCCTCCAATACCGACGACGCTGCCTGCAACCTCAGACGCGGGATCAATGACTGCACCAACACCCTCGCCCTGCTGAAGAAACCCACCCACAGACACCAGCAAGAGAGCTATCTGGTTCACCCCAGAACTCCTAGCCTCCAAACGAACATGCCGGAAACTAAAGAAGAAATGGCACAACGAAAAGACACCGGACAGCCTAGCAGCCCACAATGATGCCATCCACAAACACCATCACCTCATCAGGTCTGCCAAGAGGACCTCCTTCAAAGACAGCCTCAACGACAACAAAATTCCCACTAAGCTTAGAACGATGCGGCTCTTTGAAGATGCAATACTACCGCCTGCTCCTGATACATTGCTCCTGCAAGCAGACTACCTAGCAGCGTAATACCCCCTGCAAGGGGCTCTAATGCTGTATTCCCTCCTCCTGCCGGCACATGCCACTCCTTTTATTCTGACTCTTACCTCCTCCTTTTCTCGCCTATCTACCCTTCCTCTGACGCTTCTTGATCTTTGTTTTTGTTTTTTTGGGAACTCTTGCCCGTGAATCCAAGATCTGGTTCCTCAGAGGTTGTGTCCATCCCTGCTTTACCTTGAGATAGTACAATCTAATGCACTATGCGGCTGGCCCCACAGGAGTTGTAGGCAACATGCTGTGTTAATCCTTGCCCCTTGTGTTGCCTTTTTGTGTAACAAGTGAACCGCTTGCAAACGCGGCCAGCCTTGTATAGGGTTGTAGGCTTAACGCTGTGTACATTTAGACCTGTGCCCTGTTCCCCCATTTCTTTATTTTTCTTTTTCCCCCTAAACTTGAAAGTAAAAAAGACTTTGAACAAAAAAAGACAAGGCGGACCCGAGAGACCTCAAGAACTTCCGGCCCATCTCCCTACTTCCGTTCCCAGCCAAGGTCATCGAGAAGATAGTCAACAGACAGCTAACCCGATACATCAAAGAAAGCAGCATCCTGGACCCATTCCAATCAGGGTTCCGCAGCAACCACAGCACCAAGATGCCCTCATCGCCGCCACTGTCTACATCAGGACCCTGCTGGACAACGGTGAGACCGCGGCCCTCATCCTCCTGGACCCCTCCGCCGCCTTCGACACTGTCTGCCACCACACACTAGGCACACGCCTCCACGACGCAGGGTTCCGAGACGAGGCTCTGGAATGGTCCACCTCCTTCCTCTCCGGCAGAACCCAGAGCGTCTGCCTCCCCCCATTCCGATCCAAAGCCTCCAAGATCATCTGTGGTGTACCCCAGGGATCATCCCTTAACCCGACACTATTCAACATCCACATGGCCCTGCTCGCACAAGTCGCCCAGCAGCACGACCTCAACATAATCTTCTATGCCAACAACACCCAACTGATCCTCTCCCTCACCAAGGATCCCCCCACTGCCAAATCCAACCTCCACGAAGCAATGAAGGCCGTCGCCGACTGGATGAAGATCAGCTGACTGAAGCTGAACACAGTCAAGATGGAGGTCCTCATCCTTCGCTCCAACCCTTCAGCCTGGGATGACTCCTGGTGGACCACGGCACTGTGGGCAGCCCCAACCTCCATCGACTACGTACGCAACCTGGGAGTCATCCTCGACTCAACACTCTCCATGACCAAGCAAGTTAACGCAGTCTCCTCCTCCTCCTGCTTCAACACCCTCTGCATGCTCCGCAAGATCTATGGGTGGATCCCGACAGAAACAAGAAGAACAGTCACCCAGGCCCTCGTCAGTAGCAGACTCGACTACGGAAACGCCCTCTACGCGGGAGCCCCGGCCAAGCTCATCAAACGACTGCAAAGCATTCAAAACGCCTCTGCACGCCGGATCCTCGACGTACCACGCCGCAGCCACATCACCCCCCACCTGGGAAACCTGCACTGGCTCTCAGTCAACAAAAGGATTTCCTTAAAGCTCCTCATCCACGCACACAAGGCACTCCACTAGACCGACTGACCGAGCCTACCTCAACAGATGACTTCATCTACATCCCCTACCGCCAGATCTGCTCCGCCAACCTCTCCACCGTCCCTCGCATCGGAAGAACAACCACCGGCGGCAGATCCTTCTCCCACCTCGCCGCCAAGACCTTAAACACCCTCCCACTGAGCCTACGACAGACCCAAGACCTGCTGAACTTCAGGAGGCTACTCAAGACCTGGCTGTTTGACCAGTAGCTTCCCCTCCCTTCCCCCAGCACCTTGAGACCCTCAATGGTAAGTAGTGCGCTCTACAAGTTCTTGATTGATTGATTCTGGTAACATACCTGTGCAACACTAAAACCAGCATTAATGCAGACCAATAAGTTCTGGATTGCAAATGTTGGACATTAATTTTTACCTGCTTTGCCCATGGTGGGACAGAGATATATGCCTGATGTTTCAAACACAAGACTTCAACAGGATGCTTTTGCAAAAGATGAGACCATATACAAATATTGAGTGTTCATGAAGAAATGGATGGCGGCTCGGAAACACCTCTGAAAAGTAAAACATGAGGGCGGAGGAGATCAGGAGAACTGTATTTCAAGAGAAATTAGACTGCCTATGAATTTTAATGATGGGAAACACTGCAGTGTTCGCTACAGAGATAGCAATAGGCCTGTTCAAAAAAATCAACATGTTCTCCGATTATAGACATTGTTTGTCAGAAGAATGAATGTATTGTCATATCAAGTTCAAAAGGTAGAAGTAAAAAACAAACCGCGCATGGGCTCAAACACCAGAATTGCCATATTGTGTAATCACTTGCCTCACCAAAGTAAGTGGAAAAGTTTAAAGATTAGAAAACACCTGGCACACAGTTTGTAGAGGTTTACTCCTTCATGGTTGACTATCACCTAAATAGGATTGCCTAAAGATAAATACTTGATCTGGAGATAAGCAAGGATCCAGTTGCTAATATAACCAACATTTGCAATGCAATAGGTCTTGCATTTACTCGAGTTTAATCTATTGGCTTTGTAAATGACTTTGTCTTTTATGTTTTAAAAACCAAAACATAAAAGGCATTGTCATTTACAATGCCAATAGCTCAAACTCGCGTAAATGTGAGACCTATTGTTGTGGTAGTGTGGTTGAGCAGCCGTAGGCTAATCACTCAAATAAATCTGTTTTCAAATTATTAAAATCCATAAAAGGCAGAGAAGAAAAAACTAAATACAAGTTTAAAATGCACAAATTATGAAATTTCGAACAGTCCCTGTGGTGATTTCCATACATAAAATAGAAACAGATAGGCTTATCAAGGTGTGTTGGACATTTGTTGCATACTCAGTCAATAAATGATACACACGATAAGGAGTTCAAACCAATTTAGAAAATGACACTTATATTTTTAGACACCAAGAACTTCGTTATCGGGTAAGTACTTTTTAAAATGGCAGTTTTGAAGGAAACTGGTAAATAAGGTTGTATTGTCTCTGATGCGGTAATGTTATCCTATGGGGGGAAACCGATATACTGTGTACATGTACTTAGTAGCAACTTCCAGGGCCAATTTTATGGAATTAAGGTAAGGATGGTGCAAGGTCCAAGGCAGCACCAACACATCACTGTTGTAGGCTCTGGGGTGCAGAGGTGCTTTACCGCACCGGGTGCCCATTAGGGTTCAATGGGAAACGATTCTGCTGAAAGCTGGGACTGGGGGGAGGTTCCACAGGCGGCTAGGTCTTGGAGGTGCTCTGGCACTTAGGTACACCATTGGCTCACTTGGGCTGTGGGGTTTGGGTGCAGTAGGCATCAGGTCCGTGCTGTGGAAGACACTTGCAGTTGAGATGGCCTGCACAAAAAGGATTGAGGCAGCAACTGGGAGCCCAGTATGGGCAAACCCAAGGTTAGGTTGGACTTGGGAGGGTCTCAGGACCTCATTTACACCATTGGCCCACTTCGGGCTGGGTGGCATGGATGCAGTGGTGCTTTCTGGTGTTGGGTTAATGCGGTCCGGAGTCGCTGTTTTTCGCACGTGCAAGAAAGTAGCTCCGCTACTCCACAGGAGATGCCTGTTGCTCCTGGAAGTGCCGTCAGTCCGCCCAGCTTTTGGAGACAGAGCAGTTGCAGGTCGAGTCATCTTTGGCACAACTGTCGGGGCTTTCTGTGTCCTCCTTAGGTTGTCAGAATCTGCTTTCCTGGTGCCAAGGACTCCCCTAAATAACTAGATTTAGGGACGTTAAGGTGAGAGAAGGGTGGTAGCCAACGGGCTACTTACCCTTCAGGTCACTACACCCCCTATATGACCACTTATTGTGGAAAATGAATACAACCCTATCCCAGAGTTCCTAATTCTGCAATCCCAAAGATGGTGGAATTTACCTAAAGGGGGGCACATCAGGCAGCTCACCTTAGGTGTGTGACTGGCCTGGAAGTGCACCGTGCCTCCCTGCATATCTCATTTCTCCCCTGTCCTGGTGCCAAATGGGCATTTTCCCTGCCTGGGTAAGCCCTTGTCACGTACACATATCCAAGGCGGCTTTTGAAGCCTCCTGCCTTGATATGCTACTTACTTATCCATCCTGCTTGGAGGAGGTGACATCACCTCTGATCCTATCAGAAATTGTTTCTGCCCTCAGAGTGTAAGCGCTCACCTGCTACGGGTCAGCAACGGGTCTGTGGTGGCAGGCTGGTTGACACCAGTCAGCCCGCACACCAGAGGCTAGGAGGCTTTCAGGGGACACCTCTAAGGTGCACTTTGGGTGCATGCATTAATAAAGCCACCACCAGAATCAGTGTGGGTTTATTAATGCAAGGTGTTGGATCCCAAACATCATAGATTTCAGTGAAGTCATCATGTATCTGGGAAACTAGTTTTCACCAGTGTCCAGCACATGTGCCTAAAATGGCTTCTCTGTTCACTTGTAATATCCAAGAATTGACTTGGACATCACAGTGACATATTTGTTCATACAGATTTGCCCACACATGTAGTATAGTGCACCCTGCACTAGGGTTGTAAGGCCTGCAGTAGGGGTGGCTTACCTATACTGTACAATATTTCTGGAGGCATTGGACACAGGGATGTGTGCCATGTCATATTTTCACTTTTATCTGCACCAAGACACCCAGCCTGAAATGGCAGTCTGCATGCGTTAGGTGAGGGGCCCCTTAGGGTGGCACAATGCATGCTCCAGTCCTTAGGGACCCTCTTTAGTCCCCACGCCTTGGGTGCTCTAGGTACCATTTGCTAGAGACTTATAGGGATACTAAAGGTATGACCAATTGGAACAATTGTACCGTTTAAGGAAAGAGACCTGGCCCTGCAGACCTGGTTAGCACGAACCCAGTACACTTCTTTCAAAAATGCATAAGATAACAGGCAAAAGGTAGCGGTGTCCAAAAAGGATAGAGAGGGGCTCCAGAGGGACAGGGCACGTTTTTTTGTCTACCCAGTCAGGGTAAGCCTCTCTTTGGGTGTCTCAAAAGACTCACATACACTTCATACTCCAATAATGATTTCACTCATCATTTCTTATACTCCCCTTGAAGCATCAAGGCTAGACCCCACACTCTTATATTATTAAAGCAAAATGATGTATCTATACTGGACGATGATTCGATTACAATTGAATATTAAAAATGTTTTAAAACCAAATTTATAACTATTTAAGCCACTAATCTATTTTGGTCATTGTTCATAATTGCATACAGATAAAAGTTCAGAGATCCTTTTTTTTTTGTGTCAAAACCACCAATTCTTTATACAAGAACAATTATTTACTCAAATACATAAACATAGACCAGGACACAGAGAATACAGTAGACAATGACCTGTGTCTTTAAGCTGCTAATCTATTTTGGTCATTATTCGTAGCACAGAGTATCTATGAATCATTAATTTCTACTGTGTCATTCAATGCCTGTTCGATTCAGAGTTCAAATTACATCGGATTCCCAATAATTAGAGCCACCATCAGGATGAACAAATTTCTCCCACAATCTCAATAAAAACAATAAGTATACAAAAGACATTAAAACAATAAGCCCAGTGTATTCTTTATATATATATATGCACTTTTTTCACTGTTTGGCAGTTACTATTTAAAACGCAAGCATTTCCAACTCTGACTGTCTGTGAGCAAGGGCGAATGCCCGAAACGCGTCAGATTGCTTGGTTCAGCTTTTAAATAAAAAAATCTGTGCTTTATACTTATTGGATCTGCGTAATTTCCTGGGTCGCTGTGGTCGGAGCCTGGGTGATTGCACTTGTTGGATATATATATATATATATATATATTCTATCAAAGCTCCAAGGTGGGAGGTGTGGCCTCAATGCCAAAATGACTGTTGCGCCGCTGAAGAGTGCAATGAGCACGAAACGCGTCTTGCGTGAATCGACAGGCATGCTGTAAACTGAATCCGCCCGCCGATCCGGCTTTTACCTCATGAAGGTTGCTGCAGTGGATGTCAGAGTGCTTCTCCAACAAGTGGGAACCTTGGAGCTTTGATATATATATATATATATATATATATATATATATATTTGTATATATAATATATATATATTCCACTGTCCTCCATTTCATTCATTCATAATATTCAGTAATTCAGCATTAATGTCCCCAATTCCATCTAGTGGGTGACCCCCCCCTTACATTCTCCACGGTTTCCATATCAACTTATTATACACACCCACTCTTACAATCATTCATTCATTGTTTCATACCTTCCATTCACGCTAATGTCCTGTCATTTATCGTGTTTCCATACCTAGAATAATTATTTTCAGGGACACATTTTGAAATGAAAAGTATTTATATAGCCCAATGCGGACATCCTTTATATCTGTACGTCTCTTTTAAAGGGTGACTTTTCCTCTTTGTCTTTCTTAAGTTGTATATCCATTAACTGAACTCATGATCTGAAAGAGACATGTTAGTGATCGATTCCTTACCTTAGAATGGATTCCTTACCTTAGAATGTCCCCAGGTGTCAGGCTGGATCCGGAAAGTTTTTTCGTCCGCAGTACCCCTGCGCGTCAGTAGGTGGCGTCGTGCGGCTCCGCGTCCGTCGCTGGCGTCGTAAGCGCTGAGATGACATCACGGAGACTATTTAGGCACCACCCATGCGCGCTGACGTCAGTTATTTCTTTTTCCGCGCCAGCAATCGCAGATCCGGTTGGAGCACGTACCCTAGTCACTGTTCGACTAACTTTTTTGAGACTTTTGTCTCTCCTCTTTTTGAGTCTTTGACTCCTGGTGCCAAGTAGGGATGCCTTGATTTAAATCCTGTGGGGCCTGTCGCCGTACGATGTTGGTGGTGGACCCCCATGACATTTGTCTCTGTCTGGACCGCGACCATGACTCTCGGTCATGTCCCGACTGTGGAGCCATGGCTCCGAAGGCTTTGCGGGAGCGGTCCCAAAAGCTGCTGGAGGCCTGGCAGTTGTCTTCACGCCATTCAAGGTCCAGGGGTCGCTTGTGGGGCTGCCCACTGAGCCATCATTGCTCCTAGGGGTCCAAGTCTTTGCCCTCAGAATCAGGTAAGAGACGTCGCAAGAAAAAGTCGAAGGAGCGCGTTCGCTCTCCGACGTCCTCCCCGTTGGTCTACGGAGGCAAACGAGGGAGCCAAGGGTTCTTCCTCTGTGGAGCCTGGAGTCCTGTAGCCTACCCACCTTACCCGGGTCCATTGGCGACTCCGGGCCAGGTGCAAGAGATTCTTGCTGCCATGGACCGCCTTTTCAGGCCTAGGGCTCCTACCGGCGCGCCTTTGGTGCCCCGCAGTCTCTATGGAGGGCCTTTGCTCGCCTTCGGCTCTGGCGCCGTCGGTGGCTCCGGCCCCGGCGCCGCAAGGTCCTCCGCCGGTGGCTCGGGCCCTGCGGCCACAGCGGCGCTGGCGTTGAATCCGTTCCTTTCCGCCTCTGCCCCTGCCCAAAGTTCCGGGCAATTTTGCCTTGGCTCGGGACTCAAAATGGGAGATGGTGCCGGATCGGCATCATTCCTGATGCCGTTGGAGCATTTGTTTACCCCTGTGCCTCCCCCGCCGATGCCGCCTGTGCCTCGGGCGGTGGAGGATGAGGATGACTGGGAGGGGTAGGAGGACCCTCTTGCACGGCAGTGCGAGTCCGAACATGAATTGGCAGAGGAATCGGAGGATGCAGGTGGCCTTGACCTCTCCTCTGAGCCGGGTTGTATGTCTCCTCCCGCTGTCATGGAGGAAGGTGCCACTTATTCTGTGGTGCTCCCTAGAGCAGCTGAGGCCCTTGACCTCGATCTGTCTACTGTCTCTCAAACAAACCTCCTTACTGAAGTGCCTCAGCCACTGGAAAGTTCTACGGAACCTCTACTTCATTGAGGCCTTAATGGATTTTTTGATGGGCACCTGGTCTAGACCAGGTGCCCATCAAAACGGGGTTTTTGTGGACAAGAACGTGGTCTGGCATCATCGCCTGGCGCCGGGTGACCTTGCCTTTTTGACTATTCATCCGATTCCGGAGAGCCTGGTCATTCAGTCCTCCACTTCCCAAAGTGCGGTCCCTACTGCCCCGCCGGATAAGGAATCGAAAAAGCTGGAGCAATTTGGAAAAGTTATTTTCCTCTGCCAGCCTGGGGCTGCGGTCAGTCAACACCGCATGCCTTTTGGGCCGCTACTCTCGACACAGTGGTGCAGACACTGCCCCAGTGCCCTGAAGAGGTTCGGGCTGTCTTTTCCCAAGCTGTTGCCGAGGGTAAGGATGCCGCTAAGTTCACCATTCGGTGTGGGCTGGACACCTCAGACTCTTTAGGGAGAGCGATCTCCACAACAGTGGCCCTGTGTCGCCTTGCCTGGCTGCGGTCCACTGGGTTTTCGGGAGATGTCCAGAGTTCCCTCATGGACATGCCCTCTGATGGTACTCGCCTGTTTGGTGATAAGGCAGACAGTGTGCTGGAGCGTTTCAAGCACTCTCGGGCTACGGCCAAATCCTTAGGTCTCTCCACCACATGCCCGGCCACGTCTACCTTTCGTTCCTTTTGTGGCCACGGAAGGGGTGCCCCTGCACGTTCGTTCAGCCAGAAGCCTGCACAGAACCAAAATCAGCAAGGCCGCGGGCGTGGAGGCTGCCGTGGCGGCACAGGGGGCCAAAGGGCGGGTCAGTCTACCTCCGTCCCCTCAGCATCCGCCTCAAAGCCTTCCTAGTCCGAGCTTTGGGGTGCACCCCACGCCTGTGGGCGGCAGGATTCAACATCACCTCCCCCCCCCATGCTTTCTGGCACTTCAGACTGGTGGGTGCTGCAGATCGTCCGAAGGGGTTACTCCCTCCCCTTCTAGTCGACCCCCCAGACATGCCACCTCAGTTCCACTGCATGTCAGGGGATCACTTTGCGCTTCTCCAGCAGGAAGTTAAGGTCCTCCTGGCCAAAGGGGCCATCAAGGGGGTTCCTGGGCCAGAAGAAGGATGTGGTTGTTATTCCCACTACTTACTGGTCCCCAAGAAGGACAAAGGGGGCCTGTGACCCATTTTGGACCTCAGGAACGTCAATAGCTTCCACCGGAAGGAGAAGTTCAAGATGTTGACTCTGGCTCAGGTCTTGGCTGCCCTCGACCCTGGAGACTGGATGATAGCGTTGGACTTGCAGGATGCATATTTTCACATCACCGGCCCACCGGCGCTACCTGCGGTTCACAGTAGGCCAAGAGCAATTTCAGTTTGCCATGCTCTCCTTCGGCCTTACCAGCGCCCCTCTGGTGTTCATGAAACTGATGGTGTTTGTCGCAGCTCATCTGTGCAGGTCAGGGGTGTCAGTCTTCCCCTACCTCGATGACTGGTTGTTGAAGGCGGGCTCTCCCCAAACAGTCCTCACCCACCTTCAGACTACGGCCGACCTCCTGCATTTGCTGGGGTTCTCCATCAATGTGCCGAATTCACACCTGAGTCCCTCTCAGAAGCTCCCCTTCATCGGAGCGGTTCTGGATTCAACGCAGTTTCGGGTTTATCCTCCCGAGCAGTGAGTCTGGGATATTCAGACTATGATGCCGATCTTTCAGCCTCTATCCTGGGTTTCAGTCAGGATGACCCTTCGGCTCCTGGGCCTGATGGCCTCCTGCATCCTGCTAGTGCAACATGCCAGGTGGCATATGCGGGCTCTGCAGTGGGACCTGAAGTTTCAGTGGGCACAGCATCAGAGCAACTTGTCCGATCACATCCAGATCTCGGAGGGTACTGCGCGTCAATTGCAGTGGTGGGTCACATAGCACTATTGGGTCAGTGGCAGGTCCCTCTCCTTTCCCTTCCCAAACCGGACCACACAGTGGTTACTGATGCGTTCCTCCTGGGATGGGGAGGCCACTTAGGAGAGGCGGAGATCAGAGGCCTCTGGTGTCCGGTGGAATCCTGACTCCATATCAACCTTTTGGAGCTTCGGGCGATCCGACTTGCACTGAAGGCATTCCTTTCCTTTCTCTGGGGAAGAGTAGTGCAGGTGTTCAACGACAGCACCACCGCCATATGGTATCGCAACAAACAGGGCGGGGTTGGGTCATGGACCCTATGTCAGGAGGCTCTGCACCTCCGGACATGGCTGGAACATCAAGTTGGTTGCTCAACGCCTGGCAGGTTCTCTGAACGCCAGGGCGGACGAACTCAGCCGCCAGTGCTTGATGGATCACAAATGGCGTCTGAACTCTGACGTGGTGCAAAGTCGTTTTCTGCAGTGGGGAGAGCCTTGGTTAGATCTATTTACCACCGAAGAGAATGCGTAATGTCATCAGTTCTGTGCGTTGGAATTTCCAAGGCGGCACTCACTCGGCGAAGCTTTTTGTAGCGAGTGGAGTTGCGGTCTGTTATACGCTTTTCTACCTATACCACTTCTGTCCAGAGTACTGAAGAAGATTCGGCATGACCGGGCCCAAGTCATCCTTGTGGCTAAGGATTGGTATCCCGAGCTACTCAGCAGGACGATTGATTCCCCCAATCCGACTGCCTCTTCGGGAGGATCTTCTGTCTCAGCAGCAGGGAACAGCCCTCCACCCGAACCTGTCCAGCCTCCATCTTCATACGTGGAGATTGAGCGGCGACAGTTGACAGCCTTCGATCTTCCTCCCGAAGTCTGTGATGTCATTCTGGCAACCAGGTGTCCCTCCACTAAAACGGTATACGCCTGCAGGTGGAACAAGTTTGTGGCATGGTGCACAGTCAAGGCTGTGGATCCCCTTTCTGCCCCTCTTTCTGAGGTTCTTCTGTTCCTTCTCTCTTTGGCCCAGCAGGGCTTTGCTATGGGCACTATCAAAGGTTATCTTTCGGCCATCTCTGCCTTTCTACGGCTTCCAGATCAGCCTTCTCTTTTTAAGTCCTCGGTTGTTAATCGTTTCCTGAAAGGCATTATGCACACGTTTTCTCCTGTGCCGTTCATAATGCCTCAATGGGACTTAAACCTTGTCTTGACGTATCTGATGTGCGCTCCCTTTGAGCCCCTTCACAACTGTCCTTTGCGTCTTCTCACTCTCGAGACACCTTTCCTGGTAGCTGTCACCTCTGCCAGAAGAGTGAGTGAGTGAGTGCCATGCTCTTTCTTTTAAACCTCCTTTCCTTTCTGTTCATCCGGATAAGGTGGTTTTAAGGGCCCGTCCTTCTTTCTCCCCCAGAGGTTGTCATGCCCTTCCACATCGGGCAGACCATCATTTTTCCCACCTTCTTTCCACCACAGCATCCTTCAAAAGAGGGAGAGGCTCCACCGTCTGGACCCAAAATGTGCGCTCTTGTTCTATCTGAAGCGCACACAACAGTTCCGAGTGGATGACCAGCTCTTTGTTGGCTACGTGGGCACCAAAAAAGGTCGAGCCGTGCACAAATGGACCATCTCTCGGTGGGTCATTCTGTGCATCAACGCATGTTACTCGTTGGCTGAGAAGGAGCCCCTGTGGGGCTGCATGCCCATTCTACCAGGGCGACATCAGCCACTTCTGCCTTGGGACGAGGCGTTCCCTTGCAGGACATTTGTCAGGCAGCTACGTGGGCCTCGCTGTACACGTTTACCAAGCATTACTGCCTTGACAGTCAAGTCCGGAGAGATGGCTTCTTTGGTCGTTCTGTTCTCCGTGACTTTGTGGGGTAATCTTGTTTGCAGACCCACCACCGGGGTTGGTATTGCTGGGGTATCTATTCTAAGGTAAGGAATCTATCACTAACGTGTCTCTTTTAGATGCACAAGTTACTACTTGTGTAACAATATAATCTGTAAGACAGTTAGTGACAGATTCCTTACCGCCCCACCCATCCTCACCGTTCTGCGAACTGATTTCTAGGGTTAAGTTTCATGGCAATGGTGGTCCGTTTCTTGCATGGCTCGGCATTCCTTGTGCGGAAAGTTGTGTACCGAACTGACGTCGGCGCACATGGGTGGCGCCTAAGTAATCTCTGTGGCATCATCTCGGTGCTTACGATGCCAGCGACTGATGCGGAGCCGCGCAACGCCACCTACTGAGGCGCAGGGATATTGCTGACGAAAAACCTTCCGTATCCAGTCTGACGCCTGGGGAAATTCGAAGGTAAGGAATCTATTTTAAGGTAAGAAATCTATCACTAACTAATGTGTCTTACATATATATATATATATATATGTTCTCCAACATGCAGGTTGCCCCAATAAGGAGTGAAGCCACAGGAAGATACTTCGCACCTCAATTTATTCACATCATGCATGTAGGCAGCATTCCAGGTACAAACTTCCTTAAATGGATTTGGCCAAACGCGTTTCAGGAAATGAACTCCCTTCAGTGGCGCTATCAAGAATCATTGGAAACTCTGTTCTTGGCACACTTTATATTCCAAATGCCGGCCCAAGTGGGCGTGTCCCACGCAAGGTCCTCTGGGCATTGTAGTGCATAGTTCTCCACAAGTGCGGCGGCTTCTCAATGTCTTCGTATTGAAACGAAATTAAACCCCAGTGGGTGGAAGTCTCGTCACTGAATGTTGCCAGCCCCGCTTTAGTTGATGTGGAACCCGTGCGTCAATACGAAGACATTGAGAAACCGCCGCACTTGTGGAAAACTCTATGCACTACAATGCCCAGAGGACCTTGCGAGAGGGACACGCCCACTTGGGCCGGCATTTGGAATATAAAGTGTGCCAAGAACAGTTTACAATGATTCTTTTTTTTGTTAAAGGTCTTTTTATTGTTGCATCAGAAGTATCACAAATGCAAAGAATCAGCATACGGTAGAGCGTCAACATTCCGCTCTGGCTGTCAATCACGCAACTTTTCTTGTGTTACTGAATGTCACACCCCTGATTAGAACTCTTCGCTTTTAAACTAGCAACATAAAGAAGAGAATAATAAACCATAATAGTCCTTTAGACAGCAGGCCTCCAACCCCTCCCTCCCACCTCCCCCCTCCCGGTCCCCTTACCCTCCCGCTCTGGAGCTCCCATCCCTCTCATACATGGGAACTGGGCAATCAGGTACCCACATATCAATCATGGATCCCCGGCGTGCATTCTATTCCGTCCAGGGTCTCCTTGACCTCATGGTACTAGTTCGCATTGACTCATTCTAGTCCATGGTACTGCCTCCACTTAGCCCACACCTTCCGAAACTTTTTGGGGCAACCCCTGGCTTTGTAAGTCACTCTCTCCGCCGCCATGTACATATCCAGCCCTCTCCTCCATTCCTCCAGATCTGGTTTTTCGGACGCCCCCCAGCGTCGTGCGATATCCCTTTTCGCCACTACTAACGCCAATACCAGAAAGATAGTCAAGGGGCGAGATAGGTCTACTTCTGTAGTCATGCCCAGCAGTGCTAATCTAGGGTCACGTGGTATGTCCACCCCCAGTACCTCCTCTAGTTCCAGGAACACACCTTCCCAGTATCCCTGAATGACTTCACATCCCCAAATTACATGAAAAAAATCGGCAGTTTGCTGATGGCATCTAAGGCATGCCGAGTCAGGCACCCTACCCATTCTAAAAAGTCTCACCCTGTCAAAGTATGATCTGTGTAGTACCTTAAATTGGATGAGACGGAGTCTGGACTTAATCGCCACCTCTCGAGGGTGCATGAGGGCGAGCTCCCAGTCCAGATCCTCCATGCCTCCCACGTCCGCCTCCCACCTTTCTCGTAGGCCCTGTAGGTCCCCTAGCATGTTGTTGGTCAGGGTTTTATACGCTAGGGATACTGCCCCCCTCCCTATCTGTTCCTGCAGCAATCTACCCTCTAATGGCGCATATTCTGGGATGTCCGAAAGTGAAATGTTCTGTGCCCTCCATGCGTGTTTCAGTTGAGCGTATTTGTAATACTGGGTGTTGAGTAGGCCAAATTCATCTTTAAGCGCCTGGAAGGTTTTCAAGTCCCCCCTTGCAATCACGTCCCCCAGTGTGGAGATGCCGATGTCGTCCCACCGTCTAAAGCCTTTCAGCTTATGAAGCTCCCCTAGCCACTTGCAGCACCATAGTGGTGTCTGTCGAGTGGGCCTTTTGTCCCAACCCATTCTTTTTGACACTCTATGCCATGCCATTAACGTAATCCTGGTGGCAGGAAGGAACTGCTTTCCCATCGTCTCTCCATAGAGGTAGTGTAGTATAGTCTTGCTTGACCATTTAGATCTTTCCAAGGCATAGGTGGGGTGATCGGCTGCCGCATGTAGCCATTCGTTAATTGGGGTGAGGTGTTCCGCCCAGTAGTACGCCTCTAGATTGGGAAGCGAGATCCCCCCACTGTATTGGTTTCGCTGTAGTGTGGAAAGCGCCACTCTCGGCTGTTTCCCCAACCACAGGAAGGTGCGCAGGTCAGCATGGATTTTATTCAGGTCTTAGTCGGCAGAGGATAATATTCGTTCTGGAGTGAATAAAGAAACTTAGGCAGGATGACCATTTTATATAGCGCGGCGGGGCCCAATAAGGTGAGCGGGAGCTGTCTCCACCTGTCCATCTCTGCCGTAGCTTCTAGCATTATTCGGGCTAAGTTGTTAGTGAAAGAGCGCGTCCTATCTAGCGTTATAAAGATTCCTAGGTATTGAAAGCCGTCCTTAGTGTGTATAAGTAACTCTGGCAGGCACTCTCTCCGCTCATTGCCTTGTGGGTCGTAAAGGACCGATTTGTGCCAATTTATCGTGTGTCCCGCCCTCGCCCCGAACTCGCCTAGCTCTCTGAACAGCGCTGGGATTGTCTTATCTGGGTCTGTCACGAACAATAGTATGTCGTCGGCATACAGGGATATTTTTTCCTGTGTGGCATCCGAGTCACCCCATGTAAAGCCTCTGATTTCCTGATTCTGCCTAATCCTTATCGCTAGGATTTCGATGGTAAGGGTAAATAGAACGGGGGACAGTGGGCAGCCCTGCCGTGTTCCCCGTCCGATTGGGAACTCGCGGGACAACCTCCCATTAACCCGCACTTTCGCTCTCGGGTCTGAGTACAGGAGCTGAACCCATTTCAAGTACTTAGGTCCAAACCCAAACCGTTGGAGGGTCGCCATCAGGAAAGGCCAGTGGACTGCGTCGAATGCCTTCTCCGCATCCAGGGAGAGGAACCAGTGGGGTTCACTTCTCTCACGAACCTCCTGTAGCCAATTGTGGGTGCGACGGAGATTTAGTTTGGTTGCCCTGTCAGGAAGGAAGCCGAATTGGTCCATATGTACCAGCTCTGTAATGACCTGTCGTAGACGCCTAGCTAGAACAGTGGCCAGAATTTTCGTCTCTATATTTAGGAGGGAGATTGGGCGGTAGGAGGAACAGTCGTCTCTAGGTTTTCCCTGTTTGTAAATTGGTACAATAATGGCCAAGGCTAAATCAGGCGGGAGACTCCCTGCCCGGTATGATTCGGTGAATAGGGTCTTCATGTGCCGCTGCAACAAGTCTGCAGTTCGTTTAAAGAATTCCGCCGGGAAACCGTTGGGTCCTGGAGTTTTCCCTGGTTTCAGCGCCGCTACGGCTTCCGATATTTCCTCTAGGGTCAAGTCCGCCTCCAGGGCTGCACTAGCCTCTGTGGACAGAGTAGGCACCGCCATATCACTCACGTAGTGGTGGGCGTCCTCTCTGTCGCCCAGGTCCCTGGCCCTATAGAAGTCCTCATAGTAGGACGCAAAGGCTTCCGCTATGTCCTCATCCGTGTTCACCCGTCTGTTCCCTGCTAACGTCATCTGATCCACCCACCGTGTCGCGCGTTCCTTCCTGCTCAGCCAAGCTAAAAGTTTACCGGACTTATCCCCAACATCATACAGCCTGTGTAGTGTTGCCAGTGCCTGAGTGCGTGCCTCGTCTGTGGCCAGTTCCCTATATTGTCTCTGTGTGTCAAGCAGTTGTCTGAGGCGCGCCTCTCCTTTCTGCTGGTGGTACTCTGCTTCTAAGGTCAGGATAGTCGCCTCCTCACTCGCCATCTTGCCCTGTCGTTCCCGCCTAGCGTCTCCCAGCCTACTCTGGATACGGTCTCTGAGTACTGGTTTCATTGCTTCCCAGAGGGTAACTCCGGAGTCGACTGATCCTTCATTTTCAGCCATGTAGACCCGTATATCTGCTCGCATGCCCCAGAGTAGTTCCGGCGTTTGGATGTCTCATGCCGCTAATCGCCATTGAGCCCGCCTGTCCCTTCTCGCACGCCCCAAGTGTACATATAACGGGGAGTGGTCCGATATCCCTCTCGCTTTGTATTCCGCTAGATCCTCCGCCGAGACCTCCTGCCTGGATACGAAGATATAATCTAACCTGGAGAAGACCTTGTGGGCTCCCGAGTAAAATGAATATGTTTCTTGCGTAGGATGAAGCCATCTCCACACATCAGTGAGGCCGATGGTCGTCATGAGCCGCGCTAGGGCTGTTGTGTATCCTACTGTATGTGGTGACCCCGATCTATCTTGCATGGTGCACATCACATCGTTAAAGTCCCCTCCCACTACTTGTGTCGTGTCAGCCGTGTCCAGTAGGATGGTCGTGACTGCCTTCAGTGTGCGTGGCTGTAGCTTGGGTGGGGCGTATACTGACAGTATTGTGTATCTACGTCTTCTCCACATCCCCTGAACTCCCGCATATGTGCCCTGTGGGTCTAGCCAGGTGCGTGTAACCGTGAATGGCGTTGATTTTTTTATGAGAATCTCAACTCCCCTGGAGTCCGTTGTGTATCCCGCATGCGCCAGGACAGCATATCGTCCTCGCGCTATGAATGCGCATTGATTCCCTCTAAGGTGGGTTTCCTGGAGGAGGATGATATCAGGTGCCAGTCGTTTGAGGTAGGCGTTAACTAGACTTCTCTTAATTTTTGACCCCAGGCCGTTTACATTCCACGTTAGCACCGTGACCCCTGAGTCATTCCTGTGTGTAGTATCTAGTGTACTTGCCATCGTGTATCAGTGTCCTCCCCGTGTGGGACCTTGGAGTAGAAGTGACCCTAGGTATGGGCTGGCATGGCTCTGCTGTTTTCCGACGGACTCCCCCCTCCCCCCCGCTACCCTCAACAACCCCAACATGAGGTAATACAGGAACCAACTCACCCCCGCACCCCCCTCCCCACCTCCCTCCCCTTCCAGTCGCGTCCCAACCTGGGACCAAACTATCCACGGGAGAAGGCCTGTCGCCCTCCCACGCATCCCTCCCCCCACTAAGCAATAACCAGCACTAAAAACTCAAAGAACAGTAGGGGGTGTGCCAACTTGCTTGCTCCGCGTCGCCGAGCCGCCATCTTCCCCGATCCCTGTGCACCAGTGTTCACGAGAGTGAGTCTTGTGTGTCCGTAATCAGCCCTTGACCTGTAGAGTCCTGTTCCAGTTGCTGGATTTCTTTGGCCAGCGGATGCATCGAAGCACTCCTTTCGTCCTCCTCCTCTCCTCCGGCGTGCGGCCCTCCGATTCCTCCATTTCTTCTCCTTCTGAACGGATTCCATTCCTCAGGGAACTGAACCTCGAGCCCGCCACAGAGTTGTTACCCGGGGACGCCGATCTACCTCCTCTCCTGTCCTCCGTACCTCGTGTTCTGTAGGGAGTCGCCGGTGTCTTCTGCTGCGTCCTCCGTGTTCTCCGCCGCTGTGGTTTTGGTACCTCCCATCGTGGCCTTTCCCGTCTCGACCTGTCCAGTGCATCTCGACCTGCTGCTTCTCTACTATTCAAGATGGGGCGCTCCTCGAGCCATTGCCACGCATCCTCCGGGTGTGCAAAGAAGATGGATTTGTCCTTATAGATTATCTTGAGCTTGGCTGGGAAGAGGAGCATGTACGTAATGTTCAGAGACCTCAGCTTTGCCTTCACTGAGTCGAACGAGCGGTGCTGTTTTGAGACTTCCTGACTGTAGTCCGGAAAGATCATTATGCTAGCATTCTCCAAGCGGATCTCTCCCATTTTCCTGGCTTCTCGTAGGATCAGATCCCTATCGGCAAAGTTCAAGAAGCGCGCTATAACTGGTCTCGGTCTTGCTCCCTCCGGTGGTTTGGCCAAGAGTGCCCTATGCGCCCTTTCGATGATGAAGCACGGGGAGAACTGCACTGTCGGAAAGGTAGTTTTCAGCCAGTCGAGGAGGAAGGCGGACATGTTCCTCCCTTCAATCCCTTCTCTAAAGCCTACAAAGCGCAGGTTGTTGCGCCTTGACCTATTTTCGGCGTCATCCACCTTCCACAGTAGTTGACGGTGGGAGGCCTGCAGTTCCGCCATGTCCTTCCTGAGTGTAGTGATCGAATTCTCATTGTCGGTCAATCTCGATTCGGCCGCCGTTACCGTCAAGTTTCGGAAGTCCTGCCGCAATAGCGTCACCTCGGACCCTACCTCTCCAATTTTCGTTTCCAAGGCTGCCCGCGATGCTTGTATGTCCGTCCTGGACGCCTGGATGGCCTCCATTAACATGGCCGTGTCATTGCAAGTCCCAGGCTTCATGGACTGTTGTTCCACTACAGGACGTGGTGCCGCAAAGTTGTCCATTGGGCCCTGCCTCGTGGTCTTGGGTACCGGGTCTCTCTTTCCCATGCTTGCTCAGTCTGTATGCCGGGAGCTCCTTGTGTAAGTTCCCTTCCTCTGCGTGGCTTTGGAGCCTGGGCGTGTGCTGTGCACAGAGGTAGCACCTCTGGGTATCTCCGTCCTCTGTGCCTCGTTGGCGGCCTGTTCAGAAACTTCTCCCGCCTCAGCCCTGAGTCCCTCTAGGCATCTCAAGGTGCCGCCGGGGGCGTTGCAGTGTTTTGCAGGCAGGGCTCTGTAGTGCCCGATCTCTCCCGCTCCACTCGGCAGTCTATGTCCCAATGTGAGCACCGGGGCCCCCACCACAACAGGGCCGGTTCTTCTCGCCCCCAGCAGGTCTCGGCTCTCCGCTACGCCTCCCTCGCCGGTATCCGGCTCCCTGGGCGTCTCTACAGCGCAGCTGCCATGTTGGTAAAGGCGGGCGCTGTGAGCGAGCTGGGCCCCCGGTGCCGCGCAGGTTCGGTTCTCGCCTCCTCCGCCCTGACCTTACGTCCGCACTGTCTCCGCGGCGGCTCCCGGACTCACCCCGGCCTGGGTGGGGGGCAGCAGGGGGTCTCCGCCGTCACTGACCTCCGCAGAGTACGCTGGCCGCCATCTTGGGAAAGGCGGCCGGCCGCTCGCGATCGCCGCAATCCACCTCCTTCTCTCCGGCGGCGACGGTTCAGTTCCTCCCAGCGGCCAGGCAGGTCGCGGAGCCTCCGTCAGCTGGATTCAGTGCTGCAGGGCACAGCCGGGTCCTGAGGCGCGCATCTATCCTCCGAGCTCAGCGGTCGCCATCATGGTCGCCGAGGGTCACTGGAGCTGTCGTAGTTCACGGCTCCCTGGCGAGATCAGCGCTGCACCGCCAATGCGGCAGTTCTTTCCAGGTACCCGAATGTTAATTCTCTCGGTTGGTGCCTCTTCTGGATCGCGGGGGATATGTAATGTCGGATAATTTTGCAGCTCGGCCGGAGCTCCGTGCAGGCACGTCTAGTCTGCCATGCTGCTGGCCACGCCCCCAGTTTACAATGATTCTTGACAGCGCCACTGAAGAAGGGAGTTCATTTCCTGAAATGCGTTTGGCCAAATCCATTTAATGAAGTTTGTACCTGGAATGCTGCCTACATGCATGATGTGAATAAATTGGGGTGCGAAGTATCTTCCTGTGGCTTCACTCCTTATTGGGGTAACCTGCATGTTGGAGAATATATATATATATATATATATATATATATATATATATATATATATATATATATATATATTAACTTGTGCTTGTAGTGTAGTTAGAACTCCAACATACTCCATTGTATTCACCTTTGGTCCTGAAATATATGGGCCAACAGAGTTTCTGTGAAACGTTTTTTTTTTGTTAAAAAATTGATAGACTTATTCCGTCAATCACGTATGTCTTGGTTTATCTTTCCTACCTTATAATTTTTTGTGAGCTGGATGGATACAGTCGCTTATTTGAATATAGGGTAGTTCAATCGCCTTCTATATATATATTTAAAAAAACCTTTTTCCAGTCCATTAATTCCGTCCTGGACTTCTCTTCTGCTTTTAGTAGCCCGATACAGGGCCCTTTAGTGGGTGTGTGTGTGTCTGTCTGTCTGTCTGTCTGTCTAGGGAGCATTTTATTGCTTACGGGTATATGGAACCATTTTTTTCCCCCTTCATTGTAAATACCATTCTGCCTCCCTGCGCGATTATATATGATACACATTCACCTTTCCACACTAGAGCTTTAGGTGTTGAGAGGAGGCTGTAGCCAGGAGCTACTTTATTTTCACTTAGCACTCGTGACGGTGTTATTTTATTGCTTACTGTGTTTTTAAAATATTGAATTGAATTGCTCTTTAATCTGTGGCACCATCACGGGTACTCGAACCCTGCTCACCCCCACATCGTTTGGTCTCGCAGCCGAATAGCTGCTGTTGAGACCGATACTCTAGCTGGCCGCCATCTTAGGGGTAGAACGCGGGTTGCGCTCTAGCAGCCTGGCCCCTCCCGACCTCCCGGACTTAAAAAGCGCCTGGAACCGCGCGCACTCGAGCTCACATGAGCTTTAGGTGTTGAGAGGAGGCTGTAGCCAGGAGCTACTTTATTTTCACTTAGCACTCGTGACAGTGTTATTTTATTGCCTACTGTGTTTTTAAAATATTGAATTGAATTTCTCTTTAATCTGTGGCACCATCACAGGTACTCGAACCCTGCTCACCCCCACATCGCTTGGTCTCGCAGCCGAATAGCTGCTGTTGAGACCGATACTCTAGCTGGCCGCCATCTTGGGGGTAGAACGCGGGTTGCGCTGTAGCAGCCTGGCCCCTCCCAACCTCCTCCACTACAAATGACACCATCCATTCGCCCACACAGCGGGCGCGCCAAAGGCAAGCCCGTCTGCGCCCGTCCGTGCCAGTACGGGGCAAGGGGCACCTCACTCTGTGCAATTTTTTTACATACTCCTCTGAGGATCTCTGCAGTCTACACAAGACACCTCTAACGTTAGACGCGGATATACGGGACCGCCTTGTAAATCTGGGATTACTGCAATCACGTGGCAGATTTCCGGAGCTATTGCGTGTCCAGGGGAAAAACTCCACAACTATCCCCTCAAAACAGGTGACTATTCGGATCTCCTACTTGAACACACGCTCATTAGTGAAACACAAATTGGAGATTTTTACACTACTCTTGAATGAATCACCGGACATTCTGTTTCTTACCGAAACATGGCTGACTCCTGATTCCATTCCAGATATACTGACCGCTCTCCCTACAGATTACTATATACTCCACACTGATCGCTCTCCAGGAAAAGCGGGTGGTGGAGTGGCTGCTATTATTCAGCGTAAACATACTTTTACGACTATTACGCCCCTTAATTTGGGTGCTGCAGACAATGTAGTGATCAAGTTAGATTCTGATCACACCTCTCTGATCTGCATCATTGTCTACAGGCCCCCTCAGCCTATGCCCCTCTTCCCCCTCACCTTGAGCGAGCAGATAGCAAACTTAGCAACTAAATACTCAAATATTCTGCTCATTGGTGATTTTAACTACTGGTTCGGCGATCCGTTAGGCGGCCCTCATTCTCTCGAATTCACTAACCTCTTAACAAATTTTAATCTTACACAACATCTCTTAACACCAACGCATCAGAAAGGCCATATACTGGACCAGATCTGGACGACAAACCCGATTATTTCTGCCCTGAGGGTACTCCCATGCATATGGTCTGACCATTTTTTGGTCACATTCCAACTAACTCTGCCCAAAAGAGTCAAGCCCCCCCCTAGTTGAGGGTGGCTCAGTGAGATGCTGGAATACTATTGACAAGCCAGAATTTATGAACATTCTAACTAGCTCTATGCCAAGTCCTGTGCAGAATGTGGACATTCTCAGATCTCGCTGTGGCTAACAGCGAGCGACCACTCTGCACCACTAAAAAAGATCAGGATTAATCGAAAGGCAGAAGCTCATAAGTGGATTACCAAGGAATTAAAATAAATGAAACTGTCTCTCCGCCAGAGGGAGAGAAAATGGAGAGCTCGTTATGACTTAGGGGACAGGATCCTTTATAAACAAGAGCAGATAAAATATAATAAAGCCATTAAAGCAGCTAAGGTAGAACACTTCTCCTCGAGGATCCTCACCTCTTCCAACAAGTCGAGGGAGATCTTCTCGATTGTGGATGAGCTATCTAACCCGGATAGACTGTCACTTAAACCAACTCCTTCATTGGAGCTATGCGACAAGCTGAACACTTTCTTTCTGGAAAAGATTGTAGCTATTAAAGCTAGCATTGTATGCTCTCCATTAACTGAGCCTCTGACTGATACTATCATGAATACTTCTACAATGGACATCTTCCTTATAATTAATGCTGAATCACTCTCTCCTCTACTGTCTAAAGTAAAATCAGGTTCCCCCCGGGATTGTTGTCCACCGCACATACTGAGGGAGGTTTTTTCCATCACTCCTCAGCCTGCCTTGTCCTTGCTCAACTCCTCATTAACTCAAGGCTGTGTCCCTAAATCGTTTAAAGATGCCATAGTGGTTCCTCTGTTAAAAAAGGTCGGTGCCGATCCTTCGGAACCTTCCAATTATCGCCCCATCTCCTTGCTCCCTTACCTGGCTAAGGTGCTGGAGGCACACGTGGCAAAATGTATGTCCGACTTTATGGAACACACTGGATATCTGGACTCCCACCAAGCCGGCTTCCGGCCAGGTCACTCCACGGAGGTGGTTATCTTGGCAGTCCTGGACGAGCTCCGAAGGAAGGCTGATGCTGGAATCCCCCAAGCACTGGTCCTTTTAGATCTGCCTGCCGCGTTCGACACGGTGGACCACAAGATCTTGGTGGACCGTGTCGGACGGGCAGGCTTTCAGGGCAAGGCCTTGAAATGGATCGCCTCTTTTTTGGAAGATCGTACGCAGGCAGTTCGCTTAGCAAATTTCACTGCTTCTAGGTCGAACACCACATGTGGTGTCCCACAGGGATCTTCTTTGTCCCCACATTTGTTCAATCTCTACCTTCTCCCCCTGATTAAAGCTTTAAAACAGAGGAAAGTATCCACATTTAATTATGCGGACGACTTGCAGCTCTCTTTCTCCATAGATAATTCAACTCAGTCTATCACTAATTTTCAGGAAACTATGGTGTTTATCCGTCATTGGATGGATCATAATCAATTGAAGCTCAACCCCGGGAAGACGGAGGTGCTATTGATAGGAGACAGCTGCATCTTCTGGGGCCCCCACTATTGGCCTACAGAATTAGGGCCTTTTCCCAAACCCTCCTCCTCTGTAAAAAGTCTAGGGGTAACTATTGATAGAGATCTCTCTCTGAACACTCAGGTGGGTACAGTAATATCTAAATGCTTCTTTCAATTGCGAAAGATCCAGAAGATACACCACCTGCTCACCCAGGCAGCACTGATACAAGTTGTGATCGGATTGGTCCTGTCTCACCTAGACTATGAAAATTCAATCTATCTAGGACTCCCTTTGTATCAGATCAAGAGGCTCCAGCTGGTACAGAACCAGGCTGCGAGATTGATCTATCAGCAGCCGAAAGGGCAATCGGTAAGACCCCTAATAAAGAAGCTACATGGGCTTCCACTGCTCCAACGGTCCATTTTTAAAACAGCTTGCCTAACATTCAAGTCCTTAAATTGCTATAGCCCCATCTTTATTAATAACCTGATATTAAGGCACACTCCCACTCGCGATCTCCGTTCCAAATATCAAAATCTGTTAGTGAGTGCCAGGTTCAAACGGAAGCGACATGGCGGCCGTCGCTTCGGGTTCCTGGCACCACAACTCTGGAACACACTTCCATTAGAGATCCGCTCCTGCTCTGAGTTACTCCGATTCAGAAAGCAGCTTAAGACCTGGCTGTTCACACAGGCATATGAGTAAATTAGTCCTGCCCGCATCCTACTCTGAACAGCGCCATGAAACCTTGGTCTACGTGCGCTTTACAAATGGGTTATAACATAACATAACACTATTCTGCAAGGGGGCTCCCTCCTTTTGGTTCGCTATAATTGTAATAATCGGAGTCCCCACCTCTACAAATATAGGGAGATGTGTGAACCCACCCTGCCCATACGTTTTTTTTTAGTATGTTAATACCTGGAGTCGGCAAGTTTCATGCCCTGCCCAATTAGTATCATATTTTTCTTATGTCTACTGGCAAAAAAGATGAAGAGTTGAAGAGCGGAAAGACGGGAAAACCTAAATACATCTCTATTGCACAACTATTATGGAAATTAATAAAAAAGGTCTTGTTTATTCTTTTGGCGATACGATACCTATTTGTTATGTGTTTATCAGGGATGTTGGAAACACTAATGGTGTCCCATGTTTACAAAATTGGCATCCCACCCTCTAATGACGTCTCCTTAAGGGAACGGTCCTTGATCGTTTCTTACCTTATGGATGGCGGGACATGAATATAATACTCGTCATGGTAGGGTATTCAAATCTGTTTTTTACGCCGGGGTATTAATACTTTTCCTTACTAAGGCAAAGGTTACCAACCTGTTTGTATCAGTGGCCCAAAGTCTATGACGGGCGCCACCATCTTGAAGTGGTTTCTTCTCCTCCCAATTCCCTACGGTTATGCACAGCGGAAAACCCTACTCTCTAAGGAAATGCATTTTAGTCAAATACTTTTTCATCGCATGATCTATTTGAACCATTCATTATAATATTTTATTCTGTTTTAGTCTGTTATTTAGGTCCCTCAACCTATTCTGTCATGTTTCTGATAACAGATCGGCACCATCCCCATAACACATGGCTTTAGGACTTGGCCCTTTTTGACTAATGTGCCTAAGCTTATTGCTTTCTCCCACACCATTTATCTGACATGGTGTTACCAACTTAGATGCGTTGGGACACTTTGCCACTGCTAAACTGTGTCAAAGTGTATGAAGTAATATTAATTGGTTGTCCATGATTGGTATGTTTGTCTTGCTAATAAAGTCCCTAGTAAAGTGCACTATGTGTGCCAGGGCTGGTAATGCAAATGCTACTAGTGGGCCTGCAGCACTATTTGTGCCCCCCACACTAGTAGCCTTAAAATAGGAAACTCGGGTCTGCCATTGCAGGGCCTGCACACAGTTTGTTAAACTGCCATGATGTTCTGCCAAGTGCATTCACTTGCCAGACCCTACCCTTCCCTTTCTATGCACATCAGACACCCCTATGGTAGGTCTAGGGTACCCCCTGGACAGGGTGAAGTGCATGTGAAAGGTAGGACCTGTGCCAAGGTGTGAGACACGTCCTGACAGTGAAATAATCTCCATTTCGTTTTTCACTGTTCAATGGCCTTATTGCCCATAGGACAGAACGAGAAGACTGGGTAAAATGTTTCCAGCCTATCTTCCTAAAAGCTTAAGATGGAAAGGTGAAGTTTATTATGCCTGAACTCACAATGTAATAACCCATCTTTTTATGTAGGTGGTTTTTGCATTGTGTGTTCAGAAGCAACTCTTAGAAGTGGCTGAGTTTTTGTGCTCTGACAATTCTGTGGGTCTCTGCCTGGCTGTGGATTGACTGTCTGGATTTGAAAACGATAGGATCTGGGGAATGTCTTGACCCAGGGGAGGAGGTGAGACAGCAACAGGCTGACCTGCATCTGGAGTGTAGGGGGGGAGAAGCCCCTAGAGGTGAAGAGGCCTAGTTTGCTGCTATAAAACAATTGTCCCATCTCCTACTGAGTGATTGAGAATACAGACCCCCCACTAATAAAGGAAGAAAGGGGTCACGTGCAGTGAGGCACCCAGAACTGGTTTGCACAGGGGTCAGTGCCCCCTGAAACACAAACTTCAAAGCTATTGAGGGGTGTAACTATGAGAGCTGAAGACCCTGAACTTTGGAGAATGGCTTGATCAAGTGTGAACAAGACTGGAGCTACTTCATGGTCAAGAGGACCTCTGCCAAGGAAGAAACAACTAAATAGACAGAAGGATAGGACTGACCCTTGCTGTGTGATCTGGGGCTGGCCTGCAGTTTGCTGTTTCAACCATGGAAAGTTGAAAGGGACTTTGCTGTGTGCTGTGCCCCCCTGCTTGAAGGACTGTGCTGTGTCCTCAAGTAACTTATCCCCAAGGGCCTGATGTGAGCTGGCTCCCTGTTTGGAAACACAAACATTTCCAGGAGAGTCTCAGCTGCACTATGTGTTCGTGCTTGTTGTAGTCTAGTAAGAACTGCCCTATTATCGTAGGCACCTGGAGTCCAAGTGAGTCTCAGTGACGCTGTGTGTGTGCTTAGTGCAGCCTGAGACCTTCAGGAGGATCGGCCAGTGATCGGGGCGCCTGGATTCCAAGCAGGGATCAGAGACGCGGTTTATGTGCGCTTTCTGAGGATTGTCCAGTGATCCTGTGCACCAGAATCCAAGTGAGCCTCATCAACGCTGTGTGTGAGTGTGTTGTGCACCGTGAGACCTTCATGAGAATTTGCCTGGTTATCGTGTGCACCGGAATCCAAGTGAGTCTCATCGCTGCTGTGTGCGGGTGTGTTGTGCCCCGGGAGACCTTCGTGAGGATTTGCCTTGTTATCGTGTGCACCAGAGTAAAGTGAGTTTCAGTGACTCTGTGCGCGTAAACTCCGTGCAGTCGGAGACCTGTGTGTGGAATGCCCAGTGATGGTGCACCCGGAGTGAAGGAAGACTCGGCGACGCTGTGTGCATGTGCTTTGTGGCAGCCTGAGATCTTCGTAACTGAAGCGGCCCGGACCGGTAGACTCAGAGGAGCCGAGCCGCCATTGCCATTTCACAAAGCGGCATTGGAGGCCCAGCCGCTAGACGAAGAGAGGAGAGTGAGTTCACGCCCCACCAGGTAACGTGACTGACTCCTGGGGCGCGGGCTCGGAGGGCGACGCTCTTGGCCTCTCACTCTCGTGTTGGCATCGCAAGCCTCTGCTTCGGCTCGCGTCGTGGCCTGTATTGCCAAAGGAGTAGCGGTACTGGGGCCGGAGTGCAGTGCTGCACTTTGGGATAACATTGTACTGTGTTGGGGGCAACTGTGAGAGGCTGACTGCAAGTCAGAAGGAGAGGCGGAGAGACCGCCTAAGGCCCGGTGATTGGGGCCTGAGTGTACTACGTTGTATTCCATTCCTGCAGAACTGAGTACCTGACTCATATTACGCAGTGCATTTTTCCTGCATAACTAACTACCTGATAAGGGTATGACGTATGGCATTTTATCTGCATAACAAACTACCTGATTGTCGTATGACTCATTGCCTTATTTCTGCATAACTACCTTACCTAATTAGCTTATTGTGCATTGCATTATTCCTGCATAACGGATTACCTGATTAGTGTATACACATTGCCTTATTTTTGCAGAACAACATATCTGGTGGTTGTATTACGCATTGCATTATTTATCTTTCAAAGTGCCTGATTGTTGCGTTACGCATTCCATTCTTTTCATTGCAGAGTGTCTGATGGCTGTGTTACACATTACAGTATTTTTACATTACATAAAAGCCTCATTCTAGCATTACGAACTGTATGACATGATATTAGTACTGGAGGATGTTTAGAAGTGCGCATTGACATCGCCAGAACTTACGAGGGCTGGCTGGCCTAACAACTGGCCAGGAGAAATATTACACAACCTCGTATGTTGGTTTTATATTGTGTGGTCTTATCTTTTTACATAAAGTTTATACTAGTTTCATAAAACTCGTGTGGAGTTTATCTGCTGGGGCTTTCGCTCCGCTCTTTACTTCATCTTGTATACTTCATTTAGTTTTGGCCTTTTACTTAGAAGGGTAAGTGGTAGTATCGCTTTGCATCATGTGGGGAGTTCGTTCTTTGATCTCTCTTGTCCCTGCGACCTGCCATTGTATATGCTATGTTTATATTGGGTCAGACACGGGACTTCCTTTTTGATGCTAGTCCTGTTCTTTGAGTCGGTATCCGCCTTTAAAGCCTCTAGTTAGGTTCCATCTCCAGTTTGGCTAGGCTCATCCTTAGCTTCATATTGTATATCAGTCTCTTAAGTTGTATTATTATTTTCAGATCAGGTTTTCAGGATCGGGGTACTTAGCACGACCATCCTGTGTGGTGCAAGTCTACCGCCCATATATTTTTGGATTCTAGCGGAACACATGGTATGTGTGAGCACAATCTATATTCTTGCTATACACGTGTATCTTTATCTGGTCACCGTTATTTGGCTCTCTCCATTGTATGTGTGAGCACTATGTATATTCTTGCTCTTCACAGGGGATACACATGCATTTCCATCTGTTCACCGTTATTTGGCTCTTTTCATTTTTTCATTTTTCACTGTTTAGTCCATTCGGACCTTTATTTTTCTTCACTATATCCTCTTCTCTTGATTCTTTTTTTCGCCACAGTGTTTTCCTTGATATTAATCTGTACACTGGTATTGTTTTCTCCAGCAGCTGAATGTCATAGCTATAAAGTTTGTACTAAATTGATATGTAATTTCCTATTTTAAGTCTCATTGTCCCCTACAGATGAACAGACAGCTTGCCGCCTTCCTCGAGACGAATGGATCCCTCGACCCCTCGCAGTCCGGTTTCAGAGCCAACCACAGCACCGAGACCGCCCTCATCACAGCCACCGATGGCATCCGAGCCCTTCTCGACAACGGGGAAACAGCGGCACTCATCCTCCTGGACCTCTCCGCCGCGTTCGATACCGTCTGCCACCTCACCCTAGTCCAACGCCTCAGCAACACCGGCATCCAAGAGAAGGCACCGAAGTGGATCATCTCGTTCCTTGCTGGAAGAACCCAGAGAGTCCGCCTCCCCCCGTTCCGCTCCGAGGCCACCGAAGTCATCTGCGGCGTCCCGCAAGGATCATCACTCAGCCCCACCCTCTTCAACGTCTACATGAGACCTCTCGCAGCCATCCCACGCCAACACAGCCTCAACATCATCTCCTACGCCGACGACACCCAGCTGATCCTCTCCCTCAGCAGAGACCCCGACACCGCCAGAACCAGCCTCCACGAAGGGATGAAAGACGTCGCTGAGTGAATGAAGAACAGCCGCTTGAAACTGAACTCAGACAAGACGGAAGTCCTCATCCTTGGACCATCACCCTCCGCCTGGGACGACTCCTGGTGGCCCCCAGCCCTGGGCACCGCCCCCAAGCCGACAGACCACGCACGCAACCTGGGCTTCATCCTGGACTCCTCCCTCTCCATGACCAGACAAGTCAACGCCGTCTCCTCTTCATGCTTTCACACCCTCCGCAAGATCTTCCGATGGATCCCGATCGAAACCAGGAAGACGGTCACCCAGGCCCTCGTCACCAGCTGGCTGGACTACGGAAACACCCTCTACGCCGGAACCACAGCCAAGCTACAGAAAAGACTACAACGCATCCAGAACGCCTCCGCCCGACTCATCCTAGACATCCCTCGACGCAGCCACATCTCCGGCCACCTGAGGAATCTGCACTGGCTCCCCGTCAACAAGAGGATCACGTTCAGGCTCCTCACCCACGCACACAAGTCTCTCCACAACCTGGGCCCCAAGTACCTCAACGACCGCCTGACCTTCCACACGCACACCCGCCAGCTACGATCCGCTAGCCTCGCCCTCGCCGCCGTACCACGCATCCGAAGAGCCACCGCCGGAGGCAGATCCTTCTCCTACCTGGCAGCCAAGACATGGAACTCCCTCCCCATCCACCTTCGGCTGACCCAGGACCACCTCGCCTTCAGGAAACAACTCAAGACCTGGCTGTTCGAGCAGTAGCGTCCCCCTTCCCCCAAGCGCCTTGAGACCCTTCCGGGTGAGTAGCGCGCTATACACATGTTATGATTGATTGATTGATCATGATTGATTCAATTTCAAGATTGAGCCCCCTTGTTGTTGTTCTACTTTGTTGATTTATTTCGCAAAATTTTAAAGGAAAAGTTACGTCAACCAAGACTTGTATCTACTGCGCCCTGACGAAGGAACTGTGGACACGGGTCCTTTTCCGAAACGGGCGGCGGCGCCCTCTTTTTATTTGCTATGTTGTGTGTGTAAACTTATGTAATCTTTCACTGTGATGTTTTGTCTCATTTGCTTTACTGTGGCTTAGTTGTGGTTGGTAGTTTTTGGATGAATGTTTGGATGCTTGGTATGATCAGTTGAATGAATGCCAATTTTGTTACTTTTTTGGGGGGCTACTGTATATATTATATTTGTAAATTTGAGTACATTTAGAATGAGTATGTTGATGTCTTCTTGTTAGGATTATATTTTTTATGTCAGAAAATAATAAAAAAGAATGTTTTCTAAATAATCTTTGCTGTGGGACAATGTTGATATATATTCAATGAAGGATATACTACCGAGATATTGATTTGATACCTAGGAGAGGTTTGTTCTTTTTGTTCTTGTTGTTCTTCTTCAAGTCTATTTGTGGTGTCATCATTGGATTATTGTGAGTGTAGTTGCAAATACTTTACATATTTGCCTTGAAGATAAGCCTGGCTGCTCGTATCAAGCTACAGAGGGGGTGAGCGGGGTTTTCCAAGAAGGTGACCTTCCTTTCCCTGACGTTGGAACGCCGGTCCCTATTTGGCCTAAGGTACCTACCTCAGCCAACCAGGGATATCGGGTCTAACAATGTAAATGTATTTGAGCTTGTAAAGCGCACTGCTACCCGTCTGTAGGTTTCCTGGCGCTGCATAACTCTGGGGAACCCGTCCTAGCTTTCCCTGTGGGATAGTCCCTGCTGGGAGTCCCCAAGGTGGAGCCAGGCATCCCCGGAGTTGATGGGGCCGTTGTGGAGATTAGGCAAGCTAATGCCCAGAGTTGCCGAGTGGAACCCCTAATTAGAGTAAGCACCGAAGTGAGAATTATCGAGTCCGCTGACCCAAGTCCACGACCCTGCCGCGTCGGGAATTGATCCCTGGTCCCGGGCCGACTTCTGCTCCCGGGTCTGCCGCCTCTAACCAGTGAGCCACACCACAATGGCCATGAAGTAGTATTTCCCTGATCTCTATCTATTTATATTATTAAATAACATCTATTTTTAGTTTTCAGTACCACCCTCTATTATTCCATGTATCAAGCTGTGGTCTACTCCCTATATATCGCTGAATCTAGTCAGTGTACTTTCTCTTCTTTCTCATCCACAGGTAGCACCCAACCTAGTAGGGCACATTGTTTGAATGAAATTGTTGACCCAGGACTCAAATTCTGTCTTCCCTCAAAGTTCCCAAATCTATTAAATAACAGTTCTTCCTATCTCACAAAGGCACCCCTGGGTTCATATCTATGCTTGCTCATTTATGCAATGAACTTCTCCAATTCTTCTCTTTAATTTAACCCGTGTTTAGTCTGGAGATATACCACTGCTCTATCACTATTCGCTTATCATCAAGACAGCCCCCTCTCCTGTTAATTTGAACTTTCTCCAGGTTAAACTAATAAAACTCCCTATTGCCTTGTCCTTTCTTCCAAAAATAGGGTTTTTGGTTTCACCGTTCCAATAGCCAATTTATGTTCTTGTATTTTGACTCTTAACTTGTTTCCCCAACATACCCTAATCCACAGGGACATCTAAGAGAATGTCACATATCTACTGCGGCAATTATTAAGAGTACGTTTTGTCACCTTTATTCCATTATATTCAGTTTTATTAGAAACCAAACATAGATCACGAATATTACAGTTACCGCATTTGTGTTTCCCTCTCTTAATTGTGATTGAAAAAGAAACAGAGCCAATCTCAAAGAAAATACTGCTTTGGACGATGCTAAGAAAAAACTGTGCTTTTGTCTGTATTTCTCAATGTTATTGGGCCAGACAGCCATGGCAGCCACATCCACCCCACCGTCAGGGACGAAAGTTGCTTCAGTGACCTCTGACATGGTCGGGGCTCACCTGGGATCCTATTTGGAGACTTACCACTGCATTTACTGCAGGTGCACTAGAGGAGATTTTTGTTGGGACAACTAAAGTCTCCAGTTCGGTGCCCATTGACCTTGCAATCAAGGCACCAAGCCTTCTTGGGGTCCCAGTTCTTATCCTGGTAACTACCCATGACTGTGTATTGTTTCGGGGAACACCCTCCTGAACAGTTTTTTGGGAGTGTAGAAAGCTGTCTCTTCATGTGATATTGCCACTAGATGGTGATGCTGTGCACAGAGTTCGGGGGTTCCCAAAAAGTGTACAGGGCTCAATGTAAAACCCAGAGTGCTCCATTTGTGGTAGTGTGGTCGAGCAGCCTTAGGCCTAACACAGAGCAGTGTCAGAAATGTATTGCACCATAGTGATCAATAATTGACACACTACTCAAGAAGGAGATCCAGACCAATTTAAGTCAACTATACTTTGCTTATATTTTATTTTAAGACCAAGGTCTTTGCATTATGGTAAGTACAGTTCTCATTAAAAATACTTTTCACGTTTCAGAATTTTGACAATGCAAATTTCAGAGCATTTTAATATTAACCTGTGAAGAAAAACAATTGTGCGATGTAACGGGTACAAATACCACATTCAGTGCCAGTTCAGTCTTCGGGTGTCTCAGGCCAATACTGTGAGCAATGTTTGTCGTGGGGGGCTGGGGCACCCAAAGGGTACAGGAGTCTGTATCTACGCCGAGGCAGTCAATACCAGCGATATTTACTCTCTCGGTCCGTGGAGAGTAAGGTAGCTGTTTGGTTTTCAGCAGACTGCCAACCCAGTTACCGTCACGGTTGCCTGTGACAGGCTGCTGTAGTTCAATGGAGGAATTCCAAGTCTCTGGACCGTCACAGGGAGTTTGCGGTCTGGCAGTAGTGCAAGAGGTGCTGGAGGAGGCCGTCAGAGCCACTTATAGGAGAGTATGGGGTCTCCAGCATGGAGCTGGGCACAGCTTGGGTCAGTGGGTCGAGAGGATCCTTCGAGGTCGTGGAGGCAGTCTGGTTGGGATGCTTTCTTCTGGGAGGGCACAGTCTCGCTGACACAAGTGTCAGTCCTCTACCCTAGCGTTTGGGGAGTTATTTTGTAGCAGTGAGTAATGTTGACAAAAGTGTTGCCCTGCACTGTGGCGTTCTTGTACTGGTGGGTTGTGGGGACTAGAGCCTCTAGTCCCAAGGGAGGTTCTTGGCACTTTGGTGAAGGTTGAAAGGCCTCTGGGGTTTCTTGTAGGCCTTGCAAAGTTTCTGGAAGAATAGCAGGTCCAGTGGTCACACGGTTGCGGGTGGTGGGGTTCTTGTCGGTTTCTGTCTGCAGCGGTTCAGTTTCTGGTCCGGCAGCAGTAGTCTTCAGTTTTCTTCTTTGGTTCATTGAATCTGATTGCCAGGTCTGGGGAAGTTACCTAAATACTAAATTTATGATGCGTTTTATTGAAGTAGCAGGTAAAGCCACTGAGCATAAATCTAGCCCTGATTGGAGGGGCCCCTCCCATCTTCAAGATGATGGGTACTGAAAGTTGTGCTTCACTTTGCTTCCCCCACCTTAAGGACAGGTTTGGCAGGGGTGGATACACCTCCTATCTCAAGTTCTCAAGTTCCCAGTTACATTATTAGGGAATAGGCCCTAGTAGTATAGGGGCATATCTGCTCATGCAGATATGCCCATACCTGGGATAAAGTGCGTCCTGCCTTAGGGCTGGTAAGGCCTGTTAGAGGGGAGACGTACCTATATCTTAGGCAGTGCTAGCTGGCATGGCACACATGCAGGATGCCATGTCGACTTGGTCATTTTTTCACCTCACAGGGGCATGCCATCACCACCCCCTTTTGTACCGCTTTGTTCGCCATAAGTTGGCAGGGTCTGTCAGACGTGAGTCCCTTGCTCACTTTGCCACTGGATTCAAGCAAGCCTGGCTGAAGACTGCTGAAATGCCAGAAACCGGTCCTAGGAAGCTTGTTTCCGGTCCAGGGAAGGCATGGCTTGGCAGTTCGGGCTGGACTGTTCCCATGAGGCACAGGGTCAGACTGATTTGCATATGGCCATGTCTGAACTGGGGTGGCAGAGTGGGCTAAAGAACGGTGATGGATTATTTTACAAAGTGGTGCCACACGAACAGAATGATTTTAAATAGTTTATTCTTAAGTAAAACCCCTGAGAAACAGTTACAGGCAACTGCACTCCAAGACTGCTCCTGCTCTCTGTCCCCGTTCTCCTAGCAACCTACAAACATTCTAAGAATTAAAGATACATAACAGAACATTACACAGAACATATCAGGATGTAACAGATTAAACCCAGATCTGTTGACTGGGTGTGAGTGTTTGATTGGTTCAGATGCTCTGTCCATCACCACCCCCTTTTGTACTGCAGGGTCAGTGGCATGATCCTAGTGAGGGGGTCCAAGGGGACCCTTTTCAGCCTCTAGGCCCTAGGTACCTAGGGTACCACTTACTAGGTTCCTAAGGGGCTGAAGTACCAATTGTGGACATGTTTTTAAGGGAAGAATACTGGTACTGGGAACCTGGACAGCAGGGACCCAGTACGTGCCAATCAAAGTTGCATCAAAAGCCCAGCAAAAAGTGGGGGTTACTGCAACAGAACCTAATTTTCTCACAGGGGGCCTTGAAGACTTTGTTTTTATTTTTAGACTGTTCACCATCTTTTCCTGGAAGGGGGTGGGGAGTTAGCAACCCCTTTCTTTTGGTCAGCCCCACCATGAGTTGTCTTGGTTACCCTTGTATTGCCCCAGTGGTCTACCTTCTTCGCGAACTCTTGAGGAGAAAGTGGGGCTGTAATTTTTCACTAACACAATTCCTCAACACATGCTCTTTCATAATAAGATCATAAAGCCCACCTAGTGTTTTCACTGAAAAGTCTACAAAATGTATCCAGGTCTGACTCTGGGGTTTCTGAGTCTCCCTGAACCTGATCATGTATTCCTGAGTGGCGAGTCCAAAGCCCTCAATCACGGTATCCTTCATTAGGTCATAGGCCTCAGCATGTGTCTCATTCAGTGTCTGGAGCCTATCCCTACACTTTCTGGAGAACAGCTCCCAGAGAAGAGAGCCCCAATACTTTCTGTTGAGTTGCCTCATGTCACAAGCCCTCTCAAAGGCTGTAAACCATTTGGTTACATCGTCACCCTCTATGTATTTTGAGACAATCTCTTTGGGGTTCTTGGGGTTAAAAGCTTCTTCTTTCTCCCTTTTTATTATTTTGCTGCCACCAGCGATAGGTCCTAGACCCATCTCAGCTCTTTCCTTTTCTATAGCTAAGAGCTTTGCCTCTAAGGGGATTCTCTTGGATAGTTTTTTGAAAATCAGCATCTTCACTCGCTAATTCTTCTGGTGGTGCTGTCAGTGGAACCACTGCTGAAAATAAATCATCTAATTAATTCATTTCAGGGTATTCTTCCCCTCCTTTATTAGGGGTTTCCTCTCCTGCCAGGGCCTTAGCATTCTGTGCAAGTACCTTTTGCACATTATCCTTTGTAGGTCCAGAACCCTTGGCATATTTCCATGCTTGATTTAAGTTGAGATCACTTATTATTGTAGGGCCCCAGGTGGAGCTCCTGGGAAGGACCTGCTACCTCACTCATGGTATTAAAGTAGTTGGGATTTTTTTTGTTTTTTTAGAAAACTGCCAAAAATTCTAAGTACTTTCTAAAGGGCCTAACTTAAATACGTTTACATTGTAAACAGTTTCACTGTGGGACTAAATACAAGGCTCTAACAGCTAGGCTTTAAACAATTTAGAAAAAATCTAAATCTGGTAACAAAAAAAAAAATACTCGTCACTAAGGACCATTTTTAGTTCCTTAGTGGAATCACTTATTCACAATGCGGTACAGCAGATGTCTAGTCTTGTATCCCACCGCTGCACCACCAATGTAGGAAGCTGGCTCTTTTTATGATATACCAAAAAGAGGTATACCGCGCACAGTCCAGGCATTCCCTTATGAGTGTCTAGGGACTTGCTCTAGCAATTGTAAGGTGCTCTTCTAGGGAGTGGTGTGGTTGAGCAGCCTAAGGCTTATCAGATAGCAAAATACATAGTCAAATGATGCACACATCTCAATAAGAAAGTCCACACCAATTTATAAAAATAACACATCTTTTTATATGTAGTTAGGCACCAGAATTAATACGATCAGGTAAGCATGTTTTACAAGGGAAATACTTTTCAGTTTTAAAAGTAGTCACCGTGTAAATTTCAGAACTGGCAATGCTGACCTATGGAGGAAAAACAAGTACTGCATTCAAGTTCTTTACAGCAACTTACGGGAACAACCTCCTGGACTTAAGGTGAGTATAGGGCAGGGTTCAAGGCAGCACCAAGAGGTCACACCAGGTGGTACTGGGGTAGCCAGATGCAGAGGTGCCATACAGCTTAGGATGCCCAATGTTAGCAATGTCTGCATTGCTTTCAAAAGCATCTATGGAAAAGCACCTTCTTTTCTTAAAGATGTCCTCTGTCTCTATCGACCACTACGCAATCTTAGATCTGCTGATGCAAACCTCCTGAAAGTAATTAAAACCAATAAAGCGACTTGGGGAGACAGATCCTTCGCAGTGGCTGTGGCTAAATTATGGAACACTTTGCCAGGACATCTAAAAAACGCCCCAACACTACTGTCATTCAGGAAGCAGCTGAAGACGTGGTTGTTTAATCACTAGATCCCTTCTTTCTCAGGCCCATCCTTTCAGTTTTTCCTGTCAAAGCGCCAAGACACCCTTGGGTAAATGTGCGCTTAATAAATTGCATAAAATAAATAAATAGCAATGGGGATCGAGCTGGTCACAAAGTGGCTGCAGGTGGAGACTGAGAGGCCAGTCTGACTGAACCAACCCGTGGATTAAGTTCATGCGGGCTAGGGCGGCTGGGTGCAGAGGGTCTTTGTGTTCTCTGGTTTCTTCATCCAGGAACACTCATGGTTGAGGGGGCCTGTGCACGCAGGCTGCATGCGGCGCCGGCGAGTACACAAGAAGCAAAACCAAAGTGGATTCTGTCTCCTGAGGACTTGGGGGCCACGCTGATACCGTTGGCCCACTACGACTCAGGCTGGGAGGCTCGAGTGCAGTGGTGCTTGTCAGTGTCTGGTTTTGGCTTGTCTGGAGCCCTCGCAGTTCTTCTTAGGGTGCCTGCCAGTGCTTAATTTGGGCTGATGGTTTCCTGTGCTCAGCACCAGCATTTAATTGTCAGCACTGGCTCTAGTGACAGTCCACCACATGGTGGCACTGTCTGAGATGTGCACAACAACCGGGTTTATTAAGTCAAATGGCATTGAAAATTAATAATACCTGACTCTCACACCATTATTATAACTTTGTGTTGCCTGAAATAGTCTGAATTGTCACACCTGTAGGAATGCGATAGGTGTTATTTTGGTACTGTCATTGTCAACGCTTCGAGGGGTAATCCATGGTGCAGGCTGCAGTGGCCTTTCAAGATGGGTCCCGTCCGGCACTTAATGTTTTGCAAATTAAGCACTGGTGCTTGCGATATGCAAGAGAGCTGTTTCGCTGCTCCACAGGAGTCCCTGAATCTTCATTGAAGGCAAGCAGTCCTCCCAGGCTTGGGAGGTACAACAGCTTGCAGAACAAGACGGCTTTGCCGCAAATCGGCAGGAACAACAGAAATGCCAGCAGAACTATTGCCAAGTCAGTTGCTTCTTCAGTCTTTACCTTTGTGCGTCTTCAGTGTCTTTCTTTTTCGTATGTCAGCAGGATCTACTTTTCTGGTGCCAGAGTGAAGGGTAGTAGCCAATGGACTACTGGCCACTGGGGTCACTATGCCCCCTGTATGACCACTGTTTTAAGGAACAATGGTCCCTAACGGAGAAGCTTTTGAGACAAAACATATAAACAGAAATGCAATGATATCTATTTTTGGCTGTCCAACTGGACATAATCATTTAATGAAAAAAAGTGAAAAAGCATACAAGGGTCAATATATATATCATTAGAGCAAAAAAAGGGAACTCTGGCAAAATAAGTCATGTCCGAACAAGTTTCCACAATTAGGCCACCAAAAAATACAGCACCCTAGCACATATTGATACACGTTAAACAGTTATGTCAGGGGTGCGAGAAGTCCGCGACATTGCGATCCCTGTAAGTTAATGCCGGGATCATCTTAAGGACAAGACAATAATTGCCTGAGGCGATTGCCTATCAAACAAGGTTCTGGGACTGAAATTGATGGGGAGCCTAGGGCACAGATCCCCGGTCCTGGCAATTGTGCCGGTCATAAAAAACCATTGGGAGGCTTAAAACCTAGAATTGCGCAGATGTGCACAGAGGGTGGTGGGAGCCAGAATGAACAGGCGCTGATGTAACTGCTGTAACCCATGTCACAGCGTTGGAAATTGGGGAGAGATGAAGGTATGATTGAGGCAGACGCTAGTAATACAGCTTGAATATCGGAGACTCATCAAGGGAATGTTCCAGCCCGCAACGGGCAAGGAAGTGGTTTGTACCATGATGGCGCTGACCGCGTCATTGCTACGTTTGCCATCACCAAGATTCCATTTCATGTAGCCCCATTAGGTGTTGTACTAGCCTCTGGGTGACCACACGTATCTGACTAGTTAATTTTCCTGCCTGCCAAAGGCCTCTGGACAAAGGGGCGAGGGGGCTGTCTTTGTCTACGGTGAGGAAAGCCAGATTCACATACTAAAGGTGGTGTGCTCTTCAAAGCCTCCTGCCTTGAGAATGCTAATCTACAGTTCTTGCTCTGGGAGGGGGCCCGGGCAGGCTTTTATTCTGACCTCCAGAGAGCCAAGGCCGTCACCTGGGGGGGGGGGGGTTGTCAGAAACAGTCTCTGGCAGGCTGGCGACAACCAGTCAGCACACCATTAGCTGGTAGGCTTTCTGAGGGCACCTCTAAGGTGTCCTCTGTGTGCATTTATTACAACTCTACAGCTAGAATCAGTGTGGGTTTATTTATGCAAGCTGTTCAATACCAACTATCCCTATTTTCAGTGAAACAGTCATGTAGGCCGGAAACTCTTTCATCGGTGTCCAATACATGATTTTAAAATGGCTTCCCTGATCACTTATACTGGCAGTAATGGAACCGGCCAGTTCAGGGGCATATCTGCTCCTGCAGTTATTCCCTCCCATGTGGTATAGTACTGGGGACGCTGGGATTCTTATCTAGATTTTTACCTTACCAATCGCCAGAATCCCAGGTCAGACCGATCAAATCTTTTTATCTGCTAAAAGTGTAGAGGGAAGATTTTCCAATTTCACAACTTCAAACAACTTTGTACACCAACAATCAAATCCATATTAAAGAATCACTGACTGCGAACTAAAGTTTAAAGATTTATTACAAAGCCAAAAATAGTTGAACATACGGACACCTCAGCAAAAGGTACATAAAATAAACCGGCACTAATACAAACATAATCCTACGCAAGAGTCTCAGACGACTCAAAATAAAGAGCAAAGTCAATTCAAGAAGCATTAGACATACAATGACAGTCCCCACTTGAAGTCTGGACTGCATTTACAGAACGGAAAAGGAAATGGTTAGTCTGTCCCTACACTAACTCTAAGGTGATATCCCTACTTAACGTTTTCTCCCAGGCAAGAGTAAAGGTGTCAGCAGTGAAGACTTCCTAAGAAGTACACTCGCTATTCATAGGTAAGCAATTTAAGCTCCTGAGCTCATTCTGAGATGCTCCTTCCTACACCCCACTCTTCCCTGAGTTCCCTAAAACCTACTCTAAGACTGCCTACATCCTGCTCTCCAAACTCCTGACCAAATCTGCTCTCCAAACTCCTGACCAAATCTGCTCTCCACCCTCAGGCACTGTCCCTAATACAAAATCCCAAAACAGTAGCCACGCTCTAAGGCACACCCCTTTAGGTAGGTGTCGATTTGCGGATTTTTCCAGCATGGAACATCACTGTCCGGCATCCCTTGAGGTGTCCTTGGATCCCAGACACCATCTCCGCCAAATGTTGCACTCCCGCATTCCTGTACACGCCTCTGCACTCGCGCCTACCATCCTAACTCCTAAAACAATGGAGTATTTTACCTAACGAGCTACATGTCCTTGCACCTGCAACCCGAAATACGTAAGAAACAACCTTGCACATGTTCGAAGTTACATTTCAATATCTGCTGAGAACAGCGCCTTTCCCGCGGAGAGATTCATTCTACTTTCAACAAAAGCTAACTAAAGAAATTACAGTTAGGCCTCTACTTGTTTCTTCATGTCCCAGGCCTTTGCACATTCATAAAGCATTATTACATTTCAATTCTAAAACCGAAAATCCTACTCACGTTAACGCATTACAGTTTGTCTTCCTACATGTGCAACTCTTAATATGGCAAGTCTATCCTAATGCAGCATTTCACATAATAAACATCATTTCTACATTATTCAAAGCATCACACTTCTATTAAGGCTCTACATTAGTCTGCAAATGTTAGGAATACATTTCTACTTATTGCACTGATCCCCGGCCAACTATTATATTTTTTTATATCACCCATTAGTAAGGTCCTCTAAATATGCGGGTGCTGACTACTCTTAATTATAATGCACCCTACCATTTTTAAGAAATTGTGGCACTCTCTCAGTGCACTCTGCCTTAGGACTGGAAGACCTGCTGTAGAGGTTATTTACTTATACTGCATGCAGTGTCTGCAGGCATGGCACACTCTGGACCCATTTAGAGATGATAGGCCTCCCTGAGCACGCTGGTATGACCCCCTAGGACACAGGTCCAACCACAGGGAAGCCCTGGAGCAATGGAGCCTGAAAGAATGGCCCACCCAGCTCCAACAGAGAGCACAAGGGAGGAAGAAAAGTCCTCCCACCACCACCTGTAGGTGAGGGTTAGCCTCCTCAGGGAACTGATCCTACCCCTTGTGACAGAATTGCCCCACAGGAGGTGAGGAATGTCCTGTCAAAGCCACTGAGGGCAGGGGAGTCTTCCAAGGAGGCACCAAGTCTGGAGCAGATATCCTGCCCCTCTGTCAAGCCTCAACTAGCCAGGTGCTGCAAAGGCCAGCGATGTCAGTGGACCCCATAGGGTTCACTGCCAAGAGATTAGGGACCCCCAGCCTAGTAGTACTAGGCAGGTGGATTCCCCTACAAAATCTGAGGGATCCCTCTGACCCTTAGCAAGTGACATGCCCCAAATGGGCTCTGTTGGGCAAAGCAAGACCTGGGACAATGCTGTCCCAAACCTTCACTGGCCCCCACAGAGTTTCAGGCCAACGGGCCCAACCAGAAGTTGTAATCAGCAAAAGGCGGACTCCTAAAGATAAATACAAGTCAGCCATGGGGAGAAGGTCCTCTGTTGTGGCCCTCAGGGCCTAATTTTCCTAATGAGACACCCCACAAGCCTCTCTCTAGTCTTAAATAGTGGTCAGATTGAGATCCCAAACTTTTGAAGGGATGCAAGCCCCGGCAGGGGAGGAACTTCTCAGTGGACCATAAAACGGGGAGTATTCATGCCAGTGCAGTTGGACCTTCCTTGTATGGCCACTTAGGAAATAAGGACTCATCTGGGCAAGGTAAGCCTGATTTTCTTTCGTCAGAGTTAGGGTTATGTAGGAAGGTAGGATCCTTCTAGCGTGGTTACCTCCACTTTTTTGCCTGGTGCCAGTGTGTTTTTGACAAGTCTGAATGGGCTCCTGCTAATCAGGACCCCGGTCACTGAAGTAATGAGACGTTTGGTTATCAGTAATTCCAGGTCGAGGAAGCAGGAGGTGACCCTATGTTACTTATCCCTATGGTAAAGACCCAGGAGGCATTTTTCCCCATGTGTGCAATGCAGGACACCCTGTGCATATAGAGCAAATCTGCGTCAACCAACTGACAGTTAGGGCAGGCAGCATTACAGTGGCAGAAATATCGGTTTATTTTGGCTAGGGTATGGTAGGTTCTGTGTATAAAGTAAAATTGAATACGTTGAAAACGAGCGTTGCGAGGAGGTTGGACTGGGCTCTCAGGTAAGGTGGACCACTCTTTGTCCGTGAAGTGGTGAGCCAGGAGTGGGATGAGTCCCAGTGACAACAAAGCTGCATGAGATACAGTGCAATGTGGTTTTGCTACGAGTCGGCAAACCAGTGTGCCAAGTGTCGGGCCGTGTTCATCACATGAAGATATGTATGATGAGGTGTGTCAGGGGTTCTTTTGTCATGTTGCCCCATTTGTTCCCTAGTATCGTAATCCGAGTTGTATAAAAGGAAATGGCCAGGGGGCAAACCCTCTTCGTCCATCAAGGACTCATATGGGAGGAGGGTTCCATCACGGTAAAGGTCTCCTCGGGTGTGAAGGCCCACCTGGTGCCATGTGGCCAGTTCTGCTGACAAGGTGATGCTGATTCTCCTGGGTGTACCAAGCAAGGCCGTCGGAGCATAGGGACCTGAAATCTGGTGATGTAAAGACCGTGACGGAAGCAGTGGTATGCCACTCTCAGATGTAGGTGGTCAGGTGTTGTCGCCCTGGTGCAAGGGAGGAACCAGGGCCGAACTGGGAACCAAAATTGGCCCTGGCAAACTGCTTCGCTGGCCCCCTCTGGGGTGATGGCGGGGGTGCAGCCGAGCAGTTTGCGAGGGCCGGTTTCGGCCAATTTTGTTACAGCGGCTGATATTGTCGGCCCCCGGTAACAAAAATGGCCCATCCAGGGGCCCAAAACCGGCCCCCACCCCAGCAGCCCACTGGGGAAATGCCCAGTGCCCACTATGGCCAGTCTGGCCTGGTGGAACAAGTGAAGGGTGGTGGCAGTGAGATGCATAATAGTAATGTTCGGTACAGCGTTGTTACAACATACCTTTTAGTGGATTATAAGGACATGCTTTTTACCTGTGAGATATGAATGCACAACTAGTGCCCATTCATTTGACGTCCTGCTGCCTGCCACGGAAGGAGTCGCCAATGCTGCAGGAGGAACAGATTGTGGAAGGGATGGCTGTAATTGACCTTGATGTAGGGTCCGCCTGACAGACTCCTTATGCAAGCACACCAAAGGAACCACAGCATTGCCAAGTTGAGCAGTGAAATCGTCATGACATATCCTTGTTGGAGCTGGAGTCATGTGCTTGTGTGGACTGTATGTCTGCAACACTGTCAAGTGTGTTAGCTCAAGGCCATCCTGAAGACCAAGTGTCTATAGTGGTACCCTGGGGGGTGCCTTGTGAAGGTACAAGGTTGTTGCCGAGTGACATTGCATGCCAAAAACAGCTCCTGAAGCCTGCTGTGCTTAAGCTCCATCTGTGTGTGAGTGGCCTGCATCCCCAGGAGGAATCACCAAGTACACACTGCAAGGTTGGAGCAAATCAAGGTCTGTAGTTGCCACCCGGAAGAGGGCCACTGTCAGAGGTTTCCACTCCTGCTGTGACCCTGGCAGTGATGTGTTGTGGACATGCTGCCAAGAGGCTCCTGCTAACCCTGGTGAGATTCTGCTGTAGTGGGAGGAGCGAATGTGGCCTTACACCTCTCCCGGACTGCAGTGAATCTTGGCAGGCTCCTGTTGTTGCAAGGGAAAACGCCTGCCGCTTTGGGAAGGCCGAAAGTAGCCCGCACTGCAACCGTAGATTGGTGAGAAGCTGAGAGGACTGATCGTGGCCTGGTGCTGCTAACCTGACTTGGTGAGAGACTGATTGGGCCAAGGCCCCGTTATTTGTGTGCTCACCTAGATACAGCCCCATTAGAGTCATGTTATGGTCTAATAAGTCAAGTCCCTAAGAGTGCCATGCTCTGCACCCAACAATCAGATATTAGTTCCAATTGAATGTGTAGTGACCTTCTATGTATTTTGTGTGATAAAAGTAATAGTTTTTTTCTAAAAAGAGAAACACTGGGCTGGACATTGATGTTTTTTTAAATTAATTTTTTATTTATACAGTTTTATTACATAGTAACACATCCACTTACAACCACATCCACTTTATTGTGTTGCTGGAGGAGGGGGTGTGTATCAATTCTTGAGCCAGAGTAACCCCCACACTAAACCTCCCTGACAAGCCTGTGACCTGTCACTTATGCTACAGCTGAGAATCCAGTTCGGAAAGGGTTGTCCTTGGCCCAGTTTGCAGAGACATAGTATGGATGGTCTTGGGAAAGCGAAGGTATAATGCCTTAACCCCCATGGTTATGGCCCAATAGCCCCTGCCTGCCCGGTGGCTTCCTGAACGGGGGCTGACGCTGTTCTTAGTCTGATGTACTTTCTATGTCTATCATTTAGGGATGTTAACCAGTGGACATTTATTGCATAACTGAGGCCCTCTATTGGTTATGATGGCTGAAGGTACCCAGTGCAACCTCACTGTTTCTTTAAAAAAAATGTATCGCCAGAAAAAACTGCGGTCATTTTTGGAAGGGAAATAACATGTATACTCTTTGTAAGATAATCAACCACCACCAGAAGTACTGATGTTGCTTCTGACAGACATGGCCTGTCATAAACTCTATTGAGATTTGTGATATGGGTTGTCGAGATGTGGATAGAGGCTGTAATAACCTAGGGTTTCTTTCTGGGAATCTTGGCTTTTGCACACACTGCATACTGTTGAAAATACTATTCTCTTGTCTTAGTTCTAGACACCCAAATTGATGAATAATAAAGTATATTGTCTGTTCCATCCCTTGAGGCCCTGATATGAGGGAATCCATCCCCCATTTAAAAATCTGTTGGTGATTTTGGCAGAGGGTGAACATCTTCTGATCATGCCATAGTAGTCCTTGATTATCTTTTCTATACTAGGGTCTTGTGTGACCTACTCCTTTCATTCATTCATAAAAACTTTATTGCGGCCATTTATAGCCATAAAAGCACATTTAAAATTACAAGCTGGATTGTGGTTGATTGGCCAAATCATACATTAACATCTAGGCATACAATAAAGAGTAGTACATTTCATTGAAAGTGTAAAATCATCATTATGGGAATTTCATAGCATTAAAACACACCATAAAAATATAAATTAGGTATAAAACAATCTTAAAATTAAAAATACGATCCCAGGGTCGATATCCAAGCCCAAAGTGCGAACTGCAAAATCTTGCGCAGCTAATCCCAAACCACCTTAAACTAAAAGTAAGGGTTCCAGGATTAGTCAAGAAATCATGAGAGAAGGGTGTTTATAGATTGCTTGTAGGTAGCTCCACTTTTAACAGGTTCCTTCGTATTGACCACATAACAAACACAAATTTTGATACAACAACCACATGGACTGTTTTTAGGATCCTGTAAAAATCCAGGTAACTCCCAATACCCAGGTTCCTACAAAGTTGAATGATCCACTTCTGCCTAGGTTGTTTATATGCCCCGCAGCAGATCATTACATGGACCATAGTTTCTTCCTCCGCAAAACAGCCAGGACAGGATCGGCTAGATACTCCTGCCCACTTATTTGTAATAGCAAATAGCGGTAGGGTTCCATACCTAAATTGTAAAAACAACTTCTTTGCTATTGTCGGTTGTATAGAATCCAACACCCACTCAAATTAATAATGACACATAAAATCCAGGAACCCGTAAGTTAAGCTCCCAGAATTTACTGACTGCATGATTTTAGTCAGTTTGAACTCCTTTAGTGCACTAGCCAAGGATTTTTGGGAAATGGCGGAACAGGAGACTTCTGGGTACAACCAGAGATTCTCTCTACCAATTGCCCTAAAGGAGTCCCTTATAAATGAAAGCCAGGGTATACTACCAGCACCTAATGCGGACAATACTGCTTTTAGTTCTTCCCTATAACATTCCAACTCTAAAGTACTCCACAGCCGCTGCCAATATTGCAACGGGCGTGATTCAATAAGGTCCGCAATTGTCTGATAAAACTATTCTCCGTTTTTGTGAGGGAATTGGTGGGTCTGTGCCCCCACAATCCCGCCCCATATAGGGAAGATGACCTAACTTGAACTTTATAGATTTCAAGTGGTGGGCTTATAGTCTTTAAAACACACTTCTTCTGGACTTTTAAGATCCCCCCCAGCAGCCTGAATTAATTTTAGGTTAGCCTTATCCATTTGTGGGCCCCACCCCATTTTATCATTCAGGGTTAGGGTTAACCCTAGGTAGTCAAAGGTGGGTACCCTCTCAAGGGGTCTACTCTCCATTACAGGGTGGGGGCAGTTAATGGAATTAGCATTATAAAACATATACTTGGTTTTGCTGATGTTGACCACAAGATTCCTCTTTTTACTCCTTTCATTTGAGACGTTGATCACTCTAAAAAGGGTAAACTAAATCCTACCAACTCATTGCAGAAACTTGTACAAAGTGCTAAAATGCATGGAGAACTTCTGACATGTAAACCCTCTTTCCTCCTGCTGGGATAAATCACCCGGTTTCCCATGATGGTGTCCAGGTCTAGAACTCACTTGGTAATGAAGCCTTGAAGTACAGAGACCATCTTGCATGCCTGGGAGTCATACATTCATCAATGTGAGCACCCCTCGTTTTTTATGGTCTGTTCATGTAGTACTGCAACGTTGAGATTCTTTTAAATAATGCCTCTATTGTGCCAATGCTTCTTTTATGACCAATAACTCTCTCGTAGACGATATAGGTTATTTCTGAAGAGAATAGAGTTGTTGAATAATGGGCAGCAGGATGAATGGTACCTGTCTTTGGATCTTTATGTGACAAAATGGCTCATATTGTCAACAAACAACATAACTTTCCACGATGAAGGGAAAGTTGTAATTGGGATGCCTTAAAATAGGTACTGTTGTGAATGTATACTTGAGCTTTTGAAAGACAGATTCTTGTTATATATCCCAATGAAAAGGTACCCGTGCCTGTTTTTGTGTCAAATTGGCGATAAGACATACAATGTCGGAAAGGTCTTGGCTGAAATGTCTACAAAAATATGAGAACCCTAAAACAACTTTGAATGTCTTTAACAGTTTGAGGTGAGGGGCAGTCTCTTACTGCTTTCACTTTTTGGGTCCGTGTATATCCCTTCTTTAGAAATTTGGAATCCAAAGAATATTCCTGCCAGGACTTTAAAACACACTTTTTTGCAATGTGTCGAACAAGGTTCGCTATTGCAGCCATCCCAGGACTTTATGCATGTCCGCAATGATACATTCCTTAGATTAGAAAAATCTGATTGAGATATATGATGTATGTCTAGTATATCTTAAAAAAAGGAAGGATAGGATTAACTCACATAATTGGCACCTAATGTGCCTGAGTATGCTACAGCAGAGTGTGACCCAGCACCTAGGGCTATTTTCGTATAGCAAAAAGTACGCTTGCATCCAAAATGGACCTGAGGATGCATTTTGTGGTAAGGAAATAGTGCTAAAGGTAACGGAACATGCACATCACCTGGGGCTCACGCTTGCTAAATTTGTTGTTCTTGTTCAGTTGGATTGTTGTGCCAAATTACTTATAATTACAGGAACGGACGTAATTGCATAATTTGTGGTAATTTTGCATCAAAGAGCAACGTGAAATTACTGAAATTACACCTGTGTAATTAAAATTTCGCCCAGGCCTAGAAAAATCGCACAAAGTGCTGAAAGGTAGTTAGGGCATTACAAGATACTTGAAGCGCCCCTATCTTGCGTTAAATGAAGCGTTCCAGTAATCTCCCTGCCTAATCGTTACTAGATTATAGGCCTTCAAAGGTTAAAGAATATCTTGGCAGGTTGTTTCTGATTCAATAAAACAGAAATTACTGGGACTGAATATCTGTTTCGGATTGTGATAGCATTGAGTTCTCGACAATCTACGCTGGTCTATAATTCCCCTAGTTTTCGGATTATGAAAATAGGGGCTCCAGCTGGTGAGGTGGAAGGGCCTATGAACCCAAGATGAATGGTTTCCTAAACATGTTCTTGAAGAACCACATGTTTTTACAGCCTTAGCTGATAGATTCTCCCATGTGGAAGGACTCTTGTTCTGGGCACCAAATCAATAGGTTATTCATAATGGGGAAGCAATTTAATAGTTCTTTCTTGTTAAATATACCTTGAAAGTCATTGTAGACATCTGGCACCTTTGGTTGATTCTTCTCTTTCTCATCAGTATAGCAAGTTAAGGGAAGAACATGATTCAACCCATTCTTAGGAAAATAATTTTGTGTGCAACTCCAATGCCAAAAAATACTTACCCTTGCCAGTATACGGATGTGTTTTTTGAGCCACGGAGGTCCTTAGACTATGGCAAAAACATGGATCCCAATGTACAATATCAATATGTTCCCAACATACTTCGCCTGATAGCAATGGCTTTGCATCTATTCCTCTGATAGCTTCAGGAGTCTCCTTCAGCTGCTTTGGAAGACACTGATTCTGGTGAAACCTTTTGTCCACGAAACATCACAAGTCAGTGAAGAGACCAAAACAAAGGTGAGATGAAAGGATGTAACCACAAAATGTAAGTCAGGACCTGCCTAGTACAAGCAGTTTGCAATGAGTCATCATCAGCATCAACTTTATTCACATTAGTTAAAATGCATAAAAGACACATACAATCATTCCCTTTCTTTTACATAATTTGATCATGATATTTAAAATACTCCTATCCACAGGCAATTACTCAAACATTAATACTACCTACAAACATCCTACTCTATAATCTTAACAATAGTATAATTCTTAACTAATAAAACATCTTTATCAATCGAGTATTATTTAAAAATCTAAAATTCTTAATTCCCGTTAGCTTATTATATTATAGAAACTATTTTAAACCTAACCGCGAAGCCTCTCGATTCTTTACAGCTGCCCATAAGAAAAATGCAAGCACATAGCATACATACAGGGTTTTGAATAAATAACAAGGTTAAAAGGTAGTGTCTCAAGTTACATTTTCGCAATAATGGAACAATAAACTTCTTCTGCCCCTGAACATATAAGGAACAAAAGAATAAAATATGCAAAGTTGTCTATGTGGACTTTCCATCACATGGACATGAAAGAAGATGGGTAATTGCATAGAGGTTTGCCAGATAGCTCAACATAAGTGGCATGTAATTTAGCCGGAACCTTATTAGTAAGACATGGGTCCGTACATCACTTGTTCTTTTTGCAATAAAAATCGTTTTAAGCTTTGATTTAGGAAAACTACCACATAAAGTTGGGGTTTCGTAGAGCTCACCTAAGCCTAAGGATAGAAGGGTCGAACGGACATGCCACAACCATGGTATTCTAAGTGCATGGTCTAATTTCAAGATGATTTTTAACACAAATTGATTTAGTTTAACTGAATTTCTTTTCCATATTGAAAGCCAAAACGATAGGGGAGCCAATTTGATAGTATCACTAATATAAGATAGCCCCAATTTTGTACAACAAACAAACAAAGTTAGAGCAAGCACGTGGCGCAGAAATTAATCTACCGAAATGTTCGCCATACCCTAAATTACTGCCCCATAGGTTGCAATAGATGTAACTTTAGTTGGGTAAGGTTTTACCATTTCCTGGATTGGCTTAGAACCAAGCTTTTTTTTAAACCTAAATAAAGCAGCCATACTTTTCTCCATAACACCATGTCCTTCCAGTTTAATCTAGAATCAAAGAGGACACCGAAGTACATACAATTGTCCACCTGTTCTATTTTTCTTGTCCCTATTGAAAATTTCACCCACTTCTTTTGAATCATCCCCTACAACCATTACAAAGGTTTTCATTTAATTTACATATAGATCCAAATCAGCCATAAATTAAGTATACCTCTCTGAGATTCTGCAAGGTCATCAGTGTTCTCGCTAATAGGACTGTCGTATCCATAGAGAAGTATAGGGAGGGGAGTTAATTTAACAAGTGGGGTATCCATACCATTTCCAGTCAAAACCTTTCAGCTTATTGGTATAAACAGCAAATAAAAAATGGGAGAGCACACAACGATGTCTTATACCTTTTTCAGTGTTGAAAGGCTTTGGGCTTTCCCCTTGTCACCCATAACGAACAATAGCTGTTGCTCCTATGTAAAGTTGTCTTATGAATACGATTGTCAAGAGCTCTACTCCCATTTACTCCATGATGGACTACAATTTACTGTGTGCCACGCAATCAGATGCTGCTGAGAGATCCATAAAGGGCATAAATAGATGGCCCTTCTTTACTATGGAATATTTTGCAGCCACCGATGTCAAATTCAGGCACTGATCTATTGTGCCCTTTCCCTTTCTAAAGGCATATTGAACCTCAGAGAGGGACTTCTTTTCCATTACCAACTCTTCGAGTCTATGTAGTAAGAGCCGGTCCATTAGCTTGGCAGAGCAGTCAATTAGGGAGATCGTTCTATAATTTATTTGTTTATGGCCATCCCCCTTTTTTAAAATAGGAATAATTAGTGACTGTTTCCAAGAGGACAGCAGGCCTGTTTTAGCTATTGCATTGAAAACATTTATCTACAGTGGGGCTCACATTCATTTATTTGAAAGAAAAATGTCGGCTGGAACCCCATCTGGGACAGCGGCTTTCAGAAAAGATGTCTGCAAAAGGACAGGCTCGATTTCGTCCAATTCAAATGATAAATTTGGGCAATCCTCTGGAGGTATCCAGGCTTTAGTAGAAGAATAACTATTCCGATTTTGGAATATCTTCTGATAATGGATAACCCAAGTGCTTCCTCAAAGTACACATCTAATTTTGGTACTCCCACTTCCGAAAGAAACTGGGTATTGACCACCTTCCAAAAGTCTTTACTATTATTTCTTACTGAGGCTTTTTTCAGATTGTGCCACGCCTCCTCCCTAAGTTGTTTCTCTCTAATATCTCTTGCTTTTTTGTAGTTTGGATGATGGTTCCGTTTGAGGACATTATCTCTAAGGATCTTTTTCACTGCTTGGCGAAGACTCGCCAATGCCCTGGAGCAGTTCTTATCAACCCAATGAATTAGTGGGTGCTCTTTTAATAGAGCGAGGCGGGTTAATTGCTGCCTTATTACTTGTAAGATTTCCCCAAAAGCCCCTGTCACCTGTTTGGGGTTAGGCGTCTCACCTAAACACATCAGGAGATCCTTAATATTGGTGGTAAGTATTGTTGCAAATAGGTTTTTCTCATCTACTTTATCCCATTTAAGAAATAGTCATTTTTCCTCGCTAGAATGGGCTTTGAAGCGATCTTCTCTGATACCTTTATAAAACCTCTCCAATCTAGATTACAGAGAAGCAGAACATGTTATGTTAAATGTTATGTTAAAAACTCTTATAGAGCGCACTTACACCCAACGGTTTCATGGCGCTAGAGGCAAAATGGAGACGGACAGAAAAGAGTGCTGGCAACAGGAGAGAGAAGAGAAAAAACAAGAGAAAGGAAAAGAATACCTAGTCGTAAGCCATATGGAACAGGTAGGTTTTCAGGAGAGATCTGAAATGGGCGTACGAAGTAGTGAGTCTAAACTCTAGGGGAAGCACGTTCCAAAGAGAAGGAGCCAGGAACGAAAATCTAAGGCCTCCATACTTCTTTCGTTTGAAAGTGGGAATTGTAAGCAGAGCAAGATGGGAGGACCGAAGGTTGCGCAAAGGGGAGTAATGATGAAGAAGAGAGGAAATGAAGGCAGGACCAAGGCCGGCCAGGGCTTTAAAGATGGTACAACCTAGTTTGAACTCACAGCGCTTGGCTACTGGGAGCCAATGAAGAGTTTTAAGCAAGGGGCGGACATGGTGGTGCCTGGGCTGATGGAAGATCAGTCTTGCAGCCTGGTTCTGTACCAGCTGCAAGCGGTTCAACTGGTAGGCGGGGATGCCGACATAAAGGGAATTGGCATAGTCTAACCTAGAGATTACAAGAGCCAGTAATGCCAAGGTGAGGGCCTCCGTCATCAGGAAGCGAGATAACTTCCGGACCTTACGCAAATGAAAGAAGCTGGACGAAACCACAGCATGATCACTAAAGCCTGTCCACTTGATCTGTATATTTTTAACAATATTTGTCAGATTATCTGAGGTGACTATGTAATCAATTGTTGACCCTCAGCATGTGCTTCGGAAAGTACAATCCATCAGACTGAACTGTGGGTTTATTCTATTTCTTACCTCTAAATTCCAAATCATTAAAAACCTATTTAGGACATTTCACAGGTGGTATGGCTATGATGAACGATAGGATCTCTGTTACAATCAGTTAACCTGTAAATCGGGGAATCAACTATCAGACCACTTTTAATATTAAAATCACCTACCCTGATAATTTTCAAGAGATTTAGGATCATGATGAACGAGGTCATCAATCGACCTCCCAAGTTCTTTCACCACTGAAGGATTACTAAAATTATTATTATAATAGTTGATTAATAGTATGTCTTCACTTGCTTGCCCATTGCAAATCAAAACGTGATAATAGGGGGAATCATTTCGAAATGTTAAAATGTTGAGAGTGATTGTATTGGCTATTAATGTCAATAAACCTCCCTTTGCCCTTCCTATTCTCGAGGGCCTTGCCGGGGTTTGATATGAGCAGTAACCATTCAGAAAAATAGGGCCCTCCTACGTTTCCTGAATGCAAATAATATCGAACTGTCAGTTATCCATTCACTGTTATCATTCTTGTTATTATACCCTGCAATATTCCATGACATTAGCTTACACTCAATACTCTCAACTCTCGCTTCCTCTTTTATACCGGTATCTATTTCCTCCAGAACGGGATTAGGAGGCCTACTCTCTGTTATCTCTACCATTTTCTCATCAGTTACCCCGCTAATTCCTCGGGCAGATGTAGGTTGTATATGCACTGCTCCTACAGACCTCAAGGGTCAATCACAATTGTCCAGGTTCTGCAATGGGACACATCTATTACTGGTGTGTAGACCAAAGCTTCTCGGAACAGACCAATTGTTGCCCATGTGAGCCATCAAATCTCCTCTTGGCGCCTAGAAACTTGGATTATACTGTGGTTGTTGAAAAATCCTAGAATAAAGGCACATATCTGCGTGCCTACCGAAGGTGCTATTGGCAGTTCCGCTAGTAAATCTCCCACAAGCTGGGCACTGTCAAAGTTAAGTACTACACAATCCCCATCAATATTTTTGGGTTTTTAATCCAAGCCAGGGTATTCTTCCTGCCATAATCAGATGACCTTGAATGTAAGAGCCTGATTTCGCTTATTTGGTTAGCCAATGGCACACTTTATCCATGAGCTGTATTGGGGACTCTTGTTGTGAATCTCTTGGCACGGGTACATTTATCATTGTTATGGCCATTGGGCAAGCAGCTGGTGGTAGGCTTAGAAATTGAAATGTATTTCCATCTCAAGAAAGAAGATTGCCAGTCTGCTGAGTATCCGTGACACTCTAACTTTCTGCTACTTGAGTTAATCTGCTCTCTTCTACCCTACATTAACCTTGTTTGAGCATAGGCCTTATGTCTGGGGTACTGGAGGGCGCTGACACTGTGCTCCATTCAGTTGATACTTTCACGGGTGGCCACAATTTGTCTCTATGTGCAGTGGTTACCAGCAAGTTTGCTAGATCCATTTCTACCCTTGACCCCAGGACCACCACTTTGATCCTGTATATTTTTTACGGGGATCTGAGTTATTAACATGGTCAAGTGATATCGCATTGTTCCCAGATTGATGGTCTTAGCCTCCTTTACTAAACTATTTTTGTACTTGTTATTTCTCAGACGAGTAAATATGGGTTGAAGAAGAAGGTTCAACTTATAATATAAAACATCCAAAATGGCAAAGGCACGTGCCTGCATTTGTTTTTTATTGGCAGAGAGACTGGATTATTAGTGCTTTCCTTTTGTTTTTTTGTTTTGGGGTTATGACTCTTTAGGCCCACCTTTATTCCTTTTTCCTGGGGGCTCCGTTGGGGAGGCTACTGGGATGGCACATACATCCTGAGGAGGTGTTGGTAAATCTAGGGCTTCAAATTGCGGTATTTTCTGATGGCTCGTCTTTGCAAGTGCACCATTTCCACCCCCCAATGAGAGCCTCCTTTCTGTAAGGGCGTTCTCTTTTGTAAATACGCTTGTAGCCATAACAAGGAATGAATCTAGCGTCAAGATAGTTACCCAGTCAGTAAATGGCAATTGCGTCTTCTTTTTACCCATGATGGTCATAACTTTACCTTCTGTGATGATCAAGGCATTAGAGGGTGGGCCAGCCCAATCTCCTCCAGGCTTCAGCGTGGACGGGTCCGCCCTTGGACGCGGGTTGGCGTTGAGCTCTCTTGCGCTAGTGGCGTGGAGGTTGTTTGGGATTGCAGTTCCTCCAGATGTGCAGTCCTCGCAGGCACGGGTTCTCACCCTTCACTCTCTGTGGCTACAACAGCCACGGGTCGGCGTCGCGCTCTTACGCGCTAGTGGCGTGGAGGTTGTTGGGGATGAGGTGGCAGTGACGTGATAGCACCACTCTCCAGCCATAGGTGACACCACCTTGTTGCACAACTTGCACAGCTCTAAAGGTCAGCGTCTTCACTGATCAGGGTCTCCCGGTGAGAGGTAACTAGTCACCCAGCATACCAGGAGGCCCGGTCAGTAACCAAACTAGGATGGAACACAAATTCATCACTGGGAAGGAGGATGTCTGGCAGAAGGGAGACAAACTGACAAAAGATGAACAGTATAGGTAACAGGAAACCAACAAACTCAGGAATCGAGGCAACTGAGTAGGGAGAAAACAACAAAGGGGAGGAAGTAGAATAAGCTGGGTACAAACTAAAGTGAAAACAAGGGAGCCTCAAGAACCGATTTTGCTATCGCACAGGCTGGGTGATCTTGTCAGCCTGTTTTCTATTGCATAGATTGGATTTCATATACCTCTTCTGCTCCAGAGACTAGGGTCGCAGTTACGGTCAGCCCTACTGTGACTGGGACAGCGTAGCTGGCTCAGAGCTTGAATTCTGATGGAATAGTTAGATGGAATAGTTCTACATACTCTGACTAACATGTTTATCACTATTATAATGTTTACAACATATTTACATTTCACTGTAGTCTTGAAATGCCATACTCCAAGATTTTCAGCTATGCCACACTGATAAGCCCACAAAATATAACCAAGTGATAGCAGTTAGAAGCACCTTGAAAATAACCTTCTAGCATAAGTTTTCAGTTTACTTTGTTGTACTAAAAGTATAACTTTTTCGTTGTGATAAACCCGCGTGTTCACGTCCAATAACCACATGAGCATGGCTCATAGAAGTGGTAACGCACTTTTTTTTCCTTTTCACTCCTAATTACTTAGCAACGTTGACCCTCCTTGCTTCTCCATCAGCTTTTCGGTATTCGCCTGTTTGCTGGTAAGGGGCTTGGTAAAGAATGAGCAATGGGTCTTGGACACCTGTGCACTTTCTGTTCCTGCTGTTCCCTTAATGACCTCCGGGACAAGGAGTAGCAATTGCTACCTTTGGTTATTGCTAAAGGCCCCCATTTTGATCTTTAAATCTGAAAATGTGCTCTTAAAGCAAACTGCTTGTACAACGGATCAACAAATCTTTTTAATTGAAATACATAGAAAGCAACCAACTTAGAAAACATTTCTTTAAAACAAATTTACAAACAAGTTCAGTTGGTCTTAGCCAAAATTGAAGAATGCATGGAGGTTCTTTGGTGTGAGGCCAAGCGGCCTTTGTTCAACAAGGCGTGAGGCGGAACCTCTCTGAATGTTACTTTCTTTTCTGGAAACCTCAAATTTTATATTCCTCAGCTCTGAACTGTAGTCTTTAACTGGCAGTGATGGTGGCATACTCTGTATTCTGCCCAGTGGCCAGCACCCTTGGAATTCTCCTTGCCTCAATTGCTGTTAGGTTCACCTGGGCATAGTGGATATCATCCTGTGCTTGGGCGACAGCGGGGGTTCTGGTGCTTAGTGTGTTCAGTCGTGCATACGTTGTGTTGCTTTTGGGTGGACTGCGGCAAGTCGATTTCCGGAGATTGATCTGGGAATAGTGGAGGCTATCTTCAGTCTCAACTGCTGGAGCTGAGATCTTCTGTAGTACACAAAAAGACATGATGTGAGAAGAAGAAAAGTGTGTAGCATTAAGTAAAAGAGGCAAACGTGCTGGAAACAGGTAAGTGATAGAGGGTACAACCTAAAACAAGATATTTGGTTGATTGGTATACTGAGAAATAACTATTATAAAACTAAACTATTTAGCCCTATAGTTAAGCCAAGGAACTACACTGGACTGTGATATTTATCATAGAAGAAATGTCTGTATAAGGTTTATATTTGTATGTGGAGGTTTTTCATTTCACCATTCAGCACCGAAAATTAATATTTTAGAAAATAAGTGGTAGGTGTTAGTTTCTGAGTGAAAATAACTTGCATATGCAGATAGAAATGCACTGGGTGCACGGGTCTCACTGAAATGATGCCATTGTGTGAGTGTCACTGCATGAGTGCCTTTAGAGAATCGATAGCTTTGCATATTCTACTTAGGCATGTCTGGAGAGACTCCTATTATAATAACTAATGTTACAGACAAGTAACTTTTAATCTTGTTTTCTTTCATGGAGAATTTATTCCAAGGGATCTTTGCACTTTTTAAAAAAACATACAATTATGGTGTGTGGGGAAAAATACATCTGCATATATCCCCAACATAATTTGGCATGTAACTGTTATTTTTAAAAGTGGTAGTGAATTTTGTGTGTACTCTAAAAATAAGTGCCTCATTTGCAGAACTACCAAACACTGAAACATCCCACTTTTATGTTGCACATCCCACGTTTGGTGCCTCTTGACACCATCTTATTTTATGCACATGATCAATCATGAGGATAAATAATTTTCCCTTAATGTTGTCTATGTGGTGCAAACCTTGCAACTAAGCAACAGATTGCTGTACAATGACATCAAAAATGTATTAGAGAATAACCATACACGATGAGCAGTGCATTGTCAAGAACAATTTTCTCTTGATGGATTTTAACTAAAAGAATTAAAAAACACTGTTTAATGACATACATTTTGAAATAGACCGCAGACATTTACAAATGGGTGTGGTTATGCCCTAGCTTAGGGGAAATTGGCACCTCCTGATGTAATATTAGTATTACTGTTCTGTGTTTACAGCCTGAGATAATTCACATGCAACACCCACATTAAGGCGCCAATATCACTGTTAATTTCCTTGAAAAAACTAGTGTTAAAAAATGAGTGTCTCAAATTTCATGAAATGACAACCCGAGGCTGCCAAACCTGCTACATAGCAGCATCGTATTACTCCACAAAACATACAGATTAATAAATACAGAAAGACAGCCATCTTTCACCCTAAAAGTTGCAATGCCGTGGTGTGGTGTAGTTTACTGTGGGTGACTTAAGGTTCGAGACATTTTGTTTTTTTGTTCCTGCATTTATTTATTTATTCCATTAAGAGGATGCACACATTCTAGAGATAAATGTTGCCAATTTGGTTGTAAGCATTTGGGTATATTGGCCTGCGAGTATTTTTGGAGAGTGCACTGTTAGTGTGTTGGTACAGCAACAACCTGTACAAGGGTGTCACCTGAATTATAGGATGTAGGATTGTTTACAATGAAAAAGAAAATAATGGTCCTATGGTTGTCTGAAAATTGTGTCTTTACGCCCTTTGTAAGGTGTAGGTAGTCTTAGAAAGTTAAAAATGTTGATAGGTTTCTTTCAGATCTTGGTGGCATGGATGGAAAAGGCATGAATTTTAATTTACTGTTTTTTTGCAATTTTTTGTTTTCTAGCCTGGTAATTTCCTGGCTTAGTGCACAGCTGTTACTGGAGGTATGTAGTTTTTCAGCCAGGAATGCTATTTTTGTTCACCTATTTCTGTTCTATTTATGATGTAGCTGGTCTTGGAAATGGTGCATGCTTGAATGTAAAGCCAGTGCACGCCATTCATGGTTGATCAGATGTGTTTGAATTTCATCAGGTGTTTGAGACTTGCTGTGGCATGCCTATTAGGTGGTCACTGATGTTAAGGAGGCTTTCCAGGTGGACACAGACTAATGCTGGACTGCGGTACTGTAGTTAGTTTGTTTCCTCTGGGGTAGAATTGATATTCTACTATCTTGGTCTCCGTGGTTATGTGTAATTTGGACAAGAGTTTGGTGTTGAGGATGAATACTAGTGAATTTGCGTTGGACGTCAGCTCAGGAGGAAACGATTTAGATTTGGATTCAGGAAGAAGGCTCACTCTCATGAGGAGCTTTCTACCTTAGGCCATAGAAGGGAGAATATCAGAGTCATTGGCATCGGATAGTAGGAAGCACCTTCTGTTCAGATGACTTAATCCAGCCATTTGCTGCCATGTGCTGCAGTTCCCAGTTTGTTTACAGATTGGAGGGCTGTTGGCTGAAGGCAAATTTACTTAACGGGGAGGACATAGGCCTGATTGACAGGAGGCCAACAGCCTGATTCTGCATTAACACTGCGGGTAGGTTCCAGGCATCTTTCTGAACTATGCAAATTAACTCATCAGTTAATGTGTGCTATATATCGGCTCTATACTCATCTTCTACAATGCCACGAAAAGGTTCTATATTTTAATTAATATTCCAAATAAAAGCCCAATACCTTACAACCGCAATGCAAATAAAAACCTATGTATTTGTTTAAGTTTCAACTAGCACGAACTTGGCTCAAGGGCGTCGGAGCACTTTTAAGGAGGATAGGCTACGAACAAACAATAAGATCAACCATTTAAACAAATAATTAAACGCTGTAAAACCTATAGTCCTGGCCAAAGTATCTAAGTGGAGGGCCCTCGTAGTCTTAACCAAAGTGCCTTTCAAAAAGAGAGGCTTTAAGTTCCTTTTTACAGGTGGTGTGGCAGTAGTTTGTGTGAAGGGCTGGTGGAAGTTGGTTCTAAATTCTTGTAGAGTTTCCAGAGAAGGACTGTTTGTGCAGTGTTCTTGCTGGAAGGTGGCAGGCTCCAGAAGAAGGATTCTGCATTTCTCAAAGCAGCCCTTGTGATTTCCAGTTTTCCAGTGAAGTAGTATGAGAGTTGTGCAGGTATTTGTGTGTGATGCTAGCAGATCGGTTTTAAATTGAGTTCTTGTTTCAAAGGGGAACAACTAAGAGTCAGCAGGTTGGGATCAATAGGGTCACATTTCTAGTGGCTGGTGACAGAACGAGCCGCCTCACGAAGAACTGGTCTGAGAGGGGACAAATGAACTTTTGGAAGTAGGGAGAGAAGCGAGTTCCGCTAATCTAATGTGGGCAGAACCAGTTCCTGGACTGTAGTTTTTAGGTCCTCTTCTGGGATGAACTGCCTGATGCCTTGAGAAGCCTTAGTTTGAGCAGTGCGTTCCTGGCCATAGTGACAATGTTATGTTATGTTACGATGAATTTATATAGCGCATTATCAGCCAGAGGTCTCTAAGCGCTGTCAACAATGTGTGTCAGAAGGTTAAACCAGCTGTTGAAGATGCAACACAAAGCATTCTCTACAATGGCCGGTTTACAAATAAGGGCAGAGAAGGATTCCACCCACTCATGTACAGAAATTTTGGATGTCTCCGGAGAGATCAATATGAAATCTGTTTTTGCAGGGTTAAGTTTGAGATGGGGGTAGACATCCATATTTTAATTCTTTGCAGTTGGACAAAAGGGGAATATCGACCTCAGATGAGGTGTAAAGATAGATCTGTATGTCTTCAGCATACAGATGGTTCGCAATCCGAGGAGCTACTAAGATTTTCACGTTATTTATCAAGATCTAAGTGAAACAGTTTGGTGAGAGAATAAACCCTTGGAGAACCACCATTTTATAAGCAAAACCCGTTGAAGAAGGATCTCAAACTTTTTACTACTTTTGAACAGTTTGTAGGATGTTAGGGGAGCTAGTCCAGGACTACCCCCTCTAAGGCTCTTCATTCTTTCAAGGTGTTACTCAGGGTATGTTGGTTGGCTACATCAAAGACAGACAAAAGTCTGAGGAGTAAAAATAAACAGAAATGATCACAATCAAAGAAGCAGATAGAGTTGTCAATGGTTTTCAGAAGCACACTCTCATGTTGTAACCCTGACTAAAGCATAATTGCAAGGTGGTTGTTTACATGGATGTGAAATGAATGTTCAGAAGCTATTCAACTTTCAATCACTTTTCTAAGAAAGGTAGGGTAGAGACAGGACAGAAGTTGATCAAGTCACTGGTATCCAATTATGTTTTTTTTTATGGAGGAGAGAACTGACTGGTGTTTAAAGAGTCTGAAAAGAGCCATGGCTAGAAGAAGTTTACCAGAATGGAACATTAAGGAAGAAGCCATTTAGTGCCACCTTTACTGATAAAAACAGATGTAGCATTAGAAAGATGGTTTAACCTTGCTTAAGGCATCCAGTAGCTCTGTCTTTGAGAATCATTGAAAATGTGACCTGGCCCACTGTACTTTGCATGTTAGCTTTACATCAACTAGACTGTCTGAGCTTGAAGGCAGGAATAGGTCAATTAACTTCACTTTCTTGTTAAAGAACTCTTCAGTCTTCATGGGTTTTGCCCGTGTTCTTAGGTGTAGAGTTGGATGACTGCTTAATCACTTCGAACTGAATTTGGATCTGTTCTTGGAAGCTTCTAGGATGTCTCTGCTGTGAATGGGCTTGGTTCTGAACGTGTGGTCTTTGTGATTTCTTCCCGCAGCACTGAGCCTTGTCCGACTGGAAAGGAAACGTGGTTGTCTCCTTACATTCTCGTGTATTTCCTTTCATCATCTAGGCTTTTAGAGAACCATGGGCAGGGGCTTTAGGTCTGCTCCACTTGCTCTTTAGAAGTGCACATTTTTCAAACTGGGCTTCCATGTATGTGCAGTATTCGTCCATAGATGTATTGATGTTTAGCTGAAGATCAATGAAAGTAAGGTTTGAGACGGCCTTGTTCACAAAGGTATTGATTTTTTTGTATCCCTGAACCAGATTTTATCCTTATTCGGTACACCTGAAATTGTGAGAGGATTAAAGGTCAAGGGTAAAAAGGGTTTAAAGACAACCAGACAAATAAACCCAGATGGGGTCATCAACTATCAGACTAGTATCTTTGGATATGGTCCGATTCAGAGTAGGGTCTTTACAGAGCATGAGTTTTTAGCAATATTGCGAGATGTTCTTGTCGCTAAGAAAGGAGACGTTTTTCACAGGTTTGCTGTCCTCGTTGCCCAAATAAAGATTGAATTCTCTAAGGAAGATGATGTTCTAAGAGCTTATTATTGATATGTAAGGAATTCCATGCTTTTTTAAGAAGTTGTTGAAGATGTATCTCTTACTTGTGTACAGTGGGACCTGGAGAGACACATAGTGTTATCTAAATTTTGAATTGAAGGGTTGAGCTAAATCATGGTAGCAATGAGAGGGAGGCGGGGTTAGTCTCTTTCTGTGTGAGGCAAGGTTCACTTGAGAGAGAATCCTGGCGTCTAAAAAAGGAAGGGGCGCCCCCTGACTGGTGAGTATTGGAAGAGCCAGGTTTTCAGTTTCTGCTGTGAAAAGGGAGATCTTTGCAGGCAATGTAACCCAGCTGTTGAGGTGTGGTACTTAGACTGTAGGGCTGTGTATGTGTACATGAGTTTTGCAAAGGATCAAATGTGGGAGGAGGAATTATAAATCAGGCATTCTAATTAACGATATAACTACACATCTACATATTATGCCTTTCATATTTTTTCAGTTTTTTGGGGTATTATACACAAATTGGAGACATTTGTATTTTAGTGAATCCAAAACAGACCAGATCCTATCTACATCGTGATCATTTCTGTACACTTTGTCTTCCTGTATACTTTACTGAGAATGTCTTTTCACGTATTTATAATTGTATTTATTCTCTAATTCAATGTGATCAAACAATCCCCCAGTCTAGGATAATTTGTTTAATAGGACCTTTACTGTATGTGCGGAATAACACTTTTTGAAACTGTGGTGAAGGGGCCTGTATGTGAAATACGACTTGGTTGTGCCACAAGTCATCGCCCAGGATGTAGGTTAATACGCATTTAAATGTAGTTAATTCTACAGCGTCTGTCACATTGCATGACTGTTTTGAGCTTTTCCTTTGGAAAGAAAATAGTGTGCTAATCTCTGTTAGTTGTTATCCTGAATTGTCTACATCTTGGCAGTCTCTATGATCTGACACAGGCCTGTAGGGACTTGAACAACGGCGGAGCATGTTGTTTCTACTTGGCCTTATACCTTTTCTTTCTTTTTATCAACATCTCATCAATAAAGCAGTTAGAAACAAATGGCTTTACCTGTATATCCGTCTGTGATTCAGTTAATCCTGAGAAACACACAAAAACAACAAAGCTGGTGAGTGAGGGGCAAGAATGTTGGATGTAGACACTCAGGTCACAAGTTAGGACTTCTAAACGCTTTGAAACTCCACGTCTCCCACCCACACCTGTCACCCTCTTTTATTCTCAAACTCTTGTTTGCATCTTACAGTATTTATCTATAGGAGTAATTATTTTGCCCTCAGGAAATTCTTGGCTTATTTTAGTAACTTGTCCTGAGTAGCAAAGCTAACCTTCACAGAGGTATGTAAGGTATGAGATGTAACAAATCAAACTAAATATACAATACAGGCTGCTGATGCTGCAAATTTGGTGTGTCAATTTATTTATGATATAATTGCAATCACTGGAATGTGGTTATTAGATGAGGATCTTGAGCAATCGCCCCCCAAAAATAAACCATTCTGTAGCAGAATTGAGTAGAAGACAGAGTGGGGAGTTGAGCTTATGATTTGTAAAACTGTCAAAAATTATGGTATCGCAATTACTAGCACTACATCTTTTGTGGGACCACAAGATCAAATGTGTTCATTTTGTAATACATCTTACCATAGATTGTAAAGCAATGTTTTAAGTCATGTTAATCAAACTTCACGCCTGTACTGTGCTGTCAGTAGGTTCTTTTTCTAATCCAGTGGCAAAGTGAGCAAGGGACCCACGTCTGAGCTAAAGAACGATGATGGATTCAACCCAGATCTGTGACTGGGGGTGAGTGTCTGAAAAGTTTTAGCGCTCCGTCCATCATCCCCTTGTGTTTGATTTGTTCACCCTAAGTTGGCAGGATATACTGAGACGTGGGTCCCTTGCTCACTTTGCCACTGGATTCAAGCTGACCTGGCTGATGAGGGCTGTTAGGCGAAACCTGTCCCAGGATGCTTGTTTCCGGACTAGGCAAGACATGGCTTGGCAGTTTTGGCTGGACTGTTCCCATGAGGCACAGGGTCAAGACTGATTTGCAAATAGCTATGTCTGAACTGGGGTGGCAGAGTGAGCTAAAGAACAATGATGGATTCAACCAAGATCTGTGACTGGGCATGTATCTGAAAAGCTTCAGCGCTCAGTCCATCATCTCCTTGTGTTTGCTAGGTTGTGTTCTGCACAGCTGGATATCTTAGGAATGGCTGTGTGTGTATGATATCCTTACTGAGTATCTATGTTCCACAGCTTGCAGTAAGCGTGCCTTCATGATTAACTTATATTACTCAATAAATATATCAGCGGCACCTTTAGTAGCAAAGTTAAAAATTCTGCGGGTGTTTTTTGATGCTGATATAACAATGACAGCCCTGTTGGGTGCATCGCTGAGTTCCAACACACTTCTTGAGATTGCTTCAAAGAATTCACTCTTCTCTGACTGAAGATCATCTTCCACAACTTTTTATGAGCAACAGTAGGTGCTAAGAGAGACTGCTAGTAAGTTGTCTGTGCCATAGGTTCTATAAAGCTCTTGCATGAACACCAGTCGGACGCAAAATCAAGGTGCAATAGTAGTTGTTTACAATCATGTAAGACTAACTACAAAAGCTGTATGTGGCTCTTCTCTGGTCTTTATAAGTAATAATTAATGTTTCATAGACACTGTCAACAACTTGAATATGCTGAGGTGTTGCTGGTCATCTCAAACATTAGAGCTGCAACCAAACCATGCAAGAATTTGTTTGAGAGATCCCCTCTGTGCAGCTCCCTGGCATCCCACACTACACTAGTCTGAGTTAGACTGCAGTTATTCAATTGTGTTTGCTTAAAGAGAAGGCTTAAAGAGAGGGCTTCCTATGATAATGCAAACTCTGCTTATATGTAGATTGGCCGAATTCTGTTTGAAACTGATCTCCCATACATACCGTGGGGTAAATTTTTGATTCTGGTTCGACTTGTGTTTCTGGAAGGAAAAATAAAAAAAATGTAGATTTTGACACACAGAAGTAGCCTTATAGCTATAAAATCCATACACGATAAAAAATATTAATAGAGCTGTTGTACTGTTTTATTATGGTGCATTTTCTGATGAATAAAGAATTATGTTGCAAAATTCAGGCAACTTTTGTTTTTTATAAGATTCATCCATTTTTGAATTATAGGAGCTTAGAAACAGGAAAGAGGGAGACTGTAAAAAATCTCAAGGAGAATGTATTTTTGCGATTGACTAACTTTGTAAAACAGGTAATTTTAAGGCAGGAGACAGAAAAAATAAAGAGATTTCTGGATTTAAAATGGGAGAGTTTCATCCCTGAATTGGGTCGTTTGGCGTGTATGCTCAGCTAACCATGACTGTTTTCATCAGTGACTATATTGAACCATAAATGCAACTGTGCAGAGTGTAATATGCTATTTATTACCATTGCTCATTGTGGGGAGAGACTATGTATACATGCAAACAGACCCAATTCAGGCAAAAGACTTTGTTATCCAAAAATTTTTGTATTTTGGTTGTCTCCCACCTGAAATTGCTTCTACTGCAATAGAGGTCAATGAGGTAAATACATTACCTTGATTTATTTTTATTTTTAAATAACCTCCCTGTGTCCTGTTCTAAAATGTTGGAATGTATGTAGCACAGACCCCCCCCACTCCTTTCAGCGGTGGTAATAAGTAGTACATTACACTCTTTATGCCATGGTGTATTTTCCTGTACATTTGTTTGGGAAAATGTATTTGTTCAGACAGGAATGGCCCTAATATGGATGGACGTATCCCCCTGCCGAGTACCCAAATGTGTGTATAGCTGGTATACTGATTTATTAATTTGGCCTTGGCGTCACGCTAATCTAACAGTGTACAGTTTCACTTTTTATAATGCACAGCCCAGACAGCTCTTGCAATAATGTGGTTTGACGTTTTATAGCATACAACTCAGACTGTTAGTTCACATTTAATAATGTACAGCTCACACAACTCTAGTTTCACATTTAGGAATGCACAGCCCACACACACACTTTTCATAATGTACAGCTCAACGGCTCATAACTGTAAACACCATAAGAATCCCAAACATAGCTGCCAAGGTTTCAGATTGCTATGAGTGACATTTTCATAATTTCTGTGTAACTATGAGTGACATTAAACGACTATGAGTGACACTTTTTCTGGAGCAAATTCAAGCAGTGAAGACAAGGGAAACATAAATATCAGAAATTACACCCATTTGAGCAAATAGAAACTCTAAGAAGATCTAAAATCTGCTGCAATCACCAGAAATGGAAGGGCATCGTGGTTCCGTGGAGATCCAGCTAACGCCTACTGAGGAATCCAGTCACAGTGTTACTGTGTACACTACAGGAGGCTCGGGGTTTGAAAGTCACGGTGTACAACGGAGGCTTGGAATGTATCGATAGCATGGGGTTTACATAGGAGAGCAGTGTGCACAGAGTAGGATTGGAGGTTACATACTGACATTTAACTCCTTGTGTGCTCATGAGTCACAGTGCAACTGGACGGACCCGTGCAGTGGCCGCTTTAATTGCCCCGAGACCACGTTTGGCGCTGCCTGACCTCGATTGAGGCAGGATACATAATCTAACCTATCCATCTGGAACATTGTCGCAGACCTTACGATTGGACGTCCTCTATGCACGTTTTCAGTCTCTCATTTTTGAGATACGGAGAGTTTGAAGTGGAATTTATTTCCTCCGTGTCCCGTGTGGGATGGGTTGCCTTCCTACACCTTATGCTGGAATTACCGTGTGCAAAAGTACCCATGTCCTGATGAAGCCTTAAAGACATCTGGCTGAAACACGACCGCGACTGCGTCGACACCTTGTTCTTAAGGAGTCCCCATTAACTTGCAACTTATTGCAACTTTGTTTCTTTTGTGCCCTATACAATAACTGTACAGAGAAGTGTTAGCTCTGGCGCACTTTATTGGGACTTCATTTCTTTGGGTTGTATATCACTCGGAGTTAGGAGTGAATACTATGTGAAGTTTGGTACCTTTTCTTAGGGTACGTGTATATATAGATAGATTATAGCAATTGTAATGTACAGTTTGTATATGTGTTTTGGATATTTTGTATAGACTGTAGTGTCCTTGTATGTATATATATATATATATATATATATATATATATATGTTTCCATATGTGTTTGTTTCCTTGCGCCACTCTCTTTGATGACTCGTATATATGTTTATATGAAATTTTCAATGTGATTACACTTAAATAAGTATACCAACAGGATAATTGATTATTTCTTGTTTGAAAATAAATACTTGTTTGATCCCTCAGTACCTTTTTCTCTACTTTTTCATCCTTGGATGTACCTTACCCAGGTATGGGAGGGTGATTTGGGCAGAACCCCTTTCTATTTTTGCAGTCATGAGTCACAGTGGAGCTGTGCTCATGACGAGCTGAGCTCGTCATAACGGCCGCGCTCCGCCCAAGTGCGGTTAATTCCCCGTCTCTGTGGGAGAATTAATCAGTGGGCTCCACTGTGATGAGCCCAGCTCGTCATGAGCATAGCTCCACTGTGAGTCATGACGAGCTGGGCTCGTCACGAGCACAGAGGCGCCGCGGACCCCCACCCCCTGCACCGTGGGGGTATTACCCCTGCAGCGAAGGGGTTAAAAAGGTTATACAGGATGTCAATAGATTAAGTATTGAAGGCTAAGGTGTTAACATGGGGGCATGGCCCTCCTGTGGGCTCTGTAGGAAGTACTGGGCGACCTGGGCCTGCTTGGTGTACAACAGAGGTCCACGAACTCCCACAGCCAGTGCAAGAGCACACAGAATGGATAGGGGTGACAGTGACACTGTAAGGTGTATACTGGAGGCCCAGAGGGCTGCCTATTGTTCTCCCTGTGGACTGCCTTCTGCTGTCTGGCATTCCCTGCCTGCCCTCGGCCTCCACTCCCTCACAAGAATTCTCCTTACCAGAGGGTCTAGGCTAGCTTAAAGCCCATTCCACGCCTCCTGCCGCATCACACAGCTCCACTCACTAAGGAACAGCTGATCGCACTGACTGACTTCGAGACTCGGATAGTGTATGCCTGTGCACAGGTAAGTGTTATGATTCCCAGTCCCAGGGGGGAGAACCTTTCTGGGGCTTGTACTTCTAACAGTTTCATTTTCATCCGGTCCTTCGTGAAAGCCAAAGGAACCTAGGAAAGCTTGGACTCCCAGCACCGCCACGGGTCTGACCAGGGCCGGTGCCAGGCATGGGCAGTGTGGGCAGCTGCCCAGAGCCCCGCTGCAGTCTTAACTATGATGGGGCCCCATCACGAGTCCATCATCCTTTTGAAATGGTGCCATTGTTCGAGATACAGGTGGGGAGCCCCCTCCCTTGGTGTTTGTTGCCTTGGTGCAGCGTGCGAGGCCTAAGGCGGGCCCCCCCCTCATCTGGGCCCGGCTGCCATGGACTTAAGGGCAATATGACAACCCATCCCTTGCAGCTGCTGCAGACCGGGCAGAGCTGGGTTTGTGGCCTTGATCAGCCTAATCGCTGCATCTGCATGATAACAGCGGTTAGGCAGATGCTTGAACTGGCGTGAGGTGTGAAGTGAGCCCTGCCCCTGCATGAATGAAAGTGGAGCATCCTGCAGGGCTCACAACACAAAAACAGAGAGTGACCTCACATCACAAAAGGCGCTGCTCTTTCCATTGAAGAGACAGAAAATGGATAAAGGGGTTATTATTATTTTTTATTTTTTTTGGCAACTCTGTTTTTTTTTCTCTTTAACAAGCATGTTCATCCAAAACAAACATATAAGGAGTTAAACCTAAATAATAACTCCAGTTATAAGCGCTTGGTGGTTGTAATTTTCATGTAATTTACATGACACGAAGGAAGAATGAGCAATTCGGTCTTTAAAAGATTATCAGAGATAACATTTAGTTAGGGGGAGGGATGGGGTGGGGTGACCCCACATTCATCCTTATCACCCCAAGGGGAGTGCAATGAACCCTCCAAGATACACCCAAGTTGTATAACCCCTCAAGCCACTCACCATTCCTAGTTTTACGCCTCTGAAAAGTAACACAAGAGCAGTTGTGTAACACAAAATGAGGTCCCTCCCTGCAGAATGCGATAATGGTCCCCAGAGTCTCCCACATCTCAGATATTCATTGGCCCTGGGCTGAATGGGAGCCCCCAGGTGGGTTGCGGCCCTCTGAAGTATTGTGGGCCAATCTGTGCTGTAGGGGCCTGTATTGCGCCCTGGCACAAGACGTGAAGCAAGGTAAGAGGCCGGGGAGAAGAGTGATGAATAACAGAGCATATAGGGGAGAGGTGGAAGCTTGAGAGGCAGAAACAGCGAGGGTAAAGGTGAGAAAGAGATAACACATGAAGGGATAGATTTTCAGACCTTTTGCGCTGGTTTTGCTTCATAAAAGTGACGCTAACCAGCGCAATTATTTTTGTTGCTATTTTGTTCCCATCGCAAAACTTGTTTTGCGCTGGAAAGCACCCTCTAAGTAGGTGCAAAGCAGCGCAAAGCACTGCTTTGCACCGAGGTGGCGGTACTTGGGCGTTCCCAAGTAACCACCCATGCCTTTTGGAGCAAAAACATATTTACACAGATTTGTGAGCATGGTTTTGTGGCAAAAATTAACGTTCCTTCAAAAGAGACGCTACAAAAAGCATTCTCCATGCTTTTCTGACTTTGCACTGTGCCGCACGTATGCGAAATGTGGGAAAAGCTTTGTATCATACCCAGCATAGTATTTTGCACAAGAAGGTTACTCTTCCTTTACAAAACCTATGCTACACTCATGCACACACTCTAGCGCTACGGTGCTAAGGTGTGTGCATGGCGCACAGAGCTGAATTGAGTGCCGGCGCAAGGGAAAGGGGAGGAGAGAGCCATATGTCTGAAGATATAGTTCTCTCCTGCTCCCTCCCTGTCACGCACTGCAGTGCAGCCTCTCAGGGGGGGACTGCGCAGCGTCGCGTGACTTTTTTGAAAATTTCCCCAAAAGAGTTGAATGTGGAGGGGAGAGGTGGACATGAGGGAGGCAGAACCTGTGAACAAAGTTGAGGCTGAAGAGAAGATGAAAGACAGTGCTTGGATAGGAGAGGTGGCTATAAGCGAAGCAGAACCATCAGGAGAACTTAAGTGTCATGGAGAGGGAATGGTGCGTGTTGGATGTAGGAGGGCAAGACAACCAAGAGCAGGTAAGAGGCTGGGGTAGAGAGGCAGGGGCGAGGTAGATTTCAGAGAGGTAGAACCAGTGAGAGAAGGCTAGAGACTGCAGAGAGATGAGAGGTGAAGGGCTCAGCAGGTAGGTAGGAGATGGGTGTAATAGGGGCAGAATTTGTGAGAAAGGTAAGAGACAGTAGTAGAGATAAAGTGAAGTGTAGAGCATGGAAGGGAGACGTGGATATATGAGACAGAAACAGTGAGACAAGGTAAGATGTAAGGGTCTCAAAGAGGAGAGGTGGATGTAAAGGGGACAGACCAGCAAAGAAATGTTAGGACGCTGAAGGAATAAATGAGAGGTGAAGGGCAGTACATGGGTGGGGTATGTTGATTTAAGAGAGGCAGAACAATCAAGAAACCTTATACAGAGAAGAAAGAGGTAATGATGAGAGGTGGATGTAGAAGGCCAGAATCTGTGAAAAAGGTAAGAGCCAGGGGGGGAGATGATACAGCATGGAGGAGAAAGGTGGACATAAGAGGGACATAACGAGAAAGAGAAGCAACGAAGCTGAGGATAGCAGAGAGATTGATGTAAAAATGGCATAATCCATGAAATAAAGTTCGAGGAAGGGATGAGAATAAGAGTAGAGCATGAACGGAAATAGGTGGTGTAAGGGGTAAAATCTGTGAGAAAAGATTAGAGTGTTTAAGAGGATGACAATCGAGAGAATATGTAAATGGGGCAGAACCAGTGACAAAAGTTATAAGGCTCGGGGAGAGATGAGCAGTGAAGGTAGTGTATTGATAAAAGGCATAGCTATGAGAGAGACAGAACCAGCAAGAGTACATAAGCAGAGTGGCAAGAGAGAGAGAAGTGGATGCAAGAGAAAAGACCCACCAAGAGATAGTAAGAGGATGGATGAAGAGCGAGAGAGGAGGGAAAGGTAGATGTCCAGACCAGCAAGAGAAAGGTAAAGTCTTGGTGGGAGATTAGAGATGAAGAGTAGATCAGGGAGGTAGCGCTTGATGTAAGAAGGGCAGAATCAGCTAGAGGAGAGAGGGAAGAAGGAAGAGGAGAGGTGTATGTAACGAAGCAGGAACAGCAAGAAAAGATAAAAGGAAAGAGGAGAAGGAAAAGGCATAGCTGGATTTAGGATGGCATAACCAGCAGAGAAGATAAAGACTGTGTGGAGAGTTGAGATGTGAAGAGTAGGGCAGGGAAGAGAGATGTAAATTTAAGAGTGGCAGAATCAGCAAGTGAATATGAGAGGCAAGGTGGGAAGATGAGAGTTAAAGAGTAGAGCATGGAGGTGTGAGGATCAAGATGGATGTAAGAGTGGCAGAAACAGAAGTAAAGGTAAAAGGCTTAGGCATTGGGGAAAGATGAGACGTTAAAAGTAGAGCATGCACAACGAGGTGGATTTAAGAAGGGCTGAATCAGCAATAGAAGAAAACAGGCTGAGCGAGGGGTGAGGGAAAAAGTAAAGGACAGAGGTGAATGTAAGTGGGCAGAATCAGCAAAAAAATGTAGTAGGCTGGAGGAGAGGTAAAAGTGTCTTTGAACTAGCATTTGCTGCTAAGTACATTGAGCCTTCTGCTTAGTTTGCAATTACCTGTCTCTATTTTCCAAGTAGAAAGTGTGGCTTAGATTTGCGATGTGTGTCATCCTTCACAAAAGTTTGTGATCTCGAACCATCCTTGACATGTCTGTGGAATTACAGCCTGCTCTCTGCGTACTCTTACTGCTCTTGATCTTTCTATTAAGTCTAGCTCCCATTTGGGACCCATTCCTGTCCATTTCATGAATGGACATCTAAAGATCATATCCCCTGCACTGATCTCCATTTTCAATATTGCCCTTGCCTCATCATATGTATCTACCAATGTAGAAAAAAAAGCTGCGTTTGTTCCTATGCTCAAAAATCCTTCAGCAGGTTCAAAGCTTTTCAGCATCTTCTAACATCTCTTAGCTGCTTTTTTCTGAAATAATCTTTGAATAATAAGTCAACTGACAAATCTTCCATAGAAACTAAATTACTTCTTGATCGCTTGCCAGTTGTATTCTGACCTCTCCATAAGTAGGACGTATCATTTCTTGCTGTGTCGGACACTTAGAGCCTGATTCTTGATCAGGAAGGCAAAGCAGCCTTGATATTACTAATTTATAGTGTCGAATTTATCAGTTTCCCATCCAGTGCTTTTGAATCACCTGAAACAACCTGGAATTCAAGGTATTCCCCTGGCCTGGCTTTAGGTCTATCCTTTCAGAGAGGCTTGGTCTCTAACCAAGAAACTGTTTTGGAGTTGCATGCGATCATTTGCTTTTTGGATAAAGACAAATTCATTAAAACTAAATAGCAAAACATCAGGCACCCGCATCTTTGAGGGGCCTGGTACCATATACACTGCTCTTTGGTGACTTCTGGAGCTGGGCCAATCAACCACCATGGTTGCGTCAACAACAAAATCTTGGATTTATTTTCCAATGCCTTCTCTCTTTGTCTGAACAAACGGTGTGTTATCTACTTCAACTACATCTGTATGCAACACAAATTCCTGCATTTTCACCTGTAATTAAGCAAGACTGTTGTACGGTCAATTATCTTCTCACAACCAGATTATGCAAGTGTTCCCTGTCTTGAACTTCCCACCTTACGCATTTGGTACCCTGCAGATCATCAAGAACACCTATAGGATTCTAATCTGAGGCTGCTCTAGATTCTCTTTCTGCTGATTCCCGCTACCAAACGATCTATCAATTTGCCATTGTGCACTGCATAAATGGGCATACTCATTCTTCAGCACTATATTAGTCCTTCCGTTTATTCCATAATCCTATGCTCTGAAACAGCCATGCTCCTGTGCCCTTCTAAAATTAGGAGGAAACATAGTGGAGGTAGATCCTTCTCCTTACTAGCTGCACAGGACTAGAAATGTCTCAGTCTTGAGCTATAGTGCATCTTAAATCTTCTGAGAAATAATGTAAAACTGTCCTTTCCATACATTAGTATAGCCTGTACCTTTCTTTGGAAATCCCTTAGCGCCAGGATACCCTCTTGATGTGGTATTTTCATTAATCTTTTTCAATAAAACAATAACTAAGGAAATTTGCTTTATCTGCAGACTTTGGTGTAATTTAACAAAACACCTTGAGGGAAGGGGAAGGAGAAGAAGCCCAAATATCTTGTAAAAGTAGTTTAAAGGCCTCGAACGTGTTTTAAAGTTTATCATTTGTCAATAACTGTCCAAGAAACTAGAGCCAGTAGAACACTAGTTATCCTGTCCAAAAGAGTATTAAAATACATTTACCAGGATGCTGCACAGGGTCAGTCTGGTCATGCTCCCAAAGATAGCCTGATCACTGTCAAGTGCTGAATGACAATGGGAAGGCCTGGGCAGCACAAGATGATGTGCGCCTCTTCTCACATCAAATTATCCCAAACCTAAAGGAAGGACATGAGGCCTGGGGAAATTGCTGCTTTTCAGCAGTACACTTTGAATTAGCCTCGCTTTGGAGGTGAGGAGAAGTGACAGTTTACAGTAAAAGGGGGCTGCAGAGGGGGAGCTGACTGAGGAGCGAGTGGCTCATTTCCATAGAGTACATCATCACATCATCACACATGGAGCGATTAGCCAGTCACTGAGCCTAGGTGAGGGGGTGGCCAAAAGTGTTTGATTGGGTAGCCTGGGGCATGACTTGAGTAATTAATGGATGATGGACATGGCCTTTAAAGGGTCTTGCAGTCTTGCATTCAATTGTCTCTTTAACCAAGATCCAGTGGATTTACCTGAGGGTAAGTGCAATTTGGTTGTTACTTCTTAGTCTAATTTTGTGTCAAGCAACATGTGTCTGGACCCATCGCAATTTGGCAAGTGTCTTCTCAGCTATTAAGAATATGTGACTTAAAATGTGGCTTAAAATCTTTAGAAATACAAATTTCAGGGATCCCGAGGGATGCTGGAAGATTTATTTTGAAAGTCAAACACCACCTCCCCAACCTATTCCACATTGCTAGATTTCATTTCCTTGTAAGGGAAAACGGCATTGAGTCTGCTAAAATAAATCCATCTTGTTTTGTTGCTTTAATTTACTTCTTGTCTGTTTAGTGACTGTTTCCCATTGTCGATTTCGGCAGTTTTTGCCCTGGATAACACATTATTGTCCCTATTTAGCAATCTCATCTTTATTTCTTTAAGTTAGTTCTGCTCTTTTCATCTCTTGAAAATGAAGTTTGAGAGTAGTTGCTGGGTTTAGGCATTCAGTTTGTTGGAATGGTCTAGCTTTTGGTGCTCCTGCCATCCAACCTGTGAATGTTATCTGTGCCATCTCTTCCTCTTATTTTATGTAATCAGTGCTTTCTGTTGTTTACTACAGCATTTGCAGGTCACTCACCTTAACAAGAATGGATCCCTTTATGTTGAGGTCCATGCCTGCTAAAACCAAATGCCTTAACCTTGAACTTCATTGGTGCAACTGGAGTTTCGTATATTCACCTGAAGATACACTGTATAGCTATGGGACAGTCTGTCTTAGAATTTTAATCATGCACTAATCTAGAAACATCGGTTTTGGTGAGAGAGAGGCCTAGCTTTTGAACCTCGTTTGATATGTTGCATTTGCACATTTGCACTTATTTTATTAGAGCTATTATTTGTAGCCATCTCAGTGATGTACACATTAGAGAGGTAGCTTCTTGCAAAGCTTCTTCAACAGTGCCAGAAAATGACTAGTCAGTGGACACTTATGATGTCACTTGCTGTGATACTACACCTTATGCAAATTAGAGGGGCCTCACATGTTCCTATCCTGCCGGGGCCTCAGGAATCCTAGGACCAGCCCTTGGTCTGACACTCTCGATGTCCTCCCAAGGCTGCTGAATGCTCAGAACTCTACCCCGCCCCCAAGGTAATCTTTACCGACTGACAAATTACGGTTGATGTCAATGTGAGTCAGGATGAGGTTTACGTCTGGTAAGGCCGCAGGTGCGCACTGAATGATGGGGTCACGAGTCCCCGCACTTGTGCAGTAAGCCTTTCTTTGACACTGGTGTCTGTGCCCTGCCGTGCCTTCTGCGTGCGTCATTACCTCGTGCTGGCCTGGAACGCTACAGGTGTGACGCCGCCACGCTGGGCTGTGACCACACGCCAAACAAACATTGGTACTTGTGGCGGCACTAATAGGACAAAAACAATACGAGAGTTAATTCCAGCGTGTTCATAATGGGGATTTGGGGGGGCGGCCGACCAGCGGGAGGCTCGCCCCCCCGGGGAAGTTTGGGGCACCAGGGGAGGGGGGGGGAGGAAGTTTGGCAACAGGGGCTCGCCGTAGCGGGCGTTTTTGGGATGGTTGGGCGGTTTGGGCGCCTTTTGGGCTGGGTGGCTACTTAACCGGCCATTTTGTGTCACCGCACACTGTTTGTGGTGCGGTGACACAGCAGCCAGGTCACAGGAATTTTGTGTGCCTTTATTGTGGTAGACCGGTTATAATGGTGCTTGTCGGGTGGTGCGCTGTCGCATATCGTCGCTTGGTGTGGAGTCTGGAGTGGGCGGGGCACGAGCTTGATAGCGCGGTGAGAGGCGGTGACATCGACGACGGGATGGCGGCGAACACGGACCCGCGGGTGCTGGAGGCCTTGAGGCTATTGAGCGAGGCGGGCCGCATGGACATCGTGCGGCCCGACCTCCAGGTAAGGCCGCCGCGGCGCGCTGCCGACGGCGCCGTGGCAGCTGTGGCGGCGTGCGACCCGCCGCGGTCGCGATCGACCCAGCGGGGTGGGAGGGGGGGCGGAGGTGGGAGGGTGGAGGTCATAGGAAAGAGGCAGCGCCGCGTAAGGCGAGGGGAGGCGTTAAGAAGGCCGGCCAGAGGGGGAAGAAGCGGCCCTTGGAGTGTGTGGAGGAGGGGTGAGGTGGGGGGTGGGGCAGGGGGGGCCCCGCGAGGCTGTAGTGGAGGGGGGTTGGGGGGGGCTCGCGAGGCTGTTGTTGAAGAGGAGGGGGCGGAGATGGGGGTGCTGGGGGCGGGGGGAGGAGGGGGGGGCCCTAGGGGTGCTGCCTGGGGAGAGTGGGGGCAGGGGATGTGGGGGGCCGGGGGCAGTTGGCGGGGAGGGGCCAGTGGGGGTGGAAGGAGGTAATGGAGGCGAGGAGCAGAGGGGGCTGGTGGGGGGAGGGGCCGGGGGGGGGGGGCGGCTTCGCCACTGCTTATTGAGGAGACCGATTTGGAGGAGGGGGGGGATGGGGGGGAGGACACGGAGCTGGATTGGAGTTCGTCATCGGCGGAGGAGGGGGGGGTGGTGGGGGGGCAGGGTGGATTGGCGTCGCCGGGGCAGCGGGGGAGGGGTGAAGGGAGGGGCCGGGTATGGGAGCGCGACGGAGCGGCGGCGCTGGGGGCGGGCGCGGAGGTGGCGGTGCGACGGACGGGAGGGGTGAGTTGGGGATGGGCGGGTGGGTCGGTGGAGGTAGTGGGGGCGAGCCGGGGAGTAGGAGCGGGCCTGTCGGGTATGGGGTGAGTTATGGGGAGCGAGAAGGGAGCGGTGGCGCGGCCTGGGGGGGGCCGGAGGTGTGGGGCGAGGGGGGGTGGGTGGGGCCGAGTTGGGGTTGCGGGGGGTGGGGCGGTCCTGGGGGATGGGCGGCGGGAGGGGGTTGGGACTTGGGAGGCGGGGGAGTCCCGGCGCGGGGGTCATTCGGCGGGTTGGGGGAGGGGAGCGGCTCTGGGGTGGGGGAGTGGGGGAGGGGGCGGCGCGTGGGGGGGCGAAGGGGGCTATTTTTACCCTGCCATGCTGGACTCCACCTTTTTTCCTTGGCAGGAGCTGTTAGCAAGGCGCTCGGGGGAGCAGCATGCGGCTCCCACCCACCGAGTGGATGGGCCGGCTCTGTTTGGTGCGGGCGGCCGAGCTCCAGCGAGGGACCTGCATCAGGAAGGCGGCGAGTGGAGGCGGGATGCGTCTCCGCCGGCCCCTCCCCGAAGGGTCTTTACGGCCGCCGGGGGTAGGGGAGTGAGGATGGATACAAATATCTCTGATTTGCATGCAAGTGCGATGGATGGGAGGGCGAGTGTGGACTTGATGGATCTGATGCGGGTGTGTCGTGAGAGAGCGGGTCTGAGCCGGCTGGAACCCCAAGTGGGGGGCCGGGGTGGTGTGGAGCCGGCTGATGGTGAGTCGGAGGAAGAAGGGGAGATTCGGGAGGTCGGGGGGGCTGGTAACGCTGTTGGAAGTGTATTGCAGGTGCCAGCAAGGCAGGAAGCGCCCAGAGTGACGGCCCCCTCAGCTCAACTGGTTAGGCGGCGGGATCCAGCAAGGACGCCGACCTTGACGCCAGGTAAGACAGGGGACGGTGCGGGGAGTGCCAAGAGGCGTTGTGTGCAGGTTTCGGTGGGGTCGGGGGGCGATGGGGAGGATGGGTGGCGGCTGGTGCGGGGACTGTATGAGCAGGACGCGGGGGTTGGCACGGACGGCGCGGCGCCGGGCGGGGAGGGGTCCGGCGGGGCAGCGGCGGCGGGTGAAAAGGATGCGGCGGGGGAGGAAAAGAGAGTTGCGTGGTTCCGGTGCGGAAGTTGCCGTACATGGGGCTGACCAAGCCGCTGGGTGCCCACCTTTCGGCGGCGACGAAGGAAAAAATTTGGAAAGGGGAATACATTGATATCTTGAAGCTGCTGCACAGGGAGTTGACGTCTAAGGAAGGGTCAAAGGAGGAAGAGCAGGAGTTAGCGAGGCGCCCAAAGGTGCCCTTGACGCTGGACAACTGGTCAGCAGCGTTCCTCATATACGCGAGCGTGTATTGCGAGAAGTTCCCGGACCGGTGCGTTGCGCTGTTTAAATACATGGATGTTGTGCGGAGGGCGCAGGTAACTTATGGCGGGTATGCGTGGTCCCACTACGACGAGGAATTTCGGGCGCGCATGGCGGGGGACCCGGAAGCGCACTGGGGGGAGCTGGATTCGGACCTGTACCAGCAGACGATGGGAGGGGCCAAGTTTGGTCGCACCATCTACACGGCAAGCGGTTTGCTGCTGGCGTCCCCCCCCCCTTTGCGGCCCGCCCCACCCGTGGGGGGGTGGGTCAGGGAGCCTCTGGCAGCCAAGCCGCAGTCGGGGCCTGCTGGGACTTTAATAGGGGGGCCTGCGGGCGGGCGGCCTGCCGTTTCCGGCACGAGTGCTCGTCGTGCGGACGGAACCATCCAGTGCTGCGTTGTTGGGGGCCCACCGGGGCAGCTGCCCGCGCAGGGAGCTGCTCCTGCCAGAGGGGGTCAGGGTGGGGGGAGGGGAGGGCGTAGAGGGGGGGGAGCCGGGGCTCTGGGAAAAGGCTTGTACGCCGGTTAGGTTAGAGCGGATGGAGCCCTGGTTGGCGGCGTATCCGCGGGCGGAGGATGCTGCAGTGCTGCGTCGCGGTTTCCGGGAGGGTTTTCGGCTGGGGTACGAGGGCCCTCGGATTGCTCGCTGGGCGGACAATCTGAAATCAGTGAACGCACACAAGGGCATGGTGAGGGAGAAACTGTTCAAAGAGGTCAGAGAGGGTCGGATGGCGGGCCCCTTCGCGGTCCCGCCAATGCCGGGCTTGATCATTTCCCCCATCGGGGTGGTGCCCAATAAGGAGGAGGGGCAGTTTCGACTGATACAGCACTTGTCCTGGCCGGAGGGGGAATCGGTCAATGCCTACATTTCGGCGGAGTTGGCGTCGGTGACTTACTCGTCAGTGGACGTGGCGCGGCGGCTTGTGGCGACGGCGGGGCGGGCGCGCTGATGGCGAAATGCGACGTCAAGTCGGCCTTCCGACTCCTTCCGGTGCACCCGGCAGATCACCAGTTGCTGGGGATCCAGTTCCAAGGTCTCATCTTTGTGGATAAGGCGCTGCCGATGGGGTGTTCCATTTCATGCGCGCTGTTTGAGCGTTTCAGCTCATTCATACAGTGGGTTTTTTCCAGGCGCACAGGCTCGGAGTCAGTGACGCACTATCTGGATGACTTTTTCCTGGTGGGGCGGCCCGGTACGGAGGACTGTCAGCGGCTGCTGGATGGTTTGGCTGGGTTGATGGGGGACTTTGGGGTTCCCCTGGCGCCAGAGAAGACGTGCGGTCCCAGTACGGTGTTGTCCTTTCTCGGTATCGAGCTCGACTCGGTCGCCATGGAAGCACGCCTACCGGAAGACAAGAGGTTGGCAATGGTGGCGTTGGTGGAGGGCATGTTGGCAAGGAGGAAGGTGACAGTGCGGGAGGTGCAGGTGTTGTTGGGGCATTTGAATTTTGCGGGCCGCGTGGTGCGGGCGGGCCGGACGTTTTGCCGACGTTTGGGTTTGGCGTTGTCGGGTTTGTCGTTGCCTCATCACCATGTGCGCCTGTCGGCGGGTATGAAGGAGGATCTGCGCATGTGGCGGGCGTTCTTGGAGCGGTTCAATGGTGTTCCCATGGCGCCGGCGGAGGACTGGGAGTGGGACGTCACCATGTACTCGGATGCGGCGGGCGGCGGTGGATTCGAGCTGTACTAGGAGGGGAAATGGTGTGCGGAGCAGTGGCCCGAACATTGGAAGGCCGGCGGGAGGAGCATTGCGTTCTTGGAGTTGTTCCCTTTGGTGGTGGCGGTCACGGTGTGGGCAGGGGCGTTGGCGCACAAGCGGGTGCTGTTTCGTGTGGACAACATGGCCGTCGTGCAAGTGGTGAACAGGCAGTCGGCTCGGGATCCGCAGGTGCTGAAATTGATGAGGGTGTTGGTCTTGCGCTGCTTGGAGAATGACATACTGTTTCAGGCGTGCCGTGTCCCGGGAGTGGACAATGACATTGCTGATGCCTTGTCTCGTTTACAGTGGGAGAGGTTCCATGGGCTAGCCACGGCGGCGGAGGACGTCAGGACACCGGTGCCGGAGGAGCTGCGGTCGGTGGGCGAGGCCGGGTCTTTCAGTTGGTGAAGACGTCGGTGGCGGCATCCACGTGGAAGGCGTACGAGCTAGCATGGGAGGAATTCCTGCAGTCAGGTGCGGTGCGGGACGGGGACCGGTGGCGGCGCGAGGAACAGGTGGTAAGATTCATGCTGGCGCTCATGGATAGGGGTTTGTCGCGGGTGTCGATTGCGGGCAAGTTGTCGGCGGTGGCGTTCATGGGGAAGTTGTGGTGGGGTTACCCTCCGTCGGCAGGGGAGCTGGGGACTCGGCTGCTGGAGGGGTGGGCGAGGGAGAGGGGCGCGGCTGCGCCGTCCCATCACGGTGGATTTGCTGGAGGGAGTGATTGGCGCGCTCCCAGAGGTGTGCAGGGATGGCGGCGAGGCGGTACGGTTCTCCACCTTGATGTCATGGCTTTTCTTCGGGGCGTTCCGTGTGTCGGAGTTGCTGGGTGCGAAGGGGAGGCGGGGGTGTTGTGGGGGGATGTGGAGGTGCGTGATCAGGAGGTGGCGGTGCGCTTGCGACGCTCGAAGACGGATCAGCGGGGGGTTGGAACTTGGGTGGTACTGGGACCGGGCGGCCGGGAGGGGGTGTGCCCTGCGGCGTGGGGCAGGAAGTTGATGGCAGACTGTGGCGAGACGGAGGGGGAGGTTTTTGGTAGGGGTGGGGGGACGGAGTGACGGCGTCTCAGGCGTTGGGGTTCTGCGGCGCACCCTGCGGAACATGGGTGAGGATCCCCTGGCGTTCGGGACGCATTCCTTTCGGATCGGGGCGGCTACGGAGGCGGCACGGAGGGGTTGGGGTAAGGAAGAGATACAGAGGCTGGGTCGATGGAAGTCGGATTGTTACAGGTCGTACGTGCGGTTGAGGGAGGCGGAGGGGTTGTCGTCACAGTGATTCCCGATTTTGATATGTGTGTCTTTGCAGGTGCTGTGGCGGGGCCGGAGGTGGCAGTTCTGAATGTATATATTGTGGGACATTCATTCATCAAGAGGGCAGAACAGGCGGAGTGGGACAGGCATCGGACGCTCAACTTGGGATTGGATGCGGGGTTGTACAGGTGTCATTGGAGGGGAAAAGAGGGTAGGCGTTGGCATGAGTTATTGCCCTTGTTGAACACAGTGGTGAGAGGGGGGGTGTGCCTGGATGTGGTAGTGATCCACCTGGGCGAGAACGATCTGGTGCAGTGCAAGGGTTTGGCGTTACTCAAACAAATGAAGCGGGACCTGAGGGAGATCAAGAAGCAATGGGCGGGTTGCCATATTATCTGGTCGGAGTTTATTCCCAGGCGGGTGTGGAGGGGGGCTGAGCGCCCAGGAGCCATAGACAGGGCACAGAGGAAGATCAATCGGGAGATGCGTGAATTTTGTGCCAGGGAGGGGGTGGGGAGGATGGAGCACCCGGAATTGCGCTATGGTGCAATCTATTTTTTCCGGGAGGATGGGGTTCACCTGTCCAGATATGGCATGGAGCTGTATATAGTCCAGCTGAAGGAGGCTTTGGATGGGGCGTTGGGGGTCCTCAGATATCCCAGGAGGCAGGAGTCCTAGGGGGGGGGGTCGAAAGTCGTAAGCGACTTTCGAGTGGCGCTGTCCTAAGGAGATAGGGTGGTTTTGATGGAGGCCTGGGACTGGAGGGTAGCGGGGGTGAGGTCATGGAGGTCATTGGGGCATTCAGTAGAGGGGCAGGTTGCTGAGCGGATGTGGTTGTGTTACAGTTGCAATGTTTGGGGTAAATTTAGGGGTGGGGGGGCTGTCAGGCAGTTGTTATTTAGTGAGCAGTAGTTTTGTTCGGCACAGGCCAGGTGGGAATGTATTGTAGGTGCACCTGATTCCAATAAAGCGGCCTTTATCACACGCTTTCGGTTGTCTGTGTCAGTGCTTCCCCCCCTCACCTACTGGTGTGCCCCAATGGGGATTTGGGGGGGGCGGCCGACCAGCGGGAGGCTTGCCCCCCCGGGGAAGTTTGGGGCACCAGGGGAGGGGGGGGAGGAAGTTTGGCAACAGGGGCTCGCCGTAGCGGGCGTTTTTGGGCTGGTTGGGCGGTTTGGGCGCCTTTTGGGCTGGGTGGCTACTTAACCGGCCATTTTGTGTCACCGCACACTGTTTGTGGTGCGGTGACACTGCAGCCAGGTCACAGGAATTTTGTGTCCCACCCTCCCTCCCTATGAAAAAGTATTTTGGCCATTGGGGTTTTTTGTCTGGGGCTGTGTGGGGGGTGGGGGGGTGTCCCTGGCGTGGTCTTGGGGGTTTTGTTGGTTGATGGTGCACTGGTTAGGGCTACAGTTGTGCTGTCGCTGGAACAGGTGCGTTTTCTGGGGGCGCTGTCCTAAGGAGATAGGGTGGTTTTGATGGAGGCCTGGGACTGGATGGTAGCGGGGGTGAGGTCATGGAGGTCATTGGGGCATTCAGTAGAGGGGCAGGTTGCTGAGCGGATGTGGTTGTGTTACAGTTGCAATGTTTGGGGTAAATTTAGGGGTGGGGGTGGGGGTGGGGGGCTGTCAGGCAGTTGTTATTTAGTGAGCAGTAGTTTTGTTCGGCACAGGCCAGGTGGGAATGTATTGTAGGTGCACCTGATTCCAATAAAGCGGCCTTTATCACACACTTTCGGTTGTCTGTGTCAGTGCTTCCCCCCCCTCACCTACTGGTGTGCCCCAAACAGTAGGGCGGAGCTTCAATGCCCACATGGATGAGAAAATGCATTCTACTGACAAATCTCGAAGGTTCTCGGTTTCATTGCTAGAGGTGAGTTATGGCCATGCTTGATCATGACTTGTCGTATTTTCATATAAACCGTAGAAATGTACAGAAAACCAGTGAAGTTAGGGTTTCAAACCAAACCATAAACACATGGAAATTCGTCAGTTATGCTTTTAATGTGCGACCGGCAGATGGGCACGGCTCGTTATTTTGCACGAGACATACCTGATGACCCCTCAAATGACATCATCACTAGAATTGCTGATATCGGTGATTAGATCCCTTATTACATCGCCTATGTCATCATTAGAGGCCAGTATCAATCTAGATTTGTATAAATTGTTTTAAATCAGAGCCCTACCACATTGGCTTCTATCTAGCCACTGAGTCGGTACAGGTCTAATCCCTGCCGTCACCATTCCTTTCCATACCTTAGCGGCTTGTGTTTTTTTCTTAAGGTGATATCCTTGTTACAGCTGGCAGCCCTGCAGTGTTGCCTGATGGAAGCTGCAACTTGTCAGGTGGACACTGCAGCATCAAGGTTGTCAGCAGCTCCGGGTACCAGGAAATCATAGGTAGTATCGGGAGAATAGCAGATATTACCATGACACAGGAGACCACGGTAATCCTCAGAATGACCTTAAGTAAGGTGCACAAAAACCACCTGGCAAAAGGGTAATGCCAGGGATGCCTTTGCAAGTACTTTGTGCATTTCTCTTCGGATGGCAGGAGAGGCTTAGAGGGGTACAGGCTGCTCATCTGAGCCCACTGCTATCCTCATTTGCCGTGTTAGAGTTTGGTTCTAAATACTGCCGCCACATTCTAGCGTGGAGGTGTGGAGGCAGGAGGAAGGCAGTTATCATATATATTGAATGCCATCATCCCTGCCATCCTCCAGCACCAAACCAGAAACCAAAATCAGCCTTGCCAAAAATGTTCAACCCAGCGTCGCACCGAAAGATGCTGTGACTAGACTGGGGGTGCAGGATAGCAGCAGTTTTGTGGAAGCAGCTCCTGAACCTGCAACCTTCTGGTGAAATTGGTGAATAAGGATCACTATTGAATACATGGAAACATCTAGACCTTTGCTCTGGATGCAACAGGAGATTTTTGAGGTTTCGCCTAACAGACAGCAGAAACTGTGAGGTTGAAAAAGACTTTTTGTGCCCTTATCAAAAACTTGCAGTGGGCTTAAAGTCTGCCCACTGCTTACCATTGCCTTGGTGGACTTTTCTTTAAATGATCGGGGGTGTGGAATTTAATAAAATATCTACTTGCCAATGGGGCAGGTTGCTTCATAAATCTACTTGTCCTGTAACAAAATCCACTTGTCCCTTTCGTGCCATGTAGTGGTGCGGCGAAAATTATGGCAGCAATCTCATTATATAAGAGCTCTGATATAGTCTCTCTGATTATGCCAGGGCACATACTATAGTAGGGTTTGAATACATGCAATCTCCTTATGTTGCCACATTTCCGCAGATCTACATACTGGGGCTGAAGGTAGTGGTAACCAATGGATCCAGGGTTAGAATGCCCTTTTGAGTCTGTGCAAACCTACTAACTTGCATGTTTTATGGGTTTTCAACAACTCTTCGCTAATCTTTTCCCATACTGAGAAATGTTGTAATTTACTCCTAACAATAGCAGACGTAAACCTTCTATAGTAGTGGAGTAACTGGTTGGAGGGAAAGTGAACTTGCAAACCCTCAGATTTTCGCATGAGCAAATCTACACATGCACATTTACTCATGCTAAATTTCAGTTCACAAATATTTTCAAGGAGTATTATTTCTTGTCCTACTTCTGTAAATTCTTGCGAATTCACGAAAGCTGTACAACTGCACTTAATGCAAGGACATATATCATAGGTGCACTTTTTAGACTTTCTTTAATAATTGGGCCCCTAATTTGGTTTGGCGTTGACCATGACCTTTTGCGTTTATTAAAATTCCATCTCTCTGTCTGTATTGGCTGGTTTCACTAAGACTGCCAGCATTCTGCTCTTTCACAGGGAGCATATTGGCACACAAAGTAGTTTTGTGGCAGAGTGTGCTTTTTGAGGTCAAAAATATTTTTTGCTTTTACCAGTGTTTGTTCAAATGGTGAGGACCCAACAGCTCCCAAACCAATAAGGTTTCACAAAATTCACACATTGACAAAACTAAAAAGCTGACCACCAATTTCAGACTTACTGGCTTTGCCAATTCTTGTTTATTTTTGTTTCTCATAATCTTATTGAAACTAGTTACACTGATGAATATTTTTGGGAAATACTAGTTATTAAATGATGCTGCAAAGAAATGGTACTTGAATTTTTACAGTAGTTTAGCGAAATGTTTTTTTCCTGCTTTCATTTTTTTATGAACATTTTATTTTGAAAGCAAAGAATCATCAATCTTGCTTTCAAGCTCTGCAAATATTTGCCTCAAATTAGAGAGCATTATACATACCCTCACATTGCTAAACTTTAAAAAAATTGTGTACACATTTTTTTACTGGAACCACTCAGTATTGCAGTCAGAGCTTACAACATTTACTTAGAGTGTTCACCCTAATAATAATAAAGTCTTTCAATTAATGAACCATGAATACAAGTTTAAACAGGATTAGCATGTGTACAATAATATTACCTTAACTACAGACAGTGCCCTTCCCTGATCCATAATGCTGTACTGTAAACTTGCAGCCAAAGGGTTTGTGATGCAGGGGTTTGGGCCTACTTGTCCCAAGGACACATTTACACATGAAAACATGCTGCCCTTGACCCCAAGCAATATGTCCTGGGCGTTGGGCTAAAGGAATTCCACATCCTTGAAATGACTTGCCTTCCTCCAACTTCTTGTGTTTATCCCTCCCTGGAGCATAGCCTCTTTATCTCCCTTTGGATTGGTTGACTTCTAACCTTATACTGCTCACCTTCACAGAACTGCGTTTATCTTTTTCGTTAAGCACTCTAGAAGTGTTTTCTAGGCCTCACTCGTGTTTCCTCCTCAAATACCTGCCTTGCGCTCTGCGCTGCTTTGCCCCTCCTCCCTCATCTGACTTAATATTTTTATTTTATCCCCACCATTTTTCGTTGCTTACGTACCCCACCCACTCCTCTATTACTCCTTTACCACTTGTGGGCATTTTTTAAAAATGCAACATTAGAAAAGATAATAAAAGTTGCACCTTTGGAGTGCTCCTCGCTGTGGCAAAAGCTTTTTTGCCCATAAAAAGATTTGTTACCGATCTAAGTGGCGTTTGCCATCTAACATCAGTCAAAATAAAAGGAAATGGCACCCACATCATTCTGTAGGTGTGTGCCAACAAAATGTGACAGCAGCTGTTTCATTGTGCCTTTTTTCCATTTAACCTTTTACTGCAGTTGTATAGCACTGCCATAGAGCATTTCCAAATATAGGGGGTCATTAGGATCGCGGACGGACTTGCGTCCGTCCGCGACCCCAGAGCAGGAGGGAACCTCCGCATGGCATGCGGAGTTCCCTCCTGTGCAATTAGGATGTGACCGCAAGGGTTGCGGTCACATCCTCTATTTTTAACATTGCGGCGGGTGGAGCTTCAAGCTGCACCCGCCGCAATGTTAAAAATGCACGCATTGCATTTGCATGCAGTAAGAGGCAGGCACCGCGCGGTGCCTGCCGCTTTCTGCATGCAAATGCAGGGGGGTACCATAGGTACCCCCCATGTGCACCCCCCACCCCCCCTTCACCTTGGGGGCCCGCAACGGACCCCCGCAGTGAAGTTCCGTATGTTTTTCCACGGCGGAAAACCCGCCGCGGAAAGGCATACTTTACAGGCCATCCTAATATGGTGGACGGTGTCTGACAGACACCATCACCATATTAGAGCTTTTCCGCCGCGGTTGTAAGCCAGCCGCGGCGGAAAAGCTGCGGACGGAAACCAGGACCCACCAGCCATCCTAATGTGGCGGTGGGTCTTTGGTCAGTCCGCTGCGGTTTTCCGCATCCTCTGGGCCGGCGGTGCCTTCCGCCGGCCCCGAGGATGCGGAAAAACCGCGATCCTAATCGACCCCTAAGTATGTCCCAAAAACGAGACCCAATGGTTTTGCCAGTGCTAGTTTTTTTTTGTTTTAAGTTGGGGAAGTTGTGACATTAACTAGCGTACTTTATTCCAGATCAATTCATCCAACAGGTTCTGCTTAAAAACCTTTATCAAGCATGTTCTCGTTGTCACATTTCATACAATACAGCAAGTCATGTTTTAATCATTTAAAGCCTTTAACAGTTTGTAAAGTGTAAAAGCTCAAGACATGCCATTAATGTTTACATGATTAGATAAGTGATTACATACCTTTGTGATTTTCTTCCTGTTTCAATAATGGAGTAAGGGAAAAAAGAGAAAAAGAAAGAGGAAGTTACAAAAACGATAACTTAATCCCCCACCCCCAGATCAAAACCTTTTCTCTGTTTACATAATTATGCAGGTTGACCCACTCCGAATCATGCCCTAGCCTGCTTCCCACCCCAAATTCAGTGTGGCGGAAAATTCACCATATTTTCGGTTTTATCTGGCTTTTACAATTGTGACATTTCATAAATATGAATTCTGAGAGTCTGGCCATCTTTGACTGACCAACGGTTTCTTCCCCTCGTGAACACTTCTCCTGTGCATTCCGAAGGGCTCTTCTCTTCCTCAGATGAAGTCTCTCCAGTGGTGTAACAAAAGCCCCCGCACTGTGAGGCATATTACCAAGGGTGGCGATAGGCAGTTATCGCCGGTTTAGCGGCCGTTTTCGGCTGCTAATCGGTGACAATTCTATCGCTCTATTAGCAAGCTGTCGCTAACTGATGTTAGCGACAGCTTTTAGGCGATAGCGAGCGGTTTGGGGCCCGCTTTGCATGTCAGCGATATTTATCGCTAATGACATGCAAAGTGGGCATACCCAACCTGTTAGCGACTGAAAGTAGTCGCTAACGTTGCTATCGCCTATTAGCAAGGCAGGCGTAGCGATGGAAATATTCCCGCTATCGCCAAAAACTAACGCCTGCTTAGACCAGTTCTTAGCCATGTTATCCAATGGGAGGTGGATAACATGGCTAAGAGCATTTCGTCGCTAATGCGTGAATATCGCTGTATTCTCAGCGATATTCACGCATTTTGCTGCGATCGCTGGATATTTTAGCACAAAGGAGAAAAACGTTGCTAATAGCATGTTTTCTCCGCTAACACATCCAGCGATAGGCAGCAATAAAAAAAATCGTCGCTAAGCCTATTTAGTGATAATTATTGCTACATGTTGGCAATATGCCTCTCCGTGTGTGTGTGGGGGGGCCCTCCGGCACTGACAGGTCTCTGGCCCGAGAGCTCCAGACTGGGTCTTTGGAGGGGGCCTCCTCAAGTTTCGTTACATCACTGAGGCTCTCTTGAGTAGCTCTTTCCTCTTGAGGGTGAACGAGAGCCATTGGTTTTGTTGCTCTAGGCTCATACATACTACAGAAACTGTTCGGTGCTCTTGCAGTTTGGGATCAGGTAAATATGAGCTGGTAATCTCATGCCACTCTCTAAATAAATACATTATTATGTGTAATGACTTTGTAAGGCAGATGCCCTTGGTAGGGGGGCTATATGTGAACTGAACCTGGGTTGCACTATCTGTTCAATTTATGGAGCTAACTCGGATGATCCTGGCACTTTCGATTCTATCGAGAAAGAACTGATAGACTGGCCAGCTCCACTAATAGTTTGTGGAGACTGTAATATCTCGGCAGACTTTGTTAATGATATCCCATATACCGGACGCAAACCCAGGGTATATAAAGCAATATCCGCATTACTGCTATCATATGGGCTAAGAGACGTCTGGGGCAATAAGGAACCATCGGATACTGGGTTTACTTATTTTTCACATCCTTTTAACAAATATTGCAAATTAGATTACTTCTTTGTTTCAGCCACAGAAGTAAATAAGGTCAAAATCAATAAACTTCCAATGATAATGTCTGATCATAACCCCTTGGTAATGATAATGGATGTTAATCGACCCACAAAAGGACCAAGACCATGGACTTTCGATAGGAAATTATTAACTGATAGTGCCGATATTGAACATATTAGAAACTGGTCAAAGGCCTTCTTCGATGCCAACAGATATAGTGCCTCCAGGGGGATAGTCTGGGACACGTATAAGGCCGGGTTAAGAGGGGAAACTATTAGCTATACTACCAGACAATGGAAAAGAACCAAGTTGGAAAGGGAGCTATTACTGGAAAGTTTGAGTAATGCCGAAAGGCAGCACCAAAGGGATATAAGTCAGGGGCGGCAAGGACTGGAAACTCTTGAGAGGATCAATGCTATAAAAGCAGGTATACAGTCTCAACTGGCCAAAATATCCGCTGCGGAATATCATACAAACAGAACCAGGTTGTATGAGACCGGGGAACAGGCTGGAAGGGCACTAGCGCTGCGTATCAAACAAGTTACATCAAAAAATATAATCACAAAAATAGAGGAACAAGGGAGAGTATATGAGGAGCCTGCCGAAATCTTGGAGGTTTTCAGAAGGTTTTATCAAGATTTATACCAGGAGGAGGAGGTAACAGATACCCAATTAATAGCTGGGAAAGTATAGGTCAAAAATTGGGTCAGCAGGAGGAAAGGGAGGAGTTGGAACAGGTTATAACCATCGAGGAGGTAATAGGTGGATTACAAGGTCTGGCAGCAGGGAAGGCTGTGGGCCCGGATGGGTTACCACTTGAAATATATAAATGCCTGCAGGAGGAAATATCCCCTCTCCTCCTAGACTTATTTAACGGGATTATGATCACTGGCAAAATACCCGAGTCATGGAAGAGCACCAATATTGTGGTGTTCCATAAAAAGGGCAAGCCCAAAGAAAATCCAGGGTCTTACAGGCCTATTTCCCTGGTCAATGCTGATAATAAGCTGTATGCCAAGATACTGGCTACTCGTCTTGGGAGGATCATCGCGCCCCTGGTTTCACCTTGGCAGCATGGGTTCATCCCAGGAAGAGGGACGACGAACCATATTAAAAGAGCGATCACCATATTTGACATCTGCGATGCCGGAGGGGAGGGGGCCGCGATGGTCCTCCTAGACGCAGAAAAAGCATTTGACCGGGTGAGGTGGTCTTTCCTATGGAAGGTTTTAGAGGAGAGGGGGTTTGGGCCAAGGTTCCGGCAGGCTCTACAGGCAATGTATTCTACTCCCTCAGCCAAGATTCAGTTGATGGGTGGGAGTTCTGGGAAAATTAACATAACGAGAGGCACTCGGCAGGGTTGCCCCTGCTCTCCTATCCTATTTGCCCTGTACATAGACCCACTAATTACACAGATATTATCCAACATAGAGATACAACCAGTAATTATAAAAGGATTTCAAACAAAACTGCTCACATATGCAGATGATCTAGCCGTCATTACGAACGACCCGGAATCCGCTATGAGGGAAATCGCGAGCATGACAAATTTGTTTGGGAAATTTTCAGGATACCGACTGAACGAAGCTAAAACCCAAATTCTGTGTTCTAAGAATATAATTAAAAAGGATGCCAGGTATGTCAATTCAGTGGTGTATCTTGGCATAACAATTAATTCACAACCACGGAAAATAATTGGAGATAATTTCACACCCCTCCTGAAATCAATGGAACAAGAGCTAAGGAGATTAAATACACTTCATTTATCAATAATAGGCAGGGCTAACGTCATTAAAATGACTATGTTCCCCAAGATTCTGTATAAACTTAGATCTATCCCATTTAAATTGGAAGATAAAATAATAAAGGAAATTGAAGCAATCTTCATGAAATTCCTGTGGCAATACGGCAAGATCAGAAGATCAAATAAGTATATGTCTCTACCTCAGGAAAGGGGAGGGTTAGGTATGCCTAACATCAGGAATTACCACTCCTGCCTCCTTACAGAAATGGCAATCCTCTTCGATCAGGAGAGGGCGACTCAGGAAGGGGGCCCTGATGTTATTCCATCGATATTTCAACTGGCATTGGGCGATGAAGCATTTGGGATACTGTTGAGAAAAACGGAAAGAAGGCACTATAAGAAACCAAGGTACAAAATACTCGAAGGTATAGCTGGGCTCTGGGCATCTGTGCAGAAAGCAATGGGTATTCCAAGGTGTAACCACCATACTCCCTTATGGAACTCTGGTCTTTTCCCAAACCTGTGCATGGATGGATCCTGGAGACACTGGGAGCAACAAGGCATTGTAACACTGGGGCAAATAATGGTGAAGGATGCATGCAGATCACTGTCCGACTTAAGGCTGCGATATGCATTACAGGAAGGGCAAGAATATAAATACCTCCAGGTGGTAAACACAATCAGATCAGTAAGACCACGAATTATTTTGGGGAAAAGGAGTAATCTATTGGATTATCTGAAGGGAGGTGGGCGGAAAATTAATGGACTTTATAAAATCCTTATGGAAAACTCTCCAGATGACATGCTTAAGACCGAGGCAGCCTGGGTTGAGAAATTGGAGGATCCAGAGATTGATTTGGATAGAGCCCTTACTTTTGATAAGAGATTTTTGCGCTCCTCTAACCTTAAAGCTCAACATTTTAAAACCCTATTTAATTTGTATTATACCCCATCCAAGCTGTTTGATTGGGGGATGAGGGCTGATAGTGATTGCCCCAGATGTGGCAACGGTCCTGCAGACATTATTCATATGTTTTACGGTTGCGAGAAACTCAACCTTATTAAAACGGAGATATTGGCTTTCTTAGAGGGGCTCTTAGAAGTCAAAATAACTTTATCCCCAACCCTATTTATTCTTGGATGCGATATTAATTTAAAATTAAGGATTGAGGAGGAAGCATTAATCTTTATAGCAGTAGCAGTACTTAGGATATTAATAACAGCCGCCTGGAAAGATGTAGAGGCCCCAACATTTCCAATGTGGATATGCAGGCTGTTGGGCATCCACAACATTGAGGGTGCTCTATATGAGCATAAGGGTTTAAAAACAAGAGAGATGGGGTTACGACTGTGGGCACCAGTGGCCAGTTGGAGAACTATGAGGCTGAGTGGTCAGGGGAATGTGAGTTAACATAAGTACTGGCTAAGATGTAAAACGACTTAACTATGAAAGTTCCTCTCCCTTTGGATTTCATGTCTTATTTATACATGTTTATATTTGCTTAGGTCTGCTACTTCTTGTTATATTGTATGTTCAAATCTGGAAACAAATGGATATCGTTTTGTATTATATATACACGTACTCTATTAAAAAAAAAAAAAAAGACTTTTAGGCACATTGAGCACATGATAACACCTAAACAACCGTTAAATGTGTCTTTAGATGGTCAGACGCTACACATTCAATTCAGAATAATGTTCAGAATTTTAATAAAGTCATAAACGGAAAAACACAATAGGGCTGCCATTGTAGCTACAAAAAAGTGTTAACAACTTAATGGTTTAAGGTTGACCTTCAATGGAGAATGATTTACAAGGTATGACCACTCTATCCAAATATGAACAATTAAATGCTTCCCAAGAGAGATAAAAGGATGAGATAGTGTTTGGTCTGTATTTAATAACTAATATAGCATAATCCATTCCACTAGCAAAATAAAGTCTACAACTGTTTTCTGGGCATTCCAAGTGGATTAAGTTAATATTTGTCCACATGTATTTTCACCTACTAACAGCAAAGTGGCATGAGAAAAATGTTTGATTCAACCCTCCACTTACAAAAGTGCGCAACAATTGAGGAAATGTCCTCATGGTAGCAATAATTAAACCAGCTTTTGGAAAGCCAGTAGTCCGCCATTGTCAGTCAGCATTTTGGCATTTTTTATTTCGTCATGGTTTTTGCAAAATGTTATTGTTCGGAAAGCTGCTGAGCACTCCTCAATGTAAAAAAAAAAAAGACTTTGACTAAAGGCTGGAATGTTATTTTGGTCTCAAAAAAGAACACAATGCCTTAATACTTCCTGGCACTGAAGGGAACTACTTTGTGTGTGGATGTGTTCCTTGTGAAAGGGCGTGAACAGTAACTCATAGTGAAGACTGCCAATGGCTGAAGTGGACTGACACATTGCCCCTTGATGCATGCTGGAGAGGATCGAAGAAAAATGTGAATTACACAACCACTGATGAAGTCTGGCCTAAAACCCCCATAATAACTATGATATACAATTTCTTCTAGTAAAATCAAAAAGTCTTGGCAATGTAGACTGAAAAAAAGCCAATCTGTCTGGCATTGGCTGCCATCCTCTTGCTTTTGATAAAAAAAGTGAAGAAGTAAGAAAGAATGAGGGGAAAGGGAAAAATGGAAAGACAATGAAAGAGAGAGAAAAGAAAAAAGGAAGGTAGGAAGGAAACAAGAGGAAGAACGAAAGAAAGAGGAAGGCAAGAAAGAGGAAGGCACAAAAGAAAGAGGAAGGAAAGAAATAAGGACAAACCAAGGAAAGAAAAAATAGAAGAAAGATAGAAAGGAAATAATGGAATGAAAGAAGAAAGAAAGAACTGCAATAAAGAAAGAGGAAGACCAGAAAGAAAGAAGAAAGAGGAAGAAAAATAAAAAAGGAAGAAAGACAAAAGAAGGCAAAGAAGAAAGAAATAAACGTCCAGGTGTGCTTGTAAAAGATCACCTCTACCCAGAAACCTCCTCAGTCCACAGGCAAAGCAGCCCAGAATATTGACACTGAAACCAGGAGCACAACAGGGAAAGTGGCAGAATCTGAGGACTGTGATGAGGAAGTAAAATTGGAACAATGGGATTACCATTAGGTATTCAAAGCATTACCTCATCATCACTTCGTCATCTTAGTCCTTTCGTCATGAGTACTGATCAACACAGGTAGTTTCAGCGTTAATTGGCCACCAAAAAAGCCAGCCACGAAGGACAGAGTCTAGACTCAAAGGAGGAAGAACGGAACCCAAGAAGGTCTACTAAGCTACACGTGCTAATCCCAAGGCAAGCTATCAAGCACTAGAAGTGCACCAGCAGTTCCAGTGGAGGGGGCCAAAAGAGGGGACACACTTAACAGTGACCCACAAAAAGTGACAAAGAACCAAAGAAGACAAATGCAGCCACAACAGAAGGAACCCAAGAACAATGACACAGGAAAGAAAGTCATAAGGCAGCAAAACAAAGATACTCCATCATTCAGACACACATTAGCTCATGCACAAAAGAGAACTATTGAGAGGAAAGTCACCAAACCCTGCAATCGGTGGTGGTGTCGGTTTGTGGACTGGAACAATAAAGGTAAACAAGAAGGCAAAAATATGAGACAGGATACAGTGTATACCAAAACAAATTGAACCCTCCGAAGCCTGTAGACAGCATACCGGCCTGACAAAGGTACCAATGGTAAATAAGAATGAAAGACAAAAGCAGGAGCATTAGCCACACACAAGGCAGCAGATCAGTGTCCCACAAATACAAGGAGAAGACTGAGGCCAGAGGTAATGACATGTCAGGCTAAAAATAAAGGGAAGGCCTAGGAGAGGTGCACCCTGTATACAGGCTAGGGAATGGCATGCTATTGAAGGAGACAAGCCCAGAAGACCAAATTCATATTCATCATGCACCAAGGTGTACATACCTACCCACACCAGAAAATAGACAGGTCCGGGCAAGTAAACAACCTCCAGAACACTAGCCAAAGGACCTCCAGAACACTAGCAAATGGTGCCCAGTGATCCAACAAGAAGGCAGGCAAATGGAACGGTCAAGCTCCCACTCCAGCATTGAGCACAAGGTGGAGAAACCACCAGAATGCACAGCTAACAAGAGTCACAAAATAGGGCACATCAGCCCAAAAAAGCCATGGCAGTCTAAATTCCTAGCTGGAAGTCCAACAGACAACCAGAACTTCAGTACACCAGAGCTGCGACCGGTGAACTCGTCAGAAAACACGTATACTGGTGCATCAGAGGAAGCCACCCTTTGCAGCAAAGATCAAGCAAACCACGTTGTACTGGAAAGGCACCGCTATCAAAAAAGACACCAACACCCTAACCCCACCATACTGAAGGAGAGGGAGTGGGCCACAGATCAGAGGGGGAGGATGCCACAGATGCAAGAAAAAGGGCACGACGAGGCACCTTCTTCACCCTAACTCATCATGAGGCAATTTTAGAAATGGGGTAGCATGGTGCAGAGCGGGCAGGCCAAACTCCAGAGGACATGTGCAAAGCATCCACGCAGTACACACAGATGACACACAAGGCACACCACAAAAAGAGACCACACCAGATTAGGTGAAAATAATACATTTTGTATTGTCCCAAACATACGATAGAAATCACAGTAGTCACTATACTGCGCCAACTGGCACCCGGGCAATATGTACAAGGGGATTATTTACATGGCAGGGCTAATCGGGCCACTGCCAGAACCATTGCAAAGGGACTAAGGGTAAATGGAAAAGGTAAGTCCATCAGTTTCAATGCTGCAATGAAGGCATAACACATTAGGCAGGAACATCTGCAACAAACCCTCTTAGCATGACTTTCACCATAGGCATGGAATCAGGCATAGATCACATTAGCATGCACGTCAGCACATTAGCATTGGTTTAAATCACCAGCCTGGATGCAACATGCGGCAACGTTAGGTAGAATTGCATGAGGCATAGAAACAACAGTTCACAGGTATAAATCATAAGCCAGATAAGCGTAAGTGGGAGCCACAGCATAAGTACCTGGGGCATCTCATTAGGCCACAATGCAGTAGGCATGAACTCACCAACGCGTACCTTAGGGGAAGCAACAACACATTTGCCATCGATAACATTGGTATACAACTGGCATAATCTCATGCAATAGGTCACAGGAGCATGGGTGCATTAGGCATCAAATCATGAGTAGCGGACTGAGTCCTAACATAAGTCCCACCCTGCATTGGGCAAAATCCTGGGAGCTCAGGGGCATCAACCTTAGGAAAAACCCATTAGGCACATTAGTATAGATGCATCACCATGGGGGCTACACACATTAACATAGGGCACGTTCGCCTGCGACGTAAGCAGTGGGGGCAAACAGCATTAAGGCATATTCATCATAGCCCTGGCCTAATCACCGTAGCAGGGCACAAACAGGTGAACCTAGGGTGTCTTCACTAAACCCAAAAGCATGATCAACACTTTGAACCCTACCATGCATCAAGTGTAGTGGAGCCCCCCCTATATGGCTGAGTGGTCTCTGGCGTCACCGCGCCTAAGGAGCCCCTCTCCTGGCACTCTCAAATTAACAATGCCCCCCTCATGGCAACTGCCTCCTGTCCAGCGGGGCAGTTGGATCCAAACCAGTCACAGGCCCCTACAGTGTCTCTGGAGCCCCACCCGGGACTCTCAGAATGTTGTAAAACTGTTGTAGCGGCCCGCAACTGCGGCGCCGCTGTGCCAGGGATCAGTGAGGGCCCTCCCGGTACGTTGGGGGCCTCAAGCACCGACAGTGTGCCTCGGCCGGCCCCCGACAGTCCCACATGCAGCCCCACTCACCGGCTGCTCCTGGGCTCTTCCTCGGACTACGAGACTCCATGGGGCCCTCCACAGTAAAGGGAGGAAAGGCAGCTGCCCACTACCACCCGGGGCAGCTGCCTGGCAAGTCCAGTCACTGGCGGCGCGGCCCTGACCTGGGCGCTGAGGGCCTTAGGCACGATAGTGTGCCTCTGCCACTCTCCCCCCGCCCCCCCTCCAGCACTCTTGAGGGCAACCCCACTCACCGGGGATCCTGCTGGTGTCTGTCGCCTCCTCCCGACGTCTCTCTTCACCCAGGTCCCTCTCCCAGGGCCCGGGATGGGAGCCGGTGGGGCTCCCGCTGCGCTCGGGGCTCTCCTCTTCTCCTTTATTCTGCGACGGGCGGCAGGCGTGGGGAACACGTGGGGCTCTCCCTCACTCTACGAGAGCCCCGCCGAAGACAGCACGTTTCCCGGCTTCACCCGGGAACCACTCCGTGGGACCCGGGGCTTGGAGGCAGCCTCCGCTGTAGTGTAGTTCCTATATTCCCAATAGGCTCTGCACATTGGAATAATATATTCAGCAGTGTAGACGTAGGACTGAGGTCATCTAGGTCTCTACTGACTATATTAGACTTAATTAGTTTTGCCAGCTAGCTCTGGGGTCACTAGAAACTTTCTCGAATGTTCAGGAATCTCCTGATTTAGACAAGAAGGGATTAGCTTCTGACAACCGCATAAACATGACAACTTTGCTCCCTCAGAATAAAGAGTTTATCTCTAGAGTCGTGTGAAAACAATAGACAACTATTTCACTCAGTCAATCATGCGTACTTAGTTTCACCAGAGTGCAGAGAAATAGAGAGACGGGCGTTTTCAATAAAAGGTGTTATTTATTGAGCAGTCTTCTTTCTCATGCAACAGAAATGAGTTGCCACAATTGCAATACTTATCATAAAGTAAAGTGCGTACAGTAAAAGGAGTATTATGAAATAATACTGTAAAAGCATTGATATGGTTTCTTAGCCATATGATACTTTAAAATGGATAAAATATATACATACATAAAAACATTGACTAACGTACTCAACTGGTGCTTCTAATATAGGCCTACCCCGGTGTACCTGACCTAAGCCTAATACGTGGGTAGGAGTAAGTAAGTTGCAGTTTAGGTTAAGTTGGTTTTTGCCAAGAATCTGAATCAAGAAATCTCTTAAGGGTTTAGTCAGCTCCGTACCTTGGTTCTAGAATGTAGGAGGTCTTGTATCTCTCGCTAAGGACTCGATCTCCCAGCAACCCGCAAGGGTGACTGGAAACACCGGAGCTGGGTTTTCTCGGCTGGAGAAAAAGACAGCGTCTCTCTCAGTGCGTCAAAAGGGAGGGGCGGCTTCCTTCGGCTCTCGCATCAGCTGGGCTTCCGGGCAAGTAGATAGCCGCTCTGCTCCAAACCACTGTGTGTTTGCTTAAGGCAACGTTGGTATATTTATACCTGAAAGGTGCCGGGTTTGACGTAAGGTTGGACATAAGACGTTACTAAGAACTAACAGTTCTTTCTGGACTCCAGGAGTTCTTGTGCAAATCAAAACAAAAGCAGGGGGAATTCCTGGGCTGCTGGAGGCTTGGTTTGTTTAAAGAACACGTTGTACTTTCTAGGAGTCTAGGGGAGTAGCCTTGCCGTATTTGGACTGCATGGGCTATTACTAAATATGGATATGATTCTTATGCCTTTATGAGGATATTATTTATTATAAGGGCATAAATCGGGAATATCGAATTAGGGTCCTAGATAGAAACACAACACCCACTCCACGTATTAATGTCCATCATTACTAAAAACTAAGCAATATTAAACATATACTGATGCATGTGTGTTTTACAACCCACCCCAAAATACATAATTCGCATTTGAAATGGTATGTGGTAAATACACGAAAATGAGTATTGGTACTGTACGCTTTTCAAGCAGTGTTATCATTCAGTTAAAAAATGCATATATGTATTCAGCTGAATGAATTGCGAAAATTACACATGAAATGGCTCTGAATACAGAAAAGAAGGTCGAGACCATTTCATCACATATTTATACAATACTGTACATGTGCTAGAGGCTGAGGTAAAATATTGTTTCTAGTGTCTCTAAAAATAGAAGCTCTGTTCTCTAAGAATAGTTCTACTTTAAGCAGATTACTGTGTGCCAAAAAAGGTAAATATTTTGGAAGTGTACAAAATAATTTCGTTTTCATGGGAAAAATAGTTCCAAATGTTTTCAGTAGTCTTTGTTTATCAAAACTGAAGGCCGAATTCAGAGTTCAGGGAACGCTGTGTGCGTGATGTTTTTAAAAGTTATTCTCGTTGACTGGAGAGAACATCATATCAGACAGGCTTGCAAAAAATTGGTCTACAACATCAGGTGAAAGTTCGACCAAGTTCGAAAATGCTGAAATGGTGCATATGTGAGAATGACTGCTATCATCGATGTTGGCATCAGCAATGCTCACAGATGGTTGTACCTGTTTGGTGCTGCTTTCCTCTCGTACTTCACCGCCACCTACTCGTAATGGTGAAGTCTCAACAAATGCCGTCATCAGAATAGGTAGCCGCTGGAGACAACACGTTGCATGAGTCGTTACCGGACCTAGCAAAGTATTGATATCTATTGGTACTGCTGATGGTAGTGTAAGACAGACGTCTAACACGCATTCTTCTCCGCATAGCAGACATCGAAGCAAAGGTAAGATGCAATCTTGCCAGATTGGTCTGAATGAAAGAAACCACGTTGCACTCAGATCTCTTAGCCGGGCTAATCCGAGGACTTTAGTGATTTGGTCTCGGTAGCGTATTGCTAGGATGGTTTCTTCCATTGTAGCTGGAGTTCTGTCTGTGGCTTGGCTTGCCATATCGGAGCAGAAGGATCAAAAATAAAATTCCTGCTACGAGTCCCAAAAGAAGAGGCAGGCCGCCGAAAAAGGAAGGGCCAAAATTCGGGAAAATGCCCAGAACTGTTTCAAAGGGGGCTAACAGTCCCGAAAAAATTGTCTTAAATACATGTGCGATGCCACTGGTATCAGACATGTTTAAGATTTGACCTAACATTTCTACGAAATGCACGGGGCAATTTGTTGATAATAGGGAATGTATCTCTGCTGCTGTCCTTGCAACTTGCAGATCATACGTCTCTTTGGACGAGGTTAAAGGCACATTTGTCTGTAAAAGAATGGACTTCATTCTGCTTAAAGTATCAATTTGAATAGAAGAGATATTCAAAGAAGGCCATATTGCCGCCTCCATGTCTGGATTGCTGTTTGGATACAATACTTGCATACAGCAAGTGACCATGGAACTAATGCTTACGAGATAGACTTTTCCTGGCACCATGCCACAACAGCTGTAGTCCCTTATTAGAACATAACTGCTGTTGGAAAGCTGTCTAAAAAATGGCACTATCTGTGTTGCAGGAGTGACGTGCAGGTGACATGAAAGGTTATTTGAAGACCCTTCGCAGGCTCCATGCAAGTTAATACCTTGACACATCAGTGCACCACTTAGTGATTTTTTACAATTGTTACCACTAAGGAATACCTCTTTTTTCCCTTCACTATAACATTTGTGTGTATAAGGTAAATTCCATGTTGACTTGATGTATCCTTTACCCAACCTTTCATACAGGCCTGCTGGTATATATTTTTGGCAATACTTAAACTGGAAAGTTGTTATTGGGATTGTAATCGTTCCATGTATTATCCATTCAATGACAGGTCTCTCTGACCTTGTTAATGGTAATCTCTCAAGTTTTTCATTGCTCAGAATCGTATAGTCTGTTCCTTTTTGTGCCAAACTGATTTGTTTATCAGTAAGGTTAAAGATAGAGAATAATGACGTTACGTTGATTAAACGCCATTGCACGTAGCCTGAACGCAGATTTTGCAACGTCCAGCCAAGCTGTACAATAGAACCTAATTGGGACTGACCATGTTGTAACATTAGTAAGTCCTGCTCTATTATATCAATAGCAGATGATACAATGCTGTCCAGTGAATATATTCTGGAGGTCAGAGTCGTTAACCCATTGTCCACTACAGAAAGTGATTTTTTCAAATTTATACGATCAATTTCTCGTATTGTTTTCAGCTGTTTCAATTTGTGTTACTTTCCAAGCCTCGTTGTAAGCAGCGTATATACCGGCGTATATGAAACGTTTTTGACGCTATTTGCGTGGTCCCAGTATGAAATCACGCAAGTAAGCACCGTCTTTAAGTAAAGTCAAGTGTTGCTTAATTTCAGCCAGTGTAGATTTCTGTAGCCATTCGGGGCAGAGTTTCCCTACACTGTATGTTGTAACTATCCCTGGATGTTGTCTCTGGGAGAATCTAGGGTCTGCCTGGTCTGTTTAAACCCCTGTGTTTTGTTCAGGAATCTATCTTGACAGTTATTTGTGTCTGTGGGCCAGATCAACCTTTTTTTCCAATCAGGATTTGTTCTGTTTTGGTGTAAAATATGGGATACGTCTATCTCCACATCTGGAGTGCTATTACTATCAGGTATGGGCTTCGGAATAGACGTTTTTTTAAAGTCTTTTATCTTGGCTAAACCAAGACAGGTTGCCTGTTGAATTGTGTTATTCAAGAATATTATTTGTTATGGGATCATGCAGGCTCTAAATAATGCTTCTAGACCTTGTACCTGCCAATCTTTTGAACCCCAGATGGTTTTTGTTTCAATGTTGTTTTTCCAAAATTCAAAACCAAATGTAGTCATTTCTTCAAAAAATGTTTCAGAATAAATCAATTTAGTATTTGTCAACATTGTTTTCATTCCTGTCTTATTTAACATTTTAAAATAAAACGTTTCTGCATCACTTGTGGTAAACCCTGAGAAGTATGGGAATTTCTCATAAAATGTTTTCGAGCTGCCTTTAGGGGGTGTTGCACAATGATCCCATTGGTTATAATTAAAAACATTTCTAGGTTGAGCAGATTTATGCAAATAGTGATGACCATAATGATTATAACAGTACATTTCTTCATAATTTGATGAACCCTGCAAGTAATCATGTTCTGTGAATTTAGCTGACATTACTAAATCTGACATCATATTATTAATATTTTCAAAGTCCCAATCATCAGAGAAAGTACTTGGTTTTACAAAGTCACTTAATGAAACCTTGAACTGGTGTGGGTATTTCAAGAGCTCAATCGGGCCATAAATTACATAATCCGTTTTGTCCCATGCTACCCCACCGGGTATTGGATTGGCTGTGACAGTTCTCTTTTCTCGATGTGAGAGGATCTGTGAGGCTTTAGGACCAAGTTGATGTTCTGGCTTGCTGTGTCCATTGTACTATATTTTCCATCAATAAATCTACCCAAACATAAAACCATGATGAGCCAAAGTAGGAGGAAAAGTACACCTAACACAATCCAAAATTCAATTCACGGTGAAATCAGATGTTTCTTTTAGTTGATGAAAGAGTTCAGTCACTTTGTCTTTGAAAGTTTTTGTTGCTGGTGTTTCTTCAGGCTCGCTTGGATCTTCAGAAAAGTCATCGAAATTGATGAAGTAGCCAGATGCAGTTCTGTCAATTGTTGGAATTGCTTCCGGATTTTCATTTGCTTTTGGATTTTTCTTCGTTTCATTAGCATAGTCTGAGGCTACATCGTTGTAGACAGGTGTTTCTTGACGAACTGTTGCAATTTGGGTTTCAAGAGGCATAAGTTCCATGGCTTTGTTGCATAGTCCTTTTTATTCACTGCAGGTTTATCAAATGTGATTAGTCTCTCAGTTTGAACCTTTTGGATTGTAGCAAGATTTGGTCTTCTGCTATTTCTTGGGAGTTCACTGGGCCTACTACTTATTATTGGCCACATGATTGTGCTTTTACCAGGTCGATGGATACAACTCGGTTCTCCTTTTTACCAGCAAGGGGCGGTAGTACAACTGATCTTGTTCCGCTGACAGCTAAGACAGGTACTGCTTTCCTGTAAGAAGGCCCAAATTCCTTCTTCACCGCTATCTTCTCTCTGACTAGATCCCCAATCTTTGGAATCCAGACAGGTCTTGCTGGGACAGGTGGTTTCTCTTCAGTGGCTGTTGGCTTTAACTTTATATTACTCAGACTTCTTCTTGTTTCATTTAAGTCCTGTAAAACAGCCAAACGTTCTTTGATATCAAAGGCTTTTTCTTTTACCACTGAAGTCTGACAATCTAGATCCTGGATGTGCATTCTAGTGCCAAACAATAGTTCGTAGGGAGTGAGACCTTTTAGAGAATTTCTTGGCAGATTGTTAAGACTACGTTGGACACTTGTTAAATGTTTGACCCACCCATCACCCGAACCTAATACCCTTGCCGTTATAGATTGCTTTATGTCACGTTTTTTTCTTTCCACTACCGCATTTCCCTCAGGATGGAAGGGAGAAGAGACCGCAATGCTATGCCCATGCTGGTCATGGCCTCTTTGTAAGCTCGAGAGCTAAACGCAGGACCCTGGTCAGAATGTAGCATGCCAAGTGCGTATGTGCCGATAAAGACTCGAAATCTTTTATAACAGTTCTGGCGTCAGCCGAGCGCTGGTGTCTGCATTTTAAGTGAATCTAGTCTTAATATTTATGAGATCGTATTTCTCCTGCTGGATTTTTGCATATAGATAGCCTTATGCTTTCTAATAGAGGTGTCCTGGCAGTAGTCTGGTCCGGTTCACAACTGCGATCTCGGTGGCAGTCTGGACAATCCTTTGCAAATTTGTAATTTTGCAGGCTCATCCCCGGCTACCAGTATTCTGATTGTAATTCTTTTAGAGATTTCACGATCTCTTGGTGCCTTAGACCCAACCCCATGTGTGCGTCTTCAATCAAGAAGATTCTCCTGTTCGTGTCTGGAATTACTCTTTCCCCCACTTAAGGTATTTGAGCAAAAGGAACGGAGTTTGCATCAATTATGTATGTATTATTGAGTGGATAGCCGAGAGGTAATGCTGCATAGTCGCCTTTTATTGAGGCTTTTACCGCTAGCATGGTTTCCCCGAATATGTGTTTTTTAGAACGCTTTTTGTGGCTACGGAAGCCAGTTGAACCGCTTCCGCTGTGGCTCTGTTAGCCAATGAATTCCCTGCAACGTGAACGCCATCACGTTGATGACTCAGTGTATGTATCACGTGAGTCTTTCGTAGTTCTTTCTGCAAAAGAACTACTTGTTCCCAGAGCTTTTTATGCTTTATTGTGGCACCTGTGTCATCTTTGTAACCATTTTTGATCCATGTCTGCATGTCATTATTGTAAGATTTGACGCAGAAATGCGAATCGCACACTATTAGTGTGGGGAATTCGCGATCGGCATTTTCAAGCGCCATCTTTAAAGATCTTATTTCAGCTCGCTGAGCTGTACAATTTTTGAGTGATTCAGTTTTGGTGATTATCGGTCTGAATTTACCTAAGCGCCAGCGACCTTTAACAATCGCGCACGCTGCGTTGTAGGATTTTTCCTCTACATCGTAGTGTTGTGCAAATCTGTCCATGTAGATTACACATGTGTACTGTTCGAGAGGCAGAATTTCGATTGGCAGAGGATATTCTTCTTCATATTCTAGATTTTCTAGTTTTTTCATTTTCGGGTCAAAATAGTGCTTCACATCTTCTGCAGCAAGAGAATTTTCCCATTGTATCCATTTTGGATTTAATGCCACTGCGTTTAGATTGCGTGGGCTTGTTAATGCCTCAAGGGCTGATTCTGCTGTTAAAACAGATATCCTCCTGCCTTGGGCTAGGGTTCTTTCTATTGCTACAGCAGTTGAAATGCTATTAGAAGTTTTTCAGTAGAACTGAATTTCATTTCAGCTTGTGTGTACAAATGTGATTTATAAGCTATTGGTACCGTTCTCCCTCATTAGCGGTCAGGTACGTGAATCCGCATCTTCCTGGGATGACTCGGATTACAAGGTTGCGTTCATTTGCGCATGTTTGCAGTTTTGTTTTAGTTAACATGTCTGTTTGTAATGATCTTAAAATTTCTGTGTGTTTCTGAGTCCAATTGATTGGTTTGAAATCAGGTTTTATTAGGTCATAGAGAGGTTTAACCCTCTCTGCATAATTTAGAATGTATGTTCTTCCGAAATTCAGGAATCCTAGTATTGATTGTAAATTCTTCAGCGTTTTTGGAGCTTGGAGTACAGCACATTTCTCTAAGGCTTTTGCCTTCACTTGATAATTCATATCCTAAAAACAGGACAGTTAGGTGAGCAATGCGTGACTTTTTAAAGTTGAATTTGTACCCTTCAGCTGCGAACCCAAGTATTATGGTGTTCACTCTTTTCAAGTGAGTCTCCAGGTCATCATCTGTGAGATAGATGTCATCGACATAAGATAATGCCTCATCATCATATATTTGTAGTAACTCTGTTACTCTTGCTGAGAATAATCCTGGGCTATTCTTGAACCCCTGTGGGAGTCGACAGAATTGTTTTTGCGACCCCATTGTTGAGAAAGCGGTCAAATACCTGCTTTCAGGTGCAATGTTTTGACAAAAGAAGCCATTTGAGATATCTAATTTCGTTTTATATTTTTTGCGCACAATGTTATTCATTAGTGCTGCACTGTGTGAGTTTTGTACTGCAAATGTTTTGCAGCAGGAGTTTAGGTGTCTGTAGTCCAAAACTAGACGATATGAATCGTCTGGCTTGGAGACAGGAAACAAAGGATTGTTCATTTGTGAGGTGCATGTTTCAATCACCCCCTGATATTCAAGTTGATCTAAAATCTCCCTGACTTGTTTTTCAGCTCCTTGCTTAACTGGGTACTGCCTTTGTGCAGTGGGTTGATTTTTTAACTGGATTTTGTGAGGAGGAGAATCCTCATCCCATCCTACATGATTTTTATATAATGCAGAAGCTTGGGCTACTGCCCATTTTATTGCAAATGTGTATTTTTTATGAATTGGAATATGATTTGAGAAGGCAGGCATAATCATTTCTTCGTAAACAACAGGATTCTATCAATGTGTAATAGTGACTAATTTAAAAAAAATTGTGATGATTATCTATTTTATAGGTGTGGAACTAGGCTCTCTCTTAAGATGACAAAACGAGGGCACTATGTGCTTTTAAAATACCCCTCACACACTAAGAATCCCTTAGTGTCATGCTTCATCATGGGGGTCTTCCCGTCCCTCTACCTATAAAATAGATAATCATCACAATTTTTTTTAAATTAGTCACTATTACACATTGATAGAATCCTGTTGTTTACATAGATCAGTTAGGAGGGTGATTCTATCATTACCTCTACACTTCCTCTACTGTTGTTTTGGATTTACTGGCAGCGTGCAGCTGCGGAAGTTAGTTGAATACTTCATCTCAAGCACACTATGTGAATCTACACCCGATAACGCCCAACGAGTGGGACTGAAGGGAAACACTTTTTTCAAATAATGGCCGACCTGGGCCTTACATTCACTGAAGAGGAAATCTCAAACCTAATGTCATCTTTGGGAACCTTTGAGGGTCTAAATTCTGCTGGCCCCTCTGCCAGCAACAATGATTGGGACGAACTAGAGGAACTGAGAAGAACCCAGATTAAGACCGCTATCCGTGGGCTACTAATGTCCGAATACCTCAGAGTGAACACGGCTCCATCGGGCCTAATAGTTCGCAACGAACCATTCATCTTTCTGGACGACAAAACCTTCAAAATCGACTGGTCACAAATCTCCTGGCGATGTACAAGAGATTGGATTGTACTAATAATCAAAACCGCCAGTAGGATAGCATCAGAACTTAAAGTTGAGATACAAGCCATCGAAGTACTGCTAAAAAGTTATGAATCTCCTGCAAATCTTAAAAAACATCTAGAAGAACTCAACAAAACACTCAACGAGTTTGAGACATCACTCAAAAGGGAAACATCCTTTACAACGTAACTTTTACCACGCAGGGCTATTACAACGCAGGTTTTACAACGAAAACCATTACAACGCATTGCGCTGGGGGCGCTCTAGGATAGGGAATAGATTTAATTTACTATCCAACACCTTCCCTAGTGTCCACGGGGACTGGAGTTGGAATAGTAAATTAAAATATTCACTATCCAGCACCCCAAAGCGCTATGCGTTGTAATGGTATGCGTTGTAAAAAACGCGTTGTAAAAGCATGCGTGGTAAAAGCATGCGTTGAAACATCATACAGCCCACTCAAAACAACCAAGTACGAAAAACTAAAGAAAGACACAAGCCGGTGAACCAAAGAATGAATCTACCCCTACATCAAGGATGATCACAGACCATCACACGATAATACCACAGATGATGACTCATCTGATGCGGGATCCAATAGTTCGGACTCCAGTAGGGGCAAAAGCCCTAGATATCAAGGCACGAGACAAAACTTCCGACGCCCTAACTATCGTGGTGCAAGTGGATGGAACAACTACCCACCACATATGATGTACCCACAACAGCAGTATGGCCCACCGCCCTTCCAACACCCACAGGGGTTATTCCCGCCATTAGGCACGCACCAAGGACGGAACAAAGGAAGGAACAGGAGAGGAACCAACGTACATTGGAACACCTGAGAAGAAGAAACTCCAAGGGTGGCTACAAGGAGCATGACAGGGGCATCGAAAAACCAGAAATGAGTCTAGTGGTCAACCTTACAGATATTGAATTGTCCGAACCCCAAGAAATAGTATTGGAGAAGGGCTTAGGATACGTCCCCACTGCTAACATGGATAACTTCCAGCTCTGTAAAGAAGTGCAGGAGTTTATGAGACGCCTGAAACTCCAAGTCTTCTTCCAAGACAAAGAAAATACCACTGAACAAGGAGATACTGGATTGAAACCGAAATCCAAATTCACTCCCATGGACAACACATTACCTATTGAACTTCTTACATTTGAGAAAGCAATAATAAAAGATCTTGATGAACTCGATCCATCTAACAAACGAGTGTTCCAAAATGTTTCAATGAGGAACGAAAGGCATTACAAGAACTGAGTAGCAATAACGAAATAGTAATAAAACCAGCAGATAAGGGAGGGGCCACGGTGATACAAAGCAAGACACAATATGATAACGAGTGCATGCGACTCCTACAGGACCAACAAAACTATGAAGTTCTCCGCACGGACCCCACTGAAAGTATAACAATCAAAATCAATACAATGGTTGAGGAGGCATTGGCCCACAATTGGAACACTAAAAAGGAAGGTGATTTCTTATGCCAGAAGAACCCCAAGACTCCCTATATGTATACTCTACCAAAGATACATAAAAGTCTGAACAATCCCCCAGGACGTACCATCGTCTCGGGGATTGGATCAGTCTTGGAACCAGTCTCTAAGTTTGCGGACGCATTTCTTAGACCAATGGTCCAACGGACATCTACTTACCTCAGGGATACCAAAGACGTACTGAACCTACTAGAGGACCTGACCTTTGATCCAGAAACCCAGCTCCTAATTAGCTGTGACGTGGAGAGCCTATATACTAGCCTCCCACACAATGAAACCCTTGCCATCATCGAAGATGTCTTATTTGAAGATGATTGGGAATACCAATCCCCAAGAAACGTAATTATGGAATGTTGCTCTCTGGCATTAAAAGAAAATGTCTTTGAATACAATGGAACTATATACCTCCAGAAGCACGGGACCAGCATGGGGAGCACATTTGCTCCCAGCATAGCTGGTCGCTATGTGCATCACCTGGAGGTAACCAGAGTATTAAACCCCAGAAATCCTTTCAGAGACAACATCTCGAGGTACATTGATGATATCCTTATCATCTGGGATGGAGATGAAAGAAGCTCCCAACAGTTTCTGACCTGGCTGAACCTACAGGATGATTTCCTCAAGTTTACCAGCACTAGTTCAAACAGCAATCTCGTATTCCTTGACCTGAACATCTTTCCGAAAAATGGCAGACTAATGACCACCACCCATTTCAAGAGTACCTCAAAGAACTGCCTTCTAATGTACCAGAGCTTCCATCCTAAACACCTGCGGGACAATCTACCCTGTGTGGAGGAGTGTGGCTCAATGGTTAGAGCAGCAGACCCTGATGCAGAGTTCTGGCCAGGGACCAGGGTTCTACTCCCGCCTCGGCGGGGTCTTGGGCTCAATTTCCTAGGACCTGTTAATTCTCGCCTCGGTGCCTATTCTAATCACGGGCCCCACGCTGCAACTCTGGGCAATAGCTTGCTTAGCCTCCACACCAGCCCCAACAGCGCTAAGGATGCCTGGCTTCACCCTGGGGGTGCCCAGGAGTGGACACTTCACAGGGAAAGCCAGGAGGGGTTCCACAGCGGTATGAGTATCAGCGCCTGGACCCCTCGAAGCCAGAAAGTTTCCGGCCAATATCCCTCCTCCCCTGGATATCTAAAATAGCAGAAGCCCACGTCAATGGCATTCTCTCTAAACATGTGGACCTTCATGGAATCCTGGACCCATCTCAAAATGGCTTTAGAGCGGGCCATAGCACCGAATCCGCCCTATTGGCCACCACCGAACATCTCCGGACAATTTTAGACTCCGGTCAAAGTGCTGCGCTGATTCTTTTAGATCTCAGCGCAGCCTTTGACACGGTATCTCATAACATTCTTCTGAAACATCTGGAGAGGGCCGGTGTGTCTGGCCGTGCCCTAGCTTGGTTCCACTCCTTTCTTAAGGACAGATCCTTCAGGGTTTCAGCCCCCCCATATCTTTCAAAATCCCATCCGATAGCACAAGGAGTCCCCCAGGACTCAGCGCTGAGCCCCTCCCTCTTTAACCTATATGTCCAGCCGCTTGCGGCTGTGGCCAAAGAGTGGGGGCTCACGCTGGTATCGTACGCTGACGACACTCAGTTGGTCGTCACCCTCACTGAAAGCCCGTCCGTCTCGGCATCCAGGTTCAGAGAAGGCATGACAGCCGTGGCACAATGGATGACGAATAACTACCTCCAACTTAACGCCGGTAAAACTGAGGTGCTCCTCCTTGGCAGAAACACCAGCCTATGGAATGAGCACTGGTGGCTGTCATCCCTTGGTGCCACCCCACTCCCAAAAAACTGTGTAAAAAACTTGGGTGTCTGGATGGATGCAAACCTCAGCTTCCAGACACACACCAAAAAGGTGGCTGCAACCTGTATAGGCCTTCTGAGAAACCTTAGGCCTATACTTGGATTCTTTGACCCTAAGACTCGCCAGCTGATTGTCCAGGCAACCATCCTGTCACGCCTGGACTATGCGAACATCCTTCTACTTGGAGCAAACAAAGCAGAAACCGCTAGGCTCCAACGAATTCAGAACGCGGCGGCGAGAATGCTGGTTGGTCTCCCACGCAGATGTTCAGCCAGAGCCACCATTCGCAAACTCCACTGGTTGCCTGTGGAACATAGAATTAGATTCAAAACGCTCATCACGATCTTTAAAATCGTCAAAATGGGAAATTCCCCGTTGCTGCGAAACTTGGCCTGCCCCTATGTCCCTGGCCGTAAACTACGCTCCTCTAGTCAACTTCTCTTGGAAGTTCCCAGATTTAAGCTCTGTCGCACTGGTGGCCGATCCTTTAGGGTTCTCGGTCCAAAAATATGGAACGATCTTCCTCTCAGCATACGCTCCATTGACTGTCTCTCTGTCTTTCGCAAGACAATCAAGACCCTCCTTTTCCCCCCCCTCTAGTGTATTTCTAATTTTCCCTCCCCTTCCCCGTCCTTCAAGGAGTGTGTCTGTCTCTTAGCGCCGGGACGCCCCATTGCTGGGGTAGCTGTTGCGCTTCACCAAACCCAGAATAGAATAGAATAGAATAGCGCCAGGAAGCCGAATAGGCGACACCGCAAGGTGACCGTCTGGTGACCGTGCGCTCTATAAGTACCATGACATTTACATTTACATTTACCCTAAGGCCAATTTCTGCGCTTACGTAGAAACTGCACAGAAATTGAGAATTTCAAACTCCAGTCGAAAGATCTACGGAAAAAGCTGGAAACCCGCCAATATCCGGATAAAATAATCAACCAGGCATACAAAAGGGCAAGAAACAACTGCAGAGAGAGTCTTCTGCAAGAGAAGGTTCCCAAAGAGGAAGAACAGAGACCCATCTGTATAACCACATATAACACCAGCTCCAACCAGGTGACAAGAATTGTGAACAAGAATTGGAAGATCCTTAACAGTGGAGGCCTACAGATACCTAAACCCATTTTTTCTCACAGGAAAGCGAGGAGCATAAGGGACATACTGGTCCACACAAGACCAAGAGCTGAAAAACCCAACTCCAACAAAAACCCCAATTTTGTGCAAGGACACCACCCATGTGGGAACTGCAAAGTCTGCTGTTTGACCAAAAGAAGCAAGAGACTGACTTTCCGAAATGGGACTACTTGGGAGCAGAGATGCTTCACAAACTGTAACAGTCTCAATGTGGTATATCTCATCACCTGCCCATGCCACTTGGAATACGTTGGCATGACGAGAAGGGCCATAAAGACCAGAATTGGGGAACATAAGAGTATGATCAAATGCAAAAAAGCCAGCACGAAGCTGACCACTCACTTTCTGGAAAGTGGCCATAAACCCGAGGACATTGCTTGGACAATAATTGAATTGGTTGACAATGAGGAACGCCTCCTAGAAAAAGAACAGAGGTGGGTGTTCCACATTAACTCAAATAAAACTGGCCTGAACGATGAAATCTCGTGTGGACATTTATAGCATGTGCCCTCCATTTTCCAACTTAGGAGTTTTTCGATTCTATGAGTAGATTTCATGTGTTTCCACTTTCTAAGCACTGCCGATGTGATAAGTCTGCTATCGGGGAGATGTTGACGATTCATTCACAAACGATATACCTCAATGAATCTTTGCCCTTGATTGATTGATTGATTGATAAAAATTTATAATGCGCAGAACAATAACCCGCAGGTATCAAGGCGCCTAACAATAAAATCAGAAAGTTGAACCATTCGTCCTTACACATAGGCTTGCAAAAAGAGGCGAGTTTTAAGGGCACTACGGAATGTCTGTAGCGATGGCAGGGACCTAAGATCCAGAGGAAGATCATTCCACCACTTGGGAGCTAGAGTGGAGAAAGCCCTACCACCCCATTTGGCTCTTCGTATGCGAGGGGCAGACAAAAGCAGTTTCCCGGAGGAACGCAGGTTCCTTCCAGGAGTATAGTGGGAGATGATGGAGCCCACTCCCGAGTCACTGTTTTTTGTGATGGCTCTGTATGTCATGCATAGGACTTTGAACCGTACTCGGCATTCTACCGGAAGCCAGTGCAATGATTTCCTGGCCAACGTGGCCGAGCTGCGTCTGGGGACATCCAGAACGAATCTGGCTGTGGCATTCTGAACCACCTGTAAGCGCTGCAGGAGGCTCCTGTTTAGCCCCGCATACAGCGCATTACAGTAGTCTAGGCGTGAGCCAATGAGTGCCACAGCTATTTGTTTTCTGGACTGTAACGAAAGGTATTTCCTGATCCTTCGGAAGGGGATGGATTAAGCCCCAACAGGTGGAAATGGTTCTACTCACCTGTCTGCCCATATCCAGGGCAGGGTCTATCATCACCCCCAGATTTTTAGCAGATGTTGTGGGGGAAGGGCACACTCCAAGCGAGTCAGGCCACCAGCTGGCTGACCAGATGTTTTCGTTCCCTCCAAACACCATCACCTCAGTCTTCTCCCCATTCAGTTTAAGAGAGTTCTGAATCATCCAGTGACCAACCGCCTCCATACAAGATCTAAACTTGGAGGCGGTCTGCACATCTGAATGGGAAAGAGAGACGAGTATTTGGGTGTCATCAGCATAAGAGACTACCTCCATCCCGAAGGTTCTTATTAGTCTGGCCAGTGGGGTCACGTAGATGTTAAATAGGGTCGGACTAAGAGCCGACCCTTGAGGGACCCCACATAGCACAGATCGGGATGGAGATAGAAACTCACCCAATTTGACTCTTTGTTCCCTCCCAGCAAGGAAAGAGGTCAGTAGATCTAGAGCTGCGCCCCTCACCCCCACCTCCCTCAGACGAGATGTAAGTACTGAGGGGGAGAGGGTATCGAAGGCCGCAGTTCGATCCAACAAGACCAGGAGGGTGGTCTGGCCCCCATCCACTGTCGTGCGGATGTTGTCAAGCACGATGGTGAGGGCCGATTCGGTACTATGTTCCCTCCTAAATCCATGCTGGGAGGAGTCCAAGCAGCCCGAGCATTCCACAAAGGCCGCGAGGTGCTTGTTCAGATGTACCTCAAGCATCTTCGCAGGGGCGGGAAGCAACGAGATCGGACGGAAGTTTTTTAGGACCTCCGGATCAAGGGAGGCCTTCTTTAGCAGAGGTTTAACTACTGCTTTCTTCCACTCCGAGGGGAAGACACCGTTTCTTATAGCTAGATTCATTATTTCTAGCAGCGGTGGTAAGAGGGTCTCCCTACACTGCTTGAAGATTTTCAGAGGGCAAGTATCCAGGGGGGAGCCGGATTTGATCTTATCAGTCAAGATTTCTAGATCTTGCAGAGTCAAAGGTGGAAAGGAGTCCAAAGTGCCCAATGGGGAGGCGTCGGTGGTAGGCAAATTCGTCTCAGCCAAGACGGTAGACACACTAATACAGGCTCTTTGTTTCTCAAGAGCTAGATGGATATCCTGTATTTTAGTGTGGAAGAAAGCGGCAATCCTATCACATAAATCCTGCGAAGGTACAACAGGGTCAGGGACTTGTAGATTGATTAAGGAATCTACGATTTTGAAAAGCTCCTTCGGTGAAGACAACGAGGTTGTCAGGGTAACAAAATAGTCTTGTTTAGCCTGCACAATCTCAGCCTTATATTTCCTAATAAGGAGTTTGTGAGCTTCTTTGTTCTTAGGGTCCCAGCTAGAATGCCAGAGCCTCTCCTTCCTTCTCACTTCTTGCCTGAGGAGCCTAAGATAATCTGAGAACCATGGGGCAGATGGTCTATTTCTAGCTCTACGGCGGGTCTGCATTGGGGCCAATTCATTCAAGGCCTCCGTGATAACCTGTTCAAAATGGCCAGCTGCGGACTGTACACTGTCCATACCCATAGTAGAGAGGCTGGCAGCCCATGGCGCAAAGGAGTGGCTATTGATGTTCTTGAAGTTTCTAGCCATTTCCATTATGTGATTCCCTTTTTTGTTTCATCCCTGTAATACTCCAAGTGAAAAGGAACTGCAAGGTGATCGGACCAGGATAGATGCACCGGGTCTTTGGTGGTTAGGCGATGGTCATTAGAAAAAATGCCATCTAACGTATGACCTGCCCGATGAGTGGCCCCGCTGACTAACTGCGTAAATCCACAGGACGCCAGGGCCTCAATGAGACTTGAAGTATCAGAAGCATCATACCGTTCTAAGTGGTAGTTAAAGTCACCCAAGATGGAAAAATTCTCTCGGCCAAAGTATGGTTCCAGTGCATGAAGAAAATTGGAAGTAAACCCAGCCCGTGGGCCTGGTAGTCGATATAATAAAATTCCATTAAGGAAGGGGCACTGTGCTTCCTTTATTGTGAAATAAAAAGCTTGGAAGCAATCCGGGAAATCAGGAATAGGTACAGTATGACATTGCAAGTGGTCTTTGTGAAGGATCGCTATGCCCCCTCCCACTCGACCCTGCCTGTCAAGTCTAGCCAGGCAGTACCCTTCAGGGACTGCTTCAATTAGATCGGGGACACACAATTCGAATGGACAATGCAGAAAATACGGGACCCATCCTGTCCTTATTATATGAGATTTCAAGGAGGTTCCCTATTTCCATAGACTACACAGAATAAATAGGAATCGCAGTATTCTTACACCAAATCAATGAGACGATTCTATTTGAGACAGAGAACACATATTAATAGTCTCACTAATCTACTACCAACGAGTAACATTGGTATTTCTGATCCGTGCAAATAATATATTTTAAGGGAGGCAGGAAATCAAAATGAAACAGAAGAAACACTGCAAAGCATGTCCCGTTTTTCACACTGTTGTGCCACGACTGGCAGCCATTTTGGGTTAACGCTCTAGTCGTCACCGCCGCCTGAAACTACAGATGACAATACAACTTTACTCTGGGTTAAAAGACGGCAGAGACAGGGCGCACTTATCCCTTGGAGCGGCAGAAGGGTAGGATTAAGGCATTGCACTAAGAATTGGTAACTTTACCGCGTGGAACACCCTTGGTTTGCCAGCTCATGAGGCACGCTACACTAGCCTCACCAGTATGTATGCACGTTTTTTATTCAGTTTCCATTCATTTCTATGGATTGACAATGGCCCGCATTTACTTTTTCCCTTCCTCTTTATTTGATTCTATTTTATTTACCTTCATTTCAAATTATTTTTGAAACCCCGAAACACCATCCCATCTTACGGTTAAAGCACTGGAGTCTTCATGTCTCTAGTACGTTTCTGATGAGGGTGAAACTCGAGTGTATTGAGTTATGTGTGTGTGCGTTTTGAGATCAACCTGCCCTCGTATGTTGTGGTTGACAATATCCGTTTGACAAAGTTTGCCAAAACGAGTGACATAATCAACAAGAAAAGTGTATTAAGCTCTTCTCTCTCCACGTGAAGCGTAACACGAACGCTCAAGCCATGAGGGTACACGCAATGATTGTATGACCCTCACAAAGATACAGACGTTGAGAACTGTGTGGTAATAACCTTGTACGAATGATTTATATAATTCTTGTATTCCTTCTTTTTCGCCCATTTCTCTTACAGAGACCACAATAGGTCTGTTTTTACTACGCTTCACCTTGGGCCCACTCATGCCCAGAAGCTCAACCAGGTAGCTAATTTTTGTTACCTAGTTGTAGGACTTTAGGCATACTACTTTAGATTCGAAAAATTGAGTACTTTTCTGTAGGGACCATCTGAGGTCCTGATGAATAAGCAGTAGGGGACTGCTTATGAAACATGTTTACCGGGTAGCAAGCTAATAGCTCTACCACAAAACCCCCTTTTTTAACGTTCCCAGCCAGAGAAGTTAATAAAATATATTTTTTCTACTAGCCAGGGAACTTTTACGTTTTATTTCTACAATTACATATATAGGTCCCTACACTTCACTGATATCACCTACACTGCACTACACATAGCCTTTTGTCACAACAAAATCAGTGCTCCCACGTAGCCCGTAGGTCGCAGCACGCCCAGCCCCGTAGAGGGACGGGAAGACCCCCATGATGAAACATGACACTAAGGGATTCTTAGTGTGTGAGGGGTATTTTAAAAGCACATAGTGCCCTCGTCTTGTCATCTTAAGAGAGAGCCTAATTCCACATCTATAAAATAGATAATCATCACAAAATGTTTTAAATTAGTCACTATTACACATTGATAGAATCCTGTTGTTTACATAGATCAGTTAGGAGGGTGATTCTATCATTACCTCTACACTTCCTCTACTGTTGTTTTGGATAATCATTTCTTCGCCATGTGGGCACTCCCTGACAAACTCTCGTGGCCAGTCTTTCTCAGCTAACAGGATGTCATAGCCTTTTGAAAGGTTATCCCAAAAGAGACCCTTTATTTTCCTAGACTTGTCCCCCTCTATACGCAATGTTGTTTTGTATAATTTATGGGGTTTGCTAACTCTGGTGTCTGCAGTTTCCACTTGAATGTATTCATTCGTGTCCACTGTCTCCAGAAGATTCATCAAGATCTTGCGAGCTATGGTTACTTCTGCTGCGCTGTCTAGCATTGTCTGGGCCCACTCTCCGTTTTTCAGTTGTGTCCTCAGAATCCTCTGCATGTTTTATTTTAATACTGGGTACCTTCTTCTTTGGATATTGTAATTTTTTACTTTGATGAGCAGGTTCCTTGTCTTTGGACTTGGCGTGCTCTTCTTTGTGTTCTGACTGTCCTCTTCTTTCCGATTTCTGTGAGGAAGTCTGAAAAGATCAAGAGGCACGTGTATCAATATCTTGATATCTGTCAGGTTTTCTTAATTTTTCCCTATCTCTAAAGTAAATCTTTTCTCAGAGGGCTCCCTCTGGGGAGACTTGCCACCTCGTTCTGGAGATCTATCTCTCCGTTGAGGAGACCTTCCTCTAGACTGGAATCGTTTTTCTTTGGGGATTGTTTATTTCCATCCCAACTCTTTTTTGGAGTGTTTAGATTATTTTTAATAAATGTTTTTTCAGGATTTTCAAGTAGTTGGGGTTTTACTGGTTTCCCACCCAAACTATCTCTACCTAGTTCTTCATAGGATTTTTCTATGATTCTGGCAAGTTCAAAAGGTTGTTCTGCTATATCTGTTTCTTTCAATTTCTGGCGGATCGCCACAGATGCTGCTTTTCCTTTTATATTGGCTAATAATATAGCCGAGACCTGCTTGAAGTCTTTCAGTAATTTCATACCCAGAGTTAAAGCAGGTTCCGGACCGTATTCATTTTGAATCTGTCTTAGTACGTCTGGTATAACCGCCATGGACGGAACACCATGTGTTTTTGTGTAAATCGAAGCAAAGACTGTGCCCCAAGTGTCACAGTCCTCCACATGTGGTGCGATCCCCATTGGAAGACAGATGGTCAGAATTCTGTGTTTCTCATGAGGTGTAGTATCCGGAAATACCGCCTCCATTTGAGTAATTTTCTGGGCTAACCAGAATGGAATTTGTTCCCGTTTTGCGGGTATTTTGCCAATGGCTGATTGTATATTCTGTGGTGTGATTTTATTTGTGTTCCCCTGGTGAGGGGTGGTCTGTGGAATTTTTATTGCTGGTTGGACTGTTGAAGTCCGCATGACATATTGGACCAATTGTCTATGTATTTTGATTAGTTGTTTTAGTTGAGCTAAAAGTTCTCCACTTGACATCTTTTCAATGTCGGGATGTGGTGTGTAGCTGGCTAGAACCGGCCACGTGGCTCCTGGTCTACCTAGTGGACCTAGCCTGGTGATGTGATTTTGATGTTTTATGGCGCCATTAAACCAGAGCAGGTGCTCTTGGTAAGTTAGTGGGATTTCAACGTCCTCGAAAGGAGCGTATTCATCCGGAGGTTCTCCTATTTTGTAATAGTGGAAATCTTATGTCACAGCGTGTGCTGCTGGAAAATGTATCCATGAATAGAATACCTCTGTCTGCCGTTATTCATGGGCCTCTACCACGAATATGACTGTACCACCTCTTGGTGATAGTCCGTTTTCTATAAGTTTAATAGTTATAGTTCTTCTTACATTTACCGGAATGATTATAGCATTCGGGTCTTCATCTTGGAGACTTGTGTCATCCGCTATAAGTTGAGCTGCTAAAGCATCTCTCTCTTCGTCACCTTCCGGCATTTTGCTGACAGTTATTTTTGCTTTGCAGAGCAAGTTTCAAGGAAAACAAAGATTAGGAGCACAATATTTTGGAACACTGTATCCTTCAACGTTGACTAAACCAAAAACTAATACATAGGAATCTCTTCCTACTAAGTTCCGGCGGATATTAACCTTTTACTCACTCCAGACGTCTATTGGAGTTTTTACGGGAAAAGGGGTCTGTGTGAAAAAGCACGACTGAGTTACTCTAATGTCTTGCGTTAGATTATCGCCTTACCAAACGTTGGGCGCCATGTAGTGTAGTTCCTATATTCCCAATAGGCTCTGCGCATTGGAATAATATATCCAGCAGTGTAGACGTAGGACTGAGGTCATCTAGGTCTCTACTGACTATATTAGACTTAATTAGTTTTGCCAGCTAGCTCAGAGATCACTAGAAACTTTCTCGAATGTTCAGGAAAGAGTTAACTCTCCTGATTTAGACAAGAAGGTATTAGCTTCTGACAACCGCATAAACATGACAACTTTGCTCCCTCAGAATAAAGAGTATATCTCTAGAGTCGTGTGAAAACAATACACAACTATTTCACTCAGTCAATCGTGCGTACTTAGTTTCACCAGAGTGCAGAGAAATAGAGAGACGGGCCTTTTTCAATAAAAGGTGTTATTTATTGAGCAGTCTTCTTTCTCATGCAAGAGAAATGAGTTGCCACAATTGCAATACTTATCATAAAGTAACGTGCGTACAGTAAAAGGAGTATTATGAAATAATACTGTAAAAGCATTGATTTGGTTTCTTAGCCATATGATACTTTAAAATGGATAAAATATATACATACATAAAAACATTGACTAACCTGCTCAACTGGTGCTTCTAATATACGCCTACCCCAGTGTACCTGACCTAAGCCTAATACGTGGGAAGGAGTAAGTAAGTTGCAGTGTAAGTTAAGTTGGTTTTTGCCAAGAATCTGAATCAAGAAATCTCTTAAGGGTTTAGTCAGCTCTGTACCTTGGTTCTAGAATGTAGGAGGTCTTGTATCTCTCTCTCGATCTCCCAGCAACCCGCAAGGGTGACTGGAAACACTGGAGCTGGATTTTCTCGGCTGGAGAAAAAGACAGCGTCTCTCTCAGTGCGTCAAAAGGGAGGGGCGGCTTCCTTCGGCTCTCGCATCAGCTGGGCTTCCGGGCAAGTAGATAGCCGCTCTGCTCCAAACCACCGTGTGTTTGCTTAAGGCAATGTTGGTATATTTATACCTGAAAGGTGCCGGGTTTGACGTAAGGTTGGACATAAGACGTCACTAAGAACTAACAGTTCTTTCTGGACTCCAGGAGTTCTTGTGCAAATCAAAACAAAAGCAGGGGGAATTCCCGGGCTGCTGGAGGCTTGGTTTGTTTAAAGAACGCGTTGTACTTTCTAGGAGTCTAGGGGAGTAGCCTTGCCGTATTTGGACTGCATGGGCTATTACTAAATATGGATATGATTCTTATGCCTTTATGAGGATATTATTTATTATAACCACATAAGGGCATAAATCGGGAATATCGAATTAGGGTCCTAGATAGAAACACAACACCGTGAGGCTGCAGGCATCTTCGGGGATGCTTGGCTCCCACCTGGCTCCTCCCTCCTCACCACGGGAGCCCCGCTACGCCACCTCTTGCTTCCAGCTCCGGATGCCGGCGAAGCCCCGCCCACCTCCAGGCAAGGCCTCTGGGTCACTCCTTCCTCTTCCGGGCCGCCATTGGTAGCGTGGCGAACCCTAGTTAATCCCGGGCTGCGGCAGTGAATCCCTCTTGACAGCAAAGCACCGGGTAGGCTCCCGCCAGATTAACATAAAAATCGCGGGGTAGGCTCCCGCTGGTTTTAAGTCAGCAAAGCACGGCAATACGGGGGGTGGGCACCCGCTCATTAAATATGCAAGAAGCGGGGTAGGCACCCGCAAAAGGGCACAGAAACGCAGGGTAGGCACCCGCTGTATTATTTTTTTTTAGGACACAAAAGGGCGGCAATATGCGGGGCAGACTCCCACAATTTTTTCTAAATACACGGCTCTCCTTGGCAGCACTCTCCTCACCCCCTTTGGGGTTGTGGAGTATAGCACCTAACAGGCGCTAGGCAGCCCCACCAGCTTCAGGGGACAAAGGCAGTGCACCTCTTCTGGCCAGCACAGATACAACACTCTTCTTTAGGGCAATGACAGATATTCCTCCTGAGGCACTAGGGAGCAGGCAGCAGGGCACACTTCTCTTCTCCTGTCACTTTTAGATGTAGTGCTCCTTCCTTCTTCAGGGTCCAGGTAGCAGAGCAGCAGGCACTACTGGGCATGGTCAGCAGTCAGTGGGCACTCATCAGGACAGGGCGGTAGGCTTTGAATACCATCCTCCACTGTAGTGTGGCACTCCTCCTGTACAGCAGCCTTTACTCCTGCAGTGGAGCTTTCACTAGCCCTGTGGACAGAGGAGAGGTTTCAGTTGGGTGCAGGGTCCAGCACACAGGCCCAAGTGGCGGTACCTCCTGACCCCACAAGTTCATGTCCAGGCTCTGACTAAGCACATGGTGGCATAGACCCCCTATTTATGCGCCCCCTCACCCCACCTACCAGACAGTGCCAGAAGCTTCTAGAAGCGTCTGGGGAACTGGTGCTACCTGGCTCAGGGGGAGGAGTAGAGCACCCTGGGTGCCAGGCTTTTCCTCCAAAAGCTGGGATGGCTTGGAACCATCAACTAGACTGCTAACCCATCACAGTCAGGTGGCACAACACACACACCCATGGCATACATTTTAAACGCAGCATGTTACCAGGGTACATTCTCATGATGGGGCAATTATAGGTGCGCACACCATAGCATTACATTTAACATGGCGTCTCACACCACAAATGGCCTATACATTTCCCTACCATGGGGGAGACATCCTAAAACAGGGGGGTGAAAAGCGAACATTTTTGGGAAAAAGGGCCTAGTCCAACAGGCAAACAGGAAAGGGAGAAAGAGGGAGGCAAGCAATAAGCAAGAGGCAGACTGGGCGACCAAAGGACCCAAACTCCAGGTCCCAATAAGGTAGTTAGATTACACAAATCCCCCTGATATAAACAGGAATAAACATGCAAGTTCCTCCTACAGAAGACTGCACTGCAGAAAAACTCTGAAGCAGAGTGATTATTCTCTGATGTGGCATCTTTGTGGTAAAAATGCAGAAAAATGCATTGCTCAATGGCTCATAGTGGTACACCAAGGGGAAGATTTACTAAGATTTTGCGCCGGGTTTGCGTCACAAAAGTGACACAAATTGGCGCAAAATCCTTTTTCCCTATTTACTTTTCATCGCTAAACTTGTTTAGCTCTGGAAGTATTGGAAAGGTAACAAGCTTTGCATTACTGTGCGTTATGGGGGCATACCAAGTGTGGAGCATGGGCCTTTCTATGCAACCACCCAAGGTTTCTCACGCTTAATCTAAATTACTATGTAAAGTAGATTGGGTTTAGCCCGAGAAAACTGTGCCTTTTTCAAGTAGGCGCAAGGCAGGAGAAATCGTTTGATTTCTCCTTCCTTGTCAGACTTTGCATGTGTGCTGCACTGTACAGAACACATACAAAGAGGGAAACGGTTTGTAGTGAGTCTCAGCATAGTATTTTGTACTGGAAGGATACCCTTCCGTACAAAACCTATGTTAGACTCATGGAGACACCCTTGCACTGTGGCCCAAAGGCGTCTCCGTGGCGCACAGTAGCTGATTTCAGCACTGGCGCTAGTAAGAAGGGAGGAGAGTGCCTTATATTAGATTAGTAAGTAGGGTGCTCTCCTCTCTCCTTTTCACTCAGCGTAGCATTTGAGGCTGCTACAGTGCGCTACATGAAAAGTTATTAAATCTCTCCGCAAGTGAGTCTATTGTAAAAGAAAATGTTAGAATAAAACAGTGCTATTGAGAATGGATTGTTTGTTCAGGCTCTCGATCAGTATCATAGTCGGTCCATGTGCCCCTTTTCTGCAATTCATACTTACAGTTTGTGAGAAAGTGCCCTCTTTCTGCATAGTAGCCCCCACTTTTTGCTAAACTGCTGATGTGCTTTTACTGAGTGTGCCCTAGGCACCTGCTAATCAGGTACCCAGGGCCTATGTTCTTTCCCTAAAACTGCATTGAAACACAAACCCAATTGGCATCTCTGGCCACAGGTCAGCCCCAGGTAAATGGGACCACAGGTACCCAGGGCACTGTGATCAGGAAAGGCCTCTAAGGTTTGAAGCACTTATTGTGCCACCCTTAGAGGTCCTGTACCTCCACACTCACACACTGCCTTTGCAGGCTGCGTGTCTTGGTGCAGAACAAAGTGAAGAATCGACGTGGCACACATCCCTGTGTGCCATGCCTGCAAGCCACTTCTCGGCATAGATCAGTCACGCCTCTAGCTGGGTGCACTATAACAGTGGTGAGGGTACAGGTCCATGAGCCCTGTACCCCTACAGTGTCTAAGTCCATTCTTAGACATTGTAAGTGCAGTGTTTCCATTAAGAGTATATGGTGCTGGGAGTTGGTCATTGCAAACTCCACAGCACCATTTTGGCTACACTGAAAACTGAGAACTTTGGTATCAAACTACTCAGCACATTAAACCCACACTGATGCCAGTGTGGGATTTAATGAAAAATGCACACAGAGGGCATCTTAGAGATGCCTCCTGATAAACGAGCTACCACTAGTGTCCAGGCTGAGTGACTGCTTTCCGCTGCCACTACCAGACATGTTTCTGGACCCCTGGGTGAGAGCCTGCTGCTCTCTTGGGCCTAAAACAATGCACATCCTGGGAAGAGGTGCTACGCCTCCTCCTCCAGGATGGGCAGGGTCCACGAAGGGGAAGCTTCGAAGGTTTGCCACATTGGTGAACTTTCCCAGGCCACTTGCTGCTTTCAGCCACTGGTTCTGACCCCCACTTTGGGTGGGAGTACCGGCGTGAAAAAACAAGTGAGGAAGAGTGTTATACCCATCTCTGCCAATTCCACCCCTCAGGTGGGGGAGGCGAGGTGAAGCACAGCTCTCAGTCTCCGCTATCTTGCAGGTGGGGGGACACAGCCACCCAGGGAAAGGCATATGCTCCCCTCCTAAAGGAGGGTGGCATAATAGGGGGTCTACCCACCCCAGGGAAGGGACCCATTAGTCCCAACTTTTTAGCTATCTGTAACACCCCTAAATCTAGTATTTAGGGGCACCCCTGAACCTTGCTTCCTTAGACAAGAAACCACAAGAAGAAAACAAGAAGAAGGACCGAAGAGCCATGCCAAAGTTAACAAGAGGAAGACGCCTACTGACTGGGCCACAGCCCTACCAGCCTGTCTCCACCTCAAACCTGCTCCTGCGAAATCTAGGTGTGTCCTTCAGAGAGCAACCTCGAGAAACCTGGCGGACATGCCAGCCTTCAATCCCAAAGACTTTGTCTCTCGTGATTACGGGATTTGTTCATCTCTAACCTCTGGCACCAGCTGGAAACCGCAATTCCGCCAACTCTGCACCCACCATCCATGGCCTGAGCTCGAGTGGGCAAACACCACGAGGAGGTCTCCCCGTCGATCCTGACCCAAGATCCAGTGATCCTTGACCTGCCTTAAGCCTCCAGCCGACGCCTGCAGCCTAAATCCGGAAGGTCCCCCCAACCGCCACCAGGAGCTGGTAAGATCTGACCCTAAAATTCATCCCTGCACCCGATGCCCCACGGCATCGGGATGGAGCCTAGCCAACCCCCAACATCCCAACTACCTCTCGAAGTGGTAGTCACACCCGGAAGACCTTCGTCCCCGAGCCTGCAGTGCTTTTGCAAACCAGAGACTCCCCATTGAAAGTTACAGGGCTTCTGATGCCAAAACAGCACTCTGCACCCGCCGCCCCAGTGCCACTGAGGGTGCATCTTTTGTGCTGGCCTAAACCCCCATTTGCCTTGAGCTTAAGTCCATGCTCCCACAAACCAATGGCCACCAACCTGAGGCCCCTATCCCCCATTGGATAACATTGGGCCTCAGCACTCTGCACCCGTCCGCCCTAGTGCCGTAGAAAGTGTAACAAGAGAGCATCCTTGACCCTGGAGGACCACTAAGTCTAACCCCAGACTACCAACTCCCACAACAAAGTACTTACCTTTGAAACATTAACACTATTTTCCTCCATAGGTTAACATTGACTGTTTTTCTATAAAAGTTTCTACGTGTGGAGTTGGAAACCCTAAGAAATCCTTTTAAACTTGTACTGAATAACAAAAACACTTATATTTATCTGTTTTCAGGAAATGTCCCAGTGCAGTATCCAGGGTAACTGCACTGTGTAAGAAAAGTAATCTAAAGAGTAAATTATCTGTAATTTTACTCCAAAGCCTATACAAAGTATATGTACTGTTTTCAAAGCATTGCATTTCTCAGTTAAAGTACTGTAATCCAAACAAAGGAGGATATTCTCAAGAATGTGTGATAATTACCACAAAATTAGCTTAATGTAACTCTTCACATCGCAGTCTATAGCGGGAAAATAACGCTGTGTTAACGTATTCGCAACATGCAGTACCATGCGATAGGCCCATGATGATGTGCCAAATGTCCACGATAAAGTCAACGCGACGCTGCAAAAATACAAAATACGAACGCAAAAAAAAGTTGCAATGAGGCCAATTGCGATACAAAAATCTGCAAAAACCAGCGACAGCCCTGCAATTCCCACGCATCAAGCGGGAAAAGGCACCATAAAAGCAGAACAAAAACAAAGGGAAACAAAAATAAACTGCGTAGCGCCATGGATGCACCCGGATAAAGTGCAGAGGTCAACGTGAACACCACTTGGCGATGGTTCCTCGTGTGAGGAGGGTACGGTTGGGCAGACGCTCTTTCCGTATTTTGGCTGCCAAGCTTTGGAATGCTCTACCATACTCCATTCGTGCCATGGAGAATTACTTGGCCTTTCGCAAAGCTATTAAAACCCATCTCTTCCCTATAGCCTAGTGCTTTCTCTGACTTCTAGCCTCTATGTTCTGCTTCATCGTGGGACACCTCTTAGCTGGGGCAGCTGTGCGCTATACAAAACGTATCAACATAACATAAGAATCCCCACAGACCACCAGCAAGGAATCTCGGGGTCGGGGAAGGCCAAGGAGAAGAGGAAGAGGAAGACTGGGTGCAGTCCGCAGGAAAATTGGATCAGTGTCACAGAGATGACAGAACACTCCCATCAACTGAACTTCAATTTGACAAACGTGAATGAAGTCAGAGTGTTGAGGAGGTCAATGGAGGAGGCAAAGAGGCACTGGCATGATGTGAAAAGCCAAACCAAGCACAAACCCGCTGCCAACAGGAAGGCAGCAACGGCGACAAGAGGTGGGAGTCCTGTACCACAGGAGGAGCTGGAGGAAATAGAGGCCACAGTCATCAGTGTAAAGGCGGTGCTAGGAGTTGGGAGTCCGGACACAGCTCGATAGGACCTGACACAACATCAACAGGATGAGTAACAACCAGGGACGAGGGAGACAGGTAAAGATGGGCACAAAGGCACACATGCACAACGATGTGTAGCACACTGCACACCCACAATGACCCCGGATCATGTCCCTGATCCCCGTGGTACACTGCAGTATACATACAAACACCAAGTAGGCCTCCATCCACCATCTGCCCAAAGGGGTCCCACCCCACACATCAACAATCCCACAACCAACACATGCGAAACCCTGCACATATGCGTATTTGTGAGCCGCACTGACAATGCAAGTGACACTACGTGACGATCAGCTTGACTGTAGTACAATCATCATGACATTGTGCACGCCATGACACTGAGGTGGCTGAGTGTGGACCACATCCGGAAAGGAGCAGGCCACACTCTGACACATACACATGCACAAACAACCCCTGACGTCAAACACACATCTGCAGACAAACCATGGACAAGAGTACAATAACCGCCCAAGAGCACAAATGTCCCAAGTCGCCAATATCTCAGCACGGTAAAAGCACAAAAGTCAAAGGCACACCGCGCCTCAGAGGGATAAGGGGCAGCAAAATCACAGCTGCAGGGGCGACTCTCCCACAATGCTGCACACACACATAGCAATAACAGCTCAACCACCTTGACGACAATGTGGTACAAGGTGCAACACTTACACTGCAGAACAGAGGACACAACTGGGTCTGCTCATGCATAGAAACAGCCCAATCACATCTAACATAGCAGGTAAGTGTGAGATGAAAATTTACTTGTACAACCTCACATCCCTCATGTAGTCCAAATGTCCACTGTCCCGCATCAAATGTTCAGCACCTCCCAAACAGTCACAATGTACATTGTCATGCCTGCTGCCTGTGGTGACATGGTTGTATCCGCTGTACCCAGCACAATGTAATGTTGTAGAGCCAGGGGCCCTCATGCCTACATTATGACCACACGGACACACTCAGATAGTATGTGGAACTGGCTACGGGTACGTGCGCTCGGCACCTTTATTGGCAGGGTCACATGTACAGTGACGCCTGTGCTAAATGTGACCACTATTAAAATGGAAACAGAAAACACCAGCATTACAGAAACAATTGTGAAGCATCATGGTGGTAGCCGGAGCATGTACAGAGGTCACCCATTATGCAAACAGAAATGTCCGTGAGTTGCAGTGCACTGAGGGTGGGGCACCAGAGCTGAGCGTGCTCATGTGAATAAATTGTCTAGGATTGTTCCCCTTTGGGATATTCCTGATGCAGCTGCAGTGGGGTGTGTTACACCTGCATCATCGTCCTAGGTCTCCCACATTGCCTGAGGTGACATTGCTGTGTGAGTTCTCCAAAGCACAAAACTCGATCAGAAATGGTCCATGAGTTGTGGTGCATTGAGTTAGTGGCACCTGAATGGTTGAGCAGGGTATCAGGCAGATGATGGCATCCACGACAGGTGAGAGCAACTCTGATAGTCTGCCAGTAAGACTGTTTCGACTCTGGCATTTGTCGTATGGAGGTGGTCCTGGCAGTGGTGGCATGTGCCTCCTGCAGTGATGCGACATCCGGGCCAGTCAGGACTCAATTTAATGTGTGAGCTCTGGTGAACTGCAGTTGAGGCTGGAGGCGGCAGACAACCCAGGGCCACAAACACATGGTGTTGATGACCTCAAGGCCATCGACCTAGAGGCCATCCAATATCCTATCAGACAGGGTCCCTGACTTGATCTGCACAGAGTTAGTGGGCCTGGATGCATTGCGGCTGGCACAGGCACACTGCCACAGGAGGTGACGTGCGGTTCACTGAGGTAGGGCCACGCAGACTGAGCGGGTCCTCGTCAATGTCGAAGGTGAATGTAGTGGAGGGTTGCAGGGGATGGTGGAAGGTGTCCTCCAGGGCATGATGCAGAGGGCAGAAGCCGTCCAGAAACGGCAAATTGAGGAGTGGAATGCTACAGCCCTGTTATTACCACCAAGTCGATATTAGCTACATGATTATGAAGACAACCCCGAGTCCATAGACTCAGACGCCACCAAAGTTCAACCAGAGAGTGTCCATGAATGTTGGGGAACAGACTTAGTGGCACCGGAGCTGAGAGGGGAAGGATTCTGTGATGAGGCCGGTACAATATAAACTCTGCCATCAACAAATCAAGACTCCGTTCCAAATGTGTGACCTACTCGAATGCAGTTTAGACCGGAGGCAGCGATCAGCAGGGGCCCACAGGCATGTGTCGTTGGCTCGCGATGCACAGAGTTAGTGACACCAGAGCAGTTATTGGTAGTGTTGGATCACCTCCGCAACAATGATTCTTTTTTCCTCCCGACTGAAATGCATCTTCCTCTTACACCTCTCCTTGCATGCAATGATATGAACTTTGCCATTGTGCAATCAAGACTCAGTTCCAAATGTGTGACCTACTCGAGCGCAGTGTGGGCCGAGGGCAGTAGTCCGCGAAGGAGCACAGACACGTGTGGTTGGAATGTTATACACAGACTTGGTGACGCCACATCAAAGGGAGTACAGTGATATCAAACCTCCCATGAACATATGAACTCGACCATCAGAATATTAAGACTCAGTTCCAAATGTGTGACCTACTCGACCACAGTGTAAGCCGGAGGCAGAAGTCTGCAAGGGCTCACAGACACGTGTGATTGCATTGCTATGCTCAGAGTTGGTGGCACCACATCGAAGGGCATATAGTGATATAAACTCTGCCATACAATATGTACTCTGCAATAGTGTAATCAAGACTCAGTTCCAAATGTGTGACCTACTTGTCCACGGTGTATGCCGGTGGAGTACATCAACCAGAAAGGAATGCTGTGGGCCTTGCTCATGGAGGCCGTGATGGTCTGAGGAGCTGCCAAGGTCATGGACCAAGGGCTTGGAGATTTCACCGTCACGTGGTGGGCTCTCTTTGACATACGCCAGTGTCGGCAGGTGACCAGTGAGGCCTGGGTGTGCATGGGCAGGCTAGACGGGTTCGGGGACCAGCAGACCTGGGTGCAGCAGGCACACAGGATCGCAGGCAACACCACTCATGGCAACGGCATCGGCCTTGTGGCGGGGTGAGAGGCGCCGCCCTGGCAGACATGTTGGGCATTCCGGAAGAGAACCACACCCAGAGGTACGTGCTTTTTATTCACACCCCTATGCTGGCCTGGCATACGCTGAGCCAGCCCACTCTGCTCACGCTTACAGGGGGACATAATAAGCTACATTTCTGCAATCTTCCCCACTAGCTGGGGTGACATGGTTGCGTCCATTGTCCACTACACTCCATACACCAACGGTGTATGTCGACATGGATATGTGTGTGGTCTGCATACTGCAGTCTGGCCATCACATCCACACCACACTTGGCATTGTGTACATTCTCATTCATGGGTCACTTGCCTCCTTCGCACATGCCTGGTGCCCACCTCTCCCCACAATCTGCTATTGTGTGGCTGAGGTGCCATGCTGTTGATGGCTTATGTACATGGCTGGCCCAGGATCCCACGGTAAGTTGTGTGTTGTGTGGGGGTGGTGGCGGGGGTATTGAGGCCCTGTTGGGGCTCCGAGCTACATGATCAGCAGCTCCATGGCACTTGTTGTTCTTCAGGTGTGGCCCTGGCCTGGGCTCCCTTTTCTGGTGCAGGTTGTCGTCTGACTTTACACCAGGTCAGATCAGGTGTTAATTTCCTGCTGCTAACACACCTTATCACCTGTTTTGGGTTCTTATCGCCAATCTGGCTGGTCGTTGAGAATGTTGCGGTGTTGTGTTGTCGCGCCTTTTGGCACGAGAATGCCTACTCTGCATCTCATTAGCGATAGTTGCCTTGGTCATCTGTGGTGATGTTTTTTGCAGCTGCTATCGCAGGTAAACTGGTGATATGGATTGTTAGCACCAGCTTGTGAATGGGGCGATACATTTATCGCCACTTTGACTGTGATAAAGTGCTGATAACTCGGCGATAAGTCCTTGAGAATATGCCCCCAAAGTGCATATACAATTACAATCCAAACTGTGTTACAACTATATATTTACTACAAAGAATTTATCAGGCTTGCTTGGGTCTAGAAAATAAAAGAACTAAAAGAATATTTTTATACAAAAACAATTGGTGTGAAGTTCAGTCTTAGAGTGTGTGAAATCATTTGCTGATTGAGTGTGTACAAGAAATGCTTAACACTACTCTCTGATACAGCCTTACTGCTCGATCACACTACCACAAATAGAGAGTGAGGTGCTATCTAACTTTACCTCTGCCTACCTTTGGGGTTCCCCTGAACTCTGTGCACACTATACCTCTCTTTGGTGTAGTATTTACTGAGACAGCTCCCTACACAGTTACCCTTAATCAAAAAATTCAGCCCATCATTGAGCTAGGGTCCCTTTGCCACCTTTCTTGAATAAGAATTGCCGTGAAATCCATGGGTATTATTTTTTAAACATTGCAAGTCTGCCTCCTTTTAGCTACAATTATCAATAATCAATTTTGTAGGTAGTTCTAAAATATCTCTAAAGGCATTTGCTTTTATATTGGTTGTTTTAGGTTTACAATTCCAAGGCAAAAAAAAATATTTTGCTGATCTTGCCCTTTTATTTTACTGTTCTTATGCTACAAGAGATGCCCTTAAACCCATGAGACCTGGGTGTACATTAATTACCAAACAACAGTGGCTCTTTTAGGAATAATTTATCAAAATATCTATTTAGTTGATAGGATGACCCCCAGCAATCAATGCTGTGGTTATATTTCTTCAATCTGCCACAATTACGACTACCACACTTCTCAGGTTTGCATACAAAATATATTATCATATTTAAATAGACTGAGCAAAGTAAACGCAATCAGCTAAGAGCATAGACAGTCCATTAAGATAATGTGAATCTGTATATAGTGTCCCCAGAGTGAAGAAACCACAACCAAACAGAGAACCTTATAATAGATGCGAAATCCAAAGGGGGGAGGCAGAGGGCGAGCATGCCAGTTCACACTAAAAATGAAATCCTTTGTACACAAGGTCATCACTTGGGAGTTGAAAATACTTTTCAAATGCAACACAGCAAATGTTGTGTATTGTATATGGTGCCCATGCATCAGTCAAACAATTCAGCTGGTCAAAATACAAATTGAACACCATCAGACCAAATTCGATGTGGAGTGACTACTTCCCATTTATGACCCATTACTTGGAAGCCAAACTTACACCTGAGGACATTCGGTGGCAAGTACTCAATGTGGTGCCCTTACCTCATCTTGCAAAAGTTGAAATGCAAAAGAATCCTGTTGTATGACTTGAATGAAAAAGGACTGAACTGTATTGAGGAATGATGTGGACTTGTGTCATTAATCCAAGACCTGATACACCTAATACATTTTATTTGCTGTATATTTTAGAACTGTATCTATAAATTGTGTTTCGTATTAAACAACCATAAATAATACATTCAGAATAGTACATTGGCTATAGTTGGTTGCCCATAAATTGTTTGTTTCTTATTAGGGTCAATGACGTTTCAACCCTTATCTATGATACACAGGATTCATCAGGACATAAGTACCGGGGGACATCTGTAATAATCGACAAAAATGAGGATTAGGACGGTGGGTTGTTTGGGCGCATAAAATATGAGTGCATGAAGCCAGAGGACAGAAAGGCATGAAGAACAGATGTAGGAAAGTGCCCCTTTTTGCATGGCTACCCCCAGTTTTTGCCTGACATCTGATGCAACCTCACTTGATGTGCCCTGGGTCCATGCAAACTAGGTTCCCAGGGCCTGTCCTCTCTCCCAAGACTGTACCTTTGTACCCACAGTTGGCACATCCCTAGCCACGGGTAAGCCCCGTTGTAAAAGGTACCATGGGTTCCAAGGACACTGTGGCCAGGGAAGGCCTCTAAGGGCCTCTAACAAAAGTTGTCTATATCAGGAGGTTCGAGATCCAATAGAAGCTCAAAAAATCTACTCCTGAAACCTCGTAGATTCCGGAAGGTGAAAACTTACAAGCGCTCCTTCTCAGGAATGGCACCCAGGATCTGGAATGCGCTCCCTCCTGAAACCAGGCGTATCTCCTCCACTGCACTCTTCAAGAAAGAGGTGAAAACCATCCTTCTGGCCAAGATCTCCTGAACCTTATAGGTGCTGGATCAGGGACTCTGCATTGCCTGTACCTGAACACCTCTGTAGTGGTATCAATGACTTGTGCCGTCTTATATTACTTGTTTACCGTACTGTATATTGATATGTTTTATGTATGTTATTATTTTCCTCTCATGTTTAGTAACTACTACATTGCTCCCATTACCTCTGTTCATTCCTACTGCCCCTACCCTGTCACTGTGAAGCGCTCTGATATCTGTAAGGATCTTGTTCGCGCTATATAAAACTTTGAATAAATAAATAAATAAATAAATAAAGGGCTGCAGCACCTATTGTGCCACCCTTAGAGACCCGCACCTTAACACCCACACACTGCCACTGCAGAGTGTTTTGGTGCAGAGAAAAGTGAAGAGTCGACATGGCACACATCCCTGTGTGCTATGCCTACAACCCACAGCCTGAGTCCTAAGTTAGGCACCCCTCTAGCACGGTGCACCAACCCTCAGGTGAGGGCACAGTGGCATGAGCCCTGTGCTCCTATAGTTTCTAAGTGCATTCTTAGACACTGTAAATGTAGTAAAGCTATAAAGAGGATGTGGTCTAGGAGTTGGTCATTACGAACTCCATAGCTCCATAATAGCTTTACTAAAAACGGGGAAGTTTGGTAGCAAACTTCACAGCACATTAAACCCAAACTGGTGCCAGTGTGGGATTTAATGTAAAACAGACTCAGACTGCATTTTAGAAATGCTACCTGAAAAACAACCTGCCCTGGTGTGGTACCTGAATGGCTACCTGCCATTTGCTACCACCAGACATGTTTCTGGACCCCTGGGTAGAGAGCCTCCGCCCTCTGGATCCAGAAACAAAGTCCATTTTGGGCAGAGGTGTCATGCCTCCTCCCCAGGATAGGCAGCGTTCATGAAGGAGAAGCTTCAAAGGCATTCAGAAGCTATCCTTGTCTTTTGCCGCCCCCAGCAATTGCCTCCCACTGCTTCTATCCCCCACTTTGGGCGGTAAAATCAGCAAGAAAACCAAGCTAGGAATCAATCAATCAATCATATCATTTGTAAAGCGTACTACTCACCCGTGAGGGTCTCAAGGCGCCGGGGTGGGGGAATGCTGCTACTGCTCGAAAAGCCAGGTCTTGCGGAGATTTCTGAAGGTCAGCAGGTCTTGGGTCTGCCGTTGGTGGATGGGGAGGGTGTTCCAGGTCTTGGCGGCGAGGTGGGAGATCGATCTGCCACCGGAAGTCGCTCTTGGGAAGCGGGGGACTGTGGCCAGGGCGAGGTCGGTGGAGCGGAGCTGACTGGTGGGGGTGTAGAAGCTGAGTCGTCTGTTGAGTTTTGTTGGTCTGGTGTTGTGGAGTGCCTTGTGTGCATGGGTGAGGAGCTTGAAGGTTATCCTCTTGTTGACCGGGAGCCAGTGCAGGTCTCTCAGGTGGGGTGTGATGTGGCTGCGGTGAGGGATGTCGAGGATCAGGCGTGCAGAGGCATTCTGGATGCGTTGGAGCCATCTCAGGAGTTTAGCCGAAACTCCTGCGTAGAGGGCGTTTCCATAGTCCAACCTGCTGCTGATGAGGGCCTGGGTGACCGTTCTTCTCGTTTCAGTGGGCATCCACTTGTAGATCCTGCGGATCATGCAGAGGGTGTTGAAGCAGGAGGAGGAGACGGCGTTGACCTGTTTAGTCATGGAGAGGGTAGAGTTGAGGATGACCCCTAGGTTACGTGCGTGGTTGGTGGGTGTTGGAGCGGTTCCCAGTGCAGTTTGCCACCAGGAGTCATCCCAGGCCAAAGGGGTGGATCCGAGGATGAGGACCTCCGTCGTCATCAATTCAGCGACGGCCTTCATTTCTTCGTGAAGGTTGGTTTTGGCAGTGTGGAGGTCCTTGGTGAGGGAGAGGATCAGCTGGGTGTCACCGGTGTAGGAGATGATGTTGAGGTCATGCCGGTGGGCGATGTGGGCCAGCGGTGCCATGTAGATGTTAAACAGAGTTGGGATGAGCCCTGGGGTACGCCGCAGATGATCTCGGTGGCTTCGAAGCTGAAGGTGGGAATGCGAACGCTCCAGGGCCTTCTCTTGGACCCCAGCGTTGTGGAGGCGTGTTCTTAGTGTGTGGTGGCAGACCGTGTCGAAGGCGGCTGACAGGTCCAGGAGGATGAGGGCCGCCGTTTCTCCGTTGTCAAGCAGGGACTTGATGTCATGTGTGGCGTCGATGAGGGCAGTCTCGGTGCTGTGGTTGCTGCGGAACCTGGACTGGGAAGGGTCCGGAATGTTGTTCTCCTCGAGGTAGCGGGTCAGTTGTTCGTTGACGGTCTTCGCGATGACCTTTGCCGGGAACGGGAGCAGGGAGATTGGCCGGAAGTTCTTGAGGTCCTTGGGGTCCGCCTTGGGTTTCTTGAGTAAGGCGTTGATCTCGGCGTGCTTCCAGCTCTCTGGGAAGGTGCTGTCTCAAAGGAGGTGTTGATGACTTTCCGGTGATGGGGTGCGATGGATGTGCTGGCTTTGTTGAAGAGGTGGTGTGGGAATGGGTCTGACGGAGATCCGGAGTGGATGGTGTTCTTGATCTTGATGGTGCTGTCGTCATTGATGTTGGTCCAGGAGAGCAGGCGGTTGGTGCGGATGGTGGTCGTGGGGGCAGAGGTCTCAGTGGTTGCTCGTGGCGTTGAAGCTGTCGTGGATGTCTGCGATCTTGCGGTGGAAGAAGGTGGCCAGCGAGTCGCACAGGTCTTGCGAGGGTGGGACGTCGTTAGTGTTGGAGAGTTCCTTCACGGTCAACGATGACCTTAAGAAATCCAAGAAGTTATGTCGTACCCTCGAGAAATCCTGGAGAAAAAACCCAACCACTCACAACCTGACCACCTTCAAGGACGCCACCCGCAAACACCACCAATTGATCCGATCCACCTAGAAATCAGCATTCAAGGACCGACTCGACAACAACGCCCACAACAGCAAGGAACTATGTAACATCGTCAAAGAATTTACTAACCTCATCGCCGGCACCAACGACATCACTCCCTCCCAAGACCTCTGCGACTCTCTATCCTCTTTCTTCCACAACAAAATCGCCGACATACATAACAGCTTTGATAACCAGTCCGAAGATCAGACCACCCCAACCACCTCTGAACCAAAACAACTGTCTCACAACCTTTGCACCTGGAACCCAGTCACTACTGAAGACACCATCCGCCTGATGAACTCCATCCACTCAGGTTCACCAACCGACCCATGTCCCCACCACATTTTCAACAAAGCAGACTCCATCATCGCACCCCATCTCCGCGATGTCATCAACTGCTCCTTCAACTCCGCTACCTTCCCGGAAAGCTGGAAACATGCCGAACTCAGCGCCCTCCTGAAGAAACCCACAGCAGACCCCTCTGAACTTAAGAACTACCGGCCCATCTCACTCCTCCCTTTCCCGGCCAAAGTTATTGAGAAAGCCGTCAATAGTCAGCTCGCCGCCTTCCTCGAATCCAACAAATCCCTCGACCCTTCACAATCCGGATTCCGAGCCAAACACAGCACCGAAACCGCCCTCATCGCAGCTACAGACGACATCCGAACACTACTGGACAACGGAGAAACAGTTGCCCTCATCTTACTTGACCTCTCCGCAGCCTTCGACACAGTCTGTCATAACACCCTCATACAACGCCTCAGCAACGCCGGAATACAAGGAAAAGCTCTGGACTGGATCATCTCATTCCTTGCCGGAAGAACCCAGAGAGTCCGCCTCCCCCATTCAAATTAGAGGCCACTAAAGTCATCTGCGGCGTACCACAAGGATCATCGGTCAGTCCCACCCTCTTCAACGTTTACATGATCCCCCTCGCATCCATCGCGCGACAACACAACCTCAACATCATCTCCTACGCAGACGACACCCAGATGATCCTCTCCCTCACCAAAGACCCTAACACCGCCAAAACCAATCTACACGAAGGAATGAAAGAAGTAGCCGATTGGATGAAGAAAAGCCGTTTAAAACTAAACTCGGACAAAACGGAAGTCCTCATCTTAGGATCATCCCCCTCTGCCTGGGACGACTCAATGGTGGCCACCGGCCCTGGGTACAGCACCCATACCTACAGATCACGCACGTAACCTGGGCTTCATCCTAGACTCCTCGCTCTCGATGACCAGACAAGTCAACGCCGTCTCATCTTCATGCTTCAACATCCTACGCATGCTCAAAAAAATCTTCCGTTGGATCCCCACCGAAACTAGAAAGACAGTCACCCACGCACTGGTCACTAGTCGACTGGATTATGGAAATACCCTTTACGCCGGAACCACAGCCAAACTACAGAAAAAACTCCAACGCATCCAAAACGCCTCAGCCAGACTCATACTGGACATCCCCCGTCATGCCCACATTTCCGGTCACCTGAAAAGCCTCCACTGGCTCCCAGTAAACAAGAGAATCACATTCCGTCTCCTCACCCACGCACACAAGACCCTCTACGACCTAGGACCAGAATGCCTCAACACACGACTATCCTTCTACACACCCACCCGCCAACTACGTTCATCCAATCAAGCCCTCCCCGCAATTCCGTGCATCCATAGATCCACCATGGGAGGAAGATCCTTCTCCTACTTAGCGGCCAAGACTTGGAATTCTCTCCCCACTCCCCTCCGTCTTAAGCAGAACCACCTCTCCTTCAGAAAGCAGCTCAAAACCTGGCTTTTCCATAAGTAATGCACCCATCCTCCCCCAAGCGCCTTGAGACCCTCTGGGTGAGTAGTGCGCTATACAAATTACTGAACTTGAACTTGAACTTCACGATGTTGAAGAGCTCTTTGCTCTTGTGTGCGTTGTTGTCTAGGCGGTCTTTGAAGGAGGCCCTTTTGGCAGATCTGATGAGGTGATGGTGTCTGTGGGTGGCATTCTTGTGGGCTGTGTGACTGTCCGGTGTTCGTTCACGGAGCCAGATCTTCTCCAGCTTTTGGCAGGTTTGCTTGGAGGCCCAGAGGTCTTCAATGAACCAGCTGGCTTTCTTGTTGGTGTGACTGTTGGAGGGTTTCTTGTTCAGGGTGAGGGTGTTGGCGCAGTCGTTGATCCACTGTCTGAGGTTACGGTGTCGGGGTCGGTGGGGTCAGCGGGTGGGCTCTGGGCGAGGGTGGAGGTTAGCTGGCCTTCGGTGACTTTGCTCCAGCAGCGGCGAGGCATCTGTTGGGTGCGGTGGTGCGTGGTGGGTTTCTAGAAGGTGAAGTGGATGCAGCGATGGTCGGTCCAGTGGAGTTGGGTGGTGGGGTTGAAGGAACTTGGGGGCTTGCGGAGAAGATGGGGTCAAGCGTGTGACTGGCGGAGTGGGTGAGTGTTGTGACGAGCTGTCTGAATCCGAGGTTGGCTAGGTTGTCAGGGTGGTGGAGTTGGTGTCGTTGTTGTTGTAGTCCGTGGAGGCGAGGGCGTGTGTGCTGACGAAGTCGGCGATGGAGTCGCTGAACTGTGGTTGGGGACTGGGGGGTCTGTAGATGAGGGTTCCTCTGAGGGTGGTGTTGGGGTCGGTGTGGATCTGGAAGTGCAGGTGTTCGGCGGTGCTGAGGGTGTCGTCGGTGTTGGTCGAGACTCTGAGAGTGTTCCTGTGGACGATGGCGATTCCTCCTCCTGCTCCATTGGTGCGGTCCCTACGGGACGGCTATGGCTATGTCGGGTGCCAAGGCGGGGTTCAGCTAGGTTTCCGTCAGGAAGGCGACGTCTGGGGAGGTTGAATCGAGTAGGTCCCAGAGTTCAACGGCATATTTGCGGGCGGAGCGGGTGTTGAGAAGGTTACATCTGAGGTGGTTGCGTTCTTTCCTGGTCGGTAGCATGGTGGGGCGGATGCTTGTGAAGCTGCAGTTCCTGCAAGTGAAAGCTCAGTGGGTGCGCTTCGGGGCGGCCAGGAAGCAGGTGTGTGATCGTCCGGTGTTGAGTTCATGGAGGGTTCTGGCATCGTAGTGGTCTCAGGCGTCGTGGCGTTCGCGGGGTCCAGGGGTCCTGGCGCTGGGCACGTTCCAGGCGAGGACGGGCGCAGACGGGCTTGTCTTAGACGTGCCTTAAGCGCGCCAGCGGCATGCCAGCTGCATGGCCTCCATATGAGGGGATGTGGGAGGGAGGAGCAGCTGGGAGGTGGGAGCAGGGTGGCGAATGGGATTGCAGGGGGGCGGGGCCGCAGAGACGCAGCGGCAGGAAAAACGAGTGGGCCGCAGGAGAACTGGGCACAGGAAGAAAAAACAAGTTTAGGCAAGAAAACAAGTGCAGGCACAGAGGAATAAAAACAAGTCTGGGCAAGAAAGCTAGTTAGGCACAGGGGAATAAAAACAAGTCTGGGCAAGAAAGCAAGTACAGGCCCAGGGGAATAAAAACAAGTCTGGGCAAGAAAGCAAGTACAGGCACAGGGGAATAAAAATAATTCTGGGCAAGAAAGCAAGTTAGGCACAGAGGAAAAATACAAGATTAGGCAAAAACAATGCATGCAGAGCCATGCAGCAGCATGGGAAGCGACCTGCCTGCAAGAAAGGAAGACAGGTGTGCCCACCTTTGCCAACCCTACCGCTCAGGTGGGGGAGGAGAGGTGAAGCACACATCTCAGTCGCCTCTATCTTGAAGATGGGGGACTCAGCCAGTTAGGAAGAGGCTCATGTCCCCTCTCACTGGAGGGTGGCATAATAGGGGGTGTACCCATCCCACGGAAGGGACCAATTGGTAACAACCTGCACACCCCTCTAAAGCCGCTAAATCTAGTATTTAGGGGCAACCCTGCACCTTGCCTCCTCAGTACCTTGCCCTTTAGAGTAAGAAAGAAGGACAAAAGAGCCGTGCTGACTGAGGAAGAAGAAGAGGACACCAACTGCTTTGTCCTCAGCGCTACCGGCCTATCCCATCTACTATCTGCCTACAGCAAGAACCCTGGGGAGTCCAGCAGCCAGCAACCCCCAGAACCCGAAGGTCCTGCCCTGCAAACATCTTGCAGACTCTGTTTCCTGTGAGCACCAAATTTGCTCAGGCCAAGACTAACCCACAGAATCTGGATTTCAGCGACTCTGCAATTCTGCCCCACGTTGCACCCATCGCCCGAGTTTGAGTGTACCAACACCACGAAAAGAGGTCTCCCCAGCGACCCCGACCTGGTGATCCCCGACCTCCCTCAAGCTTCGAGACAACGCCTGCTGTCTCAACCTGAATGGTCCCCCGCAGCGGAGTTGGTAAGAAAACCCCATGCCTAACAGCCTTGGGTGGCCCAACCAACGGTGTCCAGGCAACCCTCAAGAACCCAACTTACCTCTCCAGCCAGTGGTCACCTTCCGGAAGCCTCCCTGCCAGAGCCTGCAGCAACTTTGCTGAACCAAAGGTCTACATTGAGAATCACCGGGTCCCCGACTTCTCCTTGGCACCCTGCACCGGGCCACCCCTGTGCTGCTGGTGGTGCAGCTCCTATGCTGATTGTTGGCCCCTGCAGTGCTGACCTTAACCCCAGGAGCTGTGCTCCCACACCCGAGTGGCCTGCTCCTAAGCAGTCCATAACCGAGGACCCCTTAGCCCCATTGGCTAACATTGGGCCCCTGCATTCTGCACCTGGCTGCCCCAGTGCAGCTGGTGGTGCGATTCGAGTGCCCATCTAGACCTTGGGGAACCTTGGTCCTAATCCCCAAAACTCCCACTCATAAGTTGTGTACTTATCTGAGAAACCGCTAACACATTTTCCGCACAGGAACCCATGTTATGAGATTTTGGGCCTAAAAAAGTTGGGCCTGATTCAAAAAGGTAAATTGAGATTAAAATCTAACTTTACTACTCATAAATGCCCTTTGTGAACACCAAAAGTCGTAAAGTTAGACTTTTTGTTTCAGTTTACCTTTATGAATCGGGTCCATTGTGTTGAACTGATGTTTGTATGAAAAGAAAGTAAATCTGCTTTAACTTAATAATTGTCCTACTTACCTGTAAGTGACCAATTCTAGTGTATGGTGTCTTGGCATACCACCTCAAGTACTAAAAGTAACTAAAAAGTAATCCAAGAGTAATGAAAAGTAATTTCTGTGTAATTTAAACTGTTTCTAAAGCATGTACAAACCTGTAGCAATTGCAAATCCAACCACAACTGCATTTCCTTGAAAAGTCGTGCATTTGAGAGTATATTTTACTTAACCTCTGCCAAGTCTTGGTTGGTTCTAAAATAAAATATAAGTATAACTTTTTTATACTTACCTAATTGGTCTGGATTCTGTCTCTGAGTGTGTGTAACCAGTCCTTGATTGGGTGAATACAATAAATGCATAACACACCCTCTAGATAAGCCTAAATGCTCACCCGCACTACCACAAAGAGAGCTATGAGTACTTACATAATTTAGCCTCTGCTATACCGCTGGTATAACAGACTAAAACAACGGCAGACCCCGGTGTACCGTCAGACTAGGAGGAAGTAATAGAGGTGGGCACTAGAGGGCCCATAGAAGCATTTACCAGTGGCTCCATATCCAATACAAGTACAGGAGAGACCAATCTACCCAATGTCCAATCTACTCCTATTTTCAATTTGTCACAACATGTACTATCCTCGGCAGAGGTGTCTCTTCTCAGTAAAGGCTTATCCTTTGTCATCACTAACAGTCCAATATGTTTTCATGTTTTGATCAAGAAATTTGTACTCAGGCCAACCTTGACTAATCCATGACTTTATCGACATCAAAGTCTCATCCTTGTTCACACCATCAGACCATTCATCTTTAGACAAAGATGACTCTGTCATCCAATAGATACTAGACTCCCTAATACAGCACACAATCTCCTCTTCACCCGTGATCAACCCTCCTTCAATAGGCAGACGAGAGAGACAGTCAGCAGACTTATTGTTAGAACTGGACACATATTGCACTCTAAAGTTGTACTCTTGTAAACCTTCACTCCAATGCTTAATCCTAGGTGTAATATGGTCACTGTGCCAGCAAGAAAAAATTTGGACCAAAGGACGATGGTCTGACCTCACTAGAAAAGGGATTCCCCAAAACACAGCTAAAGCTTCCCTTTCTATGCAAGAACAATGTTTTTCCGCTTCTTTTAGTGCTCACGAAGCAAACGCAAGTTCTCTCTTCACCATTTACAAACTGAGAGAGAACAGCACCCAGTCCTTTAAGACTTGTGTCAGTGGTCAACACCGTTCTTAGATTAGCATCAAAATGTCCTAAGGTTGGCATATTTTCAATTGCACTTTTGATAGTGTCAAATGCTTCCTGACAATCCTCCGACCAAGAAAAATACAAACCCTTTTCTAATAAGGCCCTAATTGGCTCAGTCACACATGCAAAACCACGCACAAACTTTTGAATAAAATTCTGCAAGCCCCAGAAATGACCTTACCTGGTCTTTATCAATTGGTCTGGGAGCGTTTAACACACTTTGAGCAAGTTCCCGTTTTGGTTGTATTCCATCTCCAGAGATTACATGACCCAAATATGACACACTTTCAACTCCAATGCGGCATTTTTCTTTCTTTACAGTCAGCCCACTATTCCTCATCCTCTCCAGAACTTCCATCAAGGTTTTACTGTGTCTTTCATCGTTTTCACCATATATCAAAATATCGTCTTGGAAGAACATTATGTTGTTCACACCTTCCAAAACCTTTTTCATCACCCTCTGGAAGCATGCTGCAGCTGACGCTAACCCAAAAGGCATTCTTAAAAAACAGTATGCTCCCAGAGATGTTACGAAAGAAGTAAGGTGACTTGACTCTTTATGTAGAGGAACCTGATGGTACGCAGATGACAAGTCCAGTACACTAAAAACACGCGCACCTTTGAGGGTACTAAGTGACTCTGAGATGTTAGGTAGGGGTTGGCGATCAACCCAAATCCACTCATTCCAACTCCTCAAGTCCACACACATCCTGACGTTTGCCCCACCATCCTTCGGGGCCAAAACTACCGGAGCCAACCATTCAGACGCCTCTATTTCCTTGATGATCCCCAATTTCAATAACCTTTCCAGCTCAATTTTGAGTGGCCCCATCATCATGTTAGGTACTTTTCTCACCTTGTGCACTGAAGGTACAGCATTTTTCTTTAAAATTATACGATGTTCAAACCCTTTAAGACAACCCAAGTTGTCAGTAAAAACTTCAGGAAATTTGCTAAAGTACTCATTACTTTGATCTTCTAACATACACTTATCCTTCTCACTGTTCACCAACATGACTTGATCTTTGGGATCCTTGGCATTGGAATTCAACATGATACCAAGATCTCGTTGGTGTCTCCATCCCAGTAAGTTGTCACCCCTCTGCCACATATATTTTCCCAACAGTTTTTCTGTCTTTGAATTGAATACACCCTTCAATGTACCCCAAAACCTTAATGTTTGAACCTCCATAGCTAACAGGATTGATATTAGAAGGGCTCAAGACCATGTTATCAAGACCAACAATCTCGTCCCATTGCTTGTTACCTATCATGGTGAATGGGGACCCAGAGTCAGCTAAAACAACAAAATTAAAATCCCTGAGCAATATGTCACACTCAGGCATGGATATTTTGTCTGCGTCAACTTGACCATCCTTATCAGATATACTCATAATCACAGTGCGTACAACTTCTGTGCTTTTAATTACATTTTGAGTGGATTTGCGTTCACAAGCATAATGTCCTTTGAGCCCACACTTCATGCAAATGGATTCTCTGGCATAACATTGGGGATAATTTGAGAAATGAGAAAAACTCCCATACCTAAAACATTTAGGTTTCGAAGAATTTTTTAGGTTTCTCTCATTTCCATTACTCCCACCAGAGGTCAAATTATATCGAATATCCGACTTGACAGGTGGAACCTTAGAATTACGTAAACGTGGATCCTTATCCATTTTCTTTTGTTTCTCAACAGGAGAGATTTTAGATACCACTTCCTCACAATTCTCAGTCTCATTGAGAGCATGAATACTACTTGGATGACTAGAAGTTTCTTTCCTATCCTTATCTTCATGACCTTTTTTCATTTCTTTGACCCATGAAGATGTGTTCTCCATTCCCTCAACAATTGCAACAGCCTCACTTAATGTAGGGTTCTTTGCTAACAATTTTTGTTGTACATCAGTGCTGTTAGTGCACCCCACTAATTGATCCCTAACTAATGAATCAGAAAGATCTCCAAATTCACATGTCCTTGTCAAAGATTTAAGAGAGCCTACATAACTTTTTACCGACTCCTTTGCACCTTGAGTTCTAGTAAAAAACGTGTGCCTCTCCAAAACTACATTAATTCGAGGACCAAAATACCCTTCTAACATCATCATGGACATCTCATAAACATCACTGGGTTCACCTTCGCCACTACCTATAGTAATGACATCCATGCTGTCATAGACATTCCTTCCTTCTACTCCGAGGTTATGTAAAAGAATTGCTTGTTTCCTGTATGCAGAACATTTTTCCCCACCAATTGCCACTATATATGAATCGAACAAGTTCCTCCATCGGTTCCATGGAAGAATTGGTTCCCCTTTTTCACACAGGAAAGCAGGAGGTTGTGACATACTTGTTGAAGCAGACATTATACCAAGTAATTTACAGAAAGATAACCAAAAGTATTAACAATAAAAACAACTAACTACAACAATGAATGTAGTCACCGTCATCAAGAAATGGAAAATTAATAAATTAAAACAATGAATGTGGTCACCGTTGTCTAATGAAGGAAATTTCTGGTGTGTCCTGCCAAACTAGTGGAGTCTAATTGTCAGTAAAATTGCAGTCCAATTAGTGCAAGTTAAAAGCTTTCAAAACTTAAACTTCATTAAAAAAAATAGTGAAGTCGTGGTAATATCTGTGGTACAACTATGAGATTGCCATGACTCATTGTAGAATGTTATTGCCACATTTTTTTTAAACAATCTTCTCAATATTGTTACCGATTTCCTTTGGATGTCCTTTCCGATCCTCTTCGTCAGAGTCCGATGTTTATTGTTGCTTGGTAACTCCTCAAAATGGCCGCCACGTCAACGTGAGATGCGTGGCTACGTCACGAGTATACCACAATGCATCGGGTGCCTCGCAGAAAGAGTCTCGCATAAAGAAGTCTCAGCCGGAGCACTGGTGACGCAAACAGAATTCAGGACAGGCTCCGGTAAGTTTAAACGATGCACACAAACAACGGTAACGGACTCAGCTTACGATTGACCATTGACGATAAAAGTGAAAAATCAATGAGTCGCTAGCAATCCAATGATGAAGAAGTTCACTCGACACCTTAATAATTATATCCAGTCATACCCAGTACTTACAGTTAGTCTGTAGTTGATTACCTTTATCGGTTGGTGATGGGTTGCAAGTCCAAACATTCCACGACTTCCAAAAGAAGAAAAACAGAGGGAAAAAAATATATATAGACAAAAGAAAAAAAAATTTCTGTTGCGAAGAGTTTGTGAAATAAGTTCACATCCAAGTTCAAATCCAAGTCTTCCAAAGTTCATAAAAATCAGTAGTAGGGGAATTGATGCTGGAGTTGCTTGTCCCCAATCAAGCAAAAGTCCCCCGTCACCAGTGTAATAAAGTTGAATACTCCAAAATATGTAGAACTCAAGTGAGATTTATTCAAGATAAATAACACAGCATCAACGGTAAAAATCATCTGTCATGGTCAGCAACCTCGTCCACTTCAATGCAATTAATATTGGGATTTTTCTTTGCAAATCTACAAACACCTTGAAAATGGCCTATTTTTTTGCAAATTGAACAACGTTTTTTTACAGCTGGACAATTTGTAGCATTTGCTAAATGATCCCTTGACCCACATCTGTAACATAAAGTGTTCCTTTTCTTTTGAAAACTTTTGTTAAGACTCCTGTTTTTAGGATTAATTGTACAGACAGCACCTTCTTGATCTGAATCAGAGTAGTCTAAAGCATTAACTCCTTGTTTAGATGGTTCCATTACTACCTTAGTGGTTAAAGTGGATCGTTCAATGCTGAGAGCCAGGTCGATAACTTCATTTAAAGATGGATTTTTACATCCAAGAATCCTTTGTTTGATTTTCCTAGATATACAATTGAACACAAACTGATCCCTTATGAATTTATCCGGAGAAGGTTCAAAATCACATGTAATAGCAAGGACTCTAAGCGCTGCAATATATTCCTCAACTTTCTCTTCTTCCTTTTGTTTCCTGGAATAAAAATTGTGTCTCTCAAGCATGACGTTAGGCTCATCACAAAATTGTTTTTTAAGTCTGGCAATGGCTTCGATATATACATTCCATATATTATCTCCACTTTCATCTTGAGAAATAGGAGGAGCAATAGGAACAACACTTTTAAAAATTCGTTGACCAGCTTGACCCAAACAACCAAACAGTAACGCGAATTTCCGTTGTGCAGTGTAACCAGTTGCGTCAATGGCCACCAAATGATTCTCGAATAAATCAAACCACTCCGACCAAATAATGTTAGGAGTGCCTGGTTTGCTCAGGAAAGGAGGTGGTTGTGTAATCTGGTGCCATTGGTTGTTAGACATGTTTAAGAGCGAAGGAATAAACAAAAACAATTCTTAACAGACTTTGAATGGCAACTAATATGTAATAACCTACCAATTTGTACGTGCAATTATAAATGACACTTAGATCCTGAGTTGAAAGAGCGTGTGTATTGCAGCAGGTTACGCTGAAATTTTTTTATCCAAGTGTGAACAAGGTGTACATATCGCAATAATGATATGGAAATTGTAACGATGTAACTCCAAAGAATAGTTAGTCTTGGATTGAAACAGCGTGCGTATCGCAGTAATGATACGCAGGAAGTAAATTATTTAAGCGTGCGCATCGTTGGTAAATATACACTTGAATACCAAAAGCTTAAACAGTAGGAGCGTGCGTATCGCAGTAGAGATACGCAGGGTAAGTTGTTCAATCATGCGCGATGCTGATAAGCATGTCATTTAGGATGCGCAGAGTAACTTATTCTAGCGTGAATGATGTTGATACTTAGAGATGTAATTAATAATAGCGTGCGTATCGCTGAAAGGACACGCGTCTCAATCTTGAAATTACGCTGTCTTGAATAAACCATACAAACAAAAGATCAACAGTACCTTGTTCAGACGGTAACCACGTCTGTCTCTTTGTTTGTTTTCGTCGAGCGCGGTCCAATTTAAATGCGCTTTTGAACTCGTCCAATGGGTGAGGTTCGTTTTTGTCGAAAAGGATATGTAACGAATCCATGAAATCGTTTAAACCTCAGGAACCCTATTGGACGTCTATGCGCGTTGAATGCTTGACGTGCTGAAGAGCTCCGGCGTGTAGTCAAATGTGAAGACGAAGTATCCGAGTGAAAGTAAACAAAATTTCCTCTTTGCGTGGGGAAAGGGTGGAGTTTGATTCCCAGCGTCGCCAAAATGTAGTGAAATGATTATTGAGGCAATAGTAGATGAAAAAATAGGATTTATTCCAATTAACAAACTCCACCCGGCAGCGGAGCGTCTGATCAGCGGTAAGCTAACTGTAATAGTTCCAACCGTAGATCCAACGTCCATGCACGGGTGGACATACATTTGTATAATAACATGTTATGCATGAGATCACAATCCCTATCGTCATACGTCGCGTGGGACTCCTCATGATGCGAGAAGCTCTACGCGGCGTATAACACCATTCTAACACTTACATTACATTACACAGACTTACATAACAAACATACTGTGATGTCATACCTTCTATTGGAATATTCTTAAACAAGCATAGGTAAATTACAACACTATACTATGTAGGGTGGGTGATTGGAAGGTTTTTGTCCTTGTTTTTTGATCCTCTGTGGGAAGCCATTCCATTTCATGCATGCGGACCACAGAGGTGCTGTTATCATAATATGGGACTAGGAGCTTAGAAGTGTGATGGATGAAGAGATCTGAGAGAGAGAGACACCCAATTTATGGTTTTCAGTAGGTTGACATCTTTGAGCAGCTTTATTTATTTATTTATGTATTTATTTATTGATTTAATTTATATGGCGCGTTATAACCACAGGGGTCTCTAAGCGCTGTCTGTCCAGATTTACGTGATAAGATGTTACATTCACTTGAAACCAGCTGTGCACCTAAGATCTGCTCCATGCTTGTTTAAACAATACAGTTTTTAGTTTTTTTCTGAAGGAAAGTAAGTTACTTTCCTTCCTAAGCTCTGGATCCAGTTTGTTCCATAAAGCTGGGAGCGTGTTGGAAAACGCACGGCCCCCCCACCGTGGTCAATTTGAAGCGGGATTGGGACAGAAGAGTGGCGTCCGATGAACGCAAAGTCCTGCCCGGTGTGTAGGGGGATAGTCGGGATTTCAGGTATTTTGGTGCTTTGCCATACAGAGCCTTGTGAGCGATACACAGTCCTTTGAAGACAATTCTCTGACGAATTGGGAGCCAGTGCAGCTCCTGCATCAGGGGAGAGGCATGAGCAGTCCTGGGTTTTTTAAATATCAGCCTAGCTGCATCATTCATAACTCCCTGTAATTTGTCCAGCAGCCGCTGTGGCAAACCTAAATATAGGGAGTTCCCGTAGTCCAGCCTAGCCAAAATTGTGGCTGAAACCACGTGTCTCAAAGTAGGGAATGAGAGTAGGGCAGAGATCTTCCTTAGTTGTCTTAGGAGGCCTATACAGGTGCCCACTACGGTGGTAACTTGTTTTTCCATGGATAATTTGTTATCCACGTATAGACCTAAGCTTTTGACTGCGACTGCCGGTTTTGGTGGTGCGCCCAGCTCCTTAGGCCAAAATTTCTCGCTCCAAGGGTTACCCGAGGTGGAGATGGGCAACACTTCCGTCTTATCCGGATTGACTTTCAGAGAGTTCTCGGACATCCAATTGACTGTGGTTTTCAGTATGTCCTGTAGCCTAGTGGATGCTCCCGGACCATCATCCAACCGGATGATTATCTGGGTGTCATCGGCATAGTTATACACTAGGCAATCCATCCTGTTCAGGAGAGCAATTAGTGGCTGCAGGTAGGTTTTGAAGAGTAGGGGTGACAAGGCAGAGCCCTGTGGAACCCCACAGGTGATCGGGGCAGGGGTGGAAAATAGGTCACCCAACTGCACTCGTTGTGTCCTACCCTGCAAAAATGATGTAAGCCATGCATGTGCTGTACCCATGACGCCAAAGGATCTCAACCGCGACAGAAGCTGTTTGTGACACACGGTATCAAACGCCGCGGAGAGATCCAGTAGTATCAGGGCGCTCGGTGTTTTTACATCAGCCCGCGTTCTTAACTCATCTAGAATGGATAACATAACTAGTTCCGTGCTATGATTAGCACGGAATCCTGCCTGATTGGTCTCCAGCAGGTTGTTATTCTCTAGATGGCCCGATAGTAGAGCTAACACATGCTGCTCAACCACTTTAGCCAAGAAAGGCAACTGAGAGATGGGCCGGAAATTTTGCAGACATTTTGTGTCTGCACCAGGTTTCTTCAGTAAGGGGATCAGGCGAGCCTCCTTAAAAGCTAGAGGGATCTGTCCTGTGCGAAGAGAAGTGTTCAATAGATGCAGAACCTCTTCCTCTATCCCTGGCATTGCCACCTTGAATATGTCAGGAGGGCAAGGGTCCACCAAGGAACCCGATTTAACTCGGCCTATGATTTTAAGTAATTCCTGTTTGGAGATAGGGGAAACTCAGCTAATGGTGGGATGTTTAACGGGGCGATAAGGTCCGGTAGGCGAGGGCATTCGAGGGGTGCAGTTTCCGCAATTTCGTCCAAGATATCGGATATCTTCTTTACGAAGAAGTCTTGAAACCTCTGACAGTCCTCCTGAGTGAACTCGGGCCTTTGCTCTTTGTTCACCCTGAGCTCCGCCAGGACCCGAAAAATTTCTTTTTGCAGATTTCTTGCAGCAGCTATTCTTTCCTCGAAGAAAACAGCCTTTCTAGATTGTATGGCTAGTTTATAATGGGCTAAGGATGAGACGTATTCTTGTTTGGAGATGGCGTCATATTTTTTACGCCATGCCCGTTCTTTCTTCCTCACCCCACGTTTCATCTCCCTTAGGGAGTCATTATACCAAGGCGCCCCAGCTCCTCTCGCCACCTTCTTCATCCTGCGAAGAGGTGCCACCACATCAATGGCACTCCCCAGTTTATGCTGGAGGTGTCCACATAGAGCATCAACGTTGACATCCTGCTCTTTTGCTGAAGGGTGGTGTTCTAAGAGGTGAACCAATTTTTCCCCATCAAGATTTCTCCATTTGCGGGCCGTTATCCAGCCCTCCCCAGGTTTGGACAGGGGGCCCCTCAGTATGAGTCTACCCTTTATTAGAGAATGGTCAGACCAGGCACAGGGGAGAATTTCCGTAATGCCCTGGACTGGCATGGTGGTCCAGACTAAGTCGAGCACATGACCTTTCTCATGTGTCGGTCCCTTGACCTGTTGAGTGAGACCTAAGGAGGAGATCGCCTCCTCGATCTGTAATGCTTGTCCTTCTTTGGGGGATTTTTCCCAATGATAGTTGAAGTCCCCAACGATCACCATTTTATCATATCTTGTGCACAGGTCCTGGACCAATCTTATGAAGAGAGTGGGAAAATCTGGCGACGCCCAGGGTGGCCGATATACCACCAAGAACACCACACAGACCGCTCCCCTCCTGAGCTTAACCCCCATAACCTCTGCTCCTCCAAGGGTTTCAGAGAGGAACCTATCGGCACGGAGGCATGACTGATATAAAAGGGCTACTCCTCCTCCTCTCTTGGCTCCCTCCCTATTAAAATGAATAGCCAAATAGTTGTCTGGAAGAGCCGCCACTAAATCCGGCGCTGAGCAATCCTCCAACCATGTTTCAGTGAGCGCAAGGACGTCTAACTCCCCGTCTTCCAGAAGTGTGAAGACCTCCAACCTATGGCTCTGCAAAGAGCGGGTATTCAATAGACCGTAGCTCAGGGTATGTATATTGGAAGAACGCTGTCGCCCACTAATACTCCTAGGTGAGATTAGCAGGCCCTCGCAACCCAGCCGATGTATAGTAACCGGCTCCAGATGGGATTTACCCAGGTTAAGCTGCAGTAAGTCACCCCTTGAGTAAACCACATTCTGGCCAGGGGTTCTGGCCCCAGGCCCCGGATGGTCACGGATGGGCAAAGATGGGCTCACCTCTGGCTCACCTCCGGCGCACCTACGGCGCGCCCGCTGCGCGTAACCGCTGCACGTCTGCTCCATGTGAGCTTTAAATAGGAGGCTGCTGATGGTCCTAGTACAACCACTAGACCGTCAGCTCTCCAAGATGGCCCCCGGAAGTGAGGGTGAAAGGGCTCCCTCTGTACCGCGTTAGACACTCCCTCCACAACAAACAGCACAAGCTGCGGTGGAACGGGGAGGTAAGCGGTGGTATCTACACAGGAAGGTGACTTTGCTAATGTGCCCACAATAGTTAAAATTATACCGTGCAAATAGTGGTCATTTACAACAGTAAAGCGGCGATTTTAAAAATTGAAAATTGCAAGTAAAAAGCAATAGCGTGCAAGCGTGACCCAGCAGCGCATCTGCAAGCAGCGTTTCAGCGTCAGTAAATGCTAGATTCAAACGCGGCAGGAAATGCTCGCCCTAAATAGGAGGCTGCTGATGGTCCTAGTACAACCACTAGACCGTCAGCTCTCCAAGATGGCCCCCGGAAGTGAGGGTGAAAGGGCTCCCTCTGTACCGCGTTAGACACTCCCTCCACAACAAACAGCACAAGCTGCGGTGGAACGGGGAGGTAAGCGGTGGTATCTACACAGGAAGGTGACTTTGCTAATGTGCCCACAATAGTTAAAATTATACCGTGCAAATAGTGGTCATTTACAACAGTAAAGCGGCGATTTTAAAAATTGAAAATTGCAAGTAAAAAGCAATAGCGTGCAAGTGTGACCCAGCAGCGCGTCTGCAAGCAGCGTTTCAGCGTCAGTAAATGCTAGATTCAAACGCGGCAGGAAATGCTCGCCCTAAATAGGAGGCTGCTGATGGTCCTAGTACCATTTTTGGTATTTTGGTATTTCATATGATTATAAACTTATTGATTTTTACAGATAAATACAGACAGAAAACATTCATTTTCTTGTCTTTATTTATTTTTAAATATGGATAAAAATGGAAAACGGGTTGCTTTTTGAGTAATTATAAATACTGGCTGCCATGACTGCCAGGCCAATAGATGTGTGGATTGATAGATAAGGGGGTTAAAAAAGAAAGAATCTTTAGTACAGAGGCTTTAGCAGCAGTAGATATGTGCAAGGTTGATACTGAAATTTGCATATCTTCATGTAAGTGCACTGTTTTATGTTTTGCGGATATTCACAGCATTGAAACCTGGCAGACATTCAAGCATTAGTGCATATTTATTGATTAAATAAATGTGGAAATATACTAATTTCAGCTCAAGTTTTCCACAAAATCTAAAATAAATATGGATAAATACAGATAAAATTAGCAAAAAATAAATATGGATAAATACAGACGGAAATGGCAAAAAAATAATTACCATAAAACCGAGAGCCCTAATTATAGTCTACTTATCTGGTTACTGCACTGTGTTGTCCAACCTGATATTTTGTTTAGAGGTTTTGGTCCGGTGCAGGCGTGGTTGGAGAGGGAAAAGCTGAAGATCTACTGGGATGGGGTTTGTTACATAAGCAATCTGAAAACTAGACAGCTGTATATTAAACACATGTTATTGACAGTTAGGCTACTATTGTGCTGGAAAATACCTTTCATCTTGTAGAGAATGAGGATTGAACCCAGGATGCCAATGAATAAAGCCAGGGGTAGGAGGACCTTGTAGAGAAGTCCACTCTGTATCTGGGAGGGTATGTGGTCACCTTCTAGAGTTTGAGAAGTGAAAACAAAAATCGAAAGAGATAGAATGTAAAATTGAATGAAGTGGTACATAAGCAGTTTACAAAGAATACCATCTCTTAACACAGACTGGCTCCTCTCTCCTCTTTCAATGACTACAGAGCCTAACCCCTAATGCAGTCTTCCACACAATCACACTGTATATAGTGCATATGTTAAAGTGCAATTCATTTGTTTTCATTTTACTATTCTTGAACAGCCAAGAGCTGGAAGGTGAAAAATAATGCCGGTATCATTTTGGGGATTACCTGGTCTTTGTTTATATTATCATGCTGAAACAACTTGTGCAACTATCAAATACTTTCTAACTGATTTCTTTGTGTTTGCTGTGTTAGGTTTATGGAAGGGAAAACAAAATGTCACTTCTTTTCCCAATACATTTTGGAATTTACAGACATAGGGCCTGATTTAAAGTTGTGTGGGCGGACTGCCAGCCGGCACCGGTTGGGAGGATGCTGCGAAGCCTGCGCCATCCCAACCGCTACGGGACTAGCGGTGTTGCAGCGGCAGTGCCGCAGCGGCAGCATGCTTTGGCTCATAAAGAGAGCCTGAAGCACATGCTGCCGCAGTGCAGCGCCACGTTCACGTCTGACGCACTGTTGTCATGCACCAGGCGGGAAACTAGGGCCAAATTTCGGTGGGGGAGCTGGAAAATATTTCGGGCGGGGAGGGCTAATTCTTCCAACCACGGACAGAGTGGCTGTAAGAAGCGGTGAATGCACAATAAAAGCCTCATTTACAAGTAAAAGGTCTTTTAAAGACCTGTTAAGTACTCGGGTGCGGCTGCAATTTGATGCTCGCCAGCCAGCGAAGCTGTCTCAGCCCGGGGTGACACACACGACGGGGGGGGCTGAAGCCCCGTGAGCCCAATGGGTGTTGCGCGCCTGCCATGCACCATGTTGTGCATGGTACACAGTGCGCGGACAACATTGCAGGCATTCAGGGGCACAACATGTGCCCCAAGCCACAATTCCCAATGGACTGGATTGCCCTGGGGCCCTTTTTGTGGCCCCTTGCCTGCCTTTCCGCCAACCTTTTAGTGGCTTGGTCCCTGCCATGGAAAGGTCGTCAGAAAGGTAGAACGGAATGGCCTGGGCGATGCAGATGCCGGCACTGCCTCTATTGACCGCCGCTGTCCATTCCAGCTGCGGGAGATCAGCTCTTGGTGGAGGAAGCAGCCTGAAGGCGGTCAGCCGGCGGTCTCACCGCCCACATTGTAATCCGGGGGTCGGACCTCCATGTATGCGAGCGGTCGGACCGCTAAAAAGGCGGTGGCGGTCCCAGGAACGCCAAAGTCTAAATCAAGCCCATATTTCTGATATCTTGCTGCATTTTAAGAAAAGGAAGAAGTGTATACAAACATCAGAATGGAAAGCAGGCTACCTGGAACAACAGAGAAGGAGAGAGTGGCAGCTATTAACATAGGCTAGCACTTATCGAGGGACTAATTTTAATAGCAACTCAGATGAGTTACAGAATCGGCAGAGTACTGAGCACCTGCAGAGGGTGTCTGCAGGGAACCTGCCAAAGCCAAGTCACTCGGACACTCAGTGTCTCGTATCCAGTACAACTGAATGCTGCAAGTTATTGTGCACTAGGAGGTGTGCAAACCTGAAAAGTGAGTCCTAAAGAAAAGCTTTGGGGGCACAGAAAGGGGGCTGAGAGATGAGTGTCAGACTTGGGAGTAGGAGGAGAGGATGAGAGACCTTTTTCTTTACATTTACCATAGATTTGGAAAGTCTTTGCATATGGGTTTTCCCTCATGGCATCAACTAAAGAGCTTGGCCTTTCAGACAATGCCTCACAGCACATAGGCTGCCTAATCTTGGACTGAATTGTTGATGTTGAAAAATGGCCCTCTCTGAAGTGTCATCCCAAATTTTTTGCCTTCCTCCTCCCATTTTTTTGACTTTCATTTTGTTAGCTTTAGGAATCTGAGCACTTTACTACTGCTGACCAGTGCTAAAGTGCATGCGCTCTCTCCTCTAAACATAGTAGAATTGATTTACACCTGTTTGGCATATTTAATTTACTTTTAAGTCCTTTTTAACGTAGTATCTCAAACACCCAGGGCCTGTAAAGTAATGCTACAAGTGGGCCTGCTGCATTGATTCTGCCACCAACACAAGTAGACTTTCAAACCTGTCTCAGGCCTGCCATTGCAGTTTACTGCCACTTCGACTTGGCATTTAAAACCACTTGCTAAGCCTTAAACTCTGCTTTTATTACACATAACTCACCCCTAAGGCCCTAGGTAGCCCTAAGGGCAGGGTGCTGTGTAACTAAAAGGTAGGGCATGTACCTTTAAGTTTTTCATGTCCTGGTAGTGACATACAGCTAAATTTGTTTTTCACTACTATGAGGCCTACTTCTCTCATAGCTAGCATTGGAAATTCCTTAATACTTTTTTAAGCTGTAATTCCTGATTAGAAAGAATTAGCTACATCATGTTTCATATCTATGGGATGGTAATGATAAATCCTTTAAATTGCAAAGCTGGATTAAACATTCCTATTTTAGAAATGCCACTTCGAGAAAATTACTCTGCTGTCTGTGGGTCTCCCTTTGCCGTAGGTGCCACACCAGCCTGGTTCAAAATAGACGCAGTGATGATTTTGCGCCTATTGGAACTAGTGCTTTGCAATTTGAAGCTGATGCAGTGACGATACGAAGACATCCCTGCGCAGATTAACTATGATGTAGAGCCTGTATGCAACACATCTCCTTCCCTGCTCCTTGGATCGAGTCTTCGACATCAACGCTTGCTCATTCCAAGGTACTTTGTCAGCTGGACTTGTGTGAGTCCTGTAGCCAGCCTGCCCTCCATTGCGGTCTGCCTGAACTTTGGATTTGTCCTGGTACTAGTTTTTTCATACAATTATTCTCTATGTTTCTAAACCTGTGTGGAGCATTTATGTGATGTGTGTGTTGCACAAATACTTTACACATTGCCTCTTTAGAGGAGCCAGATTGCTCTGTGCCAAGCTACCTTGGAGTGAGAACAGATTATCTTTTAGTGTGCATCTAGCTGACTAGGATTGTGGTCCCTATTTGGACATGGTGCATACCTCTTCCAACTAGAGACCCAATTTCTAAAAGTTGGCTTCTGAGTTTGCCCTTCTGCTTCTCTTTTGTTAAATGTATGCATTGCTTAACTTCCTTTGGGTCATCCCATCATTGGTCATAATGGGTGGATAGCTTATCCTCATGGAGCCTCTCCCTTTACACCGCAGCTGCTTGCCCCGGCTTCTTCTCCTAGTTTCTTTCCTTCAAGCTTGCTGCAGAATGTGAGGTCTTCTAGGGCCTTATTTAAAGTTTGGAGGATGGGATACTTCAGATCAAACATGGCTAATGTCCCGTCCACTGTATTACAAGGGCATTATAGCCTGTTAAAATGTAATAAGCTGGATGTGGTATCCATCACGTTTATCCCGTTTGCCAAACTCTGCAGAAGGCCCTTAGTCTATTTCTAATCTGATAGCAGTGCCCTGTGGGCTTTAGGACATGCTGGGTGAAACGTGAGGCCAGGAACCACATCCTCTTTGTAGAACCTACTGGTCATTGTTAAAGGCCACATTCTTCAGCTAAGGCACAACCGGTATCTACCACATCATGGACAAAAGATCAATTGACCATGGCTTTAGCCTATCCACAAAAAGCTCACGATTGAAATGTTCACCAGGGTCTGCAGCCTGTATCATCTGGGCATGGCCAAGGTCTGTGTACCCTGCAAGCTTATATGGCTGAGTTACTGGGTGCAAGGGGTAGCCTTTAGCACACTGGGCACAGCTGTGGGACTGAGGGATAAGTGGAGATGCATGGAATGGCCATATGCCACATCCTGAGCTGATAGCCTGTAGGGTACAGCTAAAGGCCTGTCTTGCTTCTAGCGCTTCTGAGTGTGACTTCTCCATCTAGAGCGTGAAAGACATGGGCAAGGGGCGGGGCAGTGGTTTCAATGTGCGGCAAAAGGTGTACATTCTGAGTATAGGCGGTGAGGAAATGGTAAAGGCCAGACCTTGCATGCAGCGCTTTGTGCAAATGTGCCATTCCTATTCAAAGTGGGCTCTGATTGCATATGTGCCATACAGAAGGCAGGATTGAAGAATGTGTTCTGCATTCACAACTGCTTGTTTACAAGCTTTAGACCAGGTCCAGCTATTTCTCAGGACAGAGGTCCTGGCGCATCCATATCTCAACTCATGGCCTATCTCTAGATGACCCAGGATGTTTGTGGAAGGAGAAGCAATTCCATCTGATACACCTAACCTTCCAGTCTAGTGGGTTACATTGGATGAAACTTCTAAATACAAGACCTACCCATCAATGCGCCACAGTGAAGTAAGGTTCATAGGTGGATCTTGCAAGTGAATTTAAGAAGGTCCAGAGATGACATTTAGGAAGCTATCGTTCAACCGTTCCATTAAATTACCCAATAATACCCTAATATCATGTAATGAGGACATTGGCTATGCGGGTGCTGTGCAAGGTACACTAAACACACTGGAATACATTTTGAAGAATACAAAAGAACAGTGAATATAATGATATCTATTTCATAGTAAAATAAGAAAAGCTTTTATCTGAGAACAGACCAGTTTCATCTGGTTACTCTGTTTGATTATTTGGTTATCAGTATTATCAAGAGGCCCGATTCACAGAACTAACTTAAGACAAAATCCTAAACTTACTACTTTTGCTATTCACAGAAAGCATTTAGTAGTAATAAAGTTAGGATTTTGTCTTAAGTTTGACTTAAGACAAACTTAAGACAGACTTAAGACAGGCTTAAGACAGACTTATGACAAACTTAAGACAGACTTAAGTCAGACTTAAGACAGACTTAAGTTAGGATTTTGTCTTAAGTCTGTCTTAAGTTTGTCTTAAGTTTGTCTTTAGTCTGTCTTAAATTTGTCTTAAGTCAAACTTAAGACAAAATCCTAACTTCTGTGAATACCAAAAGTAGTAAGTTTAGGATTTTGTCGTAAGTTAGTTTTGTGAATCGGCCCCAAGAATTTCAAACAGATAGCACACATGGCGCTATTGTTTTGGCAAAAGCTATGGTGTGTGAAAGGGACTTTCTGGTTTGTCAGAAAATAAGCATTCACTAGCTTATACTAGCTTATCCCCCCATCATTTATAGTAACATAAGAACTATGGTGATGATCAGTGTTTAAAAGCCTGTGTGAGGGAAAGAGAGAGCAAGCATGAAGTTGGGTAACAGCTGCATCAAACCATGCATAGCGTTCCTTTGTTGTGTTCCTTCTATTGCCGGTGTCTAGCATCTGTCTTAAGGTAAGCGCTCCTGGAGTGACATTCAGAAGATGGACGCTAGACAGGAAAGTGAGAGAATACAATTGCTAGCACGGTTCTGTGAGAGCATAGTATTTCCTCACTGTTGACACTCTACATCATGGGGTGTTGGAAGATGGACTTGGGATGTGAGGGGAACTGCTCACCAGCTAGCTCCCACCTCCACGTGCAATGGTCCTTAGCGCGGGCAAGCAATAGACAGTATTGTGTCAGTGGGCTAATCTGAAGGGAGGATGTCCCAAGGGGTGTAAGTCTATTTCAAGCTCTGAGAGTAATATTTTTGTCTATAATTCTGGAAAGAGCACACAGGGAACAAGCTCTTACTCTCTTTTCCTGCAGAGGAGAGCCCTGTGCTAGTGGTTTGATCCAGATAGACTACCCTTTATACTCTGGCTCGCACACTAATGTCAGGAGAGATATTAAGTTACATTGCAGTGCTTGCTGGGCTACATTAATGTGAGTGCTTTTCTCTAGAGCAGGATTTACACACATACTATTATTCTGAGGTTTTACGTATTGAGGGCATATTGTAATTAACCACCCGAATTTGGGTTGATCATTGATTGTGACTGCATCCTGCCCTAACCAAGGAAAATAAGTTTAATCTTTCTCTAGGATCAGTGCTAAGGATAGTTTGCACAAATGGCTTCACAAGATGACCTCTGTGACACCTTCATTGTGATGCACGCAGTGCAAGAGCCTCGTCTAGAAAATACTTAGGGCAAATGGGCAAACGCTAGATGAAGTAAGGCAACTAGCGATATTGGTCCAAGGATGCATTGCTTGTTCATGTGCCCCCCTACAGAGCATATGTTCTTCCTGGGGTAAAGCCCTTGGCCGTAATGGTACCAAACCAGTGCTGCATGTGGAGACATCTACATGTACCTGCTCTAATTGGAAGCTCTCACTCCTGTTGAGAGGCTCTGTCATCAAGGGCAACTAACACGAGCAATGATTTCACTCTAAATTTGTCATGACTGTTTAGTACAACCATACACAATGTCTGAGTACTCACTCACACATGTTCATTAATGCCCATGCTCTCAATATGGGAAACAACCTTTACAACGCACTACCATTACAACAAAACTTTTACAACGCAACATCCATTACATCGCATGCCATTACAACGCAACCATTACAACGCATACCACTACAATGTCATTACAACTCAGTCATTACAACGCATACCATTACAACGCATACCATTACCATCCAAAACTTACCCTACTGTTGCACCCCCTGGAGTTAGAATAGTAATTGTTACCCCTACACTATCAAACACTTACCCTACTGTTGCACCCCCTGGAGTTAGAATAGTAATTTTTACCCCTACACTATCCAACACTTACCCTACTGTTGCACCCCCTGGAGTAAGAATAGTAATTTTTACCGCTACACTATCCAACACTTACCCTACTGTTGCACCCCCTGGAGTTAGAATAGTAATTTTTACCCCTATACTATCCAATACTTACCATACATGCAATGTAATGTTATGCGTTACAATGGTATGCGTTGTAACGGTAGTTTTTAAAAATTCGTTGTAATGGCATGCGTTGTAATGGAATGCGTTGTAATGGATGTTGCGTTGTAAAAAATGTGGTGTAAAGGTATGCGTTGTAAAAGTATGCGTTGTAACGTCATATAACCCTCAATATCCATGAGGTATTTAGATTCTTATTAAAGCCACACTTAAGCTACTGCCCATTGGCTGCAGTGTTTGAAAATTGGCTTGAGAGACTCACCTTGATTCTTTCCTTTTTGCTTCTCAATCACCAAAAGCTTAGTTCCATCCCCTTTTCCTTTGCGGCTTATGGTCGCTTTGTTTGTATCAGTCACACTGATTTCACAGTAGTACACATCAGAGTCACTTACTCTGGCATCTGAGATGGTCAAGGTGGCTTTCCCTAGTTTGTTCTGCTCCAGGGTGGACGGTTTCCAACGTTTGTTGTGTTCAGCGATGTTTAGATCTTCTGATTTGGTTTGATTACTTTTCTGAGTCCAGGTTGCCCTAACATGTGACCAACCCTCGTTCTCAAAGGAGCACGTCAACACAACTGGGCCACCTGCTGTCGCATTCTGACTGGAGGCCTGTAGTACCTTCAGGGGGGACTCCGCATCACCTGCGTAGACAAACCAACAGAGATGACCATCATTGCACTTTGTTTGGGTGGGGGAACATCGTTTACAACGCGGTGTTTACACCGCAGTACCTTTACAACGGTGCCATTACAACGCAAGTTGTTACTACGACTTGCGCTGGATGGCGCTGTTGTATAAGGAATATTGTAATTTAATATTCCAACACCTTCCCTACTGTTACGTGGGCTGGTGTTAGAATATAACATTATAATAATCCACAATCCACGCACATCAACGCAAGTCGTTGTAACGACTTGCGTTGTAAAGGCAGCGTTGTAAATTACCGCGATCTAAAAGATCGCGCTGTACTAACGTACATCCGTTTGGGTGCATAAAGGTGTAAAATGGGTTTATGTAATGTGCCTTCCTGACATTAACCACTGGGCTTCTGGCACAATTCTCTGTCTTGCAAGAAAGAGATTCGCAGTGAAGGTCTCTGTGCTATGAATCACCAGCAAACAAGCCTTAGACAACTTGATTCCTTCATCAATATGATTTTGTGTTCTTCTTCCTGCAGCAGTACTCTCCATGATATAATGGGTGGGGAGCTCTGCCTAGCTCATGAATTTTCATTTGGCGATAGCAGAGGATTCACATTCAAATAACAAAGGTACTCTTCACTTCAAGCTTAGGAATGAAAAGAGCCATTAATTAGTGAGTGGGCATACAGGTGTACTTCTTGTATCAGATTTTTGGTTTGCCGGATAAAGCAGTCTCCCATCTTAGCTGATGGTGTAGTGGGGTTCATGACTCACTCTACGCTTCCCAGCCGAGTGGTCGCTCCCTTTGGCCCGGTATCGTTTTCCTAACGCTTTGTGCTTTGTGCTGATATCTGTGCTAATTGAACTGCCTGCTGTGCGCTGTGTATGCCGCTTTGCATATTGTTTAATTATCGTGTCATTTCACTTTGCCAGCGCGACTTTGCTGCTCTTCCATTTTTCCCCCAAACGCCCTCATTGAATTGCCTGCTGTGCGCTGTGTATGCCGATTTGCATATTATTTAATTATTGTGTCTTTCCACATTTCCAGCGCGACTTTGCTGCTCTTTTCGACTTTTCCCCCAAGCGCCCTCCATTTTGTTGTTGTTGTCCTGTTACCTAGCCCGCCCCGCCTCCCAGCTGAGACGCCCTCCCACAAAGTTAAAGAGCGCTCCGTTACCTAGAAGCACCGTGACTCACTCTACGCTTCCCAGCCGAGTGGTCGCTCCCTTTGGCCCGGTATCGTTTTCCTAACGCTTTGTGCTTTGTGCTGATATCTGTGCTCATTGAACTGCCTGCTGTGCGCTGTGTATGCCGCTTTGCATATTGTTTAATTATCGTGTCATTTCACTTTGCCAGCGCGACTTTGCTGCTCTTCCATTTTTCCCCCAAACGCCCTCATTGAATTGCCTGCTGTGCGCTGTGTATGCCGATTTGCATATTATTTAATTATTGTGTCTTTCCACATTTCCAGCGCGACTTTGCTGCTCTTTTCGACTTTTCCCCCAAGCGCCCTCCATTTTGTTGTTGTTGTCCTGTTACCTAGCCCGCCCCGCCTCCCAGCTGAGACGCCCTCCCACAAAGTTAAAGAGCGCTCCGTTACCTAGAAGCACCGTGACTCACTCTACGCTTCCCAGCCGAGTGGTCGCTCCCTTTGGCCCGGTATCGTTTTCCTAACGCTTTGTGCTTTGTGCTGATATCTGTGCTCATTGAACTGCCTGCTGTGCGCTGTGTATGCCGCTTTGCATATTGTTTAATTATCGTGTCATTTCACTTTGCCAGCGCGACTTTGCTGCTCTTCCATTTTTCCCCCAAACGCCCTCATTGAATTGCCTGCTGTGCGCTGTGTATGCCGATTTGCATATTATTTAATTATTGTGTCTTTCCACATTTCCAGCGCAACTTTGCTGCTCTTTTCGACTTTTCCCCCAAGCGCCCTCCATTTTGTTGTTGTTGTCCTGTTACCTAGCCCGCCCCGCCTCCCAGCTGAGACGCCCTCGCCCCTCCCCCTCCACCATCCATATATGACAGTTGCTCCCGCGCGCAGCGTTCACGCGCAGCGACCGCGCCCAATCCGCGCCGAAGGTGCGCCAAAGGTAAGCCCGTCTACGCCCGTCCGCGCCTGGACCGCGCCCAGCGCCAGACCCCCTGCCCCTCGCGCTGCCCAGCCCCCCCGCGTTACCTACGATGCTGCCACCCTCCTAGCCCTTAACCCCGGTCGCACCCCCAACTGCGTCCAAGCCGCTCCTGGACGCACCCATGGACCGTTCTCCTGCCTCTCCTGCAAATTTAGCGGCACCGACAACATCTCTGCTACGACCACTCAACAGACTCCCGACCCCAACCACCTAGAATGCATCCTTCTCAACACCCGCTCGGTCCACAGGCACGCCATTGACCTTTGGAACCTACTAGACACCATCTCTCCTGACGTCGCCTTCCTAACGGAAACATGGATGAACGCTTCCTCTGCCCCTGACATCGCCATCGCGATCCCTGATGACTATAAGATCACACGCAAGGACCGCACCGATCATACAGGAGGTGGAATCGCTATCGTCCATAAGAAATCAATCCGCATCTCAACCAGCTCTGACGCCAACCTCGCTAACTCCGAACACCTTAACTTCCAGATTCACATCGACCCCAAGACCACTCTCAGAGGCACCCTCCTCTACAGACCACCAGGTCCCCGCGCCAAATTCAGTGAAGACATCACAGACTTCATCACCCCACACGCACTCCCCTCCAAAGACTACATCCTTCTGGGAGACCTCAACTTCCACCTTGAAAAAATCAACGACCGCAACACCGCCACCCTCTTGGACAACCTAGCCAACCTCGGACTTAAACAACTGGTCACTTCCCCCACCCACATCGCAGGTCACACACTCGACCCCATCTTCACCTCCAGCAATCATGTCTCCTTCAGCCACACTACAGATCTCCTCTGGACTGACCACAGCTGCGTTCACTTCACCTACAACAAGCCGAAACCCATCATCCACCTCCAACCAACTCTACAAAGAAACTGGAACAAAATCACCACGGAACAGATCTCCACATCGCTCCTTCAAACCTCCCCAGCCCTCTCTTCTAACGCCAACGAAGCCGCCTCCAACCTCACCCTTTGGCTATCCAACACCGCCGACACCTTAGCACCACTGAAAAAACGTCAACACAAACTTGCCATCAAGAAGGCCTCATGGTTCAACGATGACCTCAAGAAGTCCAAGAAACTGTGCCGCTCCCTTGAAAAGGCCTGGAAAAAAGACCCAACCACCAGCACCAAGGACGCCTTCAAAAGCGCCACCCGCACTCACCACCAACTGATCCGAAAAGCCAAGAAAACAGCATTCAAGGATCGACTTGACAACAACGCCCACAACAGCAAGGAACTTTTCAACATCGTCAAGGAATTTTTCAACCCCTCGGCCAACTCCAACGACATCACCCCCTCTCAAACCCTCTGCGATTCCCTAGCCTCTTTTTTCCACAACAAAATTGCTGACATCCACAACAGCTTTGACAACCAACCCGGAAGCCAACCCACCTTACCATCAGCTGACCATCTTCCCCCCGTTAACACCCTTAACGACTGGAACCCAATCTCCACTGAGGACACCATCCGCCTGATGAATTCCATCCACTCTGGATCCCCCACAGACCCATGCCCTCACCACATCTTCAACAAAGCAGACTCCGTCATAGCCCCGCACCTCCGAGACGTCATCAACTGCTCCTTCAACTCCGCTACCTTCCCAGAAGACTGGAAACACGCTGAACTCACCGCCCTTCTGAAAAAACCAACAGCAGACCCCACCGAACTCAAAAACTACCGCCCCATCTCGCTTCTTCCATTCCCGGCCAAAGTCATCGAGAAAGCTGTCAACAACCAGCTCGCCGCTTTCCTCGAAGCCAACAAATCCCTCGACCCCTCACAATCTGGATTCCGAGCCAAACACAGCACTGAGACCGCCCTCATCGCAGCAACAGACGACATTCGAACTCTACTGGACAATGGAGACACAGTCGCCCTCATCCTCCTCGACCTCTCTGCAGCCTTCGACACAGTCTGCCACAGCACCCTTTTACAACGCCTCAGAAACATCGGAATCCAAGGAAAGGCACTGGAATGGATCACCTCGTTCCTCACCGGAAGAACCCAGAGAGTCCGCCTCCCACCATTCAAGTCCGAGGCCTCTGAAATCATCTGCGGCGTACCACAAGGATCCTCACTCAGTCCCACCCTCTTCAACGTATACATGAGCCCCCTCGCGGCCATCGCCCGCCAACACAACCTCAACATCATCTCTTACGCGGATGACACTCAACTGATCCTATCTCTCACCAAGGACCCCAGCACCGCCAAAACTAACCTACACGAAGGAATGAAAGAAGTCGCCAACTGGATGAAACAAAGCCGTCTGAAACTGAACTCAGACAAAACAGAAGTCCTCATCTTAGGTAATTCCCCCTCTGCATGGGACGACTCCTGGTGGCCAGAAGCCCTCGGAAATGCACCCATCCCGACAGACCACGCACGGAACCTGGGCGTCATCCTGGATTCTTCACTCTCAATGAACAGACAAGTCAGCGCCGTATCCTCTTCCTGCTTTAACACTCTTCGCATGCTCAGAAAAACATTTCGCTGGATCCCCACCGAAACAAGGAAAACAGTCACCCACGCTCTAGTCACGAGCCGACTGGACTACGGAAACACCCTCTACGCAGGTACCACCGCCAAACTCCAGAAAAAACTACAACGAATCCAAAACGCCTCAGCCAGGCTCATATTAGACATCCCACGCAACGAACACATCTCTGGTCACCTTAAAGACCTCCACTGGCTACCCGTCAATAAGAGGATCACTTTCCGACTGCTTACCCACGCACACAAATCACTCTACGACATCGGACCAGATTGCCTCAACTCTCGACTGTCATTCTACACCCCCTCCCGCCAACTACGTTCTTCCAGTCAAGCCTTCGCCACTGTACCTCGCATCAACAAGACCACCATGGGAGGCAGATCCTTCTCATACCTGGCTGCCAAGACATGGAACTCACTCCCCGCTTACCTTCGCCTCACCCAGAATCACCTAGCGTTCAGAAAGCAGCTTAAAACGGGGATATTTGACAAATAATCCTCCCCCCCTTCCTAAGCGCCTTGAAACCCTCTGGGTATGTAGTGCGCTATATAAATTTTATGACTTATGACTTATGACTTATGACTTCATGCATGACTGATGAAGACACATGCCTGTGTTACTTTCCAGGTGGAAGTTGTGTTGAATGCTGTATTGGTTGCATGATGAAGTTTTGCACATGATATCATTCAAGGAAGGGTCATTAGAGGTGTTAAACACATGCAGGACAGGCCTACTGTTGAGGTGTGTGGAAGAGGCTGGCCATATGAGGTAAGAAATGTATGTGTGGTGTTACATGGCTTATCAAAGTAACACAATGAAGGAGCTAAGGAATGTCAGCAGTGTTTAAACATCCAGTGTGAGAAGCTTAGGGCACCTATTCCTTATGGAGACTGATTCAGGCTACTGTTATAGAGGAGAGCACCCAAAACCAAACCAGGACCTGCTACACATCTCCGAGTCACCGATCGGCAATTTTTTAGGATGTCAGGGGAATTATTGTTACAGTACAATATTACAGTGTAATATTGTGTTCGAGGCATATGAGCTGTAGATCATATACTTGTGCATAGATCACCATCTAGTGTGGGCTTGGATGATTGTGCTTTATTTTGTCTTCGAAGAAGTCTTTGTAGTCACGAGATAGGTGACGCCTCCTTAGGGTGACAGTGCTCATGGGCATCGACTCCATTTTCAGATTGGTTTTTTCCACCATCCGGTTCGGATGTGATTTGATGTGCTCCGGGTTGGCTTTGTTTTCGAACCCCCTTTGACACACAATCCCTCTCCACTCGACGGTAATGTCTTGCTTGCTTTCCCCTTTCGACGCGCATCTTCAAAAATTAACTCCTCGACCTAGATCTTGGACGTGGGCCGTTGGGCCTATCCGCGCCGACCCCGCCAGCAGTCAATGGAAAGGACTCCCTTCAAAAAATGCCCCGGGTGTGGTGCTCAGTTCCCACACATGGACTTACAGAACGTTTGTAATCTCTCCCTGTCCCCCGAGCATGAACAGAAGAACTGCGAGGCCTGTGCATCTTTCAGGTCAAAGAAATCCATCTGTGACCGTCGGGCTTGACGTCACAAAATGTCTTGCGGAAGCAGCTCGATTCCAGACATCTTCAGAGCAGATCCCAATCTCCAGCCGGAGCAACAAGCTGATGAAGGAGACATCTCCGTCTCCGAAGCCAATGACTCCGACGTCGAAGACGAGACAGTCACCCCGGCTCAGAGGTCCGTGAGTACCGAGACACAACCAAAACCAAACCTAAGGCAACACATTTCAGATGCCCCGCCCTCAAGCCTGGCTATGAAACCAAAAGAAAAGCCTCTCAGCTCGGGATTGAGCCAACCCCATTCCATGCCAAAAAATCACCTTTGACATCGAAACCCAAAACCAAAGAGGTGACATGCCCTTCTTCGTCACCACCAAAAAAAGCCTCGACGCTGAAGCCCTGGCGTCGAAACAAACAAAGGACAAGCATTCAGAGCTGAAAAAATCTTCAGAGCCGAAGAAATCTTCGGAGCCGAACAAACCTTCGGAGCCGAAAAAGGTCCCGGAGCCACAAACTCCTATTCCAAAAGCTAAGGAGTCCCAGACCCCTTCAGAAAGCTTCAGAGACATGGTCTAAACAACATTCTGACCCTAAGTCTTCTGCACCGAAAAAGGACGTGGTACCCACACAACAGCCTGTACCAGATTTTTCGGATCCAAATCAAAAAACTCTCTACATTGACCCAGAAACTGGCAAAGTTATCGCCAAGCCTCCTAAAAAGAGAAAATTGGACACTTCAAGAGACTCTGAAATACCCATGAAGCAGAAGGAGATAGGCAATAATACTTCTCCACCTCTCTCTCCGGCTGATCCAAATCTCCTAATTTCTCCAGCACACTCCCCACAACATACATTTTCACCTCAACCACAGGATGATAATCATGATTATACTGATGAGGGTGGGGATGGAGATCCAGATAGAGATGATGACGCACATACCATCCCACACAATACAGATCCTTGGGATGATTACAACACAGATCCCGACCCACACAGTGACCCAGACCTATATCCCTCTAGGCCATCACCACCAGATGAGAATATTGGGTTTGCGCAACTAATTAATAGAGCTGCTGAATACCACAGGGTACAATTACACTCTGAACCCTTTAGGGGAAGACTTTTTATTGGAAACATTTGTACCACACAAACGTCCACGCACACCCTGCCAATGTTAAAAGGCATTATAAAACATGCACCAAAAGGTTTTAAGGGCCCCGTTAGAGCCAGGATTCTTAACACCAGGGTGGACAAAAAATATAAGGCAGCTCCCAATGACCCAGTGTACATTAAAGGTAAGGTCCCTTTAGATTCTCTTTTGGTGTCTAATGCACGCAAGAGGGTAAATTCACAAAGCACAAATGACACCCCTCCTCCTGATAAGGAATCAAAACTTATAGACGCATCTGGAAAATGTATCGTGTCACAGGCTGCAAATCATTGGCGGATTGCCAATATCCAGCTTTATTGGCCAGATATGACAGAGCTCACTATGATGAGCTTGAAAAGCTTATGCAACATCTTCTTGACCAATATAAAGACAAAGCTAATTACCTTATACAGGAAGGAAAATTAATAACAAATACATCTATCAAACGTGCGCTTGATGCAGCAGATACAGTATCTCGTGCTAGTAATACCAGCGTTTTACTACGCAGGCACGCTTGGCTCCGAATCTCCGAATCTCCGGATTCAAGCAGGAGGTGCAGTCTCCTATTCTTAATCAGCCTTTTGACTATGAGCATCTTTTTGGGCCCACAGTCGATACAGCTTTAAAGAAGATGAAAAAGGATACGGACACTGCCAAGTCCATGGGCGCCTTGCATATACATTCCCCTAGAGATTCATTTTGTCACTCCTTTTACAGGGCTGGCTCCAAAACTATTGGCTCAGAGCATCCCTCTTCTTCCTATAAAAGCCCCAATCAAACTATCTCCTCCAGAGGGTACTTTCGTGGAGGGTACAATTGTAAGGGAAGAGGTCGCAGTAACAATACCCGCAACTCCTCTACCACCAAGCAGTGGCTTTCCCTTCAATTCCCCCGATCACCCCACTCCGGTGGGGGGGTCACATCTCACAGTTCCTACCTGTCTGGAATTCTATCACAACAGACAAGTGGGTAAGACAAATTATCCAGTATGATTATTGCCTGGAACTCCACTCCACTCCCTCAAATATCCCTCCCAGACAACGTCCAATGTCCTCGGAACATCTGACTCTTCTCAAACAAGAGGTTCTCTCTCTCTTACAAAAATATGCAATAGAACCAGTCCCCTGACCTCATCAAGGCACAGGGGTTTACTCCCTCTACTTTCTAATTCCAAAAAGACCCAGCTCTTTCAGGCCAATACTGGACCTCAGATCGTTAAAACTCTACAATCAGTCAGACCACTTCCTCATGGTTACTCTCCAACAGGTGCTCCCACTGCTTCAACAAGGTGACTTTCTCTCCACTCTAGATCTAAAGGACGCCTACTTTCATATTCCCATTCACCCCGCTCGCAAGAAACATCTCAGGTTTGTGGTGGACGGTCAACACTACCAATTCAAAGTCCTCCCGTTCTGGCTGACAGCACCCAGAGTCTTCACCAAGTGCCTCGCAGTAGTGGCGGCTCACTTACGAGGACAACACATTTATATGTTCCCTTACCTGGAGGACTGGCTCATAAAAGCCAAGTCACACAGCAGCTGTGTGCAACATACACGCAAAACAATCCAGCTGCTTCATGACTTGGGATTCACGATCAACCTTACCAAACCCCACCTCCAACCGTCCAGCACACAACAATATCTAGCTACCATAAACACTTCAAAAGCTTTAGCATACCCCAACCCTCTCAGGATAAACACTATGCAAGCTCTAATATCAAACTTTCAGCCTCAACACTCATTACCAGCTCAAGTGTTCATGCAGCTAATGAGTGTTAATGCAGCTAATCGGGATGATGCCTCTTGCATTCTCATCATCTCTTATGCAAGACTCCAAATGCGTCCCTTACAGGAGTGTTTGGCATGCAGGTGGAACCAGGCTCAGGGTCAGCTAACAGATCTGGTGTTGGTTGATGGCCGCACACATCACTCTCTGCAGTGGTGGAACACACAAAACCTTTCCAAAGCTCCCCCAGCTCTCCGGCTGGGGGAGCTCATCTTCAGAACCATACCATTCAGGGCCTGTGGACTCCTCAGCAAAAACAATTCCACATAAATTACCGGGAATTGTTGGCAGTTTTTCTAGTGTTAAAATTCTTTCAGCTCCATCTGGTAGACAAAGCTGTCCTGGTCAGTACGGACAACATGACAGCAATGTACTACATATAGAAACGGGGGGGGGGGACACGCTCTCTGCAGCTTTCACACCTAGCTCAAAGCACATGGAGATGGGCCATTCCACAAAACATATATCGCCTTGCGGAACACCTCCCAGGAGTACACAATCAAATTGCAGAACTGCTCTGTCCTCAAAGACAGCAGATCCACAAATAGGAACTTCATCCTCAAGTTCTTCTTCCATTCTTTCAATGAATCAATCAATCAATCATCACATTTATAAAGCGCGCTACATACCCGTGAGGGTCTTAATGCGATAGTGGGGGAAGCTGCTACTGCTCGAAGAGCCAGGTCTTGAGAAGTCTCCTGAAGGTTAGGAGGTCTTCGGTCTGCCGCAGGCGGATGGGGAGGGTGTTCCATGTCTTGGCGGCAAGGTGGGAGAATGATCTGCCACCGGCAGTCACTCTTTGGGAGTGGGGTACAGGGGCGAGGGCGTGGTCTGTGGAGCGGAGCTGGCGGGTGGGGGTGTAGAGGCTGAGTCGGCTGTTGAGGTACGTTGGTCCGGTTTTGTGGAGTGCCTTGTGTGCGTAGGTGAGGAGCTTGAAGGTTATCCTCTTGTTGATGGGGAGCCAGTGCAGGTCTCTAAATTGGGGTGTGATGTGGCTGCAGCGAGGGATGTCGAGGATCAGGTGTGCGGAGGCGTTCTGGATGCGTTGGAGTCGTTTCAGGAGTTTGGCCGGGGCTCCTGCGTAGAGTGCGCTTCCGTAGTCCAGTCCACTGCTGACGAGGACCTGGGTGACCGTCCTTCTAGTTTTGGTGGGGATCCACTTGAAGATCCTGCGAAGAATGCGGAGGGTGTTGAAGCAGGAGGAGGAGATGGCGTTAACCTGCTTCGTCATGGAAAGGGTGGAGTCGAGGATGACCCCTAGGTTGCGTGCATGGTCGGTGGGAGTGGGGGGTGCTCCTAGTGCGGTCGGCCACCAGGAGTCATCCCAGGCCAAGGGGGTGGATCTGAGGATGAGGACCTCCGTCTTGTCCGAGTTCAGCTTCAGTCGGCTGTTTCTCATCCAGTCGGTGATGGCCTTCATTCCTTCGTGGAGGTTGGGTTTGGCGGTGTGGGGGTCTTTCGTGAGGGAGAGGATCAGCTGGTGTCATCGGCATAGGAGATGATGTTGAGGTCGTGCCGTTGTGCAATGTGGGCGAGCGGTGCCATGAAAACGTTGAACAACGTTGGGCTGAGGGATGAGCCTTGGGGTACGCTGCAGATGATCTTGGTGGGTTCGGAGCGGAAGGGTGGGGAGACGGGCACTCTGTGTTGTGCCGGAGAGGAAGGAGGTTGTCCAGTCCAGGGCCTTCTCTTGGATTCCAGCGTCGTGGAGGCGTGTTTGTAGAGTGCGGTGGGAGTCATTCTTTCACTTGTGAGGCCACCCAGAAATAGATCTGTTCGCTACACACCAAAACATAAAATGCCCAAGCTTCACGTCCAGGTATACACACCCATTGTCCAAAGGCAATGCACTATGGATGAACTGGTCAGGCAAATTTGCTTACGCTTTTCCGCCTCTCCCGCTCATTCCGTTAGTGGTTCGGAAACTCAAACAGCATTCCCTCATAATGATCCTGGTTGCTCCAACATGTGCCCAAAAACCATGGTTCACAACCCTCTTCGAACTATCAGTAGTTCCTTATCAAAAGCTATGCCTCTCACCCAAACTTCTTACTCAGAAGCATGTAGAGATAAGGCATCCAGATCCCAGTCAACTCAACCTTGCCATCTGGCACCTGAAGTCTTAGAGTTTGGCTACCTCAATCTCCAGCCAGACTGCATGAATATCCTTATAGAAGCTAGATGTCCTACCACCAGAGCATGCTACACAGCAAATTGGAAACAATTTGTAATTTACTGCACAAATAACAAAATGAATCCACTAGATGCTTCTATTCAGAACATTATCTGTTATCCCTTGCATCTACAACAATGTAACCTAGCATATACATCTATAAGACTACATCTCGCTGCAATAGCAGCTTATCTCCAAAACAGACAACACTTGTCTTTGTTTCGGGTGCCCGCTATCAAAGCATTTATGGAGGGACTTAAGAGAATAATTCCACCCAGAGTTCCACCTTCTCCGGTGTGGAATCTAGATGTTGTCCTTACCAGAGTCATGGGGCCCCCATTTGAACCTCTACACAAATGCGAATTACAGTTCCTTACTTGGAAAGTAGCCTTCCTAGTCGCTATCACATCTCTTAGAAGAGTTAGTGAACTCCAGGCATAAACCATACAAGAACCAGTTTTGCAAATACATCATAACAAAGTGGTTCTTAGAACGAACCCAAAATTTCTACCTAAAGTCGTTTCTGCCTTTCACCTTAACCAGTCGGTTGAACTCCCAGTTTTTTCCCCCTCTACCAGACTCAGTGGCAGAATGGGCTCTTCACACGCTAGACGTTCAAAGAGCAATACTCTACTATATTGAAAGAACAAAATCTTTTAGAAAGACTAAACAACTTTTTGTGGTTTTCTCCCCACCTCATAAGGGCAATCCCATTTCAAAAGCAGGGATTGCAAGGTGGATTTGTTAAATGGAACCAAATATGCTATCTTAAAGCCAAACGCACATTAACCATTCCCCTAGACCTCATTCCACACGCAAACTAGGGGCTTCTATGGCATTCTTAGGAAACATTCCCGTAGATGACATCTGCAAAGCAGCAACTTGGTCTATGCCGCACACTTTCACAAAACACTATTGTGTAGATGTGCAAGCAAAACAGCATGCTAGTGTGGGCCAGGCTGTATTAAGAACACTTTTTCAACCACTGCAACAGATACAGATAGCCACCGCTGAGGACATAATTGCCTGTATAGTCTATGCACAAGTATATGATCTACAGCTCATATGCCCCGAACAGTATGCATCTGTTTTTGGCACATAGAGCTGTAGATTTATATACGCCTACTTGCCTCCCCAGATACCTCTATCTGTTGCTTTACTATCTTACTTAGATACATCATACATGGGCATCTCTTTTCTATTTCCTACTAACTCCATCATCACCCTTTATGGCAAAAAACAATCTGAAGATGGAGTCGATGCCCATGCGCACTGCGATCCTCAGGAGGAGTCACCTATCTCGTGACTACAAAGACTTCTTCCGAAACAAAAACAAAGTGCAAACATCCGAGTCCAACACCAGATGGCGATCTATGTACAAGTATATGAATCTACAGCTCTACATGCCAAGAACAGATGCATACTGGTAAGTAGCATTTTCCTTTCCTATATTTGTTATTTCATAGGTTATGGAGGGTTATGGCCCTCTGCATGCGGCTACCTCAAAACACATGACAATTGTGCTTCTTTTTGCTGATAACACTTAGGCCATGTCCCACAGTGTTTAGTGCCTCCAGGTGAGTGGGCCTGCTGCAGCACTCTGGAAAGCTCACATGCATTGGACAGATATTTTGGATTGGGTGTTCAGTGCACACATATCGGTCTGAAAGACATTTGACTTTTCAAACATCAGTTAGCATGATATTCAAATATCCATTTTTATTATGGCATTTTTTGTTACTTACAAGATTTGTCCGATCACGTGTCAGAGGAGGAGCAAGAGAGCAGGCAGCAGCGGAGGCAGTGGAGGCGAAGCAAAGGCAGCGGATTTTTGCCGGCAGCCACCTGGGGTTTCTTTCCGCAATTCCGGCGCCCTTAGCCAGTGTGAAGAAGAAGTCGCACCCCCCTTGCACACCCGCCTGTCTGACCGGTAGAAGAGACAAACGGAGGCAAACGGAGGTGAGGTGGCGCAAAACCGCCCAAAGAGTGGGGGACAGAGACGCGAGCGCGGCTGCCGGTAGAGGCGGCCGCGAAGTAAGAGCCCGGGGAGCTGACCGAAAGGCAGACCGACTAGGTCCAATTTGCCCGCGGTCACCCCCGTGAGTTCCGCTCGCAGCCAGCCCCCTCGCAAGCTCCACTGCCAGTGAAGACCCAGAGGCTTAGAACTCATAATTAACTAGCTCCACCTCGCCCCATCTCGCCCCACCTTGCTCCGGTAGTCAGCAGGTAGTCAGCAGGAGTCATAGAATACCACAGAAAAATCAATCGTGAGTAACCGGCGGCAAGGCGTGATCCCGGGATCGGGATTGCAGCGCAGCTGTGGCATAAGGGGATCCAGCGAGGTGAGGGGTGAGCGTCGCGAGGTGCGGAGCACACCAACTGCGGCACATTAAACCTCCCCAGGACAAAAAACATCCAATACCCAACACTGGGAATATTTTTCATCTGCATCCTGTATCCCGTACCCCGCATCACTGACATCAGAACCTCGCCATACCACAGAGCATCAAACAGCTTTTGGGAGTCGCCCCGAGAGCGCCGCCAGTACAACACAGCAAATACCGCGAGCCCAGCTGCACACACAGTGGATTACAGCGCAAACCCAGCAAAACTGCGTTCCAAGGGAGCTGAAGCAACCGCAACTCTTGCTAAACGGTTTTTGCGCCTTGGGTTAGACGCAAGAAGGTGCAATAGAGACATCCTAACAGCACAACTCCATGGAAACAAGCCCCAACAAGATCAGACTACACCTCCACACGGGTCAACGCCAGCGCCAGACAAGGGTTCACCTTTAAGTAGCCATAGAAAAACAACAATCAACATTGCTAGTAATAGAAACATACAGGATTTCTTCCCCCATAAAATCTCTAATTGCACACACCTGCACGTAGACCAAGAGAGCGTCGTAGCTAACTCGGACACAGCCGTTAACCCCTCAGGAGACAACATTCTTTTGAGCCCAGCGACCCCGCTATCACCAAAAATAATTATTGTTCCGGGTGGCCTACTAGCTCATACAAAAACGACTCCGACTTTGCCTAATAACAAAGCCGGCCTAGTTAGCCCCCATGCTCTAGCAATTCAAGCAACTCAAGCAACTCAACAAACCGGGGACACCCAAAGGGCTTTACCAGCCGACGGCGTGACTAAAGCACACCAGGCAACAGGGCTGACCCACACCATAGGGGTCAGCGAAATCAGTACTTCAGCACTCAGTGCATACGCTGAGCCATTTAAAATCCCTGCAATACCCCACTCAACCCTAGCTAGCCCTGGATTGGATCATATTGGCGGTAGATACAATCAACAAGACCAGGGGGCGGACCATACAATGGAGAGGCAGCCGGCTAAACTGGACCATCACCTTGTACTGATCAACGACGTCTTGTCCTCAATGGTAAACGCAGCTATAATGCACGCCGACAAGCTAGACGTCCAGATAAGCCCTCTACACACAGTCGCCGGCCTGATATCAGGCATAGACTCTAAACTTGAAGCCTTGAACTCTTTAATTCAACGCGCTCAGGAAAATACCACAGTCACATCCAAGCCACAGGACTGTGGATGTAGCCCAGTGCTGCTCTGCCTGGAAAAACTGCCAGTAATAATTAACACACTGATCAAAGATCTAAAAACAGAATCCAGCAGGCATAGGAGCAACGAAACTTTGAAGCCGTCAAATATTGACAGCATCCCACTCGGGACACAGACGTCTGCCGACTTCAATGGCAAAGAACCACATCAGGACTACACAAAGACGACGGCAGCTGAACCAAGCAGGATATCACAAACAACTACGGACGAATGCAGCACCACGGCAAAAGAACAAGCAAACTCAAATAGCTTGCAGATGACAAGCCTTGATACTGGTCACTTATCTCGGAAAAATAAGAAAAAATTAAAAAAGCTAAACAAACAAAGAAAAAGCAATCGTAACCAAAATGGCTCAATGAGGCTGTGGCTATTACCAGAAACCAAAGAAATTCCCATGCACAGTAAGAACAACGTTGCGTCTATCACTCATCAAATTCCATCAACCCCAGACGGAAAAGTTATTTGGCCGAATAACCCAGGTAAATTTAACCTTGATTCAATCCCTGGTATTACATACGAAGGTGCAGGCCAACACCCAAAAAACTGGGAAGGAAGAGCCGCAATACTCAGCGGGCATCCCAATCTACATGAGGAACAAACAACTCGGGCAGGCAGTCAGGCTCCGCCAGAACTCCAGGTACCACATCGAGATAGCCCCCCGCTGGTCAACGCGACGGATAAAGCCTTATATAGCAAAACCAGAATTTCAGCAAAGGAAGCAAACCAGAGAATATGCTGGAAGGACCCCCACAACTCCAACAAGATAGTAGTAAATGAAACAAGTGAGGTTTTGCTGCCGAAAACAAGAATGGGCACCACAACCCATGTAAACGATGAAGCCAATGCTGTGGCTTTGAAAACCCGACAGGATTTAATGAGTCAAGACCCATCCACAATAGGGACATATAAGACCCAGACCCCCCACACACAGGATGATCTGAGACTATGTCTCTACCCAGAATATGCCTCACAGGGCAAATGGGACATACTCAATCGTATCAACTTACTAAAACTTTTTGCGAACATCCCAGGCCTGGAAAATATAATGTCATCTGACATCGACACTGTCTCCTTTCTTATGCAAGGACCAGATGACACTAATGAATCCACAGAATTGTTTTTTTCGAACCCAGAGATAGTCCATATACTAAAAAGAAACAATCAATTACTGGAAGACTGGGGCATAAAAATCACGAGTCGCCCGACAACAAAATACCCCATACCGCTGAAACGTGCCCACTTGAAGAATCAAAATGGTTCTAGAACACTGGACACACAAAGAGAGACCCCGACAGTAGAGCTACCACTCCCACCCTTAAAACACTCTCCATACTCCATGGGAGCGACAGTGGAACAAACAAAAAATTGATAAGTGATGGGATAATCAAGGTCACTACAAACCTGGGCAAAGGTATCCAGAGTTGCTCTATTCAAAACAACTCTACTGAAGATTGGTCTTGGGTGCCACGAGCCTTAGCTCATAATTCCTAAACTGCGTACTGCTGCAATTAAGACCACTATAAATACCAAAACGTGCGCCAGGACTGATAGTTTCCTTGTGATAAACAATTTGATTATGGTCTTCATGAATAAAACATAAACACCTGCTTGAAAATTTGCATCATTTAATGATGTGATTCATTCATATTCTTTGTCTCAATTTTTTAAACAAAAATTATTGCTGTGTGAAAAAAACACTTTAGACAATACTCCTAGGGTTTTCTGTAGTGTGAATGCTAAGGGTGTAAGAAGGATGCATGTGGTGTAAGTGCAATTTGTTCACTTGTTGATCTGTTGTATTTGTTGTATATTTGTATATAGTATTGTCTAAAGTGTTTTTTTCACACAGCAATAATTTTTGTTTAAAAAATTGAGACAAAGAATATGAATGAATCACATCATTAAATGATGCAAATTTTCAAGCAGGTGTTTATGTTTTATTCATGAAGACCATAATCAAATTGTTTATCACAAGGAAACTATCAGTCCTGGCGCACGTTTTGGTATTTATAGTTGATCAGGTTCAGCCTGACTGGTTATGAGCTGAGGCCCTTTGTTGTTTATTTGGCAATTAAGACCACAGCACAGCATTGGCAAGCAGATTTACCAGGCATAAACCATAAAAGGGCGACAGTCGGCAAACAGAACTTATCTATTATGTCCTGGAACGTTGCTGGGATACTAAAACTAATACAATATCCCGCAACACCCCTGTTTTACACAGGAATGGATATATTCTGCGAATCTATGACATAATATCGACAGACAGAATATCTACATACAAAAATATCGACACAAAAATATCGAAATCAAAAATATCGGAGTCCTATCGTCATAAAGGTAAGTACAAAAATATCGAAAAATTAATATCGTAGTACAAAAATATCGAAAATAAAAATATCGTTTTTTTAAATATATTAATAATAATGTAAAAATAATTTTAAAATACATATAAATTTACAAATATTAAATAAAAACATTAAAACATAATTAAAAAATTAAAACTAATACATATACATTTAAAATAAATTAAAAACTCTACATATAAATTAACGCAAAAACTATTAAAACGCATGTATTTACAACGCATGTTTTTACAACGCAGGTACCTTTACAACGCATACCATTACAACGTAAGTATTCGTAAGTATATATTACTTTTTTTAATTTAAAAAAATTGAAAATAATATAATTTAATTTAATATAATTTAATGTAATTAATTTTTTTTAATTTAATTTAATTGATTTAATTAAAATTTTATTTTATTTTATTTTTACCCTGTACCGCTGTACCCCAAAAACCCAAAACTGACCCTGAACCCTAAAAATACCCCTTTACCCAAAAACCCCAAACTGACCCTGAACCCTAAAAATACCCTTTTACCCAAAAACCCAAAACTGACCCTGAACCCTAAAAATACCCCTTTACCCAAAAACCCAAAACTGACCCTGAACCCTAAAAATACCCCTTTACCCAAAAACCCAAAACTGACCCTGAACCCTAAAAATTTACCTTTACCCAAAAACTGAAAACTGACCCTGAACCCTAAAAATACCCATTTACCCAAAAACCCAAAACTGACCCTGAACCCTAAAAATACCCCTTTTCCCAAAAACTGAAAACTGACCCTGAACCCTAAAGATACCAAAAACCCAAAACTGACCCTGAACCCTAAAAATACCCCTTTACCCAAAAACTGAAAACTGACCCTGAACACTAAAAATACCCCTTTACCCAAAAACTGAAAACTGACCCTGAACCCTAAAAATACCCCTCTACCCAAAAACTGAAAACTGACCCTGAACACTAAAAATACCCCTTTACCCAAAAACTGAAAACTGACCCTGAACCCTAAAAATACCCCTTTACCCAAAAACTGAAAACTTACCCTGAACACTAAAAATACCCCTTTGCCCAAAAACTGAAAACTGACCCTGAACACTAAAAATACCCTTTTACCCAAAAACTGAAAACTGACCCTGAACCCTAACATAAAATTAAATATATTAGCACATTAACTCTAAATAATTTAATTACATAATTAATATTATTTAATTACCAATTAATTATTAATTAACAATAACAATAAAGTAAATATATTAGCACATTAACTCTAAATAATTTAATTACATAATTAATATTATTTAATTACCAATTAATTATTAATTAACAATAACAATAAAGTAAATATATTAGCACATTAGCTGTAAATAATTTAATTTACTAATTAATATTATTTTTCCCCAATTAATTAATTAACAATAACAAAAAATTATATATATAAAAAAATTACTCTAATTAATGTAACTAACTAATTCATATTAATTAATTACCAAATAATTATTAATAAAAATATGTACAAAATTATATTAATTAATTAACTAATTAATATTAATTAATTACCAATTAATTCTTAATTAAACATATTTACAAACATATATTAATTAATTAATTATTATTAAATTACTTCCCACCCTATTCCCCTATAAACCCACAACCCGCTCTGATACTAAAACGCAAAATGTAAACAAATTTACAAATTTTCAAACATACATTACAAAACATGTTTAACAAACATATAAACAACATAATAAAATACATAACACTAAACAAAATTTCGATATTAGTAAAATTCGATATTAGTAAGATACATACCTTAAAAAAACGATATTCTGTCTGTCGATATTTTGGACATCGATATTCTATACTATCGAAATTAAAACATCGATATTATTGTATATCGATATTTTAATTTCGATATTTTGTCTCACTACCATAATCTGCATGCAAGAAACGTGGGTTATCAAACCAGTCTCTATCAGGGGATTTACGGATTATCACAAACCAGCTGTTAAGGAGAACATCTTTGGCAGACCGTCTGGAGGTATCTCCATATATATCAGGCTCTCCCGGAAGATACAATTTAGGGAAATTATAACAACGTCAAACTTGTACATAGTCGGCATTCTGAAATGCCTTTCATCAAGTAAGGGCACATTGTCTATATTGCTGATCAATGTTTACTATAACCCTAATGGACGGGGAATAAAGGAAAAGCTCTCCGAGTTATTAGAAGTCATTGAAAACCTCCTCTTACAATATGCCCACATGGACTCAATAATTCTTGGGGATTTCAATACACACAACATTGGAGATAAATCAGCAAAAAGCCACAGTTCGCCCGCAACGGAAGCATTCAATGCTCTCTTGCATGCCTATCAGCTGGCTTCAGCCCGTTCCTTATTCTTAAAGGAGTCTCCAGGAAACCTCTGCCCGCCAACATACAACAATCTTACTACAATTGACTATATTTTTTTAAGTACCCGGCTACATAGCCTAATGAGGGGGTACAAAGTTGAACAGCGGAAGGAAAGCGACCATGCGGCCTTAATAACAACTTTAGACTTGACAGCAGATAACCACTACATACTTAAACAACTGGGATCAACGACTTGTATTGAACACCATACATTGGTAAGAAGGATTAAATGGGGCGCAGGCCCTATGCACAAGTTTGAGGAATGGAAAAAAGCTTGGGGGGATGGCACATTAAAGGATACAAACAGGGACATAATCAAAGAATGGGACCAGCTTGCCTATAATCTAGTAATACACCTACAAGGAGGGAAAACAAGCAAAACTAACTCTTACCCTAAGCATAACCTCGGTGATATCCTTGCAATCCGTGAAAGCGCGAAACTAGTGCGCACTAAACGAAGGACTTACCTGAAAACTGGTTCAACTAAAGACAAGAAACTCCTGCAGGAAACAGCAAAACTACACTCAAAACAAGTTTGGGCGGAAAAACTGAAACAAACGGAGGCAAAGTGGTTAAAGATCTTTGGATTGCTGAGCCCCAGTAAAACGCAAGAGTTCAATACTCAATACTCTAAATCAAGGGAGTATGCAGAGAGAGAACTCAATTGACTCTGACACCTGGATAGCCCATGTGACATCTTTATATAAAGAGGAAGGCATCCTAAATTATTCACTCACAGAACTAGACAATCTATCACAACTAACTAACCCGAAAAATTTAAATACAGTAGAAAAAAAGTTAGTCAACACAATATTAAAAAAAATCAGACCCAATGGAGCGCCATCCGTGCTATACTCCGAATGTCGATTGGCAGGGAACGTACCGGATTCTTGGCGAGGGTCGCTCCTGCATCCCATCTACAAGAAAGGGTCAAAATCAAATCCACAAAACTACCGCATGATTGCTCTCCTTGACATCGAGGGAAAGGCCTATGCAAGTACCCTATTAATGGAGCTTTCAAACTGGGTCAGTAAGGAGGGCCTTCTGCCATTTTACCAAACTGGGTTCAGACCAGGAGCCTCAACAGTGGATAACATCATAGCGCTCTCATACCTAACGCACAAGGCAGTGGCACGAAACTCTCTTCCTATCTTTGCCTGCTTCATTGACTATACTGCGGCCTTTGATGGCGTTCCATTCTTTGGCAGAAACTGGAAACCTGGAACATCAACCCACATTTATTAAAAGCAATGATATCCCCATACACAAACACGTGGGTCAGAATTAAACTGTGAAATACGTCAGCTTCAGAGAAAATTTACACCAATCGCGGCTTGAAGCAGGGATGCGTACTAGCCCCGTTGTTATTCAACCTATACACCGCAGACATGGGCAAAGCCTTGATGGGAGCATCATTAGCAACCCCCCGCCTTGGGCATACCAAGATTCAATTACTGCAGTAAGCCGACGATCTGGTACTATTACCTTAACGGCCTTGGGCACTTATAATGCAAAAAATAAACTGATCATGAATGCAGCCAAATCAAAAATAATAATATTTGGACCTTATCCGAAAAAAACCCGATAAAATAGAGGATAGGACAGTTGACGTTGAACTGTACATGACAATACAACTATTTGGGAGTCTGACTTTGTGAGACAGGGCGCCCAGGAGTACATCTAGACAAAATACGAGCAAAAGGGAAAAGCATCTCATACGCCCTGGGGAAGCTGCACGCAACTCTATATAGCCCTACGATAACAGCAATTCAAAGAGTATTAAGGGCGAAGTTAATACCCTCATTAAATTATGCTCAGCAGGCCTTCCCAGGCAAACTATCAAACACCCTGGAAAAAATCCATTGTTCGGCCTATAAAAAACTATTCCATCTACCCTCCAGCACCAGAAACACGCTAGTGCGACTCGAATTCGGCTTGACACAACAAAAACTTGAGGAACTGGCCGCAATTAGTAAATATTTTTATCTTACAACCGCGGCCCCAGAAAACTCGCTGAAATTCAGTATAAAGAACATTTTCCTGGAAGAAAAGAATCCGTGGTCAAATATTCTGTCCCTCGCTAAAGATACTCTGAACCTTGCTGTGGACAACTGGGACCCCGAGCTAATCAATTATGCAGCCATTAAAAGCGCAACAAAACGACGAGTCCGGCTTTGCTCACGCACTACTGACCTGGAAGCATTGGAACTAAGAGGCTTCCATGAGTCCCTAATACTCCCGCAGCTGGCACAGACCTCGAAATTGCACCTTACCAAAGCCGTGGGCAAGGCGGCAGTTAACAGGATTTTAGCGCTCCGACTACACCCTCTGCCCCTCAAAGAGCTTTACCCCACGAGGATACTTGAGATAATGCACTCTGAGTGCCGCTTATGTAAGTATAAACAAGAGAGCTTCGCTCACACCCTGTTTTGCTGCCCGGTGAGCGTAATCGCTATTTAAAGCCAATTTTACTCAGACAAGGAATTAGAACGAAAAAGGAGGTGGTCCACTATCTATTCACAATGGAAACAGTGAAAGATATGGCTGTGTTCGGCGAATTCATCGAACAGGCACGCCGGAAGCTGATGGCCCGCATGACTAGGCCAGCGGCCGCTAACTGCACAATTAATGAGATATATTGGCTCATGAAGAATTGGACTAATTAATTTACTTTTTAATCATGTTTTCACTTATTTTTAAGTTCCTTTTTTTTTTCTTTTCATTTGTTATCATTTTACCTCTGACTTGATAAAAATTTTTATTTTAAAGTTTGATGTCTTATTTAATGGTTTTGAGTAACCAAAAATAACGTTTTATTCATTCATTCATTCATTCATTCATTATGGCATTTTTCATATGAAACAGTACATTGTGGAAGATCTTAGTCCACTTGCATAATGTCAGTGACTGATCTGCATACTTTCTTCAGTAATGGCATCCCAGCCATCCCATCAGGTTGAAGAGGGAATCTTTCTTTTGTCACTCTGTCTGAAAGAAAAGCAAATGGTTTCCTTACAATGTGTATGACTTAGTGAATGAAATAATAGTATTGATAGTTGCCTACATGGATCCCTGTATAATGAAGTTTATGAGGAAACGTGACAATTATTGGGAGGTTTACTGGTGACATTCATCTTAGCTGTGACTGAGGTGCAGTTCACAAAAATGTGCCTTGTTTAAATTTAAAAAAGAGTCTACACTGAATGAAAATAAATCTGGTAAAGTCTAGGACAGACGACTGAAGAAGACCATGCTGCACACAGAAGAGTCAGAGGATTAGTTTACAGTTTACAGCAGCAGCCCCTCCGTAAGAGCAGAGGGGCCATGTCCCCCACCTTTTGGCTAACATGAAGAGTGTCTGTCAGGCTGAACAAAGATTCAAGACACTCCTTATGTTCAGGTCAGACAGCCAGGGACTGTACTTGTACTAAATGCACAGGCCCCAAGCTGCCTAAGCTGAACTTTGCTGGGCTAAGATGTCATAAAGCTTGACCTCTTCAGCCCGGTCATGGGCTTAGAAGACCTCCCCTTCACGATGAGGGGGAGAGTTGTGGATAGTCTTGAGCCGGGGTGCTTCTGTTTTAAGCCCTGAAGTGCCATGGGACACCTCATAACTAATTGGGATTGGGACATCAATTCTAATTGATCCCATCCCACTCTGTGAAGAGATTTGGGCTGCCTCCTCCTCTCACTGGCCGACCTAAGTCCCAATCTTCCAGGCACCTCAGAGGCTAAAATCATTGCTACAGCCGGTAAGCACTTTAAAACATGGTTTATGCATGTGTATGTATGTACATATGTGTGTGAGTCCAGGATGTGAATGGGTGTGTGTGATTATAAAAGGTGGGTGAATGTGTGCATGCTTGTGAATACATTGGCTGTGAGTGAGTGTGTATGGAGATTGGTGAGTGTATGTGTGCATGGCCTACCCCACCTCCAACCCCACACTGAAAGTAGCGACTGCCACTGTTAATTCAGGCCCCTTACAAATTCTAATGTTGGCATCAGGCCACAGGAAAGTAAAAAAAAGCTAGGAAATGTAGTTATGTAATGGTCAAGACTTGCAAAAACTGATGAATGTGCAAGGAAGAAGAAGCCGTATATCAGTTATGGTCCCATTAACATCTTCTCATCTGATGGCAACCAGGTGTTATGCTGCAGATGAGGCTTCTCATAACAAAGAGAATATGAAATATTGTAAAAGAATAAAGGTTTTTGTACTGTTCTAATCTATCTTCTCAAAAATTTGAAGACAAAAAAAAGATAAGTTAAAAACTCTCAGATTAGGGTTATGTTGATTGCAGTGGCAATTCATCACTTTGTGTACAAATCCTGAAAGTCTGAGTGCCTAAGGACTGACTGCTAAATAACTATCTCTGGTGGAGAGACTTGTTACCTCATATATAGACCCAAAGTTACTGACTTTTTTCAATTTGATTACACAATGTTCCTTTTATGAGGACTGCACGGGTGCCTGATTCCATTTGTTCACAGATATTATCTATATTATATTATCTATATTGGGACATTTTAGTAAGATTCTAGATATGACTAAATAAAATGAAAACAGAAGGCAAAGATACCAACCACCCCTAATTCATCTAAGAAAATGTTGCAGGTGATAAATAGCCTTATGAAATTCCTTTCAAGCTCTACAGACCCCACACCTTCATAAGAACGTTGCAAAGCCTTCCTTGATACTATACGACAAGTTACTTCTGGGTTGTACCACAAATTGCCCCTTCCCATAGCCATAAATGTATCCCGAATAAAAACCCAGCCACAGTAGTTTTCCCACCCCTTGTATACTCAATATCTCTTTCAGTTCTTCCTGTACTCAACCAATTGTGGTGTGGCCCACCAGACGCCGACAGAATAGACTAGGTCAAATGGCAGCTTCGTTTGCGATTGCTCTGACCCCAAGGTCTAGACGGGCGGTGTGAGGGGGGAGCTACAAGGGAGGCCAAATAGTTGCCTGGCAAAGATGTTCTCAACTTTTACTATGTTGCCAGGTGAACAGTGGCCCCAGATTTCAACCCCATATAGGGCAGCACCTATGGCTTGCACTTTGTATATTTCAACTACCAGGCCAACAGATTTGTGGATGGAATTTCAAAATACCTTTGTCAGGCCCCCCGTTGTCTGAGCTAGCTTCAGACTGTCTTTTTTAATTTGGGCTCCCCAGTCCATTTTTTTTGTGATCGTTATGCGAGGTACTCAAAAACAGACACCCTCTCCAGGGGCCTGCCTTCCAAACACGGATTTGGCTGGGTGTTATTGACTGAGTTAAACACCATGAATTTTGATTTCTGCAGGCTGATTTCAAGCCCCCTTTCCTTGCAGAAGATGTTTTAGAGAGTAACAGAGTGTTGCCAGCAAACATCATGGCCGGTACTTTACAGTTCACCAACTTGGGGGGGAAGTCTATGTCCTTCCCTGCAGTTAAAGCTTCAACTAATCCGTTTATGAAAAGGCAGAAAAGAGTCGGGGCAAGGACACAGCCCTGACGGACACCTCTTTCTACGGGTATTGGAGTAGGAAGTTCACTGAAACTTTTTCAGCAAAGTTGCCTTCATGTAATCATTTCAAAAGTTGGCAAAGATACACTGGAACCCCCAGGTCCAGTAGGGTTGCCCACAATTTGTCCCTCAGCACCAGGTCAAAGGCAGATTTTAGGTCCACAAATATTAAGTAGAGACTGCCACCCTCTATGCACAAAGTTTTCCAATGTAATAATTGGAGCCTGAAAATTGTATCTTATGTGGACATCTTTTCTCTGAACCCAGCTTGAAATGGGCTAAGAACATTATGCTCCTCCATCCAGCTCTGAAGGTGATCCAACTGCACTTTAGCAAATATTTTTTGACTAATGTCGTTGAGGCTTATGCGCCTGTAATTTGGGGGAAGAAGTGTGGACTGGTACAATTTCCTCGCCTGCCCAGGTGGCAGGAATTGCCATTCCTAACAGGATGGCGTTAAACAGGTTCCACAAATAGGGTGCCAAGATGGTAGGCTCACTGCGGAAGAGGTCATCGGGGAGCTTATCAAGCCCAGGAGCTTTAGATGGTGCTAATTTGTTGAGGGCTGCAGTTATCCCTTTAAGGGTTATCATAGGGCCGTTTGTTGTCTCCTTAGAGGTTATCGTGTGGACCTCAGTACAGTTAGCCTGTGGGGGGATAAACTTGTTGCCTACTGCACTATCTACTACCTCTGCACTTGAGTTGAGGGACTCAAAGTGTTCCCTCTACATGTCCGCTCCTAGATTAGGTTATATTGCCTGTTTGCCTCCGGAACTACCCGTGTTTATCACGTTCAAAAGGGTCCTCATATCATGTGTGCTCAGGGAACTTCTCAGGGTTTACCACTTGTCGCATTCCCAACCTTTTTTAGCCTCATCTATGGTGCGTCTATTGGCCGCCCTTGTCTCTTTAATTAATGGCCTATCCTTGGCCTTAATGGCAGAAATTAGAGCTGATTTAGCCGTACGACAGCTTTCATTGAACCAAGGGTGTCAATGTTTTTTGCATGCCCTGATTCTTTTATTGGGGTTGACAAAATTGGCCATAGTTATTGTTAATGTTGTGTGATTCTCTGCAACTTTCAGAAGTTCAATTGAGGTGCCATCAGCCAGTACTGACTGCATCTCAATCGTGAGGATAGGAATAATAGTTTGACATAAGGACAGCTTTTCTTGTGATTGGCATATGTCCATCCATCAAACTCTCTTTCTACAGTTGGCAAGGATCAGTCTGTAATCAGCAGGAAATTCTGGGCTAGTTACACTCTCAGGGCGTGGAAAAACCATCTCTAGGATCAGGGCACTGTGGTCGCTATCATGGCGAGGCACAATCTTAAAATCTATTAACCTGTGCCAGGATTTTATATCTATCGGGATGTAATCTAGAATAGAGGCATGTCCAGTTGTATTAAAGGTGTAGTTGCCTGGTGAGTCTGATTTTGTTCGGCCATTACATGCCCTTGGTGAATGTTTTAGTGTGAGGGAATTCATCTGGAGCACAAATGGGCTCCAGGCCTTAGCTGACGGAATGTTGCTCTCTGGGATGCCCCAGTGTTGATCTTCTTCACTGGGGTTTCCTCCGTTTAGGCCATCCAAGGGGTCAAATTTGCAATTAAAGTCACCACAGAGAATCACCAAAAAGTTATCAGGGATGGTAGACAAGAAGGCAGTTAGCTCATTGAGAGTCCTTGACTTCTGGCTGCAGTAACCGGTCTAGAGTAGACATTAATTAAGGCGATTTTAATCCTTGATGGAAAAATAATGTAGATACACAGGATGTCATTTGAGTGTGTCTCCATTTGTTTTACTACACAACCTAAATGTACACCGACCCAAATACAGAGCCTCCCTGAGGGCTTACCCTTCCCCCCCAATGTAGCAGCTACACTATACGATGCGTAGCCTGATCTAAGAATATCCACCCTAGCCCAAGTTTCCTGGACCATACAGACCTTATGTTGTTCTACGAATTCCCTCATTTAGGGTTGTCCATCTTAGAAACAAGTTCAGCTACGTTCCAAGATAGTACCCGCAACCTTGGTGTGCCCAAACGGCTATCTGTGCTCGTAGGTGTGGGGGGTAGTGAGTATAAAGCCTCCTCTGTAATTAAGTCGGGCACCTGCATAGGTAGGTTTAAAGATGATCTACATATTTTATCCCCATGAACCATGTTAACTCCTTCCATTTCGTCTCCACATGCCTTCCCATGGGTCCCACCCCACCTGGGTGACATGCTCTGTTAGGGGACCTCCCCTAGTTGAGAGACTCTCCCCTGGTGCTCCCTCTGGCAATGGAGTTTCTCTAACTGATGCCTTTACGAGGCAATCTACTTCCTCCAAGACCCCATATCTGTTTGTTATTGGTATTTTAAAGAGTAGCTGCCGTGGCCGTTCGAATTCTGAATAAGCAGTTTGATAGTACTGGTTCAGCATTCCCCCCTCCCATCCATTCTGCCTTCAGTGGGGCTCTCCCCAGAGAGTAGAAGTAGCCCAACGGAAGGGCCCTTATGCCCCCTTCTTGTCGATAATCGTCCCTACCTAAGAGGGCTCGGGCAACCAATAGATTTCTAAACTTTATCACGATACAGTCCTCCTGTATATCTTTCAGTCTCCAGCCCACCCATCCAGCTCCACGTGTCAGGAGGATCTCACCTGCATCCTTGTAGGAAAATTGCCTCTGTTTAGATAGCCAGAACATGCATTTGTTTTTTAATTCCTGATGTGATTCCCTCTGCCCCCTCTCAAACTCTGGTACTCCTGTTAAAACAATAACATTTGGGGTTGAATCGGGTGGGAGATTAATGCATGGCAAGGCTGGCCTTTCTTCACTGGCTTCTTTACATCGAACTGATCTTACCCCCTCCTAATGGCTGTGCCCCTGGCATTGCCTGCTATCGAGTGCTCAAGGGGTAGCTGTATTTACCCTACTTGCGTTTAAGGAGCTCTGGTTAGTCTGATTTGGGACAGTTGAAAGGGATTGGATTTTGTATAGGTGGGGAATCAACTCTACTAGTGCAGGGTGCAGCTAGTGCTTCCTGACGACTGACATTCTTGTCCCCCCTAGTGGTTACTCCTTGATTGGCTACCCAAGCCTCAAATAGTAATGCCAGCTTGTCCAACTGTGTTATCAGGGATTTGAGCTCGTCCTTCACAATGGCCCTGACTTGTGCTTGTAAGTCCACCACCAGGTTTGTTACCCATGCTGGGTGCTCGTTGTCTATTCCTGGGCAACAAGCTGTTCCTCCCGCCCCAGTGTCACTGTTGTCCATTGTTTCTTCTGCACTCTTCTTCCGTTTTGCCCCTGATCTCACAGCTGGCTTGGATTTCCCTTTTTTCCCTGGCTGTGAAGGAGCAGCCTCTCGATACAGATCAGCATTAAGTAGTTCAGCGGTAATCACCTGCCCCTTTGTCTGCGTCTTGGAGGAGTCCCTCACTAACCAAGGTAACTGAAGTAGGTGGGGCATCAAGATCTGTCAAGGGGAAATCTAAGTTCGGAGTTAACGATAGCCGCTGTTCAGTCAGTTCGATTTCAGTGGCTACCACTCCTAAACCCCAAGGTAATAAAATATTGAGCCTTCGGAGGAGGAGCTTCGCGGGCATCCAAGATGGTCGCGTGAGCACAGAGCTCCCGGGACCCTCGCCGCCCTTCGCAACTATCCTGTCATATATCCTGATTCTGCAGATGGGTTTTTGAAGATCTGCTCTGTCTGATATCAATACTCTTTTCAAAATTTTGATCGGACATCGGAAACCGCTTTTACATCGCATTTCACTTCCGCGGCCTGCCCTGGGACTTGGCCGAGGGCTCGATTTGCCAGCAAGCCGTGGAGTAGTTGAACAACATCGGCCGAGGGGATCCCCCAGATGGCCTCATCCTAACTTTCGGTTTCGTTTTCTTACTCCGGGCCTTGTTTGATTGGAGAACGACTCAGATCCGCCCTTGATCCGGATTGACTTGCCCTCTCTCAAAGTGTGTCTTTTGTGAGCATTTTGCCCTCGATCTTTCTGGCATTTATCTCACTTTGACTCACTTTTATTGACTTTTGGCCTCGCCAGCACCGGCCATTTTCACCAGGTCTCGCGGGCCCCTTCGGGGCGCTTTCTTCAATATGGCCACCGGACCTGACCCTGAAAAGCGCAAGACTAAAACACCTCTCCGAGGGGGGAAGATTCAAACTAATGTTATGGATCGTTATACCCTTCCTAAGGGATCTCCCGGTGGCACCGGTCGCACTCCTGAAGATCCGAGTGCTGACCCTGCCGCTTCTTCTGAACTTTCCCTACAGGATGTCATGAGCGCTATCGCTGGTATGAAGGCTTCGATGGGTCAGCAATACGAGGCCCTCGCATCAAAGATCGATACAGTGGCCATTGACGTTACTCTGATTAGAGCGGACCTGGCGAAAACAAATGAGAGGGTCAAGTCCCTGGATTTGAAGACTTCCAGCCTGACCACTGACGTCTCCGACATACAGACCGAAGTTGGCAACCTACGTGCCTCGAACGACTTGATGGCACACCGGCTCGAGGATTTTGAAAATAGGGCGCAGCGTAATAATGTACGAATTATTGGGGTTCCTGAGAACCATGAATATGCCTCCGTTGATCTCCTGGTGGAAGACCTTGTTTTAAACCATCTTGCCCCTTCTGGGCTCAGCAAATTCTTCGCAGTTGAGAGAGCACATCGTATTCCGGGTGGAAGACCAAAAGTAGGTGCCCCCCTGAGACCTATCATTGCAAAACTTTTTCACTTCCGTGACAGAGACGCTATCCTGCAGGCCTCTCGGGTGAGTGGCCCGGTGAAGTTCGAGAACACATCTGTTTCCTTCTACCCTGACTTTACTCAGTTGGTTCAGCGACAGAGAATGGGTTTTCAGGGAGTTAAACAGAGATAGCGTGACTTGGGTCTCAAGTATGCCATGCTGTTCCCGACTAGACTCCGTATTGAATATGAAGATCAGACACTTTTCTTCGATCGCCCGGAGAGTGTCAGTGACTGGCTTGACTCTTTGCCCAAAAGGGACGATCGATCCGAGCACCATGGTGGAGCGGAGGGCGGCCTGTCGGAACAGGAGTGACACCGTGGTTCCTGATGTCTGAACTTTTTATTATTATTTCAGTACAGTGTACTATTTTGGTCTTTTTTGGTCCTGTTACATTGAGCCGGGGCGGCGGGGGGGTGAATAGGGGCTCTTTCCTCCTCCTGGGTTTCTTTGTTTAGACTAGTTTGATGGCTGGGCGACAGGCACACTGCAAGTTGGGGGGGCTAATGAGTCTCACGCAGGGGTGCAGGGTAGGGGGAGTTGTAACGGGTTCCTGTTGGTGGGTGGTGGGGGGGTGTTTGTCTGTTTGTTCATTTTTGCAAGGCATCGTATTGTACTCTTTATTATTTCGATTAATGTGCTCTGTGTGGAGTATGCTCTGTAGTCTTCTCGGGAATGGGGGTAGTGAGTTGAGGCTGTTGTCTTGGAATGTTAACAGGTTGGGGGACAGGATAAAACGGGGGGTTGTACTACAGTTTTTGAGACGCCATGCTCCTGATTTTGTTCTCCTTCAAGAGACACACTTGATTGGTAACATCTGCCAAGCCATGAATAGACGAGGGTATCGTTTGGTTGCTCATTCCGGATTCACTTCAGGCTCTAGAGGGGTGGGTATTCTGGTCCGCACTTCCCTTCCCTTTGAGGTTGATGATGTGATACTTGATGACAGGGGGCGCTATGTCGCGCTCACTGGTAGATGGGAGGGGAAGACGCTATCTATCCTCTCTATTTATGTCCCCCCTGACCTACAGACTCTCACTTTTGCTGATGTTGGAAGGGTGGTTCTGGGGCTTCCTAAAGGTCTCCTCATTTTGGGTGGGGACTTTAATTCAGTGGTCTCTGGAATTTCTGATCGCTACCCTCCCAGGGATTTGGCCAGCTCCCAGACATGGCTGAGTGGGTTTTAGACACTTTCGGACTGGTAGACAGTTGGAGGTTGATGCACCCCGTACAGTTACAATTTACCTTCCACTCCGGTGTCCATGGGAGCCTTTCTAGGCTTGATTATTTCCAAATGCCAGCGGCTCAATCCTCCTCTATCAGGGAAATTCGTCACCTCCCCAGGGCATTTCAGATCATTCCCCTTTGTGGCTCTCTGTGGAGGCTGGCGTGTGTAATGCGGGAAGAATCGCTCCCATCAACCCTTGGTATCTCCGTAATCCTAAAATTCGCTCGGAGCTGGTAAAATCTATTGATCACTATTTCCGTGATAATGTGGGATCTGTTTCCTCGTCTGTGTCATTGTGGGAGGCTTTTAAGACTGTCATACGTGGACATTCATTGTCGTTAATTACTGGTGCCAAGAAGGCGAAATGTGAGGAATTGGCCCGCATTGAGACTGAAATAACGGTGCTCGAGAGTGACCTCGAGGCGGGTGTCACCCGTGCTAAACTTCATTCCCTCAGTCTGAAACAGTCTGAATATAAAGCCCTGGTGACCGACGCTGCTAAGGTTATGAATAGGGAGCAACAGGGTAGGCTATATGATGTGGGTGACAAGGCTGGTAAGCTGCTTGCTTGGCTGGATAAGAAAGAAAGAGCGAGTCGTGTGGTTCCTATGATTGAGCGGTCGGATGGAGTATGTGTGACTGACCCGACTGGTATTATGGACTGTTTTGTGGATCATTTCCGGACTGTATATTCTCCGGTTTGTGGTAGGGATGAGGAGGATTCCCATTTGTTACTGCGTGATATTGTATTGCCCTGTCTCTCTGATGTTGATATGGAGTTCATGGACGCACCGCTTTCGACAGACGAGATAGCGACGGCCATCCGCTCCCTTCGCTCTGGCAAGGCTATGGGCCCCAATGGCTTGCCTATTGAGTTGTACAAATTGCGGCCTGACAAAATGGCGCCCTATCTGAGGGAGATGTTCCTTGAGGCGCTGGCGTCTAGTTCCCTCCCTGCGGATCAACGGCTGGCCTCCATCGTGGTAATATACAAGGAGGGTAAGCCGCGAGACCGTTGCGCCTCTTACAGGCCCATCTCCCTTTTAAACGCCGAACCCAAAATTTTAGCCAAATTGCTAGCCAACCGCTTGGTTAAAGTGATCGGTGACTTGATCCATCCGGACCAGTCCGGTTTTAACCCGCGTCGCAATACTGCCCTCAACCTCCGCTGACTCCATGGAGTTCTCGCGAGAGCCGCGACCCTCTCTGAGCCGGCTATCTTGGCTTCCTTGGATGCCTCCATGGCCTTTGATACTATAGAATGGCCTTATCTCTGGGCGGCTCCCGCCAAATTTGGTTTCGGACCTGCATTCATCGCTTGGGTGAAACTTCTTTATGAGAAGCCCCTGGCTCAGGTGGTGGTCAATGGGAAGGCATCCGGTGTTTTCACGCTAGGACGTGGTACTCGGCAGGGTTGCCCGTTGTCTCCTTTACTTTTTGCCCTTGCGCTTGAACCACTAGCTGCGTGGCTCCGTTGGGAACCCTCGATAAAAGGCATCAGGTGGACTCCTGACTTCGAAGATCGTGTTTCGCTGTGTGCAGATGATATTCTTCTGTACCTCACATCCCCCCGGAAATCCCTGAATGTGCTCTTTGATGTTTTTACTTCATTTGGGAAGAACTCGGGACTCGTTATTAATTGGACGAAGTCCTGTGTTTATGTACTAGCTGGGGAATTCCCCGAGTTGCCTCGCAGATTCCCTATCCAGCTCTCTGAGTCAGGATTCAAATATTTGGGGATTTATATCTCCCTGGATCCTGTGGTTCGTTATGAGCGCAACTTACTTCCCCCGCTTCATCGGCTGAAACTTGATGTCTCGCGCTGGCGTCGGCTGCCGCTATCACCGCTAGGGTGCGCAGCTTTGTTTAAGATGATGTTGTTGCCAAGATTGTTGTATGCTTTGCAAAACTCCTTTGATCCTATTCCCTCCGGATTCTTTCGGGAGGTGGAGAGCTTACAGCGTCGTTTGTTTTGGGATGGACGTGCCCGTATTGCTCTCCCCAAGCTCACGCTCCCCTGGTACGACGGTGGCATCGCTCTTCCAGACATTAAGGGTTACTATTGGGCCTCTCAATTGAGTGCGGTTTATCATGCTACTTATGCACCGGGTCCTTCGCCGGCTTTTGATATGGATAAACACCTTTTACCGGGCGGGACCTTTAGTAGGCGCTCTATTCTAGAGGTGTTGGTAAGACTTTAACTGGGCCCACTAAGATTGCTGTGCGTGTTTGGCACCATGCGAATGTTGCTTTGGGGTGGGGTGATAGATTGACTCGTGCTGCTCCATTGTATGCCTCCGAGAGATTGGGTTGTCTATGGAAAACAAAAGGATTTGACAAATGGGACATGATTGGCATTAGTAGAGTGGGTGATCTGTGGACCAAGGGAGATGTTAAAACCTATGAGGCACTGCGTACGGAATATGAGCTCGGAGACACGGAATTTTTCAGGTAAGTTCAGGTGCGCCATGCTCTGTTGTCGGTCTTCGCTGTGGGCACTGATGTCCCCGATTCCTCCCCTCTGCAGGACCGTATATTGGACGGTTATGTTCCTGACAGCACGATCTCATTGATTTACAAAAAATTGATCAATAATCGTGCAGATCTGCTTGTGCGTCTCAGAGCGGTCTGAACCGAGGATGGGTTGGAACTGGACGACGAAGATTGGCAATCTGCGTTATCTTCCCCTAAGGAGGTTGCCATTCCTGCCCGTCTCCGCTTCATCCAACTTAAGATCCTCCACCGTATTTATGTTACTGGTCCGAGTCTGGTGCGAATGGGCTATTCTCTGGATGGGTTATGTAAGCGCGGCTGTGGTATGCCTGCAACTTTTCTTCATATTCTATGGGAGTGTTCGGCGGTGGCTACGTTCTAGACGCGAGTGCACACTGTGATGGAAAGAGTTACGGGAGTGTCGTTGCTCCCTGAAGCTAGGCGTTGCCTCCTGAATGTATGGGAACCGAATGATTATACTGCAGCACAGATCCGCTGGGCGGCCCTTGGTAACATGATAGCTAAGAGAGACATTGCACAGCTCTGCGGCTCCCAGAGGTCGCCCGCGGTCTTGGTATGGAAGGAGGGCATGGATTGGTGTATGTTTAGGGAGAAAACAGTGTTTTAGGCTAGGGGTAAGCCTAGGTAATGGAATAGGGTTTGGTCCCAGTGGAATGCATATCGTGGAAATATTTGCACTCCCCCACCAGATTTACCATCTGATGCTCCCTTGACCCCCTAAATGGCGTTCCACATATTGTCTGGTACTATGATTGCTGCTTTCTTTTCCCACTGCCCCCCTCCCTCCCGACATATTGTGAATGTATATTTTTACCTGACCACTAGAGTATTGCTCCCTGTTAGACACATGATCATCTGTATTGTATCCTAATGCCTTGACTGCTGTTGTTTTGTTTGATTTTAATAAAAGTTTATAAAAAAAAGAAAAAAAAATATTGAGCCTTCTGCCAACCACCATCATTCCAAATTCAATCCCACTGGCAGGGACATGGACCAGACCCAAAATAATGTTGTTATCTGCATTAAGCTACAAAATCACAGCATCAACTGTAAAGTCTATAAAATCAGGATCCCCGCTTGATCCGCACCACCACTGATATCTTAGTAAAGGGCGGTAACACCCTCCGGTCCACTCTAATAGACATTCTCAACCACCTCCTGGCATGTGGCAATATCTTCTCAGGATAAAGACACACCATAGTAAAACTTCTATTAAAAAATCCCACTGCCAATCCTCTCATGGTGGAAAACTTCAGACCTATTTCTCTACTCCCGGTAGCAAGAAAACTAAGGGAAAAACATGTCAAACTATCACCTTTCTGGTTTCTTGGAAACTCATGCCATTCTCCATCCTACCCAGACAGCCTGGAGCAGCACTGAGACCGCCCTGTTAGTAGCTACCGAGGAACTTTGGTCAATTCTCGACCAAGGCGGCTCAGCAGCCATTATAATGATAGGCCTAAGTGTAGCCTTCCACACTGTTTCACATCCAACCCTCATCCAGAGGATGATATAAGCTGGAATGTCAGGGAATGCCCTAAAACGACTAGAGGCCTTCCTGGACAATAGATGCTTCCAGATATGTGAAGAAACCCTCTTCTCAGCCATCCACCCTTTAAAATGTGGTGTCCCACAGGGCTACTTCCAAAGATCTACACTCTTTAACCTTTACATGCTCCCCCGGCAGAGATTGTGTGTCTACACGGCCTCGCCCTAGTGTTGTATACAGATCATCATGGCCCTCACACCAGAATCAGGGAGAACTTCCATCAACTTAACTCTTGTCTAAACCAGGCCACTGACTGTAGGTCCATTAGCAGCCTAAAACTCAGTGGTGATAAGATGGAAGTACTTGTGGCAGGTAACAGCCTTTCAAAGTGGACGGAACTGTCATGGCCAGAATACCTAGTAGAAATTCAAACGCCAGCCTAGGCAGTAAAAAGCTGGTTTTTTTTTAATTGATGATGGACTCACAATGGAAACACAGGCCAGAAAACTTGCTGGGTCCTGTTTTGTCACTCTGGGAATTCTCAGAAAATTCCTTAACCTCTTGAGCGCACATGACGAGGTCAGCTCGTCATGAGCCACGGCGCTCCGGTGCTCATGACGAGCAGACCTCGTCATGACCGCGCCCGTTAGATGGAATGCTCGCACGCTGGGCTGATTCCCCTGCTATGCTGAACGTTCCATTGGACCGGGCGCGGTCATGACGAGCTCAGCTCGTCCTGAGCACCGGAGCGCCATGGCTCATGACGAGCTGACCTCATTATAAGCATGGGGGCGCTGTACGCGTCCCCCACCCCCCACCACAGTGGGGGAATCCCGCCAGCGGCGAAGGGGTTATCATGCTACCACTCTCCACCAGAAGAATGGTCCTACAAGCACTAATTAGCTCATGTCTAGACTATGGAAACTCCCTTTATATAGGTAGTTCAAAATATGTGGAAAAAGATTTCAAGCAGTACAGAATGCTGCAGCCAGGATTCTAAATAAAATCCTCAAACATCAATCACCCGGCCTAGCACTAGCATTCTTGCGCTAGCTGCCGGTGCAGAAAAGTATTCAATTTAAGACACTGTGCATCGCCAATCGAACCATACATTGGAAAGGCCCACTCATTATTCAGAAACTAATCCCCCCCAACATTCTAAGGAGGCCTCTACAGTCTGGTGGTACCTAAGGTCAACAGAGCTGGGTGTGGCAGTAGATCTTTTGCGTACTTCGTCCCTAAACTGTGGAACGCTCTCCCCGCTGTCCCAAGATGGCAACAGTCTAAAGCCAGTTTAAAAACTCCTCAAAACTCAACTTTTTTAAGCCTGGCACTAGTCTGTAGTTCATTAGGTAATCTGGCTGTTGTTATCATCGCTAGGTTCAGGTAGCTTCTCGCTATACAAGTTCATCAGAATAGAATCCAAATCTTTTGATAATGGAAATAAATCCTACTCTTTCAAACAAGGTAGAAATTGACCCCATGTCCTAATCTCGTGGGTTATTAGTGACTTTCACATATAAGGTACATCTTCATCACTGTGTTTTTACTAGGGCTGGCAGCTAAAGGAGGTGTTTTCTTCCTTAGTGTCTGTAATCTTCAAGCTCTTTATATGGTGATGGAAAAATTGTGTCCTTTGTTTTTTCAGAAAAAATTAATGACGTTTCTGACAAGGTCAGAGAAATGTTGTGCTTTGGAGGGAGGTGACAGAATATCATTTTCTTTTTCCTGGAAATAATTGACCTAAGTGAGCCATGAAAAAGCAATAAATCTACGGTAACTTCAGATGGTTCAAAGATAACAAGCAGTAGTCTAAATTATCAGTTCTTTCTAGGTCGAGAATATTTATTTCTAAATTTAAAGTTGTTATTGTTATATTGAGGTGCTATTATTCATTCCCTTCATCACTGAATGATGCAGATTAGAAATTGACATTCACATTGCACAAGTAGTCTTCTATTTCGACTATTATTTTCAATTTATTTTTCCTTGTTTTACTGCTGCTATTCTTTAACATGATCTCAGGGAGCAAGAGTCATATGGTGGAGTTTGCACTATAAACTACAGAAAGATCTGGAGAAATGTTTACATTAATTAATTCCTATAACGTTTTAGTAATTTGCTTCTCTTAAAATAGCCTGGAAATAAATTTATGCACGCAGAAAAAAAGGGAAATAGCCGTAACTGAGGGGCATATTAACAAGGGCTTCATCTCTGCTTTTTTGGCTTTAAAAGCCAAAGAAGCGGAGATAAAAATATCTCCCTATCAACAGGGTGCTAACATGCAAAATCGTATGTTAGCACCCTTTTTCACTACGCTTCCCTTTGCATCTCTAATGAGTTGCAAAGTGGGCGTTCCAGAGCAAAATAATAGGAGAAATGTCGCTAAGTGACATTTCTCCTATTATCAAGCTTCACACTAACCCTGTTAGAGAAAAAAAAGCAGCGCTAACCACGATTAACGCTGCTTTTTGACGTCTGCTAATTTTCAGACATAGCCATGTAATCCAATAGGGGGTGGATTACATAGCTAAATCCACCATGGCTATCAACAAGGATATCCCGATACTTGTAGTTTTAGCGCTGCATTACCAGCGATAACCTCCCAAAATTCCGATATCACTGGATTTTTTATCGACTAGGCGGTTAGCGTTGTTAATAACGCGATAATCAGGCGATTTTATCCAGCGATAAAAAAATGAACGCTAAGCGCCCTTAGCGTTAATTTTCCCTGTTCCTTGTTAATATGCCCATGAGTAAGCTTCTATTTTCTACGTACTCTGAACTATGCTTCCTTAGTGGAAATGTTGTGAAATTACCAACACATCACTCAAAATTACATGTTTCCTACATAAAATGCCAGCTTTAGCATTGTGCACTATGTTTAGCACAAAATGAGTCCTCACATCCATTTTTGACCCAGAATAGCTATTTGTGTTAAAAAAATAGTACAAAATCATGCATGCAGCAAACAACAGCCGACCGTGTTCAGCTCGTTCACATTCTTCCCCTAATTTCCCAATTAGTTCTTAATCCCAAACAAAGTCTCACCCACAAAACATTTTGTAATGACGTTGTATTACAATTCTAACCTGTAATGCTGGAAATTGCACACAATTATACTGACATACATGAAATGTCGTGCCAGAAAACTATCACACTTCCTTTACATTTTTAACCAATTCAATGATTGCCTAATGTATTTTTATTTGGGCATCTATAAGCGATATCTACAGTTTATTTGACTACTCCTATCTAATCTAAAAGGTAAAAACCTTATCTGTAACAGTTACAGCTGTAAAACAGCCATATAATTCATATTCATTCATGATGGCATTTACATTTTGTTTCATCTACGCTGCCTCCTCAAGATTATGGAAAGTTTTGTGTTCAAGACAAAGGAATACAAATTTTGAAGGCAAGTCTTTGTCAAAATGACTTTAAAACTATGTCCTTAAATTTCCACACCAGTAAATTCAAAAACAAAGCAATGAAAGGAACACTAAGCAATTAAAAACACAAACGACAACTCTTTAGAAAACTGATCTCGATTACAGAGATTCTGAAGCCATGGTCGGTACCTGAATGCCCCCACCTTACATACAAATGTATTATGTAATTACATGGTAAACGTAAATTAATTACATTTTTTTCTCAATTGTGCGGTATAAAATTGACTTGTTTATCTTTAGTGCAATGCTCCAGAAAATGTGGGCCTGGCTTCTATAGTAATAGTTTTAAATAGAGTGATCCCTAATGCTTAGTTAGAGTTGTGCAAATTAATTTTCTTGTTTTTGTAGACCTCTGTCAGGTATCACTTTGAAACCATTTTTCCAGAAGTTGTTGAAGCAAAGAGCGACAATTTACTTTATTTCGTTTTTATGAATAGTTTGTTGATATGTCCCCCCCCCCTTCCATTGCCTGAAACATTTCTTATGTTGATGTCTGTTCACATCCAATTGCAGTTTTGGGTCAGTAAGCTCTTGTTTGATTAATGTCTGTTTAGCTAACATGTGGACATTTCCCTGTGAAAACTGGTGCACGCTTTACAAATAAAGAAAATAATCGTTCTAATGTTACTTTAGTATTGTGTGTATGTATATCATACTTTTATAGCGCAAGCCTATCCAAAAGGTAGCAGATCGCTGCCCGTGCTCGATTGTGTAAGAAATTGTGCATGTAGAAAACAAAATCAGGTTCATTTCCATTAAACAGGGTGTATATGGACACCGGCGATGGAGCTGTAATGTTATTGTTTTGTAGGTTACATGGGGTAACCAAGACAGACCCTTCTTATTGTTCAAGTAGACACATTAAGAGAAAATATCTTTTTCATGTTCTCTGCAATTTGCATTCCATGCACTTGCCTTTATTCGACCAAACCTCAGAAAATTAGCAGAATGCAAGTGTTATAGACCTGCTCCAGCATTTACCATTGGGTTTGGTATGAATACTTTCAATTAAAAAAGACCAATATAAACACTTTTATACAGGATTCAAGATACTGAAATGTCTATTCTTCATATGACTGGGTAATCTAATGCAGCAAAAATTTAAAGTCGCAATATGCACTCAGTTAAGAGAATTTTGTGAAAAACAGAAGGGTTTTGGCCTTGTAGATACATTGTTGATAACTTCATAGATGATTTGAACATGAGTGTGGGGAATTTGTTTTTGTTTTGCCATTGAGGGTGGTAGCTTGGTCGAATCAAATTTGCCATAGGAAGTTTACTCTTTAACAGTCAACTCCTACACTATCTAGTTTTGGAGATTAGTAACCACCTTTGCATTCAACATTGTTCTTGTGGGTGATTGTTTCTTTGGTCCTTTTTATCTTGTTTCTAGGAGTTGGTGTATAAAATACATTTCCTACGTTTGTTACATACAATCAGTTAGAGAAACCTCTTTAGCACACTGATCTTGTAAGATGAAAAACGCAACTTTTTGAGTTCTAGTTTGCTGCATACCACCTAAAAAGTACTTCATAAAATTCCATCTGACTGGAACTTTTGTGTTTAGTGGAATCCCTTCAAATGTAGCTAACTTCTGCCAGTTAACGGAAATGTTGCTGCCCAGAACTGTTTCAATCACTGGTCTTTCTTTGCTGCACTTGATACAATGTATTTTTCTAAATTTGTATGCCAAGGTTTATTGTATGTAGATTATTTTTTATAGGTTTATTGGTTGTAAAGTTCCTACACTTGGCGTTGAGAACAAATGTTTTTTATCATTGGAAAACACATTATCTGAGAATATCAATGGAGTCTACCCACACTAATGGGAATACATTTGTGAATCTGAAACTAAAGTATTCCTCAGATTTGACTATTGTAGCTATCACTATGCAGGTTTTCTCTTTTTTTCCTTAATATAATTTTTCACTGCACACAGTTTGATTCTGAAAGAAAGTCATAAACATGGACCTGCTGGTTTAATGTACGTGGGTGGAAATGTACTTCTTTCAGCAATTCACAGGTACGCCAAAAACTTTGAAAAAATTTTAAGTTTCAGGCCTATATCTTAAAAACTTTAGTAAATTCAGTTTTCTCCTGCAAAAGCATATACCTGTATATTTTCACATCTTCACTTACTTCTGCCCTTGACAGGAGGCATCTGTGACCTTTGCTAGGGTGTTAAGAGGTCAGAGAACAGTTTGCAAATGCCCATAAACATATGTAAGTAAATTATTAAATGAGTGCAAAACCAACTATTCTGAATTTGGAATTTGGAAAGTGGCTTTGCATCCTCAAATACAGCTATTTGCACATATGAGTCTGGATTAAATGCACAAATAACTTTGAGATTCGGGTTTCTAGATTGTGGCATGAATAATTTTTGTGTCTCACAGCAGATTCCCTGGCATAGATTTAGCAGTCTATTCAAAAATATTTTTCCAAAATGTTTACCTCCATGGTTAACAAAACCTGGGCTTATATCCGCATTTTCCAGTTTAATTGTAATTTGACACCATGCCAACCAATAAACTGGCAAACTCTTATAAAGGACATGAGACAGACTGGTACATTTTTTGAGAGCATGTGTTTTGGAGATTAGGAGTCATAGAGGTAATTGTAATTTGTCTCTGAAAAGTAGCAGGTAAAATCTGTATTGATTAGAGCATTGGCTGTCCTAATTTTCTGACAAAATTCTTTAATTTGGTTCTATCACAGATACCTTTATATTGCATCGCTGCCAGGGGAGGCGTTATTGTCCTTTGAGCCAAAGTTTAACCACACTAGCCACACTTCCTCACTTCCCCCATTGCTACGGTATTTTGTTTATACTTCACGAGAATACATTTCATAGCACTTTGTGCCAGTTTGCAAATGAATGCTATTGTGAAAATCTAAATGGCATTTCACTGATGATTTATAAAGCATACACCACAACCTGTTGCCTCTCTTAATTTTTAAGCAATTAAGAGTTATTATTGCCCATCTGAATAATACTCATTTTATTTATTCAGGAGCAGGAATGGCAAAATCAGCACAGCTACGGTCTCTGCAGTTAAGTTATTTTACCAGATATTTAAATAAATCACAGTGACACTTGTCTATTACTCATTGTTTGCTACTTAGTTTAAATAATGAAATAAAAAAATCCTTTCTCATCTGGATAAATGGTCCCACATCTTACAAAGTAGGAAAATAAATAGATATTAATCACATATTGTAAATTGGTCAAAGGGAACGTTAAGGAGACTTAGGAATGCATGCAGCTGACCTCAATATTAACGACAAAATATTTAGCAAAGACGAGAGAGATGCACCCTCAAATACTAAGTTTGAGTTGGATTTTCAAAAATCATCAACTCAACTATTATGCAAATAATCTCCACTGAATTAATTGCATGAGCTTTTTTTCCTTCGGAAATGTTGAGTGTAATATATTATTATTAGATGCATTAACAATCCAATACTTACATTTATATAAACATGATATTATATCATTACCAACGGTCATATTTTAGCATTTTGGAGTGGAACAGAAGTTTACAAAAAACTGTACCTTAACCTGCAGCCCATCAGAGACCTTAAGAATGTATTTGGCCACATAAAGTAATTTCCTAAAATGAGTAGATTTAAAAAAAAAAAATTCTTTAGCCGGAACCCTTGGCGCAGGAGGAGACAAATGAAGGCGGTCATTCATTTAAATAATTTAGCAGTGTTATCCAAAAGGTCACAAAAATGGAGGGCTATTTATGTAAACCAAATGTGTTTTTTATCAGGTTTTGGTAAATCTATTTAAAATGTTCAAACATTCTTCCATTGAATCTTCTTTTTTAAGTTCGCTCAACCAGGTTATTCCTGAAATATTATATTACTTGTATCTTACATTGAAGTAAGACATTTTTCAAATAGTGAATAATAACATAAACTAGTATAAATGAAAATAATCTGTGAAAATTTCATTAGAAGTCACAATTTCTATCTTTATAAAAATATGTACCTTGTTAAAAAATAAGTTGATTTTGCAGTCTTACCAGTATACATTGTGCATATCAGGTTGAAGAACACAATTTGAAATGACACGTGCCACAGTTCCATTCTTCTACGGACTGCACAGCATAGAGCCCTTGCAAAACTGAGCCTTCTCTAGCAGATGGCTGGGTATTCAGACCCCACCCCTCCCAGACCAGAGGTTGTGAGGTCATGGAATCTTTTTGTGGTCAGGTCTAGGCTGAAAATGTAGGGTGTCATTTCATACAGTTGTGTGCAGTCAGTCAGGTCAGGCCCATATTTGGTGATGGTGAGGCGTGAGCCTTATGAACAGGTTGGACTATGTGTGCACCTAAGACTGATTGTGTGTGTGAGATCTTGAAGACAATGATGGAGCAGAAGCAATTAGGCAAAAACAGAGAGTGGGAGACAACGTGCAAGAGAGCATAGGGTATTTTAAAAATTGTGTTTATTGAGTTGCTAGTTGCTTCAAAAAGTCACAAATAGATAGTAGAACCAACACTCCTCATTCTGTGGTGTTAAAAACACAAGATACACAAGGAAAATGTTAAAATGTTGGGAGAGCTATCTGCATCAGGGGGCAAACAAGTGGTACTTTTTGAATGAGTGAGGCATGAATCATGTGAATGACCCTGTCGGGGAAAATTGAATGTTTCTGCAAAGGTTTTGCAGCTCACGTATTCTGCTTGCCGATGTAATGGCTGACAAGAAAGAGGTCTTTCATGAAAAAAAGGTTGTGTCAGATGAGGTCATGTCTGAGGTGGTTTATGTATCAACCTTAGCAGGACCAAGATTGAGTTGCAACAGTCAGTGGGTACTTAACCAGAGGAAATAGATGCATTTTGCGTATGTGAAACCCATCTCTTTCAGCCAAGAGTAGGACTCCCTAGTCTGTTCTGATTGTCCGTAATAGCCATAAGAACAGTCATGCACACGGCCACCCTAAGCCCCAGCTGAGTCAGGTGAGGCATACAAATATTCACTGAGCATGAGATAAGGTTCATGTTGTTTAACTGTACACATTTGCAGAACATTTACTCTTGTCCTAGGGTCTAGTGGAGGATTACGTAGCAAACATTAGGACCTCCAGGTTCTCAGAGGATAGACCTAAATGTGTGCTGATTTCCTCCTCAGGAACTGTGTGTCAAATTGAGTGATAGTAGGTAGGGCAACAATGCTATCCTTTTCTCAATGGGTAGCTTCCCTCTGTGGGAGGCAGATGTGGGCCTATTAAAGGCAATAACATTGGTCCAAACATCTTATTTGGGAAGGCCTCTACAGTGAGTAAGTAGGATGAGCTCTCCCTGATCTTCTGAAGGACCATTGAAATGAGAGAAGTTAAAGAAAAGGCATACAAGAACATAGCTGTTCATTTGAACATAAGTACCTCCTGGGGAGCTAAGCCCATTGTCCTAGAAAGGCGTGAACTGGTCCCATCTTGTGTTCAGTTGTCTTTGGCTGGACAAACCCAGGCTTGAAAGATTGGGTCAAGATCTTACAGCAAAAGTTCCTATGTGCGTGTTGAGTAGAGATGCTGTTCCAAGCTGGCCACTGTGGTGATGATATTCGGTGCAGTCTATCAGACTAGGAGGAACGAACTTTAGCACCCATTCCCACAGACCACAGTCAGTGGCTAATGTGAGGTGACCAGTGTTCTGCTATTGGCGGTGTGGATCATCACTTCCTGCCAATGGTCCTGACAGTGTTGGAATGATTGCTTTTTTTATTTTTTTATTTTTTATTGAACATAGCAATGGATAATCAATGGTACAGAGCATCTTTTCATTTTTCATTTTCAATAATCATTTCAATAGTTAAAAAGGCTTGAGAAGAAAAAAAAAAAGAAATATATATATATATCAGACATGAGACACAAAGATTAGGAAGAGGCGAAGAAATTCATCAAGCACAGAAAGGGAATACAAACAACAATTGTATCAAGAAGGGTCTGTGCAAAATCCGCAATCTATAAAGTGACACTGCAAAAAAGTGCAAAAACCTGCAATAAAGTGCTACTGCAAGTGCAAAAAGCTATACTAAAGTGAAATCTAGAAAAGTGCTAGTGCAGTCGAATGTATAAACCCTTTCCTTATCTCCATCCTTCTTTATCAGCTCATCCCTCCTTTAATTGTTCCAAATCCCCAAAATACTTCCAATTCCTTTCAAACCTCCTAATAGAACCTACTCTGCCCGCGTATGCTTTTTCAAAGAGACAGGTTCTCCTCATCTTGTTGAACCATTTTATCAGTGATGGAATTTCCCTTGATTTCCAATTTTGTAGTATTAAAGAGCGAGCGACCGCACATGATATAAATATAATTATCTCTTCAGATTTGTTAAACCTACTCCTATCCTTGGTTATGCCAAACAAGGCCGCTTCTACCATAGGCGAAAATGATTTTCCAATGGCCAATTCAATTTCCGCAAATATCTCTTTCCAGAAAGATTCCAACATCGGGCAGGCAAAGAAGATATGCTACCATCCTCCCTGACCATGTGCTAGGCATCTAAAACACTTATTTTCTGTTCCAGGAAACATTCTTTCCATAGCCTCAGGCGTATAATAAGCTAGCCAACGGGACAAGAAGGCCATCCTCTTATAGTTGGCAGCGCGCAAAGATTTGTTTCCCAGTAAACAGAGAGCCTCCCAATCTTTCAAGGAGAAAAAGCACTGTGTCGAGAGACTTACTTTATTCAAATGTTTATCGATCAGTGGGGATTGACCCGAGCAGTGGAGCAATTTATACCACTGCCCTACCCCGCTGCTCTTCCTTCCGTAAAGGGTATTTAGTAAGTTATTAGGGGCATTCAACAGGCCACTTACATCCTTTTTAATAAAATAAATAATCTTTAGATATTCAAAAAAAGACCGTCGCCTTAGAATGTTCGTTCTAGTTATCACCTCTTGCCAGCTAATAACCCTATTTTGGACTAGCAAGTCTCTCAACTCCCAAAACCCACACAATTCCCATTTTTTAATCTTAGACAAACTTAATGGAACGCCTATTTTACTACATTCGGACAAACTTAGATACTGGGAACCATCAGAAACATGTTTTTTAAAAAGCAGCAGCAAGCGCGTTGTATATTCTTTCACCGTCTTATACCTCGATTTTTTAGGAAGCTTTGCGGTCTTTAAAAAAATTGGGATTTGGGAACCTGCTTCTTGTACCATTTTCTCCCCCAAAAAATTATCTCTTGTCTGATAAACCCTCAAAAGACCTGCCACTATATAAAAAAAAGCAGCTTCGTAATATGTCTTTAGGTGGGGTAACGCTAACCCTCCCTGATCTATTGAGAGTTGTACCGCCGGGAGCTTAATTCTAGGAGTTTTATTGCCCCAGATAAATCCTCTTAACATTGTTTCTAATTCTTTGACAAAAAGACAAATTAATTTTTATCGGTACATTAGTAAACAAAAATATAAGTAGACGCAGAACTGACATTTTAACCATTGACACCCTACCAATCACTGACAATGGGAGCAAAAACCATTTATCTAACAGGTGCTTGATTTTATTTTTCATTCTGATGTAGTTCCGGTCAAAAAGCCTATCATACTCTGCAGTTACAAAAATACCCAGATATCTTATTGGGTCTCTTCTTGCAGCTTGGACTTGCAAGAAACTATGGAGAAACCCTATATCTGTATTTAAAGCAAGGACTTCAGTTTTTTTAGCATTTATCTTATATCCCCCCGATCTTTTCATAAGCTTTAAACTCTTTCAATAAATTCTCAACTACCTTCTTTTCGGGGGCTAGATAAAGGATAATGTCATCTGCAAATAATTTTAGTTTAGACATGCCGATGATAGGGGGCAAAATAGCCGCTTATCCCTAATCCTTGCCACCAAGGGCTCAATAAAAAAGGTAAAAAGCAAGGGAGATAGGGGACAGCCCTGCCTAGTGCCCCTGGTTACATTAATCCTCCCGGCCTGTTTCGCATTAATTATTACCTGAGCAGATGCTCCAGTATATATATTATGTAGCATCTTAACTATTTGCGCCGGGAATCCAAATTGGCCGAGAGAATAGTATAGGGCTTCCCAATTCACCAAGTCGAATGCCTTTTCGGCATCGACCATTAAAATGCAAGCTGGCACCAAATTGGCATTCAGATAGTCCAATGCCTGAATTAGATATTCCGTATTTGTGGCCATATAGCGTCCTGCAATAAACCCAGTCTGATCATGATGGATTACTTCCTGGGCTGCCAGAACAAATGTTTCTGCCCATATCTTCATGAAAATTTTGTAGTCTGAGTTCAAAAGCCTGATTGGCCTGTATGAATTTACATCATCCTTATTTTTATCTTTTTTTATAAAGCATATAATTGTTGATTCTTTGAAAACCCCAGGAACGTGGCCACATAACTTAATATGATTAAATAATTTTTTTAGGGGTTGTTCTAATTCTGCAAGAAATACCTTATAAAATTTAATAGGGTACCCGTCCTGGCCACAGGCCTTGGCCCCAGCAGTTGCCTTGACGCTTTTACGAATTTCTGAAACAGTTAATTCACTGCCTATTTGAGTCTTCCGAAGTTCTGAGATTTTAGGAATCTCTATATTCGCGAAATACTCGTGAATCCTTTCTTCCTCTACCTGATAGTTTGTGGAATAAATTCTCTTAAAGTGGTCCAGGAAAATCCCGGAGATCTTCTCACTTTCTACCTCTTCAATCCCACTCAGAGGGTCCTGAATTTTCACTATATGTGAAGATTCCTGTTTTTTCTTGCAGAGTTGGCAAGTAATTTCCCAACCAACTGACTGTCTTCGTAAATTTTCTGCTGGAAAGTTTTCGAACTATTTATTTCTTCGAGAACAAAAAAATCCCTTAAACATGCTTTTGCTTGTTCCAATTGATTTGGCTGAAACTGAAGCTGTAATACATACTGCTCCTCGACAGCAGATTGTAATTTAGCTATTTTTAGCTTCCTCTCCTTCGCCTGGGCGCTTGTGAAAGCAATTATCTTGCCCCGTGCTGCTGCTTTAAACCCGCCCCAGACTGAGAAGGGTTCAGCTGAATCTTCATTTATTTCAAAATATTCCACAATCCATGATCTAAATCCTGATACCCAGGTTTGATCTTGAAGCAAAGTACGATCCAGCTGCCATCTTGGGCGCTCCATATCGACCCCTCCCAAAACAAGATCTAATTCGATTCTGCCATGATCGGAAAAAGGATTGCATCCAATCTGATTTTTTGAGATCTGCAGAGATCTTGATATCAAGAAAAAATCTATTCTGGATGCAGTCCGAAATCGATGAGAATAACATGTAAACAGCTCCCTCTCTACATCCCTGGAGCGCCAAGGATCCCGTAGTTGGTATGCACATACGAATGCTTCGAGAGAGCCTTTAGTTCTGGGCTTCAACTGTTTTTTATTTTTATTTGAAGTGTCCCTTTTCAGATCTTGGATAAAATTAAAATCCCCTCCACAAATAATCTGTCCTGGGACACCTCTTAAAGCCTCATGAATTTCTTTCAGAGCAGAAACATCATCAAGAATAGGGCCGTAATAGTTCACAAAATTTAGAGCTTTCTCATGAAGTTTAACTGAAACCCAAAGCCACCTCCCTTTGGAGTCCCTTTTGATCTGGATAAACTCCCAGGGTAGATTCCTAGAGAAATAAATTGCTACCCCTCTCTGGGCAACCCCTGCAGATGAAAAAACACCTTGACTAAAATATCTCGGAATAAGCAAATTAGGGTCGTTCGTTTTCAGATGTGTCTCTTGAAAGTAGACCACTGGAGGATTCAGTGAGATTACCCACTTCAAGAGAGCCCCATACTTTTGTTTGTTCAACATACCATTAGCATTAATTGACAGGATCTTACATACATCAAGATTCATCTTGAGAGAAATTTCTTGTCCTTGTTGAGTACCTAATGCTAAAAAAACAACTGTTACATCCATTACCTATGTACCTTTTTACTGCATTTCCCTCCCCCTTGGCCCACCCACCCCAGGAATGTGGTAACACCCTGAACTTCCACGCAGACCACATTCCTCCCTCCCTTCCTTCTCAACTGGGTGTCTTCTTCCTACACCCTTAGGAATGATTGCTGTAAGATCCAGCTTGTTTATGTATAGTGACAAACCTTTCTTGTCACACAAGTTACTGGTGCTGAGTGCCCTGCAATGCATTCCCACCCACACTTGGTAGAGTTGTTGTGGAACATGAGCTGTGAATATGGCAGATGGCAAGGGATTGGGAGCTTATGCTGGACATCTTAGGTTTGGAAAAAAGGATGGCTGTAAGGGGTTGGGCTTAAGCTTATCGACATGCAATTTTCCCAGTGGTTCACCAGAGAAAATTGAAATTAACGCATATGGAGCTTGGCCTGGAGAACCTTCTCTATTCATGCAGTTTGAGTACCCTCTGAAACCACCAGGCTAGCACGGTCTCTTTGTTCAGAGTGACGACTTCTGGCTGGAAGAGGAAAAGTCTTTACCAATGAGAGTCCAAGTTTGGCCCTATGAACTGCATCCTCTTAGATGGCACTAAATAATTAAGTTGCTCATTGAGCATCAACTAGTGTATTTGGTTCTGAGCTTCATGGCAACACCAGACTATGCTTCCTCCTTAATGGTGACCAGATTAGGTAGTCCTCTAGATATGGATAGCAGAAAAGCTGCTACTGTAGCGAGTATCTTGCTAAAGGGGTGACTTTGAGACTGAAGGGCAGTATATTGTAGTGTTATTTTTACCACTCCACCAACTCTCTCTCGCTCCTTTGGTCCATAGGATGCAAGTAAAGCTGTTAAAGGCTAATCAGGAGCAGTCAATGTATTTCATGCACTTGCATCAGGTCTCCCACTTTTGTAGGTAAAGTGCATGTGCCTTCAATGATTGCTGGTGTGTGCCTGTGATGAGGACATGCACCTGTACGCTGTTCCTGTTTTGACATGTTATTTTCATTTGTTACAAACGGCATACACATTTCACCATGTACTCTTGCAACACTCGTGGGCAAGAACACACCTTTTGAGTAGATGCTCACAATGCATCAATTTCCACAAAGAAAACAGATTATCAAGTAATTGGAGCTCAAGGTGGACTCCTACATTTCTGCTTTCTACATTCTGATATGGGGTCACCCATAGAGTGGTGCTTCTTTATGCACCAAATGAAATTTAAGGTGGGATGGACATTTATATCCAATAGATGTTCAAGAGGCAAGATACTTTTGATCACTGAAATAGCACAAAAGAATTGCTAATAACAGAGTTGTGAAAAACAACTCACTGTTAATCAAGCACTGGCTATAGTGAATAGAAACCAAAGGTGATCAAGGCAGAGAGATTGTGAGCTACAAATAATACACAACTAATAAAAATATTGAATAAAATGGGAAGGATTTTAAGATGTGCATATCCATATTGACAACTTTATTATGAGACCAATGAGCTTAGGAACTAAGCTTATCAGGGCTTTCCTGAAGAGATACTCTGAGCCCAGAAAATTTGTGAGGTTTTCTAAATTATCTGCTCATCCTCATCTGAGGAGTTCTTCCAGATTCTAAATAAAGCTCATGATGATTATATGTAACACCAGCAAAAACGTGGAATCACTAAAAATACTACTAGGACAAAAAAAACTGTATAATTTGTAAAAAAAAATTCATTAAGATGAAGCTTGAGACTTATTATTTGTGATCGGTTATCCTTGAAAAGATTATTTGCAATTTGTTTAAATGCTGTGTGCATATATAATGCTCATTACAAGAAAGTTTCTGGACCTTCTACGTAATGGAGTTTGGCTTGAAAGAGAAACTAGAATAGCTCACAGTGATATATTTCTTATGGAGAAATATTTAGTTTAGTAATTACAGAGACCCATATTGTTTGTGATGTGTCCTCTTTTGGGTTAGTTAACAACTAAAAACTAGGGTAAATTTACGATTTGGTTCGCATTGTCGAATGCCCTAGTCATATTATAAATATTTGACTTCAAGTCTTGATTATATAAAAGCTGTTTTGAACAATTTGTTTTCTGAACGTAAAGCACCAGCCCTCTGGGAGTGGTAATTAGCCTGAAAAGACTTTCAGCAGTATTTCCAAGCACACTAAAACTGACATGTTACTTTCTCCTAAAGAAGGACAGAAACATAAAAACATACATATATATATAGAAATACAAATATGTCTATATTTGGCTGTCCCACTGGACATGATAGTTTAATGTAAGGAATTAAAGGGACAACATACAAGTGGGAACACATACTAAAATTTAAAAGGGAAGAACTCAGGCATTACATGGAGCATGCCCAAAAATACATCAGTTATATATTAAGGCACCCTCAGATACTAATGAGAGCATAAGATTGATTTAGATTGCAAAGAGTTGATGATGTTTTGATCCCTTAAACATATTATTGGGATCATCTTCAGGACTAGACAATTAGTGCCTGAGACAGATACCAGTTAGAGTCTGAAACAAGAAGGTGAAAAGAAGGGGGAGGAACTAAAGATACGTGGTCATTGACTACTGGTGAATAGTAGAGTTTGATGAGCTCAGCAGTATTCAATATTCAACATGCACTGAATGTGAGGTATGCTTAGAATATGGTAAACTCATTTCTTAGACGGTTGTGTGTTCAGAGTATTATAGCGTGAGATGTCACAAACATGCAGTAGCATTCGCTGCCACTATGTCCACCAGTAATTATAGATTAAGTTAAAGAACACAAGCACAAGTCTTGTAAAATTATTGGAATTCGTGATTTTAACAATTAGTGACTGAATTTAGTGGTAGATTTAATTAGCTTGTTTACCATAGGTCCTTATATGAGCGGAGGCCGTGGCTCAATTCAAGAGAAGAAGGATTCTGGCTGGTGTGAAGCAGTTGTGGCGATAAATGTATCACAAGTATTTTTGAAATTGGAAGCCCTGTGAGGATATGTTAAGCAGATTAATGAGCGCTTGTGAATTTGTGCATTGGAGACCACAGTATGGGGAAGACAAGGGGATTCAAACCGTTGTAGCAAAATTGGAGCGATCAGGAAATGGACGAAATTTCCATGGTCCAAACTATAAAACAATGCTCCAGCTAAGAGAGCTTAACACTTCAAAAATTAGTGAGGGATGTTATAAAAACAGATAGCCACCAGATTGAGAAATGGCCCTGCGTTTGCTGTGATTCTTACCGTAATCGTTGTGAGGGAGCGGCCTTCAAGGGAATGACAGCGTTCAGCCACTGTGAACAGCGGGAAGGGAAATGCAAGAGTTGATTTAAGGCAAGAGAGTTCGGGAGAGACTAACGTGATGACACAGTAGCAATGTGTCCAATTAATGTGCTTCGAAACAGATGAAAAGCTGCGGCCATATTGGTATATTCAGAGAGCAGTGGAAAGAGAAAATGATAGACACATATTATTTAAAGATTTGCTAGCAATATTAGGTTTGTAACAATTATGAAATATACATTGATGTGCACAAAAACAAGCAAAACACTGTGGCCACAACTGAGCAACAAATCAAGAGAGTTGCTGTGTGGCTGTTATAGAAAAAGCTTATTGTGGTCAAAGTTGAGAGCAAAAGAATAAAAGTGTATCAACCATAAAATACAAACAAGCATTTAACGTTTGGAGCGGCGTCAATACAACATATCATTTGGCGATGTTACATTTTGTAATGATAATGTGAGCCGATTGAGACATAAAGATTTAGGCTTAGGTCACTTTCATGATTTCAAGGCATAGTGTGTTGAGGTTTGTATTCATACATATAAATAGGTTGAAGTGCTTCAGTGTTGTTCTTGGAAGTTCATTAGAGACTATATGAGAGTGGTCCAGTCCTCCATCTGGTTCAGATATGTGTAAAAGGTCTTGGTGCGTAGAATCCATTTAAGTTCCTCCTCATTAAAGATTTGCTTGATGTCTGCACCTCATAGTTGTGGTTTCACCACAGTGATGACTTGCCAGCAGATGTCGCCTTCTGTGTGTTCCTTTAGAGAGAAATGCTCCACAAGCTGGGCATGTGTAACCTTGCAGTGTAGGCGGCTTCGATGTTGACAGATGCAAATTCTTACTGTTTGAGTAGTTTGGCCAATCTAGATCATGTTGCACGGACACAGAATGGCATAAATCACATTGAAGTGTTACAATTAGAAAAGTATTCTAGAGAAATTCTGATGGCATCAAACACAATTTCCTTGCTTTCAATATTAAACTTACCTGGAAGACAGTTGCTACATTTGGAGGGGTCAGTTAGAGGGGGAAGGGCCCAGTAATCATTAAGTGTCTGTGTTGTTCTTTTCAAGCCATGACCAGATGTTCTCTGATGCTCTCATTTTTGCGAAATCTAAAAAGGGGGTGTTCCAGATTGAAATCACCAACTTTTGTGTAGGCCAGTGCTTTAGGATGCTTTTCTTCACTTTATTGGATATGAGTGAAAAAGTTGTTACACATACTAAGCGGTTAAGGGTGTCTTTTTTGGTTTTTGGTGTAAGGAGGCTATCTTGTGGGCAGTACCAGGCTCTCATGATTGGTCTACAAATTAGTTTATGAGGATATCCTCTGGCTAGTACTTTGTCCACCACAAGGTTGGCTTCATGAAAATAGTCCTCTTCAAATGAACAGTTTCTCCTAATTTGCAGAAATTGTGAGAATGGGAGTGAATCCTGTCAAGGGCAGGGATGGTGGCTGCCATAAAGTAGCAAAGTGTTTCTGTGGGTTTCCTATAGAGTGAAGTAATAGTTCTCCTGCTATGTGTCTTATCATTAAATCTAGAAATGCGATCTCCGTTTTGCTGTGTGTTAGTGTGAATTTTAGCCCATTGCTGTTAATATTGAGCAATTCTAAGAAGTCCATTAATGATCCCTGGTTGCCATGCCAAATCAGAAAAATGTCGTCGATATAGCGTTTCCGGGTACATATATTTTCTTGGTACAGGTTAGTGGGGGTCAGTATTTTGGTGGTGTCAAGGTTGTCCATGAATAGTTTCACAAAGTGTGGAGCAAAAACAGCTCCCATTGAGGTACCAGCCAGCGTATCACTAGTTGAACAACTAGAAAGGTGTAGAAAGAAACTGGTCAGACTACAATTAATGAGTCATATGCTAACAGAATACCTCAAGGCAGAAGTCATCCCGGTTGGCCTGCAGGGTAGGAATATGTCTGGTGGCTTCACTGACAACAAGAAATACCTGAATAATTTTAGTTACATTGACACTACCTGCTCCAGGCACTGGATTGTGCTTGGGAGAGATACAGCTGTTGAACAGGTTCAGAAATTAACAAAAGAAATTAATGACCATGAAAAGCAAATAAAAGAAACAAGTTCCATTACGGTCTGCAAGAAACTCCAGGTTCAGAAGACCGTGAACGAATTCCATAAGATTAAAGTGTATAAAAAAACGACTAAGGTGAAGAAAGACATTCAATCCTACACAACAGAGAAAACATACCCTTATCTAAACAACTACTTTTACACTAACAGAACATATACTAACCCCAACTTTGGACGGACCTGGGGTAGATATAAAAGGAAACACCATAGTAGGTTTTTCAGACACATCAGGAGACTTATCGGGCAACTCTGACCAAAGTGAAGGTCCCAGTTCATCCACCAACACATGCAGCCAGGCTTTCTTAGGGAGAGGCCAGGTTCAACCCACCACACTGGGCAAAGTACGACAACAACGATGGTACAATACACCAGGAGATCGCCAGACACAGTAGAAATACTATCAGTGGTAAAATCCACTAACAACATCAACACCATGGAAACAATACAAACTGTACCCATTTTCAACTTGTCTACACATCTTCTTTCTGAAGATGAGGTATCTCTACTGAGTAAAGGTCTCTCATTCGTCCCCACACTTCGTCCCAATGTTTTGGAACTGCAGAAAGAGCTATTATGCCTTTTTTGCAAAATTCGGTTAGAATTCTTTTTCCAGAGAAGCCCAAGCATCCCGAGTAATGCTAACACTACATTACACCCTCATCTATCTTCTCTACCATACATGGATGCCTCCCCCAAGAGATACATACCTATGAGAAATATGTTCTCAAAGAAATAAACAGACTTGAACACACACCCACCTTTATTCCCTACAAGCTAACACTACTAGAAAAAAAGGCCCTAACCAGCCTAAAAGCAAACCTGACCATGGTTATAAAACTGGCCGACAAAAGCAGAGGAATTTTGATCCAGGATATTGATCCTTATAAAGCAGAAATATTAGGACATCTGTCCAACACAAATCATTATCAAAAACTGGCTACAGACACTACACATGAAATCTGAAACATTTTTCTAAATATCACGGAACAAGGCAACTAACTCAAAATGAATTCTTGTTCCTTAACGCCAAATCACCCAGAACACCTGCCATTCACACACTTCCCAAACTCCATAAGAATACTGAGAGTCCCATGGACGTCCAATTATTTCTGGATGTCGATCTATTTTGGAACCCCTTGGACAGTATGTTGTCTTCTTCATAAAAGACTTTGGGGCATATTAACAACGGCCAGCGATAATTATCGCTGGCCGTGCATAGCGATAATTATATTATCGCAGGCTATCTCTGGTATTTATCACCCTGGTAGCTCGTTATTAACAATGCGTTACTCCAGGGCGATAAAAATTCCAGAGATAGCGAGGTTATCGCCCTTTTGCAGGGAACATCGCTGGTTTCCCAGCGATGTTCCCTGCAAAAGGGCAATAACCTTGCTGATACGACCCACAGCATAATCCACCCTCATGTTAGGGATGGCTAAGTCAGGATTTTAGCAGACGTTAGGTTTTAGCAAAAATGTCCGTTTACGCCAAAATCTAATGTTTGCTAAAATCATGTGGGCTGCCTTGTAAATATTGCGATGTAAACATCAGCGATATTAGCAAGGTAATCCATCTTGGTTACGCCCAGTAACGGGAGGCGTTTGGAAAAAGGGTGCTAACATGCGATTATGCATGTTGGCACCCTCTTGTAAATAGGGCGCTGGTTTTATCTCTGCTTTTTTGGCTTTGTAAGCCACAAAAGCGGAGATAAAGCCCTTGTAAATATGCCCCTTGGAACCAAAGACTCGCTGTTATGTCAGGGACTTTGTGGTGCAAGAGAACTTATCACCGTATGCACTTTAAAGTTCAAAGATAATTAGATTATACTGATCAATCTGGGACACACCAAACACAATAAATAGGTTTAGGCTTTATATATCCATTGATTGCTGCATGGAATAAAAGGCTGTTGTACAATGAATATAAAGGACAAAAGAGAATAATAACAAAGTAACACAACATGTGATGTGGCAGTGCAACATATATATATATATATATATATATATATAAATCCAACATGTAACTGTTATCAAACTTAAAGAATAAAAAAACATTACTGAAATTATCGGTCCAGTCGTTACATATACGTTTCAGCTAGATCCTCTGTTTTTATTCACAATGCCTTCAACTAGACCATATATATTTATCTATCTATCTATATAACCAGTCCTGGCAACAGCAAATGACAGACGCTGACTCTGTGAGAATTTAACAAAACAAATGTAATCCAACAACTGCACTGCCACATCACATGATGCGTTACTTTGTTATTATTATTTTTGGTCCTTTTTATTCATTGTACAACAGCCTTATATTCCATGCAGCAATCAATGAATATATAAAGCCTTGAACCTATTTATTGTGTTGGTGTTTGGTGTGTTCCAGATTGATCAGTATAATCTAATTATCTTTGAAGTGCATAAAGCGATCAGCTCTCTTGCGACACAAAGCAATTGCCACACCCGACAGAACCTATTGGAGCAATCTCAATCTTACCCAGAATCTGAGGGACACTGGGTTACCCTATTATATTGCATGTTATGTCAGGGAAAGCATGGATCTTAAAAAACAAGTCGAACATCACCATTTTAACCAAGACACAGATATTCTCTGCACCTTGGACGTAGAATCACTCTACACTAATATTCCCCAAAAGGAAGGTTTGGCAGTCATTGAGAATACACTCAACTGTAGAACACACCCACACGCGGTCCCTACTTTTTTATTCTACATTTACTAACCATATTCCTAACTCGTAATTTTTCTTCTTCAATGACCAATTTTACCAACAGATCAAGGATACATCAAATGGAGCGGGTTTGCCACAAATTTTGCAATACTATACATGGACAACCTTAACAACACCAAAATACTGACCCCCACTAACCCGTACCTAGAAAATATATGTACCTGGAAATGCTATACTAACAATATTTTTCTGATTTGGCATGGCAACCAGGGATCATTGATGGACTTCTTAGAATTGCTCAATATTAACAACAATGGGCTAAAATTCACACTAACACACAGCAGGACGGAGATCGCATTTCTAGATTTAGTGATAGGATTCATAGAGGAAGAATGCCCCATTTTTGCATTTTGCAAAAATAAGACCATCTGGTCAGGGCTTGCCTCTGCCAAAAAACCAACACAGACACTTAATGATCCCCGGGCCCGACCCCCTCTAACTGGCCACTCCAAATGTGGCAACTGGGTTGCATGCCAGTTTACTTTTGAAAGCAAAGAATTTGTGTTTGATGCCATCAGGATTTCTCTAGAACACTTTTCTAATTGTAACACTCTCCGTGTGATTTATGCCATTCTGCGTCCATGCAGCAAGATCTACATTAGCCAAATTACTCAAAAAGTAAGAATTTGCATCTCTCAACATCAAATGCCCCGCTCTTGGATCATTTCTCTCTTAAGGGACACACAGAAGACGACATCCGCTGGCATGTCATCAGTGTGGTTAAACCACCACCAAGAGCTGTAGACATCAAGAACCTATACACAAGTCTAAACCGAATGGAGATCTGGACCACTCTCATATAGTTCCTAATTAAATTCCAAGAACAATACTGAACCACTGCAACCTATTCATATATAGGAATACAAATCTCTGCACAGTATACCTTGAAATCATGAATGTGACCCAATCCTAAATAGTTGTATCAGTCGGCTCACTTTATCATTACAAAATTTCGCATCACCAAATGATATGTTGTATTGACGCCGCTCCAAATGTTACATGCTTGTTTGTTTTTTACAGTTGATACATTTTTATTCTTTCGCTCTCTAGTTTGACCATGATAAGGTTTGTCTATATATCCACACAGCAACTCTCTTGATTTTTTTGCTTGATTGTGGTCACAGCATTTTGCTTTTGTTTGTGCAGATCAATGTACATTTCATAATTGTTACAAATTTAATATTGCTAGCAAATCTTTAAATAACATGTTTTCTCTTTCAACTGCTCTCTGAATACTCTGTTCCAATATGGCCACAGCTTTTCATCCGTTTCTGAGCACATTAATTAGATGTAACGCTACTGTGTTATCACGTTAGTCTCACCAGAACTCTCTCACCTTAAATTAACTCTTGCAATAAATACCCTTCCTTCTGTTCAAGGCAGCTGAACGCCGTCACTCCTCTTGAAGTCCGCTCGCTCATATCGATCATAATAAGAATCACCGTGCACCCAGGCCCATTTCTCAACCTAATTGCTATCTGTTTTTATAACGCCCCTCACTTATTTTTGCAGCGGTAGGCTCCATTCCCTGGAGCATTTGTTTTTTGTTTGTACCATGGAAATGTTGTCCGTTCCCTGATCACTCCAATTTTGCCACAAGCATATGTATCCCCTTGCCTTCCCCAGTATTTTGCCTCCAATGCGCAAATTTCCCAGCGCTCGTTAATCCGCTTAACTTATCCCCACAGTACTTCCAATTTCCAAAATACTTGTGATACATTGATCGTAACGGCAAGGTGGATCTCCTCCTTTACCACAACTGCTTAGCACCAACCAGAATCCTTCTCCTCTTGAATTGAGCCATTACCTCCGCTCATATAAGGGCCTGTGGTAAAAAAGCTAATTAAGTCTACTACAATATTTCAGTCACTAATTGTTAAAATCACAAATTCCCACAATTTTACAAGACTTGTGCACGTTTTATTGAACTTAATTGATAATTACTGGTGGACACGGTCACAGCGAACATCACTGCTTGTTTGTACCAACTCACGTTATAATACTCTGAACACACAACTGTCTAAGAAATACGTTTAGCATCTTCTAAGCATGCCTTACATTCAGTGCATGCTGAATATTGAATACTACTGAGCTCATCGAACTCTACTATTCACCAGTAATTAAAAATCAGGTATCTTTCCCTCTCTCTAATATATTCCCATTGTATGTCCTCTTTTCCTTCCCTCCCCCTTCTTTCCACCTTCTTGCTTCAGACTCTAATAGGCATCTGTCTCAGGCACCAATTGTCTAGTCCTGAAGATGATCCCAATAATGTGTTAAAGTTATTGAAACGTCTTTGACTTTTTGCACTCTAACACAAACTTATACTCTCATTAGTATGTGCAAGGGTGCCTTAGTGTATCTTTTGCTGGCCTAACTGATGTATTTTTGTCCCTGCTCCATGTAAAGCCTGAGTTCTTCCCTTTTCAATGTTGTACATGTTCCCACTTGTATGTTGTTCCTTACATTTCTTACATTAAACAATCATGTACAGTAGGACAGCCAAATATAGACATTGTATTTCTACATAAATACTTTTTCAACATTGTTTCCTTGTTAGGGACTGTTGTTCCTGCAACATATTCTACACCCAAGGTCCCTGACCACCATTTGGGCTCCCTTGTTTTTGTAAAACACCCCTCTTGATTGAAAGCACAGTATTTGAGCAAATCCTCTTTGTTGATTAAACTAACTAAAGTATATGTAAGATTTGAAAAGGCATTTCTCAGTTATGTTCGTGTTTATTCAAATAGCCTATTTTATAATTAAGTTTAAGATATATATTTCACCCCACTCTATAGGAAACAATTACATCATAAACAAACAATACTTATACGAGCTACAGTACATTCTGGCTTTGTCCTTGTCGGGAAGTAACAACCAGCTACTCAGACCATCGGACAAGAAGCAGAACCATGCTTGTGAAGCGAAAGCTAACCCTATGGTATTCGGCCTAGAAATACCTAAAAGAGAGGAGAGATAATGAGTGGTTACAGAGAGAACAATATTAACCTACTTGTCTTTCGTAAAGTGATTATTTATTATGCATAGGATGAAAAATATAAATTTTAGTTAAAAATGCAGAGGCTAACATTAATGCAAGTTCAATGCCTAGTGATAATATTTTCAGTAGAATTTGTGAAATTGACTGTCTTCAGGCTAGAGGCACTGGACCAACCAGCAACCTTTAAGGTGTCCCGTAAACTGCAGCCTAGGATGATGGTGTGCACTAAATGTTCCAGGTACATGCAACACATGGTGAGTGCCAAAATTGCCACTGACACCACTTTCTGCTCAGTTCTCTCATCATAGACTTAAAAGCAGCATATGACACACAAGTTTTGGAAGTTTGGGAAGGAGGCAAAAAAAATCAAATAACAGGTTTTCTGTTGCTCCAGGATAGGAAATAAACAGACGTCGTTTAATAAGCAAAGCACTGGTACCTACCGTATGCCCGCCCTTAAGCTGATGCTGATCTGGGAAAACATACCACCTAATTTTGGTGCACCGAATGTAACTAGGTTATCACCTTACAATCCCCTTCACGGCTCCCACGGTTGGTGAACAGGTAGTCGACTAACCCCACTTCCACACAAACTTCCCAGTATTTATGTTCACAGGAGCCTTGCAAAATCCTGGCATGCCAACTGTGACGGCCACCATGTTGGTTGCCAAGTGTAGCAGTGTCCTTTTATAGGGAATAGCCTGGCTTAGCTGCCCTACCCTTCAACCTGTAGAAATAGTGGGACACTCCCCAAGGGTGCAGCCCTCTTTTAAAAGATGACTAGGATTGGAACAATTCAACAAAGGCGATGGGCTTCAACCCACCATGCAGCTACATACAGATAGGAACTGAGATCTGAGGCTGGGAGATACAGGCAATGCTGGTGGAATATATTTGACCGGTTTCTCTCCACCTCTTCAGTCAAGTGGATGACAAGTAGAGCAGGAGCTATAATATTGGCAAGGTTGTTTGGGTGATGAGATGCATGCAGCCCTGGTGTGATATTCATCATCAGTTTTTCTCCTCCTCCTCTTCATGCCCTCGGCCACTGGAGGATCTTTAAACGGTAACCTCTCCCCATCAGGACTCTGTGAATAAAGACTGAAATGCCTGTGATTAAAGTCTAAACTACCTTGAACTACTGGAGAAGATATTATGGATGTTCTTTGTTTATGTTTTTTTACTTAACAGAGAGAGAGAGGATATTGACTTATACACAAGACTATAAAATGTATAAATCCAACATCTAGCCTTAAAAATGTATATTCTAAGAACAACGAATCTCAAAGCTGTTCCTGCACGGGCATCATTTGCCAGGGATAACCTGACACACCCTCAGGAGTAAACTACCCATTATCAATATCCAATGCAGAAGTATTGGATACCAAGAGGATGGAAATAGGAAAAAGAGAGATGTGTCAGCTTCAGATACAGCTTCTCAAGGTCCAGTGAACCAGTCAGAGTCCAAGAAGGCAACACAGACAGAACAAAATGATCCCCCCACGGGATGCTTTAAGTACTTTTAAGTAGATGAGAGATAAAGTCCATTCTTCTCACTGGAAGACCATTAAACAAGAGATGACTAATGGAGACAGCCAGTGGATAGAAGGTATTGGATCAGTAGAACTTGCTCTTAGTGATGAGGAACATCATAAAATTGACTATGGCTGTGAGAGGTGCTAAAAAGGGGGCTAAACCGACCACTTGCCACTAACCACTGACCCCAGCATGACCAAACGGATCTTTGGCACCTAGGAATTCTAGGGTTTCAGGCTTTTTATTTTGTTGTTGTTGTTCAGTTGATTTTAATTTTCATATAAAATAGGCAAAATAAGTAGCAACAGTATACCATACACTCCTGTTACAATACATTTGGAAGGGGGGAAAAGTATTGATTAGCAGTCTTAAACAAGTGGGGAGCTGATGGGATACATCAAGATCTGCATTCAGAGTGCAATAAAGGTGTTGCAAGGGTGTACTATGAGGCCTGGTCCAACAGGTGTGTAACATGGCGGACTGAGTGGCTCATAGGAGAAGAGAGATAAGAATATAGGGAAAGCTAGATTTAAGAGGGTGAAAGAGAGACAGGCACGGGGAGGATGGAGAGGAAAGGAGGCTACACTGGGTTGGGCTCACACTTAACCCTGGGGGTACCATCATACAGGTGTGTGCGCCCAATTAGAGGGGATAGAGACCTTTCCTTATTAATCCTAAAAGTGGGGTTCATTTGGGTACTGTGGAGGTGTGAAATTTGGAGCATAGTATATTTTCTGGTCCTTGGACTGAGCATAGTAGCTTCCACCATTTGTCAAAGGAGGTTTGGGGATGGTTTGTTCCAATCTGCGAGTATGTATAGACTTAGTCCCCAATGAAATTAGCAGGTCCACTAGTAATGCAGTATTTCCAGTAATTTCAGAGGAAGGGGGATTAGCGTGGATGCCCAGTGCTGTTGTTAAAATGTCAATTTCTATTGTTGACCCTGAGATTTTCTGGAACTGTATTCTCAACCACAGTGGGTGAGAGATTTTGTGTGTAAGAAACATGTGTTGTAGGTCAGCTGTGCCTTCCCTGCATCTCCAGCATAAATCCAAATCTCTAAGCCTCGGTTTGTGCAGTCTGGGAGGGGTCCACTAAATGTTGTGAATTGACCAGAAGCTTGACCGTGCAAGAGCTGGTGTGATATTCCACATAAAGGGAGACTGCCAAATGTTACACCACTTTTTCTCTGTGAAATCGGCTGGATGTGTAAACTGTATGTGCGGTCCCCATTTATAGGTTAAGAGTCACCGTGTAGAGGTGTTGGGTGTTTCCAGGAGTTGGTATAAATGTGAACCGGTAGGGTCTTCTCTTCTAAGTTTTCCCAGGATTCCCGGTAGCTCTGGGTGGTGTGAAGGCATCAACCTGCTGAATGCGCCATTCAGTCTCAGGAATTTATAGAAGTCTATGTTTGGGAGATCAAAACACTGCTGCAAGGATCAGAATGGGATGGGGTTTGGACGTGAGCCCAGGTAATTTATTGAATTAATACGTGTCCTAGCCCACGTTTCCTAGTAGAGTGTTGTGCCCTCTAGTTTGATTGCATGGTTATGCCATAAGAAGGCTATGGTAGAACCATATGTGCGATGATGTATCGTTTGCGTAGTAGATAGAGAGAGGCAACGGTGTTCGATATGATACATCTGAAAGAGACACCTAGCTGCAGATTCCTTACCTTTGAACTTCCAGGCATCAGGCTGGATCCAGAAGATTTTTTATAGCAGTACCCCTGCGCGGGAGTAGGGGCCATCGGTCGACTCCACATGACATTGTGGGCAACGTGTTCATCATCATCGCGAAGTCCACGTCGTCAGTATAATCGCCACTCTGGAGCGCTGATGTTAGTTATTTTTTTTCGTGCCTGCCAGCGCCGTTCTGTTGAAGAGAGCTAACCTCTTTCACTTTTTGACAGAATTTTTTAACCTTTTGTTTACTCATTTTGGTGTGTTAAGATGTCCAGTTAGAAGACTTCGGGGTTCAAGCTGTGCGGCGCCTGTCACCGCGCCATGTAGGTACCGGACCCCCACCTCATGTGTCTCTGTTGCTTGGAGCGCGATCACAACATAAAGTCGTGCACTGGTTGCTGGGCCATGGCGCTGAAGGCTTTGAGGGAGCAGTTCCTGAAGCTGCTCGTGGACCGGCATGCACCGCGGATGTCGCCTTGTCAATCTCGCTCCCGGTCTCAGTCGAGAGGAAATTCTGAGCATCGTTCCGGGGGCCCGAAGTCCTCTTTGTCAAAGTCATCAGGTAAGAGGCACGACAAGAAATCCAAGTGTACTTCGACTTTGCCCGGTCTGCCACGTGGCGAGACGGAGGTGCCTCGGTGTTCTAGGCCCCACTCCGCGGAGTGGTCACCTGGGTCGACTCCACGTCTCCCTCCCTTTCCGGGGGCAGGAGCAACCCCCGCCCAACTTAAGGACTTTTCCGACACCATGTGTGCCATATTTGGGCGGCCTGATGCTGCCGGTGCGCCTTTGGGCCCCAGGCCCCAGGCCTTCAGCTCCGGTGCCACAGCCTCCCTTTGCACCCATTCCTGGGTCCAGACTGGTGCTGGTAGCACCTCTACAACGACCTTCCCATGTGCCGCATCAGACGCCAAGGTCTCCGGTGCCCACGGTGGTGCATCCCCCTTCCTTCTTCTAGATAATACGGAGCCGGTCTGGCATCCTCTGAGACTGAGACCAGCAACGCCGGAGCCGTATGGCTTTATGCCATCTAACCAACCCCTTTCTGAAGGTTTAGGTTTGGAGGAAACAGGATTGGGAGGGGGAGCAGGGTCCCTTAGAAATCCAGCAGCTCCAAGACATGGTGATGCCAGTGGCCTGGACACCTCCCCAGATTCTGGCATGCTGTTTCCCCTAAGCTGGCTACGAAGGAGGGGGTGTCGTTTGGTATGGCGGTGCATAGGGCTGTGGAGGTCCTGGGCCTGCAGCTTCCTAGAGTGGAGGTCAAGACGAAAGTCTTGATGGAAATCCTGGAGCCTGGTGTCTCCTCGTCAGAACCCTTGTTGCTTTTTAACGAGGCCTTAACGGACGTTCTTCTGGGTATCTGGTCCAAACCCAGCACAGAGGCTGGTGTGAATACAATGACTGCCCGCCGCCATCGCCCTGCACCGGTCGACCCAGTTTTTCTCACGCCCACCCCACCCCCCAAAGCTTGGTCAGGCTTCCACTTCCTGTGGTGTGCTCCCTTCCCCCCCTCTGGACAGGGAATCCAAATGGCTGGAGACCTTTGGGAAGAAAATTTTCTCTTCCACCAGCTCACTCTGTCTGCTCTCGACCCGGGAGACTGGATGGTAGCTTTGGACTTGCAGGACGCCTATTTCCACATTCCCGTCCTGTTGGCGTATCGTCGCTATCTGCGGTTTACAATGGGCTAGGGGCACTTTCAATTTGCTGTGCTCCCCTTTGGCCTCACCAGTGCCCCGCGGGTGTTTATCAAGGTGAGGGTGGTGGTCGCAGCTCATCTGCGGATATCAGGGGTTCCAGTCTTCCCCTATCTCGATGACTGGTTGTTGAAGGCCAGCTCGTCCCAGGCAGTCATCTGCCATTTCCAGACTACGGCAAACCTCTTGCATTCACTTGGGTTCACTATGAACGTGCCAAAGTCACACCTGACTCCCTCTCAGATGCTCCCCTTTTGGTGTGGTAGTCGTGAAAAGTATGGACATCAGCACTCCGGAGTGGTGGTTATAATGACGACATGGACATAATGACGACAAACACGATGCCTACGATGTCACGCAGAGTCAACCGACGCCACCTACTGGTATGCAGGGGTACTGCTATCAAAAATCTTCTGGATCCAGCCTGACGCCTGGAAGTTCAAAGGTAAGAAATCTGCAGCTAGAGCATGTCTCTACCAGGTGTCTATTTATGGTGCCTGGTTGTCATTGGGGTCTCTGCTGTCCTTGGGTGTTTTACCCCAATGATCCACCATTGTGAGTCACCGAGATCTTGTGTATGTGTGACAGGGTCAATGCCACTCAGTTCATTGATTTGAACGATTTGCCGGGTTTGGAGTTAGGAATACTTCCGGCAATGATCCGCGGGTTACGATAGGTGTTTGTGCCACACTTGAAGGTTTAGGGTTTTAACTTCTACTTTCTATTTAGCTTGTCAAGCTGTGCCATACTGCGAGGCTCATAGCTCTAGCAGGAGGCTGACTCCATTTTCAATGTAGTTTGAGTACAGGTTTTGAGTGCTGATCTTTGACCTCAGCATAGGTTCAGGATTCCAAACTCCTTCCTTCTATTCAATTTACTGAGTCGAGTCTTGTTACATTGCTTGCAGCACTAGCAGAAGGTTGCCATCTTGAATAGTGTTGTCTGGTTTCCATTTGGCACCTGAGTGCCGTTGGGGACTTCCAGTTTTTAAGTGTAGCTCTGTTTGAGTTTAGATTGGTGCATGGTTTATCTTTCATCTGTGGTAATTCTTTGATCTGTTGGGGTTGCCGGGTTACAGGTTGTGGTTTTACACGGGAAGTACCCCATGTAGTGGTCAGGTAGGCTAGTGGGCAGGCTGGTGCTGGGCAGGCTAGACAGACTGGAGCCAGAACCTATTCTTGAAGTATGGCAGGGACCCAGTTACCTTTTAAATGTAAATGTAAATGTCAATGTCAAGGTATTTGTAGAGCGCACTGTCACCAAGCGGTTTCCTGGCGCTATTACTCATACCGATGTGGAACCCTTCCTGGCTTTCCCTGTGAATTGTCCACTCCTGGGCACCCCCAGGGTGAGGCCAGGCATCCTAGTGCTGTTGGGGCCGGTGTGGAGGTTAAGCAAGCTATTGCCCAGAGTTACAGCGTGGGGCCCATGATTAGAATAGGCACCGAGGCGAGAATTGTCAGGTCCGAGGAAATTGAGCCCAGGACCCGCCGAGGCGGGAATTGAACCCTGGTCCCGGGCCAGAACTCTGCATCAGGGTCTGCCGCTCTAACCATTGAGCCACACTCCTCCACAAGTGGTCACCTTTTAGCCACATAGGCTATGATAACAGCAGCCATCTTGTGAGCAGAAGCTTTACTTTCCTGAATCTGAATGAGCTTCTTAAGCAGGACCCCGCCCGAGGTATGTGGGTTTGGTTCCCTTTGGAGTCTGGAGGTCTGAAGGTTATCCCTGAGGTGGGATGATGCACAAGTCTCACACCCGTAACATTCCTTGCGGTTCGATCGTGGAAGTTAGTTATGTTCTGTGCGCAGTGAGGAGAGGGTGAAAGGACCTGAGGTGCACATTCTCAGCATTGACTGATGGTGTTCCCTCGGGCTTACTCAAACTGAATTCTCTTTTGCTTCTTTTTATCGTAGATCTTCTGGGGTGCTCATTTCTGGACACACGGATTGGGGGGAGAGGGGGCCACCATCATGGATTTTCTCGCGTTGCATTACTAGTGTTGCGTTGTCAGTGCAACCCGCTTGGGATGCAACACTCTGGACTACAACGGTATGCAGGTCAGCCGACCGTATCCAACAGTATCCGTGTGGTGGTGTTCAGGTGTTTTTAGGTGTTAGATATCAGCCCTGATTGTAGAGGGTACGCGGGTGTCCCCGTCTGCCTCCCCCACAGTGCGGCCCTGGAGGTTTGTTAGCGCTGTGCATGCTTACACTCTGATTTGGTATTTGCAGTCTAGATGTGAGCTCGGGCCGACTGGGTGAATTGCATGAAGTGTGGGAGCTAATACCAACTTCCTCTTTACTTTTTGTTTGTGGTCGCTGGAGGCAGACAGGGACACGGGGAGCGGGCCGATCAGAACCTTGCAGTGCCACCCTCATCATGTTACTCTCGGCCTTAGCGCACCTATCCGTACAATCCACTCAAATCTTGATGTTTCAGGGCTAAAAACAGCACCAAGGGTCCGCCACTGGTATCCAATTGCTTTTACTAAGGTGGAAAGAATGGCCAGTTCATCCTGGAGCGTACCCATCCCTTCAAGCTGCAGGCTGGGTGTGGAGCAGAAGATTCAAGCTGCCATCTTGCTCTGGCTCTAGCCACGCCCCCAGGTCTCATACTTTTGTAAGAAGTTCTGCAGCTGAAGCCAAAATTCTCAAGTTGAATAAGAAAATCTTAACATTAAGCAGTCAACCAATTCAATTTGAACCTGGAGGACGAGGTTGTGGGCTTCCCTGGTTAAACTGTCCAGAAGAGACAGGAAGATCCGGGAAACATGGCTCTACTTGGTGTCCTTTTGTTCCATTGCGAATGTGCCCCATTTCAGAGTCAAAATAAGGAGTCAGTTGCTGCTGTTTTGATGAAATGTCACAGTGCCAACCTGCCTCCTGGTTCTTGAGGCCTGAGATATGCTTTCTCCGAAGAGAGACTACTGGTTCAGAAAAGTGCTAAATATCCATTACAATGTCTGAAAGAACATCTGAGTGGAGACCCTGAAGCCTGTTTACATAGTGGAGAGCTGCAGTTCTATCAATTCTGAGGTAGCTACAACAAGCAACAAAGTTTACAGTAAGGTATAGCCCTATCTGGATTTAGACATCATATTTACATTATTGGAGTCTTGGCTTGTTATTATGTTGTTAAATTTATGACAGTTGAGTTGGAAACTGTCTTCAAAAAATAAGCATTTAACTGGTGGTATGGTGACAGGACGGACCCTGTGTATGCAGCAGAACGAAGATGCATAGGAACTACCACTCTACATACTATCTTAAACGGGGCTTCTGTGCGCAATACCCTGCCATTGGCCACCAGAGTTGTATTCCAAGTGTGGAAACAGGCTCTGCGGAGAATGGGTGGTGGGGTAGATTGAAGAAGGAGACTCCCCTCTCCCCTGCGGCTGGAATCTTGCCATTTGCGCTTTCGTAAGCAGCTTAAAACTTTTCTTTTTCCTAAATAGGTCCTTTTGCTTCCTTCTGCCCGTTTCTGACTTTTGACTTTATAGCGCGGGGATGCCTCCGCGTCACCAGGCGCTTTATAAATCTCTAAATAAATAAAGGGAGATTGCCTTAATTAGCTGCTGTAGTGGGCTTCCGGGGTTGGGACAATATAGGGATTTCTACTCCAGGAGATGTGATGAGGGGCACGGTTCTCAAGTTTTTTCAGGATCTCCAGCAAGAATATCAGATGCCAAAGACCCAATTTTATAAATACCTTCAGTATCAGCATGCCCTCCTGCGGAATGTTGAGGGACTCAAATCCCTCCAGGATTTTAGGCCCATTGAAGCCAGACTGTTTATGGGAGACCTAAAGGACCATACAATCTCCAAAATGTAGCGGTCTCTAGTAATGAATAGTCCCACCACACTAGATAAACGTAGGGAAGCGTGGGATGAGGACCTTGGCCCATTGGATGGAGATTATTGGACAGCGGCGCTGGCCTCCCCTTGGGAGGCAGTGATCGCAATGCGGCTCCGCCTAATCCAATGTAATCACCTACACTGAGTATAATATACTAGGATCTGGCTGTAGAGGGCAGGCTTAGTGGCATCTCCAACTTGACTACCATGCGGTCAGGAGGAGGGCACCTTATTTCACACGGGCTGGCAGTGTACAGCGATAGCAAAGTTCTGGTGGGGGTTTGGCCTGTCTTGCAGAGGTGTTGTGGTGGGAGCTCCCCTTCTCCCCTGTGGGAGGTAATATTAATAAACGCAACCTAATGCTATTTGGGATTTCCACTAGCTATACGAGACATTGCACGTAAGTGGAAGGCAGAGGTCCCCCCTTCATTGTCAGCACGGAAAAATGGTCTTGATTTGAACATGGGATTGGAAGTTCCTATCTTTAAAGCAAGGGGGTGCTCGCAAAACCGTTCCAAGATCTAGAAGCGATGGGCGGACTATAGAGGCCTCTACCTGGAGCCCATTTCTTCTGGAGATGCTACGGTTTTGGGATGAGTGCGCAGGACGGAGTTGCAAGGGACCAGTGGTTAAGCGGAAACTGTTATTAATGTGGTGGGAGTGGAGGTGATGCTGGAGATGCAGTGCAGGGACAGTGCAATGAGGGAGGGGGTTATTCTGGTTATGTATAATGTTTTTTTGTTGAAAAATATATATTTTGAATGTCAATGCAAATTTTTTGTACTTTACACTGTAGCAGATAGCCTCTGGGTTACAGAGCTCTTCATTGTATTTGACACTTGACGCTATAAATTATGTTGTTCCTTTTTCGTCTTCATTCTCAATTCCTCCATCACACATGTTCCCTTCTGCGAACATAAGAGAACAGCAATTCAATAACCTACACATTCTTTCTTAATCCTTGCTTTACTCTGAAACATTTTTTTACTCACTCATTTTTTATTTTTTTAATATGGGTGAGATAAAGCAGTCTCTGTGCTTTTGGTAAAACCTAAATTCTCCTGGCACCAATCCTTGGACAATAGTCATGTAATGGCATGACCGAAAGCTAGTGTTCTGCATGTTCAAAGCCCATCATTGTAACACTTAGAACATGCTTCAAAGGTCTTTATTAAACCTTTGCAAAAACTCCTGCGTTTGAGCAATCAGCTACTCTCAAAATGTCTTCCATTTCTCCTCTTAAAGGAAAATGAGGGTTGTGGGGCTTACCCTTGAAACAAACGTTCAAAATTAGCTTAAATTGGGGAGGTGGGGGGGGGGGTGATGGGGGTGATGGGGTAATTCCAAAACAGAACATTGAAATTATATTAGAAAAGAGGAGGAAAGGGGGGATCTATCCTCCCAAAAATATACAGACACATTTATGTAATTATACATTTTTTTTACAATTTACAGTTTATTTAAATAAACTTATATTTTTAAATTAAAGTGTAATTACGAATGGTTTTAAAAAATATATTTTACTTCAAGTTACCAAAGTGTGCAAGCCAGTGGTTCATCTGTCCCTTGCCCAAAGGCTATACCTGCCATGTGTCAAATTCTCAAACATGACCAATACTATATTTGTAATGCTGTACTAGCCTCATCTTTGTGCTTGTGCTTCTGGAAATGTCATATGACTTTCCTGTTTCCTAAGTCCATATTGTTTTTTTTGTTTTTTTTTTACTTTTTGCCCCAATGAGAAACCACTTTTCTTGCACTCCCATAAACTTTGGGGCTTGTCCATTCCTGTACCCATTTTGGAATGGGAGTTACTCTACCCTTTTACCAGAGTAATTTTCCAATTGTTTCCTGAGAGGTATCAGTTGCCTTTCACAAACTCTGAAAGCAAACCACACTTTCATCCTCAACAACCGTTAGGCAGAGAGAGTTACCACTTCATAATTGTATACAGTAATGGCATACAATACGCAGTAGTAAAGCAAGTCACACCTACCAGGTATACTTTTGAGAGTTCCTGACTGGTGTAAATGGAACTGTTTTTGACGAAGAACATATGTTTATGGCTATAAATGTCTTTGTGAACTCAGCCTTAACTATATTTTCGCACGTCTTGCATGTACCTATTTTATGTGTGACTCAACTTGTGAATTTTGGCTTCAAAATTTATAAGCGAGTTAATTGTTATTGCATGTTCATGTTGTTGTATTGGGTGCTAAGGATGTGATTTCCAGTTCCTGATCAAATACTGACACTTTAGAAGTGTACCCAGAGAATAGATGAGTAAAAATGGTCGTAGTAAAGTTCAGTAAGGTTCACTTACTTAACAATCAACTGTTCCAGAACCAGAACCAGCTACTGAACATACTGAATTCAGCCACAAAACGTAGTTTGTGTAACTAGTGGCATCCAGTGGACACATGTTGGTCCTTAACCCTTGCATTACCCTTACGTTAATCTTACTTTCATGCTCCAGTAGCCAATGCTCCAGTGGAAAACTTTGGTTACTGGGTTTAATTTCATCATGAAGGAGAATGCCTATTTCATTTGTGGCTTATAGTATTGCTATGACTAAAAGCAAGAAAATCTCATGTGGTTCTCCTGGGTCAGGAAATACTCCATATCTCCTTGATTCATGAAGTTTACATGGAAAGATTGAAAAGAAACAACCACGTTTTTGGCATTGCGTAGGAATAAATCTACATGTTTAGTTTGGAGAAGAGTAAAATATCAACAGGTTCCTTCATTTCTCCCATCCTCGATTTGAGACTGAGAGCATCTTTTCAGAGATGCAAACTGTGATGATGTGACTTGGTTCTATGAGGAGTGTTCCAGTATAGTGTTCCAGTATAGAACCAAGTCAGTGTAATGTTCCTTATGTGAATCTTGTGAGGTTCTAAGTTTGGCAGTTACTCCTGTTGGAGGAGGTTGTTTAATAAAGACCTCTTACTTTAACCTTGTTGGCCCTGGAATATACTTTATTACACAAACCTTTTAATTAAAAGCACAATCCCACTATTTTCAGAGGCTGACCAGTGTTACTTGTGGAAGGCTAGGCAGTCTCCAGGCATCCCATGAAAAGTAGATAGAAGTTAGAAGCTGTTATGGGTAGAATTAGAACTTGTCATGCACCTACATCTACACAGGTAGTGTGATTTATGCCAGTGAGAATTTGCAGAGGTTGTGCAAGATAACGTCTAAGATTGTGATAGAAAACCACCACAGCTTGCTGATGAGTCAGTAAAAGTTCTCCCACAGGAGAGCCCAGTATGAGGACCCAGATTGCAAGGGGAGCAGATGCATGCTATTAATCCCATGCACAAAAGAAGACTTCTACCTATTTCTGGAAAGCGTATTATGGCTGTTGTTACCTTAAATATAGCTTAATCATATGTTGGACAGATATTCCATGTCACTGTTTTTAACTTTACCTCGTATCCAGGCCATATTCTGCTGTCCTAACACCTCCTTTTAGTTATCACTCAAGTCCAGACCAATGAGCTCCACTCCCCCATTTACCTGTACGCTCTGTGACTAATGCCAAGGTGGAAAATGGAGATCGGGAGTTTCTCATTCTAGACTGTTTAAGAGGCTGCGTGAGATTGATGTTCGAGGGTCTGTGCTTAAATGGTTACATAATTTCTTGGACGATAGATCCCAATCAATCATACTAGGTCCATATACCTCTTGTAAGAAGTGTTTGTCTAAGGGTATTCCACAGGGCTCATGCTTGAGCCCCACTCTGTTCAACATATATATGATGTCCCTTTCTAAGATAGTTGAGCCTTTTGACTTCGGAATTAAATCCTATGCTGATGACACGCTGCAGACCTTCACTTTTGAGTCTGATTTAGATTTACCTAAAGATCACGTTGTGAAAGGAATGTTGGCCATTTCTGTTGGATGACAGACAATTTTTATAATGGAACGCAGACAAGATTGAGATCATGCTGTATGGTAAAGCCATCACTGGTCTAAGGAGTAGTGGCCCTCCCAACTAGGATCAGACCCATCCGCCAAACAATCTGTGAAGATTCTTGGCATAAAAATTGCTCAAGCCCTCTATGTGAAAGATCATTTCCTGGACGCCACTGGCAGGTGCTACTATAATATGCGTCTCCTACGCATAATATTCCCCTTTCTACCGCTCTCTGCGAGAAGAACATTAGTTGAAGCCTAAGTAGTGAGTCGACTAGAGTACAGGAACGCCATATTGGCCCCAGCGAATGAGACTGCGTGGCTAAACTACAGGTGGTGCAAAATACAGCAGCAAGACTTATTCTCAGTCTTACGTCGGTACTCCATCAGCTCCTTCATTGTAGTCTCTGCACTGTCGGCCGGTAAGAAAAATGTGTATTTTTTAAGATCTGCTTCCTCACATATAAGGCTGTAAGGGGCATTGGCCCTAGCGCTCTCCAACAGAAAGTTACTTTTCATGTACCAACCAGAAGTCTAAGATCCAAGGACAAAGCCCTGTTGTGTGTCCTCTGCATTTGCTTGACTAGATGTGGGGGTAGAACCTTTTCTTACCTGGCCCCTGTCTATTGCAACAGACTCCCAGTGCATATTCACACCTGTATGAATTATTGCCAATTTAGGTAACTGTTGAAAGCCTCCCTTTTCCAATGAGATATTTTTGTAGATGCTTGCCTGCTTCTGTTTAGAGCACTGAGAAGCCCACAGCTGAATCGAGCGCTATATTAAATGTAATCAATGTAACATAACATAACCTAACACCACTTAAACAGGTAGATGGCCTACACTTTCTGTCGGGGCTAATTAGGTTCCTGGAACCTTTAATCCAGTGACCAACCAGTGTAACCTGAACCATTTCCCACTAATCTATCGTGCCACTGTGCAAGCTTAAGATATCAAGCTCAATATACATATATTTTTCCATATAGTATTCATTCATACAGAGATGCCCCCATATAACCTGTAGGTCGTTCCCTTATGAGCTTTACTAATAATGACTATTTCTTGACACGGCATGGTATATTTACTAAAAAACATGCATGCAATCCAGCACAGGAACCAAAATTGCTGCATTGCGTTGCACTGTGTTGCGTGATAAGCAGAGAGCAGGAAAGTGCCATAGCTACTCAGATATGGCACTATCCAGCTCTTTCCCTAGTGCTCCATTAGCAATAATGGGGTGACCCTGTTTCCCTCAGAACCTGGGTATGTATGATATATAAAGAAGTGGTTCGGTCGGTAACATGGCACTTCTAGACTAGCAGAGTGGAAGCAGACTGAATAGGTCACGTCTCTCCCTATTGTAATGATCGCTTGAGGGCAGCGTTGTTTAAAATCATTCTTTAACTCATCTCCAACTGACTGGTGGAGCTTGCACGAGTTAACATCACTTTTTCAGACCATAAACTCCTGGTGTGGGTCTACCAGTTCTTCAAAATCGGAACTAATTCGGATCCTACACTACTTACCTCATAGGATCCCCAGCATTCATTCCTTGCGGCTGTCAACATTTGTTTTTCCTACCCCCCTGTCCAGATGAAGACCTGCCTTTGACACATATTAAGATGCGCTTCCGCCTAGGGTCGAAACGTCGACGTTGCAGTCATACTAGTCCATGCAGCTTCCCTGACCTCAATATAAAGTCACTCTTGGGTCATGTATCCATGCATTGAGAAATGGACAGTTCAACATAACTACTATTGACCTTACGGGTTACCTATTTGTATAATAAATGTATAGAAAATCTTTCACTTATCACCACGAGTCACTTTTCATGCACTTCAATCACTTTATCGCCTTGTATTGTATTGTTTTATTGACAGCCATATTCTTTAATATGTGTGTATAATACTCACACACTACAATTGTCGTTTTTGACCAAAAATATTTTGTCCTTGTGGTGTGTTCCGCGTATTCCAATTTGGTTCTTTAAAAATGATGTTGAACATTTTCTTCCATTAAGGTTGTAAATGTTTACTGCTAGAAAATTGAATGTTTTGGATATATTAATTACATTGAACAAAGAAATTGACACATTCCGGACAGAACCACTTCTTCATATATCTCTCCCTAGTGCTGGCACACAATAAGGCTGCCTAGCATATACCTTTGCACCATAGTGAAACGGTGTGTACATGATGTCTACCATAGGTCGTGTACTGGGCGGGTACCCTTCCAGTACAAAATGCAATTCCCCACAGACAAACTTGTCCGCTAATTATTAGCGTTGTTACCTGATGACCATTTTACAATTCTATCTGGAGTGTTATATAACAAACAGATCATGCGATGTTGCTGCAGTCTCAAGTTAGTCGCATGTACAGCCTTATCTATGGTAATAAAAGCCTGAGAGATTGCACCTGTCGTCAATGTTGTCCCCAAAATCCCACTCCACTTTTCTGCTAATCTATCACAGTCATCCCACTCCACTTTTCTGCTAATCTATCACAGTCATCCCACTCCACTTTTCTGCTAATCTATCACAGTCATCCCACTCCACTTTTCTGCTAATCTATCACAGTCATCCCACTCCACTTTTCTGCTAATCTATCACAGTCATCCAGTCTCCCAATACTAAGCCATTTGTATGCTCTACTTATTATGGCTTTTGGTCCACCAGTATAGAAGATGCCCCATATCTCCGAATCCTTTGTATTCTCTAATTTTAGTTGTTTCACAAAGAAATCTCTAATCTGATCATACTTAAAGAGCATAGACCCCGATAACTTATAATTTTCCTGCAACCTTTCAAATGAAACACATCCATCATAATCATATAGATGTCCCATACAAGTGACACCACTATCATCAAATTTCTTTCCTGCCAGATCATGAAATATCTTGGGTAGCCCTGGGTTCTGCCAAAGAGCTCCTTGTGGTAACAAGAAATATTTTTACTTAACGCAATTGAGCGCCAAGTAAAAACCTCGCCTCGTAGAGTCTTTCATTTGACCCTTTTAAAGTAGTTAGGGTTGTTAAGTCTATACAAAAACTTGTAACTCTCTATCCCCAAAATAAACTTATAACTAAACATCGTGTTGGCTGAATTGATAAGACTGCAAAGTTGTGTGAAGCAAGCTGACCAAAAATATGTTTTAAAATCAGGAAACTCTAGACCACCCTGGCTATACGGAAGTTTTAGCCGATCTATCGCTCGCCGTGCCTTCCTATACCCCCATTTAAAAATATTTAATACGCCTTCTAATTTTTTGAAAAATATGTTTGGGACACGGAGCGGTATGGCTCGAAAGAGATATAGAAATTTGGGCAACATTTTCATTTTGATAATATTAACTCTACCAATTATCCCAATCGGTAGTGAATGCCATTTTTTTAAAAACCTGCTCGTCTCTTTTAGTAGTTCATCATAATTTAATGATAATATTTGATCAATCCTTGCTGTTAGTTTAACCCCTAAGTATGTAACAGTCAGGCAAGCATCTAATATAGATCGCTCTGGTTCATAGTTAAGGAGAACCTGTGTCTTATTAACATTTAATTTATAACCAGACACTGATCCAAACTGTTCTGCTGCTTCAGTTATTATATTTAATGCTTCCCCCGGTTCTGTTGAAAAGACCGCGATGTCGTCTGCATAGGGGCCTACCCTCAGGGAGTTTGCCCCTGATTTAAAATCCCTTATTCGCAAATCATTTTGTAACTAATGAGGGTGATAAGGGGCATCACTGACGGGTGCCCCATAGCACCGAAAATGTAGAGGATTGGAGGTCTAAATAAGCCAGTTTAGCACAAGGGTTCTCATATAGTGCTTGTATCTGTAGCAAACATTGTCCCTTAAATCCAAATTCATACATAGCCCATAATAATTCCCACCCCACTCGGTCAAACGCCTTTTCTAGTTCAAGTTCAAGTTCAGAAATTTGTATAGTGCACTACTCACCCAGAGGGTCTCAAGGCGCTTGGGGGAGGGGGGGGGAGGTACTTTACTTTCGAATATCCAAGTTTTTAGTTGCTTTCTGAAGGAGAGGTGGTTCTGTACAAGGCGGAGGTGGGTGGGGAGAGAATTCCAGGTTTTGGCCGCTAAGTAGGAGAAGGATCTTCCCCCCCCATGGTGGATCTATGGATACGCGGGATTGCGGCGAGGGCTTGATTGGACGATCGTAGTTGGCGGGTGGGGGTGTAGAAGGACAGTCGCGTGTTGAGGCATTCGGGTCCTAGGTCGTAGAGGGCTTTGTGTGCGCGGGTGAGGAGACGGAACGTTATTCTCTTGTTGACGGGGAGCCAGTGGAGGTCTTTTTGGTGGCCGGAGATGTGAGCTTGACGGGGGATGTCCAGTATGAGTCTAGCTGAGGCGTTTTGGATGCGTTGGAGTTTGTTCTGTAGTTTGGCTGTGGTTCCGGCGTGAAGGGTGTTTCCGTAATCCAGTCGGCTTGTGACCAGTGCATGGGTGACCGTCTTTCTTGTTTCGGTGGGGATCCAGCGGAAGATTTTTTTGAGCATGCGTAGGATGTTGAAGCATGAAGATGAGACGGCGTTGACTTGTCTGGTCATCGAGAGGGAGGGGTCCAGGATGAAGCCCAGGTTACGTGCGTGGTCTGTAGGTATGGGTGCGGTTCCCAGGGCCGGTGGCCACCATGAGTCGTCCTAGGCGGAGGGGGATGATCCTAAGATGAGGACTTCCGTTTTGTCCGAGTTCAGTTTTAAACGGCTGTTCTTCATCCACTCGGCTACTTCTTTCATTCCTTCGTGTAAGTTGGTTTTGGCGGTGTTTGGGTCTTTGGTGAGGGAGAGGATCAGCTGGGTGTCGTCTGCGTAGGAGATGATGTTGAGGTTGTGTTGGCGTGCGATGGATGCGACGGGACTCATGTATATGTTGAAGAGGGTTGAACTGAGTGATGATCCTTGTGGTACGCCGCAGATGAGTTCGGTGGCCTCTGATCTAAAAGGGGGAGGCGGACTCTCTGGGTTCTTCCGGCGAGGAACGAGATGATCCAGTCCAGGGCTTTTCCTTGTATTCCGACGTTGCTGAGGCGTTGTATGAGGGTGCTATGACAGACTGTGTCGAAGGCTGCGGAGAGGTCAAGTAAGATGAGGGCAGCTGTTTCTCCGTTGTCCAGTAGAGTTTGAATGTCGTCTGTTGCTGCGATGAGGGCGGTCTCGGTGCTGTGTTTGGCTCGGAAGCCGGACTGTGAGGGGTCGAGGGATTTGTTGGATTCGAGGAAGGCGGCGAGCTGACTGTTGACGGCTTTCTCAATAACTTTGGCTGGGAATGGGAGGAGCGATATGGGGCGGTAGTTCTTAAGTTCAGTGGGTTCTGCTGTAGGTTTCCTCAGAAGGGCGCTGAGTTCGGCGTGCTTCAAGCTTTCCGGGAAGGTGGTGGATTTGAGGGAGCAGTTGATGATGTCTCGGAGATGGGGTGCGATGATGGAGTCTGCTTTGTTGAAAATGTGGTGGGGACATAGGTCGGTTGGCGATCCTGAGTGGATGGAGTTCATCAGGCGGATGGTGTCTTCAGTGGTGATTTGGTTCCAGGCGCAAAGGTTGTTAGAGGGGGGTTTTGGGTCGGAGGTGGGTGGAGTGGAATGGTCTCCGGACTGGTTTTCAAAGCTGTTATGTAGGTCGGCGATTTTGTTGTAGAAGAAAGAGGCTAGGGAGTCGCAGAGGTCTTGGGAGGGAGTGATGTCGTTTGTGCCGGCGGTGGGGTTGGTAAATTCTTTGACGATATTGAATAGTTCCTTGCTGTTGTGGGCGTTGTTGTCAAGTTGATCCTTGAATGCTGATTTCTTGGTGGATCGGATCAGTTGGTGGTGTTTGCGGGTGGCGTTCTTGAAGGTGGTCAGGCTGTCAGTGGTTGGGTTTTTTCTCCAGGCTTTCTCGAGGGTGCGACATAATTTTTGGGATTTCTTAAGGTCATCGTTGATCCAGGGGGCTTTTTTGCTACCTTGCTTGATTTGATGGTTTTTCAAGGGTGCTAGTTCGTCAGCGCTGTGGGTGATCCATTGTGTGAGGTTGGTGGCTGCTTGGTTTGGGTCCGATGATTTGGCAGGAGGGTTTTGGTGAAGCGATGTGAAGAGCTGGTCGGTAGTAATTTTGTTCCAGTTTCTTCGGGGACTAGGTTGTGGGGGGTTGTGGGTCGTGGTCTTTTTGTAGTTGAAGTGAACGCAGCTGTGGTCCGTCCAGTGGAGAGCTGTGGTGTGATTGAAGGAGATGTGCTTGCTGGAGGTGAAGATTGGGTCGAGCGTGTGTCCGGCATAGTGGGTGGGGGTATTGACGAGTTGTTCGAGTCCGAGGTTGTCCAGGTTGTCCAGCAGGGTGGTGGTGTTGCAGTCGTTTTTCTTTTCCAGGTGGTAGTTGAGGTCTCCCAGTAGAATGTAGTCCTCAGAAGGGAGGGCGTGTGGGCTGATGAAGTCAGTGATGTCTTCGTTGAATTGTGTGCGGGGTCCTGGTGGCCTGTAGATGAGGGTGCCTCTGAGTGTGGTCTTGGGGTCGGTGTGGATCTGGAAGTGAAGGTGTTAGGCGGTAGAGAGGTAGTCGTAGGAACTGGTCATGATGCGGATGGAGTTCTTATGGACGATGGCGATGCCTCCTCCTGTTTGGTTGGTGCGGTCCTTTTGGATGATCTTGTAGCCGTCCGGGATGGCTATGGTGATGTCGGGTGCTGATGAGGTGTTCATCCAGGTTTCTGTAAGGAAGGCGACATCCGGCGATGTAGTGTCGAGTAGGTTCCAGAGTTCAATGGCGTGCCTGTGGACCGAGCGGGTGTTGAGCAGGATGCACTTTAGGTGGTTAGTGTCGGAGCTCTGATTGGAGTCTGTGGATTTGGTGTGGGTCCTGATGCAATCGAATTTGCAGGAGTGGCAGGTGAAGGGTCCATGGGTGTGTCCTGGGGCGGCTTGGTAGCAGTTTGGTGGGCGGCCAGGGTTAAGGGCTGAGAGGGTTGCGGCGTCGTATGTTATGCGGGCGGAGTGGATTATGCGGGGACCAGGGGGTCTGGCGCTGGGCGCGGTCCAGGCGCGGACGGGCGTAGACCGGCTTACCTTTGGCGCGCCTTCGGCGCGCATTGGGCGCGATCGCTGTGCGTGAACACTGCGCGCAAAAGCATCTGTCATAAGTGGATAATGGAGTGGGGAGGGGCGAGGGAGGAGCAGCTGGGAAGCGGGAGCGGGGTGGAGAGCTGGGCTGGGAGGCACAACAACAAACAACAAAATGCCAGCAAGCCAAGAGCCTACCACGACGATATTGGGGCACAACCTGAATAATGGCTAGGAAATGGGCAATGGCACCAGCACAATCAGGCACAAATCGATTAAACAGGCAAAGGCAGCAAAACACAATTGATTATTAATTAAAGCGCACTTTGGCAGTATAGCGCTATGATAAATTACTTCAGCAATATAGCGCTATGATAAAATTTAATCAGCAATCAGGCACAAATGAAACCAGTAGCAATGCGAGCTAAGCGCTGTTGATTTCACAAGCAAAGAGCAAAGATCAATCTGGCAGTATAGCGCTACGATACCAGATTCCAGGTCAGAGCAGGGAGCAGCGTGGGGAGCGACCGCTTCTGAGGAGCTCAGGACGGTCACAGCGCTAGAACAGGACAGTAGAGCCTAAACTTTCAGTGGGAGGGAGGAGCAGCTGGGAGGCGGGAGCGGGGTGGAGAGCTGGGCTGGGGGGCACAACAACAAACAACAAAATGGCAGCAAGCCAAGAGCCTACCACGACGATATTGGGGCACAACCTGAATAATGGCTAGGAAATGGGCAATGGCACCAGCACAATCAGGCACAAATCGATTAAACAGGCAAAGGCAGCAAAGCGCAATTGATTATTAATTAAAGCGCACTTTGGCAGTATAGCGCTATGATAAATTACTTCAGCAATATAGCGCTATGATAAAATGTAATCAGCAATCAGGCACAAATGAAACCAGTAGCAATGCGAGCTAAGCGCTGTTGATTTCACAAGCAAAGAGCAAAGATAAAGCTGGCAGTATAGCGCTACGATACCAGATTCCAGGTCAGAGCAGGGAGCAGCGTGGGGAGCGACCGCTTCTGAGGAGCTCAGGACGGTCACAGCGCTAGAACAGGACGGTAGAGCCTAAACTTTCAGTGGGAGGGAGGAGCAGCTGGGAGGCGGGAGCGGGGTGGAGAGCTGGGCTGGGAGGCACAACAACAAACAACAAAATGGCAGCAAGCCAAGAGCCTACCACGACGATATTGGGGCACAACCTGAATAATGGCTAGGAAATGGGCAATGGCACCAGCACAATCAGGCACAAATCGATTAAACAGGCAAAGGCAGCAAAGCGCAATTTATTATTAATTAAAGCGCACTTTGGTAGTATAGCGCTATGATAAATTACTTCAGCAATATAGCACTATGATAAAATTTAATCAGCAATCAGGCACAAATGAAACCAGTAGCAATGCGAGCTAAGCGCTGTTGATTTCCCAAGCAAAGAGCAATCTGGCAGTATAGCGCTACGATACCAGATTCCAGGTCAGAGCAGGGAGCAGCGTGGGGAGCGACCGCTTCTGAGGAGCTCAGGACGGTCACAGCGCTAGAACAGGACGGTAGAGCCTAAACTTTCAGTGGGAGGGAGGAGCAGCTGGGAGGCGGGAGCGGGGTGGAGAGCTGGGCTGGGGGGCACAACAACAAACAACAAAATGGCAGCGAGCCAAGAGCCTACCACGACGATATTGGGGCACAACCTGAATAATGGCTAGGAAATGGTCAATGGCACCAGCACAATCAGGCACAAATCGATTAAACAGGCAAAGGCAGCAAAGCGCAATTGATTATTACTTAAAGCGCACTTTGGCAATATAGCGCTATGATAAAACTTAATCAGCAATCAGGCACAAATGAAACCAGTAGCAATGCGAGCTAAGCGCTGTTGATTTCCCAAGCAAAGAGCAAAGATCAATCTGGCAGTATAGCGCTACGATACCAGATTCCAGGTCAGAGCAGGGAGCAGTGTGGGAGCGATCGCTTCTGAGGAGCTCAGGACGGTCACAGCACTAGAACAGGATGGTAGAGCCTAAACTTTCAGTGGGAGGGAGGAGCAGCTGGGAGGCGGGAGCGGGGTGGAGAGCTGGGCTGGGAGGCACAACAACAAACAACAAAATGGCAGCAAGCCAAGAGCCTACCACGACGATATTGGGGCACAACCTGAATAATGGCTAGGAAATGGTCAATGGCACCAGCACAATCAGGCACAAATCGATTAAACAGGCAAAGGCAGCAAAGCGCAATTGATTATTACTTAAAGCGCACTTTGGCAGTATAGCGCTATGATAAATTACTTCAGCAATATAGCGCTATGATAAAATGTAATCAGCAATCAGGCACAAATGAAACCAGTAGCAATGCGAGCTAAGCGCTGTTGATTTCCCAAGCAAAGAGCAAAGATCAATCTGGCAGTATAGCGCTACAATACCAGATTCCAGGTCAGAGCAGGGAGCAGCGTGGGGAGCGACCGCTTCTGAGGAGCTCAGGACGGTCACTAATACAATCATACCTGAGGTAACGGGTTTTTAGGAACCCGCTGATGTCAGGGGATAACACCCGAAGACCTCTGAGTTCTCCCTTGTTCCGGACCACAGAAACACGGAGTCTTCTAGTCGCAGTCAAAGATCAAGTTTTATTGGTAGCTACCAAGTAACACGTGTCCCAGAAGTACACCACACGGAGAGTAGGTTCTTGGGAGACTGTTCGTTTTTACAGAACCAGCCTTCTCCTTATATACAAGATACATGGCTTCAAGCAAGAATTCTTGAGTTTATGGTATGGCAATATACATATTTCTACAATAATACAAAGAGCGAAGTCATGTAAGCAAGCCCATATTTTAGATGTCCAGTTCGTTGATAGATTACCCAGTTAGGCCTGGAACTCCCATCAGATATCGATGAAACCTCAATAAAGAAAGGTGTAACCCAGTCATAAACCTGGCCATAAACAAGGAACGTGGACAGGTGCATGTTTGCAGAAAGCATGGTCTGTATGTAGTGAATGGTTCGTGGAATGTTATGCGTAGATGCTATCGCATTCGGCCACTGGGCGAGGAGCTGCCTAAACAGGTTTGGCCGAAGACAGTGGAGTCAGTTGGGACAGGTCAGGGGAAAGTCACGAAAGGTGGACGTGTCTATTTGGATCAAGCTCGACCTTTAATTGACTTATCATGAGGGCAAGATGCAAGATGGATGCCGTTCACAAAATGGAGTTTAAGGGATGGGACGGAAACTGTGATTTAGGGGTGTTGGCAACCCTCGATTGTAACGCAAATACATAGGAATGATGTCCTAATCATTATCGGTTCGTAGACACAAAAATCGTCTCGGTACGTTGAGGTTTCGTGACACGGGTATTGGACCTCGATATCGGGAGAACAACAGGGTCCGGATTTTGAGAACCACAGACCCTCCTTTTGCCCTCATATAAGGCAATAACTCATGCTAATCTGAGTCCAAATCGGTATGAAGAAATTCGAGGAGATGTTGCTGTAGCATCATTCTGTTACTCAGCTCGTCCTGCGACACAGGCTTCCGTACACACGAGGTAGCACAGAGGCCACATAGTGCAGGAGCACACTGTATACACAAGCAAAACATGAACAGAAGTGCCAAGATCATCCCAATGAAAATCAAAGTTTTCCATCCCCAGGCAGTGATCAGTTCCCAGAACCACCCCAGCAGGGACCAATCCCCTTTCTCAATGTAAAGGGAACCAGATATTTTGTGCAGTTTGGAGATGGCCTGGTATGCTGTCGGTGCGTTATCAGGGATGAATATGCAGCAACTGGATTGGATGACTCTACACACACCACCACGATCGGCGAGTATGATGTCTAAGGCAATTCGGTTCTGAAGGGTCATAAGTCGATCCGACCGAAGCTCTGTTGTCAAATTGCCAAGGGCTCCGGCCGTAGTAATCACGGCGGATTCAACTATCCGTGCTAGCTGGCGAATATTCCTGCTGTTCACCATAGGCCCCCAAAATGGCAGAAAACCCTTTGCGAAGTCAGCGAATTCCTGACCCGCGGTGTCGTCTTTACTCACGACACCTCTAGCTGTCCTTGTCCGATGGTAATCGGCTCGGGCCGTGTAGGTAGGAGGCAGCAGAAATGAAATAAAACATGTACCTGAGAAATCAGGGGGCAACCACGTGTAGGCTTGGTCGTGGCAAACGAAATACGTGCCTTTGGCTGCCAAGAGTATAGGGGAAGTTCGGGAAGTAAATACATATGTTTCCGTGCAAATGCTCTTTCCTAACTGTGCTGTGGGGTTCCTACCAATACCCTGTAAGCATAAGTGACCTCGGTGGGGAACTATCCAAACTGGGCGAGATTTCTGTGCTGCCTGGCTCTTGACCAGGTAAACCCCATGTTTAGTCACGTTCCGACGGGTGTAGGGACTCAGTTCATCTTTGGGCATTGTCAGATATGTGTCGATATCCCTACTCATGTTCCTTATCCCTGCAATTAGTGCCTTGTTACTGGAATCGCTCACAGCGGAACGGGTCGGGTATGGTTCTAGGGCGAATAAGAACATGGTCTGGAAAGCCCACAGATAACCATAGTAGCTGAATGGCAAAATGAAGTATGGGATCCCCTTATCGGTTGTGTGTGGCATAAGTCCGCATATCCAACAGTTTGACGTGTTCATTATGGACTGGTGTTGGTGTAGAAGCTGGATGAAAGAGTTGTTTACAAATTCGAGTCTTCGGGCAGACTCGTGTTCAGGTAAAGGGTGAAAGTAGTGTGGAGAAATAGTGGGAGGAGGTGGTGGCTGGGTGTCATTCGAAAAGGGAACTTTAAAAACGAATAGTGTATAACTAGTAAAAAACACAAGTATGCTACATAACATTAAAACACATAGTATCAGGAATCTTCTTCTGGACAGTATCGCGCATAACTGTTTTCTGAAGTTCGTGAGCCTGACAGGTCTCTCTACCCTTGGAAACTCCATCCTCTAGTTGCTGCCCGCGGTGGTTGATTGATTCTCCCAGGGAGCGCGCTCTGCTCAGTCCGGGGTAACTCCCGTGGACCAATCAGAACCGTGGACCTAGAACTTCCCAGTTGCACTCCCCAGACTTCAACCGCGACCCTAGCAGCAGAACCGGATGGCGGTTAGAAAAATCAAAAATGAGCTAGTTCCCTTGGGACGAGAGAGCTGAAAATCCAAAAATAGTTCTTAGGGGAAAAAGGAAATTACATTAGATCAAACTTTTATTAGTTCTTTTGTCTAGACCGCAGGTTGTATCGTCGTTTCCCAGGTACGGTGTGATCTTCAAACAGCGTTTCAGGTTCAGTAGTGTCCAATTGCATAGATGGTGACACAAGTCCTTGCAAAATATGATCACTCTCCTTTTCGGTACTTGTTTCTTTCAAACGGGCATCGCTGAAGGGGATGAAGTGAGGTACGGATTCTGTCTGAGTCGGCAAGTCCTTTGTTGACCCACCGGTCGTATGGAAGGGGTAGAGGGACCCGTTTGCAGTGGGTCCCATGTACCCAGTTCTTCTTGCCTTCCACTCGCACAGCAGATCTTGTTGAAAGTAGTACTAGGTGCGGTCCGGTCCACCTCGGTTGTCCGTTGTTGGTGCGCTGAAAATTCCGCAACAAAACCCACGAACCGGGTTCGATGAGGTTACCTGGATCGTCAGAGGCTGGTGGAGAAGAACTGTGAACCTGTTGGTGTAAAACACGCAATTTAGTTGTCAATTCGCACAAATAGTCAAGCAGTACGGGGTGTTCTATCTCGCTTAGTTTCTTGGGTCTTGGCACGACCCAGACGTTGGCTGGGCGGCCAAACACAATCTCATGGGGGCTAAGTCCTAACCTGGAGTGGACAGTCGTCCTGGTTGACAAAAGTGCTAGAGGCAGGGCGTCAGGCCATTTAAGACCTGTACTGGCTTGGATCTTGGCTAGTTTGAGTTTTAGAGTGCCATTGTAGCACTCTACTAATCCAGCTGATTGGGGGTGATTTGCAGAGTGGAATTTCTGGTGGATGCCTAAACACTCACACACTCTCTTCATCACGCATCCTACGAATTCACTTCCGTTATCACTCCAGACGATTCTAGGCATACCGAACCTAGGGAAGAACTCTTTGACAAGGGCTTTGGCAGTTGATAAGGCGGTGTTGTCCTTAAGGGGGTAAGCTTCCACCCACCTTGAAAAGGCGCAAACAACAACGAGAACGTATTTCAGATTGTTGCACCTCTCCATGTGGATGAAATCGAGCTGCAAAACCTCGAACGGGTACGTTGGAGGCGCAAAATGACCAGCTGGAGTTGGGGTTCCCCTACCGGGATTGTACTTCAAACATACCATACACTTTTCGACCACATTCTTTGCACATTTTGGGATATTGCTATTCTGCCATACTGGGGCCAATAGTTTACATATTCCTCTCGAACTGATGTGTGCCATTCCGTGAGCCATCGTTACTACTGCAAGTACGTATGCATTAGGTAATAACCATCGCTGGTGTTCCGATAATTCGACCCAACAACCATTCGCATCCAATCTACCTGTGCTTCCTCTCCATTCATTCATCTTGTTCTCAGTGGCCTCGGCTTGTATCGATTTTACGCTTTCAATGGTGTCCTCACACATTCCCACATCAGCAATCCATCTAGCGGGACCCATGACATACATCCGACTCATTGTGTTCCTTGCAGTTTCTTTCGCATCCTCATCTGCCAATGCATTCCCCCGGCCAACATCATCCTGAATCTTTTTGTGTGCACTGCATTTTATAATGGCGACTTGTAGGGGCAAGGTGAGTGACTCAAGGAGCTCATTGACTAGCTGGCCATGTTGTATCTTTGCACCATGGGACGTAAGGAACCCACGTTCACGCCATAATCTCCCAAAACTGTGAGCCACACCAAAGGCATATTGGCTGTCAGTGTACACATTCACTCGCTTTCCTTTCGCCAGCACACATGCTCTAGTAAGCGCTATCAACTCTGCAGCTTGTGCAGAACTGTGGGAAATGCCTGCAGTCTCTACAATGGTGTGTAACGTTGTTACGGCATATGCTGTAGTCGTATCACCATTCGGCAACTTGAAACATGAACCATCAACCCATAGAGTATCATTGCATTCGGGAAGGGGAGTGTCTTGTAAGTCTACTCTCCCTTTTGTCTCTTCCTCGGTCCTGAAACAGCAGTCATGTTTGTCAATCTTGTCTGTCTCTGTCGGGATGGGTAATAACGTAGCGGGGTTGAGTGTATCACACCTCTTTATATGGATGTGACTTGCTAGCAGGGTAAGTTCGTAACTGGATAGTCGAGCGCTAGTAAGGTGTTGTGTCTTTGTCCTATTTAGCAAAATGTCTACTGCATGCGGAACCATAACGATCAAAGTGTTATTCATGACTAATCCAGCAGACTGTCGAATGCAGACAGCTGCTGCGGCTGTTGCTCTTAGACAACTTGGCAGTGCCTTAGCCACTGGATCCAGAGTTGCCGAAAAATACACGCATGGGCGCTGTTTGTCCCCAAAGAGTTGCGTTAAGACTGATAATGCACAACCTTCTTTTTCGTGGACATACAATGTAAAAGGCTTACTGTAGTTGGGGTTTCCCAACACAGGAGCCGAACACAATGCATCGCGCAACTCGTGGAAACTCGTCTGACAATCTTCAGACCAAGGCATAGGATTAGGCGTGTCTTTGCGGAGTAGTGACAGTAAGGGTTTGGCTAGTAGTGAGAAATTCGGTATCCATTGTCTACAGTACGATGTAATGCCCAAAAAAGCTCGAACACCTCTCTGTGTCCGTGGGGCACTTAGTTCTGTGATTGCCTGTATTCTTTCTGGTGTCAGTCTCCTTCCCTCCTTCGATAAGATGTGACCTAGGTAGGTTACTTCTTGTCGACAAAATTGCAGTTTTGAAAGGGAGACTTTGTGCTTCATGTCACATAGGTGACGTAATAGCGACAACGTAGCTTCCTTGCAAATCTCTTCAGTGTCTGCAGCGATCAGTAGATCGTCTACGTACTGAATCAATGTTGACCCATCTGGCAGTACAATTGTGTCTAGTTGTGTTTTCAGAGCCTGACTGAATATTGATGGGCTTTCGCAGTAGCCTTGAGCAGCGCATTTGAAGCGGAAGCTTCGTCCTCCTAAATTGAAGCCGAAAAGGTCTCTACTCTCTTCGGCGATCGGGACGCTGAAGAAAGCGTTCTTCAGGTCAATCACCGAGAACCAAGCTGCTGAAGCTGGAACCATTGTCAATAAAGCAGTAATGTCGGGGACGACTGAAAACTGCGGTATAACTACCTTATTTACTTCTCGGAGGTCAATCACAAACCTATACACAGGGGGCTGTGAAGGATCAGTACGTTTTAAGACCGGTAAAACTGGACTGTTACAAACGTTTCCTGTTGTTTCTTCGATAACATCTTTATTGATCAAATCATAAATGATCGTTAATAATGCCTTCTCGCATTCGCTAGATATTTTGTATTGGGGAATACGTGGCAATCTGACGTTGGCTTTCAAAGTTATGACATACGGTGCTATCTCTAAACGACCTACATCGTTGGAACCATTAGCCCACAGTATATCCGGAAGTGATGACAATTCGGTTGGGATACCTTCTTTTGACAAGTACATTGGAGAAATGACTTTTTTCCCTAAAGTAAGCTGTACTCCCGAGGGAGAACAGTACAAAGTCGCGTACAACCTCTTTAGCAAATCCAATCCTAACAAATTTTCACCGCAACCTGTTGTAAGAATGAGGGGTGCTTCTAATTCACAGGGGCCAACAGAAAGGGAAACAGGACTAGAGATCGGGTTTCTAACAGGGGCGCCAGAGAAGCCTACTGAGACATTCATTTCGCCAGACAAAGGTGCGCCAGGAAGTTTTGAGTGCATAATAGAACTTTTTGTAGCACCAGTATCCAGCACAAATGGCTCTGACACTCCTGAGGTAATTACCTCGACATAAGGTCCATCCTGATCTACTGGAACTGAAACAACTCCCTCTCTTTGTCCATGGCTGTCCTAGCGATCGTTACCCTCATTGTCGTGTTCGGTGTAATAGTCGTCAGCATAGTACTGAGCTGACTTGGACGATGAATTACTCTGTTGATCAAAGCTATTCATGGATTTCTGAGGCGGAAAAGAAGTTATATTCTGAGTGAAATTTCCACGGCCTCTACCTCTAGAGGCATGCTGGACACCTCTTCCCCTTACACCTTGGGCACCGTTTAAACGTCGTGCAAGAGCCGGACAATTACCTTTAAAATGACCCTCTTCTTTGCAATACGCACATTGATTCGGGCCATACGTAGGACGCTGATGGGAAAGCTCGTTTCCTTGCACGTCTCTAGAGTACTGCTGATTCTGTTGATAATTGGGCTGGCTAGCCATACGAGGCGGATAGGCCTGTTGGAGAAGAACTTTAGTTTTCAAATCTTTCGTCTTTTTGTCTGCCTTGTCTAACTCGTCTTTACGCCTATTTTCATAGTACTGGGCTGTTGCTAGAATCTGCGCTGACGTAGAGACAGCCCAAGCACTTTCTGAGTCTTTTAGTTTAGCACACAATTCAGGAAGCAAATTGTGTACAAACTTGTCTACAAACAGTCTTTGGCCACCCTCGGTAGCCATATCCTGACCACTATGGTCAGTGAAAGTTTCCTCAAATCTCGTGAAGAAGTCAGACACATTCTCGTCTTTCTTCTGCTTGCACGCGGATAGCTTGTCCCAGTTTACACGTACATCAGGCATAATTGTCTTCATGTACGCAATAATTCTACCAGGAAGTTCAGCTATTAACGGCTCAGGCTTGAAACCACCGATTTGTCTAGCATCTGTAGTCGCAATGTTCGCCCATGAGTCACCTAATTCTTGGTCATGATCCGTATGACGTATCTTACTCCATAAAGGATGTGGAACAACGTTCCCAAACAACATGTCTATATCCGCTAAATTCATTATACATGAGCTTGCAGTTTGGGACAACTCCTTATAATACCCAGTCGGGTTTTTACGGGGATCGGGTAGTGTCTGTTTGAGTGCTAAAACTTCGGATCTTTTCCAGGGGACATGTACCCATACACGCTGGAAATGAGGCAGAACCGGTGGAACTGCGTTTGCATCACCTTCCCTCCAAACCGGAGGAACCTCTCTCATGGGGTACTGTCTCGCTCTTTTCCTACTAGACGTACCACTGTCAGAGGATGACCCAGAATTACCACCCGTACTTCGATGTGATAATAATATCTCAACTGCTTTTTCAACATCGGGACCAACTATCATACCCTCCCCAAATTTAAATCGCACACTACACAACTCTTGCTGGTTGCTCTTCTGACCATTATCTTCCAAATCCTCACACAGGAAAACACACATCTGCTCAAAGACGTATCTTTGCGTTGGTTCATCCCATTGACGGAAGACGTTCATGACAGACTCTACATCATATCTCGCTGTATCCATAGCCCAATTTCGTGCTAACTTATTCAATGACTCCCTTTCCTGATAATCAGGCCTTTGGCTTCGTAATTGTCTTCGTTCCGTGTTAGGGGTCGTTTTAGGCGACCGAAATAGTGGTGAAGGAAAGTTAGTAACAATGCTGGCCATTTTATGCCAGACGGAAGGTGAAAGTGGAGAAATAACTGGTAGTAGAACAGAGTCACGCAAAGCAGAAACAGAAATGTTCGTAGAACGAGTATCAGAGAGACTAGAAGGTGCGCTAGGCGAAATTTTAGAAGGAACGGTAGGAGAAGTAGATGTGATCGGTGAGCCTTGAGGAGGCTGTGCCAAAGAAACAGGAGCCAGCTGAAGAGTAGCCGGTGGGTGCGGTAAAGGAGCCTGTATTACAGCTACCAAAGGTGCAACTAAAGGTTGCGGAGGTGCTGTGGCATTTTGTGCATAGGGTGGCGGAGAATTTAATAGGTGGGACATTAATGGATCTTTCTCGGATCCTTCCTTTTGACCTTTTCCTCTATTTGGCAGCATCGGGTAACATTTATCTATCGCTAGTTTCTTGCTCCTAAGCATCTGTTCGCTCTCCTGCTCTTCCTCGTTATCTCTGTATGCAACGGCAGCTTGCACCATTGACATACCTCTTTTATTCTTTTTTGCTAATCTTATTTCTTTCTTTTTGGCTTCTTTGCGCCATAAGCGGAAAGAGTCAAACATCGCCGGCCGGGCTTTCTTCTTGAACAATTTGACCTCTAAGTTATCTAATATTTCTTGGTCGAAACTACCATATTGGGGCCATTTTAAAACACCATCCTTGCGGGTGTATTTTATCCATACCTCGTTATATGTTATAGGACCTACGCCGTGCTACACATAGAGTTCATACGTTGGAGTTCCAATTGGAGGAACCGGACAAGAATCTTCCAATTGGGAGTCCTTACTACAACCAAGACAAAACAAGTTTCCAAGTCTGCTAAAACCAGGCATCTTCGCTCACTAGTCTAGCTTCAAACTTCAAAGGATTATCTGTTACGATATTTCTCGTGAATACACGAGTCCTTCGGCTTTGGGGCTTGCAAGTACCAAATCAAGTCGTATCTCAAGGATACCAAAAACTAAGGACAAACTAAGGACTGGGAGACGCTCCACTTATACTTAACTGAAGTATTTGAAGATCGATGACGTCGCTAGAAGACTCGTCTATCGTTTCGCTCTACCAAGGATCACTGGGTCCAAAACAAGGCGATAGTCAGGCAAGCAGTCCTTCGTAGCCGTCGGGACGCGGGGAACCTCGCAGCAAAGACCTTCGGAACCACGTCGACATACAGGGGTCGCTGAAGTGGCTGGCCGTCCTCCGGAATTTTCACACGAAGCTCCTCACGAACATCTGGCTTGGACCGTCACCGCTTGATATCGCCCCACGTTGGGCGCCAACTGAGGTAACGGGTTTTTAGGAACCCGCAGGTGTCAGGGTATAACACCCGAAGACCTCTGAGTTCTCCCTTGTTCCGGACCACAGAAACACGGAGTCTTCTAGTCGCAGTCAAAGATCAAGTTTTATTGGTAGCTACCAAGTAACACGTGTCCCAGAAGTACACCACACGGAGAGTAGGTTCTTGGGAGACTGTTCGTTTTTACAGAACCAGCCTTCTCCTTATATACAAGAGACATGGCTTCAAGCAAGAATTCTTGAGTTTATGGTATGGCAATATACATATTTCTACAATAATACAAAGAGCGAAGTCATGTAAGCAAGCCCATATTTTAGATGTCCAGTTCGTTGATAGATTACCCAGTTAGGCCTGGAACTCCCATCAGATATCGATGAAACCTCAATAAAGAAAGGTGTAACCCAGTCATAAACCTGGCCATAAACAAGGAACGTGGACAGGTGCACGTTTGCAGAAAGCATGGTCTGTATGTAGTGAATGCTTCGTGGAATGTTATGCGTAGATGCTATCGCATTCGGCCACTGGGCGAGGAGCTGCCTAAACAGGTTTGGCCGAAGACAGTGGAGTCAGTTGGGACAGGTCAGGGGAAAGTCACGAAAGGTGGACGTGTCTATTTGGATCAAGCTCGACCTTTAATTGACTTATCATGAGGGCAAGATGCAAGATGGATGCCGTTCACAAAATGGAGTTTAAGGGATGGGACGGAAACTGTGATTTAGGGGTGTTGGCAACCCTCGATTGTAACGCAAATACATAGGAATGATGTCCTAATCATTATCGGTTCGTAGACACAAAAATCGTCTCGGTACGTTGAGGTTTCGTGACACGGGTATTGGACCTCGATATCGGGAGAACAACAGGGTCCGGATTTTGAGAACCACAGTGGGGTGGGATTGATATTAGCAAAGTCAAATGCACTTATTGCAGTAATTATATGTGAGGTAGTATCTCTCACTTGAATAAACCCATGTTGATGGGGGGAGACTAAGTTGGGCATTATAGGGGCGAAGCGGTTAGCCAGGATTTTAGCATACATTTTCGCATCTGCCTTTATCAATGAAATTGGTCTAAATGACCGACATTCCTCTGCTGGTTTACCCTTTTTTAAAACAAATATTATTTTAGTCATTTGCCATGAATCAGGTGTTTTTCCGTTACTTCCAATTTCTTTTATAACCTGGCTAAACGGCTCCAACTTAATATCCTCAAAAACATGGGTGATCTTACATTCCAATGACTTCTGCTTAATCTTTTTTTAAAGCCATTTTGTATTCATTAAGATTCACTTTACTCCTTCACCCTTCCTCCCTCTCACAGTCCTTACTCTTTTAATTGGTCCATCCCCTAATCACAGACTCGTGGCTAACCCTTTTTACTGCTCTTGAAACAATAAAAGGTTCCCTCCGTTGTTCCCTGTGCCTCCTTAATCTGTATGCTGAGACATGTCAAGGCTTCATCATATGCAGCATTCTAACAATATAATGCATTTTTGGTTGGAGTTTACCGCAGTTTGGGGTCTCGCTTCAGCAAATGCTGCTAAGGTGCTCTGACATGATCAGCAGCTCACCATCCATTTCCTGGGCTGAGATGGGGAGCTTCAGAGGGGGCACATTGAACGATCAATATGTGGGTTAATTGTCAGTTTCTGACTCTGCAATTGTGTTTTGTCCGGATGATGATTCCTGTATTTTATGGAATGACAGTGTCATCAATAATTAGACTTATTGACAGAAAAGTAATTCCATGTTATCTGTGAACAGTTTTAATACAATAACTGGATAGTATGGAACATGAGTAAAGCTACTTCAGTACCCTATTCGTTTATACAGGTCACATGTATGCGTGGAGAAGTGTGGCTCAATGGTTAGAGCAGACATAATTGATTTATGTCTTCAATTACTGACAAAAAGGTTGACAGAATAATGTTATGCCTTTTTCTTGTCAAGTTTATGAATAGTTTTCTCAAATCAGGATTGAGTTCATGGTAGTGTTTATGCACTTGATAAACTGGTGTGCAAGGTGCTACATGTGTATATATATGTGATGTACATAGCGTCAAAAATATTTTTTGATTTTTTTCAATTTGTCATACATTTCTTCTATATATATTGTAGAACAATCATTTATATATGTGGAGTTATTCATGTTGTACAGTGTCTGAATGTAATAATGTTTAAATATTGAATGTTAAAGTGTATTGTGTGCTTCTCTGAAAAGAAGAGATTATCCTTTAAAAACTGTTTTGCAGAAAAAGAAAATATAAATTGATGGGTAAAATAAATAACCCTAACCACAAAAAGCATATAGTGTGGTTTCTTAAAAACTAAATTAAAGGGACTCCAGGTATATTGAGTTTACTTAGTAATTAAGGCCCTTGCTGGGTCCTGTCGCTTGGGCCAAACCCCCATTTGGTGTTCACTCAATGGTTAGAGCGGCAGACCCTGATGCAGAGGTCTATCCCGAGACCAGGGTTCAATTCCCTGACTCGGCGGATCTTGGGCTCAAAATTCCACGGACCTGATAATTCTCGCCTCGGTGCCTATTCCAATCATGGAGTCCCACTCTGCAACTCTGGGCAATAGCTTGCTTAATCTCCACAACGGCCCCCACAACGCTAAGGATGCCTGGCCTCCACCTGGGGGTTCCCAGGAGTGGACACCTCACAGGGAAAGCCAGGATGGGTTCCACAGCGGTATTTGTACAAGCGCCTTCAGACCCTTGCGGGTGAGTAGTGCGCTATACAAGTATACATATACAATTTACATTTCAGTATTTTACTTCATGGTGGACTCACAAAAGCACTGAGCACCTTAACGATTTGCATTAATACTGAATGTTTATATGTATGCACACACACACACACACATATTTTTCTATATTAACAAAAGGTTACTTCTCAATCGTCAATGTTGGCAGATATGTAATTTTCTTTGACTCATTCTTTCTTGGTTGAAGGCTACTGCTGAAAATTTTCTAGACAAATGTCATTTAAAATGAAACCACCTGTGGTTTTGTTTCCTGTTGTTTCTTATGGCCTATGCTTCCTTGGTGTTGAACTGGTAGCTCTTGTTTTGTGTGCTGTTGATAATGTAACATAAACATAGGCAATTGCACCCGTGAGTTTTCTTAAGAAACCTATTCTCACAAAAAGAGCTTAGTTTCCTATAGAAACTCCTTACAAACAGGACTACTGCCGTCATTTGAGAGCACACTATGAAATTGAAAAGCACGTAGTAGCACCACCACATTTTGGTGGAGAGTGAAGAGGAAATGGTATCACAAGCTCAGACTTGCATGCCATGATGGCAGAAGATATTTCTATTACTTTAAAGAGGCCAGCTACAAAAAGGCAGCTTTTGGAATTGTGTGAGGATGACCTATAGATGGTACCTAAGGGTGCATATGTGTAGGTTATATAATTTCAAGATATGTTGATACATATTAGGAAAGATTTGGGGTTTGATTCAGTATCAGCAACCTTAGGAAGGCTTTTATTTCCAGTATGCAAGATGAAGACAGTCTTTTTCATGAGGTATTACAAATATATGAATGCAAGAATTGTAAGACATAGACATATTCTCTTTTTCATGTTTTGTGAACAAAAGCTATCCCCTATAAAATAATTAAGAGGTTGTTCTGTAGGTTCCCAAATTGAATATCATATTTTTCAAACATAGTTCCAATCTTTTTTTTGGCTTCTGAAGAAGCTTTATTGTCTGATCCAACTCATAAAATAATGGAGAGTGCTCTCACATGTGCGTATGCCAATGCAAATTTTGCACAGCAGCCGCTATTACTGCAGGAAGAAAGAAAGAAGACCTTTTTGGCTAAGCCTTTGATGCTCGAAAATGGACAAAGGGCACTGATACATCCCCTTCAATTCTTTGGGCAGAAGTTGATTGGGCCAGCGCTAAATGACCTACTGCACAAAACTGCAGAAGAAAGGAAGATTGTGCTGCAGTTCTGGTCTACTCAAATGAAGACATTGTTTATTCATGAAACATATATGCAAGATGTACAGGAAAATCAAATACCTTTTTTGGGTCCAAACCCGTGGCCTTGCAAGTGCTGTTCTTGCTGGAAAATACCACTCTGCAATCTCATCAGCAGCTTGCAAAAGCATGACTATGGGTAATCAGAGGCAGGATAGCAATCATTATGGTAAGTGGAAACATCTATTCACCAGAGGCTTAAGTACTCTCCATATATTTTAATGGATATTCTATCAGGCCTTGAGGAATCACCGGCCCTCTCGCAATTGTGAGTAAAATTTTGTCAGGTCGAGCTATTTTCAGCACCTACTCATCCCATCTGGTGAGTATACTTAGGCTGGAAGGGAACAGGTGTTTCTGTTTATTCCGAAAGTGAATGAGCAATAAAGATGCCATTAAATCTTGTTTTTATCTTGCTGTCTGTTCAAGGAAAGTGGTCAAATGTCAGTTTGTCTTTTAACTAATTGCTGCTTGGAAAATTAGGTTTATTTTTCGCTCTCATACTAGAGTTAGAGGTTTTTGTCATGGGAACAGTCAGAAGATGTCACTTATTTTTCTCTAACACATAACATTTAAATAAATAGCCTGTACATTAATACTACAAATATTTCAAAATATATCCGGAATCACGAAAGCACATTTTTTTTTGTAATTAAGAAGTGTGATGCTAACAAAGAGTTAAATAGGAGCAAAACAAACCAGAACACTTTACTTTGTGATGTGTAAATGTTGCATATTTGCAGAAACTCTATTTCCAAATATTGTTGTGTGTACACTATATAGTTTTATCAGTAAAGCCGCTTGTCAATGGGAAAGTTTGTGGCCATTTCAATGTAAAATCTGCTGATTACAAATGACATTGTTCTACCACTTCATGCCTTAGTTATGGATTTATTCCAAGTGATTATTTTTAAACCATGATTTGAGAAACATTCCTGCCCTGATGACAATGTGTTAATGAACTAAGAGGCAGGTCAGGGGTCATGTGTATCCTATATGTGGCTAGATACATAGAAAAAAAGTTTAGTCTATTAAATCAAACAAAATAATTATTTTGTACAACAGACATGCTGAACTCGCACATTTGGAGGTGCTCTCGTATGTGATAATGACAAAAAATGGTGGCTCAATGAATTCAAATATTTTCCCATGATCGCATCATTTGAAACCAGTTTGTGGGTCAAAGCATTGCAAATAGGTTGGGTAGATTATTTAGGTCATTATACCTGCAGGCCTGATAATATTTTTGTGATTTTTTGGGGCCTGTATATAGAGCTAAAGGAATCCTCTCTAGAGTAAATTTTTCAAGTAACACCATTACTGACATTGAGAGGGAATCCTTTTGAAAGGGAATAGCCAACAGGGCTCCTCCATTAATTTCCTTCGTAATCCCGTTCTCCCAAAGGTGCTTCTTTAGATTTGGGAGGAAACGACTCCATTGATCTTGAATTCTCCTTATCTGTCAAGTAGACCATGGTTCATGACAGCACTGTAAGGATGTTGAAGGTACAACGCGGTACATAACACCGCAGTACCATCACAATGCAGCTTTTACAACGCAAGTCGTTACCACGACTTGCGCTGTAGGGTGCTGGACTTAGGAATAGTATGATTTACTATTCCAACTCCAGCCTAGGTACAGTAGGGAAGGTGTTGGAATAGTAAATCACACTATTCCTTAGTCTAGAGCGCCCTCCAGCGCAAGTCGTGGTAACGACTTGCGTTCTAAAATCCGCATTGTAATGGTACTGCGGTGTTATGACCGCGTCGTAATGGTAGTTTCCTGCACTGTAAATGCCAGTCCCGGAGTGTTTTCATTTACTTCTCCATCCATATCTTTTGAGTTTTCTAATCTCAGAAGTCCCTACAGATGCTTCACATCAAAGGGTGAAAATTGAGAAAGTAGTTTTACAGAACCAGAGTTGTTCAAGAGAAGTCCATTCAAAACTCCAGAAAGCCAGTTAATGTATCAGCATACAATAAACTTCTGAGACATTTTCAGTAGTGTACAGACAAAGATTTAGGGCCTGATTTTGAGTTTGGTGGATGGGGTTTCCTTTCTGCCTTGTTACAAGCCTATAGAATGTATTCTCTTGTAATAAGGTGGATAGGATATCTTCCACTTTTGTGACAGCAGTAATCTGTCAGCCAAACTCTAAATCAAGACCTTAGAGCCTATCTCCTGTGATTAATTAAAACTTTTAGGCTTCCTGGTGGATGGTTCTCAAAAGAGACGTGCACCACCTACTTTGTCAGTCCAGTGGGCAGCTATTAGAGGTTTCCAGGAGTCATGGGTAGAGTTTTCATCTCTGAAACCATTATATTCCTGATAAGTTTTAGATGAACAAATCCAGGAATCGTAGCAGTCATTCCTGCTACGTATCATTGTACGACTTTCCAGGGTGAGCAGAATTGGTATCAAGTCCATCTCCTGCACCAAAACCCAGAGGTACATTAAAAAAATACATGGTATTATACAGGAGGTCACACAAGAATGCAATCAGCAAGTTCAAAACATTTCTTTATTGTACAGTTTGGATACATTTCTTCATAAAACCCAAATTCCAGAGAAACAGCATTCAAAAAAGCCAGCCAACACATGTTTTGATGGATATCCTCTTTTTCCAAGCAGAACAATTACTTGTATATCCTGGGATCTAAAATCCTTGGATATATTTGGAAACAATATCCCTCCAGCTGGTTATAGCAAAAGTGGGTTTTTCTAGTGGACCAAACCTTGGCAAGTGGTATGGGAGGTGTCTTCTTTCCAGACAGGACAGTCCTACGACTAGACCCTAGGTTTAAACCAAAGGTTCTTTCACAGTTTCAGTCTTCTCTTCCAGTTTATCAATCAGAAAATAAAGCTAATCCTCTTTTAGGGTTTGATAATTTTAGGGTGCTCCAAATCTACCTAGAAAGTAATTTAGAGATTCAGAGTCTCTATTTGTCTTATATTGTCCAGGGAACAAGTGAACAAACTCTCTATGATGACTCTAAGGGCCTGATTACAATGCCGGTCGGATGAGTGTCCGACTGGCATTGTTGCGATAAAGGGACCTGTTTTTAAACGTCCCTGCACCCTGTTGCAGGCACCATGTGCCTCATTTTGCAGGGATGTTTAGTGCCCCCCAGGGTCCATAGCGGAGAGCCTCGGGGGACAGGAGCCCTGCTTGCGGCACCAAAGAAATCCTTTCCGCCAGCCTTTTCACGTCGGAAGACCCAACATGAAATGGCTGGCAGGAAGGTGTATCGTAATCCCCACAGTGGTGCCCGAGAAGGCATTGCCTCCATTGTGGGGAATGAGATCCGACCAACCGCCCAGCAGGCTCCTTGAGCCTGTTAGAAGCTGTTGGTCGGTCCCTCGAGCAATGTGATCCATCTGACCACATCGTAATGCGGCGGTCTGACCACGGACATAGATGTCTATGGGACTGACAGTACATTGGTGTCAGTCCCACCGACATCGCAATAAAGCTCCAAGTTGGTGGATTTTCTTAGGTATTGCTCAGGCTTAATTGTCAATAGGAGTTCCAGTTCCTGGAAATATACACAGCAGATCATCCAGGGGAATTGCGCAATCATGGGCAGATGCAAGTGGTGAACCTCTGTCAGAGATTTGCAAAACACCAACCTAGTTTAATAGCAATATATTTATGAAACTATGGGGTCAATTAGGATGGCGGACGGACAAAGTCCATCCGCCATCCTGTCTGAGGACGGCACCGTCCGCCACAGGGGCGGAGGTCCCGTCCGTGGAATTAGGATGCACCCGCCACAGTGGCGGGTGCATCCCGCATTTGTAACATTGCAGCGGTCTTCCCGTCCGCTACGGTCTCCCCCGCCAATGTAATATGGCGGGGGAGAAATAGGTGGCGGACGAGCAAGGATGGCGGACGGATCGCCACCGTCTGCATGGCGGTGGCGATCCGTCCGCCATCCTAATTGACCCCATAATTTGGCTTTAGAAAGTGATGATGCTAAAAATGTGGTTAAGAAATTTGGAAAACAATTATGTATAAGGAATAACAATGTTCTGAGAGAGAGATTCATTAAAAATGCAGAGTTGGCAATTGAAAACTTCATGTGTGTATCTGCCTGCAGAAAATGATTAATATTGACTACATCCTCAAAGAAAAGGGACTGTGATGGGGATGACAAATGAAGGGGTAATGAAGATCACCAGTAAGTACTTAGTTCATTATTTGAGGGTGCAGTTTTCAGAGTTGCTTTGGATCCTTTTGTTGAGCCCAATTCTAAGAATACTTTATCTTGTTCTCAAATTAAAGTTCTGATGATTACAAAAGAAAAGATAAGTTAGTCATCTCAAACGTAAAGTAACCCTTGGGATTCGTAAACAATTCAATGTCCTAATATCTTTAGAAGGCTGTAATGTGTTTCTTGAAAGGTGTCTTGAAAACTTACAGAAATATATTGCGGATCAGTGTCAGAAATGTAAATCCCATCTATGGTAATTGTATCTGCAACAGTCAGTACTTACCAATCAAAGAAAGAGTATCTTGGTATAGTCCTTAATATTAAGTTTGGTTTGAGCAACATGTTTTATTCCTTCCTTGAAGGCTGGAGCTGTTACCAATAACTAAATGATTTCCATTTAGATTGTATCAAAATGTATCCCATGTAGCAATCCTGGAACCCTGGCACAGATCCTGCATTCAAAGCATGTCTTGTTTGTACGATCATCATTTATTGGTCAGAGATCATAGCTGTGGGTTTCAGCTGCGGTTTGCTTTGAAGAGAAACCAGCAGCAGATCAGCTTCTGGTGCACAATTTATGAAAGGTAAGTATGACTTTTTTTCGGTCTTTGCTAACAAGACCAGGTTTTTGAGTATGTTCTCACAGTCGTTCATGCTACAAATGTGCCTAAAATAATTATCCTGATAAAAAAGAAACCACTGCCATACAGTATTATTTCAAGTGTGAACAACTTGGGCTGTGAGTGTGTTAGTGGTATTTTTGTGAAAAAACAGATTGCTGCTTCGTGAGTCTGTTCTCTGAACTCAGACACTAGGGTGTTTCTGCATTACAACCGCTTCATATCCTGTTTTCATTGCATTCTCCAGCAGCCTGGGTTTCTGATGCTTTTATTTCACTTGGTTGATTTGAGCATAGCAAACTTCACCCTCTCTCTGAGTAGGAAGTGGAACATTCTTTTGATGCTTCTGGTTGTAGAGGATGGCATTTGCCCTCGGGCCTTGCGAAGAAGGGTTTTGCAAGTTAATCTGGGCATATTTGATGTTGTCGTCTCTTAAAGTGGTCGCCACATTTCTTCCCTTTAGGAAAAATAGAAAAGAGGTATTATAACAGTATTATTTGTCTTTTTTACACTGCCAGATGAAAGACGATTTTGTCTCCATAATAAATATTGTTTTAATGATTCTTTTGTGGCTTAAAAAAATATTTTCTGATCTCTCTCAGGAAAATGAGTTAATTATGTCCACCAGGAGCCCAGCTAGCTGCCCTATAGAGTTTGCATAGAAGAGAGCGGTATAACAGTGGCCCTGTGGCTGAGGCGCAGACTAAAGCATCTGTACAGGTACATGCTTACATGCTCAGTGCTATTCTCTAGCTGGGGAAGAAGGTGTTAGTCTCATTATTAGAGGGATCTAGTACAGCCAGTGCTAGAACCTGACCGTCCACAGAGTACCAGTGCTGCAACATCACAGGTAAACTCAAGAGAGCTCTTTAGGTTGACACCTACCCAGTGCTGTCAAGCAAAAGAATAACATTAACTGCATGGAGTCGAAGACCGCGTTAGTGTGAGACACATTGAAATAAGTTATAAAAAATCAGGCACAGGTGGTGCTTTTGGTCCTGTTTTCCTATGATGCATGAAAGGCTTGCCTTGCATGGCCTTCTGGCCCCACTGAAAAAAATACAAATCAACAGTAAGGAATATGTGTGTTCTCTGTGGTATGTGCAGTTAAAGGTGGATGGAATTATGTAATAGGGTGGCATGGGAGTTCAATCAATCAATCACGACATTTTTAGAGCGCACTACTCACCCGTAGGGTCTCAAGGCGCTGGGGGGGGGGGTGCCGTTACTGCTCGACAGCCAGGTCTTGAGCTTCTTCCTGAAGGCGAGGTGGTCTTGGGTCAGGCGCAGGTCAGTCGGGAGGGAGTTCCAGGTCTTGGCGGCCAGGTGGGAGAAGGACCTTCCTCCTGTTGTCGCTCTTCGGATGCGGGGGACGGCGGCGAGGGCGAGGCTGGTTGATCTGAGGTGGCGCTTGGGAGCGTAGAAGTTGATTCGGTTGTTGAGGTAGCTCGGGCCTTGGTCGTGTAGGGCTTTGTGTGCGTGGGTGAGGAGACGGAATGTGATTCTTTTCTTGACGGGGAGCCAGTGCAGGTCTCTCAGATGTCCGGAGATGTGGCTGTTTCGTGGGAGGTCGAGGATGAGTCTGGCTGAGGCGTTCTGGACCCGCTGGAGTCTCTTCTGGAGCTTGGCGGTGGTTCCGGCGTAGAGAGCGTTGCCGTAGTCCAGTCGGTGTCACAGTCAAGATGGCTCGAATGGGTGGTAGATCATTCCGTCTCTTGGCGGCCAGGAGCTGGAATAAACTCCCTCTTGAGCTTCGGTTGGCACCTTCTGAGACCAGGTTCAGAAGAGAGCTTAAAACACACTTGTTCCTTCATTAATGGGCCTGGGCGCCGTAGTCTGGGCATGGGGGCTCTAGGATCTTTCACTTACTATAGCGCGGGGACACGCTGGTGGGCGTAACCAGGCGCTTTACAAGCTTCCTTATTATTACTGACAAGATGGTGCTTAGAATGTTATTGATCCCAGGAACTGATAGCCCCCACCCCCACCGGAAAGCATGTTTTTCATATAGTAAAACTTATTTCCTTGAACATGTGCTGGTGCCTTGGTAATTCACTGTTTCTGTTACAGTTAGGTATAAATAGTACCTGCTTTTATTTCACTCCTGGTTCTCCCCAAACCCTATCCACCAGTAACAATACTTGGTTTCCTTTTCATGACTATTTGCAGGCTCTGAAACACAGCACCACAGACAGCAGTTATTTTCTGGACTGATGGTTTAAGCAGGGGTTGAGCTGGACCTAGGAACTTTGCTGTCCGGGTGCAGTGGCACCCTGGTCGGATACGGCCCATTTTACATTCTGTCGTACTCACTTTTATGGGCATGATAGGATCAATTCACAGTCCCAATGAAGCCTTTAGCTTTGGCATCTACATCTCAGAGTGAGGCAATGTTGACAAATGTAGCCACTGAGATCACTTCACTGCTTAGTTCCCTTTGCTTCTTTTCCCTTCTCTTGCTATTTAAATTTGGACAAACTCAATTATCCTGAGCCCGAAATCCTTCACTGGTGCAAGGATGAGAACAGACCCCATGGGCAGATACCTTGTTTGTCAAATACCAAATACTTTTTTCTAGGGTGGCCTCAGCTAGTCCCATTCCTCTAAAAAGTTGCAACACTATAATGTTTTGTTTCGTTCAGATGACTGCATATGTTCTACCTGGCCACTTCTAAAAAACCCAAACTGCTGTGAAGAGCTTCTAGAAAACCAGACCCGATATAGTATTGGGAAGCAGATTCAACCACTCACTTCAGCCTGGCTTCCAGCACAGGTTTGCTGATTGTTTTGAAAAGTTGCCCTTCTTGCCTTTTTGTCCCTGGGACTACAGGAGGCCAGCTGGTCTGACTCTTGAGAAGCACGTCTGGTATCAGAGATGGTGAGTATTTGGAAGCATTATAAAACAACAGTGGAAGGGAAGAAGCTGAGAGGCAAGCAACCCAGAGTAGCTACTCATTGATATTGGCCTTGGGGCGAGGGACAGGGGGCTTAGTGTTGCATGTATTTCAGTAGTTTGCTAGTTTGTGTTTCAAATTGATGAGGTTGAATTATTCTTGCTGGTTGGTAACATCAGTGTAGTCCAAGGCAAATAGCTTTGCGCCAGCGTTTGGGCGGGAGCTAACAATGGCAGCTATGCTTTTATGAAGTTTGAGCCGCGGCCCGTGGAGGGAGTTGGGGTGGGGCACAAAGGCAGGGTGGGGAGGGGCAGGGTGGGGGCTGCTAAAATCCAGAAGATGGATAATTGGAGGTAAGTAACCAATTTAATAAATAAAACGAATTTTGTAGCGCGCGCTGCATCGCATTTTGCAATGCAGGGCGTGCTACGAAATTTGTTTTATTAATTACATTGTTTACTTACCTCCAATTATCCATCTTCCGGATTTTAGCACCCCCCACCCTGCCCCTCCCCCGCCCCGCCTTTGTGCCCCACCGCAACTTCCTCCACGGGCCGCGGCTGTAGAGGTTTTCAGGTCTGATTATGTGGGGTACACTAGCTGTGGGTTTGTTTGCGATGGATGTGGTTTGCAGGAGATTCCATTTAAGTGTAGCCTGCTCTCTTGATTCTGCTCACTTGTTTGGCCTGTTGAATCATCCCTTGTATGATTATGTTATAGTTGCTTCACTCTGATTAAACACTTTTATTTTGTACATGTTTCTGAATCTATTAAAAAATGTATGCATAATTATTTTAGATGCGTTAACATGCAATTTGCATACTGTGCTTAATAAAACAGCCGGTATGGAAAAGAGAAGTTTGTATTATTCTTGTTGTCTTGGTGGTTCAAGTGAAGTCTTCACTCTCCTTGTTGAGTGTTGCCAGGCAAATGTGTTTAGCTCTGTTGGAGTTTAGTTTCCATTTGGCTTAGTGAAAAAGTGTGTAATTGGCACAACCTGCCCTGTTTACTCAAGTCAAGTCAAATTGATTTTTTCGGCTCGCATTGTGGCCATAAAAGGTGCATAAATAAACCATACATAAAATCCATAACAATTTCATCAGAAAATCAGCATTAAAATTTTGATTTAAAAAACATTGCTATTTCTGACGCACAACAACGTCTAAACGACATAATTCAGTGGCCCTCTTCCAGTCAATAGAAATAGATATTAGGCTAACCCTCCATTGACTTCCGGCATCTTACCGCAGTTTTCAGAAAGGAGTATAGGCCGGAAACGACGACATAGCAATTCAAAAACTGGAGATAAATCAGAGCATCTCTGCGTTTCCTAAATCTCAGGGGTTTTAAAATTGGCTTAATAAATAGTAATACAAAAGGATTATAATACTTGCAAAGAAACATAAAATGGCTGAAAGTCTGCTTTGAAAGACCATCACAGGGACATGCTGAGGTTGGCACCCCCAAGAGACCATTCGAGCCGGGCAAGCTCATTAACCGCTACACTGTGCCCACCCATAGCGATCTTGCCCAGCTTGGGAAGGCAGTGTTGGAATACAGCATGGGCTCCCTGGGTACAAAAACACAAGGTCATTTTTAATAGAACTTTTGCATATTTCTGACTGTAATCTTTATGATTGACAAAGATCTAAAAAACAGTGCTTCAGCGTGACTTATATGATTTTTTAAAGTGCAAGGTTCATCAAAAATGCCATAGAGGCTTAAAGCTATGAAGCTGTGGCAGACATATGCTAACCAGGGGAATGAGTTACCATTATCCTGTTTAATACAATCTAGAATTATGTCTCTAGTTAGACTTGTCTCGGTGTTGATCCAAAAACTGACCGATAACAAAAGAGGGGCCATCTTCACCTTATCGGATATGTACTGCAGGTTTGGTTTGGAACGTATAATAAAATGAGAACTAGAAGAAGGAAGGTGCAGGAGACACCTACACAAGCGGTTTTACTCTATTTGCCGAGTCTTAGATTTATGGTGTCCCCAAACCCCTGCACTATATAGGGCCACAGAGATGCACTGGGCATCATAAATGGTCATAAAAGGCAAGACGGGACCACTGCCGCATGAGGCATACTAAATAAACCCTCTGCTGATCTATACCATTTAGCCCCGGGACACCGCCGTTTGTGGCGGCTGAGCGCTCTACAAATATTGTGGTATGGTATGGTATGGTATACTAAAACTTCAGACACATCAGTGGTTGGCAAGACCCTACATTGTGAAAACAAACCCCAAATAATAATTAATCTTGAAAGATTTTTCTTGCCCAGCCCACATGCCATAATGGCCAGGTATACAACGGGTAGTGCTTAGCAATGGTATACGTGCCGATAATCAAGTTTAGGTTTAGGCACTGCTCCACTGTACCCAGCCCCTGGCGAATCAAAGACTGAGAAGGACACAAGATGTTGGACTGGTTTGCCCAGGGTTTCAGACTGTTAAAATTCTCTCGGGCCATGATTTTAGCAGAGCTATCAATAAGGGGGATGGGGCAATAGCATTTGGGAGACCTTTCTTAAAAATGGGCACTATTTTTGAAGAAGCACAGGGACATGTTCTGTTTACTCAATGTGATGCCCACTTTCAGCATGTTACCACAGAGAACTATGTATTGTGATTATTCATGTCTAGTATTACGATTTTGTCTGGTTATGGACCAACATTTTCTAAGGTTAGCAGTGCAACACTTTTTCATAAAAACTAAATTACAAGCAGAACACTATCATACACATCTATAAAGAGAAGTGAATAATCATTGCGGTAAGGTATATTAAAATAACATTTAAATGACTACTCCTGCCATTTAACAGTTTTCAGCATCTAGCCAAGCCACTCTGTAGTAGTCTGTGCATCCTTTCCCTCATTTTTAAGCATCAGTTAATTGTTAAATGCAATGGGATTTCTTAGGGATCTTGCATTCAACTGAAGGTTTTTTTGTGTAGTGACCCTTTGCAAAACTTGAAGAAATGGAGAGGGAACACAAGTACTAACAAAACACCATGTTTACCTGCATGTTGCGCTGTAGTCTTGATGATTCTGAAATATAAGCAAATTACCAGGTTGTATTAAAAACTATCCTGTTCAACTTTGGCTTACAATATTATGAAACCCGTTGATAGGCATTGCCTAGATTTGGGTGCATTAAACATGTTCAAATCAAGTTTACATATTGGCGATAATAAAACAAAGAAAAACAAATATACAATAATGTACAGAATTGTGCTTTTTCTTTTTGTTAATTCATCACTTTGCTGCATCATAATTTAATTTCAGAAGGATATCTATTAACAAGAGGAGTAAGTAAATTGGCAAAAATTGCATCTGTTTGACTACTTAAGACAAGATTGTTATTGTTATTGTTATTGTTAATGTCAGTTTATATAGCGCCAAATCACCGGCAGGTCTCAGGGCGCTTTTGACCGCAAAACATAACAACCTAATCAATAACGGGAGAACGAGTAGAAACTATACTGGGCACAGCGCTGCTCTGAATAAGATAGTCTTTAGGGCTTTCCTAAAGTGGAGCCGGTGTCCATCTTTACGAAGAGCCTCAGGCAGTTTATTCCAGATCCTAGGCAGCAAGACCGAAAATGATCTTCCACCTTTTGTGGCCAGTTTAAACCGAGTTTACTGTCATCCCAGTTCTGGTTCCCATAAGGTGAAATGACCTGTGACACCAGTGCATAAATCAATTTAGCTTGTCTTCTAAATCAAAGGAAGTATGGTGGCTTCTGTGAGGAAGGCGCACTGACGGTTGTGAAATATGGATTGGAAGAATGTGGTCATCTCATCTTCAGTTCCAAAATACAGAACTGAGGGGCATATGTACAAGCCCCTATCGCCACCACAACGTCACTTTTACAGACGTTGTGGTGGCAATAGGGGCTGCACCTTATGTACAAGGCAGCACTGAGCCACTTAAAAAAAAAACAAGGCAGCGTTAAGCCACTTAACGTCGCTTAACTCTTCCTTGTACATAAGGGCCTCTTTCACGCTATGATTAGCATGAAAGGGGCGTGCAGTGGGTGTTGTGGTCGGGGTTCCACTGCTACACCCATTGTATTTGACGCTGCCCCCTATATACAAGGGTGGCGTACATGGGAGGAAGCGCCAAAATTAAGACCAGTTAAACCCTGGTCTTAAGTTGGTGAAACGAGGACACATGGGACGAGCAAAATGCCATGGTTTGTCTATGTACAGGAAGGTGTCCCTTCCTGTACATAAACAAACTGTAGAAATCAATGACATCTTGTTGACAGCTCTTGTAGATGGTATTTTATTCATTAGGTTACAGCTTAGTAAGTTCCAATGTAAGCCTTAATATAAGCCCCACCAGGAGCAGCCTCCTGGCTGCTCAGCCCATCTTCTCCAACTGCTCCCCTTCAAGTACAAACATCCATAACATTCCAAATGACATCATATAGCTAGAGCATCAGGCAGAGAACCAGGGCCAGGGAGATGCATTACATAAGAAGCAGATTACTACACAAACCTTTGAAAAAAATGCCATGTTGCCACTTTCATGTGTGCTACATGAAGCAGCACACATGAAAGTGACAGAATGGCATTTTAGAATTGTTTATGTGCAGGAAGGGACACCTTCAATTTACTTATTGTTCCCTCGAAATATTTATGTCTATTTTCCAACATAATGAAATTAATTGATTGATTGCTCATTATCCTAAGCTGCTTAGAGAATAAAAAGTAAAAAAGTATATTTCTAAGCACAAGTACACTACTGAATGTTAATCTGTAGTAATGTGTATGCAACACAAAATCTAAACTCTTAATTGTAGCAGATCATGGTTAAGAAGTAGCCACATATTACCTGATGTGAAAGATAAGTAGTACAAAAGGGGGGAGGGTGATGGACGGAGCATCTGAACCAACCAAACACTCACACCCAGTCAACAGATCTGGGTTTAATCCATCACCTTTCTTTAGCCCACTCTGCCACCCCAGTTCAGACATGGCCATATGCAAATCAGTCTGACCCTGTGCCTCATGGGAACAGTCCAGCCCGAACTGCCAAGCCATGCCTTCCCTGGACCGGAAACAAGCTTCCGAGGACCGGTTTCTGGCCTTCCTGCCGTCTTCAGCCACGCTTTCTTGAATCCAGTGGCAAAGTGAGCAAGGTACTCACGTCTGAGCATACCCTGCCAACTTATGGCAAACAAAGCGGTGCCCCCCCTTTTGTACCGTGAAAGATAAGTAATCATTTTGAAACATTCATCGCTATTGAAACAATGCATGTTTAGTTTTAACGATTGGAAGATTTAACAGGATATCTTAAAATGAGTACATCCCTTCCAAATCATTAATTCAAGCAAGGGTGGGAGTTAGAAAGTAAATATGCGGGAAGAGAAGCGAGTGGGAGTAATGCACAAATATCAGAAGAAAATTGAAGGTTAGATTGTTAGATGTGAGTGAGCAATCTAGAAAGCTCTGAAAACAGAAGAAAGAATGTGGGGATGAATTTACTATACATACCATTTGGATGGCTTCCAACAGAAAGTTGGTTCGGTGCTCTGACCAATAAAAAGACAGATAATTCATGGGTTATACTTATGTTATTTTTATCCATGAGAATAAACAGTAGACAGACATCTGTTAAAATAGGATACTTTATCTACTTTTTCATTAAATCCCAAACCTGAGATTCAGCCTGCCATCATGCCTAACCTGCATGAGCTACATTTTGAAAAGCTGATGTGGTCTCCATCCAATCATCACAAACTGAGTAATTATAGTGTGTTTTCCCTTTACAGAGTAAAACAACAACCTTTGTTGATTTTCTTTCACAAAAGAAACCCGAAAATTGACTTTCTTGTTCTAATGCAACATTACATGGAAGAATGTCTAAAGACATGGGAATTAACACAAGATTGTCTAGGCGTGAGACGTAGAATTAGCACTTCACCTCACAAGTATCTTTTTTTAAAAAATTTTTTTTATTGAGAATTCATTGATACAAAACAGATGCAGCAAAAAAAAATGTTTTTTTTTTTTTTTACAATAGATACACATGGTACTAACGAAGATGTATTACACGGTAAAAAATAGTTCGGTAAAACAGAGATACAGGCTAGAATATATTCATACAATATATATACAAATAAATACATATTTACACATACATTATAAATAAATATAGATAAAAATGGGCCCAGCCTCATTTAATTATAACTGCCCATCCCTCCAAACTTTTAGGGGATCCCACATCTTGTTGCCGAAATCCCGCGTTTTCTTACCCTTATAAAGATATAAGGTGGATTCAATATTGTGTATACCAAGAAGTCTGGACAGCCACATTTGGAATGTTGGGGCATTAGAGTCTTTCCAGGCAGCTGCGAGTAAAATGCGTAATACCGCCACGGCCAGAAAAATAAAAGCCTCTGTTTCCCTGTTGACGAGGCCCGTTTTACTATCACTCCCAAAATTATCACCGTCAGGGATAGGCTGATCTTTATGCCTAGCAGCCCCTCCAAAAATTTCTCAATCTCAGATTTTATCAGACTGAGCTTCTCACAATTAGAAAACATGTGTAAAAGATCTCCAGGGCCTTTCTGGCACCTGGGACAGTTGCTATCACTCCTCATACCCCAGTCATGTAGTTTAAAGGGAGTATAGTACAGATTAAATAATGTTTTAAAATGTTGAGCCTTCAAGTTTGAGGAGCGCAGTATTTGTTTATCGAACCCCAAAGCTTTATCAAGATCGGTGTCAGGATCTTGTAGTCTGTCTGCCCAAGCCGCCTCGTGCTTCTCAAGGTCATCTGGTATTCTTTCTATAAGGGCTTGATATATATTCCTTATCTTATCTCCTCCTCTTATCAGATATCCCAGCGCTGGGCAAGGTGGGCCAGGAGCTATTTCTGAAGCAACAGTTTTAAGTGTTTGGGAGATCTGGAGATATTTAAAAATGTGGCCGCTGGTCAGACCGAACTTTTCCTGTAGCCTGTTAAAGCTCAGTATGCTGCCATTTGGCATTACATCTCCAACCGTCCGAATACCCAGTAGTTCCCATTGTTGCCAGGCCCATCCACACTCAAGTTTGGGAGATGCCCTGAATTCCACAGCGGGGTATACTTATTAATCTTGGGGATATGAAGCAATTTCTGCAGATTCTTCCATAAATCCCAGGCACTGAGCAACCCTTTATGCCGGGATTTTTAAAAAAATCTGCGGCTAGTTTTTCTCAACAGTGCCCCTACGGCCTCCTTGCCCATCAATAGTTCGTAGATTGATGGAGGTTCATATAAATTAGATGTCGGGTCATAAGAGTGCCTTCTTCTGGGTGCTGGCATAAATAATATAGACATCTGGGTCAGCAAGCAAGCCCAATGATAGAATCTTATGTTTGGGGCTGCTAGGCCTCCACGTTCCTGTGGGAGAGTCATATACCTGGCTGCCCTCCTAACTTTACCATACTGCCAGAGAAAACTGTTAAAAATAGACTCAAACTTTTTTAACAACCCTTCCTCAATTAAGAAAGGTATGCATCTAAACAAATAGAGGCGCTTGGGTAACATAGTCATCTTTAGCACATTGGTCCTCCCTATCAAAGATAAGTGCAGTGAATCCATCCACTTCAACTCTGCCTCAATTTTTTTTAAGAGTGGAGCATAGTTATCCTGAACAATAGAGCCTGTCTCTGCGTTAATTACTACCCCAAGATAAATCGCAGAGTCTACATATCTTTCATCAGCTTTAATGACCTCGTTTGAGCAAATCACCTGAGTTTTTGACTCATTCAGTCGGTACCCCGAGTGCTTGCCAAATTCCCTGGTAACTTCCACCAAAATCCGCATGGCCTCAGCTGGCTCTGGAGTAATGACTGCCAGATCATGGGCATAGGCCAATATTTTACTTTCAAAACCATTGGTTACTACTGGCAGGATTCCCACGTTCCCCAGAATTTGCCTAATCAGTGGATCGATGTATAGTGCAAACAGGATCGGTGAGCAGGGGCAGCCTTGACGGGTACCCCTGCTAATCCGGATCCTATCGGAGCACTGACCCATCAACTGAATGCATGGCCTCCATAGCCATCCGGAATTTTGGGCCAAAGCCTCTGTCTGTCAGGACGTCCACAGATATAGCCACCTGACACGGTCGAATGCTTTTTCCGCATCAAGGATGATCATGGCGACCCCCCTCCCCCCAGCGGCATGGGCCCCAAACAATGAGATTGCTCTCCTAACGTGGTCCATCGTTCCCCGGCCGGGGATGAACCCATGCTGCCAGGGCGAGACGAGCCCGCCAATGATCCCCCCTAACCGTGCGGCCAAGATCTTTGCATACAGCTTATTGTCTGAGTTAATCAGAGATATGGGCCTGTAGGACCCCGGATTCTCCCTTGGCTTTCCCTTTTTATGAAAGACTATGATGGTAGTGTCTTTCCATGTTTCCGGGATCCTACCCGTACCCATAATGCCATTAAATAGATCCATCAAAATTGGAGCCAGCACCACCGAGAGACACTTATACAACTCCAGGGGGATGCTGTCTGGCCTGGCGGCCTTTCCGGAGGCCAGTTCAGACAGCGCCCCGCGGATCTCTTCCAGTGTTATGTCCAGCTCCAATTTTGCTCTGTCCTCTGATCCCACTCTGGGCCCATTGTCCGGGTATCTGCCAAGTGGGCGCTCCCCAGACGATTCTTCCCTATAGAGGGTTTGATAGAAATTTGCAAAAACTGCAAGGATACCCTGGGGTTCCACAACCTCCTGTCCGTTCTCTTGGATGCTGGTTATTATGTTCTTAGTATAGCCTTGCCTGACCCTTAACGCCAACTCCTTCCCCGCCTGCTCCCCGGTCTCATATACTCTCCTCCTATATGTCCAGTATTCTGCTGCCGCTTTCTCTGCCAGTTGTTTCTCTATTTCCGCTTTGATTAAGCAGCTACTGGTTTGACTCTCTTTGCCTTCCTTTCCTTGACATAGATCTTGGCAATGCTGTTCCTATGCCTTTACTAAATCTGCCATGAGCCTATTCCTATTGGATTGAACTTTTTCCCTAGAATGAGCAGTGTAACTAATGACCTCCCCCCTCAGTGCTGCCTTATATGAATCCCATACACCGTTTCTTGATGCGCTATATCGATTGGCATCGAAGTATTCTATGGTCCATTTTTTGCATATGTTCCACAAACTGTGCGTCTGACAGGAGTTTTCGATTAAATGTCCAAGCACTGCGACTCCTGACCAATGCTATGCCATTATATAACATTGCCAGCGGATTATGACCCGAGAGGACCTTGGGGAGTTTCCTGATACTGATCTTACTAATTTCCGTGGACGAAATAAGATAGTAGTCCAACTTGCTATACCTCTGATGAGGACAGGAAAAATATGTGTAGCAAGGGTCGTTAGGCTCTTTTGCCCCCCAGACATCCGTTAAACCATGAGATAGCATCATAGACCGAAGAGCTGCAGATACCCTGGGTTTTCTACCCGCATACGGGCTCCCTACAGAAAGGTCTATAGAAATATTGAAGTCCCCACAAACGAGGATGGGGGCTGGCCAAGTAGCCAATTCCGCTTCCAATATTTCAAAAACCTCTGGGTCATCCTGATTTGAACCATAAATGCTGCAAATTGTAAGGCCACACTCCAGCTCCGCCAGGACCCATCTACCATGTGCATCAGACTTAGCACATTTCGCCACCCCCAGCATGGTTTTCCCCAGAATCACAACCCCTCTTACTGTTGAGGTTTGAGTGGAGCATGCCAATATATTAAACCCCTCAAGCCTAAGGAGCTGCTTCTTAGCCCATGGTAGGTGGGTTTCCTGTAGGCAAAGAATGTCGATAGGCTCAGTTTTGACAAACTGTGCCAATCTTGCTCTCTTCCTCCAATCGTTCAACCCACCTATATTTATTGAATATACACTAAGGCTCGACATACCCACTATAAGAAAGGCACCCTACTCTTGCCCGCAGTAAATACAAAGAAAAAATTGTTTCCGTATCATTTGTATCATTTCCTGAAAATACAAAAACTACAAAAATCACTGTATCATAAATTCTCATTTTATTTTGCTCCCCCCCCCCCTCAGCCCCCCAACCCGTGGCCCCCCCCACACCTCGTACTACCCTCCCGCCCCCCTTCCCCCTTGCTACCCCCCCCTCCCTCTGGAAGCACTCAGACCTTGGTCTGAGCTGATGATGGTTGAGTGTAGCAGCACGGATCGTGGGCGCAGCAGTTAGATAAACCTAAACAATCAAGTGAACCATATCTTACCCCTCCCCCACGCCCCCCCATCAAGAGTAGATGAAGAAAAAAAAAGAAAAAAGAAAAAAACCCAGAAAGAGAAGTGGAGTCAAACGAACGAAGCTAGGCTAAGAAAATAACCAGCCCTAAGCATAAATCATTCTAGATCCTTCTAAATCCCTATACCTAAAAAGTCCTACTATCAAACTAGACAAATCTAAACAAGCAAAAAAGAGCACTCACATTATGCATTTTCTTTTTTCTTTTACCTTTTAAACCCACCAGCAAACTGAACCCTCCGGTATACATGCTTATTTAAGTTACAAAGAATCCAAAAACTCCCTTGCTTTTACTTCTGACGAGAAGTAGAGAGTCCTTCCATCCTTAATTATCTTTAACTGCGCTGGATTCACTAAGTAGACTTGGAGATGTTTATCTTGGAGGGGCTTGATCAACTGGCGGAGTCTCCACCGCCTCTCGACTGTTGCATGACAGAAATCCGGTCTCACAAAAAAGGTCACACCCTCGCTAGATCTTTTTGCATCAGGGCGAGCCTTTTCAGAGACAAGCTGTCGAAGGACAAAGTTTCCCAAAAAATCAAGACTGCCCTCGGCTTGTCACTATTTCCAGCTCCCAGGCGAGGTCTAAACGGTGTGCGGTGTATTCTTTGCATTTCCGCCTCCCAGTTCCACTCCGATAATTCGGGGAATGCTGACTTAAAAAGATTGATCATAAAGACCCTGATGTCCGAGCCCTCTGCCCCTTCCGGAACTCCCAGAACGCGCAGGTTATTGCGCCTTAGCTGATTTTCCATATCCTCCAGTTTCCACTGAATGTCAATAACTTGAGCGCTCTGGGAGTCTACCTTAGATGATGCTGCAGCGGCTTCCGCTTCAGTTGCCACAATCCGTTCCTCCAAGTTAGTGACCCTATCCCCCACATTAGTGTATGCCTTAGACAGTTTTCTAACGACACCCTGCATCTTACGCATAGCTGCCTGTGCCTTCCGGGTGTCCTGCCTAGCCTCTTCCCTGTGCGTAAGGATGGTCTGGTAGATAACAACTAATAATGGAGGATAGGATGCTGGGGCCTCGGTATTAGGACTACCCTGAAGGGGTGTAGCAGAAGAATTATCCCAGGCCAGATCACACATGGGTTGTGTATGGGCACTTTCATGGGCAGCAAGTCTTTTAGCCGTGCTGGGGGGGTTCTGTTCCAAATCACTATCGGAACCCGAAATGCTTTCCCCCTCAGAGGACCTCGCCTCATCGGACCATTCTGCATCTTCTGATACTGAGAAGAAACATTCGCTACTATCTTTATCCTTCTCTTATTCTATATACCTTTCACCCGTGAGAGTCATCTGGGCTAGACGAGGGCACAATTGTGTAATCTCCTTCTCCTTCACTCTAACCGCACCCTCTTCAATCATCATAGCTTGGCCCAAAGTCATCTCCAGCTGGTTACTTGACTGCGGAGGCTGCACAGGCACTGGTTGTGCGATGTACGCAACAAGTTCAATTGACCCCCCCGCTTTCAGGTGTAGTCCCACCAGGTTGTTTATCTGTACCTGCATGCTCCAAGAGTCCATCAGCTACCACTTGTCCCTCGGTTTCGACTGTTTCTTCAGCCTGCACAGCAGCAGGCAGCGTCTCATCCGCCAGCTGCCATCCGCCGTGATGCCGCCGCTGGGAGTAGGGGTCCCTCAGGGCTCTATTTTGAGCCCGACCCTCTTTAATATCTTCATGACCCCTGTGGCGGCTTTGGCGGAGTCTTTCGGGGCCCGGATCGTATCGTACGCCGACGATACCCAGCTCCTCTTCTCGTGTAAGAGAGGAGTGGACTTTGAGGGGGAAAGTATCCGGGATTGCCTTGAGGCTGTGTTTCAATGGTTCCATCTACACAGCCTCAAGTGCAACCCCGATAAGTCTGAGGTACTTTTCTTCGGGTGTGATGTGGAACCAGAGTGGCAGGCCTGGTGGCCTATCAACATGGCCCCCCCTTCGCGCTCATCCCAATGGGCTAAGAACCTGGGAGTGAAGATGGACACGGGGCTAACAATGAAGGCCCAGATCCTCGGAGTGTCGGGTATGTGTTTCGGCCTCCTGAAGATGCTACGGAGGTTTCTTCCCCTACTATCGGAGGAGCACAGGAGGCTGACTGTGCAGGCCCTGATAGGGTCCAGGTTGGATTATTCCAACGTTCTATACCTGGGCCTGCCAGAATACCTGCTTCAGCGGCTGCAAGTTGTGCAGAACGCGGCGGCGCGTGCAATCTATGGATTGAACAGACGGGCCAGTGCTACGGTTCTGTTACAGACCTTGCACTGGCTGCCAATCCGTAAGCGGATCGCCTTTAAGACCTTGACTCTGACGTACAAAGCGCTCCATGCGACGGGGGCTAAGTACCTCCAGAGGAGACTCACCTTTTACCAACCGGCGCGCTCCCTGAGGTCAGAATCTTTACTTCTGGCGACCGTTCCTCGAGTAAAGCGTGCACGCCTGGGAGGCCGTTCATTTGGTTTACTGGCGCCCCAACTGTGGAACTCTTTGCCCCTGTCTCTTCGGGGAGCATCTAGTTTATTAGCCTTCAGAAAGGACCTTAAAACGTGGCTATTCTCCCAGTAGGCCCTTGGTGTTGTATTTATTTTTTTTTGTTGTTGACTGTGTAGCTGTTACTCTCTTTTTAATGTGTTATGTTAGTTTTACTGCAGCCTGTTAATTAAAAGCGCCGGGACACTCTTTTTGAGTAGCCGTGCGCTCTATAAAAGCCACTATAACATAACATAACATAACAGCTCCTCTACTTCATCCGGAAGGGGGGTAAGTGCGGGATCGATACCTGCTTCTTTAATCTACTTACATTTTTGTGTCACTGACTCCTGGGCTAAGGGTTGCAGCACCGTCACATCAGCGTTCTTTTGGTTCTTACCACCACGAATCAGCAGCTCCGAAATAGAAGGGGACTGCCGTAAACGCTGTGCCACCAGTTTTCCTCTCTTGGTTTGCGCCGGCGTTTCAACATTTTCATCTACACTCGGGATCACTGAGGGCGGAGATAGGTTTGCTGTCTCATGCTGTGTTTGCTCCATACTTGTAGCTGCAGCTTGAGCCATTTGTGCAGTCTGTATTGCCTGTGCCTGGGCTGATTGTGCTGCTTGTGCTGCCTGGGCTTTCTTCTTTGCAGCAGCCGCTGCCTTTGCTGCTGCTCCTGCTGTCATTTTCGGGGCCATTACTGATGTGGTGATCGCTGAATGCAGTCTTTGCTGCAGGTTTCTGAGCAGGGACGCTCCTCCCGCTGCTCTCCCCTCGATTCGCACGGCCTGCTTCTGCCAGCTCCGGACACGCCCCCAGCGCCGCAGGCGTCGGCTCCAGAACGCCAGGACGGCCGTGAACAGCAGCCCCAGAATCTCATCTGCGATCCGCCTCGCACCGAAGCCCGCTGCTCCAGTCCACCAGAGACTGCAGCTCATCTCCTGGTAACTGCACCGCGGCTACCTCACACAGCCGCCAGCTTGCTCGGACAGCGAACCTCCTTCTCAACCGGGTAAGTCGATGGGGGGGAGAGAGGTTACTGCGCCGCGCCCGTGCTGCTGCTCCGCGGCTACCTCACACAGCCGCCATCTTCTGACCTCACAATTATCAAAGTGATGTTGATAATTGTGACCTCACAATTATCAACATCATTTTGTGCTTCATTTGGCTCACCAACGCGCACCATCCAGTTGCGAGGTTTGTAAACATATTGGAAAGAATATCCTTTTCTGGGAGACTTATGTTACAGAATTTAATATTGCGTCAATGCATCATTTTGTTCCAGTGCAGAGAAGCATGGTAACTATGTGATACTGATTTGTGCATTTCACATGTAGTTAACTGATTTCAGATTTGGTCAGTGACCAGAGTTCCTCCGTTCCCCATACTGTTAATGTTCTATTTCATCTTTTTACTCTAGTCTCTTGTAGAGAATGTTATGTGGGTATTTTAGACTGGGGAAATGTGCTTAGACGGTGTCTGCCCCTGCCAGGGGTTGGTTGATGTGGACTTATCTCCTTAATAAATACCAATATATCATTAACTTTCTGGTGTCTTCAATACATTCCTCTTTTCATTATCTGCCCAATTAGCAGCTGTTAAAAAGTACATCATATCTCAAAAGAAACTTTATATTCTAATCTTTTGAATTATATATTGCAAAATCACGAGCTCCTGATTAACTCAGCTTGTGCCAACACTTGCACAAAATGTTTAAATTAAATGTCATTGCTAAAATGGAGCTAATCGAAAAAACTATGGGGCCCATTAGGATGTCGAGCGGACTGCCCGCCTGGCGGGGGCAATCCGCCCGACATCCACACTTGTTTTCCCCCACCATATTAGTATGGCGGGGGGGACCTCGGCGGATGGAAAGACCGTCCGCCGCTTTTCCGCCCCAGTCGCCTTGCGGCCGGGGCGGAAAAGGAATAATATGGTGGTGGTATCTATCAGACACCATATTATGATGGTTGAATTTAGGTGCCTTTCCGCGGCGGCGATGCCGCCACGGAAAGGCATGCGGTCTTCACTCTTGGGGCCCCCTGCGGTCCCCCAGAGTGAAGGAGAGGTGGGGAGTGCACACGGGGGTACCTGTGGTACCCCCCTTCATTTGCATTTACAAAGTGGCAGGCACCGCGCGGTGCCTGCCGCTTTGTAAATGCAAATGCTGAAATGCATTTTTAGCATTGTGGCGGGCTGTGCAGAGAGCACCGCCCACCACAATGCTGAAAATACAGGATGAGCCCGCCACTGTGGCGGGCACATCCTAATACCCCCCACGGGACCCCCGCCCTTGTGGCGGGCGGTCCCGAATACCGAATACCGACCGGAGTCTGAAACTATGCCAGACAAGGGAGCTGTGCTGTACAAGATAGATCTTCGATTGTGAAGTGCTGTAGACAGTTTGGCTAAATAACCCTCTCCTCTCCTTTTTAATTGTATTGTTCATTGTACTAACTCACCTACAAAAAGTGAATGCCCTTGGAAGTACCAAGGACTCCTGCTTCAGGCTCTCACCAGTAAATACCACATGTATTAATCATTGCCCATTAATTCTTTTGGTGATTCATAACTCCTAGAACTAATCAGAACACTTTAGACAACCTAATTTAAGCATTACTTCATCTCTAAACATTTTGTGACTTTTATTAAGTGCATAAAAATGAGCTAGTTTCTGAACAGCTATAAAGATGCTAGGTTAAATACATCCTTCTAATTGTGGTAAGATAGCTCACTAGATCAATGCACCTATTTCAGAAACCCATGCGTAACTTGTGAGTCACAGATTAACATCTAAAATGTTTCACACAGCCGGCCATTGAGCCGAAAACCCATGTCATTAAAGGACCCTTATTGCATAGTCTTTATATAGTAATACTGGAATATAATCAGTTTTTATATTCAAATTTGTCTTCTTGCTATGAATGTTATATAATCCCAGTAGTGATCTAGGAACAAGAAAACACTGATATTTGACACTAAATATTTTAAAGATGTTCATTACATACCTTCGACGTTTTCTTGCTAGAGAGGTGAAAAACACACAGTAATAGGAAAATTAACATTTTGATGGATGTTAGCAAAGAGGTTATTACTGATCATCTAGGACTGTTTATAATGTGTTCTACAGAAAATACTTGTGCTTTGCTACACTACACAATTAAATCCCCATAAAACTCTACAGCAGTCTACACATTCCACCCCAACATGACCACCCACAGCGAAATGCACCTTGTGCACAAAGGTCACCAAAGAACATTAGATCCTGAGCTGAAAAGGAGTACGTCAATTCAAAATATCAAGTCCAAATTTATAAGTTTTTCCGTTTTATTCTTCTTTAGTTTTTCAATCTTTAGTAGAATCCAATCTTCACACGTACACAAACAACCGCTGCGGTTAATGTTCATGGTTTAATTGTACAAACGTGGCCCCTTCGGAGTCGCATTTGTTTGATCCTGGTTGGGTGACCGGTATCTGATCCTTTTGAGCTTACCAAATATTGTTTCTTGTCAATAACTTTTCTTTCTTTCCAGCGCAAACTTTCCCCATTCACCCGTTCTTCTTTGTGTTGTACAAAGGTCACCAAACCCTGCTGCAACTCCAAACACCATAGTTCTGATGGATACATCTACCTGTGGATGCCTCACTTTATGAATTATCCCATGCGCATCATTCGACGGAAACATTTCTCTATAGCTCACCCACGTCGACGAGGACGTCACAATGGAATGTCTCCACACGCGACTCCGCGTGATGTCATCGGAGCCATAAGAAGACCTCGTCGGCCTGCTGATGTCAGTTCCACCCATTTTCTCTGTGCCTTCGAGGCAAAGGGGTGAGCCAACAACATTTCCACAAGTATACACAGTATACAGAAACCAAGAAAGAAACTGAAAATTGTAATACATAGATGTTTCCTAGTGACAAATATCACATTATTTCAAATATACCATAACAAAATTCACGATTGACATGTCAACTGTTTTTGGTATAAACAGGCAGGCAGCATGAGGTGAGCAGGTCAGTGAGGAATCCACAGGCAGATACTGTATCCACCAGAAAAAGCATCACCGAAGGTAAGTAACTTGGTCTTCTGATAGATACATCTGCCTGTGGATTCATCACCTTATGAAGGGAAGCCCCAAGCAGTCCGGCTCTCGGAGGAGGGTGTATGCCTATCTAAACCAAAACATCTTGCAGCACCGAACGTACGAAGTGGCCGTCCCTCCTCACCTCTGAGTCTAAGCAATAATGCTTCACCAAAGTGTGGCGGGAGGTCCAAGTTGCTGCCTTCCAGATGTCTACAACAGGGACACTGCTAGCTAAAGCCGAAGAAGAGGACTTATCTCTAGTGGAATGAGCTTGAATACCTTTAGGACGCTCCTTCTTGACCAAGGCGTAGAATATCTTGATGCAGAGGATGATCCACCTGGACAGCGTTCACTTAAGTAGCTCTTTACACTTTGAACATGTCCCAGGCCTGCCATTGAAGCCTGAATGCAGTGTTTCACTGCTTAGTCAACTTAACATTTCAACCCCCTTGCCAAGCCTTAAACTCCCCTTTTATTACATCTAAGTCATCCCTGTGGTAGGTACTAGGTAGCCGATAGGTCTGGGTGCTGTGTAATTAAAAGGTTGGACATGTACTTTTAAGTTTTACGTGTCCCGGTAGTGAAAACTAATTTGTTTCTCATTACTGTGAGGTCTATCCCTCCAATAGGATAACATTGGGTATTCCTTATTACATTTAATACAGTGTAATTCCTAATTGAAAGGAGGGATATATATCACGTTGGTTACCTATGAAATTGTAATGACAAACCGTCTTTGTAGAAAGTTGGCATTTTCCTGCCCATAGCCCTTTGTGCCAGCAGCCTGTCTTAGGTCACACGACCGGATGTTGCTGACAGTTGGATTTTGTGAATTACTCCCAGACAATCCCACAATATATGGATTAGGTGTGCCTAAATGGGACATCTGCTGGCTGGATGGGGGCCTTAGTTGAGCACAACCCCACTTATACCAGAGTAGCCTGTGTTCTGCCTTCACACGCAGGGCCTCATGACCCGTGCAGCCAGCTTGGAGCCAGGACAGGGGAGTAAGGAAATCCATTGCACTTCAACAAACTATTCCAGAATCTTCTTCCACCTTCTAGGAGAAAGGCACCAGGATATAAATATAGGGCCTTCACTCCACCTCTTCAGTACACTTCTGGGCCTGTGGATACTCTGTCAGGAAGAAGGACTGCTGTGTTGCTGAAAAGACTGCCGCTCAGGTGGACTGCTGCTCTGAAGGAGCTGCTGTCTTCCTGTGCTGACCTGCTGTCTGATGCCATCATGCCTGGGAGGAAGAACTAGACCTGCAACCCATCTTGAACCCAGAATCTCAAAGTGACTCCAAGGACTAGTCTGCTGGTGTCCTGATCTGAGCCTCAGGGACATAACAGGCCTCCCAACAGCTCCTGGACCCATCTTCAGCATGTTCCTGCCTCTCAGATCCTGGACCCTTGGTGTGGCTCTTGAGTTCTTAAATGCAAGCTTTTGGACTATTTTCAACCAAGAACAGGGGCTTTCGCACCGGAACTGTGCTGCCCACACCAAAAATCAGCTCAAGCCGCCACCAGCCCATCTCTTTGTACAGCAGTATCAACCGTTCACTGGAGTCAGCGAGCGGGAAGCACCAATATGCTCTTTGCACAATGCCGACCGTGGCCCGTGACGCTCTACTTGCGACCCTCTCTAATGCAAACAGGACTTTTGGCACAAAAAGAAAGAAGGTAAAACTTAAGATGGACTAATCTGTGACTGTATCCGACCCTAGCTCCATAGCGGTCAGCTTGAACTTCTAACTTTGACCTTGTCCAGTGCAACCAGATAGCTGCGGTTGGCGCTTTATGCTTTAGGCATTGTATTGTACTTTATTCTTTTAAAGTTCATAACTCCGGTTCTACTGATTGCATTTTTATCGTTTTGGTCTTTTTTTGTTCATTAGGTGAAGCTCTATTGGTCTAACCTGGTGTGGGGTCTTTTAGTGTGGTGTTGTCACTGTTTTAATGTTTGAAGTGTTGTTCAAATACTTTACATATTGGCTCTAAGTTAAGCCTGACTGCTCTGGGCCAAACTATCAGGGGGTTGTGCACAGATTAATTTGGAGTTTGTTTGTGCCTTACCCTGACTAGGACTGTTGTTGCTGCTTGACCAGGGCTCACACCCCAGTCAAACCGTAGCTCCATTTCTAACATGCCATAAACATCACGAAAAAAAGGAATTGCAGGCAATGGCAAGGTTGTGGCCTACTTACAATAGGGGTGTAAGAAAGTGTTTCAAATATTTATATAAAATACGTGCATGTATAAAAGTATGTCTACAAGTAAACCCATTAATCAAACTGGTATTAAAAATAAAATAGTAACATACATTTAAAATGCATATATTTATATCAACACAAAATTAAAATAGGAAATACAAAAATCTGTGGCTGCTAACTGCTGCTTTAAAACAAAAGCTACAATCAGTGGCTGCGAACTGGTTGCTTCGTCTATACCAGTTCACATTTTTTGTTCTACAGTCTGTGTTTTTGGCTGTCTGCCTATCTCTCACTAAATATCTGCATTGTAGAAGTGTTGAATATCTGCATTGTAGAAGTGTGTTTTCTATTCCATGATAAATATTTCCTTACCCACTTCAGTTGGACGAGGTGCGTTGACTTCACAGATTATTCACTGAAGTGGCCAAAAGGCGTAGGCGAGTGCTCTTTCCCGCTCTAGGGGGGGGGACTGGGGTAGGGGATTAGAATGCCTAAAATGGCCTCCCACCACATTTCTGAGAGGCCTTGTTGGACAACGAGGCTGTCCTAAAACTGTTTCATGGCTGTCGATTGCAGTTGCTCAGCGATCCACTGCCAGGGATCCCACTAAGACACCAGGTACCAGTGTATAGGGATGTCGGCCTTTATGGGGAACTGGCTGATACCCTTTGTGGAGCGATCGCATTTACTGATTTAAAAAGAAATATATATAGGTTATTTTTTAAAATAAAATTGTCAGTGCATCTGCCTTACTGTCATATACAGGCTGACCCCCCCCCCCCTGTTGGGACTGCATTTATTACCAAAACGCAGTCCTTCAAGGAAAAACACACATTTCCCAAAAATTTTAAAAATGTAGGTGGGGCAAAATGTCAGCCCTGAGGACATGGGTCGACTCCCTTTGAGGCTCATTTTCTTTTCTTTTTTCTTAAGTGTGTATTTTCCTCATGTGGGGCAATTGAGACTCCCATAGGAAAACACCCATTTATAAAAACAATAAAAGGCCACACTGTACATACGTGGCAGTATTTTATTGGTATGCTGTTGAAGGCCCTACAGAAAGTTGACTGATCATAGTTCAGTTTCTTATTTCTGTATTTGGTTGCTATACTGGTGATAAAATTAGTATGCCCAGGCAGTATTATCATATTTTGAAATCACAAAATAAGTAATACTATCAGAAAAATGTGCTGCATTATGCCACCTAACCCTGTCTCATAATCCCTTGCACATTTCCATTTACCCTGGTGATAGCACTGTGTGTTTTCACGAGGAGAACGCCTGTGCACAAAGTTTCAGGGGCTACTATGTGAATGTATGCTTTTTAAATCAAAGGGAGATTTTCGGCTTTAGGAAATTCATTTTATACTGGCATGTGCCCAGCAGTTCCCCCAGCTATAACAATTTGCATAACCCATGACAAACGTATGCTGTGGAATTGGGCATGTGTCAAGGTGAAGTAATGCTGTGTCTTTTTTGACTTTTTGTAGTATCTTTGGACAATCTACAGATTCAGCAAACAAGATGAAGTCATTTTGCATTATTAGGATTTATTTTTATTTACTGTTGCACACATCCCACAGACGCTCACACCCACTGGCTGATTTAAAACAATACTTCTGCCTTTTTCATAGGGCAGTGTTGTTAGAAGGAAGGTTTTAGCTAGTCAGCAGATATGGCACCTTGGTGGATTACTGCTGCCCAGGCCCATACTCGAGCTATCAAGATTAGATACTGAGGCAGCATCTGAGGGAGAGGAAAATGGAGTAGAATCTGGCGGAGTCCCATCCAATCCTGAGGGACATGGTGATGGCAGTTGTGTTGTTCCTTTGTAAACACAGACTGTGCAGTGGAGTGACTGTAGCAAGGTAGACCAACCCAGAGGGCAGGCACTTGGGGCGGCAGGCACAGATAAAGTGCTTTCTTGGCATCCCACAATTTAGTTCATCCCCAAATTCCGCCGTTCACTGGCAGTGCTGGAGGTACAGTCATAGCACCCAACATTTTGTCAATTGAGTATGTCCATCTCTTTTTGGCCGTTGACTTCCTTAAGCAGATTGTGCAGCAAGCAAATGTGTGTGCAGAACAATTTCTGAGGGAGCATGGAGGCACTGTAGGGCATCATTCTAGGGTACACCGGTGAATTCCCACTCGACTTGAGGAGTTGAAAAAATGTTTGGACCCTACTCTTAAAATGAGGTTAGTGCACAAACCCCGCTGGCAGTCCTACTGGTCTACGCAACCACATGAGCCGAGGTTGTTTTTAGGTTGAGCATCAGCGTGCATGCGCTGTCTGCAAGACCTTCAGTAATCACTCTAAGGAGTGTAATCTCTGACATTCTGGCATTGCTTCTCGCAATTGGTTAATTGGTGTGTCATTTTTTGTCTCCTTTCTCCGTATTCGTTAGTGCTCCGATTAATCATTTCTGGCTTTTCGTGAGGAGCACGGGCCAATTACAGTCTCCTTACAAAAGTAAGTGTTATTTGTTATTTAGGGACTACTTGTTTATTTAATTTCATGTTAGTTTGTGAAATGAAGAATTTAATGTTCATGAATTTCAGTCTTCCAACATCGAAGTTGCTGAAGAAAGTCTTACACACTGCTGTTCAGTCTTTCAAACACCTTTAAATGTACGGTCATGCAGTAACATAACATTTCTTTAAACAAAATGTGTAAATCTAAAAGTGCTGACTGCAGCAGATGCAGTGAAAAAAGGCCCAAGGGTCATAGTGTCTTAGAGTGGTTTCTTTCAAAACACGTTGCTCTTTTGACAGCTGCTATGAAGAGCTCAAGACAATTAGAGCAATGTTCAATTGCCCATTCATTTTCATTCAATATTCTTTATTTGGATACAAATATCCATAAAAGCACAGTTCAAACACCATCAACATTAATACTATTCTTGTAAAAGCACAAGGTGCATAGAAAGCTTTGATTAAAAGGAACTTTCGATATAAAAAGACTACAATTGTGTAAAACCCGTGGTTCCCAAACTGTGCGCAGCGGCACCCCGGTGCGCCATAATGAGGAGCCAGGGGCGACCACAGTGAGGAAATGGTCGGACTAAGACGGTAAATAGACAGCGTTTAAAATGCAGGAAGTCAATTGTCCATAGGTCGGACCTCCGGTTACCGCAGCCGCAGAGCAGGCGTCAGACGGCCGCTCTATTTCCCCTCACAGGCTCCTGTTGGCTTTTAGCTTTGTTAGTTGAAAGTGATCTATCTTGCGACCACTTTAAGGGAGTCTGGTTACTGGGAGAAAACCGAGTGTTTCCGAGGATGAGAGGATGGGAACTGTAAGGCATCAGAGCGTCAGAGTGAAATGTAGGCAGGGAGATATACTAACAGAGGACGAGAACACGAGCATGGGAGGGAAAGACAGAAAAACAAAAGAGCACAGTGGAGTGAGAAAGAGATTAGATCAATAGATTGGCCGCCATCAGATAGATGCCTGGTGCTGAACAAATGCAAGGAAGGGATGATGAATGGAAATATGTAAGGGTGAATGGATGGGTGCACAGTCGGAGAGAGAGAGGCATAAGAGAACACAAATTAGGCGGAGGGAGGTGATGGTAGGGTAAGAACAGAAAAGTATAAGAGAACAGAAAATCTACAAGTGGTAGTGAGTCAAAATGAAAAAGGAATAAGGAAAACAGAGAGGCGTCATAGCTGAAAGAACAAGGTGACATTTGGCAAAAGAAAGAAGTAGAGAAGTACGAGGTTGTGAGCAAGAGCCAGAGGATGAAACGGAGCAGTTGAAAATGAAGGCAGGGAAAGAGAGCTAAAGATAATAGCGAGCAAGAGACATAAAAAGCAGAAGAATAAACAGATGAACGGGAGAAAAGACAGAAGAGCAAGGAAGGAGTAACAAAAGAAAGAGCAATGCAAAATGAAGAAAGGAGACAGAAGAAAAGAGAGGAAAGAGAAATTGAGAGCCAAGAACTGGCAATTCCAATAGGCATAGCTTATGACTGAAATGCCACCACTGATGAATTTAGACACTCAATAAGTCAACCTACACACACTGTGTCACTCATCTCTGCACTCGTATTCATCCACCCACTGACCCACTCATGTATTCATCCATGTACCCACCTGCAATAAACAGACACACAAACATAAGCACTTGGAACATAAACTAAAAGAATTAAAGTGTAAAAAAAACCATGCCACCATATAAACCTGTAAGGTATTCAATTACCGATCAAAAATTACATTACAAATAGCAGCATGGCTGTCTTCAGGATCGGACTGAGAGAAAATAGGCACAGGAACCAAAATATATACGACCCCCTTTAGCGAATCTGATTGCTAAAAAGCGTGCCTATATTAGTAAATTATGGCAGTTTTAAAGGTGTAAAGACACACTATGGAGGTTTTTTGCACTATACACAAGTCTTCCAACCTAGATTGCCATTGGTGGAAAAATGGCACCTAAACTATTGCATGTAAATAAGAAGTGACACCAAAAACCATGGGGTACTAATCGGCGATAATGCTTACACTGACAGTTTGACATAGCAATCAAGCTTTTGTTAGTCATTAGTCTGGCCTACGTGTTAATTATCTTATATTTTCTGATACCTCCGGGTCTAGCCAGCGCTATATAAAACTTTTCAAATAAATAAATAAAATAAATCAAAGTTGGAAAAACAAACGCACCCATCTCACTAGGATTTTTAAGGTAAATTTCGGACTCTGTTGTTTTACCTGTTCATTGAAAAGATTTTATTATACAGAAGTTTTTGAATTTTTGTGTGGTTGAAAAAAGTTGCATGGAAACATATTTGCGTATTAATCTTATAGATTAACGAGTTTTTATTAAACAACTGTTATCTTATTTTGTTACAAATATGATTATAATACCTTCATTGCATCCCAATTAATTTAAGGAAGACAACAGGAAGTACTCCCGAGGTCGGGCTTACATCCTCCCCCACCCGCCAACCGGTAAAAAAAAATGGTGGGGAGCCACGGCCAACTGCCAATTAGGTCAAGGGAGTCACGGGTCAAAAAAGTTTGGGAACCACATTAAAAAGGGCATAATATACGACAACAATATCATAATTAAAATTTTCAAGTTGATAAGCAGATAACAGTGTTAAAATGGTAGCACATTAAAAGAGTTGGACAGACATGTAGCAGCAACATTATGTTGAAATTAAGTGCAATTGGTTATTAACAATATTAGCAGCATAGTATAAGTGCAATTACATTTTAAGCTTTTAAGGTTATCCGGCCCACGAATAGCACTTTAATTGGTGTTCAACTAAGTAAATAGAAGTAACTGCATGCAAAATACAATATTATGTGTTTGAGGGTCTTTAACACATTGAAGATTGCTCATTGAAATAAGTGAGCGGACTGCCGCTCTCAGAAACGAGCTGACACGGAAAATCAGATCGTCAGTTTCAAGTCTAAGAATCTCAAGGTACCCTGGTCTGTCAATATTAGCAAATGCCTTACAATACGGAATCAAGTATTGTTTTGTGTACCTTCCGTAAAAATTACAGAAGAATATAAAATGTACTACCGTTTGGTTGTTGCCAGTGCCACACGGGCAGGGCATTGATCTAGATTGATGTTAAATCCCAGAGGGAAGCAAAGTGAGTATTTTAAAGTGCCATCCCTAAGGCGAAAAGGCAGGCTCCTCCCCAACATCCAATACTCTTCAGAAGGTATTTGGACGGTATAGGCATTTGAGGGCTATTTAACCCCAGTAGGGACATATACCTAGCAACTGAAGGTTTTAGACGCTCTGTGGCATGTCTTTCAATGTTATAAGATTCATACAATGCACCCATGAGGACTCTTTTGTTCATACCCACTAGTGCTAATGGGTTTAAGAAGATATGTTCAAGGTTCACGCTGGTTAGGCTTTTTCTGACAGCGAAAAGCCAGGGTATGGATCCTCCCACGCGCAGTTGAGGCAGTCTACAATGATCTCCCTTGTTAAAGTTGCTGCTGGGTTTAGCCAGATTTTTAGGCAAAATATATCTGGGCGTGACCTGATAAAATCTTCAATATATTACAATTTTAGTTCCTTATGACATACATAATTTGGGGACGAAATTTGGACCCCTAGAAGTTTCCTGCAAACTCTATTTTCCTCTCTTTGGATCCCACTGTAATTTATAAAACCCCATACATCAGCGCCATATGTGGCGGTGGGGATACACTGCGATTTGTAGATCTTCATTAAGGGTAAAACTACCTCTGCCTGTTTTGCTTGAGGGAGACTTGGAATAGAGTTAGTTGCTTTTAAAAACTTACTTCTACTATGGGCAGCATGGAGTGCCCAAGATCCAGTGTCAGAAAATACTAAACCCAAACAGGGAAAAGTGAGGGTGCGTAGTAGGCGTTCATGACCTGAGGTTATTGAATTTATACAGTGTTTTTTTGGGCCAGAAGTCATTATAAAGGATTTTTTTAAATTGGTGCAGAGGTCTAGGTCTGTCATAAATGACACGAAACCCCCAACTAACGTGTGTAGTGCATTCGCAGTGTGGCCCATAAGGACCGCATCATCCGCATATAAGAGCGTGGGAAGTACATTTCCATTCATTTTTGTTACGTCATTAGTGAGTACTGACAGGGTAATATGTAATTCATTTATGTAAAGAATGAATAGGAGAAGGGCCAGTACAAATCCCTGTCTGACCCCTCCACCAATAACGATGTCCCCTGAGACTTCCCATCATTGCAGATCCTTACCCGCGCCTTCAAGTCCCTGTGCAAATGTGCCAAAAAGTCAACCAGAGCCTCGTCCAACCCATAGTTTAAAAAGCCCCCACCACAAGCGTGACCTGTTGACAAAATCGAACGCTGAGGTAAGGTCCATGAAGGCCAAATAAATAGGTGACTTCTGTGCTATTGTATGCTTGCCAATAATAAGATTTAAGTTAAGACACTGTTCGATTGTTCCCAGTTTGCTTCTAAATCCCAGCTGGCACCGATTTAAAATGTGTTCCCTTTCTGCCCATGTCCTAATTTTGTTAAACACGACACTCCCTAGGATTTTTAAGGTGTTCTCAATCAGAGAGATCGGTCTATAGCAGCTAGGATTAGATCGATCTCCTTTTTTAAAAATAGGTACGATAATGCTGGTAGACCAGGTGCTTGGAATAAAGGTGTTTGTTAAGTTGTTAAAAACATTACATAAAAGGGGCGCCCAGAAGTCTGGTTCATGTTTGATAAGATCAATAGAAATCCCGTCCGGCCCTGGGGCTTTATTGCCTACGCTTTGATGTATGGCATCCTCAACTTCTGACACCGATATAAAGACCCTAGTGACATAAGGACTAATTAACGTGTTCATAGTCTCGGACGGGGCTGTGTAAATCCTAGCAAAATGTGCTTCCCATGATTCACTGGTTATGTTGCAGCTTAGGGGAGTAAGGTGAGGCCCAAGGATCTCATAGTTTTAACTGCTGCCCAGAAACCATTTCCGTTATTAAGTGTAGCGGCAAAGGCAAGGCTGACCCAGCGTTCTTTTAAAAGCTCGTCTTTTTGTAGCCTTGCTTCTTCTTTATAATGAGATCGTAATAATCTAACAAGAGTTACATCCCTGGGTGTAGCCGCTAATGCTACACGCAGTTCTCTATTTGCTCTGCATATTTGTGTTTGCTGCGCTAGAGGGCTTTGTATTCTGAACCCCCCAGTTTTGCTTGGGACTTTGGGTATACTTATATGTGTATTTGATTTATTTATCAAAGCCTCCAAGCAATCTAAGCGTTTCAAAAGGGCATTACAATTTTTATCCACCAAGTCCACTATGGTGTCAATTGAGATGTCACCGGGTCTAATGCGAGTCATCGGGCTATTGTATGTTCAGTTTGTGTATGAATAGAGTGGGTTACAGTTTCTGATGAGGTCAGATCAATGGTGTTATCAATTGTAGTGCTTACTGTGATCGCCGGGGCAGCCGTGCCTTGTATCCATGAGCTCAGGGCTGTGCGTTGTGGTTTTGAGCAAGGTGGTTGTTTCCTCTTAGTACTGATATGTTTCGCCAAAGTTCTTTATCTTTAAGACCTGTGGTTTTGAGGTCTGGGGATACGTCTTTTATTGGGACAATGTATTTTGCCTGGGTCGAAGCTTGACTAGCCGTAAGGCCTACATTGACCTCGTTACCCTCATTGTTTGCCAACTCGTAACCGCCTTTCTGAGTGTCTGATAGTGTTAACGATTACATTTGGTGTCGGGGGGGAGGGGGCAGTGCAAACCTCCTGCTCCTCTTCTTCCATCAAGGTAGGCTGGTGTGTCAACAGTCCCAAAGATAGTCGCCTTTCTGTTAACTCGATGTCTGTTGAGACAATGCTGACTGCTCTTTCTAACGTGCTGTCTATGGTGGTGGTAGTGGTGAGACGGGAGCCTGGCGTGGTGGTGCGTTTCCCCATATCAGTGTATCTGATTAGCTCATTCATTTTATCATCTTTTCATGTGATTCTCATTTACATTTTAATGCGGTTTGGCAAGGATGTATGACATTACAACGCATGCTTTTACCACGCATGCTGTTACAACGCAGTTTTTACAACGCATGCTGTTACAATGCATAGCGCTTTGGGGTGCTGGATAGTGAATAGTTTAATTTACTATTCCAACTCCAGTCCCCGTGGATAGTAGGGAAGGTGTTGGATAGTAAATTAAAACTATCCCTATCCTAGAGCGCCCCCCAGTGCAATGCGTTGTAATGGTTTTCGTTGTAAAACCTGCGTTGTAAAAGCACTGCGTTGTAAAAGTTTTGTTGTAAAGGATGTTTCCCGTTTGGCAAACCAGCTTATTTAGCACAGACAGGCACACATGCAAACATACAGTTGTCTTTGTGTATGTCATTTACTAGTATTCGGATCATTTGTTTAAGGCGTTTAGAAACTGCAAAAGAGAGGTATGAAGTGCTATACAAAATAATTTGTATAATTTATTGTTTACTCACAGTTCCTTTGCTGAGATTGACTTAGCCTATCGCATAAACTGTTCTATTAAGAGTAAACATCTTTGGGAAACGGCTTGAAATGAGGGCACACATAATAAATTGAACCACGTGAGTTAGGTTTCTGCTCTTGGCCAATGCATGTGAAAGCAAGCACACTTACAGAATTAGCCAGCTATTGCGTAACAAGGAGCTGTGACCTCACTTTCTGTAGGCCTCAACTTTCTAGGCCTGGCAAGACCGATTAGTCAGCATTTGTGCCATGTCTCTGGCTACAGTGTTTTGCTGTGCATGGTTTACAGTGCAATGACCTGAAGGTGTTTAGAATGTTGTACACATCCTTAATACCTATGTGAAAATTATGTGGATCTAGAAGATAAGGTAAACTGCCACAGAACATGTTTATATTCCTAGCCCAAATCAAAATCGCACTCAAGGTCAGTTTTTTCAAGTTTTGTTAAATTTTTTGTACGCTGTTTTGTAATCAGTTCTCATGCACATAAATAGACATTTAGCCTCTGATAACGAAAACATTTTTGGATCAAAACAGGCGTGGAAATGATGAAGCATTCTTTACTGCTTCCTGCGTCTTTCATGTTCCCTCTTTTTGGACTTTCTCCTTCTTTGTCCTCCGCCATCTCTGGCTAATCTTTTACTCTTTCTGTTTTCATCTGTTTCTCGGCTACCAAATGTGGAAATTGAAAATCCAAGTGATTAAACACACTATCATATTTATTCAAACCAATATTGGTGTTTTGGAATTTTTTCTCACATTGTTAGGTACAAATAGAGCATTCTACCTGTGTCGTAACAGGCAGAGCTGACGACTTTGGACCTGATGAACTAGGTTCCATCCTCGGCTTCATCTCCACATCACAGGATTCTGTGCAAATTATTAAATCTTCTGTGCCCATGTGTAAACTAACTGGTGCCGATGTAATGGCTCTAATACCGTTGGGTCGAGTCTGTGCTATGTAAAATTGCAAAAATACTAATCTGCCAGGCATCCTGGGCAAAAAAAACTACTGAGATCAATGCAGATTTCAGTGCATCGTTATCCTTAAAAAATGCCTGGGGCTGATAGAGTTCCATCGTTGCCCGCCTACCATGGGTCCAAATACTGCAGCTATCTGTATGGATGATGTTACAAAAAACAAGAGTTGTACCCAAATATAGACACTGGGACCTGGGTGATTGTAGTACTGAGGAGAGGGGTCCCAGAACGTAAGAGAGGAGTGAATATTTATACATGTGATAATTAAAAACATAAATCTGGAAATAGTAACAACATTGTTATTTAATCACAATGTGTAAGTACCGTCTGAGACCCCGGTACCATCAGACGGACTGAGACGTACTGAGAGACGCGATCGCATGCTGCTGGTCAGCAAACAGGCATCCTCCTGGCTGGCTATCACTCGATACGGATCATCACACTGACGGCACCGGCCGCCACCAATAATTTATGAACCTCGTGGGGCAGAGCTTGCCGGCGTCCATGATAGACGTGTGAGCGCTGAGCTCCTCGCCCAAGCCCCGATAAAATCCGCCAAAAGTATCCTCCGGGCGCCCTACTAGCCCCAAATGTAGGTGAGAACTTCCCCTCTAATCTCCGGAGCAGGCGGCGATATTTTTCCGCCCGAAGAAAGTGCTGTTGAAGCGTTGCTGGTGCGAGGAATTCGCTGGGGCGGACCAGGCCGACATCCCCGGGCTGGCCTGCGGCGGCGCCTGGGCTGCGTCGCGCTGCGTGCGGTGCGGGAGGCTGAGGACGAGCCGGCGGCGCGGGCCTGCTGCCGAAAACGGGACGACACATCGCCCCGGTGCGACCGACCTCCTGAAATAAGTTCGGCATCCACGGGGACCGGGACTGAGGCGGAGGGGCAACCTACACGCAGCTACCGTCCACGGCGGCACTGGGCGCACGGAACGGCGGCCGGCAGCCGGATTCGTTTGAGGAAGCCCGCCTGTTGCGCTCCCGACTTCTGCCCGGGCGGTGTGTGGTCTCGGTGCCTGCGAGCTGGGACTGTGCATGGAAGAGGCAACATTATTTGCGGGAGGCCGGCAGTGTGCTGACCTTGGCCCGGAGGAGTGTACGTGCAGCGCCCCGGGGCTCTGATCTGCACAACGCACGTGAGGTGCAGGAAGCTCTTGCAACCCAAGCTGCCACTGCGATCCTCTACCGGTGTGTTGGAGAGGGGATGCCTTCGATGTAGCGCCACAGTAAGACATTTGAACGTGGCCCGCGTTTGTACACTTGTCCCACGCAAGGCCGCCATCTTGTGTTCTTTATTGCTGAGTAGCGAGCCGCTTCTTGGAGCTTGAGGACCGTATAGGGCCAACTTAGAGACACTGGTTCACCCTAACCCCGACCTGTGTTTGGCGGAGTTGTAGACATTGATGTCCAGCAGGAACAACATGGGGAAGGGCGAAAGGACACAAGATAAACTTTCGTTCGACCAGCGCAGAGCTAAGGGACCTGACGTGCCGGCCCCGGAGGCATCACCGCGGAGTGCTGCACCAGACAGCTCCCTGTGCGCAGATATTCGTGAAATGCTGGTATCAATGGAAAAGGGACTCCAAGACAGCAGGGCATCGATCGGTACTAAGCTCGATGCTCTGACATACCGCATGGACCGCATGTCGGAACGTGTAGACAAGCATGCGGAGCGTCTTGACATGGCGGAGAGACGCCTGACAGAGGCGGAGGAGGCGCAATCGGACTGGGATAAAGATCGAAAACAGTTTGGCAGACTTCTGCAGGTCATTCAGGACAAGTCTGAGGATTTGGAGGCGCGCTTAAAGCGCTCCAACATACGCATCACAGGGGTGGCAGAGACCACCCAGACTGGCAAGATGGAGCTATTCGTGGAGAAACTCCTGAGAGCACTGCTGGGGGATGACGTCTTCTCCCCTATGTTCATAGTGGAAAGAGCCCATCGCTCGTTGGGACCGAGACCACGGCCGGGAGCACCTGCGCGGCCAATAATAGCGAAACTACTGAACTACCGTGACAGGGATACGGCGCTCTGACTGGCCAGAGAAAAAGGGAAGCTACAATATGAGGGAATGGATATATCGCTCTACCCGTACTTCACGGCAAAGGTACAAGAGGAAAGGAAACATTTTGCGCCATACAAAAAACAGCTACGCGATCTCGGATTGGACTACGCGATGCTGTACCCCGCGAAACTTCGAATAAACAGACAGGGGCACTCACATTTCTTTACTGATCCCAAGGAGCTGCAGAAGTCGCTGAAGGAGTGGGCTAAAGACCGTAGGAATAGCCCGAGATGCCAACGGGAGGAATCTACTACTTCTTCACATATGGAGGATCAGGAATAAGTAGCCAATAACCGGTTGGCCCTGCCAGCGTGCCCCTATTGGGGGGTCTCCCCTGTATGGGGGGGTGTACTTTTGGTTGGGTCTTCTCGCCGGAACAGTGCTGTACAGCGGATCCTCGAGTCCGGAGGGATCATGCGAGAACACTAAGAGACTATTGCTGGGTGAGATCTTTCTGATTTATATATGCTCAACTATGTGCCGGTACCTTGCCATGGGTGATGGGTTTTGGAGAGAAGGGCACAGATTCCCAGATTTTATCCTTCTCATTTCGCAAGGAAACGGGGGTGCAAGATGGCTCTGTTGTCGCGGAGCGCCCCCCCCCCCGGGTTCTGTTCGCTCTCTCCCTTTGTTCCCTCTTACTTTCCACTTGAGTTTGACTTGTGAAGTCGTATTGCCCAATGCTCTGGGGAGAAACGTGCCCCTAGCAGCGGGGGGTTGAGTGGAGTGAAGATTGCTGCCCCCTGGAATATGTTGGGTTGAGACATCCATGAGGGGGAGTTGACCTATGTGACAGTTGATCATGGACTAAAGTGGGCGCTGAACGTTCGTAGGGGGCGTGGTACAGGAGTGCTTCAGCATTGCAGTATCGGACTTGTGTTTAACTGCTTTGTGTCTGGCAACTTCTGCCCCTGCGCTTTCGGCCTCTAGGCTCTGAATAGGGCCAATCAAGGGACTGTTGAGTCGATTTGTTTCTTAGGGGGATGGGGGTGGAAGCGGCACTGTCTGGCCAGGTTGGGGGCAGTCGGCTGTGGGCGGGGGGGTGGCAGTTTCTGTCTGACCAGGTTGGGGATGGTCAATTGGGGATGTTGGGATGTTTTGTTGCCTACTAAATCTGTGTGTCTGGGATCGAATATGCACGAAATTGACAAACAGAAGGGGTTAAGATGGCGGACACTGAGGTCCTAATGTCGGACAGTGGCCCCAATCTAGTGAGAGTGTTGACCTGGAACGTCAGAGGGTTAAACGATCATCGCAAACTCAGGAAGGTGATGAGCTATCTGCACAGACACCAGATTGATATTGCACTCCTGCAGGAAACACACCTCCCCCTCACAAGTAAAATGTTGACTGCTAGAGGCCTAGGGGGTGATTGTGTTGCAGCGGGTTTTACCACTCACTCCAGGGGGGTGGTCACGTGGGTCAACCCTAAATCGCAGCTGACGTTGACACTATTGGCCGCGGACCCGGAGGGACGATATCTCCTTACACGATGTACAGGTAAAGGACACGATTTAATGGTTGTGAATGTCTATGGTCCCAATTTCGACAATCCTGAGTTCTACTCCTCCCTAGCAGACATGTGCAGATCGTATGTTGGTTCAAGAATGTTATGGGGTGGTGATTTCAATTTTGTGCTGAACCCGGAGCTGGATAGATCGGCTGGGGCGGCCCGCGGCCCGCGGCCCAGCGGCATCTGCGGTCCTTGTGCAGACGGAACTGATTAAGCTGGACATGGTGGATATATGGAGACATAGGCACCCCGGGAGGGGAGTGTACACACATTACTCAACCTACTATGATATTCACACGAGGATTGATTATTGGTTCGCATCTCACTCACTACTTAACTCAGTGAAGGGCTGCGTAATACTGCCCCGCACTCTGTCGGACCACTCACCATTGCTGCTGCTCCTGGACGCTCCGGCTAGGAGGATTCCCCCGTTTACCTGGAGGTTTCCCCCCTATTCATTGTTAGACGAGGTCTTCAGAGGGGAGTTGGCAGAGGACATAGACACATTCTTTGACAAAAATGTGGGGTCTGTGGACAGTTTTCAGACAGTCTGGGATACCTTCAAGGTGTATATCCGGGGCATGTCGATGGCAAAACATTCTGGGGTGCTTAAATCCATTAGGCAACGGCTGAGACACCTCGAATCGCAACTGTCTGACTTAGAACAACAAATTAGACATGCATCGAATAGCGACACTGACGAACAGATCAAAAGGCTGATTACAGAATTTAATGAGGAGGCGGATAGAGAGGTCCAACACATGGGGAAATATGCCACGGCACGCACGTATGGGGAGAGGGACCGCCCTGGCTCATTGCTGGCTAGACTAATGCGCAATGGCAGACGACCGCTGGTAGTTGAGGAATTGGTCACGTCCAGGGGAGAGGTGGTTACGGAGGAAAGTGACATCCTTGCTGAGTTCCAGGATTACTATGCTAGGCTCTATCAGTCAAGGTCTGGACAATTAGAAGAGGAAATTGACGACTACCTCAGTTATATTAATATGCCCTTGCTAGCTAATTTCCAGAGGGAATTCTTAATGATGCCCATACAGAAAGACGAGATCCTGGAGGTGCTGGAGGGGATGAGATCATGCAGCGCTCCAGGTGCAGACGGGCTTACGGTAGCCTTTTATAAGGCTTTCAAAGATAAGCTAATTCCGCATTTGATGTCTCTCTTTGATGATATCTGTCAACAGGGCAGTATGCCGAAATCTATGAGAGAGGCCCTTCTTATCGCTATACCTAAACCAGGGAAGCCCCCCAATGAATGCGGATCATACAGACCGCTCTCACTAATAAATGTTGACGCCAAGCTGTATGCGAAGGTTTTGGCTGCGCGGCTTGCTATACTGGTCCCGGAACTGGTTGCTCCGGAACAAGCTGGGTTTGTTCCTGCAAGGAACCTGACATATAATATCCGCACTGTGCTAGGCACCATACAACATGTAAAGCAAGACAATAAGGCGGTGGCTATATTTTTAGACATGGAGAAGGCCTTCGACTCTGTGGAATGGCCTTTCATGTTAAGAGTACTGAGGAAATTTGGGTTGGGTGAACCCTTCTTACAGATGTTGGGGGCTTTATATTACAAACCCTCAGCTAGGCTGAAACTGGAGGACACGGTCACTGCTCCGATAGCGATAGGCAGGGGTACTAGACAGGGATGCCCCCTTTCCCCTCTCTTGTATGCACTTGTGGCGAAACCTCTAGCATGCGCGATCAGAGAATACCATGGGTTAGAGGGGATCAATTTCCCTTCTTACAAGATTGGCATTTCTACGTACGCGGATGACACCCTACTGTATGTTAGGGAACCAGAAGTGAATCTGGCATCTATCTTAAGGGAGGTCGTGAGATTTGGTGCGCTATCTGGCCTGCGAGTCAACTGGGACAAATCAGTGGCACTTCCCCTGACGCTGGTGACTCACCCGTTTGACTTGGAGTACCCGCTACAGTGGACCACGGACTCCATAAGATACCTGGGGATACGTTTGCACACTGACCCCGAGATACTGGTATGCGAGAACTACGGGGTGGCGTATGAGAAGCTTGTGGACGATGTGGAGGTGTGGTGCAGGCTACCTTTGTCCCTGATGGGAAGGATAGCGATAATGAAGATGGTGGTGCTGCCCAGGTTCCTATTCCTATTTACTAACATCCCGGTAGGGCTGTCCAGAGCCTTCTTTCGACAACTCACACAGACACTTATCAGACTTGCATGGGGAGGTAAACAACCCAGAGTCCAATGGAAGACCTTAATGCTCCCCAATGAAATGGGAGGTCTAGGAGCACCGGACTTGGAGCGTTATTACAGAATAGCGCAGGCGGCGCACCTTCATACGTGGATTCATGGGAATCCCGATATTCCACATGTAAAGTTGGAGCGTCTGTTCGCAGACCCTGCCCCTCTCCCGGCTACGATATGTCAACCCGTGGACCGAAGAATTGGGATATTGGACTCCATAAAAACTACGAATCACGCATAGAATGAGTTGTTGCGTGTGCAAGGCAGTGAAAGAATGTATTCACTACTCATGCGTGTAGAGTGGGCGATATGGCTTCCCCCACTGACAGAGAAAGGGGTGATTAAGGCACTACATGAACTAGGTATAGTCAAGATGGGGGATCTATTCCTTAACGGGATAGTGAAAACTCTCCAACAAGTACTTCAGTCTCAGACGGGGAAGACGCTGCTGCACAGCTTTCAATTCCACAGAGTACGCAGTGCACTGCAAGAACTGCTTGGACCAGAACTGGCTGAACCGCCAGAGGTGCTGGAACTCACCTATGTGATTAAAAACCCAGCGTCCAGCAAACTAGTTACAAATCTCAAGAAGTTGGGGGACCAACACAAGAAACACCTGATCTCCAAGGCTAGAATTGACTGGCAGCGTGAATTACAGATGCAGATTTCTGACGAGATGTGGCATTATTGCTGTACCAATATTAGGAAGATATCGCTCAATAGCCGACATAGGCTGATTCACTTCAAGTACTTGCAGCGTGTCTACTATACGCCAGAGAGATTGCACAGGTACGGGCTGAGGAGTTCGGCAGAATGCGAACGCTGCCACCTCCCAGCGGCGGACCTCACCCACATGGCGTGGTCCTGCCCCGGGATCCACAGATTCTGGAAAGAGGTTTTCTCTGAGATAGGGCTGATGCTGGGTGTAGACATCCCGCTCTGTCCGGCCCTAGCGCTGCTGGGTTATTCCAAGACGCTACCAGTGGCCCTGAGGCGTCTGGCGGATATAGCCTTGCTGACCACTAAACGTATAGTAGTGATATGCTGGATGAGGGGGCCACTACCGACCAAGAAACGGTGGGCGTCAGACTTACTGTACTGCTGCACACAGTCGGAAACGTACAGTGAATTGCTTCCTCCGAAAAGCCGACCCAAGAAATTCTGGGGGCGGTACAGGACCTATATAAGCGCCAGAGACAGTGATGACGCTGAACCTGATCTAGAGGGGGAGGAGATAGGCGAGGTACAGGATGAGGATGTCGAGACCACGGGGAGGGATGATGGGTACACTTAAGCACAGCGCGAACTGGGAGTAGCAGCCTAGTCCTCAGGGACTCCCCACATAACGGATGATCTACACTGGTGTGAGGGTATGAGGCACCCGGGGTGGGAAGGTAGCGGGAGGGCGATCTGAGGTTCCACTTCCACACATAGGGCAATATTCACAGGTAGGTGGAGGGTGCGGGGTCCGTCGTATGACGATCACAGGCAGTACATAGACATGTTACCACACACTGGATAGCCAGACACACTTTGGGGTGGGATAGAGTTTATTGAGGTGGGGAGGGTAGGTTAGGGGTTAGGGGTTAGGAGCTAAGAATAGTTACAGGGAAGACACTACTTTTTGCCTATGGACCTGTGGGATTCGGATGTAATATGACACCTTCAGCAGAATGGTGTAGTGCGGACCCGTGCAGCTGCATGCTGTGCAGCTACACTTTGATTGATTGCTGAGGAACTTCTGTATTCATGTCAATACTCCTTTGTTGCCGCCAGGCCCTAGGGATGCTGACATGAAGGCTATGTACGCCATATTACGGTTTTGAGGATGTGAGGCTTTGAGTTGCTGCCGGCCCCCGGGTTGTAGGCTATAAGAGCTGTATAAAAACTGGATGTGCAATAATGTACAAAGTTAACAAAAAAAAAAAAATTAAATAATTTATGAACCTCCGAGAGCTGATAACCACAAGCTCTCCAAATTCTGACTACCACCAACAGTGTACCCGGCCAGGTTCACTGTACGTAATTTTATCGTTCTTCTATCACGCATGGGTTGCGTTTTGTGAAAATCAAGCACACTATAAGATGTACCGTAACGATCAGTCCTGACGAGACCCCCCATCTCACGGGTCGAAACGCCTTCGACACCATAGGGAATGAACCACGCAGACAGTGCCTATGACTGTAGATAGCCACTGTATAATTATTGTTTGTACTATTGTTCATGGTAATTTTCCTTCTTCTTGTAAATACCCCCAGCAGAAACCTGTATATCTTCACTTATTGTCACTCAGTTACTCTTTGGTGCTCACAAAAACACATGGGACACTCTGCACTTTTTCCTGACCTGAATACTATGTGTACTACTGTATATAATTGATGAAACTCTTGCTTTGAAATACAAAGACTATGATGATAAAATCTTGGTATTTTGAGCCTTGCTTCTCCTTTTGACATCCCCTCTCAATCATTTTATTACTGTAATTGGTATTACGCTATGTACTGACTCTGCACCGTACAATTACTATACCACAGGAACCACTGTTTTCTTGATAAACTATTCGCTTTGCAAGGCATGCAGTAATGGAGTATGGAGTGGAAGCTCTGTGGCAGCTCCACCAACTCTCCACCCATGTTTTTAATTGGCTTGTGTCATTGTCTTTTGTAAATACTGCCTTCTGATTGAATATGAGGCTTGTTAGTCTCTCCTTATTATGACCATGTTGTCATTTGTATCCTTCCATGGCTACTGGCCCCTTTACTTTGAGTGTTGCACGGTATGTGTTATTTAGATTGTGAGCACTATTTTCTTTAATAAGTTTCTCTTACTGCCCGTGCCTTCTCCCCCCTCTCGTAGTCTGTGCCTTCTCGCCCCCCCGCACTCCCATTGTTCGTGCCTTCTCGCCCCCTGTCTGCCGCCTGCATTTCAGTTTGCAATGCAGTAGGTCTAGCGTAAATGTGAGTCCTATATAATTGCAAATGCTTGTTTGCTATTGCAGCCAATGCGGTGCTTTTTAGGAGGGCCCTGGCTCCTTGCTTGTGGCCGCCATATTACTCAGGGCTCAGACCCTGTTTTAATGTGTTTATGATTTTTTTTTACGAGACGCAGGGGAGCCTGCAGTTGGAGGGCGGGTTTGTCAGACACTAGTACAACTGTTATTTTATCCACCTGTTTATGCTTCAATCTCGCTGAAAAGCGACGGTCCAAAGCCACACCCACAAGACGCGCCCATTCCTCACGACATGCTGTTTAGGCACTTGCACAGTGTGTCTGCACCGCTGGTGCACCAAAGGCAAGCCCATCTGCGCCCAGGGCCCATCCCCCTGGCCTTCAACATCCCAACCAGGATTTTGCCAGGTCTACACACGAAGGGAACTACTAGCACTGAAGCATGGAAAATGCACTCCTTTTAATCTTGCGGAAACTAGAGATATGTCCGTTAGCTGTCAGGCACGTAAACTTAAATGGCTTAACCACGTGATTGGTCATGATGACCAGCCAGTATTGATTGATTAAAGGATGACATCCTCAAGTAGCAATTTAAATAAGGATAATATTTAATGTGCACTGATTAATGCTAGACTGCTTGTTAAACATGCCTTTGAGGTTTCGGAGCTTATCGAATTGCTCTTTGTTATGAAAACATGGGTGGACCAAACTTCGGGTCAGGACATGGGAACAGCCATTCCAAAGGCAATGCCATGTTTAGGCTGGATAGGCAGCTGAAAAAAGGAGGGGGGGGGGGTTGGCTGTGATTTACCGTGTCTCATTTACAGCTTCTTTCTTTCCCCTTGCAAGTAACTCATGTGAGGTACTGAGCTTTGGCATATAACTCACCAAGACTCAGGCTTTTAATGGACTTTTAATCTATCGCTCCCCGGGTCTCCGGTCAAATTATAATAATGAAATTAGAGTAATTTTAAATTTCTTGAGAATAAATCAGACAGGGATACAAGAGCACTGTTGGATAATATGGCTAGTTGTGGCATTTCCCAGAAAATAATAAGGCCCACTCATAATGCAAGGCATACCCGGGATGGCATTTTTACAAACAATGCCCACTTGAACAAAAGTGATAATATAGATTTGATATGGACTGATTACAAAGCCATAAGTTTTGAACTATGAATTGAGAAAAATATCTCTGCAACAAACTTTAATGGAAAGTTGCAGAGGACCCATCCAGGCACACAATTAGCGCCTTAGCTCAGAATGATATTCTAGGGAGAACCGAGCCGGAAAGCTCAAATGATCCAGACGTATTATCAGAAGCGTATGAAACCTGGATGCAGTCAGCTATGGATACTTTGGCACCTATTCAAAATAAAGGTTAAACAAAAAAGAATACATTTTCTGCTCTCTGGTTTAATGACACCCACAGGGACATTTTTGATACATTTTATGTCAGTGATCAGACACAAAAATATCCACCAGAAGGTGGACAATCGTCATTTAATAGTTTTACACATCTGTCAACCGAGCAATTTGGTCAGATGATTGCTATTACAAAGTCCGGCTCTCCATTAGACCCCTGTCAGGTGCATCGTGCACCTGATACCATTGCAATATTTCTGAGAAACGTTATTAATTCTATGATTAGCACAGGTGTGTTTCCAAAGTCATGGAAAAGGCCTGTGTTTTTCTCTTTATTTAAAAAAGCTTATTTGGACCCTAAAGAGTACTCTATCGGCCAATATCTAGACCAAAGTGGCTGAGAAAGCTATGAAAACCCAATTGCCAGTGTATATTGAGTCTAACCATCATCTTGATAAAACCCAGTTCGGATTTAGGAGCGGGTACAGTACCGAAACCGCGCTCATTGTAGCTACAGGTAAGATTAGATCCTTCCTTGACTCAGGTGGTAGTGCAGCACAAATTGTATTGCACCTGTTCGCGGCCTTTGATATGGTCAATCATAGTTGTTTGATGGATCGTCTGCAGGCTATTGCGGTCACAGATATGTCTTTTTCCCCTATCTGTTCATTTCTGAGTGATAGATCTCAATCTGTAGCTTGTAAAGGTTTTACTTCATCGCTCCTTATGCTGCCATGTGGGGTCCCCCAGGGCTTGTCTCTGAGCTTGACTTTGTTTAATGTTTATGTTCCCCCTCTGGCTAGTTTAATAAAGTAATTTAGGTTTTTACTGGTAACCTACACAGATGACAACCAGATTATTGTGCAAATGATTTGTAGTGGGTCCCGCACTCCTAGGTAGTTGTTTTAAGAGGTTGTTTAATATGTGTAATGCTGTCGTTGGTGCAATGGATGGTAATCTTGCTGGGCTTCCAAGATCGAGATATATCGTTATTAGACTATGTATCCTGTGAACACAAGATGCATTCCGTCCATGCACTCCTTTTCAAACTTTCATAAATTTTCGTGCAAATCTTATCATATTGAATAGTTCATTTATTTCTCATTTTGTTAAAGGTATGTCATTATATTCATGACTGTTCAACATATTCCATGTCTCAAAAACATTTTTTTCGCATTATTATAGTTGCCCAATGCATTTCAAGCGAAAACGCCCTTCCTCAGGGGACTTCATAAGCTCTAAAAACAATAATCATAAGTCACAATCAGTATTCAAAAAAGAAGTGGTCCCTAAATAGAAACACGTTCTTATAACAACACAGTACAACAGTGATATCCCACACACTGTAGTGAAGCTAATGGAATTTGTGAAAAACATTCATGGTGCTTTTTATAAAACGGTGCTCAAAAAATAATAATGAAGACCCAATGACTGGGTACTGACCTTAATACATGGAATTATTCATTCGGGGTATTTAGCTGCAATGGGGAAAATAAAATCTTGGTGTCAATGTGTAATGTGACACGAATGTCTCGTGTCCGTATTAAAAAATGTGTCCATTGTGTCTTACCGGGGTATTGGGAACGTGGAGTCTCCCTCGCTAATCTCGGCGTGCAGCGCTCTGTACGGGAGCGCTCTATGGTTTATGTGACGAGCACTGTGTGTTGCCAAGGTTACCATGCGTCAGCGAGTGACGTACTGCGTTCTCTATGGTTGTGGACGGCACTGTGGGAACGGCGTGTATTTGCAGGGGTAAACAAGAAAGAAGGACTGTGTCGCTAAGGAAACAGCGTGTGTTTGCCGAAGTAAACAGAAATATGTAAACAAAAAAGCGGACTGTGTCGCTGTCTGGAGACTCGAGTGCGTGTAAATGCTGAGTGTAAAAATAAAGGTCAGAAAGCATGCACGTGAAAGTGTATCTATTAAAAGTGATATTCACAAGAAAATAACCGTGTTGTATGTACATGGCAAAACGTACGTAAAAATATCATATTAACATTGTCCAATGACTAATTCAGTCTGTAGTTCGAGCTGTTTCCTTAGCGACACAGTCCTTCTTTCTTGTTTACCCCTGCAAATACACGCCGTTCCCACAGTGCCGTCCACAACCATAGAGAACGCAGTACGTCACTCGCTGACGCATGGTAACCTTGGCAACACACAGTGCTCGTCACATAAACCATAGAGCGCTCCCGTACAGAGCGCTGCACGCCGAGATTAGCGAGGGAGACTCCACGTTCCCAATACCCCGGTAAGACACAATGGACACATTTTTTAATACGGACACGAGACATTCGTGTCACATTACACATTGACACCAAGATTTTATTTTCCCCATTGCAGCTAAATACCCCGAATGAATAATTCCATGTATTAAGGTCAGTACCCAGTCATTGGGTCTTCATTATTATTTTTTGAGCACCGTTTTATAAAAAGCACCATGAATGTTTTTCACAAATTCCATTAGCTTCACTACAGTGTGTGGGATATCACTGTTGTACTGTGTTGTTATAAGAACGTGTTTCTATTTAGGGACCCCTTCTTTTTTGAATACTGATTGTGACTTATGATTATTGTTTTTAGAGCTTATGAAGTCCCCTGAGGAAGGGCGTTTTCGCTTGAAATGCATTGGGCAACTATAATAATGCGAAAAAAATGTTTTTGAGACATGGAATATGTTGAACAGTCATGAATATAATGACATACCTTTAACAAAATGAGAAATAAATGAACTATTCAATATGATAAGATTTGCACGAAAATTTATGAAAGTTTGAAAAGGAGTGCATGGACGGAATGCATCTTGTGTTCACAGGATACATAGTCTAATAACCAGATTATTGTGTCAGTTACCAATGACATCCAAAAACAGTTGAGAAATGTTGTAACTATATGAGGGAAGTTAGCGATTGGATGAGCAAGAATTGCCTAAAGCTAAATTCAACTAAGACAGAGGTCATGCTTTTTGGAAATGATGTGTCTTTTGGTCTCCCATCTGGTGTCCACAAGAGTTCGTGAATTTACCTAAACCAAAAAGTAAGGTGAAAAATATGGGTGTGACGATATGACAATTTACTTTTTAAAGTTAATACTATTGTCCCAGCCTCTTTTTATAATTTTAAAATAATTAAGAAGATTGCACATCTGCTCTTCTTTGACCTGTTAAAAACGGTGGTCACTGCATTAGTCTTCGCACTACTAGACTATTGTAATGAACTCTTGCAAGGTCTTTAAAAACGCTCACTGAAAAAACTCAAGGATACTTTTTATTATTCCCAGGTCAGAATCTGCATCCCTAGCTCTAAAGCAACTACATTGGCTTCCAATTGAAAAGCGCATCACCTTTAAGGCACTATGTGTTTGTGCACAAAACTCTGTATGGAACTGGTCCAGACCATCTGAAAAGGAACCTAATTTGGTATGTTCCAAGTTAGATCCCTTCGCTCTAGCTCTCAAAAGAACTAGGTAGTTCCCCCCTACAAGCGGATGTCCTGGGGTGGTAGGAGTTTTGTTAGAAACACCGCCATCAAATGGAATGGTCTTCCCCAATCACTGAAGTCTATAATGAAGCTTTTCGTTTTTAGGAAGGCGCTAAAAACGTGGCTTTTCACAAACTAAGAATACTCTCTTATTGATCACAAATGGCGCCAAGATGCCTTCGGGTATATGTTGCGCTTTCTGAATATATTCAGTATCAATATAAATACTTTCAGCCTTTTAAACAAAGTGGAGCTTACATGCTGTAGATTGAGCTGGCTCTTGGAAATGTGGGGAGTTCATTATAATGTAGTTGTGATCCATACCCCCGGTAATCACATTGTTTTACTTGTTCTGTGAAGGTATCACCCAATTTCACCATGCCTATGGATGACTTGTGTCTTATTGGTCTTATTGATGTTAACCTCTAACCCAAACTCCTCACAAGCTGCCAAAAATCTTTTCACTAGTTTTTGTAGCCCCATCGGACTTCTAAATACGATTAAGCCATCATCAGCGAACATTAAGTATGCAACTGAACTATCATCAATCTTAGGAGGGACCCCATTACAATCATGTAAGGACACAATCAACTTAGTGATATATAAACAAGAAAGAAAACCGGTAGATAGAAGGTTATACGTTTGCGCTCTATTGTCAACAGTAATCGGTGAAACTTATTAGGGCTGCTACTAGGGATAGAGATGACGTCTATCTAACCATCACCATATAATGCAGAAAACCACATCAACAAAACATAAACACGATGTATCCCGAGCAAAGTTGAACAGTCATAATGTACAATTCATCAATCAAAAGTAAAACATCATATTCCAACATGAGTGTCAGTCTTCTTCTTTAACGTTCACAACAGAATCCTTTTGATTACTAGCCAACACGTGTTTCGTCTAATTTAGCAGTGTATGCATTTAGACTTCATCAGGGCAGCGCATGTAATTACGAAGCTGGCGACACCACTAACTACCAGTTCCAAGTGGCGCGATCAGAGAGTATATTGGAGTATATTTGGAGTTCAAAGTAGGTTCCTAGACGCCGTACTCGTGCTGCCACCGATATTTGGAACACGAATTCTACTCGATTGTGTGACCGGGGTTTCGATAACTTTTAAACTTGAGGTGTTACTTCTTCGTGGAACCTACTTTGAACTCCAAATATACTCTCTGATCGCGCCACTTGTACAATATGACTGTTCAACTTTGCTCGGGATACATTGTGTTTATCTTTTAGTGATATATAGGTTGAACAGAGTTGGAGCCATACATACTCTTTCCTCACCCCTCTGCACATCTTATGCACTTTATGAGTTTGCTGTTTCGTCCCCATTTTATTTGGGCATAGTTACCCTGTGGAGCCTGATTATCATTTGTCGAAGTTAGTTTGGGACTCCTAACTGCCTTAGGGCTACCCACATTTTCTCCCTAGATATAAGATCAAAAGAAGCATGAAGGTCTACAAATATTACGTATGCATGTTCTTTTTTAATTAGATTATATCCATAACATTATTAAAAAACTAAATATTTGGTCTGTAGTACTTGTGTTTTTCTCTGAAACCGGCCTGAAAGGGCAATAGGGACTGATTCTCCCATATGCAGTTCTGTAATCTCGCCAACAGGTGCCTACAGAACAGGTATTGTGATATATCTATGAGGCTAATAGGTCTGTAGTTCGCGAGAACATTTTTATCACCCTTTTTGTATAATGTGACCATCCCCAAACAGGAATCTGGAACCTCGCCACTATTTTGAAATAGAATTAAAACGTACGTTTTTGAATAACATACCATACTTCTGGTTCAGAGAGGATAATATCACCTAGAATTTTATCTAATCGATGTTCTCTTCCTCTTTGTAAGATAGTTAGGGATAGCTTGGTTTCCTCCAAACTAAAATTATTTCTATTCAACATCCCTTGACTCCCGAGTGTCTCTGAGCAGAATAGATCATCTACCCCAACCCCTTTATAGTGTGTCCAGCACAAGTGTGCAAAAATGTGTTTCTAAAAACATAGGTCAGATATGATACTCTTCATCTATAATTTGTCTCTTTGTTCCCTTTGCTAACATGAGCTAGAATTGTTTACTATCCTTGGTTTTAGCAGCAATAGATAAGTCTCCATAAACTCTCATCCCAAGTTCGCTTATCGTTTGGCCTCTTTTTGAACCCTATTATATTGGTTCCTTTTGAGGATTTGCATCCAATTTTTACGGTTCCCGTCAGCTCTTTCCTTGCTGTATTGAAATGCTTGTTAAACCATTCAGCTTTATTGTTATGTATATCTATACACTTCACTGTTTTATAAAAAAAGTTTTTAATCTTGCCCATTAATTCATCATAAGTTGTACGGTTGTATCTCACCTTCAAGCCTACCAAAAGCGATAAGTGATTACAGCACTATAATATGTATCTGGGCCGGGAAACATCCTTTACAACGCAACTTTTACCACGTAGTGCCTTTACGACGCAACTTTTACAACGCAAACCATTACAACGCATTGCGCTGGGGGGCGCTCTAGGATAGGGAATAGGTTTAATTTACTATCCAACACCTTCCCTACTATCCACGGGGACTGGAGTTGGAATAGTAAATTAAACTATTCACTATCCAGCACCCCAAAGCACTATGCGTTGTAATGGCATGCGTTGTAAAAACAGCGTTGTAAAGGCATGCGTGGTAAAAGCATGCGTTGTAATGTCATACATCCATCTGGGCCACATTGTCCTCACTACCCTCAATCTTAGGCCATTTAATGCTCCTTTTATTGTTGGTTGTTACAACTGGATAGGCCAAACTCTCCCACTGATTTGGGGTTAAAAGGGATAAACGTGTGATCCAATTCTAGGGTCAATACGTTATGATCACTGGCATGCCTTTCTGTAATCGTCTAGCGATCAAGTAGCACCAGGACAATAAATCTAAAAGGATCTAATTGATTCTAGTTTGACAATTTGCTTTTTTTAATGTGTACTTTAGGTCCTTGTCTGAGCTCGAATGCCCATTCCAGGCTCGGAGACTGTACTTGAGGGTGAATTATGCTACCTCTAAAGCAGATTTCGTGTTTCTAGAAGGTCTAGCATGCCTCAGAACAGGGATTCCACACTTCCACTCTTCAATGAGGTTTGGCAAAACGTCAGTGGGTTTAATATATTGTATTCAGGTCTATTAAAAGAACTAGATGGTCAGTGCCCTTTACCCTTTCCAAAAAGTAATTGAGAGCCGCTAGAGTGGGGGAGTCCTGATGCTATGAGTGGAATCTTTTATAGATGTTGACTAAAAGAACGGACTTTCATGCTTCGAAGGCTGGATACCAATAAGTCCCTAGAATAAATATAATTTTTTTTAAGAGTAAATTCTAAGTGGATATTGACCCAAATGATGATGATCGTCCTATTGGTGAGGGGGATGCTTCATCACTAAAATTAGTGAACCCCACCCTATGGAGCACATTAGTGGCTCATGTCTCCTAAAATGTAAATTCTGTTACTACCTTGTGCTGGATAATGCCTCTGGTCTGTAGATAGATTCCCCTGCATGGTCTTAGTATTCTCCCTCACAGACTACCTTACCAGCTGGAGGTGCAATCCCACCACCCTACCACTCTTAATGTAAGAAGTTGTTTATCTTCCTGATCCAAATGGCAACATACAATGCGGATGTTGTTTATCGTCAGATCAGGAAGACTCGTGCCTTTCCTGACTTTCAGTTGACTGTCATTGAAAGTCTTACTGCTACAAAAGCAACAGACTCCGCGTCATATGCTCTGAAGAACTTGGGATGGTTGCAGCATCAACACTTTGTTGACCACATTCTTACAACAGCTAAAAAGACTTGACCATGTTGTCACTGCAGAGTCTGCTTTAGGGAATAAAAAAGAAAGGTGAGTTGCTACTGTCCCCAGTGCTCATCCCAGCCAGCCCTGTGTGTTCCTACTTGCTTTATGTTGTACCATACACATGTGCAGTATTAGGAAATTGGTGGAGTTGGAACTGCCGTAACATAAATATTTGAATGGCTGTACATGTCTACCTGGGAAGCAAACACAAGGAAATGATGGACAGAGTGCTGAAACTTTTCAGACACTCACCGCCAGTCGCTATCAGATCTGGGTTGAATCCATCCTCAGTCTTTAGAACACCATGCCACCCCAGTTCAGACCCAGCCGTATGCAAATCAGATTTGACCCTGTTCCTCGTGGGAGCAATCCATCCTGAACGGCCAAGCCAGGTCTTCCATTAATCGGAAACAAACACCCTGGGACCAGTTTCTGGGTAAAACCCCTCATCAGCCAGGCTAGCTTGAATCCAGTGGCAAAGTGAGAAAGTGACCCACGTCTGGGCATACCCTGCTAACTTAGGGCGAACAAAGCAAACACAAGGAGATGATGTCGTCAACACTGTCCCTCAAACTCTGGGCAAAGGGTTCAGCATATAGATCAAAAAGAAGTGGAGAGAGTGGGCAGCCCTGCCGAGTTCCCCTCGAGATGTCAATAGGGTCATATAATACTCCGTTAACCAGAACGCTGGCATTAGGATTCCGGTAGAGGAGGCCAATTGCTCGACGAAATCCACCTCCCACGTTGAACTTTGCCAAGACCTCCGACAGGTACAACCAATTGACCCTGTCGAAGGCCTTGGTGGCATCCAACGTTAAAGCCGCGAGTGGGAGAGACTTCAAACTGCCAGATCTATGGCTCCAATTAAATCGTATGTCAATTGGTAAAGCTGTCGCCCCTTGACAAACCCCTTCTGATCCGGATGTAAAATTAAAGGTGCAACTACGGCTAATCTATTTGCAAGTATGGATGAAAATATCTTATAATCCCCATTTAAAATAGAGATTGGTCTGTACGAACCGCATGCCGTTGATGGCTTCCCAGCTTTAATATTACAGTAATTGAAGCATTGTCCCATGACACTGGAGGAGGTACCCCGTCCAAAAGAATCTGATTAAACAGGATTGTCAGGAAGGGGACTAGTTCTTGCTCCAACGATCTCTACATTTCTGCAGGTAGGCCGTCAGGGCCAGATGCCTTCCCATTCTTGGCCTTCTGGATAGCTGTCCTAACTTCATCTTCTGAGATTTCAGACTCTAGCTTCTCACTCTGGTTAACAGAAAGACATGGGAGGGAGATTTTATCAAGCCAATTCCTGATGGTAACCGGATCCAATATTTTGTCTTCCCGGTATATGGCTTGGAAATACTCTTTAAAGGCTGTTCTAATATCAACATCCACAGATAGGGGGGCCTCATTAACGTTGATCAGGTCAATGTTGTTACGGGTCTGATCCGTTTTGGCCTTCCATGCCAGTAGTTTCCCAGCACCCTCTCCATACTGGAAATGTGCAAGCTTACTGGCATCCCATCTTTCTTGTACTCTCTTTTTAAGAGTTGAGGCTAATTGAGCCTTTAAAGAGAGTAATCTCTCGCGGAGAGGTATCAAAACATCATCGGTGGGAGTAGGATTGGAGTTAATCTCAAGTTGGAACGTGGCTATATTTGCCTCCACCGAGGCAACAGCCTCTCTATATTATTTTCTTCTATAGGCTACCTTAGCTGTAATTAGACCTCTCAAAAATGCCTTAAAAGAGTCCCAGACAACTCCAATACCAGCAGAGCCTACATTTATATTCAAGAAATGTGCTACCTCAGTTTTTATGAATAGAACATCCTCAGAGTGAGAAAGTAGTGAACGGTCAAAAGACCAGATCCTTACCGGCGCTGTCAAGGGGATCGTGAGTTCCAGCAGCACAGCCGAGTGGTCTGATAAATGTAGAGGAAGATATTTAATGGACTTAACAGCATCTACCAAGGTCTGGTTAACTAGTATGTAATCTATTCTTGATTGGTGGCGATACTTATAATTCCTAAAAGAGATGCCTTGCTGTTGGCCCGCTCTTAGCCTCCAAATGTCCACATACCCATATTGCTTCATAGCATTTATCAAAAAAGATCTTGGCTTCGGCAGGACTTTGGATCTATTATTAGGTGTTTTATCCAATATCGGGTCTAAAACAATGTTAAAGTCACCTGCAAATATTACAGGCTCTGGGTAAGACAAGAGATGAGAAAATATAGTACTCAAGACAGAAGGATTATCTAGATTAGGCCCATAATACCCCACTATTGTTAATTGAAACCCCCAAACGGATAGAAAAGCAATAGCCCATCTACCATCTGGATCCACTTTTGAGTCTAGAAGCTTGATTTTAAGATGTTTCTTGAAGATAATCGATACACCTCTGCATGTCAGAGATTGAGAGGTAGAGATTGCAAAATCAATCCATTTATTAACCTTAACCAGTTCATCGATCTCAACCCGAACCAGATGTGTCTCTTGAAGAATAATAACCCGAGCAGCTGAGTCACGAAGATACTGCAGAAGTGTTCTGGCTCTGGGTTTAGTTCGCAAGCCATTAACGTTCCCTGAAATTATATTTAAATTAGACATCTTAGCCACTTCAAACTCCACCCCGTCTCAACCCCAAAATAAGGGTCAGAGGTATGCTGCGCCCCACCTCAAAAGGTAGCAGCACGTAACAAAGGTATTTATAACTGATTAGGTGCAATGAAGCCTCAAATTGGCAAATGAGGAATGTTCTGTTAAGTTTTAACCCCCCCTTGACCCCGTGCCCCCCCACCCTCCGCCCCCCCACCCTTGGAGAACCCGTGCTGTATCTAACCGGATAAAGTCTAGTAGATGGCACCCCTCCCTCAGGTTGCCGCTGCCCCCACCCGCCTAGAAAGGAAAAATCAATGAAAAAAGCCCCTATACTAAGGTGATTGGTTCGTGAAATATAAGAAAAATAAAGAGGAATTATGTGCAAGATTTAACTATAGTTCATCTTCTTTTCGTCCCTTAATTTCCCCCAACCTTGTGCTTTTTTTATTATTATTATTTTTTTTTTTATTTACATTTTTACAATTTTAGCGTTTTTAATTTAGGATCATTTATTTGCTTTTTGAGTATATTCAATATGGATATAAACACTTATATTCATAACACAGGATTAGATTATATCAGTAGGAGGCCTGAATGTTATTTATCTGATCGCTCTTTTCCCAGGTCTAAAAGGAGCTCATCAGCGGCTTGGACAGACCTGATGTTCATCATCTTATTGTTGTACATAACCCTTAATGAGGCCGGGAATAAGCTGAGCTGTTGCACCTAGCCTCTTAAAGGCGTCCAATCGCTTACCCAACTCCCATTGCTTTTCCAGCGTGCTCCTACACAGGTCTGACCTTATAAGAAAAGTCAAGTCAAGTCAAGTCAAAGAATTTATATAGCGCACTACATACCCGGAGGGTTTCAAGGCGCTTAGGAAGGGGGAGGAGGATTACTTGTCAAATATCCACGTTTTGAGTTGCTTTCTGAATGCTAGGTGGTTCTGGGTAAGGCGAAGGTTAGCGGGGAGTGAGTTCCATGTTTTAGCAGCCAGGTATGAAAAGGATCTGCCTCCCATGGTGGTCTTGTTGATGCGAGGTACAGTGGCGAGGGCTTGGTTGGAAGAACGTAGTTGGCGGGAGGGGGTGTAGAAGAACAGTCGTGAGTTGAGGCATTCTGGACCGATGTCGTAGAGTGATTTGTGTGCGTGGGTAAGCAGTCGGAAAGTGATCCTCTTATTGACGGGTAGCCAGTGGAGGTCTTTAAGGTGACCAGAGATGTGTTCGTTGCGTGGGATGTCTAATATGAGTCTTGCTGAGGCGTTTTGGATTCGTTGGAGTTTCTTCTGGAGTTTTGCGGTAGTACCCGCGTAGAGGGTGTTTCCGTAGTCGAGTCGGCTCGTGACCAGAGCGTGGGTGACTGTTTTCCTAGTTTCGGTGGGGATCCAGCGAAATGTTTTTCTGAGCATGCGAAGAATGTTGAAGCAGGAGGAGGATACGGCGCTGACTTGTCTGTTCATTGAGAGTGAAGAATCCAGGATGACGCCTAGGTTCCGTGCGTGGTCTGTCGGGATGGGTGCTTTTCCGAGGGCTTCCGGCCACCAGGAGTCGTCCCATGCAGAGGGGGATGTACCTAAGATGAGGACTTCTGTTTTGTCTGAGTTAAGTTTCAGACGGCTTTGTTTCATCCATTCGGCAACTTCTTTCATTCCTTCGTGTAGGTTAGTTTTGGCGGTGCTGGGGTCATTGGTGAGGGAAAGGATCAGTTGAGTGTCATCCGCGTACGAGATGATGTTGAGGTTGTGTTGACGTGCTATGGCCGCGAGGGGGCTCATGTATACGTTGAAGAGGGTGGGACTGAGTGAGGATCCTTGTGGTACGCCGCAGATGACTTCAGAGGCCTCGGACTTGAATGGTGGAAGGCGGACTCTCTGGGTTCTTCCGGTGAGGAACGAGGTGATCCATTCAAGTGCTTTTCCTTGGATTCCGATGTTATTGAGGCGCTGTAAAAGGGTGCTGTGGCAGACTGTGTCGAATGCTGCAGAGAGGTCGAGGAGGATGAGGGCGACTGTGTCTCCGTTGTCTAGTAGAGTTCGAATGTCGTCTGTTGCTGCGATGAGGGCGGTCTCAGTGCTGTGTTTTGCTCGGAAGCCAGATTGTGAGGGGTCGAGGGATTTGTTGGCTTCGAGGAAGGTGGCGAGCTGGTTGTTGACAGCTTTCTCGATGACTTTGGCCGTGAATGGAAGAAGCGAGATGGGGCGGTAATTTTTGAGTTCGGTGGGGTCCGCTGTGGGTTTTTTCAGAAGGGCGGTGAGTTCAGCGTGTTTCCAGTCTTCCGGGAAGGTGGCGGAGTTGAAGGAGCAGTTGATGACGTCTCGGAGGTGCGGTGCTATGACGGAGTCTGCTTTGTTGAAGATGTGATGAGGACAAGGGTCTGTGGGGGATCCTGAGTGGATGGAATTCATCAAGCGGATGGTGTCCTCAGTGGAGATTGGGTTCCAGTCGTTAAGGGTGTTCACGGGGGGAAGATGATCAGCAAGTGGTTGGGTGGGTTGGTTTTCGGGTTGGTTGTCAAAGCTGTTGTGGATGTCTGCAATCTTGTTGTGGAAAAATGAGGCTAGGGAGTCGCAGAGGGTTTGAGAGGGGGTGATGTCGTTGGAGTTGGCCGAGGGATTGGAAAATTCCTTGACGATGTTGAAAAGTTCCTTGCTGTTGTGGGCGTTGTTGTCAAGTCGATCCTTGAATGCTGTTTTCTTGGCTTTTCGGATCAGTTGGTGGTGAGTGCGGGTGGCGCTTTTGAAGGCATCCTTGGTGCTGGTGGTTGGGTCTTTTTTCCAGGCCTTTTCAAGGGAGCGGCAGAGTTTCTTGGACTTCTTGAGATCATCGTTGAACCATGAGGCCTTCTTGCTGCCAGGTTTGTTTTGACGTTTTTTCAGTGGTGCCAAGGTGTCAGCGGTGTTGGATAGCCATAGGGTGAGGTTGGTGGCGGCTTCGTTAGCGTTAGAAGAGAGGGCTGGGGTGTTTAGAAGGAGCGATGCGGAGATTTGGTCCGTGGTGATTTTGTTCCAGTTCCTTTGCAGGGTGGGTTGGAGGTGGATGTTGGGTTTTGGTTTGTTGTAGGTGAAGTGAACGCAGCTGTGGTCAGTCCAGAGGAGGTCCGTGGTGTGGCTGAAGGAGACATGGTTGCTGGATGTGAAGATGGGGTCGAGTGTGTGACCTGCGATGTGGGTGGGGGAAGTGACTAGTTGTTTAAGTCCGAGGTTGGCGAGGTTGTCCACGAGGGTGGCGGTGTTGCGGTCGTTGATCTTTTCAAGGTGAAAGTTGAGGTCTCCCAGAAGGATGTAGTCTTTGGAGGGGAGCGCGTGTGGGGTGATGAAGTCCGTGATGTCTTCACTGAATTTTGCGCGGGGTCCTGGTGGTCTGTAGAGGAGGGTGCCTCTGAGTGTGGTTTTGGGGTCGATGTGGATCTGGAAGTGAAGGTGTTCGGAGTTGGCGAGGTTGGCGTCAGAGCTGGTTGAGATGCGGATTGATTTCTTATGGACGATAGCGATTCCTCCTCCTGTGTGGCTGGTACGGTCTTTGCGAGTGATCTTATAGTCTTCCGGGATGGCAATGGTGATGTCTGGTGCGGAGGAAGCATTCATCCATGTTTCCGTAAGGAAGGCGATGTCCGGAGAAGTGGTGTCTAGTAGATTCCATAGGTCAATGGCGTGCCTGTGGACTGATCGGGTGTTGAGAAGGATGCATTGTAGGTGGTTGGGGTCGGGAGTCTGTGGTGTGGTCGTAGTGGCGATGTTGTCGGTGCCGCTGAATTTGCAGGTGTAGCAGGAGAAAGGTCCATGGGTTTGTCCAGGGGCGGCTTGGACGCAGTTGGGGGCGCGACCGGGGTTAAGGGCTAGGATGGTGGCGGCATCGTAGGTAATGCGGGAGGGCTGGGCAGCGCGAGGGGCAGGGGGTCTGGCGCTGGGCGCGGTCCAGGCGTAGACGGGCGTAGACGGGCTTACCTTTGGCGCGCCTTCGGCATGGCCGAAGCGCGTGGACGCTGCGCGTGGAGGCATTGGCCATAAATGGAGGGTGGAGGGGGCGGAGCGTGGGAGGGTCAGCAGTGAGGCGGGGTCTAGGTGCAGGGAGGGTCTGGGACGGGCCAAGGGGTCAGAGCAAAATGGCTGCAGGGTAAACAAATGTGCGTAGGTCAATTATCTCGAGCGCTGCAAACCTCGGTGTGCACCGCAGTGAAAGCGCTAGTGGTGAAAGTGAATGCCAAGTAGCGTTATCGAGCGCTGCCCCCAGAGTTACAGATTTCCAAAGTGAGTTGTTTTATTACACGAGCGCTGCACAGGCTTAACAGAACAACACAATGCTAATGATGTAACACAGGCGCGTGGATCACGAGCGCTACACAAGGCTGAGCATATACAGACAATGCTAATGATGTTACACGAGCGCTACACAAGGCTGAGCATATACAGACAATGCTAATGATGTTACACGAGCGCTACACAAGGCAGATAAAAGAAATTAAACAGTGCGGCAGGTTAATTAGCAGTAATGAGAGCGCTGCACAAAGCTGATGCAAGAAATGAACAGTGCGGCGAGTTGATAAGCAGTAGGTCAACAATACCAATAGGAGAGGGAGGTGAGGGGAGCAGCCGTTTCTGCGCAGAGCAGGATGGCTAAAAGTGAAGCCCTTGCCAGATAATGACTTCTGCTTTAACGCTAAATTTAGAATCTGCTCCTTAAGGGCGTAAGTGTGAAAATTAACCAAAATTTTACGAGGTTTCGACCTTTGTGGATTTAATCTAAAGGGATCCCTATGGACCCTCTGAATGTCAGTAGCCAAAGCCTCTAGAGACTGATCCAAAGAAAGTGATTCCTTTAGTAGATGAACGACGAATTTCTTGATATCTGGCCCTTCTGTTCCTTCTGGAATGTTAAGAATGCGGATGTTACCCCTTCTGGCATTGTTCTCCAACACCTCCATTCTGTCTAGGAGGGCCTGATCCTCCTTCTTTAGTTTGCCGATATCTTCTACTGCTTTATCCAGGTGTATCGACATCGCCCCAACAGTCTCTTCTAACACACCAGTTCTAGAAGTTAAACCATCTATTTTGTTGTCGAGTGAATCGCAATAGTTCCGAATCTCCCTTTGCATAGACGCAGACTCCTCAAACCCCCTTTTTATGTCTTGGGTTAAAGTTGAAAACATTAGCAGCAAAGAGGCAGCCGTAATACCACCTTCCTCCAAGGATAAAACAGTATCCGAGTCCGGGTCTGGTAAATGCTGCGCTAATTCAGAACATCTAGCTGGTGGATCCAATCCCCCCGCTGCCTCCATGCCAGCATTTGCTATACATTTAACAACAAGGGGTGGTGATGGACAGAGTTTCTGAATTAAGCAGAATACTCTCACCCAGTCAAGAGATCAGGGCTAGATCCAACACCGTTTTTTAGCTCACTGCACCATCCCAGTTCAGAACCTGGCTATATGCAAATTAGTCTGTTCCTGTCCCAGTGCATGATGGGAACAGGGCAAACCAAACTACCAAGCCAATTCTTACACTGGGAAGGAAACAAGCTTCCGGGGACCGGTTTCTGGCATTTCAGCTGTCGTCGGCCCGGCTTGCTTGAATCCTGATGGTGCAATGAGCAAGGGACTCACATCTGAGTATACCCTTCCACGCTTAGGGTGGACAAAATATTTAACAACAAGGGGTGGTGATGGAAAGAGTTTCTGAATTAAGCAGAATACTCTCACCCAGTCAAGAGATCAGGGCTAGATCCAACACCGTTTTTTAGCTCACTGCACCATCCCAGTTCAGAACCTGGCTATATGCAAATTAGTCTGTTCCTGTCCCAGTGCATGATGGGAACAGGGCAAACCAAACTACCAAGCCAATTCTTACACTGGGAAGGAAACAAGCTTCCGGGGACCGGTTTCTGGCATTTCAGCCGTCGTCGGCCCGGCTTGCTTGAATCCTGATGGTCCCTTGCTCACTGCACTATCAGTAGTAGTGGTAGTTTGGTCTGCCCTGTTCCCATGATGCACTGGGCCAGGGACAGACTAATTTGCATGTAGCCAGGTTCTGAACTGGGATGGTGCAGTGAGCTAAAAAACGGTGATGGATCAAGCCCTGATCTGTTGACTGGGTAGGAGTGTTCTGATGAACTCAGATACTCTGTCCATCACCACCCCCTTTTTGAAAGCATTTGCTATACAAGCAGACTCGACCAGAAGGGACGGAAAGGAGTCACCTGTTCTTTCTCCTATAACCATATGCCCATCCAAGGCGTTATCTAACTCGCCTGTCCCCATGACGTTAACAGTCACGTCTATATTGGTCGGAGCTACAACAGCTACATCAGCTACATCAGTTGAAGGAGTATTAGGTAAGAGGTAATCTAACTGGGGTACAGCTCCGACTTCAGTAAATTGGGTAGGGCCATTTTCCAGAGGGGTCTGGTCCGAAGGGGGTGGAACGGATGCTAGGCTATCAATAGAAGACATCCCCAATCCTGAAAGTGCTGGCTTGCCCTGCGAGTCCGTGAGGCTCAATACTTGTGATATTACTTTAAAATAAGAGCACAGCGAAGGGGTAATTTCAGACCCTGACTCTGACAGAGCGGTAGGTTTACGTTTAGTTAGACCTCTCACTTTCCCTCTGTTACCCTTAGCCTTAACATCAGTTGAAAGGTAAGAAGAAGCTCTCTTACCTAGTGGAGGAGATGCAGCAACGTTGATGCCTGAGCGGGGGCTGGGGGCAGGCTCCCTTGATTGTGTTTTGGTCAAAGCCTTGCCCCTTCTATGATTACCCCTCACCTTACCTTTAGGTTGTTGCTGTTGCTGTTGATATTTATGGCGTTGCTGATAGTGCTGAGAGCGTAGAGACGAGCCCTCTTCCTCTTCAGACCCCCCGGAGATACTTTGCAGATCCAATTCTCCTGCCTCATTTACAATGCTGTCTCTCTCCCCTTCGGTCCCTGTGGCGTCCACTGTACCTTGCAAGTGATGCTTCAAGGGACGAGTCACTGAGACGCCAGCCTCAGCACATGAAGTATGCAACAAACTGCGAGCCTTCCTGCCGCGGTCGCAGCTCCAGGGCTGCCGCGGACCACCTCCGCAGGTTCGGCGGGGGCACCAGGGGGATGGAAGCTGTGGGGATCGGCACGGAGCAGCCTCCGTCTACTCCGTCTACTCCACCCCCTCGTCGAACACTGGAAACGCCGGCAGAGAGCCCCATCATAGAGGCCGAAGACAGACTCGGTAAAATTGAAGGTGTATCGGGCGAAAAAGATTTCCTTACAATCGTAATCTTTTTTAATAGTTATATCCCTTCGCTAAGAACGAAGATTATATTATATTTAGAAAGGAAACCATCGTTGTTTATGTCCGCCAAAAAGTTTCAGGCTCGGGCGAGGTGAACGGCAACCTGAATCACGGAGCACCACGGCAGCTCAGCCGTCTGCCGCCATGTTCTCCCTCCCTCAATCACATACAGGGGTTGGGAGAGAAAGGTGGCCCTATATGCTGACGACATTCTCATCTTTACGTCCGCACCCCACTTGGCTCTTCCTGCAATATTCAAACTGGCATCGGAGTTTGGGGACGTGTCTGGTTATGAGATCAACACATTGAAAACTGAGATGTTGACCTGGAACATCGATCAGAGTTCATTTACTTCAGGTATTCGGCCGGGTAAGGAGATGAGGTATCTAGGCCTTGATGTTGTTGGGAATATTGATCAGATTGCTACTAATAACTTCTCAAAAGTGACTAAAGAATGTCGCAAGTTGCTCCGGAATTGGGCACATCTCCCGTTATCTTTGTTGGGTAGAGTTAATCTTGTTAAGATGACTATTCTACCCAAGATTACATTTTTATTTAACATTATTCCTTTACATTTTGAACCTCTTCTTATTAAAAAACTGCAGGCTGATATTAACACCTTCATTTGGAATAATCATCTTCCAAGAATTTCTTTGAAGAAAATCAGGAGACGTAGGGATAAGGGTGGGCTTGCAGCCCCTGACCTGCAGATCTACGCCTGGGCCTTCCAGCTATCTCATGCTAGGATGTTATTAAAGAATCCATCAGACCATGGAGTTGGTTCTATTTTTTCTACTTTGCTGATGGCAGAGTGGGTTAGCCAGTCAAGTTTTCTCTTTAAATTTGGAGACCCACAGTTCTTTAAAAAAGTTAAACTGAAAATCTTACGGGGTATGGCAAGAATGTGGGTCCAGTTAACAAAAGGTATCAAAATAGGGTTCTATGGTAGTAAAACGCCTTTGTGGGGTCTCCTCCCGATAGCCCGGCTTGGCTGGGAGATACACTTGCGCTATCTATTAGAGATGCTGGACTTCTGGTGTGGGGAGATCTATTTGTTGATGGTATTTTGTTACCTTGCAACTGTTTAAGTAACACAATAGGTCCGAACTTTTCCAGACTTAAATACATGCAAATATCTAGTTGGTCCAGAACATATAAAGATTCACCATCTAGAGGAACTAAATTTCCACTGGGCATTCACAGTAACCTTATTACCCTTTTAGTTGATAAGCCTCCCACTAAGGAGGAGATTTCACTTTGGTAAAATCTAATCCTTGAAGAATTGGATGGCAAATTTTTGCTACCGGTACAGCTTTGGTCACCACATCTAAGTATCCCCAACCTACAAGACCTTTGGATTACATCATGTGCTATGATGTGGGATATCGTCAAACCGGCATGGTTACGTAGAAACCATATTTTTACCATTCACCGAGCTTATTATTCGCTTGAACGACTCTCTAAATTTAATCAGGGAAATAGGGTGGCTTGCGCGTGATGTGGGCTCTTAGCTGCAGCAGATACACACATGTTTTTCGAGTGCCCTCATCTTTCTCTGTTTTGGGAAGCCATAAGTAAGACCCTTTCAATATCACTTCGCACCAACATTGTTCTAGATCTTACCCCCGTAATCTTCGGCATTGTGGACAGGGTTCTAACATCGGCAAGGAAGTTGATTTTCTACTCTATCCTGCTTGCTAGGAGGGAGATATGCAAGAAGTGGAAAGACTCTCTACCTCCCTCTATTAATGACTGGTATACCTCCGCCCTACAGGTCTCCAGGTTAGATTTGGCTAGAGCTGGAAACAGTGACAAAAGATCATTCTGGCACCTCCTGAGGTGGGACCATTGAGAACCGTTTTTTTTCCCCCCCCAGGTCCAATGATTAAGCCATTAATCCCATCTTTGGGTATAGCCGAATTGTAATGCTATTTTAGCATTTTGGCTGCACTCCTAAGACCTCCATATGGTTTTCTGTCTCTGCAAAGCTGGTCTATGCACTATGGCTGAGGGATGATAGCCCCGTTCCTTTTCCACACTCCCCCCCAGTTGAAAGTACTGAGGCAGCATGGTGCATTTATATATCGGCAGATTGCACAATCAGAACCTAGGTGGCATATGAGGACAAAAAAAAAAAAAGGAGATGATGGACGGAGCACTGAAACTTATCAGACACTCTCCCCCAGTCACTATTAGTTCTGGGTTGAATCCATCATCGTTCTTTAGTTCACTTTGCCACCCCAGTTCAGACCCAGCCATATGCAAATCAGTCTTGATCCTGTTCCTCATTTGAACAGTCTAGTCGGAATTGGCAAGCCAAGTGGAAACAATCATCCTAGGACCTGTTTCGGGGTAACGCCCCTCATCATCTAGGCTATCTTGAATTGAGTTACAAAGTGAACAAGGGACCAATGTCTGGCCATACTCTGCCAATTTAGGGCAAACAAAGTCCCAGGGTGCTTGTTTGGTGTATGAATGTGAATGCCTTTGAATAATGGCGGTATGTTCATGTGAATGCACTGATCTGTTGTATTGGGTCCGTGGCTGGTGGCATGAAAGTCTTGTGTGCAAGGCATGAATGGCGTGTAAATGGACTGTAAAGCTTTTTGATGCCTTACAGTGGCTTTATCGCTCACCTTCAGTAGGCTTGCTGTCAATATTCCGATACTGTAATTAGTATCTGTTCTTTGAAGCTAACACTACTGGAGGTGCCAAAACCCACCAGTGTAAGTGATTGATTAACTTAATAAAATGTGGTATATTTATATCTGAGGCGGTAAGGATACTCAGTCACAACAGTTGCCCGTCCAATTTATTATGCGGACGGACCGTTGGTATAACCATGGTTAAGAGTACTCCGCCTCTGGCATGGAATGGATCAATAATCATTTATTGCGTGATTACTTAAAATCATTACAGTAAAAGAAGTTTATACGCTCAAATTTAAACTCGGTCTTAAATTCCAGAGTGCTTCATAAAATCTTAACAACAATTTGAAATATGACAAATAGTTTCACAGCCCAGCAACTTGTTGCTGGATAAGGTTTCTGTTGGACTTTGGCTAAAGTTCCTTAAACTTTTTGCCTTCCTCCTAGACCTTTTTCTGACATAATGTTTTTTTTTTTTATTCTTTTTATTATAATTTTGTTAAAACAACATACAATCGTCTTCTATATGTATCTCACAATGCAATATCCTATTGGTCCAAATGTCCAGCACAGTAGATCACAATACAACATGAACATGGTACATGTGCAGTTCAACCATCATATCACATCAGTGGGGTAACTGCATAGGGGCTTCAGCCCCCCCCTTATCCACCCCTACATCTTCTGAAATATACAATTGCTCAGGAGGGAGAAACGAACAAGGGAGTAAAGGTATTGACATCCCCCCCTCCCACTGCCCCACACCCGAACACCAACAACCTGTCAATGGCAACGGACCAGGAGGCAGCCAAGTCCGTAGATTTAGAAACCACACCCCCTACCCCTCAAGCGCATGCAACATCAAATCCTCCTCACTCCACGTCTGTGGCGATCAAATCTGCGTTACCCAATTCAGCAGTCTCTCTAGCAATGAGATAACATGTGAGGGGAGCCCAGATGTCATTCGGCCTGGAAGCCACCGGTAACAGTTCCGCATATGTGGCAAGTCGTTCTTGACAAGTAATTAAATCATCAAGCCATGTCTTAAATTTAGGCACCCGGGCCCTCCCCCATCTGCAGGCCACCCTTCGTTTTGCCATGAGAATAGCCATAGCTACAAACCGCCTGTATTCTGCCTTTACTGGAGTAACAAACCCCAACAATGCCATTAAGGGGTCCGGCACCAGTGTCTCATCTATCATGTGCTGCAATGCCTCAAAAACCTCATTCCAATATACCCGAATGCTCGGACAATCCCATGCCAGATGCAAAAAATCCGCCCCAGGGGCGCGACATCTGTCACAGCGATCGTCTTCCCTCAGCTTAAATCTGTGCATCTTAGCAGGTGTATAATATAATCTATATAGGAACTTATAATGTATGATGCGGAGTCTGCTGCTCGCTGAAACCCTCTCAGTGTGCAGGCAGCAGGTCTCCCATTGTGAGTCTGTCAAATGTCTCCCTAAGTCTGCGTCCCATTTCAGTCGCGCCTGAGCTGCAGATCTCTCTGTTTGCACATGTACTATGTTGTAGATCAGTGAAACTAGGCGCATGGGTCTGGGCCTTTCCAGCACCGCATGCAATGGCGTCAGTCATGCTGGCTCGTCCGGAAACGCCAGTGTGGTAGCTTTCACCCCCTGCCTGAATCTTATATATAGAAACACATCTAACGGCGTCTGCATCTCTTCCGGACACATATGTGCTAGAGCACGGAACACACTGTCCTGGTACATATCCCCCAATTAACCAGTCCATACTTGCCCTTGAATTTCCTAAATACCTCCTCTTGCAGTAGCGGGATGTCCGGGTGATAGGTGAGGGGCATCAGTGGTGAATATGCCCATGGCACTCCCAACTTTTCCGTGATCTTGTGCCACGCCTTAATTGAATTACAAAGTGCGTTTGGTTGACTTTCTATGGGACCGATCTTGCTGTATATTGCCCCATCTAGTGGGACAGGTTGGGCCAGCCAGTGTTCAGCCGATACTTGTGGCATGTAGCGAGGTTGTTTAATCCAAAACCACACGAAGTGTGCCTGTACCGCTATATAGTATAACTCCAAATCCGGTATCCCGAATCCCCCTTGGGAATAAGGTCTATTTAACACTTCCCATTGTAGTCGAGGTAGTTTACCTCCCCACACTAGGCGTATCAATTCAGATTTCAGGGTTTTGAAGAAGTAGGAGCCCGGGTTGTAGGGTATATTCAAACTTTTTCTGACTTAGATGCTTTGGGCACTTTGCCACTGCTGATCAGTGTCAAAGTGCAAATGTTCCCCTTATAAAGTGTTATGGTAATTGGCTGTCCATAATTGGTATGTTTGTCTTACCAGTAAAGTCCCTAGTAAAGTGTACTGTGTGTACCAAGGCTGGAAATGCAAATGCTACTAGTGGGCTCGCAGCATTAATTGTGCCACCCACACAAGTAGCCCTAAAAACACAGTTTGTTAACTGCCTTGTTGTCCTGACAAGTGCACCCACTTGCCAGGCCTTGCCTTCCCTTTTATGCACATCAGACACCCCTATAGTTGGCCCAAGGTACCCCCCTGGGCAGGGTGCAGTGTATGTGAAAGGTAGGACATGTACTGAGGTGTGTACCATGTCCTGACATTGAAATAATGCAAAATTCGCTTTTCACTGATATAAGGCCATCTTGCCCCTAGGACAGAATGGGGATTGCTGTGTGACATGTTTCCAGCATATCTTCCCATAGGCATACAATGGAAAGATGGAGTTTAGGGTGCCTCAACTCAGAATTTAATAACCCATCTTTTTGTGAAGATTGTTTTTAAATTGTGTGCTTAGAAACCGTTTTTAGAAGTGGCTGGTTTCTTGTCTTAAACCATCCTGTGTGCCTCTGCCTGTTTGTGTATTGACCATCTGGGTTTGGATGTGACAGGGTCTGAGGTGTGTCCTGACCTCAGAGAAGGGTAGGTGAGACAGCAACAGGTTGGCCTGCATTTGATGTGAGGGGGGAGGAGTAGCCCCCCAGGATGTGAAGAGGGCTGTGTTGCTGCCACAAAAGGAAGGCTCCACCTCCTCCTGAGCCTAGACCTTCACTATCAAAGGAAGAGGGTGTGCACTGGCAGGAAGACACCTAGGTCTGGTTTGGACTGGGGTCAGAACCCCCTGAACACAAAGAATACAAAGGCATTTAGGGGTATAAGTGTGAGAGCTGAAACCCCTGAACTCAAGACTGAAATCCAGATGGAAAAAGGATTGAACCTACTTTGTGATCAAGAGGAACCTCTGCCAAGGAAGAACGGCCGAAGAGACTGAAGAGAAGGACTGCCCTTGCTGTGTGTTCTGGGGCTGGCCTGCATTTTGCTGATTTGACTAGGACAAGGGTCTTTGTCCCCCTGCTTGTGAGGACTTTGCTGTGTGCTGTGTCCTGAAGTAGCATGTCTCCAAGGGCCTGAGGAGAGCTGATCCCCTGTTGTGGAAACGCAGGAACATAAAAGTTTCCAACTGTGCCGCTGCGGCGCTTGGTGCGTTGTGCTTTTGAATGCCTGAGACTGCTGTGTGGTCTGTGGTACTGTTTACGAGGTGCCCCGTGATCACAGTGAAACATCGTCCACGCTGCTGTATTGCTGTTTGTGGCCTGAGCCGTCATCGTAACTGAGGCTGTGAGTAAGGATCACCGCCGCCGGCCCGAGCCGCAATGTGCTACATGATTCTGGAAGACTGCTGTGTGGTCCATGGTACTGTTTATGAGGTGCCCCGTGATCGCATTGCCCCGCAGCGTGAAGCATCATCCACGCTGCTGTATTGCTGTTTGCGGCCCGGGCCTTCATCGTAACTGAGGCTGTGAGAAAGGATCACCACCGCTGGCCTGAGCCGCAACGTGCTAAAGGATTTCTTGAAGCTAGGAAAGCTGCAAGGTGAAAGGGATTGTGATCGTTGTTCACTGTGAGTAATCTGCCCAAGATCGTCAATGAAGGAGAAGGCAGCGCCGCAACCCGTCCGGCTACAGTGTCGCCTAACACCAGAGCTGCAACGCCATTGGGGCCGCCCAGCAGGACGTCCGATGAGAAGGGAGAGACCGAGTGCGAGGCAGTGCCCCCCCCCATATACGGCTAGGACTCCAGTCGGGAGCCGCAAGCATGTGTGGCCTGGGTAGGCGTGCAGGAGTAGTACAGGATTGCTCCGTGCTCTCTCCCACTGCTCCGCCTTAGATGCGCTGAGTCCCCGAGCAGCCCGTACCTGCCCAGCAGTACTGGGGCTGCCCTGTTAAGCGTATGACAGTTGTCTCTGTTGTTGGGACCTAGTGGGACCCGAGTTGACCACGCAGATTGGCGTACTAATTATTCCGTGCATTATGAACTGCCTGATTGTTGCATTACGAATCGCATTATTCCTTGTCTTACGAACTGCCTGATTCTTGAATTACAAATTGCATTATTCCTTGCATTACGAACTGCCTGATTCTTGCATAACGAACTGACTTATTCTTGCATAACGAATTGCATTATTCTTGCAATACGAACTGCATTATTCCTGCGTTACGAACTACATTAGTACGTGCATTAAGGACTGTGTTAATTACTGCATTATGAACCGCATAGCATTGCATTAGGACTGCAGGAGATCATTGTGAACTGTTCATTAATACCGCAAGAACCTATAAGTGATTGCTGGCCTAATAACCTGCAAAGTGAAATATTACGTATACGCATATGTTGGATTTCTATTGTTTGGTCTCATCATATTCCTTTTGATAAAGATACCGCTATTTCTATAAAAACCAGCATGGTGTCCATTTGTGTGGTTGCAAATATTTTACATATTGCCTTGGAGATAAGCCTGGCTGCTCGTGGCAAGCTACCGGGGGGTGAGCAGGGGTTATTTAAGAGGGTGTCCCTCCTGTCCCTGACTAGAAGCAAGGGTCCCTATTTGGACTAAGGCACCTACCTTAGCCAACTAAAGACCCCCAGTTTCATTTTGGAAAAGCTGAAGCGGGACGACTGTAAAAGTTTTGCAAGTGTTTGATTAGAGGTCTGCAATAAAGTGTCAGTGCTTTTGAAAGTTCCCATATACCAAGTGAATGGCGATTGTAGTTTGCTATTAACATGTCTGTACAGTCATGCATGAGCTGTGCGGAGTTGAACGCCCATGAAGGCTTTGGTGCTTGTCGGCATTACAGGGTCATACAGATGTTGAGCCTTATGGAGCGTGAGGCTTGTCTATCGATCGATCGCTCCCTGCTATGGCCATTTTGTCTTTCATTAGGGAGGGGGCATGCTGTACAAAGTTCCCAAACTTAGCCATGTCTGCCACAGTTTCCAAGGTGTACAGTAAGCGTACGGCTTAGTTGGCTGTGTGAGTGCCCGGATGGAGGAAAATTGGCCTAAGAAGTGTTCAACGAACCTATCGCAATGATGGGCAATTTAGAAGTATGTGGGCCAATGATTCCCTTTTGTATTTGCACAGTCTGCACACTATGATGCATCAAAGGGACTTCCAGGATGGGTACAGTTCTCTTATGGGGAGTCGGGACTGCCTTGCTGCTAAGATTTTATTTAAGGTCTGTTTCCCCACATCATGGTTGAAATGACGTTTTTTTGTTAGGATTGTTAGCTGCAGTTTCTCAGTTCTGTGGAGATCCTTTGCCTTGAGAGTTTCTAAATTTAATTCATGAAACTAAAAATGTAATTGTTTTTGTATTATGGTTTTAATAGATGTATAGTAAATTGTGTTTGGATCCCAGTTCTCCATGGCCAGTTGCAAGGACTCCTTTGCTGCCGTAAGTGTTATAAACCAGGGGAAGTTCAGTCTAGTGAAACTGTTTTTATGAGAGCCTTCATGGAATTATCAGGGGCCGCAATTGCCAGAAGAAAATACTTTGCCAGAGAAGCCAGCCCTTCTAATTTTTATTGAATGAGATTGAATTCTAGGTTGATTGGATGTTCCTTGTACAAGGAGAAGGTGGAATAATTTCTTGTAGGCTGAACATGCAGAGGAATGCCTGCTGCACATAGTTTAACCAACAGGAGCAGTTTAGCCTGTACCACTCTTCATATGGTCATTGTTGGTGGACTATCGCCGATGGCATTTAGCTTACAAAGGTGATACGTAACCATCTTCCCGTTTGACCTAATTTTTTTGCATGTCTCTGGCATGGGTATGGCCCAACTAAGTAAGGGCCATCTGGGGTTGACCACTGTTTCTGCTCACCTGATTTAGATAGGCAGACATAAAAGTCAGTTTTCACTGCCTGTCACCAAATGGAAATCCCTGGCGCTAAGGGGCAGAGAAAATACTCCCCTCACATAGGAGGAAGCTCCTATAACAAGAGGTGACATTTTTATTTTTAAAACTAAAAATCAGGTTTTGAGATTTTGTTTTTGAAAATTAAAAAGAACATTGGACGGTCTGCTCCAGCATGTTGATGGCATGTTGATGGCATGTTGATGGAGCAGTGCGTCAAATGTTAAAAAGCGTTGACAGGAACCATTGTGATGGCGGCTCTTGCTGATATTTGTGAAATGTCCTCCAGCTTGGTGGTCATTTCTAAATTTGGTTGGAGGTGTAGTCTTAGCATGGTAGATGTTAAGTCCTCTGCCAGATCGACAAAGTCTTCTCTGTCCGCCAAGATGTAACTATGTCCCTTAGTAAGAGCTCCTCTTTTTTTGCAAACTAAGCACCCGGAGGTGGCCACCTTGGTGTGACTTGCATTGATTCTGCTCACTGTCTCATAATGCCCTAGAAAACTTGAAAGACATATTCGGCTAAGATAACCCATTTATTTACATCTTGGGCCTATTTACCAGTGGGGCTTTTATTTCTGATCCCCGGGTAAGCCCCTGTTTGGGCAGGATTTCAAATTATGAGTTGAGTGTTATTTATGCATCCAATAATTATCAGACGCATTAAATACCCCAGCCTTTGTTAAATTTCGGAAGGTCAAACCTGCCGAAATTTAACAGGGTATATTGGGTGGTATTTACCATATCCTGTGGATTTTATTGCGTTAAATATCAAAATAGGCATATTGTTCTTCCAAACGTACCCGATGGTATTGATATTTATCATGAGCGATGAATAACACCTAAACTTGTAATGAGGCACTTTGTGTTGTTAATTTCTTTCATCTGTTAGGATCCACAAATTGACAACCAACCAAAACTAGACAACCAGAGCTCCCACATGTCTCCTAATAAAATTTGGAAACCAATTTGTGTGGGTTTCCCCAGTGCCCACAATTGGAAAAAGCTAAAAACGCAACATGGACATATCACATTTCCCCCCTATTTTAACAATCTGGTTAGCTCTGAATTTTGGAGCTTGTCTGTGCCACCAACCAGGGAAACCTACCTTTCTGACAACTAGATATCCAGGCGAGTCCAGAGGTGTGTGGCCTAGGTGTCTTTAACTCGATAATTTTACCCAGTAGTCCTTGCAAACCTCAGTTTGGCTAAAAACACATTTTCTCAATGACAACACAATTTGAGATCGGTTCAAAGGTCAAGTAAATGACAGGTTGAGTATGCTAGATGTCTCCTTGTTTCCCTCCACAAAATAAAGTTCACACTCACTGCCTCTTCCATCCTAATCCAGGTTTAGCACGTGGGCACTGTGCAGTAAAGAGGCACTGGGCAGCTAAATGAGAAAACAAGCTTACTCTGAGGAACAGATACCAGTGTCGAATGCAAAACAGTACAGGGCACAAACAGTGATGTGTCATCTGCAGTCCCACACTGCAGAAGATAATACTTTTGCGGTCAGAAAAAAGAGAGAGTGAGAGAGAGAGAGACCACCCCACCACACAGCAAAAGCAAATAGGCATGGCTAGCATTGAGTCTACACTAATGTTTTTAAAAAGCCTGCAGCAGCGAGAGAACTGTTTACTTTCTGTGAATAATGAACCCAAGAAAAAAAACATTTAGTTTGTAATGATCCAGTGTACTTTTGGGATACAAAATAAACCCTTGTGCCCTGCTTTGCCCTGCTTTGGCAGCACTCCAGGGCAGTTGGATTGGCACACCAAAAAGGCAATCGCATTAGGTGCGATAAAAATCCTTCGCGAGCCGGAGCCAAGACCCACTATTTATACTGTTAAGAATTGGTAACAATAGGTCAAGCATACATACACGTTGTTGAGGCAGACCTGAACCGTATGGTTGCCAATTTCGCAGCAAAAGACAACGAGCACACAATTAGGAATTTGTGGCAAGAATTTGCGCTGGAACCTCAATCCCCTAAAGTGATTATAAGCCCCAGAAACCAATATAAAATAAAGAGGGGGATCTTTAGGGGTAACCACGTGAACATTTAGATGCATGTGTCCTGCATGGAACCAAATACATATAACCACCTATTACTCCATCGCCCTGCGACTAAAGACCTCTTGGGGGTTGTCAGCGGACTCACCAAAACTATAAGCGCGACCACCCAATCTCAACTCCCTCTGACTGATTCCTGTACAGGGGAGGTTGACACAGCACCCCTCACCCACCTCGAAATTGTCTTGACATCAGCGATTAAATTCAAGACGTCTCTACCAATCACACAGCGATCCAGGAGACTGCTCTCGCCGCCAGGCGCTCGGTGCCTCAGTACTTGCTCGTCGTCTACCGAAATTCTGCGCCGGTTAAATTTGAAGTTCTGACTGCATCACAACCGGTTATTATTGGGCGGTGTCGCCAGCTAGCACCTTTGGGTAATGTAGTTCTACAATCACGCTACTGAGGCTAGTGGTATGGAAGTGAAACTACAAATCCCAACATACAACGGGACAGAAAGCCTTCGCCCCCGCCAGTTGCGCTGCCTTCAATACCTTTGAAAACAAAAGAATGGGTACATGAATTTAATCACTGCGCTCTTTATAAGTAGAAGAAATATGAAATCCATGTTTCAAAAGGATGGGAGGTGGAAGAATGTTTAGACGGACTTGGTGAGAGCGGAGTGAGAGCTTGACCGGGAGTGCGTGGGAGGGTGGCAGGGGGCCCCCAAGAAGTCACGGACTGCGGAGGGGGGGGGAGAGAAAGTAGTCTGTGCAGTAAAGGGGCCAGTAGCCATGGAAGGACACAAATGACGACATGTCCATCATGGGGAGGAACTAACAAGCCTAGAACCAATTAGAATGCAGCATTTAGGACCTAAGCCAATGAAAAAGATGGGCGGAGAGTGGGCGGAGCTTCCATGAAACTTCCACGCTATAGTGTATACTGCATGTCTCGAAGAGACAGCCCGAGTGCTGCCTAAGCAAGACCTAAAAAGGTGAAAGTGGTTGCATCAAACTGAGGTATGTGGCCATGTGAAAGTTATCTTTTATGTTTTAACTAAGCCATGCTCCACAGCATTGTGGATGGCATGCACCATGGCACAAACTATTGGCAAAGCCCATAGGCCTCAAGGCGAGACCTATTGGATTTGCTTATGCTCCAGTTGGGACTTAAAATAATTTTAATGTGCAAAGCGATGATGGTTAAAAAGCCATACTGATGACTGGCTGAAGTTGTGAAATGTGGGCCCATCACTTGCCAGCTATTAGTCCTAGTGTCTCATCTGGTTATGTAAAAGAGGTCACCTGAGCCCCTGACCCTAAACTGAATTCAGCCACCTAGGACTGCTTTCTCTATGACAGATCAGCTGATATATTGTTGTGGCTGCCTTCCTAGCTCTACGGACAAAGAGGTGAGGTGGGGACTGCAATGTTGTGGAGTCTCAATAAATACATGGACAAAGGTGCTTGGTTAGTTGCATGCAATGATTCCAGCAGGACCCAGTTCCAACCCTTTTATTACCTTTCCCTCGTTCAGCATGGACCAAACCAAACCTGACGCCAGGGCAGACTGGATGGCACCAACAGGTACCTTGAATCTGTGTCCATGCATTCGCGGACCACTACGTTGTTCCCCAAACACGTAGAAGCACAGGAGTAGCAGGCTGAGGGATTGTGTTTGTATCCTAGACACAACTTGCACAGGTTAGACACATCCAATAAGGATATCTCGTTTAACACTTTCAACAGAGTTTAAACCTTGAAACCCTATTTTATGTCTTAGTGTTGCGACATCCTGAATGGGTCAAGCTGTATAAAAGCCACGTGGCTCCACCTGGCTTCATTGATTCTGGATCTAGTCTGGCATCTGGAGGACATTCACAACGCGAGGAATTTGAGGTGAGAAATATCCATTAGAATCTGTTTATTGACATTGTTTCTAAATTCCAGAAGCCACCCTGAGCACACACAGAATATGCCCTAGAGAGGTATCACATCAGAAACAAATACCTGTCCGTGCCACGTATCCCCACCAGACACTCTTTCTCTTTTCAATCATTCCAGCCCAGCCTCTTAACTTTACCTGTCTCCATATCTAAAGGTTTCTCAAACCTCACCCCAACATCATGCACACTGTCTTTTTACATGGATCCCTCCCTCCCCTTCCATTTTCCATGCTACAACCTTTTCCTTCTTACACCCTTTCCATATGTGATATGCTCGCCTCCAATTGTAACCTGCAGAGAGAGGTCTCCCAGTGAATGTGAACGATATCTGAACCTACTCCTACTCTCCAAAGTAGGTTTGAAGAGCACAGACTGTGAGATGAAGAAGTCATGGCTTTGAAAGAATGCATTGTCGACCATGCTTCCAGAGGTGATTCGTTTCTTTGTAGCACTGTAAAGTATGTGTAAGAGTAATTGCTTACCTCGTTGCCAGTAGCAAATTAGGGAAATCACTGAGATGAGGACCAGGAGTGCCAGAGAGGGAAACACAAATTTATAAACTTTATCAGGCATTTTTGGAGTCCTGAATTTGTCTCCTTTTTCTGTAAATAAATTAGTTTATTGTTTATTATTTGGTTAATGTAAACCATTACAACAAAAAGCACATTCCAAAAATATAAAATTAACATTGGATCAACAAGGACACAATAAATAGTGGTAGTAGTAGGTCACGAAGTAAAATACAATCAAGGTGCTGGATAAGTGCAACGTTTTAGTAGTAGAGCTTCAGATTCTTTAAGTCAGGTTCCGTTAAGTGAGCAGATCCGGTGTGTACAACGAGGAATTAATTTTTCCTGCAGGACCTGGTACCTGATTTTGTGTGTATATGGCTCATGCATTGCTATAGACAACAGGAGCAATTCATAGACCCAGAGGGACAGGGGTTACAATGATATCTCACAACAATGTTCCAAGAGGCATCATTTAAGATAAGCAGTTTCTGTCATTCGTACAATACTATAAAACAATGTATTGCATATATTAGTCAATTACAAAAAAAAGAAATGGCCAACTATAATCCATTAAGATATTATTTATTATTTTTAAATATATCTAAATGTATAATTGATTAATAGCAGCATCAATTGTAAATGCAAATGGCTCAATGTGCAAAGGATTGACTCCTCCACGATGGAGGAAGATTAATTCCTTCCTGTATACGGGCGGATTCTTTCCTTGCCTATGCTGGCTGGATCATTCATTCAGTGTTTGACCATTATGATGACACGCTCCATTAATATTTGACAACCCTGAGACAACTCATTCCTCTGCCTTAGGAGCCTGTGAGCCCATCCATTTGATTTATTCCACTGACATACATGCTTTGGAAATAAGGTGACTCCTCCTTTCCTGATGAAGACCCCGGTTTAAGGATTGAATGCTCCTCTAATTGTACGGTCGAAACGTCGACTGTTCCCAATATACTTGTACTGTCTCTGTACCCACAGTTACATAACAGTGATTGACTGGCTCTATCTTCTTAATACTGTGTATCTTGATTTTCATTACTGTGACGGCCAGACAGGTCCTTGTAAATAGATTGTAAATATTGCACAATTCTCTATTCTTTCCCTGCGATACCCTCACATGAGCACAATTCCCTGCACACCACTATCACTTTCCTTCAGAGCACCTGTTATACAAATTATATTGGTTACTAGCTTCATGCCAAATGCTGATAAAATATTGTTTTGAATTTGAATTCTGATTGATTTATGTGGTTATTTAGGGTGTTGTGTTTAGAGTAAATATTTTTCTTCCACTGTAACCATCTTTTCTGTACTATAATTGACCCAGGTCTGGTGATCTTTGCATTTCCCCCGTTGTTTTATAACGCAATGTGCAAAGTGAACACACAGTCCTCGTAAATGAAAGCAATACAAATATGGCACAGTGATAGACAAAAACATCGCAAAGTGGCGCAAAGTGAATCACACAAACAAAAGTCAATGGAGAAAAGTAGCAATTATGAAATATTATACATGAAAATAAATGGATGAAAATTTTCATATTTTTTTTCAGGTTGTTTGTAGTGCGACCTTGACTAGAAGATATCAGAGCACTTTACAGAGTTAGCACAGTAACATTTACAGGAGATACATATGGAGTAAATAACAATAATATATAGAAAAAGAATGCAGTAGGCTATGAGGAAAATATAGTTTGGAGGTAGTGAAGGTGGGGTGTTGCAGAATTAGGGGGAGATGAGGTATAATTATTTTCATAAGTAGTGATGTTCAGGCTCTTAAATGGGTGTAAGGGAGGAGTATCTGGCAGATTAATTGACATGTGGGGGCGAAGATTTAGGTATTTTTTTGGGATGAAGTAATTAAATTTTTTTCTGAACTTGAAGAAACAATTGATTGTCGCGTAATTCAAGAGTTAGAGAGTTCCAAATGTTAAGAGCATTCCTGGAGAAGGAACAAGTGAGTGACTTTTCTTTCTTAAATTTGGGCAGAATCAAAAGTAGAGTGTTAGAACTTCGAAGAGGTCTTTTCTGGATGGCTTTTGATAGTTTGTTAGTGACGTAGATTGTTTTTTTCAGTGTAGAGAGCTTCGTGGGTTATTCAGGTAGTTTTGAGTATCATCTTGCCTTGATTGGTAGCTAGTTGAGTCTCTTAGGTGTGAGAGTGATGTGGTCCATACGACTCGTCCCAGAGAGTAGTCTGGCTGCTATGTTGAGGGTAGCTGCCAAAGGAATGCAGTGTGTTTTTAGGGAGACAGTGATTGTTGCGTTACCGTAGGCCAGAGCGGAGAGGATTTAGGAGTGTGCTATGGTCTTTAGGTCCTCGTTGGGGAATGAAGAGTTTGATTTTTTCAAGGTGCTTCAGTGTGTAGAAGGCCTTTTAGCTGAGGCATTGATATGTCCTTTGATGTTCAGGTTTCTGTCAAGTGCGATTCCTAGAAATTTAACAGAGTTGGAGATGGATGACTTGCTGTTTAATGCAGTGAGGCTGTCCAGCCAGATGTTGACAGGATAGGACTTTTCTTTTGTTTGTATGAAGAGGAGTTCAGTTTTGATAGGGTTGAGCTTTAGGTAGTTTTTGGTCAGCCATGATTGTACAATGGAGAGATTGCTGTTTAGGTGCAGGATATCTATAGCCTGCGAGCTTTTAAAGTACAGTTGGGTGTCATCCACATAGAGATGGTAGACAGTTCTGGTTTGTTTTAGGATCATTGTGAGGGGCTCCATATAGAGGTTGAATAGGCCAGGGGAGATAGGATTGACCCTTGTGGAGCTCCTTTTGAAAGTGTAACTGCTGATAAAGTGGCGTGGGTGTGGGGGTCAGGGAGTATGCTGGCAGGGTCAAAGAATTTGCTAATAAAAATAAAAAAGCCCGATCTAGCATCCAAGCTGTAGCAGTGTAGGCTATATTTGTATTACTACTTGTTAACACGTTCTAGAAAAAGTAGAATGTTCGCTCGCTGTGTTCTCTGTTTTTCCATTGGCTGTACGTAGTAGCAGTTAAAAGGCGTCTGGGATTGCAAGGTGCAACACAGTCAAAGTCTGTTCAGTGGATGCTCCCCAAACCAGCTATTTAGTGCCAAATAGTCTTTATAGGTCCCCCTTAATGTGGTGCAGCTGTTTAGAGAAGATTGGTGGGTTTAGAAATGTATGAAATTCAAATCTTTGCCGCCATGAATGTTTTAGCAGAGCTGCTGCAAAAACTCATCAGGAGAGGACCACATTATGCCTCAGGTTTGACTAAATTATGCAGCAGGAACAGGTAAATTATGCGGTACAATGCGGCACATTATGTGGTTAGCATTATTTCATTATTTTGTCATTTTAACTCATGGCAACACAGTCAAGGAAAATATTTCACCTTATTAGCTCCAGTTTAACACCCAAATACAGCAATAAGCAACTACAAGATTACCAGTCAATCTTTGAAAAGGGCCTTCCACTGCTCCCGAACACTTTGCCACGTTTTAAGTAACTTTTGTTCCGTTTGAGCTAGAATCACGTTTTTTTGTTGGAATATGCAGAGTATGGATTATGTAGCAAACTCATAATTATGTGGAAAATGCTGCTGCTGCAATAACCCCTAAGTCCAGTGGCCCTGACTTTAAGGGACTTAATCAATTAACAGTCGTTTCTTCTTTAACTTTCTGCACTACCACCACACCTTTCACTTTCAGGCAGAGGCTCCTCAAAGTCAGCATTAACCAATCTGAGTCTATGGGGTGGCAGGTAAAAGGCCAGATGCAGGGCCCTAATCCTTTCAACCCCTGGGGTCTCACTTTTATCAGTAATGATTGAGATTCATAGCTATTGTCAAAGAGAAGGCCCAGAATATAGAGCACTGTATGGGAACTCTTTTTATGTTTACAAATGGCTAAAGGCAGCTTCTACAGAGATATACTCCAAAGAAGGGGACCAAATAAGTGGTCATGGTGGGGATGAGGTACACGATGCAGAGGAGATAGCCTGCTACTCAGGACTGCAGTTATTAGTGCAGCAGGTGTAATTGCATTGGGGTCCAAGAGTGTGAGGGGCTCACAACACCCCAATTATGGCAATAAGTATGTTTGGGATAATACATGTTTTTGTTTGATGCATTTGCTGTTTTATAAATCTCATAGCTCGTGCGGTTTATAAGCTATAGAAAAAAGTTCTCCTGAAATCATCTCATAAGCCCCGCTCCCTGAACGCAGCCATGCCCCTCCTGCTCCCCAATCCTTGCAATAAATTTTGGAGGGGGGCCCAACCCCAAAACATTTTGCTTAGGGGGGGGCTCTAAGCAAAAAAGTTTGAAGACCTCTGATCTAGATAATGCCATGCCGCCCTTATTTGAATAGCAGTTGTGCTGTATAAATGAGCATTCATTGATTCATTCGACCATGTACAGCTCTCGGCTGCCTTTGGCTATGTCAGTACTATAGAAATACCATATACATAAATAGCTAGCTATTATTTTGATACCATCACCTGAAATGGAAAGTCAAAGTTGTCTATGAGAACACTTTGTGGAGGTTGACTTTCCGCAATGAGAAGAGCAGGATGTTGTTCTATGGACAGCTGCATGATGCACCAATGTCTGCTGCAGAATGACTGTTTTATTTTTTATATGCAGCCTCTATCTCTTTAAGGATACAGGGATTGGCAATGTAATTTGAGTAGGCCTACACTACCGCATACACGGTCACGACGGTGAGACAATTTTTAGATCCAGTGAGATACAAGCAGACCTCATGGATATGTGGTTTTCTCCTGCTGTCTGTGTTTTTACTGATTATATTCCGTCTACGCACTAGAGTTGATGGTGTTGTCCACTAAACGGCAGGTTGTACCTGTTGCAGGCAGGGCCATCCATGCTCCACTCGAGTGCAAATGAAGTCCTGCAATTTACCTTGTTGCTGTCCTGAGGGGGCCCGCACCTAAAGGCTGAAACTCATCGACATCCAAGTACAGGAGCACCCCCAAATGTAACAACATAGCTCTCAGCAGTTTGTCTATGCTACCCATAGCTGTACTACATTAGTCGGTAAGAAGTGGGCATCTGATCTAAAACTGAAACAACAAGGAGGATAAAAGTTCTATGGACATTTGAAAGATTTATGTCAATGACCCAAAAGTTGGTTAATGTATTGTCACATATATTTGCGATGTTACTCATACAATATGTCATGTTGGGTGTTGGTGTCGATGTTTATGCAGTATTTTGATAGAACATTATTTTGTGCTAAATAAAATAGTATGTCCAATACAATAACAGTATTGAGACCACAAAGTTACCCAGCTAATTTATCAAAACAGAGAATTCCATCTCTTTAGTTTACTGGGGCTGCAGCAAACAAAGTATGCATTAGGTAATTGAAAATATAGGAATGGAGTTTAACAGCTAATTATGTGGGATGTTGAAATAAAATCAAATTACATTTCCTGTTTATTAACCACACACGAGTATAGAGAAAATTGGGGATTCTAAGATACATGATAAACAATGGGAGAGTAAGGGTTTTCTTTCGGGGTTGTACTCCCAGTCCCCTAGGGTCATATATTTACGAAACAAAGAGAGAGTATCCCCAGGACACAGTGTCCTAGTGATCAAGGATGGGTGGAGAGAGATGCAGTAAAATAATTTTTTTTCTCCACAAAATCAACGTCATATCAAGTATTAATTTATACTTCCTGCACTGACTCAGGGAGAACTGATGCACAATTAATGGAGCGACTCACTTACAATGAAAAACGTTTATAATTGTGCAACTTTGATGTTCTGCTCTATTCTTTCAGATTTTTTTCTTACAAGGCTGTAAGGGCGCTGAACCATAAGTACACGGTCCGGCATTCCGTTGATTCAGAGAAGGGTGCTCCTTAGCGTGCGCAGACCTCTCGATTCAACTCACTTGGTCCTGACGAAAACCTTAAAAAACCTTTTTTAAAAGGTTGAAACATGTTGACCATATCTTCACAACAAAACTGATACTTTCTGGTCAAATCACGCCATTAGAAGTATCTCACCTGATTTTAACCGTGTCACATGACTCCAGAATAAACTTTGTAGGGAATACATGAAAGACACTTTTTTAATTCACTCACTTACAGTACACTTTCACAACTTCACAAAAAACCAGCTACGCTGTAGTTACAGGCGTCGAAGCACACCTGAGTGCACTCGGTCACTCTGGTGGACCCCGATGATGAAGCATGTCACCAACTAGGTTGGTGAGTGAGGGTTTTTTTTAAAAAGAAAGAACTCTTCCTTTTTCTGTATCTCTCTCCACCCATCCTTGATCACTAGGACACTGTGTCCTGGGGATTCTAAGATACTCCATGTTCATTTTCATAGTGTACACCTCTAAATACAATGAGATGAGATAAGAACCATTAGAGGGTTCTCGTTGTCAATAAATCATATTACATGCATCATGATTAAAACAATCTTGATTTTACCGCCATTGTGGCTACACGGACATTGACCATTCGTTGAAGTACTGGACATATCAGAAACATGAATAGCTAAAACCTTGTTGACATACTTAAAAGAGAACATCTTGAGGCTTGATTACTGTTTTCAATGTGGATTGAAAGACTTGTTCAGTCAAATGAATTTAGTTTGACAGAAATAAGTATGAATTGGACATGAATTGAATGATATTTAGATACAAAATATGTTTATATGATTCCATTTTTTTGGAGGGATGTTTCCAGTTTCATAAGTTAATTAGGATAACGTAGGTTCAGAAGGTACCATAAACCTGCAACTATTGGTCTACTCATTTTAAATGTGTCCTTTTATTTACAACTAAATGAATATCTTTCTAACTTTTAGACATTTGAAGTCATTGAGAAGACAATCACTATCAGTGCGCTCATTACATGTTTGGCATTAATTTGAACGGATCTGTCCAAAATTGTTAAAAGGCATTTCATTCTACCATTTATCAGAATTGTAATCTTGGCGGTGTGGGAGGTGATCAGTGAATTTGACTAGTTCACAAAACACTTGTATGCTACTAGAAATAGAAAAAGGACATTGTGCCCCATGTAAAAATTAAGAAGTGCTAATGTGGATGACGTCAGTGTGGGCAAAACAGTAGTGGCTGATGGGGATGAAATTCAGCAGGAAGTGGAGGCACAACTGTGAGTCAGGTGTGGTGTGACCAGTGAGACAGCCATCTTGAAGTTACCAGTTTAGTGCTACAAAGACAACTGAACCCATCTTAGACTGGCACTCCATGTGGCATGCAGAGTGGGATTTCAGTCTGGTGAGATATTATAGCACATCACGGCATGGAATCAATGCATCTCTTTTCTGAGGATGCTAGGGTATCAGTGCTAGAAAATATACATAAATCTGTGGCGGCTCTATCAAAATTATGCCGCTAGGTATTTTGGCAAAGGTCCCAACTGCTCAAAGCACAGGAAGTCTGAATGCCTTTGACAGCTTTAGTATAACCTTTCTGAAACAGATCTTCATTATGTACATTATATTTTGAAATGCATATTCTACTCCCACGCTCATGGCTGCAGCATGCTGTAGGTAGAGAGTAAAAGATGTGGATACTGGTGGCAGTGGGGAGATATTGATCAAAGTAAAGGACAAGCTAAACCAGTTGAGCCTCAAAGTCCTATGGCTTTAAGCTTTCAGGTGAGATTACCTTGGTGGCTGCCTCCAGACACTTCGAGCTTGGTTCCTCCTCCTGTTCCACTTTCCCCCTCGTGAAGCTTCACGCGGCAGTAGTAGTGGTCAGAATCCTCTTCCGTGAGCTGTGAAATCGTCAACGTGACCTCGCTCCATTCACCTCGTCTTGATGCTGGGCTCAGATAGTATTTCTCGGTAGGGATGTCCGTGGGGTTCAGCCACATCGGTTGTTCCATCCCTCGGACCCAAGTCACTCTCACCGGGTGGCCCACTTTATTCTTGAAGGAACAGGCCAAGTGAGCGCTGCCTCCCACAGTGGCGCTGAGGGTCCCCGCCTGTTGCACCAACATGAGAGCACCTTAAAGCAAGTTATAGGGTTAGCTCAGATACGTTGAGTGCCTTTGAATGCGACAGTGCCAACATTATATAAGTGATAAGTGATTTCATGAAAGAGAGTGCAATAGAGAAAAGAAAGACATAAACAGAGGGGGACACGAAGCAAGAAATAAACATCACAATTTAAGCTTTTGAGATTCTTCTGGGTGAGCCACGATACATTTTCTTGGCAATCTAATATTTTTTAAAGTCTGCCCTACACTTGGGAAAATTTCTGGAAGTCAGGCCTGATACTCCTAAAAATGTAGTCATTCTTGTGAAATCGTTTAATATCTGCTTGAAATACTATTCCAGCCTTTGTATTGCTGCACATTAACAAGCATTTTAAATGCACTGCATCTTATATTTCAGTGTTGTACATTGCACATTTAGTCTGATTGCTGAGTAAACATATGCTTATGCTTGGCAATAACAAGTGAGAAATTAAAATGTAGTGTCAGCTTTCTACTGTATTTCACTGTATCCATACATCAATGTGTTCTCTCATGCTTCTCATGAGAAGAGCTAGGCACCTGGTCGTAAACAGATATCTTGAGTTTCATAGTGTATCACGCGTTCTATCCTCCCCTTGCTGCATTATAGAATTTGTATAAAAGAAATATAAAATCAAAGTAAATTTAACATTCCTTGTGCAGACAGTGAAGCGCTGATCCGCTGAAAATTCCGGTTTCGCACTTACAATATTTTTGCTGCTCTGTATTTGCATTAAAAATGAATTAGACTTCAGTGTGCTTTTCAAAGTGTTATTTTATTCTTCCACAGGCCCGTCTTAACAATGGAAGAAGCCTTTGTAAAAGCGTCTTACACAAGGGTAAAATATTTGCACACCATGCCCATTTTCTTGGGTGGGAATCAGCCTTAGGTCTGACTTGAGCAGAATATGTGTGGGGCCCTCCCTTTAGGGCAGATGGTCTTGCAGCACTTACTCGAGGGGCTAACTTTTCCTCATATCTCCTCTGCAGACCTCCAGAAGCGTAACCCTTTCCGTGCTGATGACGGAACCGCTCTGTCATCAGCCGCGGTGGCGCTGTGCTGATGACGGAGCGGTTCCGTCATGGCCCGCCCGACGCGCCTGCGCGGCGCTGATTTCGCGCCTGCGCGGCGCGTTCTATTAAGCAGGCGGGGCCATGAGGGAACCGCTCCGTCATGAGCACAGCTCAACCGCGCCCATGCTGGTGACGGAGCGACGCGCCTGCGTGGCGCTGATTTCGCGCCTGCGCGGCGCGTTCTATTAAGCAGGCGGGGCCATGAGGGAACCGCTCCGTCACCAGCATGGGCGAGCCGTGCGGCCCCCCGCCCCCTTAGCGCTGCGGCGGAATAGCCGCCGCAGCGAAGGTGTTAAGGCTCCATTACAGTACTGGAAATCTGAAAGGCGATTCTGGCCCTAGTGCCTGGTGCAGTGCCTGGCTTGGATGGCCACACTTTGGAATATTATGCAACAAATGAGTCTCTCCTTGCTCTTCATCTAGGTAATATAGGCCAGATGTAGGAAGATGTTTGTGACTACCAAATAGTGAATTTTGCGTTTTGCTATTTGGTCATCGCAAACAGAAATGTACAGATGTGTGTTTAACACATTGTGCGATTCCCAGTGGGTCGCAAATAGACCTGCCTTAGGAATAATAACGAGATTGGTCTCGGCTTGCAACCCATTGGGAATCGCAAAAATCACACGAATGGTAGCCTGCTGGGGTAATCAGACCACCATATCTGGGATTGCTTTTTTTTAAATGCAGCCCGTTGTACTTAAAGGAAAATGGAATGCGTTTCAAAAAGAAAAATTAAAAGTTTTCGTTTAATTTTTTAAGACTAAGCCTACTCCTAAAAAATGTTTTTGCCAACATTCAGAAAGTGGGCCCTTGGGGATCCTCTCCATTTGCAAATGTTTTGCAACCGCATTACGGTAGCAAAATATTCACACATACTACTGCGATTCGGTATCAGACAGGGATGCCTTAAACATGCACCTTCCTAATACCGAATCGCAAACCCAAATTGCAACTTGGTAACAGGTTACCGAATCGCAAACGTGCCTTAGTACATTAAAAAATGCCGTTTGCGGACAAAAAAGCGATATACATCTGCCCCTATGATTGCTGAATTTTTAGGAAGGTGTTCTGCCACCATCCACACATGAGGCAAAACTCCCTTCCATACCTAATCCCAATTGTAACCTCATGAAAATGACCTGTTACCATACATTAACCAACCTAAATACTGACTACAAACAAATTGTGGCTGTCGATTGCTCATTCATCTCCCATACGTCATTAATCTGTATCAGAATGGGTTTTTCCCACAATGTAATACTCCCCTAAATTATCGTCACTTGTATCACGTGATGAAAGAGGTTGCATGCCTCTGGCTGGAGGCAGCATACATTTCTATTGACCTTGAGCAAACGTTTGAGAGGTTGAGCTAGAAGTACCCAGCAGTGTGTCTCATTTATAATCTTCCACCTAGGACAGCCTCTGCCCATCTACTGAGCTTGCTATACTAGCTACCAATTCACAAAAGAATCATCTTTAAGGTCTGCTGCCTGACTTACAAGTCCTTGCAGGGCAAGGCTCCGAGCTATATTTTCGGCTTATCACATCCACTATTGTCCTTGTTGAGCTTTGAGATCCAGTGACTTGGGGGTAGATGTATCAAGATTCCATTTTGCGATTTCTAAATAGCGATTTTTAAAGAATTGCTATTTAGAAATCGCAAAATGGAATGTATGTAGAAAATCGCTATTTTTTAGCGATTTCTTAGTCTTCCTTATTTGCGAATACGCAATTTGCGAATTCGCAATTAAGGAATAATTTCCCATGCATTCCTATGGGCCAGGAGGCCCATAGGAATGATTGTGTATTATTTCTTAATTTGCGAATCGCAATTTGCGAATTCGCAAATTGAGAATTATTTCAAGGGTGCAGGGGTGTCTCAAAGACACCCTGCTGCACCCCTGAAATGTACATGTGTGCGCATATGGCGCACATACATGCCCTATGGGCATGTATGTGCGTCACATGCCACCTTCACAAATGCCAAATAGGGCATTTTTAAATGAAATCGCAAATTACCACCAACTACAAGTTGGTGGTAATTTGCGATTTCTTAACACAAATTTGCAATTTTTAAAACCCACATACATCGCATTTAAGGAATCGCAAAATTTGCGATTCCTTAAATGCTTAAGCAAAATAAGGAACCGCAAATTTTTGCGATTCCTTATTTTGCGATTTTGTGATACATTTCAAAAAATGCAAAAAAAGCCTTTTGCGATTCGTAAAGGCCGAAATTTGCAGAATTTTGGCCTTTGCGAATCGCAAAAGGCTTGATACATCTACCCCAAAGCCTTGCTTTCACTTCCAAATATTTTCTTATTTCGCTCTGGGTGCATATCTTTTTCTTACTTGGTTCCTTTTTTGTGGAACAAACTTCCATTTCACATACGCCGTTAGGAAACATCTAAAACCAGCATTATTTCAGGCTTGATCAGTCTGTTACGTTGCTCATAAGCTGTCGGGCCGAGATTCCCCTTACGGGGTGATTTGTGCAAACTATAAGATAAATTAACAATAACAATATGCTTCGGTCCTCACCTGTTGAAGTTGGCCAAATTGTTGTATACCTCCCCTACAGCCAGAGCGCATATTGGCCGGCACTTTTCAGTTAGTGATTCTCCCCCAGATTCATCATGCTCCTCTTTTGCGAGTCCTTAATAGCGATTAATAAGGAATCGCTATTAAAGACTCGCAAAACGGCATGCATGTAGAAATCGCAAAATTTATAGCGATTTCTACATCTTCCTTATTTGCGATTCGCTAATTGCTAATCGCAAATAAGGATTGACTCCCCATTCATTCCTATGGGCCAAAGGCCCATAGGAATGAATGGGGAGTCAATCCTTATTTGCGATTAGCAATTAGCGAATCGCAAATAAGGAAGCGATTTCAAGGGTGCCAGGGTGTCCAAAGGACACCCTGTAGCACCCCTGAAATGGTGATTTACACTGGTGTTGCGCACACACATGTCCAAAAGACATGTGTGTGTGTAACATCCAACTTAGAAAAACGCACTAAAGTGCATTTTTCTAAGTTTTCGCTAGTTACCACGAAGTCAGACTTCGCGGTAAATAGCGGCCAAAAATTGCGAATTCGCAATTCTAAAATGTTTCATGAATTGCATTAAAGGAATCTCAAATAGATATTCCTTAAATGCAATTCTTCGCAATTTATCGATTTCAAAATTTGCGAATCTGGCCCTTTGCGAGCCGATTTTTCCTTCATGAATCTGGCTGATTGTCGCCAGAGGGACTAGACAGGAATGTCCTCTCCTCCTCCTCTTCTTTGTGTTGGAGCCATTGGCGATTACATGACAGGCAGGCAAGGGGCATAACGCTGGGAGATAAAATGCATGTTATATCGTCATATATTGACGACATGCTGGTGATGCTGTGCTCATTTGGACTGGATGTTACACTCTTTTTCTACTATCCAGAAACTATTTCATGTTCTATCCGGTCTTAAAGGTACTCCTAATAAAACTTTCCTTTTTCTTCGGTGCCAGGATCTAGTCCCTCCAGAGTTTGCCTTTTGAATGGACCACATAGAATGGGTGGCTCAATCGTATCTGGGTATTAAAATATTCCACTCCCCAAAAGACTTACTGGAGGGTAATCTTGGTGGCACTTTACTTACACTCTGAGCCCAAATTGCATTCAGGAATATTCTACCTTTAACAGTCATGGGATGAATAGCTCTTTTTCTCCCACTCTTGCTTTACAACTTTGCGAATCTCCCAGCTGTCATCCCTATCAGGATGTTGAAAGAACTTAGGTGCCCATGCATCAAAATAGGCAATTGCGATTTTTAAAGAATTGCAATTGTCTATGCATGTAGGAATTGCAAAAAATTTGGTGATTCCTAAATGTTCCTTCATTGCAACTCGCAAATTGCGAGTCTCAATTAAGGAATTGCTACCCTTTCATTCCTATGGATCTAGAGGCCCATAGGAATCAATGGAAATTGCATGCGCAAACTCGCAAATTGCGCTTGCAATTTCCATGGTGCAAGGGTGCCAAAAGGACACCCTGTTGCAACCCTGAAATGTCATGTGCACACACACTTGCCCCAAGGGCATGTGTGTGTGTAACATGTTACTTTGAAAAATGCACTTAGTGCATTTTTTAAAGTTTTCGCAAATTACTGTCTAGTTTCATATGACGGTAATTTGCGACCCCCTAATAGCGATATCACTATTTCAATTTGCATCATGCATTGCATTTAAGGAAGCGCAATTTGCGATTCCTTAAATGCAATCCCAATTTAAGTAATTTAAGCGATTATTTAGATTGCGATTTTTGCATTTGGGATGTATCAGGAGTCAGTGGATGACAGGAGAACTGATTGGCCTCCTGAGGAGGTTAACGCCGTACTGTTGCCTTCCATGCAGGCAGGTCTGGAGTACCTTAACGAAAATCCCTCGGAGGTGTCCCCGGAGGCGTGACCTTTGACGTTTCCCTCGACCCTCCAATCAGGTGAGCGATCGGACGGAACAAGAGAGGAGAGCCCCCGCACGCAGGCGGAAGGAGAAACCCGGGCGAGAGAAGAGTCGGAAGCATGGCGATCGGAGAAGACGGGCGGAAGGAAAGGAGATGAGAGAGGAAACGCTGCCCCCGACGAAGACGTCAAGCCAGGAGGCCAACGAGACCATGTCCCGCCCGCCAACCCCCAGGAGGAGGGTGGCTTACCAAGGTACGGGCGAAGGTTCAGGGGTTTCCAGGGCATGGGTAAGGGAGGGTGGTAAACGAGAGGGAGGTCACAACTGGGTCCACACGATGTCGGTGGTTTTGGTGACTCATCCTTCACTCCCGCTACTCTGTATTAGGAAGTATTTCGCTTCCCCACTGACCGTATTATTATTTCCTTTGTTTTCTGGGTTTGGTCGATTTCCGGTACCTGGACCATGGACGTACTGCAAAGCCAGGACGACATTACTTACCCAAAGTCAGCAAAGCAGGAAGCTGTTTTAAAAGGGTGCAGCCCCAACCAGAGGAGGACCCCAGTGTACCGGACTGTAAAATAGGAATCAATAAATGAATTGATAATAACTAATTTTCAGCCTCATTGATACTTGATATCTCTACAAATAGAGACCCCGTTACAAGATGATGCATCCCAAATGCAAAAATACCAGTCTGCCTGTTTGTGACTGTTTTTTTCGTTGATGCATGGGGCCCTCAATACTCTATTGCTGGAGTTAATATGGGGTACTGGGTGTTGGCGGATTACTCTTTTCAAGCTCAGACTTTCCAATGAGCGAGGCAGCCTTGAAGCGTCCGACTTTCATCCCTGCCCCACCAGTCTGAGCAACCACACAAAGCAGACAGATTAATAGTTTTTTTAGTTTTGTGTTATAAGGCCAAAGCTGCTGTATTAACTATGTATGTATGACTTTGTCAATGTTGTGCCAGTAATAAATTGCCGTTGAGAATAACATTCTATTATCTTCACATTTATATTTTTGCCTACATTTTGTATGTGTATGTAAAAGTTTTACAAGATCTCATTTAAACTATCTTTTCTTACAAATGTTTATAACATTTTTGAGCCACAGGACTATAGGCCACACAAGGTGAAATAATGATCTAAAGCTATGATGGCAGAGGGAGTCTAGGTGTTTGTGTGCAAGTAGAACACTCAATGTAGAGCGACAAAAACAGTCAATTGCAATTCACTTCTTTAAGCTACCTTTAAAGCAGGTACAGGTGTTAATTGAGTTACAGTCTGCTACTCGAAATACTACTGGTCATATTGACAAAATATACATATGAACACACGTCTATACTTTATGGCTGTACATCAAACAGATATAATAGGGGACCTAGAAAGCTGCAATGTTTTCCAGGTATACCTAGTACTTAATTTGTATTGGTGGTTGCCAGTGGGCACCACCAGCCCTAAATTTAAGGGACTTGGACTCTTGTAACAGCATTAGTTAATTTGTGCCACTGGGCCTCACCTGCCCTCACTGTAGGGGCACATATTGTTTCACAAATTAGGCTCTGCAGCATTTGATTACAGACGTGGACAAGGAATATCTGCTAACTGAAATACATTTCCAACTTTTGTCATCCTGTAATACTTACTTCTAATAATACTTCTTAGTAATGCAACCCAACATCTTAAATAAAGGCAGCAAAATGGCACTGGAGAGGGAAAATGCTATCCGTAGTAAAACCATTTATGTCTGCTAGGGTTCTTTTAGCAAATTTATGACACACGTAATTGCAGCTGTCTCTGAAAGTAAATGTAAGTACTTGTGAAAATGGATGTGTGAATTAGGCCCATGCAGTCTGGGCATTAGAACACTTTCTGTCAACTGCCAATGATTTATGAAAGACAAGATAATTGATAATGCCCCTCTGGGCCAGTATTATACATTGTGCCCCTTGGGCACTATGGGCATGTGAAACTGCTTTGAGTGCCCTTGGGGTACAATGGTATTACAAAAGGGGCCGCAGATGCTTGTGTGCCCCCTTTTGTAATACAGATAGCCCTGGCGCACATTTTGCACCAGGACTATCATGAGACGGCGTCCCCTCATTTGCATGGCGGCGTGCCCCATGCAAATGAGGGAATTTATTTGCCTCTGCATCCACACCATATTATCGGCGTAGGCGCAGAGGCAAACGACTTTAAGAGGCACACTGAAAGTGCACCACAAAAAGGTAGTGCACTTTCAGTGCGCCTCTTAAAGGCAGCCCTCTGGGGTGGTGCAACGAGGTCCCATTGTTATTATTATTATTATTATGCGTTCTTATATAGCGCTCGATTACCCGTAGGCATCTCGGCGCTTGCCTTGGGAACCCGTCCTGGTTTTACCCTGTGAGATACCCGTACTGGGCATCCCCAAGGTGAAAGCCAGGCATCCCGCCGCGGGGGGGCCATAGTGGAGATTAAGCAAGCTAATGCCCAGAGCTGCAGAGTCTGAACCTGTGACTCGAGTAGGCACCGAAACAAGAATTATCGAGTCCGTGGATATTTCGGCTCAAGACCCTGCCACGTCGGGAATTGAACCCTGGTCCCGGGTTTGACCTCTGCTTCAGGGTCTGCCGCCTCTAACCAGTGAGCCACACTTCTCCACTCCACTTCTCCACTTCTCCACATTGATCCCTCAGACATCTCTCTGACAGTCACTCACTGCACCTGCCTGCACAGGGATCTCTAATCCCCCTTAAAACTGCACATGGGTTGCCGCCTGCACAGTGAAACACAGACCAGCTTTCAAACAGTTGCTCTATGTTTTGCTTGAATTCACTGCACTGGGGGCAGCGTGAGTTTGCGGCTGCCCTAGGAGCAGCACATTTATTTGAATACGTCTCACTTTCCTTGTTTGGCAGGGTGCACCTTTTGAAAGGTACGTTGTGGTGCAAATAAGGGCAGTGCCACATATGTGTTTATAAGGTCCCTGGTCTGAATAGAATTAATTATTTAAAGAAACTGATCCTACCCTAAATTTGGAAACAAAAGTCATAAGGCAAATAAGAAAATTACATCATGAAATCTGAGTAGAGCCATACACCATTGAATATCTTTTCTTTCCTAGACCTTCTTCTCTAAAAAGCACACTTGCCTTCTAAACTTAAACTACTCTTCCACATCAACAATAATTGTCCCTTCAACATATGCCCACCTACTAGCCTTGGCTGTTCTTCCTAGAAGTAATCTAGGCAAAGATGTGCAATACCTCTGTGGCATCCAGTTGTTGCAGCTTAAGTAAGGATTTCAGAACAGAACTTCAATTTTATTAAACTTTTCATAATGGCAGACATTTCAGTCAATAGTTTCGTTTTGTAATTAGATGGATAGATATCTGTATCTTCTAAATCAGTCACATTCTATATGTACCACAATGTGACTGTAGTTGCTGTCATGAACATGTTTGGTAAAAACAGCGAACTCGCTCCTGTTGGCAGTTATTTTACTCCCTGTGCACTCACTCACTGGGTCGGTTAATTTACTGCCCACAGACTCTCTCACATAGACAATTATTATACTCCCTGTAGACTCACTCACTTTGCCAGTCATACTACTCCATGCAGACTTGCTCACATTGCTGATTATTTTTCTCCCTCTCCCCTTGCCCCCCGTAGACTTGATCCTTATGCCAGATATTTTAATCCCCACACACTCGCTCACAGTGTCAATTATTAAACTATTATTCATAAAGGAAGAGGCTTAGAGGGAAAAACAAGCATCAAGGGTGCCCTCTACTCAACATCAGTGTCATATGCAAAAAAGTGCTTGTTGCACATTACACATCAAGTCAGAATTTTTGCGGTTCCCCACTTCTTTCATTTAGGTGGGGGAGGTTCTAGTACCTAATTATGAACCCACCGTATGTGTATTTGAAGATATAGTACACAAAAAGGGAGGGAGGTAGAGGGTAATCGGCTAGGTCCGCCCTCCTAATTATACAGACAAAGAAAACCCGAGGTCACGGGTTTAGGGACCTAGTCAAAGGAAGAGGCTCCCAAGCAATATGATCAGGGATTGCCTTTAGGAAAGAAAAACTTCCTTCTTGAGTTCCCTCACTCACCACGGTTTCCCCATGGTGACATGCTTCATCGTTGGGGCCAACCCAGTTCTGTATGAGCTGGGGCGTGCTACGACTTGCGGAAAATACGTAGGAGCACCTAAAGTGGAAGACTATGCGTAGTGCAGAGTTTGGTGGAGTTGGTGAAAGTGATTAAAAATACCTTGCTAGTGGGCTTAAATGCTTTATTATCGCTCCTAGGTTGGTATATCTAAAAGGGGGTGTTACACGGAAAAAAACTAACTGTAATGGGAAATAGTAAAGTGTAAGATCAACATGTTTCAAGCCTACCCCTAGCTCTTCATCAGGACGAACCAGCCCTGTGTTTGCCACTCCTAATCAACCTAAATATGGAAATTAAATATTAAATCAAGAAAACGCTTCAACTAATAAAGCATGCGTGGTTTATACATACGATCACTATGTCACGTAGTGTATTTTGTTTGAAGCATAGTTGCGCTTCATGGACTCGGGGGGGGGGGTGCGGTGTTTCCCTGTGAAATTATTTCTAGATAGGGAGAGCCACACCTGGACACCTATTCGTCTCCCTGCCAGACCGCATCTTCAGAGCGTTTTCTTGATTTAATATTTCATTCATTTCCATATTTAGGTTGAATAGGAGTGGCAAACACGGGTATGGTCCCTGTATGGTCCTGATCGCACGCCCCAGTTCGTAGAGAACTGCTGGGATGGCCCCAGTGATGAGGCATGTCACCGTGGGAAAACTTGGTGAGTGAGGGGACTCAAGAAAGAAATTTTTCTTTCCTGAAGACAATCCCTGATCATATTGATTGGGAGCCTCTTCCTTTGACTGGGTCCCTAAACCTGTGACCTCGGGTTTTCTTTGTCTATTTAAAGATAGAGGCTGGTCTTGTGCTAGAAGATGATTCTTACAAGTGTAAGAAAAATAGAAAATGTGTGTGTTTAGGAAGTGCCTCATGTAAGCAACCACCATGGAGCGATTGGCAGGTTCTTGCCAACTTGCTCACTCTCACACTTTCCTAAAGAGGAACCAAAACCAACACCCAAAACGTGTGGGAATTTTCTGGATTGGGCTCAGGCAACCCGCTCAAATATCGGTGTTACCCTGTTGGATGCTGAGAAAGCATTCAACAGGGTGGCCTAGGCATACTTGTGGGACATCTTATCTAGAAAGGGAATTGGTCCAGGTATTCTAACTGCGTTAAGGACTATGTATGATACCCCTAAGGCATCTATCTGTTTAAATACTGAAAATTCGGCCCCTTTTGCAATTACATGTGGCACGCGACAAGGGTGTCCATGCTCCCCTTTACTTTTTGCATTGTATATTGATCCTTTTCTCTATTGTGTAAATTCGGACAAAAAAATAAAACCAATTTATTTAGCCCACACAAATTATCGAGCTTTAGCATTCGCTGACGACATTGTCATCGTTACTACAGATATCGAAGCTGCGTTGCCAGCTATTAATGATCTAGCTGCACAGTTTGGGCTCTTCTCGGGGTATAAAATGAACTTCTCAAAAACTCAAGTTTTATATTCCGGGGATGACCCTCCTGATAATATTCCACTTGCTTCGGAAGTCACCTATCTTGGAATCAAGATTTCACTCCCAATCTCTAAAATCCCTGAATTGAATATTAATCCAGCATTGGCTAAAACTAATTCTCTATTAGAAAGATTAGACCACCTTCATTTACCTTTACATGGGAGAGTTAACGTGCTAAAAATGTTAATTCTACCAAAGTTCCTATATATGTTTCGTACAGTACCCTTAGAATTTCCACTAGTCTGTTTTAAAAATTTAGAAAGGGCAACTTCGAGATTCTTACGGGGTTATAAACGACAGTGTAAAGCCTTTAAAAAAAAGATTCTTTCTAAAGAGTGTGGTGGCTGGAATGTTCCTTATTTTTTTTTCTATTATATTGCGGCAACTCTTCAGTTTATCAGCCCACTTATAATGGGGGATAGAGCTAATATCCCTCTCTGTAACACTCCCTCAATTTATGAGTTACATATGGGCGAAGGGATGAAAGTGTGTTTCTTGAAGGAAATTGAACCAAGTTACTACAAGAAGACTAGATTTAAGACTCTAAAAGCAGCATATGGTGTTAAGCAAAAAGTTCGGCGACATCTAAGCATCCCAAAACTGAACACATACACACCTTTTGCGGCACCTGGCTTATTACCTTCTCCTATTTTATGTGATTTAGTAGCTATTAGATGGGGGACTAAAGGAATACGCTATCTGGGGGATTTATTTATTGATGGCCGTTTGGCCTCTTTTTATGAGCTACAGATTAAGTTTCCTTTAACAAAAAATGATGTTTTAAAGTTTTTGCAAATTTGTAGCTTTTTACAGAATACAGGGCAACCTTTAGATCACCGAATGAATAAAATTCCCCTTATTGAGTATTTAGCAAAAATGACATCAATTGGTATGTTGTACTCATCTTTAATGCAGGAATTTCCTGAGGATCTGGAAAACTGTCAACTAAAATGGATAAATAAGTTGGGGATACCCGAAATAGATATATTGGAGTCAGTTATGCTTGCCAACAGAATTCTTATAACTGGGATGATGAAATCACAATACTTTATGTGTATACATGATTTGTATTACACCCCAGTAAAATTTCCATATGGAGTACGACAACGGGGAGGGGACTACATGTTTTTTTCAGTCCCCTAAGCTTGTTGTTTTTTTTCAAGAAATCGAACGGTTTCTGGGGGTGATCCTTTAATGTACTATCAATATAACTGGTGAGATGGTTTTAATTGGCTGTAGCTCAGGCACCGTGGGCTATCCAAGACCAAAAGCTATAACTTGCTTTCTCTTTATCTGTATGGCTGTACTACGAGCTTGCATCACTAGAGAATGGATTAATCCTGATCCTCCCTTCTTTTTTTAGTTTCGTGAAAGACTTTTATCAATGTATAATTTAGAACTGGCTATTTACAAAACCAAGGGGTTGAAAAGGAGGGATATTGGAACCAAAATATGGGCACCAATTACTGAGTGGATTTAGGTTATGTGATGCTCCTGATAGGATATGTGTCTATTTATATTCATAATTTGAAATATGTTATCCATGTTCAATGAGCTCAGGTACTTGATTGTATTTTTTGTGTCAAATCTGATTTGTTTTTTTCTTTCCTCTGTTTTTCCATGCATAAAATAAATAAACTTAAAAAAAATGTGTGGGAAAAAGTATATATATGACATGAAAACTACATACTGTGTACTGTACATATCTAAACTTGTGTGATTGCTACATTTATTTTAACATAGGTATGTTACATTTACAGTTTGTTAGACTACTCCTATCTAATCAAAAAGTGACAAACTTTATCTGTAAAAATTATAACTTGAAAATATCCCACATGATTCATATTCATTGACAATGACATTTTAGTGTTGTTTAAATTACGCTGCATCCTCAAGATTATGAAAACTTTTGTCTTCACAACATGAGTGTCTTTGTGCTTTAATTTACAAAATATGCACAGTTATGTATTGTGAGATCTTGTGGCAGACTCATGACACCAGGAATACGAATTTTAAAGGTCAGTTTATGTCAAAATGGAAAAACCATGTCCGTAAATATCCAAACCAGAAAATAAAAAAAATAAAAATCAAAGAAAGGTACACTCAGCTACTAAACAGCCCAATGTTTACTCTGTAGAAACCTGGTCCTCGATGATTCTGAAACCATGGTTGGTACCAACAAACATACATGCTTTTCATCTTCTTTCTAATCATTATATCATTACTTGGTAAACTGCATGTTTCTTCTCCATTGTTATGCAGGGGTTTTAAAATTGTCTCCTTTACTTTTGGTGCTATGCTCCAGAAAATGTGGATCTACCATTTAATAGTAGTATTTACATAGTTTAATCCTTATTGCTAAGAGTTGTGGTAATACTTTTGTAGAAACCATTCTTCAAAAATGTGTTGAAGAGCAATAACTTACTATATTTCACATTTATGAATAGTCTTTTATATAGTCATTCACTCTCTGAAACATTTCTTGTGTTGATGTGTGCTCACAACCACTTCCAGTTTTGGGTCAAACTCTTTTGTTTGTTTTATGGATATTTGTCTCCCCTTTAGGCAGTCACTGTAGAAATTGGAGAAGCCATTGAAATATAGAAAATAATCTTCCTAAATTAACTTTAATTTTGTATGTCTCTTTATGATACCTCTTTAACGTGAACCTAGCCAGTAGGCAGCGGAGCGCTGTACATGGTCAATTGTGTTTATAAAACAAATATCAGCTACATTTCCACTGGACAGGGTATATATGGATGCAGGCGATGGAGCTGTAATGTTCTCATTGTGTAGGTTACAAAGGGGCAGTCAAGACACATCCTTCCTATTGTTGAAGTAGATGCATTTTCAGGAAATATTTTTTCATTTTTTTGCTATGCACTTTGCATTCCATTTCTTAGCTTTTATTTGACCAAACAGCAGAAAAATAGGAGAATTCAGATATGGTAGAACTTGTTAAATCAACCATTTACCTTGCCCCTTGTGCCTGCAGTTTTAGTATGAATATGTTCAATGAACATATCAATCAATAATCAATAAACATCCCCTGCTATCCTTCCCTCCAATTGACAATGCAGAGCTCCTTCCTCTCATCGTCCATATTAAATCTGGGTCCCCAAATGACCTCCTCCCTGCCAAGATGGTTGCCCCTCTGATTTCTCTCTTGGGACCCTCTATACAGAGCGTCATTAACATCTCTGTTGCGAAAGGGCAGGTCCCGGCAGACTGGAAAAGAGCGGTGGTAAACCCAATAAGGAAAAAAGCGGCATCTCCATGGACAGACCTCTCAAACCTGCGTCCTATTTCACTCTTGCCTTACATCGGCAAGATAGCAGAGAGGCACGTGAACACCTATCTATCAGGACATCTAGAAGCAACGGAGGGCCTGGACTACTCGCAATCTGGGTTCAGGCCCAACCACAGCACCGAATCAGCCCTTCAAACAGTGACCAATAACATCAAAATGGCACTGGATGAGGGCAGTTCTATGATTCTGGTGCTGTTAGATCTCTCCACTGCTTTTGATACGGTGTCTCACACGGTGCTTCTCGATCGTTTAAGGGACGTAGGCTTGGAGGGAGTGGCTCTGTCATGGATGAAGAGCTTTCTATCTGGCCGCTCCCAAGAAGTTAGGCTGAGCTCCCACAAATCCACCTACAGGGAGCTCAACAAGGGAGTGCCACAGGGCTCATGTTTAAGCCCGACACTATTTAATGTGTATGTGGCCCCCTTGGCCAACTTAGCAAGATCATTTGGATTTACCCCGGTGTCGTATGCCGACGACACCCAACTCCTCTTTCCTTTTAAAAGTCTGACACCTGCAATAAAAAGATCATTTGCAGATGGAATGAGAGCAATATCAGAGTGGATGTCATCAAACTGTCTTCAGTGTAACGTAGGGAAAACAGAGGTCATGCTGTTTGGACATGCGGCAACACACTGGTCACCTGAATGGTGGCCTTTAGAATTAGGACCTGTTCCCAGCCCCAAGAGCACGGTAAAAAACTTGGGAGTGTTATTAGATCAGACACTCACATTTAAAGACCACGTAAACCAAGTGGCTGGTACCTGCTTTCGGGCAATTGGGATGCTAAGAAGAGTGTTTCCCTATCTGCCAGATTGCCACAGGAAAACACTTGTGCAGGCGCTCGTCATCAGCAGAGTGGATTACTGTAACGGTCTTCTTTTAGGAGCTAATGAAGGTCAACTTAATAAGTTACAAGTAATCCAAAACACGGCTGCAAGGACTGTCCTGAATGTTCCCCCTAGGACTCCTTCTCGCCCCCTGCTGACTAGACTCCACTGGTTACCAGTGAGGAAGCGAGTACAGTTTAAGACTCTATGTACCATTCACAAAAGTGTGATAGGCGAAGGCCCAAAATATCTGGCCAAAATCTTTCAGCCATATGCTCCTGGGCGTTCCCTGCGATCCAGTAATCTGCAGCTATTGCAGGTACCCAGAATAAAGAAATCCAGATAAGGAGGCCGAGCGCTGTCCCATGCGGGACCAGTGCTCTGGAACTCTCTACCTCTTGAGTTGAGATCACTCACTAGCCATCTGGCCTTTCGGAAGACCTTAAAAACACACTTATTCACTAGTAATTAACGCTTCCTTAGCAATATATACTACCCCCCCCTGAACACGACTATCTGGAGTCATATTCTTACTGGCAAAAGCGCGGAGATACCCCTTCGGGGGTCTATTCAGGCGCTATATAAGAATATAAAATAAATAAAATAAAATAAAAAGACCAATTTAAACAATTCTTATTCAAGCATGAAGATGTTGAAATGTCTAATCTTCATACTACAGGGCTTTCCAATACAGCAACACATATCACTTAGAACGGGTACTTAGTTAAGAAAATTGCGTGAAAATCAGGAGGGTTTTGGCCATGTAGACACATTCAAAGTGTTAATATTTTAATGGATGATCTTAACGGATCTGTGTTTTGTTTTGTTTTGTTTTGTTGAAGGTGGTGTGGCTTGGTTGAATGAAATAGCTTGTGTGCAGGGTATTCTTCATTAACAGTCAACTCCTACAACATCTAGTTTTGAAGATTAAAAAACAACATTTTTATTCAATTCTGTTCCTGTGGGTAAATATGTCTCTATTCCTTTTCATCTTCTTTCTAGGCGTTTTTAGTAAACTTTGCTTTATTCCTGAAAATTCTGAGTTGGTGAAGAATATATATTTCCTATGTTTCTTTACATAAACTGAAATAGAAATTTCTTTAGAACTCTGATCTTGCAGGATGGAAAACCAACACAATTGCTTTGCCCCGTACCACTCAAAAAATACTTCAAACTATTTCTATCTGACTGACATTTCCATATTTAATGGGATCCCCACAAATTTTGCTAACTTCTGTCTGTTAATGGAAATGATTCTGCTCGTGTCTATTTCTATTATCATTCTTTCTTTATCTCACATAAAACAATGTCTTTTTCTGAATTCCTTTGCATAGATTTACTGTATGTGGATATTTTTCTATCCACACCAGTGGGAAGACATTTGTGAATCTGAAACTAAAGTAATGCACAAATCTGACTGAAACATTTATTACTATACAGGGTTAAATCAACATAACTTTTCTTTCTGTTAGCGAATTATGTCACATAAGGATATTGTTACAGTGTTACAGGATTGCTCCCTTTTTCCTAATACAGCACAGTTCCTGATTCTGAAAATAAGTCATAAACCTGGAGTGCAAGTGTACTGCACGTAGGTAGAGATTTACCACTGTCAGCAATTCACAAGTATACCTGAAAATGTGCAACAGTTTCAAATTGCTGGGCCTATATTTTGAAAACTTAATTAAAATTCAGTTGTCCCATGCAAATGTAAACACGTGGAGATTTTCACACGAGAAATTCATTTGTGTCAGTGAAAATGAACTTGCTATCCACACCAATTTTGGGGGTGGGGTGGCTCCTTACGGCTCCCCTTCATTTAGTTCTGACGTTGACTGGAGTCAATCCTTGACCTTTATTAGGGCGGTAAGAGGTCTGAGAAAAGCTTGTAAATACCCACAGACCTATGTCAGTACATTCATATATGAGTGCAATACCATCTATTCTGAATTAGAAAAGTAGTTTTGCATCCTTAAATAAGACTGATTACACATGTGAGTCTGTATTAAATGCAAACATAACTTTGAGATTTGGGCCTATGGATTGTGGCAAAGGCAATTTGTCTCTGGCTGGGCATATTTTTAGCAGTCTTATTTAAAAGGTTTTGTCATCTCCTTACCTAATTTTTCAACAAATGCATGGCTAATTAATATATCCATGTTAATTTGTTTCTAGTATATGCCACGTCAACCAATAAATTGGCAATCTTTTATGAATGACATAAGAGCAAATTGGCATTTTTGTCCCAATTCATAGAAGTAATTGCTATTTGTTGCCACAAAAGTAGCAGGTAAATACTGCATAAACAAGGGCATTGATTGTATTAATATTTGGACAAAATTATTCAATATGATTTTCTAGACGCACTAAATATTCACATTTGCCAGATACATTTATGTTACATTGCTGCTGATGGAAAAGGAGTTGTGCTTTGAGCCAAAGTTTAACCACACTAACCACATTCCTCCCATCCCCATTTGTACAGCGTTTTGATTATACTTCATGAGAATGCATTTTATCACTGAATCATATATTGTAACTTGTGCCAGCTTGTAACTGGATTGCAATGTGAAATCTAAATTGTATTTCATTGAAGATTTATAAAGCATACACCACAAACAGAAGCCGCTGTTGTGGCATAAGCAATTAGGTATTGCCATTGCCTCTCTGAATATTTCTAATTTTATTTTCATTATCATTTTAGTGGAAGAAAGGGCAAACTCAGCACCACACCTATCTCTGCTGCCAAGTCATTTTACCAGATATTTATATGAATTACAGTGACCCTTGTCTATCACTCACTGTTTACTAGTTAATGTACATAATGTAATGTAATAATGTAAAAAATCCTTACTCACCTGAGCAAATGGTATCAAATCTTGTAAAGTAGGAAAATAAACAGGTATTAATCACATGCAGAAGACCCCAACATTCCCTTTAAAGGGGTCTGTTCTGATCTCGTTTGGAAGGGCTCCAAATTGGATTTGGCTTGCCTGAAACAGATCCGGAGCCCTTGTTTCCGACCGACTCATTCCCAGTTCCGAATTACCAAGTATGATGCCTGGAAACCTTTTGGGTTGACCAAATCGGTTCTAGAAGGCATTCGGACAGAACAAGCCTTTCTGGAGCCGATTCGTACAGCTCTATGGACTTGGTTTCCGAACGAGTCAGTATGATGACCGATTCGGACAGCCTTTCTGATTCAGTTTCCCCAGAATGAGAAGGCTACCGGAATCGGTCTTTGGGGGACCATAGCAGGCTCCCCTTCATCTGGGGCCCTCCAAATCAGGCCTGTGGGGCTACCCAGGTGTCCCCCCTTTCCAACCATGCACAGTGTGGCAGGGACCAAGGCGTGCCCGCCACAGGGCGCACAATTTTCTCCAACCACCCCTTTCTTCTATGGGCGCCTGTCTACTCGTTCGGAACACAGGCTCCCATTGAAGTCAATGGGAGTCCGACCGAATCGTATTAGATGCATACGGATACATTGTACTTGTTCGGTCAGATTCCCCCGATCCGAGTTGTACAGAAAGCATTCAGGAACCGAGTCTGTCGGTTAGCTTTCCGAACGAGATTGGAATCCACCCCAAAGTCTTTAGCAAAGTTGAGGGATGCAACGTCAAATACTACATTTGAGTTGGATTTTGAAAAATCACCAACTACCATATGAATAATCCGCACTGAACTAATGGCATGAGAATTTTTCAAAAATATATATTTCTTCTCCTCCAGGAAAGTTGACTGGAATTCATCATTAGCTGCGGAAACAATTCCAGACTTAAATTGATATATTTATGGTATCATATCTTAAGCAACAGTCTTATGTTAAAGCTTTTACAGTGGGTCTGAGTTTTTAGGAAAACAACTGACAGAAACACTGGACCTTGATCTGCAGATCTGCAGAGACGTTTAGAACTTTTTTGGCCTCATGAAGTAACTTCTAAAATGTTGAGACTTTTTTCGAACACTTTTGACAGGACGAAGGATGAAACAGAAAAAGGGGTCAATTCAAATAAATAATTTATCAATTTTGTCCAATAGGTCCCAAAAATGAAGAGCTATTTATGTAAAACCAATATTTTTTTATCATGTGTTGGTAAATCTAGATAAATCGCCCACACATTTTTTGCTTGGATCTCCTTTTTTAAGTTATCTCAACTGGGTTTTTCTTGAAATAGTATACTACCTGTATCTTACAGTGACTAACAAGAACTTTCATTTGGTGAAGAAAATCGACAATTAGTACAAATGAAAATTATTTGTGAAAATAGCATTAGCAGTCATACATTGTATTAGCATTTAAAAAAATATACACCTTGCTAAAAAATTAAGTAATTTTTGCAATCTTACCAGTATAAATTGTGCATACCAGCTCAAAAAACAAGATTTGAAATGACAAACGCCACAGTTCCATTCTTCTGTCGACTGCACAGCAAAAAGCCCTTGCAAAACTGAACCTTCTCTAGCAGAGGGCTAGGTATTCAGAACTACCTTCTCCTCCCCAGACCAAAAGTTGTGTGGTCATTAAATCTTTCTGTGGTCAGTTGTAGGCTGAGAACGTAGGATGTTCATTTCGTACAAAAGTGTGTAGTCAGCCAGGCAGGCCCATATTTGGTGAAGGAGAGAATGAGCTTTCTCAATAGGTGGGACTATGTGTGCGCCTATGACAGATTGTATATGTGAGAGCTTGAAGATAGTGATAGATTGAAAGCAATTAGGCAAAACAGACAGAGATGAGAGAAAAAGAAAAAAAAGTATGAGACAAAATGTATTTATGGATTTGTTGGTTGTCTTGAAAAGTCCACAATAGATGGTCAGTAGACCGAAGGCCCATCATTCTGTGGAGATCAAAAATCGAAACGCATGAGTATAAGGAAGAAACTTTCCTGAACTATCTTCAGGTCGAATCTAATAATGCTTTTTATATGACTGAGGCAAGAATCATATGGATGATCCTGGCTCTCTGAAAACACTGTGAAAGGTTCTGAGGGGCTAAGGGTTTGAGGACTACTTATGCAACTACCCAATGCTATGGCCAACAAGAAAGAAGTATTTCATGAAAATAAGTTGTGTCAGATGAGGTCAGTGCTTGAGGTGGTTTATGTATCCATGTGAGCAGGATCAAGCTCAAGTAGCAGGAAGCAGTGGGTACCTAAGCAGAGGAAATAGGTGCCTTATGTATATTTTATGTCTTTTGACTGCCTCTTTCACCCCAGAGTAGGATTCCCCATTAGTTCCGATAGGCCTTAATAGCCATGAAGTCAGTGATGCACAGGACCACCCCACGCTGCATCTGTGTCAGGTGAGGCATACCCTAATTCTCTGAGCAGAAGAGTATGTTTATGTTCTTTAACAGTGTACAGTGGCACAGTGTCAGGAATGTGCTCTTGTATTGTTTTCTAGTGGAGGAATTCCCGGCAAACATTGGGACCTCCGGGTTCTCAGAGGAAAGACCTAAACGTTTGCAGGTTGGCTCCTTAGGAGCAGTGTGCTCAAACTGAATGATAGTAGGGAAGGCAACAATGTTATCCTTTCCTCAGATGTGATTCTCCAAAAGGCAATAAACATCTGACATGGGAAGGTCACTACAATGAGTTAACATGATGCCCTCTCCCTGATCTTCTGAGGGACTCTTGAAATGAGAGAAGCTAAACAAAAGGCATACAAGAATATCTCTGTTCAGTTGAACGTAAGGACACCCCTAGGGAGCTGGGTCCATTGTCCTTGAAGGAGATAAACTGGTCGCATATAGCAGTAATCATCAGCTGAAAGATGGGGGAAAGATTTTACTGTAAAATTTCCTATGTCTGTGTTGAGCAGAGATGCTGGTCCAAGCTGGCTACTTGGTGCTTTCATTCTTCCCAATTTATGAGAATAGCAGTAACTTAGTGTGCTGTAATGCCCATTCCCACAGGGCAATGTCAATGGCCAATGCTGAGGTGATAGGTGCTTTCTTGATTCTTTAAATAGAAGAGGGCTCTGGTATTGGTAGCGTGGATCTTCACTTCCTGCAAGTGGTTCTGACGGTGCTGGAATGGTTGCTGTAAGCTCCAGCATGTTTATGTACAGTGACAAACTTTAATTGTCAGACAAGGTGTTGGTGGAAAGTGACCCACAATGCATTCCCACCATCACTCAGAAGAATTGGTGTTGAATGTGAGTTGTGGATGTGACAAATCACAAGAGATTGGGAGCTTATGGCCAACATCTTAAGTCTGGAAAAAAGGATGGGCTTGAGCTTACCATCCAGCAATTGTTCCAATGTTTCATCAGAGTTAACCAACATGAACACATAAGGAACTAGGCCTGTAGAACTCCCCCATATATGTAGTTCTAGTACCCTCTGAAACCACCCAACTGACACAGCCTTTTGCTCATTAAGTGACAACCATCTGGATGATGACTGTGACCCTTTGTGGATGAGAAACAGACTTTACTGATCTTGAGACCAAGATTGTCTCTGTGAAGTGCATCCTCTTGGTTGGCACCAAAGAGTAGTTGTTCACTGAGCAACCAATAATGTATTTATTTCTGAGGGTCATTTCAAGACCAGACTCTGCTTCCTCCTTACTGATGGCCAGATGAGACAATCCTCGAGATATGGATAGCCCATAAACTTGCTACTATAGCTAGCATCTTGCTAAAGGTGCGGCTTTGAGACTGAAGGGGCAGTGTACTGTAGTGGTATGCACACACCTTCTCCAATTCTCTTGCTCTTTAGCTCTGTGGGCCCATATTATGCATGCAAAACTGTTAAGACCTTATTACAGCATCCAATGTATTTCATGCTCTTGCATCAGGTCCCCTTCTTTTGCATGCAAGGTGCATGTGCATCCAATGCTTGCTGGTGTGTGCCCATGAAGAGAACATGCCACTGTAGGCTGTTCCTGTTTTCATATGTCATTTTAATATGTTAGAAATTACATGCATTTGCACCATGTACACTTGCAGCACATGCATGACCGGTGGGCAAGAACCTACTGTTAGTAGAACCTCGCAGTACACCCACTTTTCACAAAACAATCCAATTATCAGGTACTTGGTGTTCAAGGTGTACTCCTATATTCCAGCTTTCTAGTATTAGGACACAGTATTGAGTAAAAAAAATCCAGATGCAGAACAATCGAGTTTTTAATATTGTGATCCATAAATATCTTGATGCAGGAATATTGTTGACAAGAATATAAATTTTCTACGGTTAGATATTAATGTCAAAAATATCTATGGGCCTAATTAAGAGTGCAGCAGTCGCAAGACCACAGCACTTGCGCTGGCCTGTCTGATGCATTACGACTTTGAACAGTTGTTGCCTGGTGGTGGTAGAGCTGTGCCATAATGTAATATGCTCAGTGGGTTCTGGCTCAGTTCTGCTGAGCACATATCGAGGTCCTGCACCAGCAGCCATTTCATGGTGGGAGCTCCGCCATGAAAAGGCTGGCAGTGCTGTAACAAAGAGGGGCCTACCGGGCCTCCCTGACCCCTCCATGGGGGTACATTTGGAGGGGCCCATCACGCGCTCCCCTGTCTGTATTCCCTCAAAGTTCCAGCACGGCATGAATGTCACCGTCCATGTCGTGCTGGAACTTATTTTGCCATTCCCATTGTGGTGCCGCCATGGGAAAGGCAAAGGACCATCCTCCTTACACGAGTTTAACTCGTAAAAAGGCGGGCGGTCCTTGCACAGCTTTGTCAGTTCTGTGTCGTCCAGGGGTAGCCGGGACAGTATGGGGTGGCGGGTGGGAGACAGGTAAGGGAGCTTTTAAAAAATAAATCCCCCTACCTGATCGCTGTGTCACTCCTCCATCTCTCCTATGACTTCTCTCCTCCGCTCCTCAACCAGGAAGCACCCATTATCTCCTGAGCCAATCACAGTGTTGTGATTGGTCTGAGCACCTCGGTTTGATGCTCAGACAGGGAATGGGAGCCTGGGCATGTTCTCCCCCAGGCTGTAATGCACCCAGGGGGAAGAACATGCAAAGTGTGCATGATGGTTTGGCCAGGCCAAGACGGTCAGCCAAACCATCGTGCGCACATTAGAGTGCAGCAACCACTCCTCCTCCCTCATCACACCCCGCCTGGCAGATACTAAAATTAAATGATAATCACTTATGTTATTATCATTTTAAACTGTTCCGTCTTTGCAGAGGAGCCGCCACTGGTTTCGACGGAGAGCCGGCGCTGTACCGCCAAACTCGTAATCAGCCCCTATGTTGTTAATATGGTTTACAAAAATATCTATGTTGTTAATATCCATGTTCAAAATATCTATGTTGTTAATATTGTTTACAACATTATTGTTGTTAATTTCATTTATCTGAAAGAGAATATTAGTTATAGATTCCTTACCTTAGAATTACCCCCAGGTGTCAGACTGGATCCAGAGAAATATGTTCGTAGCAGTACCGGTGCTCGTCGGTAGGTGGTGTTGGTGGACTCCATCGTCGGCGTCGTGATCGCCGAGATGATGTTGCGGTATCTACTTAGATGCCACCCCTGAGCTCTGACGTCGGTTCTTTTTTTTACCACGCCAGCCAGCGCAGATCCAGAGAGAGCGGTACCCTTAGACACTTTTTAACTAACTCTTTCGACGTTTTGTTGACATCTTTTTTAAGTCTTTCAACTCCCGGTGCATGGAGGGGTGGCCCATCAACTAACCAGCTTCAAACCTTGAGACTCCTGTCACAAGTTGATCTTGGTTACGGACCCGCACCTTGAGTGTCTTTGGTGCCTGGAGCGCGGCCACGACCCGAAGTCATGCTCCGACTGTCGTGCCATGAACCCGAAGTTTTTACGGGAGCTGTCCCGGAGGCTTCTGGAGGCCCGGCAGGCAGCTCCGCGTGGCCCGAGCTCCTGATCGAGAGGGAGGTCACCGGGCAGGGCGTAGAGTCACCACCATCACCATTCCTCTTCTAAGTCTTCATCTTTGGGTAAGTCGAAACACAAGAAGAAGGTGAAGAAGCACCGTGGCTCTTCGCCTTCTCCCCGTCTGTCGGCCGACGTGGGAAGCTGAAGGCGTTTCCGGGAGCTGGAGCAACCCCTGCCCAATTTCGTACGTTCTATAAAGCTCTCCATTCCATTTTTGGGCAGCCTTGGGCCCCGCGGACTCGGCTGGGGGTTCTAGGCCTTCGATGCAGGTGGTACTTTTGTACCACTGTCCTATCCTAGCATTCCCCATTGCCCTGAGTGGCAGCCAGAAGAGGATGAGGAGGATTGGGAGGGGTCTGTTGACCCTCTGGCAAATCAACTGGATTGAGTGGAGAGAGGAACCGGGTGAGGCTGTTATATGGCCATTAGGGTCATTCTCGACATTGCTAAGTTAGCATAAGTTCTGCTGCCATGAAGTTGCTTTTGCGCATGTTACTACATGACTTTATTTTGCAAGACTCTATTGGTGCCTTTCACATGAGAAATGTCTGCTTTCTGTGTTCTCTGCTGTTCCCGGAGTTTAGTCTGAACATGATGTGCAAGGTTGATAAACATGCCCCTTGTTATTCGGTTCTTCTGGTCAGTCCCTAGCACCTACATAAAACATGCTAAACACAGCTGCCCTGCTGGAAAGCTTGTGCTTTGATATTACGGGGGTGCATGTTGTTCACACACACTTAGAGGGAAACCTTTCCTTGGAGAAGAGCTACACTGTTCCTATGATGTAAAGCTACCATCTATGCTCTAAGTATGGGGTCTGCTGATACATCCCAGAGATCTTCCCTTAATAAACCTCAACTTACCAAGGGGTGGTTAGGCCTTACAGTCCTTTTTCCAATGTCTGTATATGATGACATCCCCCTTCATATTTTATGGTATTCTAATAATGCTATCTGTTCTAAGTTAATACATTTTGCTGCTGGTAGTGGCTTGTATACTGGATTATAGAGCACAATATTAAAATAAACATTTTTAACTATATAGTGACTCTGACAATCCTTATTGTGGATAAGTACGAGTGAGTGAGCGAAATGGTATGTCTTACTACCGCGATTCCCGAGAGAGTTGGGAGTGTTGTGTTCTGGGTAGTCTAATCATTTGTAGCTTTTGGTTATATAGGAGAACGAATGAGACACTATAGCTAGTCAGTTTTGGTATTTTGGGCATTAAGGTGATAGGAAGATACAACCCCTATACACCGAGGCCCTGTTTTTCTGCGCATAGTTCTGTGCATGTGCGGAATCCCCGCAACACTGTCAGTGGTGTGGTTCCATCCCCATACCTTGTCATGCTTTCTCCCCCAACCATGGCTACGGAGGAGGGAGCTACCTATGCTGTGGTATTGCGTAGGGCGGCAGAGGCCTTGGACCTTGAGCTTTCTATGGTGGTGGTCAGGACCAACCTCCTAGCTGAGAGGCTTCAACCTGCAGCAGCCTCTTCGGATCCCCTGCTACCGTTCAATGAGGCCCTCACTGACATCCTTCTGGTTTCTTGTCCAAGCCCAGCACAGGAGCACCTGTGGATAGGATGATAGCCCGATGCCACGGCCCAGCTCCGGGTGACCCCACTTTCCTCTCCCAATACACTACCCTTGAGAGCTTGGTCGTCCAGGCTTTGACGTCCAAAGGTGCTTTCCCTCCTGCTCCCCAGATAGGGAATCCAAGAAGCTGGATCATCTTGGGAAGATGTTTTCTTCCGCTAGCCTAGGACTGCAGTCAGTGAACACTGCATGCCGCACGGCTCCCGTCCTGCCATAGCAAACAGCAGTGTCCCGGGAGTAGGCACTCCTGGCCACGGCAGGAGCCGGCCTTGGGGGGTGGCAGTCCCCAGGGCCATCAAGGGCTCCAGGAGGGGAGCCGCAGGGCCCTACCAGTGCAAAGCCATTGGGAGGTGGTGGTCCCTGGGGCTCGGGGGTCCGTAACAGACCCCTGCATTTCCATACTTAGTGCCCCGCGGAGGGGACGGTCCCTCGGGCTGTGGGGGGGCCGCGTGCCCCTGCAGTTGTTCCTGAAAGCCCCATGGATGTGGCGGTCCCCGGGGCAGCGTGGTGGGGATTGGGACCCCCCACACATTTTTTCACAGCCCAAGGGAGATGGCGGTCCCCAGGGCTGCGGGTGCCCCGTGTGCCCACGTGAATTAATTGTCAGTGCCCCTGGGACCGGGCCCACCCAGGTTTTTTTTTAAACGAAGAGTGGGAGCCCGCCCTTCATTTTTTTAAATAATTTCGGTGGGATTCGCGACCCCATCGTGATTTCTGCCAACATTATTTTAAAAAAATGCTTTTTTGGGCCCTGGGGGTCCTTGTGGGACCCCCTGGGTAGGCCTAGGGGGTGAGGGTGTTTCTACCCTGCCCCCTCTTATTATTTATTAACCTATTTTTTCTGTTTTCTTGTGCTCGGTTCTACAGAGTCACAAGATGGCTGCCTAAACTTCGTGGTTTGGAGTGTTGGCAGCCAATCACAGTGAAGCTTGTGCGAACCCACCGTGGCCATAGATATCGAAACTTTCTTTTCCAAATTTCTCAGGAACTACTGAACAGATTTATACAATTTAAAAAAGGGCTCTTTCTGAACCAAGGGTTACCTTTTTGCCAAATTTGGTGTAATTCGGTTCAGCAGTTCGGGCTGTAGCTTTGTCTAAAGTTTCGTATGGAAATTAACATGGGTAAAACACGTTTTGGAACCCTCCTTTTTTCTTGGCCCCGCTTGAGGAATCACCCCGAAACTTTCACAACAGGAGCTGACCGGAGCGCTCCACTAGTTTTGAAAATTTTGCGAAGATTAGTCAAACAACGCTAAAGTTATTGGGAATACAAAAAATGCTTTTCCTATGGAAAGTAGGTCCTAACTATAACTACCGTGGCCACCCACGTGGCCTGTTCCAGCAGGCCACATGGGTGGCCACGCCCATTGGGCGGGGCAGTATCCATTTAAAGGGTACAGAACTGCTCTTGCCTACCCACTTGGGAAACATTTGAAGAAATACAGAGGCGAAACTAGGCGACTCACTCCAGGAATACCTAAGCACTACATGTTCCAGCAGGCCACGTGGGTGGCCACACCCATCGGCCGGGAAGTATCCATTTAAAAAGTAGTGCTGGGACACTGCCTGTTTCATTCTCCTGTCAGCCCTTAGCCCCTAGAAGAAGTGTCTTTTGACACGAAACGCATCGGAAGAAATTGACTTGATTTGAGCAGAAGCAATATGACGCTGCCAGTGCCTTCTTTCAATTAAAAAGATGCAACAAGGAAAATTAGCTGTGAGTGGTCCTCTTTTCAGCAGGCGACTTGATGTTGGATTTGTTTGCGGCCCCGCCTGAGCCGCGAGAGGTACCCCGCTGTGCTCAGCGCAGCCCTGCTGTGATGCCACATGACGTGTAGGAGCTGGGGCAGGCAAGTGTGATTGAAAGAAGAAAGAGGCACTCCAGGGTACAGAACTGCTCTTGTCAACCCACTTGGGAAACATTTGAAGAAATACAGAGGTGAAACTCGGCGACTCACTGCAGGAATACCTAAGCACTACATGTTCCAGCAGGCCACGCGGGTGGCCAAGCCCATCGGGCGGGGAAGTATCCATTTAAAAAGTAGTGCCGGGGCACTGCCTGTTTCATTCTCCTGTCAGCTCAGAGCCCTTAGAAGAAGTGTCTTTTGACACGAAACGCGTCGGGAGAAATGGACTTGATTTGAGCAAAAGCAATATGCAGCTGCCAGTGCCTTCTTTCAATTAAAAAGATGCAACAAGGAAACTTACCTGTGAGTGGTCCTCTTTTCAGCAGGCGACTAGATGTTGAAATTGTTTGCGGCTCCGCATGAGCTGCGAGAGGCACCCGCTGTGCTCACCGCAGCCCTGCTGTGATGCCACATGACCTGTCAGCGCTGGGGCAGGCAAGTGCGATTGAAAGAAGAAAGCGGCACTCCAGGGTACAGAACTGCTCTTGCCAACCCACTTGGGAAACATTTAAAGGTAATACAGAGGTGAAACTAGGCGACTCACTGCAGGAATACCTAAGCACTACATGTTCCAGCAGGCCACGCGGGTGGCCACACCCATCGGGCGGGGAAGTATCCATTTAAAAAGTAGTGCTGGGACACTGCCTGTTTCATTCTCCTGTCAGCCCAGAACCCCTAGAAGAAGAGTCTTTTGACACGAAACGCGTCGGGAGAAATGGACTTGATTTGAGCAAAAGCAATATGACGTTGCCAGTGCCTTCTTTCAATTAAAAAGATGCAACAAGGAAACTTACCTGTGAGTGGTCTTCTTTTCAGCAGGCGACTTGATGTTGGATATAGATATATATACATAGTGTGCAAAATCGCCATGACAACCAAGGAAATCGAAGTCAGAAAAGGAACAAAATGGAGAATATACCAACATCTGACTTGTCAAAGCTCATATGTAGTGTACCTCATTGAGTGTCCGTGCCACAAGAAGTACATAGGCAGCACAACATTTGAAGATAAAAAGAGAATCCTGGAGCACACAAGAGCGACGACTAATAAAGACCGCTCCTACGCAAACATATGGAACAATTTCATAACAGCAAGTGGGAATCACTCAAATACTGCGCCATAGAACAAGTGCCATTAACAGAAAGAGGAGGGGACAGACTCAAGATCCTGAGGAGAAAAGAATCCAAGCACATTATTAACTTCAGAACCCTTGAACCTAGAGGACTGAATTTAACGGAAGAACTATATGTGTACCGTTAAGGGAAAAAGAACTATAAGGAATCTAAACCACTGAACCAAGTAACCCCAAACCCACCAGAGGGAGACAAAAAATAAACAGAAAACAATTTAAAAACAAAAAGATATCAGAAGGGGCGATGCAGAAAATGCCGGGAAGCCACAGAGAACAGAAAACTCACAAAGTCTCACCAGAGAGACAAAATGTAAAAACAACTCACTAAAGCGTCACATTGAACATACAGTAATCCATAGAAACAATCCCTTTTCCTTGGTTTTTAAAAAATGTTATTCCTCGGGCGGCCGGGTGAAGAGAATGTAGTGGCTACTACATTAACCAGACTGCACCCGGGCAATACACAGGAAGTTCACTGTGTGAGATTGTTAAAAGAGGGACTGATTTACCTGCTCGACATCCCGTGAGCAAGCCTCGTGTTAGGTGAAACGCGTTGGGCTAAGGTTGGAATAAAGCGCCTGTAAGGGTTACAAAAAGACGAACAAGTGCGTGTCATCATCTCCCTTCTGGGAAAGGATGACACGCACTTGTTCGTCTTTTTCCCTTATATATATATATATATATATATATATATATATATATATATATATATATATATATATATATATATATATATATATATATATATATATATATATATATTGTATTAGTACATAAATGTGGACCAAGATATACAAAATCTATATATATATATATATATATATATATATATATATATATATATATATATATATATATATATATATATATATATATATATATATATATATATATATATATATATATATATTGTATTAGTGCATAAATGTGGACCAAGATATACAAAATCTATATTTATTTACTTTATATTTTGGATACAATATTCTGTCTGAGATATTCTCTGCCATCGAAATTCTGGTTTTGTTATTCAGGTGTACAATGTGTATTTCCCATATAAAGGAATATGTGAATTTCTTTAAAGATACATATTAAAGAACACTCAATCAACTTTTCGCTGGCCAATATTCAAGCCAATCAATTCAATGGGACTTAAAATAGAAGGATGTAACATAAAGTAGGGTGAATCACAAGTTTGTGTATTTTCTATACTGTTCAAGCTCTGTGCAATGGAAAGCTTACCAACTTTACAAAAAAAGATTAGTTGGCCTCATTTCAGAGTTCTTCCTCCTGCACCTGGTAACTCAGGTGGTGGATGTCTAGCCTCCTCACTCAATTTTGTTTTGCAGGGGGATGTCCTACCTGGGGCATTCTGTATCAGGAACTCATCATACCTGCAAGGCTCAAAAAGCTAAACCTTACCTCCCATCAATTTAGGAAACTTCATTTGCTTCATAAAGTGTGGAGTTTATTAATTTCGACCAACTTCATAAGAGAAGATTTTTATTTAACTTGTCACTTATTATAAAAGAACTTTAGGAAGGGCTTAAAGCATAGCTATCAAGAACATTTTGGTAAATTTGTGACGAACAGTGTTAAACATTTTAGTGCAGCAACAATGGTGAGAACTAAATAAAGTGTAGATGTTGTTTTACAAGGAAAGCTGGGAAGGTCTCGCAATAAATGTAATTGAAAGGTTGTGGCAAAAAATGGATAGTTAATTACATGTGATAAAAAACCCCAGTGAAAATTGCATGGACTTGAAGCAGGCTCCAACGTTGGTATACACCTCTCATAGTTACAGGCAGGTTGTGCAAAAGGTGTACTGAAGAATCCTTTGTCAGACATCGACCAGAAAAACAGATAGGCGTGATAGGAGATTGTGTGAGCCTGGGATGGGTCCATTTGAGGCCTTTGGCCTGGCTGAGGACATTAGTTCCATCTCTAGTTAGAGGAGCCGTAGATGTGCATGCAGCTTCACTGCCTCTTATGTGATGAGTGGTGGTTTCACAGTTTGCTTCCAGAATCCTGCTCTGTGGCAACATATCTGATGCTGTTTTCATGGTACCTCCCATTGCATGCTACAAAGTCCTCCACTTCCGGAATTATGGACATTCTCCACTCTCTATGCGAAACGGAGGGAGAAGGAGGATGATTGAGACTAGGTTGTCCTCCTAAAGGTCAGTACAAACAACAGTGTGGGCCCCTGTCATGGGACCCTAGGACCTAGCTCAGTTCAGGTGTATGGCTGCTTTACGCCTTAAAGAAAGAAAGATATATTTCTAGTGTCCCCTCACTCACCGGGGTTTCCCCACGGTGACATGCTTCATCATTGGGGCCATCCCAGTTCTCTACGAAAAGGGGCGTGCTGCGACTCACGAACTACGCAGGAGCACTTTAGTGTGAATGACTATGTGCGGTGCAAAAAGAATAAGTGGAGTGGGTGTGTGTGTGTTAAAAATACCATACTTAGTGGGCCTAACTGTTTTATTGAGCTCCTATGCAGGTATATTAACCCCTTCCACACTCATGACGAGCTGGGCTCGTCATGCAGTAGCCTCCCAGCACGCTCATGACGAGCCCAGCTCGTCATGAATAATGGGTTTTTGCATATTCCAGCACAGGGCTGGAACTCATCGAGCATCGATGTGGTTAAAAGTGGGGTTAATGTCACTGTAGGGCAACCTATAATGTGGTTGACTCAGTGATCAATATGGTCGACATGTTTCATGCTACCCCTAGCATTTCTTCGGGACCATGCAGGGACCAGCCCTGCATATGCCACTCCTAAATCCCAATCGTGGGGACCGTGAATCTTATAACAGTATTAAAGTGAATTTATGCATGCATTTATTTAAAATACATACGTTCCTCTCAATTAGTAGGTTTTATTGAAGCGAACAATGACACTTCATGGTCACACTGGGGGGTCAATTTCACTTATGGGATACACTGATCCTGTCTTGTGAAATCGCGCTTTGCTACCTACTCAGCACCTCCCCGGACCGCATCTCTCAAGAGATCACTGAGTCAACCACATTATAGGTTGCCCTACAGTGACATTAACCCCACTTTTAATATACCTGCATAGGAGCTCAATAAAACAGTTAGGCCCACTAAGTATGGTATTTTTAACACACACACACCCACTCCACTTATTCTTTTTGCACCACACATAGTCATTCACACTAAAGTGCTCCTGCGTAGTTCGTGAGTCGCAGCACGCCCCTTTTCGTAGAGAACTGGGATGGCCCCAATGATGAAGCATGTCACCGTGGGGAAACCCCGGTGAGTGAGGGGACACTAGAAAGATATCTTTCTTTCTTTAAGGCGTAAAGCAGCCATACACCTGAACTGAGCTAGGTCCTAGGGTCCCATGACAGGGATCCACACTGTTGTTCATTCTCCACTCTCCACATGCTGTAGACTCCTTGCTTAGAATCCTCTGTGTGGCTAACCTTGCTTGGACAAGCATGCACTTTTCTGAGTGGTGAATGTAGAAAGCATGAGATCCTGCAATGTGTGGCCTGGAAATAGAAAATATTTATTTGTAGAACGATTGTTCTGCATTACTGCAGTTGCAGACAAAAGTCAAGCTTTATGTCATGAAACAGTTAATAAGAGACTGACGTTTTATATGTAAACTAGAAAGTCAACCCACCTCTTTAATAGAACTTGGACTTCTCAGAAAGTAATTTGTATTTTCCAGGGACTATACCAGCAAATGTAGATATGGCTGATCGGCATTAAAAGAGAAAGCACTTCTCACCAAGAGCATAGAGTAACAAATAAGAACGGAGTGCCATTGTTAAGCAATTTGAAAAAAGAAATGTGTGTCAACTAACAATGATTAGACTTTATTAGAATTTCAAAGACCACTATGAAAGGTGATTTTAGGATCACACACTAACATCCGTTTTAGAAAGTAAAGTACAAAAGTATGCTTTAAAATCACATTAAGCTAGGCGTATTGGCTAAAAAATACATGATAAGCCATAAATACCACTTAATATCTCTAGTCACCATTTGCACATAGGTCTCATTTTGCTCCTTTATGCTCTTTTATTTTCTCCATAATCTCCCAATCTCTGCCCCGCCACCTTTCTGAACCTTTTCAGAACTATCCCTTTCTGTTTGCTGCTGCATCTATTTTCCCATTCCTGCCTATCTCTTGATTTTTATATTTACTCTCTGTTTTTTGTCAATCTTCTCTCATTGAACCTTTTGTATCTTCTTTGTTCTTCTCAGTATGTTTAATTTTCTCTCTAGCCACATACCAAGTTTTGCAAATGAAACTTTCTCATGGCTGTCCAGAGCGATTAGCAGCATCTGCCAGAGTTCTTTGACCAGTGTGCTTTTCGTTGTTCCCTAGTCACAGAAACCTACCATCTTGGCGATCTCCTGGTACTGGATAAGTCTTCTGCAATTATGGAACAAAGAAGTTAGTGCAATTTGGCCACCCTGCAGTTTGTTGTCAATTCTTGTTGGACGCGACATCTGGCTGCATGGATTTGGCAAGTTTTAACTGCTTTAGGGAAGACGACCTGTTGGCATCCACCACAGGGTAGTCTGGGGTGGGGTTGCTTGTGTGAATTCCAGTACCTTTTTTTTTTACCTAAAATGCCCTGCAAATACCAAACTTTGGCTAAATTACAGGTTTTTGTCATAGTTCTGTGAAGGAAAATTCTGGCATCTGAGGATCCATAAAATTCCTGCCACCCAGTGTTGCCACACTTCTCCCAATAAAAGTGGCACCCCAAATGGTCACCAAATATTATGCATTTGGTACATAGGACCTCATAGCAGCAATTTCTCCAGTATTTTTTTTTTTAAACCTTTATTAGCAGAAAAACCATACAAATACAGACCTACAACCCCACAGGGCCGGTCAGTGATAATCCGCAAAACAGTCGAAAACAGTACAGGGCCCATCATCCCCGGAATCAATTGCAGTGTTTACATGGCAAGATACAAGATCGGTGGCTGTAGGAGGATAAGAAAAAGGTTTCACATTTTATATTTGAACAAAACAACATAGAAACAAAGTCCGAGGTAAATCGTTGTCGAAGCGACCGTCTCCACCAGCAGGGGGGGAAAGGGCCAACCAATGAGGCTGGTACAAGGAAGGATAAATCCTAAGGGGGTGGAAAGAAGGGCCAAGAGCGGAGAAATAGTCTGCGTGGTATGGGAGACGGAAGCATGTAGTGCGAGGTCACGGAGACAAGTGGACAGTAACGGAATCCACGGAGGGGGGAGTACAAATCTCCCCTCGATATGTATTCCACTGACCCCACACCTTTCCCCATTTCCTAGGCCTACCACGGGCGGTATATACCGTTTTCTCCCTAAACATACACCAATCCATGCACTCCGTCCATGCTGACGCCGAGGGTGCCCTCTGGGACCCCCACAGTTGGGCTATGTCCCTTTTGGCGATCATATTGCCAAGGGTGGCCCATAAAATTTGCGCCACGTTATAATCATTGGGCTCCCAGACGTTCAGAAGGCACCTCCTAGCTTCCGGCCTCAGAGATACACCCGTCACCTCTCCCATAATGTCATGCACGCTTCGCCAGTAGGACACCACAGCCGGACACTCCCATATGATATGGAGAAAAGTAGCAAGCATACCACAGCCACGCCTGCACAACCCATCCAATGAATAACCCATCCTCATCAGGCGTGGACCCGTAACATAGACGCGGTGTAAGATCTTCAATTGCACAAGCCGAAGACGCGCCGGAATCGCCACTTCCTTTGGAGACGACACCGCAGTCTGCCAGTCCTCGTCATCCAACTCAAGCCCATCAGCGGTCCAGGCAGTACGAAGCTGCACAAGGAGGTCAGAGCGGGCATTAATAAGCTTCTTATATATAAGAGATATGGTACTATCAGGAACATGACCATCAAGCACCATATCTTCCAGGGGGGAGGATTCCGGGACAACAGTACCAGCCGGAAACACCGAAGCAAAGGCATGGCGAACCTGAAGATAGCGATAATATTCCCTATCACTCAGGCTATATTCCCGCTGGAGTTCGGCAAAAGTCTTGATCCTGTCCTTGATAAGGAGGTCCCCAACTCGACTGATACCTATAAGGTCCCACTTGTCGAACCCCTTCGTCGCCCATAGATTCCCCAGCCGTTCAGCCGCATAAAGCGGAGTTGCTCTTGTCAGCTTGTCCGTCCATCCCGTGGCAGCCGTCGCACTAGTCCAAACTCGCACCGCGACCCCAGTGGGACCAGTAAGTGACTTCCTAGCCGCTTTAGAGTATAGCGCCCTGTTGTAGTCGCCACCCGGCAGCTGCCATTTGTCCATCTCAAATGCAGGGTTAGGGGTAGGACCATACATGGCGTGGTTGATGGCACTCAACTGAGTCGCCCAGTAATAGCGCTTGATGTCGGGCAGCGCTATACCACCATCATACCAAGGCATGGTCAGTTTCAAGAACGCAATGCGAGGCCGCCCCCCCATACCAGTCGTCGTTGGAGGCCCTCAACCTCACGAAAATAACTAGCAGGGACCAGATCGAGCGTGTTTTGAAGGGCATAAAGGAATCGGGGAAGGGACATCATCTTAAACAGGGCGGCCCTCCCCAACGGGGATAGTGGCAGGCCACACCAACCCGCGACGTCTGACCGCAGCCGATGAAGTGGCGGCAGTAAGTTCCTCTCATACCGCACCGCAGAGTCCAAGGAGATATAGATCCCCAAGTACTTGAAACCGTCACGAGCCACAGGTATCGGGCAGACTCGGGGCAGTAAGGGCATTTCTCCAGTGAGCGGATAAATACAGGACTTGGTCCAGTTGATAGACAAGCCAGAGTTTCTCCCGAAGGAACGCAACACGTCAAACAAGACCCCCAGTGATTTACGAGGGGAAGTCAAGTACAGCAAAATATCATCCGCGTATAATGAAACACGGTCTTCATATCCCGGGGACCAACGAATGCCCTTAAGCGACGGTTCCCATAGAAGCCATGCGGCAAGGGGTTCAAGAGCAAGTGCGAAGAGCAACGGTGACAACGGGCAGCCCTGTCGCGTGCCTCTGCCAAGAACAAAGGGCTCCGAGGCCCTGCCATTCACCACCACCTGAGCCAGTGGTTGTTCGTAAAGGAGCTGAACCCACCCAATGAAACGCGGGCCGAAACCGAACTTTGAGAGAGCCGCCCATAAATACGGCCACTCTATTGTGTCAAAGGCCAGCGAGGCGTCCAAAGAAACCAAGATGGCCGGCTCCCGAAGTGACCCCGCCCGCGCCAGGACGCCATTAAGACGGCGAAGGTTGAGCACAGTGTTACGGTGGGGGATAAATCCCGACTGGTCCGGATGTACTAAGTCACCAATCACTGTAATTAGACGAGTCGCCAATACTTTCGCCAGAATCTTAGGTTCCACATTCAAGAGCGAGATCGGTCTATATGACGAACACTGCTCACGGGGCTTCCCATCTTTATGAATTACCACAATGGACGCCAGTCTTTGATCCCGGGGAAGGAGTCCGAGATCTTGCGATTCCAAGAACATGTGACGAAGATGCGGAGCCATCTTATCTGGGCATAACTTATACAGCTCTACCGGAATACCATTCGGGCCAGTAGCCTTGCCTGAACGAAGGGAACGGATAGCAAGCGCTATTTCATCAGCGGAAAAGTCCGCTTCCATAAGCTCACGGTCGGGCTCCGAAAGGCTAGGCAGCGCGATATCTCTCAGCAATAAATGCGAGTCCGACTCCGGCCTGTCCGAGACCGGCGCGTAAACCTTCTGGAAGTGCTGAGCAAAAGCCGCGACTATCTCAACAGGGTCCACGACCCGCGAACCATCCACCCCCTCCGCAACAGGCACAACCCTATTCAGACGCTCCCTCTTGGCCAACCAAGCAATCAACTTCCCGGCCTTATCACCAACATCATACATTCGCCCCTGTTGCACACGATACATCATCCTGGCTGCATCTGTCACAAGAGCCTTATATTCAGCCTGCTTAAGGGCCAAAACATGCAACTTCTCAGGTGTAACCCCAGTTTCCAAATCTTCCTCCAAAACTGTGATGTCATTTTCAAGGCAAACGACCTCCCCATTCTTACTTTTTTTCGCGCTAGCAATCAAGGATAGGGCCTGACCCCGAATCACAGTCTCATAGGCCTCCCAGAGGGAAACGGAAGAGGACACCGATCTCACGTTCTCATTAAAGTAATGTTCCACACATTGAACCACTGCTGCCCTGGTTTTGGGGTTGCGTAGGTGCCAGGGGTTAATCGGGGCAACACGGCCCTCCGCACCCAAAGACAAATCAATCCCAAGCCAAAGTGGAGAGTGATCCGAGATCCCCCTAGCCAGGTGGCGCACTTCCGTTACGGAGACCATCTGCACCGCTGGCACCAGGATGTAGTCAAGCCTCGAGAGACTACCGTGTGCTCCCGAGTGAAAGGTAAACTGTAACTTCCCAGGGTGCAGGTGTCTCCAACTGTCCACTAAACCCATCGCATCCAGAAAGTCACCCAACCATGACTGCGATCTCAAGAGAGTCCTGGGGGGGTCACGATCATCAGTGCCACTAACCACTGAATTGAAGTCGCCACCCATTATCAACATGTCCTCAGGGAAGCGCAGGATCACCCCACCTAAGTCAGAGAACGTGGAGGACTGCAGACCTGGCGGGACATAGACAGAAAGCAGGGAAATCGTCTTCCCCTCCCATCGCCCCGTAATGGCCGCATACCGGCCACGATCGTCAAGCACGACATCATCTATCTCCAATGGGAGGGAGTTACGAACCAAGACGCCCGCCCCTCTGGAACACGTGGTGAAACCTGAGTGCGCTACCAGACGATACCCCCTCCTATTCAGCGCATGGCAAGTGTTCCCTATCAAATGAGTTTCTTGAAGCAACACAACATCGGGTGAAAGACGTTTCAAGTACTGCAAAACTATCCCCCGCTTGATCCTATCACCCAGCCCGTTCACGTTCCAACTCAACACCCTCAGCCCCCTACCCCCCATTGCAAAAATGTACCCATCGTCCCCCCCGCATAAGGACAGTCACATCCAGCGAATCGTGTATTGAAATAAAACCTCGGAGTAAACAAAGAAACAGAAGCCCCCCGCCCCCAAAAGAATACCCAACACACATCCCCCACCCTGCACCCCTGCGTCGATCCAAAGAACCACCCTAACTTGCAGTGTGCCTGTCGCCCCATTAAACTAATCTACGAAAAGAGAGAAGAAACCCCTGAGAGGAGGAAGAAACCCGAACCCTCCCACCCCCAGGCAGACAATTTACATGTACCCAACAATAGTCAAACCACTGCTGCAAGTCCATATAGCCGGCCCACCGGTGGGGACTCACTCCACCCGTTCCTCCAGACCACCCTCAGCACCTCCCGAGTGTTCGGATCGATCTCGCTGCGTCGGCAAAGCATCAAGCCAGTCACTAGCAGCCTCCGGGCGATCAAAAAAGAAAGTGCGCTCCTCATACACGATCCTCAAGCGGGCCGGGAACAGCATAGCGTACTTTAGGTCCAGATCTCGGAGGCGGCGTTTCACACCCGTGAAGCTCATGCGCTGCCTCTGGACGGACTGCGTGAAGTCCGGGTAAAAACTGATGGATGCATTGTCAAATTTCGTGGGCCCACCAGAGCGCGATGCCTGGAGAATAGCGTCTCTGTCCCGAAAGTTGAAGATCCTAGCTATAATAGGTTGCGGCGTCGCTCCCGACTTAGGCCTACCACCTGGAACCCTGTGGGCACGCTGCACAGTGAAAAAATTGCTGAGGCCCTTAGGCGCCAAGTGATTGAGCACGAGGTTCTCCACCAAAAGATCCGTAGACACCGCTTCGGAACTTTCCGGAACGCCAATGATGCGAACGTTGTTTCGCCTGGCGCGGCTCTCATAATCATCCAGCCGACGAGCAAACAAGTCATTAAATTTCCGGAGATTGCGAACCTCAGTCTGAAGGTCCGAAACATCAGTAGTGAGACTTGCAGTTTTAATGTCCAGCAATTTCACCCGCTCATTAGTCTTTGCAAGATCCGTTCTGAGTCTATCTTCGAGCCCAGTGTCTCATACTGCTGGCCCATGGAGGTCTTTACACCAGCAATGGCGCCCATAACGTCCCTCAGCGTCAGGTCATCTGTCGTAGGAAGATCTTCTCCAGATTCACCCGGGGTTCTACCCAGCCCCCCGGGGGTACCTTTCGGGCGATCAATGGTATTAGACTGAGTCGAACCCCCACGGTTCGTGACCCTAGTGGCACGCTTCTCGCTCTCAGGTTTACCCGACATGGTGGCCAAGGAGCCCCGGCAGACCTCCAGGAGGGTACAGCAACTATCTGGAGATCCGCAGCATCTGATCGAGAAAGACGAGAGACAGGAGATGCGCTGGGGGCGGGCTGCAAGACGTGGGCCAGCAGTACTGGTAGGCAGGAAGCCGCGGAGGACGGCGACCAAAAACGAAACCGAAAGTGCCACGAGGGTCGCAATCAGGCCTCAGTGACCGTTGTTGTTCGATTACCACTCGGGTGTTTGACTACTCGAGGCCGTGGGCATCCGCCGGTGTAGGCCATAAAGTTCGAGATGCAGCAGGTCCGGCATCCAGCGGCCAAATCGAATTCTGAAAAACTATTTTGTATCAGCAGGGCTTCCTTCAGTCGAACCCGTCGTCTAAACCAGGATATTGAACAGGATAGTCATAGGAGGTGGAAGGGGTCTCGGGAGCCCTGTGCTCACGCGTCCATCTTGGATCCGCGCGTAGCTCCTCCTGTAATTTCTCCAATATTGTATCTTTTATAGTTTCACATGTTTGAATCTTCCCAGTCGTCATGGTGGGAGTCCCACAGTAACAGTAAAATAGCAGTACTAATCTTTACAATTAATTCCCCTTGAAATTCAATAGTATTCAGTAACGGGCTATCATCATTTAGAAAATCCAAACTCCAGCCATTCACAGCATAGACCCAGAGTATCCAACCCCAGCAGGGCCACCATACCACAGATTTCTTACCGCACGTTGTGTGTTAGGGAGACTTCCAGAGCTCTGCTCAGTCACAGTGTTTCTACTTTACCTTTTTGAACTTCCAGCTAGTAGTTCTTTTTCTTCAACTATCTCTTCAGCTGAGGTACTGTTGGAAGTGAATGTACTTCTTTCTGCATTTATTCAGAATGTCTGAGTCTAAACAAGGGCTGTTTAGACCTTGCAACACTTGTGGGAAGCCCAGGTTTTTTTCTGAAGATCCACATGAGGAATGCCTGGATTGCTTATATCCGGACCATAATCCCAGAGACTTTAAGTACTGTCGAACCTTCTCTTCAAAAACCCTCAAGGATCGTGAGGAAAGTCTGCTCCTCTTGCTATAAAAGAGAAAGTCTGTGAGGGATTCAGATTCTGAGAGTGAGGAGAAACCTCATACTTCCTTCAAGAAGAGGAAGGAATAAGATTATTCTTCTGCCCAAAGAGATCCGAAAAAGTCCAGATCTCAGATCTCAAAAGAACAGCCTGTCCCCTCTCACGTACAGCAAAGATCTGGCTCTGCGCCTCCATCTGCACCACATACTCCTTTCAATGATGCTCCTTCAGAAAATATCCACCGGTCAACGGCCCTGTCGACGAGACACTCTCCATCTACGACTTCCGTCTCTGCCGGATCGGGTACGCCGTTGACGGTCTCATTGGCAACTTCTTCGATGACGATGGTCAAAATGACGACGGCCGTAGCGTCATCAAGGACGGATGTGGTGGTGTCATCGTCAGTGGCAACTGTGGGACCATCTCCGTTGGCGAGAGCTTCACCGTCAACTGTCCATCTTGGCACCTCACCATCGTTGATCATTTCCAACCTGTCGATGCAGTCAGTCATACCCTCGAAGGTGGTGTCTATCATCCAGTCGACTGCCCTGTCGATGGCTCCATCAACGAAGGGAAAAGAAATGGCGTTTCCAAAGGCGATCCCTTCTCTTTTACAGGACTTTTCTAAGATATCTCCATTGCCTCCTACTAGCCTCTTGGACTTCCAGGAATCAGAGGATGAGGGTCCTTGTGGTCCTGCATATAGCCCTTCACAACTTAGGGTCAAATGCCAAGAATCTGAGGACAAGGAAGTGCTGGAGGTAAGCATGAGCGCAAAATCCGCTCCGATCGCGGATTTTGCGGATTTTCGGTAAATCCGCGATCCGCGAACTCTCGCGGATTTACCGAGAATCCGCAATCCGCGATCGGAGCGGATTTTGCGGTCAAAAGTTCAAGCCTGCATAATTTACGATGGCGCCGGCAAGCTGCCAGCGCCATCCTCAAATGGTTACTTAATTAGCTTCGACAGGAAGCTCTAATAGATAAGATACAGCAGGGGCTCGAGCGCCTGCTTTATTTTAACAGTTGGAGCTTCCTGTTGAAGCTAATTAAGTAACTATTGCAGGATGGCGCTGGCAGCTTGCCGGCGCCATCGTAAATTATTTCAACGGTGGTGTCTTCTTGAGTAAATATGAAGGGCAGGGTTCATTCGGGCATGACGGTCCTGGCACAAAAAAATAAACCTCAACAGGAAACACTTGCAGATATCAATAAAGCATGTGCCCTAGTTGAAGCTTTAATTCAGTGACTCATTGATCAGCCCAAAAATTAATCTGCTGATCGGTCTCTGCCCTTTTATACACACAAGAGGCATGCTCGCATGGACGCCCCGTCCGTTTGGCCCCGCCCACACACTCGAGGTGTGCACCGTCTTCCCGCCATTTACCCACTATGATGGACATTTCACTAAAGGGACCCCTGCGCACTTCGGCGCGATTGCATAGTAACACACACTTGGTCGCTGGAACTAGTTGAAGCGCAAATGTAGTGACTCATTCATCAGCCCAAAAAAAATCGTGAGCGTTGGGAGGCTGGGCAGATGTGCCTTCTTCCCAAATATCCCATCGATGCTGCTCTGATCGGTCTCTGACCTTTTAGACACACAAGAGGCATGTGCGCTCGCGTGGAAGCCCCGTCCGTTTGGCCCCGCCCACACACTCGAGGAAGCCCCGCCCCCAATCCGCAAATCCGCTGAATCCGCTAAATAGGCGGATTTTGCGGATCCATGATCCGTGGATCCGCTAAATCCGCGAATCGTGGATCCGCAAAATCCGCCCATGCACCTTTATGCATATCTAGAGGGCGAAGATTCCTTCTCTGACATGGGATGTCCCAGCGTGCAACACTTAGACACTTTTCAGGAACATTATCCTTAGGAGGAAGAGGAGGATGAGCGTCAGCAGGAGCCCTCCATCAACATCCCTATTTCATTGGTCACTGACTTGCGCCTGATGCTCAGTAATTATTGCAATAATTTTCCTGATGCTAATGCTAGCCAAAAGCCACCTCCTCTACAGGAGGTACCTACTGTCATCCCAGATCCACAGGCCATTCCTGCTCTGCCGAGACACAAAAATCTACCTCCCTTGGTAATTCCTGTCCAGGCGCTTGACAGTAGTGACCAGCAGCTAGAAGATGGAGAGCTGCAGCTGGACCTGGATGACCGGGATGAATGGAACGACTGTGTGGCGCACACACCTCCTTTTCCCACTCGACAGATGGCCGATTCCCTACCGGCGGATATCAGTGTTTTTAATGACCTCCTAGAGTGAGCATCAAAATATTTCAACCACCCCATGCCTGTCAAGCAGACAGAGTGTTTTTTGTATGACTTTAAGGCCACTACGTAGCGCTCCACCAGAGCTATCCCCATAGTGGACTACCTGTGGCAGGAGGGCCTGAAGCAGATGAAGACCCCAGCCTCCGTTCCTGCTGTTATCCCGAAATTGGATAAGAAATACAGGGTACTTGAGGACTCTCCTGCATGTCTTATTAGCCATCCATGACCTGACTCCATTATTATGCAGGCACCCAGAGAATGTCCAAGAATCCTGCATCTCCATGTGCTGCCCCACTGGATAAGGAAGGTCGCAGGTTGGATAATATTGGCAAGAGATTCACCGCGCTGGCGGCAACAACCATCAGGGCCTCCAACAGCATGGCTATCCTGGGGAGATATGACCGGCAAATGTGGTTCAACATCTCCTCCTTGCTGGAATATCTTCCCCGAGAATAAGAAGGAGGGCGCAAAAGATATACTGTCAGAAGGAGAGAGAGCCTACTAGATCATCAATGTGGCGCTGGACATTTCATCCACTGCCTTTAGGCAAATGGCTGGAGCTGCTGTGTTGAGGAGACATGGATGGCTTAGGGCAATAACATTCTGCCTCGAGGTCCAGGCTAAAGTGCTGGTTATGCCGTTTGATGGCGAAACTCTCTTTGGCAAGCACGTAGATGAGGCTCTGTGGTCGATTACATTGGACATAGACATGACAAAATCCCTAACTAATCTACAAGCAAAAGAAATGTGCTTCTTACCGATGAAGGGGGAGAGGTCAGTTTCTTTCTCGACCTCAGCTTCAGCAGTGCTTTCAGCCCTAATATCAGCAAGTCAGTCAAATCAAGTCAGAGACATTTGTATTGCGCACACATCACTCCAGGAGTCTCATGGCGCATGCAGACGGCTCTGAACGAAAATTGCTGGCTTAGTTATCAAATAGAATCCATAGGATTGAAAAGAGGTTTTTTTTAAACCTATAACTCTTAAGACAAATATAGAGGCTATCACAACTCTCTATGTTATTGAGTGCATATTAGAAAAGAAAGCAGGGGGAGGAGCCAAGATGGCGATCGGAACAGTCGCATAACCGCCTCGCTCCGTGATTTCTTCCTCCCCGCCACCTATCCTGTATTTCATCCTGTTCGGGGTGTTCCGAATTTGGTCACCAAGGAAAAGCCTTCACTTACCATGCTTGTCCGGGGCTCTGGCGTGCAGTCATTTCGGCGTTCTGCCCTTGTTGCCTTGCTGGCCTTCCCGGCCCTGACGCCGGGGCCTCGAGTGCTGTGCTTGCCTGGAGATGTTCGGAGTACCGGCGGTCCGGAACCGGTGGAGAGACCCGATGCTGGGAGCCTGAGAGCCGCGGGCCGGAAGCCCTGGAGCGGACCCACCCCCGCGGGTGGGCCACCCCGTATGTCCGATTGCCTGCCGGCCCGACGAAGAGAAGCCGCGCTGTCCGGCACCCCTCAAGTGGGTAGCCCACTCCTGTTGCTTGTCCCGCCCGGGGTCCGGTGCTGGGCTCCCCCCGAGTGTTGTGGGGAGCACGCCCGTTCTTCTGGTGACTCTCCTTTCTCCGCCGAGCGCCATCCGCCGCGGATCGGTTGTGTGCCCTGGGGCCGCCGGTGCTCCTGGTGGCCTTGGAGGCGCCCACGATGATGGCGGCGGGCGCTGTGCTTAAGATGGCGGATGGCCCCTCGGAGAGTCTTTCTCCTGGAGACAGGGAAGTTGCTGCATTTGTCTTCTCCAGCCCTCGTTTGATTCGGGCGGCCCCTACTCGGAGTGCTGTCTTGTCTGCCCTGGCTGCTCTGGGGATCGACCTGTCCTTGAAATGCCGAGACTTGGAGTCGCGGATCTCCGCCATGGCTGCTCCGCCATTTTGTGATGCGGTGTCGTCTTCCCGAATTGTGATGGTTGAAACTTCTCCGGCTGTTGTGCTGGGATCTCCAGCTGGGTGTTTGATTCTATGGGATCATGTGGACCCGGTGCCGATGCTGCAGTGTTTCCTACATCCTGATTTCTCTGCTTCGTGCTGGACAGCCCAGATATTGTGCTTGGCCACGTGGATCGTTGAGGTACTTTTGCATTCTGACTGCTGCCGAGTTCTCCTGGTTGCTTCTTGTTGGCCGGGACGGTGTTTTGCGGAGATCCCACTGGCCTTCCTGGACTGGTATGGACCCACTGTATCATTCTGCTTTTCGGCCGTGGCGGAGTCTGGAAGCTCGACTCTTCATAAAAGTGGACAGGGGTGATTGTGCCGGAGTACCTGTGGGACCCTTTTAAATGGCATCTCCAGGCCTCATTATTTTGGTTAGTTCTTGTTTTTCATCCTTGTGTGGGCTTTTTGCAATGTCCTTTTCGACCTCGATTGGTGATCCGTTATTGCGGGCGGGGTAGTATTCCATGTTTCGATCGCTGGCTCCTCTCCTCTCCTGTCCTTCTTTTTCCTCTCCTTCTCTCTCTTTCTTCTTTCTCTTTCTTTGTTATTATTCCCTTTCTCTTTCTTCTATATTTCGGGTGACTCTGGGCGACAGGCACGCTGTTTAGTGGGGTAGGCCGTAGCCATTACAGTGATGTAGGGTGGGGGGGGTGTTTGTTATTTTAGTTTGTTTTGTTCTATGGTCCCTTTTTCCTCTTTCAGGGGGTGGGCTATGTCCCTTTGTTTTCACTCCTTTGTTTCGTAAGTGTCCGCACTTTCTCCTTTTCCGGGGCGGGAGGGCTGTACATGTGGCGTCCACGTTATTTGTTTGCTGACATTTGACCTTTATTTTTGAACTTTTGCTGGGCGTGGGATGTCTTTGGGCTTCGCCCTACTAGGGTTATTTGATTGCGTGGGGGGCTGTCTCCCTCCCGCCCCCCCCTCTTTTTCTGTATATGTTGCGTGACGCCCGGTAGATATGGTTGCTGCCTCCTCTATAAAATGTAAAATGAAACCTTTCTTATCCTTGCGCTGACTGTTTAACGTCTTTATTTTACGCCTATCCTGTATTCATTCTATTGTACGCATTGATGTTGCCCCTTTTTTGACTCTCCTGCTTTTGCGGCCGGCCCCTGTGGTTGTAGGCCTGCGCTTGTACTTCTACGTGTCTTTCAATAAAGGTTTTTGAAAAAAAAAAAAAAAAAAAAAGAAAAGAAAGCAAAAAAAGGGACAAAGAGACAAAACTCAAATTCGCCTCAGGATAGTCGGTATCTCATCAATACACAACCATGTGCCCAGTGTCATCATCTGGGGTCCCAGACAGCCCTCTAATGCCTCTCTTGATTATCAGAGAGAACAAAAAGAGAGTTGTATCCTTCTGTGCGATACTTGCAGAATGAAAAACAAATAAGATTGTGTTTAGAAATGGGATGAATTAAGGTAATCTCTACTGTGCAGTGCAAATGATACTGTGCAAAAAAGTGCTTAAAAAGGATAAACTAATGAGATAGTCTACTACCCTCTCTACTGCTAATCCTAGCAATGTCTCATAGTTTTCCTATTAAAATCAAAGTGAAAGTGAGAAAAAAGATACGGAACAGTTTGGAATTAATCAATGTTCACATGGTCGACATGTTTCAGCCACTCAGGAATATTCTCCCTGGCTTTCTTCAGGACCTATAATTATCTTGTCACTGCAATCACATTAAATCAAAGAAGATCATACATACAGTATTACTGATGTGATATTCTTATTCGAACCCTTGATGTAAGCATGATGGCTGGACTGCATCTAGAGACATCTCTTTGTATATCATTGCCTTCTAATGTTATTATACCTCATTAAGTAGTTCAATAGTAACTTTATTAACAAGATGCTTATTATCACCTCACTCGGCACCAGCTCAAGTAGTATTTGAGGCCCCGCTCTACAAAGGAAGAGTCCAACAACGCTTGATTGTATGAACAGTATTGATATGCCTTGATCATCAATGTAAAAAATATATAACCATAGCAGAAACACAGCAAGCCGTTAAAAACCTTGTTACCATCACAAATTTGTTGCTGGTTGGATCATGTTGAAATTGGCACCCTATTAATCACCCAAAAATTCTATTTTAGATGAGTATGTTTCAATGTCATCATTTTCTTGATTTAGTCTGTGCCCCCAAAGAAACGGTGACTATTCAAAAATACATAAACAAGGATCTACAACTTTCTTGATACAAATGTGTCTCGTCACTGAAGCCCCAAGCAGTTGGTGTACGAGGCATGTTACTTCAAGCTTGCAGTAATAGTCCTGTTTGGTACATGTACACAAGGGAGCCTGTCAATCAAGACGTGATATTTGCTTCACATGAGCGTAATATTTTAGACAACAAAGTCAAAGGCCACGGTCGGGGTACTCAAATAATAATTCTAAACACAATCTTATTTGTTTTTCCTTCTGCAAGTCTCGCACAGAAGCATACAGCTCTCTTTTTGTTCGCTCTGATAATCAAGAGAGGCATTAGAGGGCTGTCTGGGACCCCAGATGATGACACTGGGCACATGGTTGTGTATTGATGGGATACCGACTATCCTGAGGCGAATTTGAGTTTTGTCTCTTTGTCCCTTTTTTTGCTTTCCTTTCTAACATACACTCAATAACATAGAGAGTTGTGATAGCCTCTATATTTGTCTTAAGAGTTATAGGTTTTAAAAAAACCTCTTTTCAGTCCTATGGATTCCATTTGTTTTTTCGTATATTAGAATTAAGGGGGATAGAACCCATTCATGACTTTAAACTTCCCTCAGACCCTCGTTTGTTATAACTTAGTTATCAAATAGCCATGTTTTTAGCTTCTTTCGAAAGCAGCTATGGTCAGAGATGGAGCGTAGATGTAAGGGCGTTCTGTTCCAGGATGCCGGGGCGAGAAAGGAGATAGCACTACCCCTTTTTCTAGCCATTTGAATTCTAAGGGGAGTAAGCAGAGCATCATTACTGGATCTGAGTACCCTACGTGCCTGATACCAAAGTAACTTTCCTGACCAATATCTTGGGCCAACTCCGTACATGTTCTTACGAGTCAGACAAAGAGTTTTAAAAAGAATCTGTTTTTTCACAGGAAGCCAATGAAGGGTTTTTAGACATGGAGCAGAAGAAGATCTATATGGAAAATCTAAAAGAAGCCTAGCAGCTGTGTTCAGCAAGATCTGAAGCCTGCTCAGAAGGGTATTATTTAGTGAGAGCAGTAAGGCATTGCCGTAGTCCATCCTGTTTACAATCAGCCACTGGCCTAGCGGCTTCTGCGCCTCTATGGGGATCCATTTGAAAACCCTCCGCAAACTGTGCATTACACCAAAACAGGTGCCAATGATGTGGTTTATTTGGCTTTTTATGGACAATTGGTTGTCCATGTAAAAACTGAGGTTGCGGACCGTTTCCTTGATGGTTGGGCAGAGGCCTAGATTGGCTGGCCACCAGTCATGTGCCCAGTGTTCTGTGGCCTTGCCAAAGAGCATAATCTATGACTTACCACCATTTAGTTGAAGGTGGTTAGATCTCATCCACCGTTCCACATGGGACAGACAGTTTTGGAAACGTTACTTGGTTTCAATAGGATCCGGGCCTAAGGTGACCAGAATCTGCGTATCGTCTTCATACGATATGACATCAAACCCGTAGGCTCTGATCACTTTAGCCAAGGGGGTCACATACAGGTTAAAAAGTGTCGGGCTCAAAATAGAGCCCAGTGGCACTCCCATCTTCACAGGTCTTTCACATGAAATTCTGTTTCCCATCTGAACAGTTGTTACACTGTCAGATAATTCGCTTTTAAACCATTTAAGGGCATTTCCTCTGACACCAATCTCCCAGAGCCGATGTTCTAAAATGCTGCAGGAGATGGTGTCAAAGGCGGCGGACAGGTCGAGTAGGACAAGGATGACTGACTGATGTTTGTTTAATGCCAGCCTGATATTGTTGATGACCTCGACCAATGCTGTCTCGGTACTGTGCGCAGCCCTGAAGCCAGACTGTGAAGAGTCTAAAAGTCCATGCTTCTCAAGATGGTTGACAAGCTGTTGGTTAATAAGGGATTCCACCATCTTCCCAAAATAGGGAAGCAGAGAGATGAGACGATAATTTAGGAGAAATTGTGGATCGGTCGTTGTTTTTTTTAAAATAGGTCTCACTCTGGCTGCTTTCCATATTATCGGGAAGTCCGCCTCTGAGAGTGATTTATTAAAAAGACCAATTAAACTTTCCAACAATACCGGAGCAATGGTGGCAAAGAGTTTTGGAGGCACAGGGTCCGTGGGAGAGCCAGATTTTATCTTCTGAATGACAAATGTAACTGACTTGATGTCACATTTAATAAATTCCCTCAGAATGTGGGGTGGATCAGAAGACGTACAGGGCATATCTTCAGAAAAAAAGTTGTTTTGTTGAGATGAAAAAGAGTGATGGATGGCAATAATTTTCTCCTCAAAAAATTTAGAAAGAGAATCAGCCCAGTCTTGAGCGACGGGGATTAACAGCTGGGTACTAGAAGTTGTAAATTCCTTCAAAATTTGATAAAGCTCTTTTGAGGAATTTTTTGCCTTATTTATCTGATCTATGAGAAATTATTTTTTTGCCAATTTGATCTCAGTCATTCAGCAGGGGTTTCAGACGCAATATTAGGCAGTCTTTTCACCTAACCTCAACCCCAGCATGCAGACGCCTCACATCTGGAGGAAAATCTCATGTCGCCAACAGGAGACAATGGAAACTTACAGGCACCCATCACCCCAGTCCCACTTCAGTTGGCCCAAAGTTGCTCCAAATGCTTCGCTCAATGGAACACCATTTCTTCTGACAAATGGATGTTCGATGTATTTCACCACTGTCACACCCTGGAATTACAGCCTCCGAATTTCCCTCCACGAAAGACTGCACATCGTCATCTTGCAATTCTCAAAAAAGAAATCAGATTGCTTCTTTCCAAACAAGCAATTGAGGAGGTGCCCCCCAGTCAGCACAACCTAGGCTTTTTAATCAAGAAAAAGGTGGAAAAATGAATGCAAATTATGGACCTTAGGTTGTTGAACAAGTTCATCAAGAGTCAACCTTTTAGGATGTTGTCGCTTCAGGAGATTCTTCTACTCATGGATACAGGAGATTATATGAGCTCCCTAGATCTTCTGGATGCATACTTTCATATTACCATACAACCAAAACATTGTCGCTTCCTCAGGTTCGAGATGGCAGGGTACCATTATCAAATTTAAGGTGCTACCTTTCGGGCTAAAATCAGCTCCCAGTGTTTTCACCAAGTACTTGACGCTAGTTGCAGCCTTTCTCCGGCGATCTGGTCACCAGGTATTTCCCTACCTGGAGGATCGGTTGTCAAGTCCCCATCCTTCCAGTGCGCCAGGGAATCTACGAAAGCCTGTCTTTTACTTTTTCGCTCCCTGGGTCTCAATCTCAACAGGGAAAAGTCCCCTCTCTTCCCTTCCAGGTCGCTGGTGTTCCTGGGAGCTGTCTTGGATACCAATCGCTCAATGGCCTTTCCCACAGAAGAGAGTATTTTGCACCTCCAAAGGATGGCACAGGCTCTCTCCTCAAAAAGGTGCATTTCTGTTAGGACTTACAAGTCAGTGCTGAGGATGATGTCACCCTGCATCCCGTTAATTCCACACTGCTGCTTGCGGATGATACCTCTCCGGGAGCAAATTGAATCTCAGTAGATTCAATGTAGAGGCTCCTTCAACGACATTGTTTCGATCACATCATAGATGACCGTGGTAATGTCCTGGTGGGCGATCAGGGACAATCTCTCTCTAAACCTGTCCTTTCTCTAAGCAAAATCAGTTATGGTGATGACTCTGGATGCTTCCATGGAGGGATGGGGAGTTCACCTCCAGGAGTTACAAGTCCTGGGGAGGTGGTCAGATTAAGAAGCATTGTGCCACAAAAATCTGTTTGAACTGAAAGCAGTATTTCTAGGCCTCCATTCGTTTCTGCCAAGGATCAGGGGATAATCAATATTCTTTCGCACAGACAACACCACCACCATGTTTTATCTACAGAAAAAAGGGGGGACAAGGTCTCATGCCCTGTCATTCCTAGTGCAGATTTTGGAATGGCTAATAGCCCACAACATATCAATGCAAGTCCAACAAATTCCAGGAATACAAAATGAATGGGCTGATTCCCTGAGCAGGGACACCAAGCAATGTCATGAGTGGGAGCTAAGCGTCACTCAGCTATGGAAGGTGTTTCAGTGCTGTGAGTTTTACACCAGCAGATTTCCTCAACCAGGCTCTGGGGAAAACCTTCCATTTTTCCTGGGAAGGAACATTTGCTTATGTGTTCCCTCCATTCCTGCTCATTCTTGAAAGTTCTGCAGAAACTCAAGCGGGAGCCCTGCCACATTATTCTCATTGCCCCAGTGTGGGCAAGGCAGTACTGGTACACTGAGAAGTATCGCCTATAAGAGTCTTCACCAATCCAGTCCAACCAACGGAGAATCCGCTTTCCATTAACCAAGGCCAAGTAGTTTGTGCACAGATTCACAGGCTTCAATTGTCAGTTTGGCTCCTCACCGCACAGAATTTGGAGAGTTAGTGCTTTCTGATGAATCCCAATCTATACTTAACAGAGCCCAAGCTCCGTCCACGCTCAAGTGCTACTCGGTTAAATGGAAGCGATACTGTTCTTGGTGTATCAAGCACCCTTGTCATCCTCTCTCGTTGCCTTCAGAGGACATTTTACTGTATCTTTTGTATCTCGCCAAAGCTGGCCTTTCCCATTCGTCAATTAGAGTGCCCTTGGCAGCAATTCCCAGGTACAGGAGATGTTTGGCCCATTTGTCCTTGTGGCCCAACATGCTGGTGTAAGACTTTATGAAGGGTCTCTTTAGGGCCTACCCACCAATACAGCCTCTGCCAGTCCATTAGCAGTTGAACATTACCTTGTCACAACCCATGAGGTCTCCCTTCGAGCCGATTCACAAACACAGTATCTTTCATGGAAGGTGGCTTTTCTTTTGCCCATCACGTCTGCTAGACACATTAGTGAGATTCAAGCTGCAATGGAGACCTACCTGTAGTTTCATCAGGACGGAGGACGCACTGGTCCTTCTTTCATTCCTGAGGTGCTTACCACATTTCATCTGAATGAGCCAGTGGTTCTGCCTTCCTTTTTTTCCCTCTCCATCTACGCCTGCAAAGAGATCCCTCCGTTCTTTGGACATCAAGCGTTGCTTACATTTTTACTTACAAAGGACAAAGGTTTTCCATAATTCAACCCAGTTGCTCGTCGCCTTCTCCACTCCTAGGAAGGGTCAGGCCTTGACAGTAACATCTATTGCACAGAGGGTCTCCTTGACTATAATCTTCTGCCATGAGAAAGCAGTACGCCCGCTTGCAGCTAAAAGCCACCTCTCATTTCACCAGGATGATGGCAGCATCCTCAGCCCTGTTTGCCGGAGTGTCTTTACCCAACATCTGCAGGACAGCAACATGGACAGGCGTCCAAAGCTTCACAAGGCACTATTGCCTTGATACATGGCGGAAGGCGGATATTGCAGTTGGGCAAGCGGCCTTGCGAAAACTGTTATCATAACTTTGGTCCTTTTCTTATTTAGGTCTCTTCTTTTTCCTATGATGTTGTTTGGTGATTGTCTCTTTTGATATATTTGCTATGTATACTTTTGATTATTATTCTCTGTTTTGGGTCGCATGGTGTGATGGTGCACCTCTATTCATGCTTCCTTGTTTCCTTATAACTGATTACTATTCTGATTCAAGCATGTGAATCTATAAAAGATACAATACTGGAGAAAAAACAAGTTACTTACCTGTATACTGTGGTGCTCCAGTATTGATATCTTTATGGATTCACATCCGGCCCTCTGTCCTCCCCTTTCAGGTTCACCATTCCATACCTCTATTATTCTTCCTACTGCTCTTGTGCTCGAATTCTGAGTTATGGTGGCCCTGCAGGGGTTGGATACTCTGGGTCTATGCTGGCATTGGCTGGAGATTGAATGTTCTAAAATTATAATACCTGGTTATTGAATACTTTTGAATTTCATGGAGAATTAAGTTTAAAGCTTAGTACTGCTATTTTACTGTTGCTGTGGGACTCCCACCATGATGACTGGGAAGATTCAAGCATGTGAGTCCATAAAAGATATCAATACTGGAGAACACAGTGTACAGGTAAGTAACTTGTCTTTTATTCTTGATTATCATTAATTAGATAAAGATAAAGCAGAATTTCAAAGGAGTCAATACATTTAAAAAACCAGATTCATTCTGCAAAGATCTTAAATTGTAAAATACAAATATCAGAAAATGTTAGTCTATGTTCTGCGGAGATGTCTAGAGAGGTCAATTATTATACAAATGCTTTTGGCCTCAGAGGCCTGATTATGGATTTTACAGTATTTGGTTCAGGAGATGTATCCTCAGCGGTGTTGACCCTGGCAGGGTTATCTAGATAGTAAACCATTTTTGAATGCTAGTCTGTTAAAGCAGCCTTTTGTGACATGGGAGGTCATATTGGGTCATTTCAGATTCACAGTACGGCTAGTTAGAGTATTTGCAGGGCTCTGCAACAGGCACATTAATCTAACAAAATATGCCGCACCTTCAAGCAAAATAATGATCTGTAGAGCAGATACATTATCTCACCACACTATATTTCAGAACAGGCCAGAGTAGGCTGGAGCAATGCCAGCCAAATCTAAGTCATACCTGATTTGCGAGAGCTCTGGCCCAGCACAATAGGCTAAAAAAAGCACTATGCCATATTGGAATCTGGAGTTTCCTGATTGGATATTGCTTCTGAATGACTGGTAAGTTTAGGCAGTGACAACCACTTATATATGAGGAAGCTAATACTCCGCTTCTATCTTTCTCACTTGAATCGGAAGCTGTGTACCTGAATGTTTGGATTTAAGGTACTATCAACGAGCTAGCACCAAAATCTGCATGCATTTCATACAGGCCTAAACCAACCACCTCCTTCATTTAAAAAAGACCTTAGATTAAGCAAAAAAACAATGTAAACATCTTGAAAGCAAATGGTGTCAAAACTATAGTTCAGAGGACAAAATTGCTTACTTACTTTCACTGAAGAACTATTGTTTAGAGGTTCGTTAGCCAAAAAAGAATTCTTTGAGCTCGGGATTGCTAAAGCTGGTAACAAATCCAAAGAGATCTTCAAAATTGTAAAAACCTTTATGAGTCCCGAGGCCGCCTCCATAGATCTCCAACCTTCAGCCGAATGGTGTGACTCACTGGCATTGTTTTCTCATGACAACATTTTCACCATTCAGGCAAATTTACGCACTGACATGCAATCAATAGGTACCTCTCCTGAGACAGTAAATGACTCTGCGTCCATTGCGGGGATGCCAACCCTTTCTAATTTTCATCATATATTTCTAGAGAACCCCTTGACCGCTATTAAGAGTCTGAAGTCAGGATCTCCTTCCAACTCATGCCCTCCACTGATACTGGCTAAAACTGCTCAGGCCAGTAACCCAATTGTAAATAGAGTGTTGAACGCGTCTGTGCTATCAGGCATGATTCTGGCACATTGGAAAAGTGCAAACATTCTACCATTACTTTAAAAGCCTACTGCAGATACCAAAATACCTGCAAATTATAGACTCTTCTCTCTGCTTTCCCAAACGTGCTTGAAAAATTTGTCAAGTTGCATCTTTTGCAATTTTTGGAGAATATTCTCCTGTACCCTAGTCAGTCTGGTTTTAGACCCCACTTCAGCACAGAGACAGCTCGGCTAAAAGTTGCGGAATATGTAATGGGCGCCCAAGATAAAAGAGGTATGGCCATCCTGATCATGTTGGACTTATCGGTGGCCTTCAATACTGTCCCTCATCAAACGTCCCTGGACCGTCTCCAAGCAATTGGCTTACTTCCTTTTTGGATGAAAGAAGCAAAGAGGTTAGGACGCCTCCTTTTTCTTGTGAATTGATGGTTGGAGTGCCTCAGGGCTCCGCAGTTAGCCCTACTTTGTTTTATTTTTATCTTACACTCTTCACAATGGTAGCAGAGCCTTTAGGAGCTAAGGTAATCTCCTATGCTGATTACACTCAGCTTCTTGTCTATTATGGGAAGGGAGAAGAGTTTGCTGGAGAAGCTATTAAAAATTGCCTCCCTTAAAGGAGAGGCAACCCCATGATAGCATTCGTAGGATGCTACACCTAATCGGAAAGGTCTCTTAATACTAAACACCGGCAATCCTTGTGGGGTTAGATGTGGAATAGCCTTTGTCAGGGTGGATTGGCTGTTTCTTTTTCGCACATTGGAAAGCTTTGGTTTTGGGGGACCCTTTATTAAAATGATTATAACTAACCACACAAAAACCCAATCAAGAGTGCAGGTTTATGGGGTAAGTTCTCTGCCGTTTGCCCTCGGCAGGGGGATGAGGCAAGATTGCCTGCTGTCCCCCCTGTTGTTTGCTCTAAGTATAGAACCCCTAGCAGCACAAATCCGAGCAACTCCAGAGATCCAGGGGATTAGCTTTGGGGGGAGGAACACAAGATGTAAATTATTTGCAGATGACATCCTGATGACACTTACTTCTCCCTGCTCCCCCTTGCAGGCTCTCCAAGAAGTGCTGAAGAAGTTTGAGGAGGTCGCAGGTTTCGTCAACCTGGCCAAATCATCTATATTAAATCTATCCTTACCAGAGAGGGAGATGGCTCTTCTATGTGGAGAGACTCCTTTTTAATGGGCTAAGCATAAGCTCATATATTTGGCGATTCAGATCACACCGCAATTGGAGGTGTTAGTTAAGGCAAATTACCCCACCTACTACTTCAGGTTCAACAAGACCCCAATTCAGGAAAGCACTTTATATATCATGACTGGGGTGAATACATGCGAAAATGACTTTACTACCAAAGCGTCTCTATCTGTTTCAGGCACTTCCGATTGACCTAGAGAGAGCCTTCCTCCCCAGATCACGTTCACTCATCACTCACTATATATGGCAAAATGGTAGTGCCCGCCTGCCTTTTCATGTGTTAAAACGCTTGAAGGTAGAGGGTGGAGTGGCTCTACCAGACTTTGGCCTTTACTACAAGGCAGCGCAACTGTGGGTAAATGCTTAGTGGTCCATGAGGGAATCAGACAAACACTGGCTCCACATGGACCGGGCAATAGTGGGGAGGATGGTTTGGCATGTGATTTGGAAGGCCAAGAAGGATAGACTGCTGAATGCCTGCCTGAGTACTGCGACATGGACAACGCTTAAGATATGGGATGACGTCATTAAAGGACTGGGGTGGGTGACATTTCCCTCTCCGTGTAATCCGATTCAATTTAATTCAACCCATAGTTCCCCCCAGCTATGAAGGCGGGACCGTTCGACGCCTGGAGAGAGGGGGGATGACTGGTACTTTCAGATCTTTTCCATAACTGTGAAATGCTAACATTCAAACACTGTCAAACGCAAATTCCACCACACACCCAGTAAGCACTTCCACTACCTCCATCTTACATACTGGGCCCTACACCCCCAAGTTAGGGAGGCTGCCACACAAGACTTGACACTGAGAGACTTTTTTGCAGAGGGTGGGCTCCATGAAAGGGGTGACCTCGTTCCTGTATGGCCTCCGAGGCCTCAGTACATCAATTTCTGGGATCACATATTTGGGAGGGAGGTCTCAGAGGGAGAATGGAAACATATATGCTCAGATATTGCCAAGAATAACCACTCATTATATTCAAGAGAAGCCCACTACAAGACTTGCTTTGATTGATATCTCTACCCCGCAAAACATAAAAAGATATTCCCGTAGACCTTGGACCAGTGTTGGAGGGAATGCGGCATGCTCGGGAACTTTCGCCACATTTGGTGGGACTGCCCAACCAATGGGCCGTTCTGGGAGGAGATCTTAGCCCAAATGAAAGATATGTTGGAACCCCTATCTGGACTACAGCAGTGGAGGTGCTTCTTGGCCTCAGAGATCCTGAGCTGGAACACCAATCAAGGGGGGACAGGGCTATCATGTGGGCATGCCTGGGGGTGGCTAAAAAGGCTATCGTAGCCGCCTGGAAGAAGAAATCAGCTCCAGTGCTCACACAGTGGCATTCCTGTCTGTGAAAAATACTTACTATCGAGAGGTTGCTATACATCTTTAGAGATGACTACAAGAACCTTGAATAAAGATGGGGCCCAATGGTGAGAAATCTCATACTGGGCCTACCGCTGGCTGCATGCCCACCTATGTTCAGAGATATGGACCTGTTCCAGATTTAGAGCACAGCCGGGTTCTCCCACGGGTTTTTCCATATAGTCTCACATCTACCAATTATTTTTAGGACCCTTGCATAATCTCCCAAGCAACAGAACCTGCAAAGACAGTCACACTCTCAAGCTCAGTCTTTAGTGTACAATCCAGAGATTGGAAACAGTGCAACAAGCAAACTACTTTCAATAATGAAGCAAGTTAAGGAGGGCTGGTGTATGCTTCCCTGGCATGAAATATAGTTATGTAAGTTCATACATAACATTTCTTGCACACACTAATAACACTCCGCGATCAGCAATCAACTGTAACTAACACCTCTTACATTCTGTTAAGGCAAATATAATACAAGGGTTATCTATCACCACTACTGAGCAGCCAATAAAACAGCCATCGCTAAATGAACAGGCATGGAATAACAAAAGAGATCTGTCACACACTTCAGGTCAATCGGAGGACTTTAATGTAGTCCATGACTCCAGGTCCCTAATATCTATAAACTATGGCTGCTACTTTACATCTTACAATGGCTTTCAGATATGAGATGGTAGTAACAGTGTACATCCCAGTAGATCTCTCAACGTATTTCCCCTTCCAACAGTGCCAGCTTGGGCCCAGAACTATAAACTAGAAGGTAGATTTATTAAGATTTTACATTGTGCTGTGTGACGTGTGTGGCGCAGTTTCAATACAAAATAATTTTTGGGGGGTTTTACTAAGCCATGCAATGCCACTTTGGGTGGCTCTGCATGGTTTAAGTAAATGTTATTAAATTAATTAAAGTAACGCAAGGCAGTGCAATACTGTCTGGACTTTTCTCCAGTTCTAAGTATTTTTACACATCTCACAGTAGATCTAACTGTTTCCTGCTTTAAAACCATCAAAACTGGATCCCCTACTGGTCCCTGTCCTCCTGAGGTGCTTCACTCGGTCTCTGACACAATTGCATTTCACCTCACCACAATAATGAATACGATTTTGGAAAAGAGATGCTTTCCAACAGTGTGGAAAAAAGCTTCAATCCTACCACTGATTAAAAAAACCTCCTCTGACACCTTGAAGAAACAAATTATAGGCCCATCTCAAGCCTACCACTTCCAGCAAATGTACTGGAGAAAGTAATGAACCAAGAGATTATCCTCTTCCTAGACTCCAATTATTGTCTTGACCCTCCTCAACATGGTTTTAGGCCTAAAACATAGCACAGAGTCTGCCCTGCTGTGAGCCACTGAAGAAATTTGGTCTATTCTTGACAAAGGAGATAGTGCGGCTCTAGTCCTAATGGACATATTTGCGGAATTTAATATGGTTGATTATTATTCTCTAGTCAAACTCCTCGAACAATAGGCATAAAAGGAACAGCTCTTAATCTGATTAGATCTTTTCTCACCAAGAGATAGCAAGTGGTTACCAGGGATGGATATACTTCCACTCCTTTTAAGCTTCCCTCTGAGGTCCCTCAAGGGTCTGCCTTGAGTCCAACCCTTTTTAATGCTTATATTACCCCCATCATTTAACTGATTAGATCCTTTAAGTTCTCGGTGTGCTCTTACACCGATGATACCCAATTAGTGGTATCAGTCTCATCTCTATCCGGAAAAATATTTATGCCTGCATGAATCTGAATTTCTTAAAGCTTAACTCTCCCAAAACAGAGGTGCTATTATTTGGCAACAATGACACTTTCTGGAACACGACCTGGCGGTCACAAAATGTAGTACCTTTACATGTTCCGGTAGAGAAGGCTAGGATTCTGGGTGTTGTGTTCGACAACAGACTAATTTTTGTTGAACACTCAGCTCAGGTAACCTCTTCCTGGTTTCTCATGGTGAAGATTTTTAAAAAAACATCCTACCATATCTTCCACTTGAGTTGAGGAAAGAAGTAATCTCAGCACTTGTCATTTCAAAATGTGATTACTGCAATGCCTCATTTGTAGGATCTCAAATACGAGTCCTCAATAAACTTCACACTCTCCAAAAAGTGGCTGCCAGAGTCTTATTAAATATTCCCAAGAATTGCTTGGTGTCCAAATCTATTAGGGAACATTACTGACTCCCTATCGAGCATGCATCCAATTTAAAGCACTCTGTTGGGTCCATAAGGGTTTACATCAAGACGGTCCATCATCTTTTGAGGACATCTTTAAGTGGTACACTCCCTCTTGAACCTTGTGGTCAAGTACGGCCAAGAAAATACAAGTACAGTGAACAAGAAAATCTCACTGGGAGGGAGAAAGCTTTCCTACTCTGTCATTAAATGGTGGAACATGCTTCCTTACCATTTAAGATCCAAATCTAACCTTTTAAATTCCAGGAAGGACTTAAAAACCTGGCTTTCTAAATTCACAGTCTAATTCTATATTCTAGTGGCTTTAACTGTTATATTGATCACTTCATTTCTCTGTTCTTGGGCTCAGGATTTTTTGGGGGGATACTAATGCCAAGAAGCCTCCTTGGTATTAGTGCGCTCTATAAAATCCCATAAAATAATATATTGCTACCTTGCATTACCTTGCATTCTGCAGCACACAGAGAAAGAGAATGATACCTCTAACAATTGTTTTTGTGCAGAATGTGTACCTTCCTGCTCAAAAATAATCCCGCATGTAATGCAGGCACCCTTGCACTATGTTGCAAGGGTGCCTGCATTGGCATTAGGCAGCGCACAGTGTGCCAGCACTAGGAGACAGTAAAAATGTGCCATACCTTTGTAAATGCTGCACATTTCTGCTGTCTGCCCTTCACATAATGAAGCACAGCAAGTTGTATTGCTGCTTTGTATGTTTCAGTAAATCTGCCCTAAAATTTCTGAAAGGGAGGGAGGAGCCTAGCTCGCGGCCGTAATGGTCGCCCTTTAGCTCGGCTCCCGCAGCCCTCCGTCCTGATTGCCTATCCTGTCTTCTATCCTGTCCGTGGACGACACATTTTAGGGGAATTGGAAACATAACGGCTTGTTTGTACTTACCATCCTACCCCGGGGTCTCGGCGTGCAGTGGCTCCGGAGTTGTGGCCTCCGAGAGATCAGGGCCTCTGCGAGACTTGGACCGGGACCTGGCCGGTGGGATACGACGGCTCTCGGCCCCGGCCGAGAGCGAGAACCAGTGTTGGGAGCCGATGTGCGAAGATCCCGGCGATCCTGACCCGGGCCTGCCCTGGTGGCCGCGCGGCCGACGTGGGTGAGAAGCCCCGGGACCTGATTCTGTGAAGGGGTCTCCCCCGCCGCTGCTTTGTCCGGCGGCCCTGGTCCTCGGGGCCCGGACTCCGCTTGTTTGGGCACCGGTGCTGGTGCTGGTGCTGGCGGAGACCCGTCTTGGGCGGACATCCTTTTGGCATCGAGGCCGCCCTTGCTGGGACCCCCGGAGCTTGTAAAGTCCTACATTTGCAACTGTTCTTTCCGGGGGTCTTGATCGGGCTGACTCACGAAATGGCGGCCGGCCCTCTGGAACGAGAATCACCCTGTGGCGGCGGGCCCGTGTTGCCTAATTGTGTGGGGATCGGATCTGGTGGGCGTGAGCCGACAGTCAGAGATATCCTGGAAGCCCTGAGATCCCTGCACGCTTCCCTGGCCCTGGGCGTCTCGGTGGGTCCGCCACGATCTGCCGCCATTTTGGGCGGCCATTTCTTCTTGTCGCCCTCTTGTTTCGATGACTTCATTGCCTCGCCCCCCTCGATTGACTTGGGTGTCTCCACCACTGATCGAAGATCGTGTAGTGTGCCGGTGACTTTGGGGCGCCCTGCTTTTCAAGGTTCGGACCCCGGGGACTTGGATGCTGTACTGCGACCCTGTTCGACATTGTTGCCTGAAACTATTGGTGGACTGCCTCCTGTGCCTGCTTCGATGACTTTGCCTGTGTCTATAATCGGAACCACCTCGCCCGCTCCAGTGGCGCAACTGAACTCCTGTTTTTCATGGCTCGTGCTGCGATTGTTGATGCATCGATACTTTCTGTTTGGACTACTGCTCCCTTGTGGATCTATCTACCCCCCACGTAGCTATGCTAGTCACCATTCCACTCGATTATATGCTGATTTCGTATTTAGTATGTGGTTTTACATTGCCATGTGGTGGGTGGGGTTTGTCGCTCGAAAGGGTTGGGGGTGAAATGTACGACTTCTGTTTGATTCCCGGTATACGATTTAGTAGCACAATTGTTTCTAATCGTAGAAAGGTGGGAGGTCCCCTTCTCCTAATGTTTGGTGGCGCGTGATGGGGTGTCGTCCTGGTCTGTTTTTGACTGTGCTTGTCTGGTTGGGCGGAGGGCTGCGGCCGACCGTTCGGATTATAGTTATTCTGCTCCTCCCTCCTGTCTTCTTTTCTCCGCTTTTGTTGCCTTTTTGTCTCGTTCTTCTTTCTTACTTCTCACTATATTTCGGGTTCTGGTTTAGGGCGACAGGCACGCTGTTTGAAGGGTAGGCCATAGCCTTCTACAGGGGTGCAGGGTGGGACGGGTGGGTTGGGTTCTACTTTTTGTTTGTTTTCTGGTTCTATGGCCCTTTTGTATCTCTTTTTCGTGAGGCCGCGTCTGTCCCGACCTCCTATGGTGTGTTTCGGGTGGGGGGTGTGGCGTCGTTAATCCTCCTGCTATGTTTCGGCTGTCTTTCTCCCCGATCGCCATACCCCCACTTGGGCCGCTACTCCTTTTGTCTCCTGTCTTCCCGCCACGGGGGGCCTGTGTCGGCGTGTCTTCTTCCTTTCGTTTTTCATATTTCCTTATTCCCTTTTTTTGTTTTATTTTGTCTTGCCTCCATTTTCCTTTCCCTTCCTCTTCCCCTTCCCTACTTCGTCCCCCCCCTTTTTTTCCTTCCTGTGTCCCAGAGGTTACTATGACGGGCTGGTTTTGATGCATTGTCTTTCCGATCCCTCAGTTCTGGCTTGGTAGTGTCTTGGGTGGCGGGCATGTTACGAGGATAATGCTCAGGGGCTGATTGTGTCTCACATATCCTGATTTTCTTGAATGCATTGTATTGTCCCCCCGATATTTGGGCCCCATGCCCCCTTATTAATGTTGAGGTTGGTTACGGGATATCGGATGCCTCCGTATTGAAAGTGAGCCTGTCATACGTCTTCTCCCCATATTGTAAAATTAAGCCTTATTTATTCCTGTGTTTTAGCCCTTTGGTTTCTGTATTTCTTCTCCCCTTTTACGATTGTACGGCCTCTGCTTTGTATTGATTGATTATGTAATATTTGCCTGGTGACTCCTGATTGTTTTGCACATTGCGGCCGGCCGGCTTGGTTGTAGGCTTCGACTTGTCTCTCCTTTTGATGTCAATAAAGGTTTTCAAAAAAAAAAATAATAATTTCTGAAAGGACAATCCAGTGCAGTGAACAGCTAAGCAGACTAGAATCATAAGAAATACCATAAAGGGCCTTGTAGAGCAGTTCAAAGCAGCTAGCACACTTAAATAACATAAACTGTGTGTCGGTGTCTCTCACACCTCAACGTCCACCATACTGTTATGCGCCCCTTCCCATAGCAAGATAACAGCCTCTCAGTGGTCATTACACACAACATTGAAACACTTCTCACATAGTATCACAAGACAACAAAAAAACCCTTTCAACCACATTACCCTTTATGGCATAGTTTGCTTCCCATGTAGGTAAGCGCTTTAGTATCACACATGGAGTAGTAAGCGCTATACAAGTGTGCAATACAATGCAATACAATATTTATTATTTGTGCATCACCAAGATTTGTTTTTATCCTATTAAAATCTTTGATTCCATCACACTTCGGAATTATAAAAAGAGAATGTGCTTCATTGGTGCTTTCATAACTGTTGGTATATGGTGAAATATTTGTACATTTAATTTACAGGTATTTACTTTTTTTGTGAACTAGAAACAGATGGACATCCTACAGTATTTCTTTTTGCACTCCTGTATGCAAGGCCGCTGGAATGAAGCAACGTTTTGCATTGGCAATTTCTGCATAGTCTGCAAATTTAAACGATAAAAAAAACTATTTTTGTTTCTAGCACAAACAGATCAAACACTTCTGAAATGCTGAACATTAGAGGAATCTGGGTTATTGCATGGGTAGCTCCAGTTATTTTGGGGGGCATTATCCTTCCTTTACCTACACAGATGATCTTACAAAAGTCATATTAGATGATGATGGTATATATACATATGCTTGACTCGATATATCTGACATTTTTCTGCCACACTCCATGCATGACCACACTTTCAAAAAAGTTGTAACACGATTGGAGCATTCCTCTGAACCTCACACATGGTACCTAACACTTTTCATATAGGCCAATACACAAAACCACAACCTACCAACCAATCACAACCATCAAGAAGATGGTACGTATTAAAAAATGTAACTCTACCTCACCTAAAACTCTACAGTCCATATTTAAGTGCAACTGACTGAAGCACCCTCTACTTTCGCAGAAACGTGCTCCATTCCTCGCACATGATACCCAATGTTTTCCACATTGGCCGCACGGTATCAGCCATGCAATAAATAGGGATGTTTTTTAGCAAACAACCCAGCAGTGTTTCTTACTTTTGTTGTCCAACGTTTCCTGGATTGTGAAAGACAACAATCAATGGTCTGACCATTATGGACTGGTGAACGTTGTTTTGTTGATTCTAGGCCATACAGCCATCTACATCTGTCCTTATTACCCTGGAAACTAGTGGCAAGAAACGAAGTGGAAAATAAATGGATTTCAGGTTAGCAGGAAGACTTCTAATGTCAGAAAGATAATTTATTGGCAGGCTTCTCCGTATCCACCAAATGCAACTGATTTCAGGGAGTAGGACATAGGAAGTAGTATGTGCTGGCTAGTATATCCACAATGGACTAAAACATCCTGTAGTGGGAGGGCCACCTGCTTGTATAGCACACACCAAGGCTCAAATGTACCACACTATTCACCCAATATCTGTAAACCACATAAACCGATCCTCCAAGGATGACGAAACATAAGACACCACTGGGAATGTGGAGATAGCAAATGGCCAATCCAGCATAGCAACACTGGTTAAAAGTCTACTGCCCATGCAATATTAATCTGCGGCTACTAGGAGCTGTCAATGTATAGCCCGGGTTGAAGGGTCAGTAGACAATCTCAATCGGAATCGGTCCAATTTGGGTGTCCTTCCATCATCAAATCCCTGCCAAACTGAAATGCAAAAGAATAGAACACTTGCATAGGAAACCCATGGGTTTTCAGTTAACTGAAGGGGAACACACGGATAGGCACAATAATTGACAGAGTGAAATGGTAAAGCTTTTCCATGCCATGCAGAGGACTTTTATCTCTATAATGTAGTTAAACTTTTCTAATCTCCAATGAAATAATCCATGATATGCTCTCCTCCTAGGGCATGTAATGACACTTCAGCTAGTCAATAAAGCCCTCACGTTAAAAAGACAATGCAGCACCTAAAAATCATAAAACACCACATAAAACAGTAATAAAGGGTGTAAGTGCTAAGAAAAACATGTAAAACTGATTAGATGCCCATTGTCAAGACATTTGCCTGCTCCTAAGAGCTTCTCCAAGGGTAGCAATAAAACTCTTTTCCTTAAAATGCAGTCAGAAAACAAATACTTGCTCAATCCGAATAGAGCAAGCTTTACTAGTATCAGAACGGAAAATCCAAAAGGCAGTGAGGTAATTCCTCACTCCAAGGCTCAAGCATCAGGGTGAATCCATTTACATCCTATTTTAGTGTAACAAGGACAAAAAATTGTAAATGTTCAATGTTCTCAATTGTGTTTTACAGATAGAGGTGTCTCCAGAGGTGGAGCTCCATTTGGAAGTAAAGGAATTTAATGTAAAGGGTTCTGCAGGAGGTGAAAGGATTTCCTCTAAAAACTCTTCAAACTTAGGGATGGGCTTATGGCCCAGGAACAGTATAGTAAGATTCCAATATTGGTCGATCAGTGCCACTGTTTTATGACAAAGCACAAATAGGTGTTAATTAAAGTGCATTTTGAACCTTTGCCAACAGAGGGAGGCCCTTGACATATCATCTACAAACCCAATTATAAAAACTTGCCTTTCTCATAAGAGAAAGGCCTAATAACAAGTTTGGCATTCCATTGGACGGCTTACCCGTGCTGGAGCTCCCTGAACCGCCAGATTAGCGGTCAACCTGCTGTATTACGAATACAGCGGTGGGACCTCCACAAGGCCACCTCAACCATCATGGATTCCGTGGCAGTCAGAGGCCCTAATATGCTGGTGGTGCTGCTGTGGCACAGCTGAGCTTATTAGGAGTTTCCTCATCTTTGCACAGTTTTCATGGTAGTGACTGTGGCGCTAAGTAAACAAGGGGGGCCCTATAGGGCCAAGGGGTGTCTGCAGGAGGGCACATGTTGTTCCCTCCTATTTGTAGTCACCCCCTTTCCTGCACTGCAGGCACTTTACCGCCCATGGTGTGTGTAATATCTCGGCAAAAATACCAAGCAAGGGAGGGGACAATTACCAAACAACAAAACTACACAATTATTAAAAATTATATTCCTTTTAATGGTATTTTTTTTATACATATATGACAATAAAACCAATTAATACAATACTAAAAAGTAATCATACAAGTGAATATAACCACAAGATGGAAAATGGGCAATCTACACTTTCAAAAAAATCATACAAATTAGTAAAAACACAAATAAATATAGCAACTGCTCAAATATGTATATATAAATCTTGTAACTTGTTTAGCGAATACCATATGCAATAGTTAGCAGGGAGGTTTGATTTATGTATAATTTTATTAAATGCCAAATAACGAAACGTTTCTTTAATGTTTATGTAAGTATATTGTCTTTATAAATATTGAATGTTCATACATTTCTTATGTTGATCTAATTATGTATTTCAGAAATATATGTGTGGCTCCTGATGAAGGCGTTGGTTTAAACGCCGAAACGCGCGTCGAGGAAGCATTGATTGCCACTCTCTCTTTTTGTGTTTGTACTAATTTGTATGATTTTTTAGAAAGTATAGATTGCCAATTTTCCATCTTGTGGTTATATTTACTTGTATGATTACTTTTTAGTATTGTATTAATTGGTTTTATTGTCATATATTTATAAAAAAAATTTTTTTATATAAATTGTGTGTATTCACAATATGTTTTTATCAGAAATATCATTAAAAGGAATATAATTTTTAATAATTGTGTAGTGTTGTTGTTTGGTAATTGTCCCCTCCCTTGCTTGGTATTTTTGTCGAGATATTACACACACTGTTTATTTCCCTGTCCCAGGAACTATCAATTTTGAACAGGGGGTCCTTGTTGTTTACATTATAACTTTACCGCCCATGCCATGCAGGAACAGGCTTTAGAGCAGGGTGCTGGCATGGCGCCCCACTCCAGGACGCAAAACTCGTAATCAAGCCCTTAGTGTCCGTCCAGACCCAAGACCTTTTGTTGTTCAGATCCATAGGGATCCAATTCATGATTGGAACATAGTCTCACTTAGTAAAGGAGAGGATTCAGAGTAGGTAAGTGATCACTACTTTTGAGCCCAGCATAACATAACATAATATGTGCTTAAAAGAGTATCTCGTTTATTTCATGGCCACTTGATTATGAGTTTTAATAGCAGAGATAAGTTGGGAATTGGCACAATAAAACTCTTTGCAAAACCAAGATGCAACTTTGCAGCATCGTTCAGGGATTTGCATGCTGAAACTAGAGAAGAGTTCTTCTAGAGAGTCAAACTGTTTCGTATGAAGGTCAATTATTGATAAATTCTGATAAGATGGATCTTCACAAGAGACAAAGTAGTGGAAAACATGTCATGCTTGGCCATTTTATTCCTCTTCTGTTATTAGTAATAGTGGGTTCTGATTGAGTCCAACGATTCAGAATGGACAGATCTTAAAACCTTTCAGTAGTTAATGATACATCACTATCCCACCTTGGGATAATCTTAAAATTGTGAAACTTCCTCCGTATATACAACTGTCCAAAATACAGTAATCAATTCTACTTTTCTGGTTGCCCAATTCAAATGTGAAAGCTCTGGCCCTGTCAGATTTGGACCTCTCATTACAAGCTTGTAGGACATGAGACAGAGTTAGTGATGCTAATTGCAAGGCAAATGTGTGCCAAGTTTAATAGGTTCAGCCTTCAGGGCAGGCACTCCTATATTCTCATCCTCTGCTTGAGTTAAGTTTGACACACAATCGAGAAGTTCTTAAGTGGTGTTAAAGTCACCATCAAGGACTATTAGAGGTTGATTCTTTGAACAGGAAAAGTTATCATCAAGAATTTTCAATGTTGGAAACTCTTTATTTTTGGGAACTGTGTGATTATACATATTAAAAATGTTAACACAGAACCCATTGGGGGGTCCTAATCTTGAGGCTTAGGATGTCAGGAAATTGAATATTTAGCTTTTTTATGGTGCAATTTAATGAGATTGTTAACCAAATGATCAATCCACCTGAAGGTCTCTCACTGCTTGATGGTGTAGCATCTATATTGTAGGAAACATAACCTGGTCTGTGCAGGTGAGTCGTGATCCAGGATTCCAGTATTAATCAGACATGATAAGTGTCCATAAAACTATTACAGGTAGGATCAGTTAAGTTATGGTGTAATCCAGCAACATTCCAAGAAAGGATGTGAATACTAGAATGGCAGGTGAGATCATTACCATTGAGAGAGCCAATAGGAGAAATTAAATCAGATGACTGGGAAGTGATGGATTTATGTGCGTTGAGAGATGAATTTATTACCGTTTAAACTGGAAAGTATTTAACAAGAGGAGAATCAGTACCCACACATTTAGAACATCAACTGCGTCAACAGGTCTATAAAGGCGATGTACAGAGGCTGCCTTCTAAGAGTCACATATTTGGAAATTGGATTCCGCAAGATATATTTTTGCTCTGAATATTACTTTGTGGGTGATGTACTGATGAGTACTGACAAGTAATATACCATAGAAGAAGATGAACAGTTGGAGTGCTCAATGAGTAACCGTTTGCCAATGGAATCTAAAGGTGCCCTTTGAGGAAAGTGGTTCATTAAATGGTGTGATTGTGTGAGCTCACCTTGTAATAAATGTTATAAAAGACAAGCGAAACCTAAATACAATTGGCCAGGGACCTTGTGTAATCATTATTTCTAAAGACAGTGGTCCCTAGACAAGGCTTAATGTGAGTAAACAATAAATACAGACCCAATCAGTACTATATTTTACAGCTGTCCAGCTGGACAGTTTTTTTTAAGATGCTGTTGCTTAAATATATACAATATATAGCGAGAAATAATTAAAGTGGGACATAACCCTGTATCCAACTTAGTGGAAAGGACGTACAACATGAAAACAGAAAGGCTCAGGCAGAGTAAATTGTTTGTATGGGGCACATTTTGATATGACAAACAAATTATAGTGGAGATACCATTACACAAAATGAGTATTAAATAAAGAAGTGTATATGGCGCACAACAAGTTGACAGCATTTTGATCCTTACAAAAGATATAGGATCATCATCAGGACATTATCAATGGTATGCCTGTGTACATTTTGCCTATAATAACAAGAACAGAACCATAGGAGGGAAGTAAGGGATGAAAAAAAGACACAATACAAAGTTAGCTCAGGCGGAAAACAGTTTTAAAACAACTAGGGTGCTGGTGAGGGCAGTCTCTATGTCAAACCGATGTGAAGGGATCGCTCGTGAGTAAAACTGTACCAGAGTAGTGAACAGGACGCATAAAAATTGTTAAACAAGGCTCCGCAGGACCGAGAGTCCTGTTAGTGAGTATGAAAATTATGTGATTAAGAGCAGCTAATGCTAGCCTTACGCGTGTGGTGACGAAACACGTCAAACAGTACAGAACTTGGCGAGTGGTGTTAAACCCGCGAAACTAGCAGAAAGCCAATAGGCAGCTGGTGTCAAAAGCAGAATATAATTTAGATAAAAGGAAAGTGGCAAACGCATCCAATAGTGAAACGTGTGTGAAAAACTGTGAGCTTGCAAGATGCAAGTAGGTAGGATGCTTGAGGGCGGAGAGGGAAAGATAGATATAATAATACCTAGGTCCAGGTCAGAGTGACCAATTAGAAGTCCGGGCCAAGTAAGAAAGATGCAGAGAGTCGCTGGTGCAGTCTGTACAAGTAGAGGCTGGGTCAGAGTCGACCTGCGTGAAAGAGAATCAAGGGATGTTGAAACTGAGAAAAAGGTCATAGAGTATGGCAGGACGCCAAAAGAGGGATGGAGCTTACCTAATTAGAAGGGCGGCAACAGCTTTATTAAGCTACCAGACGGCGTACGGTGTATTTCGGAGGCTGAGAGGTTATTGCTGCATAGCGGTCTAGGAATCAGGGTCCAGGAAGGCTTAATGAAAGAGAGTGGCCAATTAGGAAAGGTGGAGCCACAGTGGACAGGGCAGAGACGATTGCAGTTGCAACAAGGCTTACCTATTTCAGATGGCTGCAGTGTATCTGGGACGGTATCCCAGTGAGCTGTGAGCCGGGTCCCGGGTCCCGGGTCTCAAGTATCAGGGGAATCTAAACAATGAGTTGGTGGAGATTTAGTATCAAGGTGGTGAATAATTGAAAAAAGGTGGATGAGGTGCAGGGCGTCGCTTACCTGTGATTAGCCGCTGTTATAGCAAGTCTTGCCTGTCAGAATCTTGGAGAGGAGTGTACAAGTTGCCCGTAAGATGGCAGGTTAAATAGCCAAGGGGCTGATTGGATAATGAGGTCATGTGGCACAGTCACGGAAATAAAGGACAGACAAAGTTGCGTAAAGGAGGCGGACATTTTATAGTGGTGAATGAGAGAAGGAAAGAATACAGCATAAGTGTTAAGGAGGTTATAATTACACCTAGATTTGTGCGAAAGGTTTCATAAAGGAGCCAAGAAGAGGTGTGAGATAATTAGAGGAAAGGTAATTAGACACCAGGGGGGGTTACATAGCAGTTACTATTATCAGAGAGGGATGAAAAAGCAGCACAGTAAAACAGATTAAATTAACGTAGTCCAGTCCTCCAGGCGATTGAGGCTAGTGTGTATGCTACCAGTTCGTAAAATCCACTTGAGTTCCTCCTTGTTGAGAAGCTGTGAGAGATCCGCACCCCTTGGAGGCGGCTTCATCACGCTGGTGATGGTCCAACGTATGTCGTACTCAGTATGGCCTGATGACAGGAAATATTCTGCAAGGGGGGCATTTGGTGTCCTGCAACGTAATCGGCTGCGATGTTGGCAAATCCATATCCGTGCTTTCTGTGTGGTTTGGCTGATATTGATTTTATTGCAGGGACATCGAATTGCATATATAACATTGCAAGTGTTGCAGTTTGAAAATTCTTTCAATCCAATTTTGATTTTACCAAAGACAAATTCCTTGCATTCAATAGTGAATTTGCATGCAATAGTTCCCACACTTGACATGCCCAGTGAGTGGGGCCAAGCCCCAATTGTCATTGAGTGTTCCTGTGCATGTTGTAGTGGGCAAGGCTGCTCCGACCAAATGATCCTTCATGTTTTTGTACTTTTTAAATGCAAACAATGGGCATTCCAGGTTCAATATGCCTGCAATGATGACCTCCCAATGCTTCAGAATCACTTTGCGCCTTCCGGTAGCTTAGTTGAGCTGTTGCAGCCCTTCTAATTAGGTAAGCTCCATCCCTCTTTCAGTGTCCTGCCATACTCTATGACCTTTTTCTCAGTTTCAAAATCCCTTGGTTCTGTTTCACGCAGGTCAACTCTGACCCAGCCTCTACTTGCACAGACCGCACCTGCGGCTCTTTGCATCTTTCTTACTCGGCCCGGACTTCTAATCGGTTTTCGCCTGGAACGAACCTCCTCCAAGTCACTCTAACCTGGACCTAGGTATTATTGTAACTATCTTTCTCTCTCCGACATCAAGCATGCTACCTACTTGCATCTCTCAAGCTCACTGTTTTTCACATGCGCTTCACCATTGCATACGTTTGCCACTTTCCTTTTATCTAAATCATTTTCTGCTTTTGACACCAGCGGCCTACTAGCTTTCTGCTAGTTTCACGGGTTTAGCACCACTCACCGAGTTCTGTACCGTTTCTTGTGTTTCATCACCACACGCACACTTCTAGCATTAGTTGCTCTTAATTGCGTAATTCTCGTACTCACTAACAGGACTCTCTGTCCTGCGGAGCCTTGGTTAACAAATTTTATGCATCCAGTTAGTTCACTTCTCTGGTACAGGTTTACTCACAAGCCATCCCTTAACGCCGGTTTGACATAGAGACTGCCCTCATCAGCACCCAAGTTGTTTTAAAATTGTTTTCCTCCCGAGCTAACTTTGTATTGTCTCTTTTTTTCATCCCTATGGTTCTCTTCTAGTTATTACAGGCAAAATGTTCACAGGCATACCATTGATAATGTGCTGATGATGATCCTATATCTTTTGTAAGGATCGAAACGCTGTTGACTTGTTGTGTGACATATACACTTCTTTATTTAATACTCATGTTGTGTATTGGTGTCTCCACTATAATTTGTTTTTCATATCAAAATATGCCCCATACAAACAATTTACTCTGCCTGATCCTTTCTGTTTTTATGTTGTACGTCCTTCCCACTAAGTTGGATACATGCTTGTGTCCCACTTTAATTGTTTCTTGATTTATTTTGTATATATTTAAGCAACTGCATATTTAAAAACCCCTGTCAGTCTGGACAGCTGTAAAATATAGTACTGATTGGGTCTGTATTTATTGTTTACTCACGTTAACCCTTGTCTAGGGACCACTGTCTTTAGAAACACCTTGTAATAAACTCATAGTTCAGTCATGTTTTTGTGTAAACATCATAGCTCAACCCTGGGTAACTGTGACTCAGAGCAGTAAGGCTTTATCAAAGGATCAAGTACAAAGCTCTAAGAAGTACCAAAACGGTGGAATAAAAAGAAAGTGCAAATCAATAAAATGTTGATACAATTTAGAAAAATAGGTTGTATTTTTATGTTTCAATAGACATCTCAACTACAGAAGTGCACCGGAAGGTTCCGCAGATATAATTTTTTTAAAGAGACAATAAATCACAGCTTTTCACTCAATGCAATAAATCATTTAAATCTACTGCAATTCCCAGGTTTAGGTTAGCCAAAACAAGTATCTTGAAAACTGCTGGATAAACACTCTTGTGGGACCAACTCTGAAAGGCAACCAGTCACAAGATCCAGTCAGGAACAGTTGAACAGTTACCTCGAAGTTTAAGCACTCTCCAATCCAGTTCCAGGTACCATTAATGGACCGACATAGGAATTAATGTAGGGGTCCTGATGCAAGAGACGAGATGATGCTTAAGGTGACCAAGGATTTGGAACCGGTATCAGGGGACTTCATATGGTCACCCCTTGGTCCAGGAAGCCTGGGTGTAGTTCCAGCACAAAACCATTATCACTTGTCTACTTGTCTCCGGTTACAGCAAAACTAGTGGTTCTCTTTAACTTACGGTAACTTATGTGTTGGGTGTCAAAACTGCATTCCGAGGACTCTCCCGGGTCGAGTAGATTCAAGACTCGGTCTCCCAGGCAGCACCTTGGCATCCAGCGGCAGTCAGGCTTCGTGGCTCAAGGCTCTTACGGAAGCCGGCTTCTCAGCTTTTATGGCCCTCTGGCTGTAATAGGGGATCAGCTTACTGACTCTTGGAGTTACCTTCTCTTTCTGCGACTAGGGGATGACTTTTCTTCAATCAGGAGACCACAGGCAGAGTCCTTTCTTTGCTAGCACAAAATGCAGCAGGTGCCGTCCAGCCTTTAATGCAGCCTCTCTTGCTGGGTCTGAGGAGCAGCAGGGCAGACCTTCTTCGGTCCTCTCTCCGTTAAGATGTGTTCCGAGGTCTAGGTGCCAGCGGTGGCACTATTTGGCTAAGAGCCCAGGTCAATTTGTGACTAACTAGCCAATGGGAAACCAGGTCCCCTCCCGCCTAATGCCGACTTTCTTTGAACTGTGGCATCCAGCTTGCCCAGAATGCACTGTTCTGTCCACTCCCAACATAGCAGAACCCTTCTCTGGTTATGTTGATAGTGATAAAAACAATGTTAATGCTTATGATGGTATACTTGCATATACGAGCAAAATTGCATTGCTATTGTCAAATTTGCCCATCATGAACTCTCCCATCAACCCTGACTCAAAAATACATGACCAAGCAGGCTCTGCAACCCAGGCCCACAGTAACTGAATGATAGGTCACAGGTGAGGAGGTACGTAGCCGGCAGACAACTGCGTGAACAGGAAACTCAGGTCCATCCCCCAGATAAGCTCAGCGACACCACAATAGTCCAGGAAAATTGGTCCCAATAAAGCACACATGGCCAGAGGGATGCGCACATTTATAAACACCATAAAGTTAGATGCCACATGAGTTAGGAACACATGCATGCCTCATGCCGGACATCTGTACACACTACCCACTGGCCCACATTGTGTCCACGCAATGTCAAGCCACCTTCATTTGTTATCAAAGACCCTTTATTTATGATTCCACAGACAACGGACACATTCTTTTACCAAACAAGGATCACCGAATGCACTTTCAGTGTACCCAACACAAATGAATTGAACTTTGGGACAGTCCTGATAACCGTTTCTGTGGGTTGTACTCCCTGCCGAAGTGTTTAATTAAACTAACTGTTCTCTGTTTTTTCAAGGTAAATTCATATTTGAACAACCTTTACGTGAGCTAGATAGGAGAGATTGGTACCTGGAGCCTGACTGCAGCCGAAGGAGAAGGATTTCACCTTGACAGATTCACATCTGCGCCACAAGGAAGGTAAGAAGACACTGCAATTGATTTGAAGTTCTGCTAAATCCACAGGGCAGACGTACATCCTCAAGCAGCCATCAGAAGGGTAAGAGAACACGTCTGAGCCTTAGTCCCCCACATTTGTGGTATGGCAAACTAGAAAGAAGCCCAAAAAGTTAACCTGAGTGCCTTATCACGGACAGACATCTGGCATATTAGACACACACAATACAGATGGTATGTTTGTCCCTGGGTGTGATCCAGGTTTGTGATACAGGGTTACCACTTGGACTGCTGGGCCTGATATCGATGGTATTCATGGGTTCTGGGTGTGATATAAGGCTGGCACCTCAATCTTATTTTTTAGTCTAAAGGGGTTTTCTCAGTACTACCTGTCACTTAAACACTAGTGGTGTCTGAAAGCAGTGAGAGGTGTTAGTCCGTTGGACCGCTGGGTGTGACACAGATGGTACTCTATATCCCTGGGTGTGAAACAGGGTGCAATTCGGATGTTAGGGAAGGATTTGTATCTGGGAGATCAGGTGTAGCTTGTGTTTGGTCAAGAGGGGTGTTGTAATCATAAATAAGTTTCTACAGGATAATCAACTTCAACGCTGAATACTTTATTTAGAGCGCAGAGATCACGTTGGTGTTCCCACTGCAGCCACCGTACAACTGACAGCAGAGGAACACAACTGTGACAAGGAACATTGCAACACTAGAATGAAGAATAGAACTTGGCATTTAAAGTGCCCTAACATATATTGTATAATATGAGACATATTATGATTCAAGCCACAACCAGAATATAACATATTTTCTTCCCTTTACATTTTTAATAATACTCACAAGGTAATAATAATTTCTAAAAACAAACACATAAGTAAAATGCAATAAAAAACAAAAACAAAAAAACTGCATTGCACTTATCTACAAAAAAAGTACACTTCAAAAGAAATACAGATCAATTGAAACATTTTACCAATCCCCACAAACATAATCTTGGAGATACCTAGGTGGACATCTTGGCCTCTGAGACAAACACCTATTAGTGATAGAATCACCACAATCCTCCCTAACAACAGTAGGGAGGATTCCTCATCACTAATAAGAAGATAAGGTTTAAAGTTACTGTTTCCTTCGTTTACCTCATTCTTTCTTGTAGAGCGCAACTCTTTTTAAATTCCAGTTTTCGTCATTATACACGTGACATATTTGCTATGTACACTTTTTACTCTGTATGGACCACTAAATTTAGAAAAACTAGTACTAACACGTTCAGGTTTGACTTTAACTAAGTCATTAGGTTTTATGTTCACATCACGTGAAAGAACTCCATTATCTTTCACTAAGTCATGTTCCAAATTAGCTAAACCCATACACTCCTTCATCCATGCTGGAATTAGTTTGGTACTCGCAGGGCGTCCCCTTATGACAACAAAAGGAACTTTTCCAGAGACAGTGTTCACAGTTGTACGGTAAGCCCATACCAAATCGTTAACCATGGACTTTACGTTACATCTATTTGAAACAGCCATTTGAATGACACCTTTCACCATGGAATTTGCCCTTTCCACAACACCATTTCTCTGTGGGTTGTAAAGTGATGTTTTACTAAGCACAATTCCACAGGATTTCAGCTAAGTAGTCATTTCTGCTGAAATTAACTGAGTGCCATTGTCTGTGATTAATTTGACAGGATAGCTCTAAATATTTCAGATAAAACTTCAATAGTGTTTCTCGTAGTGATTTCTTTTACAAACCTCACTATTAACCATTTAGACATAATGTCAACCATGACCACTCCAAATCTCAATTCAGCACCTAAACTCATGAACAGACCTATAAAAGCCAAACACACTGTTTGCCAGGGTATAGCTGGATCTCCAATTTTTCCTAGTTCAAGCTGATTACCTACCTTCAATCTTTTTTCACTCTCATCATTCCATATACCTCTCAACCCAATCAGATACCTGTTGGTCCATGGCAGGCCACCAAAAGTGCTCTCTTAACCTCTTTTTCGTAAGAGTTTGACCCATATGACCTTCATGAGCCAATTTAAATAACAAAACTCTCAGGTTTTGTGGAGGAATACATTTGTCCTCTTTCATAAACATATTCCCTTCTTTATCAAATATGGATAATTCTTCCAAAACCTTCAAAAAAGGTCTCACAGAAATCAGAATAGTACTCTCCCTCCTACCCCCTTTAACAATTAAATCCTTGACTGCTTGCAGAACTTCATCCTTCAACATGTCTTCCTTCCACCGGCTCTTATCTATAGCTCCAGTACACAATTCTACCAGTTCATCAACAGCAGCCACTGCACCCTCACACTGAAAAGATTCAACACTTGACTTATTTACCACATCGCATGGTAATGGTAATCTGGATAACCCATCAGCTAAACAATTCTTCCAACCAGCAATATACTCGATTTTATAAAAATACTCCTGCAAACGAGCAGCTAGCCTAGCTAACCTTGCTGATCCTTTGCCTGCTCCACCCAGAGATAAAATCTTGACCAGGGGTTTATGATCTGTCTGTAAAGTAAATTGAAAACCCCACAAATACATGCGAATATACTCAGCAACCCATGCTGCCGCTAGAGCTTCTCTTTTTCTATCACTGAATAGTTTCTTTTGGAACTAGTGAGTGATCTTGATGCAAATGCTACAGTTTTAACTCCTGACACGTGTACCTGTGCTAACACAGCTCCTACACCTAACGCACTGGCATCCACTGTAAGAATTGATCTTAACTTGGTATCAAATGGGGTTAACATTTTTGCCTCACAAATGTCTCTTTTGATCATATCAAAGGCATTCTTTTGTTCACTATCCCACACAAATTTGTAGCTTTTTCTGAGAAGCATTTTAATTTTCGGCAGAAGCGTGTTCTTGGGTAGGTTGCAAGGAGGCAGCACCCGCACTCATTTCCCGGTTACTTGCGGGCGTCCATAATTCTGACCACGTAGGAATACTACACGCAGTGCTTGGTTTCATTCAGGAGTGGCTTCCACCTATTAGCTGTGACCATGATAAGGGTATACAGGTTCTACTCCGCCCTCATTGAGATAAGAGGGTTTCATTCAGGAGTGGCTTCCACCTATTAGCTGTGACCATGATATGGGTATACAGGTTCTACTCCGCCCTGATTGAGATAAGAGGGTAATTTTTACACTCACTAAATCACGTGCACTTTACATATTATTACTTGATGGTCCTGACGAAGCGCTAACGACCTATGGGCAACGGAAGCGCGAAACATGTTGACCTTGACAATTGACACCTAGGCAAAATAGGCCTCTTGGGTCAGTAATTTTCTGCAGTATTAACTGCCAAGGGTATACTTTTGAACTTATCGCTGCATGTTTACCCTTGCTTTATTTTTAATCTATCACATTGGCACAAATTTGTATTACCCTCCTCTTGACTCACAACCCGCACACCCTCATGCACCATCCGGCATTCCTCTAAAAGATCCCCGATAAAGTGACCCTTCGGGGAACCCATAGGGAATTGCAGCGCCGGCCCTACGAGGAGCAAACGCCCAATGATGAAGCATGACACTCTTCGGGGTGTGTGAGGGCAACAGAGGAAACACAGTGTCTTTCCCTCTCATCATTTTGGGTGCTTTATACCTAGGAATCCCCTTTTTCTCTTTTTCCTTTCTTTTTCCTCCAAATCTTTAAGTACGGGTGACTTTTTGCACCACGATGCATGGGTGACTTTCTGCACCCTGGCACAGGAACTTTGTCCTCCTTGTTGGTTAAATATAGACATTAGGAGCACGGACACTGGACCTTTATAAGCTCCTTGGTCCCCCCTCTTTTTTTGATAAATAAATATCCACAAAATTATAAACAAATTTTGCATAGTACTCAATAAGCCCTAGAAATGACCTAAGTTGGTGTTTATCTGAAGTTGTTGGAGTTTTCTTTATAGCTTCCAGAAGATCACATTTTGGTTTAATTCCCTCAACAGACAAGGTGTAGCCTAAGTACTCCACCTCTTCCACCGCAAATCTACATTTTTCTTTTTTAAGAGTTAAACCATAGTTGACTAAATAACTTCGTTGCGCTAGCGCTTGGCAGCGATTAAGGACTGCCACAAGCGTTTTCATTGTTTTATCTTGACTTTTAAAAATTGTATTGCATCATCTGTTAAAAATTGTATTGTATCACCTGTTCGTTGCTTGCTCACTCCCCGGTCCACCGCAGCAACCAGTGCTGTTTGTTGTGGAGGGAGGCAAGCGGTACCATTTCCTGGTTGCTCCATTCTAGGCGGCCATTTTAGGAGGGTTGACGCGCTAGTCTCCCCATTCGCCCAATCTACATAGCCCCTCATTTGCCCGCGCAGCGGTGTCGCGCAGCGGTAGCGCCGTAGACGCGCCGAAGAGGCGCCTAAGAGAAGCCAGTCTGCGCCAGTCCGCGTCCAGACGCTTCCTGCTTACCTGCGGTCAGGATCGCCATGGTAGGGTTCCCGCTCTCTTATAACTCCTCATCCCTCTTTGCCCTACGTCCCCCGACTAAATTGTCTTGTCGTCACTCGTTCCTCCCATCTCACCCCGAATACCATTGTACAAACTGTAACTGGAGCCCACTTCCTTTACGCACCTGTCACTCGCCTTTTGTTCAGGAATGGAGAATGTTTCTCTTCAATTGCCGTTCTTTACCCAAACATCACACCGAATTGCATATATTGATTGAAGAGCTCAACCCTGAGGCTCTCTTTCTAACAGAAACGTGGCTTCAGGCAGATAATGACCCGACCACTGTATGGGCCACCCCCCAAGGTTACACGCTTAAAAGACTGGATCGCCAGTCTGGGAGAGGTGGTGGACTGGCTATTGTATATCGAGACAGCTATAAATGCCGTATCACCCCTACCACCTCACCATCTTGCGAGAGTCTTCATTTCTCGCTAGAATTTCCCCCCACCACCACTTTTTCTGGCATCCTAGCCTATCGTCCACCTGGCTCCCTTAATAATTTTATTACTAAAATAACGGACCTTGCTGCAAGTGTCGTATTGTCTGCGCCCAACTTTACTTTGCTGGGGGATCTTAATTTACATCTAGATGATCCCCACGACACTACAGCTAATAATCTCCGTTCCAACCTACAAGCCATGGACTTATACCAAAAGGGCTTTCATGTAACCCATAATAGGGGTCACCTTCTTGACCACATCTACAGTAATGTGGATGATCTTATGGTGGAGACCCCTATACCATTACCCTGGACCGACCACTTTTTAATACCTTTCACTTGGCGCACCAACCCCCCTGCCTCCTCTCACTACCTTGCTAGGCATCGAGGAAGGAAGTTGCCCTCCCTTCCCCTCCATGCATGGGAAGCCGCCCTCGCCAGAGATCCACCTAGGAAGGCAGCAAACCCTAATACGGCCACTAACAAATTTGATAATTGGATTTCTAGTACCCTTGACCTAGTCCTCCCCAAAATACTCTTGCATTTCCATTAAAAGACCCAAAGCTGCCCCATGGTACACACCTGCCCTTAGAATCATGAAATTAGCCTGCCGTAAACGTGAGAGAGCCTGGAGGCATGATCACTCGCAACTCAGAAAGGCTGAGTACAGAGCTGCTATAAAACTCTACAAACAGGAGATAAAGGCGGCACAAGCCTCCTTCTATGGAGGGAAAATCAACGCGGCCGCGAATGCCCCAAAGGAAATTTTTTAAATTGTCAAATCTCTTATATCACCCTCTGCGGAGCGTCCCTCTGCTGAAGGCGCTCAAAAACGTTGTAATGACTTGGCCATCTTCTTTTCCCAAAAAATCCAGGCCATATATTCTTCATTTGGGGACACTAAGAATGCGCAGGAATCTCGCTTACCCACAACCCCTGACCCCTTTGCTTCTTGCACGCTCGACATAATTCCACTCCTGGACATTCCCGGCCTGGATGGATTAACCACCAAGATCACTTCTGGCTCCCCCAACGATCCAGCACCCCCTCAGACCCTCACTAAGGTTATGGACGTTATTCGCCCGGTCCTATTGGACGTTCTCAATACTTCCATCACCTCCAAATCCGTTCCACCTCCATGGAAGTGTGCGATGGTGAGGGCCTTATTGAAGAAGCCCAATCTCGACCAGAACAACTTGGCGAATTACCGTCCCATCTCCTTACTCCCCTGGCTGAGCAAACTGCTCGAGAGGCACGTAAATAACACCTTGGTGGACTACTTGGAGTCCAATAACCTGCTGCGTGCCTCTCAGACAGGGTTTCGCCCTCTACACGGGACCGAAACCGCCCTCTTAGCGGTAACGGAGGAGGCGAGAGCCGTGTTGGACCGGGGTGGAAAAGTCGCCATTATCTTATTGGACCTCAGCGCCGCGTTCGACACGGTCAACCATGTCACGCTATTACAACGACTGGCGGACATGGGCGTGTCGGGCGCGGCCCTGGAATGGCTGACATCCTTCCTGGCTGACCGCTTCTTCCAGGTCTTTGAGGGTGAGACGGTGTCTCCCAAACACCCACTCAGGTGTGGGGTCCCTCAGGGCTCCTCCCTAAGCCCCACCCTTTTTAATGCCTACATGGAACCCCTAGACAGGATAGTCTATCCCTTCGGTGTGCGTATCCTCACCTACGCGGACGATACCCAACTGGTGGTCTCCTTAGACCACTCTGAGGGTTCGTCCCACACCCTAGGCCCCTGTCTAGAGGCTGTTGCTAGATGGATGCAATCTTCCTGCTTGAAACTCAATGGGGAGAAGACAGACATCATCTTACTGGGCAACCCTTCTCCCTCTGCCCTTGCATCCATCTGGCCACCATGTCTGGGCCCGCCTCCTGCCCCTAAGTCCCAAATAAAGAGCCTCGGGATCTGGCTCGACAAAGCTTTGGACTTCTCGACCCATGCTACTAAGACCGCCGCCACCTGTTTCGGGCTTATGAGGATGTTGCGGAAGGTGCTCCCTCTGCTTCCATTCCAGGCAAGGAGGGTTCTGGTCCAGGCCCTTATACTCTCCCGCCTGGACTACGGGAATGCTCTTTATATGGGAGCTCCGATTTCCGTCACCCAGAAGCTCCAAGTCACACAAAACAGTGCGGCCCGCTTACTTCATAACCTCCCCCGCTGGCAGTCAGCAAGGAATGCCTTAAAGGCAATTGGAACTCCACTGGCTCCCTGTAGTGGCAAGAGTACAATTCAAGGCCATGTGTATTCTACACAAAGCCTTTCATCGTACAGGTCCCGCAATTCTTCATCGTTTGGTTACACCTTATGTCCCGTCCCGCTTCCTTCATTCCTGCACCCTCCAGCTGGCCACTTCCACCAGAGTCAGGAAAGCCCGCTGGGGAGGCCGCTCTTTTTCCCATACTGCGTCTAAGCTCTGGAACACCCTCCCTCTATCTCTTCGAGGTAACAGTAACCATATGTCCTTCAGGAAAACTCTGAAAACGCACTTGTTTGTTAAAACCTGCTGAACTGCCTGAGCTCGAGCTGAACATTCAGTCACAAGCGCTGCGAGGCCTCCGGATAGTCTAGCGCTATACAAATGCAATTTTCATTCATTTCATTATCCATTTTACTTAGCACATCTTTTAAAACTAAGTCATGATGTTCCTTTGTGTCACCAAATACCAATACATCATCCTGAAAATATGCAACATTCTTTGTGTCTTTCAATACTGACCCCATCATTCTTTGGAATACCCCAGTGGCAGACGCCAAACCAAACCCCATTCCTGTGAATTGAAATATTCCATCTGTTGCCGTTAATGGTTTAGAATCAGTGTGTAATTTGATCTGATGATACGCACTGCATAAGTCTAGCTTAGAAAAGTATTTTCCCCCTTTTAAAGACAAGATTAATTCATGTATATTTGGCAATGGATAATTATCTACTACAATGTTTTGGGTTAATGTGCGCAAGTCCACACAGAACCTGTAACTGCTGTCAGGATTGCCCGTGATAACTACAGGTGAAATCCAACTTGAGGTTTCAATTTGTTCTATAATTCCTTGTTCAACCATTTCATTAAGTATGTGTTTGACTTCCTGTCTTGCAATGATGGGAACCTTTCTCACTTTATGTTGCATGGGAATTGCATCAGGTTTAAGAACAATTTTGTGGACATACCCTTTGAGTGCACCAATTTCTTCCGAAAATAGATTGTTCATACTTTCAACAATAGTATCCGTAGTAACCTCATCAACAACCATCACTTGGTGGGTTGCTCTAGGATTTAGGATTATGTGTAAATCGTACTGATGTGCCCATCCTTATATAGGCGGTCCACTATGAGCCACATAAACTTTACCCTTTACACATCTATCATGAAAAGAAATGTTTGCTACCATGTATCCTATAATATCAATTTACTCGCCCCGATTTCCACTCGGATTAATATCTTTCGGAAGTAATTCCACTTTAGGCCAATTTTGTTTGAACATCACTTGGGGAATGATTGTCCAAAACTAACCTGAGTCAACCATTAATTCGATTTATTTCCTCTTAATTAAAAACATCGCTTTGGGTCTCGTTCTTCTTCCTACAGGATTTGATGTATTTTCCTCATTCACACAGAAAATCTTATTCGCCCCTTCAACTTCATATGATGATGATGCATTCCCCACACCACCTTGTACCACAGCTATTTGGGTTTGTAAGTCTTACACATTTTATAAAAATGGCCTTTACGACCACATTTCTTGCATTCTTTGTCAATGGCATAAGATTTCTTATAATCAGCAGTGTGATATGTGCTACCACGCCTAGTACACATTCTTTCAACATTCTTTCAAATACTTTGTTATGGTCTGTAGAATTACTGATATGTTTTTTTGTAGGTAGAGCCTTTTTTCCAAACGTTTCGGAATTTTTGTTGGAATTCACTGCAGCAATTTCATCCTGATTAATGCATGTTACTGCAGTAGTGCTTCCTTTCTTTTCCATTTCTTTCATGCATTGCTCCGATTGTTCTACCACTTTTGCAATATCAATGGCATTTGCTAATGTAGGATTTTTCGCAGCTGCATTTGTTGGTTACGACATTACACAATGAATTGATCTCTAATCATTTCCTCCCTCATTGCACCAAATTGACAGTTAAGAGATAATTCACGTAAGGGTGTCACAAATTGATCAATAGTTTCATCATGCTTCTGAGGTTGTGTATAAAATTTAGGTCTACACATTACTATATTTATCTCTTTAGCATATTGTTTCTTTAACCTTGCTTTTGCTTCCACATATACATTGGAAATCGCTCTTCCTTCAGAATCAACCCCCACAGGTAAACATTTAAATGCACGCTGGCCTTTCTTCCCCAATGTACTTAACAAAAATCCTTTCTTCCTCGAAGCACTAAACTCCTTACCCTCCAATGCCTCTATGTAATTCTGACATAGTTCTATCCATTCATCCCACTCAATGGGAGGATCACAATTTTGTTGTAAAAACAAAGGTGATGTTATTCCAGTAGCAGTTTCCATACCCAAAAATATAATTATATAGGAAGTGGAAATATACTAAACAATAAACAATACTATTCTGCTAATTGGTAGTACTAATAATACATAAATTGTAAATACTTTCTTTGTTGTTTATGTTCTTTTTTTTATGTCCTGCTTCCTTTGTTATTATATATGTTTTCCATATATATATATATATATATATATATATATATATATATATATATATATATATATATATATATATATATATATATATATATATATATATATATCTGTAAGAGAAAATAATTAAAATTATAATTTACTTTCCAAGTGTTTTTCTTCCTTTCCACTGTTAAGTCTCCTTATCTATATCACCTAAATCTTAACTTCTAAAAGTAAGACAAATAATACAAGTGGATTTGTTTCCTTAGCGTGTATTTGTCTTTTTGTTAGCACTGTGTTTCCTTTTTAATAAACGATGAACACAGATACGTTTGTTTCCTCACTTGTTTCTTTAGCGCATATTCGTCTTATGTTAGCGTGATGTTACTTGTTTTTTATTAAATGATGTACACTTCATTTTCTTAGCGTAGGTTTGTTTTCTTGCTAGCGTTACGTTTCCTTGGTAACAACTGATGACAACAAATATGGCTGTCAAATGCGTCCTTACGCCTCATACGTCATTCCGCTCTAATACACTTGCATTTCAGTGATTATACGAACGTCATCCAGTGTAGAATCAAGAAGCACTGACGGAGGCACAGAGACAGTAACAATGGCTTAAATCATCCAACGGTCAACAAATGAAGAAATGTGCGCTGTTGCAATCTTTTAAACAGTAACCGTTGTCTTTCCACACAAAATTACACAGTATGTCAGACTAACTGTATTTTCGAAAGTTCATTACGTTTAGGGAATGCACACTTGATTAAAATCTTATTACAAAGAACCATAATCACTCCGCATGTATTCCCAAAATCATCAATCCAATGTCAGCAATTAACTTTTGTATAACTGCAATTTCAATCAAATAAAGATTTGCGTGCCTTTCCTGACAAATCCTTGTATCAAGTTACTACATTTTCTCTTACTTCAAGTATGTTCCTTTGTGTCAAGTCAATTCTTGTACACCTTGAAAGATTCCTCAACCAACAGGACCGATAGTTCCCTCTGTGCTCTCTTTGTCAATTGCTAGCTGATCGTCGCCATTTGTTGTAATCATGAATAAGTTTCCACCGGATAATAAACTTCAAAGATGAATACTTTATTTAGAGCGCAGAGATCACGTTGGTGTTCCCACTGCAGCCAGCGTACAACTGACAGCAGAGGAACACGACCGAAACAAGGAACATAGCAACACTAGAATGAAGAATAGAACTTGCCATTTAAAGTGCCCTAGCATATATTGTATAATATGAGACATAACATGTATCAAGCCACAACCAGAATATAGCAAGGGGCATGTGGTTCTTCGAGTCATTCTTTTTTTCCACAAAAAATTGTTGTTTTTCTTTGTCCCGTAGCCCATGTTGACAGACTATTGGGTTCACTTAGTCCCGCGTACTGTGCGTGGCTTCCCTTGGTGACAGGATAACATGCACTAGGAGCGGGCTAAGGTATTTTTGACAAAGATCATATTTTTTCTCTGTCAGTTTTTTCATTATTGTTGTAGTATTGAAATTAATGCAAGGAATTTGTTGTGATGTCATTGATGCTAGTAATTTATTGCAACTGTATTTCGTCTGAGTATTGTGTTTTGTCAATGTCTTAATGTGCCGTATGAGGTGTTGCCATTTATTGACAATCGTTTTTTATATCACAGTAAAGTCTGCAATTTTTGTCCCATTTTCATGATGTTTTAACAGTTGCACTTTCTTCTAGGTTGTGACATTTCATGTGCATTTCTGTTTGTGTACTGTACATGGTGATGCATTCTCAATTAGCGCCTGAGCTCATAGTAGGTAGTAGTAAGTACTAACAATCCTCATGTATAGTAATTCCCCACGACCAAAGTACACCTTAAAAGTCCCCCCCTCACAAAACAAATTTGATAAATCAGGGTGTATTTATCCCTTAAAAAGTACCCAATTCATCGTGGAGTCAACACTAAAACCCATGCAAACTAGATTCACCACAAAGGCAAAAACACTTCACAAGTATTGCCACGAATGACACGCACACACTTAGATACATGTGTTTCCTTGGCCAGAAAAGGGAACCTACAACACTAACATATTAGAACACATGAAGGCACTCATTTGGACTAAATACGCAGGACAGAAGAAGGACAAGAGAGAGGCACTAGTAGAGCTCTGGGCTGTCTTCGAGGAAGCCCAGACTGATAATCTTATCCCATAATCGAAAAGCAAAGAACCAACATCTCTCCCGCCATATGTAGGCATGGAGTGGCTCTCCCCAATGCCAGCCGTCCCTGCATTAGGATACACCAACCTGCCAGTCGAGGTAACCGGCGGATGCCCTACTGAGCAGCGAGCTGTTAGGTCTAGAATACGAGAAGATGACAGGGCGGCAGGCTCAGGCACCACCTCAATCCATTGCTAAGGATCCCAAAGCTCAACCCCCATTCATCGCGTTCGGCCCATCAAGCCTCAGTGGCGCACACTCCCACAGGTGAACACACTCTGGTAACAGGGAGATCCGTAGCTGTTCTGGATAACAATACAACTAGGGGGGTGAGGGCAGGTTCCCAGTCCTCCAGGAGGTGGAAGCCACGGGATTTACTCAGGTAGGCGAAGAAATGATGGGTAGCGAGTTCAAATGCAAGTTCCAACCTAAAAGAGCAGCACATAGTTTGGAACAATGGAGGAAATCTAGGTGGGAGGTCGAAGAAAGATGTGAACAAAGGAGAGGGAGAGAGTGCATTATATCTTATGGCACTTGTAATAAAGTGGATGGGATATCCGAATCATTTGTGACAGAGTATCCTGTCAACCGAAATATAAATCAGGCCTGTATTCTATTTCTGATTTTGCACATTATTCTGCTTTGTTCCATTTGCTGAGAGCCTTCATGGCAATGACTTCACTCATTAAAATGAGACTAAGTTGCAATTGCGTTTTACTATTTTTGAATTGGACCTTAGTGTTTTGTAATAATCCTATATGGTTTTTCTAAATTACGTTCTAGACCTCACTTTTTGAGTTGGTTCTTTACTTATTAACCTTATTTTGAAATGTGGTGTTGAACCTTCTCTCTCAGACACAGTGCCTCAAGATTTGAGGTCAACAACCTCCGTGATCCACCCAACATCTGAACATGCTATTTGGGGTGCAATACACCCAAAAAACTATCATTTAGACAGTTTGTCTATCACTTTCTTTATTGAACTTTTTTTTTGTTTGTAGTTTGTATTTGTGTTGTCTTCCTAGTTTCTCTCTTTAAGGCTTTCCAATTTCATAGCCAGCTTCCTGATTTCCATTTGTTCCAACCTGCCACTGGCCTCTTTCCTTCTCTCATTCCCAGCTTTAAGGTTTATCCTCCTGAATTCAATAGTCCCTAGAGAGAGCAAGCACTCCCTTTTAGTCAGCTTTGTCTCGAATGCAGGGGTCTGGGCAGGGTCTTATTTAGGGTTTGGTGAAACAAGAGGTGTAAAATGGCCTTTTCCACAGCTGTGGTTTCCTACTTTTCTTTACAATTGGTGCAACCGCTCTACCAGCGTAATTTTCTGTGTTGCTTTGGAAGTGAAATCAGTAATGCATCTTTTTTGCCCTTTTCTAATGTTTCCTTATACATTGCGGTACAAAAGGGGGTGTTGATGGACGGAGCATCTGAACCAATCAAACACTCACACCCAGTCAACAGATCTGGGTTTAATCCATCACCGTTCTTTAGCCCTCTCTGCCACCCCAGTTCAGACATGGCCATATGCAAATCAGTCTGACCCTGTGCCTCATGGGAACAGTCCAGCCCGAACTGCCAAGCCATGCCTTTCCTGGACCGAATTCAAGCTTCCTACGACCGGTTTCTGGCATTTCAGCCGTCTTCAGCCAGGCTTGCTTGAATCCAGTGGCAAAGTGAGCAAGGGACTTACGTCTGAGCATACCCTGCCAACTTATGGCAACAAAGCGATACAAAAGGGGGTGGTGATGGACGGAGCATCTGAACCAATCAAACACTCACACCCAGTCAACAGATCTGGGTTTAATCCATCACCGTTCTTTAGCCCACTCTGCCACCCCAGTTCAGACATGGCCATATGCAAATCAGTCTGACCCTGTGCCTCAAGGGAACAGTCCAGCCCGAACTGCCAAGCTGTGCCTTTCCTGGACCGGATTCAAGCTTCCTAGGACCGGTTTCTGGCATTACAGCAGTCTTCAGCCAGGCTTGCTTGAATCCAGTGGCAAAGTAAGCAAGGGCCTCACGTCTGAGCACACCCTGCCAACTTATGGCGACAAAACGGTACAAAAGGGGGTGGTGATGGACGGAGCATCTGAACCAATCAAACACTCACACCCAGTCAACAGATCTGGGTTTAATCCATCACCGTTCTTTAGCCCACTCTGCCACCCCAGTTCAGACATGGCCATATGCAAATCAGTCTGACCCTTTGCCTCATGGGAACAGTCCAGCCCGAACTGCCCGAATACATTGCAGCTTAGTGTGGTGCCAATAAAGTGGGTACTTTTGATAAAACTCTGTTGGAAGGTCATCCATTCCTAATGATTTAACCCATGATAGTTCTTATATTGCCACTTTGATCTCAGTTTCCTGTGAAGGGGCAGCCCAGTGCATCCTCTGCCTCGTCTGACAATTGTGGGAAAGAGGTCCTCTGTAAAGATAATTCTATTAACTCCTCAGGTATTTGGGTCTGCCTACTGTTCAGTTCCCCATAATACTTAGTGAATACCCTATGTATTTACATCTGTGTATACACTTTAGTCCCATTCCGGTTCGTAATATGCAATATGGCTTTACCTCTACAATCGGTGTAAATTAGCCATGCCAATAACCTGCCAACTTTTCCACCCTTCACATGTGAAGTGTGTAAGTATTCCTTATAAGTGAACAATCTCAGTCATTCTAATGGCACTGCATGTTGTTCTATCTTTGACGTAAGACTGCATCTGAGGGTGGGGTCAGTTGGGACATCCTTCTCTAGTCTACGGATTTCACCCTCTATACAAGCCAGCTCTCCCTCCAATGGTCTCCGTACTCCACCTGCCTGGTTCATGCAGTGGCATCATATCACCACCTTGGCCTTCATGGCTCTCTGTATATCTTGTGATTCACAGTTCTTTGTCCAGCCCCCAAATTCCTATGCTGGTTTAACGTTCGGGCATTCAGCTAATAGTGTGGTGGACTGGTCATGGAATCCATCAGGTACACAATTAAATTACCGCCCCCCCCCCCTTCCTGCCCAGTAGCCTGGGTACCTGTATATTGTGTGCTAATAATGGAGCCAGAGTTCCCAGAAAATGTGCCTAGTCTGTATCTGTCTAAACTGGTGTGGCATGGTGAGCATAAAAATGATGGATTTAATCCAGATCTTATGACTGGGGGTGAATGTTTTGATTTGTTCTACATTCCGTCCATCAATTGTGTGTCTTTTATACTCTGTATTCAGTGTCACCTGAATACCATGTAATATATACTATAACATGTCTATCTCCCTCATCAACAAAATTGGAAGTGGTTTCAACAGGGAACCCTGGTTTAATTCAAGTGAACAAGCTTCTGGCATATGAGGAATAGCCAGTGGCGTATACTTGGCCTATCCATAGTTTCCATAATTTAGTCACTTTGTGACTTGTTATGTGCTTCCCTTGAATGAGTGTAATGTCTAACCCCTCTTTGTTCATAAAGGTAAGCACTTTATATCACTTTCTCATAGAACCATGCCTAACATATGTAACCCTTAAGTCTCATGGTGGCGGATTGCCCACCTCCATCGACAAGTGCCTCCCTGTAGTTTGGGACTACACCTCTAGTGTTACTTGGGTAGCAAGATTCTTTATTTTGGTCAGGCAGGGCTAGCCAAATAAAACTGTTCCCAAATCCCGCACCTTAGGTAAGAATGGCAACGGCAATGGCAACTTCCATCTGTCCAAATAACTAAAACTATTTGGGTAAAATATGGAGTTTGCTCTCCCCAGACCCTCCAGGAAACAAGAGCAACAGTGGATGGTAGCCGAAATTCTAGTTCTATTTAGCCACCCTCCATTACATCTCGATTAAAGTTTCTTTAGTGAGACACTTGTGTAGCGTTCTAGTTTACGCACGTCACGTAGACGTGACGTGCGTCGGCCATGTTGGTGCGGATGCGCGCGCATCCTATTACGCGCCGAGATTTACAGCGAGAGCAGCGCCGGCCGGCGCTCCTCGGATGTTAGTTATTTACGAAGATAAATAAATATAATTACACCTAACCTGCTGGCTCCCTGTGGTCTATGAGCGACATCACAGTGGCGACGAGGTCGGGAGGCAATCCTGGACAAATACAACAGGAAAAAAAAACGCCCCCCCCCCCACGTGGGCTACTTCAGAGGATATTGCAGACCCTGACACGGTTATTGGGCTCATCCAGACCCGGGCAAGGTTCCCTGCGCAGCCCTGCAGTCGAGACTGTTCACCAGGCCACAGCAGAAAGCGCATGAGGTACGGCAGATCCGAGGAGCGTGGCAGAGCCACAAGCAACAATAGAGGCGGCAAATAGGCCAGAGCAGTGGCGCGAACACCCCATAGTTGCATGGAGACGCTATACACCCTTGAATAACAACGCCAGGGCGGAACAGCACTTGCTACCAAAGGGGAAGAAGGAAGGGGCCAACACCAAGAGTCCCCAGAGAGAATCGAGCACAGAGTTCAAGGACAGCACCCCAGGTAGCCCCCCGGCAAAGACACCAATACAAAAGTCACCAGGGAGGTGAGAATGAGCGCACCGGCCGGGTATGCAATAGCCCCTGTGCAGTTTCTACTGAAACCTGGCGAACCACTCATGAAGTGGGAGGATTGGAAAGAATATATTGATAATTTCATAGGGGTCCTGGAGGATGAAAATGAAGAAAAATTCACCCCCCAAAGAAAGAAACGCATCCTGTTACTAAACCTGGGACCGGAGGGACTCAGGATATACAAGAGTCTGGTGCCCAAAAAGAGAGAGAACACGGATGACGATGTGTATGCCCATGCAGTGGAAGACCTAGATGAACGGTATCGCCCCACTATCTGTGTGTCAGTGGACAGGTTTAATTTTCAGCAGAGGAAACAACGGGCTGGAGAAACCATAGAAGAATACGTAGCGGCCTTGAGGAAGCTGGCGGCCCCGTGTAAATACGCACTGTGGGAAGACGAATTCATAGAGGATCAGATTGTGATGCACACTACGAGCACCAATGTTCAAGACAAGTTATGGGCAAGCGGCGACACCACACTCAAAGACGTAATGGTCATTGTAAAAAGGGCGGAACTCGCACGGAGGTGCGCTGACGCAACCAAGAAAGACGTAGCCACCCCAACCATGGTGAACAGGATACAAGAGGGAGACCACCGCAAAGACCAGAGAGGCAAGGACCCAGTGGCCAAAGGAACCAACAGATGGCAAGGGAAGCAAACAGGCAATGACGGCAAGAAATCGTGCTACAGATGCGGAAGTTGGTCCCACGACGCACGTGATAGAAGATGTCCAGCGTTCCGAGCCAAGTGCCTACACTGTGGCATCTTAGGCCACTATGAGAAAGTGTGTAGGAAGAAGCAACCCAAGGGCATGGTGAAATGTGTCGATCAGGGCGAAGAAGATCTGGAGGAGATTGCAGAGGAAGAGGTGATCACCGTCTTATGCATATATGACCAGGTATTGAGCGTAGAAGGGAAGAAGTCAACAAAACCCGTCCTGGACATGTCAATGGGTGGAATCACCATCACTGTGGTGGCAGACACAGGATCTCCATTCACCATTGTCCAACGGGCAGTGTGGGAAGAAGCGTTCAGACCCAAGTTGGGCCCAGAGTTGGAGAAACTAGACATTCGGCCGGTCACCTACAATGGCGACCGTATTCCAATGGTGGGGTTCCGACGCTTGTTGTTTGAATTTAGGGGCAGATCAGCATGGTGCAAGTTGTACATTGCAGAGAGAGGACCCTCTGTCCTAGGATGGCTGGACCAGGGCGACCTGGGAATCAAGCTGGACCCAGGAGGAAAGGAGCAAATACTGCTCACCGAGCAAGAGGAATGGCCAGACCTGAACAAATGGAAGGAGAACTACCCAAAAGTGTTTGGAGGCACGGTGGGAAGGATGGAAAAATTCCAACACAAGATCGTGCTCAAGGAAGGAGCCATCCCGGTAGCTCACAAGGTGAGGAATGTACCAATTGCGGTAAGAGAGGCAGTCCAGATGGAACTCCAAGAATTGGAAAAGAAGGGAATAATAGAACCGATCACCTGCGCAGAATGGCTGGCGCCCTTAGTGGTCGTGATGAAGCCCAATGGGAAGGTCCGGCTCTGTGTGGACCTGAGAGAACTGAATAAAAATATCGTGGTAGAGAAATTTCCCCTCCCCAGAATCGAGGAAATGTTGGCCAAGACCAGAGGGGTAAGGTGGTACTCCACTATCGACTTGACCTCGGCCTATCACCAAATAGCACTTCATCCGGACAGCAAAAGCCTTACAACCTTCATCACTCCGTTTGGGTGCTACCAGTTCTGTCGTATGCCGTTTGGGCTGGCCTCGGCGGCTGCAGTATTCCAGAAAATGATGCACCAACTATTCAGAGACTGCAAGGACGTCCAGTATTTCCAGGATGACATCCTGGTGATGGGGCGCGACAGGCTGGACCACGATCAAAAGCTGGGGAAAGTGTTACGAACGCTGGAGAACACAGGCCTTACAGCGGAATGGACTAAGTGCCGGTTGGGCCTGCAATCGGTAACATACCTAGGCCACGAGATTGGACAACAGGGCGTCACACCTAAGGCGGAAAATGTAAAAGCCATCGCTGAAGCACCACCCCCCAAGAACAAAGAAGAGGTCAGGTCGTTCTTGGGGATGGCGGAGTACTACAGCAAGTTCGTGGTACACTTTGCCTCCAAGACCCACAACATGAGGCTGCTGACCAGGGAGAGCACTGTGTTCCAGTGGACACCGGAAGCCCAAGCTGAGTTTGAAACCATCAAAAAGGACATCACAGGAGCTGTACCTCTCAAAGGTTATGACCCACAAGGCACCACTGTGCTTACGACTGACGCCAGCGACAAGGGCCTGGGCGCCGTACTCATGCAAGATCGAGGAAGAGGAGAAATGGAGACAATCAGTTTTGCGTCCAGAGCATTGACGGATACAGAGAGCAAATACAGTGTGATTGAGAAGGAGATGCTGGCTGTGGTATGGGCCATGACGAGATTCAGGCAGTTTCTGTGGGGAACCCGATTTCTACTCAAAACAGATCACAAGCCGTTGGTAAAGGTACTAACATCGAGCGGACATGCCAGTGCCACACCCAGGATATCCAAAATGTCTCTAAAGTTACTCGAGTTTAGGTATGACGTGGAGTACATTCCTGGGAACCGGAACCGAGTAGCGGATTACCTGAGTAGAGCAGCCGCCATGGAGCCCGGAGAGGAGGACCCTGCAGACAGTGGGGAGTTGGTAGCTCTCATAGAAGACCAAGAGAAGTTAATCAGCCAACAAGAATGGGCAGAGGCATACGAGGAGGACACCGACCTGAAGGAAGTAAAGGTGCACATCGTACAAGGATGGCCAGACAAAAGAAATGTGAGGGCGGACCTCAGGCCATACTACGAGGTGCGGGAAGAACTGTCGGTAGGAGACAAGGGGGTATTCATCTACAGAGGAGACAAGGTGATCCCCCCAAGGAACCTCACCACAAAACTCTTGGACCTGCTACACGAGGGCCACCTAGGCATAGGGAAACTCAAAGCGAGAGCCAAAATAAACTATTGGTGGCCAGGCATGGATATAAGGGCTGAAAGGCATGTCAGGGAGTGCCCACAATGTCAAGGAGCAGACAAGACTCTAAAACCTTTGAGGCCAGCGCTAGGGAAATTTGACCATTCCTTAAATCCGTGGGAAGAACTATCTGTAGACATTTTGGGACCCGTCCTAGATGACCAGGGCACGCAGAAGTACGTGTGTGTACTCATGGATCGATATTCCAAGTGGCCAGAGTTAAAGGTGGACGAGTCCATGGACACAGATAACATCTTGAAGTTTCTGTCAGAAACCTTCACAAGGGAAGGAATCCCCAAATCCATCCTGAGTGACAATGGCCCCAGTTCACGTCGGAGAGGTGGAACAAGTTCATGCAAAGGAATGGCATCACCATCAAACATACAGCCATCTACCATCCAGCGGGAAATGGCTTAGTGGAGCGATTTAACAGGGTAGTGATGGGAGCCATACAAGCCGCCATATCCAGCGAACAAAACTGGGAGAAAGCGCTAGAGAACATGGTGTGGGCCTACAGAATAACCCCCACTGGCACGGGGTACAGCCCATTTCAAATACTAAGGGGCCGAGAACCATTCACACATGACAACAGGATCTGGAAAGAAAAGGTCGTCACCAGCGAATGGTCCCCTGCAGTGGTACGGGCCAACCTGGAAAGAGCACAGACAATCTACACCAACCACTACAACAAACGAAGGAATGTGAAAGGGACAGGCCTGGAAAAGGGAGAGTGGGTGAGAGTAAAGCTAGCCACCCTACAGAAGAAAGGAGACAGCAAGTATAGCAAGCCTATGCAAGTCAAGGAAGTGTATGATCGAGCGGCCCTGCTTAGCGACGGGAACGTGTGGTCCCAGGACCGCATGGCCCGGTGCAACAAAGTATTGAGATGGGAACAACCGAAAATGGAATGGGAAGAAGAGGACGGATTGAATACTGAAAGGGAACAAGATGGAAATTAACAATGCGATGGAGCAAGTACGGAGAAGGTGAGAGAAGGTGAAGAAGTGAGCGAGAGTCTAGGAGCTGAGATGGACTGGTCAGGTAGAAGCGTGAAAGATGATGGAGCGGTGAGTGAAGACACGGAAGGAACTGATATGCAGTGTCAAGAGACTCTGGGCAACCCTGTCAGGGTTACCAGGAGCGGAAGGCAGGTGGTGAGGCCTTCCAGATTTCGTGACTTTGAATTGGACAATGATTGTTAGTGACTGTTTAAAGTTTGGTAAAAGGGGGAGATATGTAACGTTCTAGTTTACGCACGTCACGTAGACGTGACGTGCGTCGGCCATGTTGGCGCGGATGCGCGCGCATCCTATTACGTGCCGAGATTTACAGCGAGAGCAGCGCCGGCCGGCGCTCCTCGGATGTTAGTTATTTACGAAGATAAATAAATATAATTACACCTAACCTGCTGGCTCCCTGTGGTCTATGAGCGACATCACAACTTGGAGGTTGCTCAAGTGAGCAGCCCCTTTCTGGTATTGAATTCACCCCCACCAGTAACTGATAAGTCTCTGAAAAATCAGGATCAATCTCTGGCCCTATTTCCAGAAATGAGGTCAATATGTCATCCACTGCTTTTTTTTTGCTGGAAGGGGAGAACATGGCGGCAGACGGCTGAGCTGCCGTGGTGCTCCGTGATGCGGACCTCGGTTTGCCTCACTCGGTGACCCAGCCTGACCGACCCGACCTGCTTTGTTACTGAGAAGTGCTCGTCGAACCGCTCGTTGAGACAATTTCACCCTCTTAGCTATCATTTTGCTTTAATCGGAGAAAATGTAAAACCAGCCGACTTCGATTTTTTTTTGGGGCTGTTTACCTTAGACGGGAGTCCTTTAGCTGTGTTAATGCCCTGTAGCAGCGGTCGCGCTACGGCGGTCTCCCGGGACCCTGCGTGGACGTCAGCATTGGAGGCCAGGTACTGTGGTGCAGCGGCAAATCCCTTTGATCCAGTGTCGGTGCTCGATCACCGCGTTGCCGCGGCAGAGACCTTTGATGTGGCTGGAGTCGGCGGAGGAGAAGAAACACCGCTCGCGGTTTTGAAGAGCGTGACACCGCAGCGGTGGTTTGTAGCAGCCCTGGAGCTGAGGAGGGGGAGGAGAGCCCGAAATCTGGTGAGAGTTTCTTGTGGGATTTCGACCAATGCTGGTGAGTTTTCTGCGTCAATACCCCCTGTGAGACTGGCTTCTGAGGCGGAGGAAGGGTGTTTCAGCAGCGATATGGGGGGACCTCAAGAGGTGAACAGTATTAAATCGAGTCCCTCCACACTGATCCAGACTAGGTCTAAGGGACGAAGTTGTAAGAGGGGGGGAAAGTGTTGGCAGCCCCCTCAGTTAATTATCCAGAACTGAAGGAAAAGGGGTCCTCTTATTTAACAGCTGAGGTGAAGAGTAAGGGGACACGCTCAACTAAAGCTAATTCAAAGGCCAAAACCAAGGCAAAAACTAAGAGCGTCTGTTATACAGAACTAGGTTCTAAAATTACACCATCTTTGCGCCCATACTTTAAGTCTTTGCCGCAAGTTTTGCGCCTTTCTAAGAACCAGGAAATGGCAGCCCTGACTAATGGTGTACATGTTGACCCATCGCTTGTAATGGAACAGGACACTGCCTTTAACCCTCCATCAACAGTGAGCTCATGCTCGGCTCTGGCCACAGATTTAGATTTGGCCACAATTCCCCTCATGTCCTCAGTGCAGGACGGTGCAGTATCCACAATGCCTACAGTCCCTGTAACGCCTCAAACTGAACTCCCAGTTGGTATTCTTGACTCTCTAGGTAAGGGGAGTGTATTACCTGCAGCGAACAGTATATCGAATTTGGTTGAAGAAGGGGTGAATATAAACATGAACAGAGTCGGAAGCCCAAGAGGTGCTACAGGTTCGGACTCGCAGCAACAGACGGTGCTGGGGCCACCCGTCATGATTTTTGATGTATCTACACTGGGGTCGGTAACCGGAATTGGAACAAGAAGCGAATGCCCCATACCAGACAACGTCGGTGCTGAGCTTTCATTGCAGTCTCCTGTACAGTCTGTCTATACTAATTTGACACAAACAGACACCATAACTGGTATAAGAGTAGAGTCATTAATGGCAATGTTCACTACACTCACCCAAGATATAAAGAGGGGATTTGAGGAGTCCTCGGCTAACCAAGCGGAGATGAGGAGTTATTATGAGTCCCTTGATACCAAACTAGAGGGCCTGGCATCAAGAACAGGCATATTAGAAGAGAATATGGGAGCATTTGTCACTGCATGTTGACAAAGCAGAAGAGGACATAGCGAAGTTAAAGAGAGAGGACCAGACCCTTCAGGACAGGATGGAGGTGTTGGAGAATAACGCCAGACGCAGTAATTTACGGGATCTTAATGTGCCTGAAGGGTCTGAGGGCTCAGAAATTAAACAGTTTATGGTACAGCTTTTGAAGGATTCATTAAGCCTAGGATGTTCAGTTGAGGAGCTCACCACTGACATCCAACGGGTGCACAGAGAACCTTTTAATCATAACCCACAAAGGACAAAACCTCGTAAAATTCTGATTAACTTCCACACATATGCCCTCAAGGAACAGATTCTCAACCAGGCTCTTAAACAGAAATCTCTATCAGGGAAGGGATTTTCTTTTCAAATAAGATCCGACCTGGCCCGGGTCACACTTGAAAGACAGTGGGAACTGAGTAGGCGTTTAGATGCCTTTAGGAGGGTGGGCGCCACAGCGAAGATAACCTTCCCCGCAGCGTTAAAAGTTATGCATAATAACAAAATGTATAATATTAGGACAGTAATCGCAGCGTATGAGCTTCTGTTGGAACTGGGTAATAAGGCTTCTGCATTATAGTGGAGAACGGGTCTAAAGGCCCTTAGTCATGCGACTTGTGGGATTTTCCCCTTTTTTGTTTAGGAAAATACTTAAAGGCTTGAAATTTGAGACTGGGAAGGGGAAGGAATAAGGGGAAAAAAGAAAAAAAAAAGAGAATCGTGGGTAAGGAAGGAAAAAAGAGAAATAGGAGAAGGGAGAAATGGGGGAAAAAAGAAAAATAAAACCCTGGTAGTAGTTACACATATAAAAGTACATAATGGAAATAAATAAATAAATATACATATTAGTGAGGATATTTGGTCATTCTTTTCACTACTACCTCTGTCCTTTTATATCTTCTAGCACATAAGATAGACCTTTACACAAGGGGTTGGGTTTTAGCTCAGGTTGGGACCGGGTGGGTGAGTAGGGGTCCGTAGGGGGGGTGCCATCTACTGGATTTGATCCGGTTAGATACATCTAGGGTTCTCCATGGGAGGGGGGGAGGGAAGGGGCAGGGAGGTTGGGAGAGGGGGGGGGGTAAAAATTAAAAAAATTCTCCTTTGTCACTTTAATGCGTTGTTCTATGGAGTTCAGTGGACATTGTATGACCTGGAGAAGAGTCTGTTCTGGTTAAAGCTCTGTTTCAAGTGGTATAGTGGTACTCCCAGGCTCTGCTATATAGTAAGAGCTTGGCTGATTTTTGTTTTTTTTCTCTTCCTCTACCTTCTTGTTGGGGATGGCTAATCTAAAGATATGTTCTTGGAACATAAATGGCCTGCGGACTAAACCCAGAACTAGAAAACTGTTTCAGTACCTCCGCGATATGGACGTGCAGGTTATCCTGCTCCAGGAAACCCATTTGTCCCAAGCTGAGTTAGATGTTTGGGTGAAGAAAAACAGGTGGATCAACTTTGCGGACTCCACCTCCCAAAATACAAATATAAGGGGAGTATCTTTGATTTTTAAAAAACAGCTAAAGGCAAGATTGTTAAACTCCATGGCAGACCCAGGGGGTAGATGGGTCATCGCACTATTAAATATCTTGGGGGCCCAATTTACCTTGGTGGGGTATTACGGTCCAAATCAAGATGACCCCTCAGTATTAGAGACCATCTTTTTTCACCTCTTATCTTTCCCTGAGCCAGTAATATTCGCAGGTGACTTTAACATAGTACTTGATCCAATTTTGGACAAGTCTCCAAACAACCGGTCCCGTATCCCTTCAAAGTCTAGGTCTTTTTTGCTTAATTCAATGAAGCAGTATGGGTACGTGGATGTTTGGAGGGAAAGGTCTGGGACTCAGCAAGGGGTCTCTTTTAGAAATTATAAATATCATCATCAATCTCGGATTGATTTCATACTGGTTAGCCAGAGTCTAGTGGCTGCTGTTAAAGATATACAATATTTACTTATACATCTATCTGATCATTCGGCCGTGGTATTGGATCTATCAGTAGCCCTTAATGCCTCACGTAGAAGATGGACATTCGATCGTTCCCTGCTCTCCCACCCCGATGACATCTTATTCCTTAAAACGGAGGTTCGGCATTTTCTTAAGGAGAATGTTGGGTCAGTTGACAATGGTATTGTCTGGGACTCCCAAAAGGCGTTTTTACGAGGCCTCATCACCGCTAAGGTGTCTTATAGAAGGAGGGAGTATAGGGAGGCTGTTGCTTCGCTTGAAGCAAACATAGCCAATGTTCAATATGATATTGATACTGATAGAGCGCGCGGGTCACCCGACCAATAATTTCGCCACTTCTGGCTTCGGGCCCATATATTTCAAATCACCATATACATTGATCAGATGACCTCACGCTCTGCTATCAGATATTTGTGAGTTCCTTTCGTTATTCCTCAGAGTACCCGACTTACCATCCACCGACACGGGTACCTATGACCACAATGGATCAGGGAGCTAGCTGTAAAAGGAAAGGCAGCAAAATACAAACCCAACGAATAACATTCAATACCTTTTGTAAAATGACCACGGACAACTGGAAGTTTTAAAATCTTTATCTAATTTAGTAAAATTCAGAAATCATCAAATTCACAGTAATTAAGCAATCGATAATCAGAATAACAGAAAGTACATAGCTGAATAGAAAATACGTCAGTGCAACCATTTATAAACTAAGGGAAACCAGGACACACTTGAAATAAATGGATCCAGAACTATAATGTTTGAGATGAATCACTAAAGATGGGATAGGCTTCGATTTGGACTAGTATTCTAGAATTATCTCAAGGGAATGAGACAGGAGTTCGGGACATTTATACATAACTATAGGAGAGTCTATGAAGAGAGACACGCTATGCTTTAAGGCAAAAGTTCTTTAGACAATTTAAGTAAGGAGGTTCTAGACCAAATCAGAAATGACAAACTGCAATGCAAAATATAATTTCTAACAGGTAGGGTAACATAGGAACACGTTATGAATATATGCAAATGACTTTATGATTCAATGGTTGCGGCAAAGCATGGAAAATTAACATATGCAAAGGTATGTCTTTATTAAAGCAAAAGACAGAAAAATAGAAAGGTGCAAGAGTGATATTTACCTAGACTGGTGTGAAAACCAAACCCTGGCCACGGGTCAGTTAAGGACAGGAAACCCTCAAGGAAGGATACCCCTCAATGGACAGCAGGTGCAGAATGGACACCCAGGACAGGACAGGAAACCCTCAGATTAGGAATCAGGACAGGACCTCTCGGACAGGACCCTCAGGACAGGACCAGCACCCGCAGTTCGGAAGCAACGCCTGCGCTCCACCCTCTCTGCAGCTATCGATCAAGACCCCGATTGGGTCAGCGAACTCCCAGCAAAGTGCTCCGCCAGCACTTTAAGGTTTAGTAAAACCTTAGTCTATGGTCAATTTCGGACAGAGTGCTCCGCAGTACTCTGTATCTTCAGTCACCTATTGAGTGCGTTGGGTCAGTGACAGGTCAGCTAAACCAGACAAGTCGGACGACTTCCCTAGGTGAACCCAGGGTAGTTATACTGTTTGGGGACGGTGTACCACCCCACAATGTTGCAAAGTGTCAGAATCCCTCAATTTGGATTGGTCCTAAGGTAGGCTTTGGGTAACACACCAATCAGAATAGACTATTTGGAGGCCTAATTTACATCTCTGGGTACCGCCTAGCAAGATTGGGGTTCCCATGAGAAACTGCACGGCAAATAGTAGCGCAACACACAATGTATCATATAAGGAGCAACTTTCTCCGTTCTCGTAGGGCAGAGGTGGCTTTCCCATGAGCATCTTGACGGTGGCTGCCAGCTGGCTGAGTTCCACTGTCCAATGTTGCCACCTTTCAGTGCACCACGAGTCTGCGCAGAAGAGACCCTCAATATGGCTCCCAACCGGTTCGGACCCCCATTTCCCGCAGTACATGAAAAGTAAGCGAGAACAAATTAATACATAGAAATAAATGTATGTAAACACATCATTGGGTTTGTACTTTAAACTTATCATTATAAAAATATACTATGCAACTGAAATGTTAGCAACATATACACGCTCACAAGAGCATTACCACGTTATTCACGAAAGCTGTGTATTACGCATGCGCACCCTTTCCCACCAAAACTTATAACTACGTCAGGTCACGTGAGTGTGACTGACGCATGCGCAGAAGCACTTTTCAAGCGGCGGCCATGTTTTAGAGACATGGATTAGTGGTATTAGAAATACACGTACGCAAGCTTCCTCTACCTTGTTTGAATATGAAAATAAAAGATTAGTAAGACGTACAATTTATTAATTTATTACACACGGGCGAGGTTCTTGACTCGAGCAAGTCGCGATGCGATGCTTGCTCTATCAATACCAACAGGGCGTCCTCGGCAACCCTTTTATCAAAGTTACAAAGTAATCTTCTCTCCTTAAAAGGGCAATTATCCTCAATCTTGAACCAGCGTGTTCAAGAAAGATGGGACGCTAGTAAGATCGCCCATTTTGAGTATGGTGAGGGTGCAGGGAAATTATTAGCCTGGAAATCCAAAACCGATCAAATTCGCAACAACATAGATTTGATCACGGTTAATAACATCTCAAAAACATCAGATACAGATATAAGACAGGCTTTTAGGATAAAATAACTGAAACTGGCCAAATTAGGAAATGGTTAAATCAAATAGCTTTGCCGACTTTATCGAGTGAACAGAGTGATCATATGGATAGCATAATCACAGAAGGAGAAGTGGTAAAGGCCATTCAATGTGCAAAAAAAGGGAAGGCTGCAGGACCGGACGGTTTACCTGCAGAAATCTACAGAGCATTAGTGCAAGAACTAGCCCCCTTTTTGACAATCTTGTTTAACCAAATCCTACAAGACGGTATGCGCCCTCCATTATCTTGGGATAACGCCTCTATAACCTTAATTCTAAAACCTGGGAAGGCGCCTTCCGCATGTGGGTCGTATAGACCCATATCAATTCTGAATGGGGATTATAAGATCTTTACCACAATACTTGCTAAGAGATTGACAATGGTGGCACCTGAAATCCTTCATTCAGATCAGAAAGGGTTTGTGAAGGGACGGCAATTATACGAACTAACTTATGATTTAATAGGGGCAATAGATATGGCCTCTCTGGAGTCCCTCCCCCTAGCGGTCCTCACGCTGGACGCAACCAAGGCCTTTGACAGAGTGAACTGGGTTTACCTGTCGGAGGCCTTGGCGAAATTCAGCGTGGGCGAAAAGATGCGGAGAGCAATTACCCTCTTATACCAGAATCCGAGTGCCTGCATTTTGGTAAATGGTATACTATCTGAGCCATTGAACAACTCAAGAGGTACTAGGCAGGGCTGCCCTCTCTCCCCACTCTTGTTTGATCTATACATTGAACCATTTGCCCAGAGTCTAAGGGAGAGCATCAACATCAGATCGTTCATGTATAAAGGGTGGGAGAGAAAGGTGGCCCTATATGCCGATGATATTTTGGTATATACCTCAGAGGTGCACACCGCGCTACCAGCAGTTTTAAAGCTGGCCTCGGAGTTTGGAGAAATATCTGGGTATCAGATTAACCCTGATAAAACAGAGATGTTGATTTGGAACGTAGACCATATCCCAGCAGATATCACGATTCGCCCAGGGAATAAGTTGAGATACCTGGGTATTAACATCATCAAGGATATCAATCAGATAGCTAAGATAAACTTTGTTGCTGTCGCTAAAGAATGTCGTAAACTCTTAACTTCATGGGCACAACTTCCTCTATCATTTTTAGGTAGGGTTAATTTGATTAAAATGTCTATCTTACCTAAGGTTTCTTTTCTTTTTAACACTATTCCATTATATTTTGATCCCTTATTAATAAATAAACTACAATCAGATATTAACTCCTTCATCTGGAGTAACCGACTCTCGAGGATCTCCTGGAAAAAGCTTAGGAGGCGTAGAGAAAAAGGTGGAATCGCGGCCCCAGATTTTCAATTATATGCATGGGCATTTCAATTATCACATGCCAGAATACTTCTTAAAAATCCATCAGGGTACAGGGTCGAATCTTTGTATTCCACTCTTCTCACAGGTGAAGGGGTTAGTCATTCAGGGTTTTTGTTTAAGTTTGGGGATCCTAAGTTTAAAAAAAAAACTAAGTTGAAGATTCTGCAAGGATTTGCCAAGATATGGGCACAGATAACAAAAACTATTAAGGTGGGGTATCACAATAGTAGGACTCCATTGTGGGATCTCCCTGAGACCCCCACCTGGTTGAGAGATAGTCTAGCGACACCAATTAAGGAAGCTGGATTGGCTGTCTGGGGGGATTTGTTTACAGAAGGAGAGCTACTTCCGTGGGAGTATCTTAGAAACACCATTGGCATAAACTTTGCTAGGTTTAAATACTTACAAATATACAGCTGGTCCCACGCATACAATTCCCGCACAACGCGTGGAAATAAATTCCCTATAGGAGGTTACAGTCAATTAATATCGTCCTTGGTTGACAAACCTCCCGCTAAAAAGGAAATTTCAACTTGGTATAACTTGATTATGGTGGAAAGGGACGGAGATTTCTCACTACCAGAAGACCTTTGGTCATCAACCATAATGGGACAGAATCTACAAACTCTCTGGAGCCTATCCTGTGGTATGTTGTGGGACGTAGTGAAACCATCTTGGCTCCGTAGAAATCACATCTTTACTATTCACAGGGCCTACTACTCCCCATTAAGGCTTTCGAAATTTACACAGGGGAGCCAGGTTGCATGTCCTAAATGTGGTGAGGTAGCTGCTTCGGACTGTCATATGTTTTTTGAGTGTCCCGTCCTTTCAACTTTTTGGGAGGGCATAAAAAGAACTTTGTCTCTATCTTTGAACTTGAGCATAGTCCTCGATCTCCCACTGATCATCTTTGGTATTATGGAAGATCTCCAAAGCTCAGAGAAGAAGCTAGTTTTCTATTCTATCTTGCTTGCTAGGAGGGAGATATGCAGAAGATGGAAAGACCCTTTGCCCCCTACAATAGAAGACTGGTACTCCTCGATTCTATGTGTCTCGAGATTAGACCTGGGTAGGTCTAGTAACTCAAAGAAAAAGGCGTTTTGGTATCTACTAAAATGGGCACATTGAACTTCCGGGTTTTTTTTTTTTTTTTTTTTCCCGGGTCCAATGATTAAGCCACATGGATACATCCCAGGGCCTGGCACTATTGTGGTATCTTCCACTTTTATTTTTAATGATTGGTTTCCGTCTGGTGAAATAGAGTTGGCCGAGAATGAGGAGCTGAGGGTTGAGTTTGGATAGTTGAATTAGAACCCTACCAGCTAAAATATCTGCTGAGACAGCATCCCGCTCGTATACCACTGAACTTCATCATGGAAACAGATCATTGTGGCAAATGAGGACAAAAAAAAAATATTAATATGTCATCCACTGTTTGTAGAGTCAGCTGGGGTCAATCTAAGTCCTCTTTAGTGATCGCCTCTTACTCCGAGCTTTTTTGTGATGCATCAGATCAGTTCTCATTCAGCCCTTGATGCGATATTGTGCAGAATTTCATCGTCATTTCTACTGCATCTGCTGTCTTGTTCTGCTTGTTCCCTGTAAGGTTGTATCACTGCTACCCTATCCCTGGGCCACAGTTGTCTGCGCTTAAGAGGAGGAGGCTGATGCCAAGTTGAGTTGTTTGCGCCTGCTTTATGTTTCTCTAGCCATTCCCATGCATCAGGGGGAGAGTCGAAGAATAAGGTTTACCTGTCTATCATGACCTTTACTTGAGCTGGACATAGCAGCATATATTTGGGGTCTGCCTGTGGCAGTTCTCTTTTGTCCACCAGGAGTGTCACTTGTTGATGCTGCACTGCTAAAGTGTAATCCTGAAAGATAGCCATTGAGGTGTTCTCAACATGCATGCATCAAGGACTTTGAGCTTTCTGCAAAATTAAGTTTCTGTTTTTATAATGCAGTAGTCGGACTACTGCCGATCGGGCTGTGCTCCTAGATGAGGGTGCCTTGTTGGTAATCTGTGAAAAAACGGGATAAGCCCCAGGGAGTGATAGAGCTAGATTTCATCAAGATTAAGCATCACTCTGTTTTGTGTTTCAGACAGACTGCATTTAAAATGGCACGCAGATTTTGGTGCAAGTGAAAACACATGGCAAATGAAATATGAAATGAGGCCTAGTCAAATGCTTTTTAAAAGGGGCACTTTGGTGCATTCAAAGTGAAAGACATGAAATGAGGTCTGGTAAAAATGCTTTCAGTCTGAAATGCGTGTGCTGAATTAAAATGTGTTTTTGCAGTGTAGAGAAACTCATGTTTGCAGTTTCCTTTCTAGCTTGAAGATAATCATGGAATGTGATCTCTCCTCCCAGCTCCTTTTCCTTGTAATCTACTCTCCCTGTTCCTGTCTTAATGGAGACCGCTGTGCGGTAGTGCCGCTGGCTCGCAGAAGGCGCACCTAAGTCAGGCCCGTCTGCGCCTGCCCGTGCCTGGATCACGCCCAGTGCAAGACCCCCTGGCCCCCACGAGCGCCACAACACCCGACGCCGATACGATGCCGAACACCCTCCATGCACTCAACGCCGGCCGAACATCCACCTGCTTCCAGGCCACCCCAAAGCTCACCCACGGACCTTTCACCTGCCGAAACTGCAGCTACACCAGCCAGCGCACACCTGCACGTCCTGCCCATCCCACTAAAGCAGTCCACAAAAATCTCAGATGTATACTACTCAACACCCGCTCAGTCCACTAGCACGCCGTCGAAGAATTGATGGTGCTCTGTCAGAGTTTCTCAGCACCTGTGTGGTCAAATTACATGGAAAAAGTACAGAATGCCACACTGAATGAGCCACCCTGATGGCTAGCTGATGGAGAGTCAAGAAATGCTGAAACAATAACTGAGAATTGTTAGGAGCTGTAATAAAAAAATCTTTGAATGATGAAAAAAAAAGAAGAAAAGAAAAGAAAATAGAAAAGAGAACTGTTCTGTTGAATTTTCCTGTTATTATTTTAGTTATTTATTTTAGAGATGACTAACAGTTTCAAGAAGCTACTTACAGAACTCTGCACTAAACATTTGAGTTTGGCTATATATGTTCTGATTACAGACAAGACTTGTGTTGCCTTAGAAATAGAGGTAAAATTGTTATATGCTCAGCTTTTGCAATGAAAATGTCATCTGTGAAAATAAATGTGATGATTTTCAAATCATTAGAGGTATCATGTTTTGTTATCATCAAAGGGTGAGTTGATAGAGCTAGATTTCATCAAGATAAAGCATCGCTCTGTTTTGTGTTTCAGACAGACTGCATTTAAAATGGCACGTAGATTTTGGTGCAAATGAAAACACATGGCACATGAAATATGAAATGAGGCCTAGTCAAATGCTTTTTAAAAGGGGCACTTTGGTGCATTCAAAGTGAAAGACATGAAATGAGGCCTGGTCAAAATAATTTCAGTCTGAAATGCTTGTGCTGCATTAACATGTGTTTTTGCAGGATGTATGACATTACAACGCATGCTTTTACCACGCATGCCTTTATAACGCAGTTTTTACAACGCATGCCTTTACAACGCATAGCGCTTTGGGGTGCTGGATAGTGAATAGTTTAATTTACTATTCCAACTCCAGTCCCAGTGGATAGTAGGGAAGGTGTTGGATAGTAAATTAAATCTATTCCCTACCCTAGAGCGCACTCCAGCGCAATGCGTTGTAATGGTTTGCGTTGTAAAAGTTGCGTCGTAAAGGCACTGCGTGGTAAAAGTTGCATTGTAAAGGATGTTTCCCGTTTTTGCAGTGTAGAGAAACTTGTGATTGCAGTTTCCTTTTTAGCTTTGAAGCAATCATGGAATGTGTTCTCTCCTCCCACCTCATTTTCCTTGTAATCTACACTCCCTGTTCCTGTCTTAAGAGACTTTGGCTTTGTTGCATATTTAGACAATGCGTATTCAGTTCCTAACACGTCTTCTTATAATGTGTATTAATTAACCATGCACCAACCCTACACGCGGGTGCAAATGCATTTTGCATGAAAAGCTATCTAAAACATTAGAGCATGTTGCTATGAGTATGTATTAACTGTGTGCGCTTTGAAAATTTGCACTGGTGCATGTTTATACAATATTGTACATTGCACATTTTTGCATGTTGTGCACAAATGATAAAAAAGCTGTTTTAAACTAATAGCTTTTGCTAGTTAATTACTAATACAGGGTACTAGTATGGGGGGAGGTAAACATAAAGGGTTTCATTTCATAAATTAATATTCTTTTGTGTTTGTTTTGTTTTTGGGCCCAAAATAAAATGGATGCTTAAGAATCAAGCATAGCTGAGAATTGTGCTAAAATTAGAGATGCATGTGCAGACGATTATGCCAGCTGTCTCAAGTGAAGACACATGGGTCAAGGCCACAGTGAACTGTACACTCCTGTCAGTGTGCTAATGTAACAGTGTTTGTGGAAAAATGTCATCCCTGTGTGCGATGTGAAAGAGAGACAGGAAATTGAGTGATACTTTTAGTTGCAAGAAAGAGTCCTTGCACGTCATATTTTTGGCAAGGCAGATCACATTCCTCTGTGGTCTTGTGAAGGGCAGGCAGCCTCTCTCAGATGAACAGACCAGGGCAGAGAGTGCAGCTGGTGGAACAGGTTTAGATTTAAATGCTAAAACTCTAAGTTCATGCTTTGACTAACTAACTCGTTTTGAAAAGATTTATTTGTCTTATGCATTTATTTCTCTTTATGGGAGATTTTTGCCAATTATTATTTATTGATTAGCCTTGCATAACTCACTCTTGAATTATATTTTCCTGAACTCTTTAAAGAATTCTGACTGACATTTGATGCCTCATTCCCTTCCTTTATGGAATGCCTTGTATCCAAACTGTAATATTTTCAGTATTAATTCTATTTTTCCTATTTTCAATTCTGTAACCTGATTGATATTTGACTAATGAATAAAGGGTCAGAGAACCTTAACTTTTAACTAGAAAATAAAACCCTGTAAAATACTCACAACTCTCTTTATTGGCTTAAATATTAATTGTATTTTGATTTTTCTTGTTTATGTAAAGTCACTTGGAGGTGATAACACGGTGACAAATGTCCATTCACCTATACAGCGGTAAAATAGAGGTAAATGAGGTTTTGCATTGAGAAATTACAGTGAAATTACCACTGGATCAGGAGCCATCTCCATGGACAACCATATTTCCATGAAGGCTACCATGTTTGTACCTTCAACATTTTCAAGTAGTCCGATTCCTCTAATTTTGTTGTCTGATTCCTCTAATTTTGCTGCACCCTTTATGGCCATCACCATACTCTGCCACTTATCCAAGTATGCAACCCTCCCAGAAAGGTCTAGGCTATGCTTTGGGAGTTTGTCCATTGCTGGGCGCACTTTGCTAATAACCTCGCTCCACTTAATCTTGTCTGCCAAACCCAGGTGTACAACTTTATTAATTTTAGATTCTACTACTTTCCTAGAGGTTTTAATGGCCTCCCCTGACTCGATCGAGGTTGCCATAGGAGGATGGTTCATGGGACCTGCTGGGATCACCTGATTAGTGAAACATCTCTGCGGCGGTGATGTGCTATCCAAGCCATAAGGTGGCCTCCTCACTTGACTTCTTCGTCTGTCTGGTTATTCCTGTGGTTTAATCAGTCTGGAGAGAGTGATCACAGCCACACTTGGGTAACTGTGAGTACCCTGCTCCTCATGCAGTACAGTGTGTTACTCCAGAGTCATACTAGCTACTTTTAAAGGGTGTAGTCAGGTCCCACATTAGTTCACTCAGCGCCTCAGATATTGCTGTAGTTCTACTAGTTATCGGAGTCACTCTAGCAACAACGTCCCTGTCTTCTACCTAATCATGCAGGACTCCAAATCATAAGTAGGCCATCTGTTTTTAAAGATGAATGCCCACCTGTATCCGCCTGCGCTCCTGTCTCTGTCTGAGCTACTGCTCTCCATGCTCCATACAGTGGGATCTGCCAGGTGGGTCTTGTCTCCTGTAAGGCCCAGGTTCACTCTCAAGTAAGCCGCAAGTGTTCTGGATGGTATGCAGGGCTTTAAGTGGGATGAAAAAACTGGGGGGTCTCTCAAAGGGGCGTGGCCAATGTACTAAGGGGTGTGGCTTAGAAACACATAAGCAAAATATATGTGCTTAGCATAGTGTGCCGCCCGTCTTGTATTTTGCTGTTTCTGTAATTGCATCCAGATATATGATACAACAAGTAACATAATACCTACAACAAGTTAGGACTATTGGTTTTGTCAATGCTTGTTAGCTGCATAAGATAAATAAGCAGCAACTATGGCTTGTATATAACATTTAAAAAGCTTCCACTTAATGCCCTGGTGACTCCACAACAATGTTGCTGCTCCTGAGTTTCAAAAAGAGAAGGGAAATCCAGAGAGAAAATGACTCTATTTAAAGGATTTCCCTTCCCCTTCAACGCTCACCTGACATGACGTCATGCCGTAACTTCTCCACTAGTGAGAAGTGAGCATGCGTACATTGATGTGTCTGCTGTCACTGCAGTCCAGAAAAAAACAAACCGCCTGTGCCAGGGCACAAAACAGAGCCCGATAGATGTTTCAACAGTGGCACTAGCCGTCCCTCCTGGCTTCAAAATGTGCTGTGCTAATAGGAAGAGTGGCAAACAGGTGGCTGGGTAGCTATCATTTTTAAGGAGTCATGGGTTTTAGCGTCATCAACTCCTCTAAATTTCGAGGGGATAGAGGGTCTTAATTTTGCTTTCACTTGGACCCTTCAACCTCATTCTCGGGCATCCTCATTTACAGGCCAACGAATGGTGGTCTTAACTCAAATCATGAGCTTTGCAATTACATTGCCCAGAAATCGTTACAATATTCTAAGTTCACTGTACTAGGTGACTTCAACCAACATGTGAATGACCCATCCTGCTTGCAGGCAGCCCAGTTAGTGCTATCCCTCGCGGGGGCAATTTAACGCAAGATGTCACCTTCCCCACCCACAAGGCAGGACACACACTTGATCTTGTGTTCTCTAACTTGGAGTCTCTCCGCACAGAGGCCCCCATTAAACTGATTTGGTCTGAACACTATCTGATTCCATTCTCCTTCAGCAGGGAGAAACTCTGTCACAATAGGGGTAGCCAATTCTGTATCAAAAGAAATTGGAAAAACCTGTCAGAAGCGTCCTTGGCCCCTATCTTACAGGCCAGTCAACCTACTCTCTCGCCCGATTCTAATGCGGATTCTCGGGGCTCTTGATCATTGGATTTCGACAGCTGTTGAATCCAGAGCCCCGGCTAGAGCCACTAGGCCAGTGCGGATCTCCCCCTCTGCCCCTTGGTTCTCAGACTCTCTTAGAGCGGCCAAGAGCAGGTGAAAACGCCTGGAATGGCTGTGGAGGGTAAACTATTGTGCGGCAACCAAAACCACCTATAAAAATGCACTGATAGATTTGCATAAATTAATCAGAGTGGCCAGGAGGGATCACATAGCTAGTTGCATATTTAAAGCTGAAAACTCTACTAAAGAGGTATTTAACGTGGTCAATTCTTTTCTCAAGCCAAAAGCATTTGAGACCGGGGTACAACCATCCCTCTCTCTCTCTGTGAAAACCTTTACGACTTCTTTGACAACAAAATCCAGAAGGTCTACCAGTCTTTCTCTGAGATTCATGAAACAGAAAATTCTGACAGAAAGGCGGGAGGTGCACAAGAGCTCTCATTCACAAGTTTTAGCCCGATTCCAATGCAGGAAGTTTTGGCGGAGATCCAGGGGTGTAAGTCAGGAGCACCAGATGAACCCTGCCCGCCAAAACTCTGGAAAGTGAGGGCTCACTCTCTGAAGCATGTGCTGTCACATATTTGGAACTCATCCCTTGCGTCTGGCATTTTCCCGACAGATCGAAGCACGCTACACTTTTCTCCCTGCGGAAAAAAACAAACCGGTATCCTGGGGATCTAAATAACTATAGGCCTATCTCTCTGCTGCCTGCTCCAGGTAAGAAGCTGGTCGAAACTGGTGCAGCAGCAATTGACTAATTTCATTGAGAGTAAAGGCAGCCTACACGATACCCAATCTGGCTTTAGATCCGGTTTTAGTACCGAGACGGCACTCTTGGAGGTGGCTGAGTCGGTGAGGCTGGCTGTGGATTCAGGGACATCCGCTATGTTGGTGCTCCTGGATCTATAGGCGGCATTCGACACTGTTGACGTTACCTTGCTTTCTCAGAGACTGCAGGAGATGGGCATCGTGGGCACGGTATTGACCTGGCTGAACTCTTACTTAAGCAATTGCACCCAGAAGGTCTCACTACAGCCATTTGTGTTGAAGCCGAAACCGCTATGGTGTGAAGTCCCTCAGGGGTCAGCTTTGAGCCCTCTCCTGTTTAATCTATACCTGGCTCCGCTATTCTCTCTGATAGCTAGTTGGGGGTAAAAGCGATTGCATACGCTGATGACACCCAGCTGGTCTTCTCTTTTAAAGAGCAGTCTGAGGACTCCTTCAGGAGCTTCAAAGGCTGCCTAAGAGATATCGCGTTGTGGATGAATAACAACAAATTGAAACTCAACGCAGGAAAGATGGAGGTGATGTTTTTTGGGAAAGAGTCACCTCCAGCACCGGATCTTTGTTGGCCTGGGGAAATGAGGACCCCCCCCCCCCGTCTCCTGCAGACAGTATTAAAAAATCTTGGTGTGAAGTGGGAGTCTGATCTGTCATTTTCGGCTCAGATACGGCAGGTGACTGCCACCTGCTTCAGTAAACTCAGAAATCTGTGTAAATTTCTGCATTTACTGCCAGAAGCGTGCTGGAAAATCACAGTCCATGCCATGGTGATATCCAGGCTAGACTACGCCAAAAGCCTATATTTAGGCCAACCAAACTACCTAATTAGTGGTCCAACTGACATGGTACTGACATAACGCAATCAGCGTATGGTGGGTTCATCCTCCTTTAACTTGTAATTGTGTTTCTCACTGCTTTTCTGGGCTATTTTAAAGTTTAAACCAACTGCCGCTTTACCACACAACTTAAACGCTAACAGGGTGCCCGTCCTTGGAGCGGACCCGCCTGAAGATTAGCGTTCTAGTTGTTGAAGTCTCTAGGTTTCCCTCCCTCACTTCCTATATTAATGCGGATGCAGCAACCGCGCAGCAGGCGCGCCAGGGGCGCGGCAAGGGCAAGCCCGTCTGTGCCCGTCAGCGCCAAAAACGCGCCCACGGCCAGAACCCCTGCCCTTTCACCCTGGTACTCATACTCACATAAGCAACTACTCAGTTTAAATTCAGGCAAATGCGTATCACATAAACTATTGCTGAACTCAACTTCTCCATTGCCTCTGTGTTGCAATCTGTGTGGATGGGTGGCATCTTCCTCAACCACAACAAATACTGTTGAACAAAAAAACACCAACATAAGTAACACTAATTCATGGCATGAAAACAATAGCTCTTGTGAAGCGGCACAGAGTTCTACACCCACAAAAAAAAACTTAAACCTATTAAGTGCATTTTGCTCAACACCAGGTCTATGGTGAAACACAAATTTCAATTAGAATGTCTGATACATGTAGAAGACCCGGATTTGTTTTTTTTAACGGAAACATGGGCAAATGAAAATAGTGACCCTGACTGGCATAGCAATTTCAGCTGGATACATCGTCGATAACTCTGATAGAATGGGGGCAAAGGGTGGAGGAATTGCCATAATTCATCGCTCTTATTATACAGCCAGATTCACCCCAGAGTCTATATCAGATGCTGAAGCAATGTCTGTTAGTATAAAACTCAACAACGCAGAAGTATTTCCAGGTTTATTAATCTATAGCGCCCCGGGCCCTAGATTTTCTTTCTCGATCTCCCTTCACACCTATCTGGAGTCATGTCTAGATACAGTTTCCTTTACCATACTAGGTGACTTTAACTTCCATTTGGAAGATAATAACAATTCTGATACTGCATGTCTATTAGACAAATTAGCCAGTTTTGAACTAAACCAAATTGTCGATGAGTCCACACATATAGCAGGGCACACTCTAGATGGTATCTGCACCAATAACTCTCGCATAGAGGTTAAGAAGGTCTGCCCTTTGCCTTGGTCCGACCATTCTGCGGTGCATTTTAACATCACGCCAGTAACATCCACTAGGGGACGGAGCTTTCGACCTCTGGCTGACAAATATCGTGCCTGGAAGTCAGTAAGTAAAACCGACTTCGTGTCAGCACTTAGCCACAGGCCTGCAATCTCTACTGACGCTAATCAAGCTGCCACAGACTTTCACAACTGGTTAAATAAGGTTGCACACTGAAGTGATTATGCAACCTCGACATAAAAAAGTCCCGTCTCCCTGGTACTCTGCAGATCTTAAATTAGTAAAAATTAAGTGCAGGCAAAAAGAACGTATTTGGAGAACTAAATATGATGATGCACAAAAGAAAGTTTATTGTGCTGCTCATGAAGAATATAAGGTCGCAATCATCCAGGCAAAACTGCCTATTATACTACCAAAATCCAAGATTTCTGCACTGTTGAAATGCCCATGTGATGTAACTTTCACACCAGACCTAAATTTTGTAGACAAATTAGCTGTTTTTTTTCAAAGTAAGGTTCAATCTGTATATAACAGTCTTTTAAAATCAGCTAAGGATATAGTGGGAAACGTTTCAGCTCAGTCTGAACATAAGGTCGAGCACTGCTGCCTGCAGCATTTTCCATTATTGGCAGAGAAGAAAGTGGTGGACCTCTTGTTAAATATCAAATCAGGCTCTCCCCTCTACCCCTGCCCGCCGTATATACTATATCTGGCCCCAGAGGTGATAAGCACTTCATTATCTCCTGTTTTTAATAAAATTCTGCTATCAGGAGATTTTCCGAAGGCATGGAAAAAAGCCTGTATCCGTCCCCTCCTTAAAAAACCTAAGTTGGATCCACTTGATGAACAGAACTATCGTCTCATCTCCTGCCTGCTGCTGGCTGCCAAAGTTTTTGAGAAGGCCATAAACCTAGAACTAAAATCTTATCTAGAGATTAATAACATCCTTGATAACACACAACATGGTTTCCATTCAAAACATTCTACGGAGACAGCCTTGATTATGGCAGCAGAGGAAATACGTAAGGTGATGGATGAGTGAGGAAGGGCTATTCTGGTCCTGCTCGATTTAACAGAGGCCTTTGATACCGTGAGTCATGCGGTATTAATACAAAGACTCCTTTTTATCGTCTAGAAAACAAATGATCCTCTGGGACTGATATCGATCGGAGGAATTTATACTCCCTGGTGGAGTTCCTCAAGGCTCGGCCTTGTCCCCTACACTCTTTAATATTTACGTAGCCCCTCTGGCTAGATTAATAAAAAGTTACTGCTTTACACTGGTGTCATATGCTGATGACACTCAGCTAATAGTGTCTGTAACGCAGTCAGTGGATGCTATAACAGCTGATTTCTGTAACTGCACCTCTGCTTTGATGACCTGGATGAGTTCTAACTTTTTGAAGTTAAACACTGAGAAAAAAGAGGTCCTGGAGTTTGGTCAGAAAGCTTCGATCTGGAATCAGCTATGGTGGCCTACTACAGCCGTCACCTGCCCTGTGCTGGTTATTAAGGCTTGGAACCTCGGATTCATGTTCGACAAAGACCCCACCTGGGCCTCGCATATTAATCAAGGTTCTTCTGCATGCTGTTTTATGTTAAAAGGTCTGAGGAAGATTCTTCCTTACATCCCCTTCTCTCTGAGGAAAACAGTGGTAGTAGCCACAATTCTGTCCAGAATTGATTACTGTAACGCTATTTATTTGGGAGCAGGCGCTGCTCAATTTGCTAAACGTCAATCCATTCAGAACGCGGCAGCCTACTAAACATCACCCTTCATCGAAAGCTATAAAACAGCTTCACTGGCTCCCAGTTCGACGACGGGTCGATTTTAAGACGCTTTGCCTGGTGCACAAAGCCTTGTTTGGTGTTGGCGCTGAGGATGTGCAATCCTTGTTTTCACGTTACCTCCCTTCACGGTCTCTAAGGTCAGCTACTCTTGGCCTGGTACAACTCCCCCAGATAAAAAGAGTAAGATGCGGAGGAAAACGGTTCTCTTTCCTAGCATCCAAACTTTGGAATTCACTGCCTGTACACTTCAGAAGGTTACAGAATAGATCGATCTTTAGGAAAGAAATCAAAACATGGCTTTTTTGCCAACTCAAAATATGTCAGTTGTTATGTCTCAGTCACCTCACCCCAGTGCCAAGACGCCTCGGCAGTAGTGCGCTTTATAAATACCCTCAGTCAGTCAGTCAGTCAAAATGCGGCTGTGAGACTGATAGGCGGGTCCCTTTCCGACATCATGTCTCTCCGCATTTAAAAGAACTCCACTGGTTAACCGTGGCTAAAAGGATCAAGTTTAAGGTGCTGATGTTGGCATTCTGAGCCACCCATGGCAACTGCCCCAGCTACTTGAAATTAAGACTACGTGGCTATAAGCAGACAAGATCTCCAAGGTCTAACTCACAAAGGCTGCTCTGCACACCCCGCTTCAACAAGGCCCGTCTAGGAGGTAGATCCTTCACGGTTGGGGCAGCTAAGTTGTGGAATTCCCTGTCAGGTGATCTACGCAACATAGAGGCAGATCCCCTTTTTAGGAAAAAAGTTAAGAGCTGGCTCTTTAGGGCAGATTAAGGGGCCAGCGGCTTTGCTTCTTGGTTTTCCGTCTGCATACTGTTGATCGCTTAGCGCCGGGACACCTCTGTTTGAGGTAGCTGTTGCGCTTTACAAGTGTCTGTATTATTATTATTATAGCGGCCCGTTTCAAGGCCCCCTTTAAATAACTGCCGGTGCTCATACCCGGTTAGACCCGGCCCACTTAAAGCCCTGATGGTATGTCTTGACCCAGTCACCCCTTGTTTCTCCAGTTAGCCTCCCCCAGTCACCGCCTTATTCACTCTGGCTGGTGAGTTCAAGGTGAGGCAAGGGATGGGAAGTGTACCCCAGCAGCCCTCGCTGTCCATCACCTTGCTGCGGCGAACTCACTAGGGCAAGGCTTTTCCGGAGACATGTCGATCAGATGTGCTCAGCTGGAAAGTCCCCATGCTGTGAAGGCTCTCAGCAGTGGTCATTGCCGCACCAAGGAGAAGGTCAAATGGACTCCAGTTGCCTCAGTCAATCAACCACTCAGTCTCGTTGCCCCATCTCAAAACAGGTCTCTGATGTGTTAGGGTTTTGATTGCAGTATCCTGGTAATCACTATGTTGAAAATAGGCTGCTCCAGCAGCACGGTCTCCATGTTGCTCTGTTAGTTAGACTGTAAGCCAATCAAGTGCTCCCCCAGAAAAACTGCTGCATCAGGGAACTGGGAGAGCTTCACTAATATACCTTTGGGCCCTAAAAAATAAAAGATGTTATTAGAAATCGACTGGCTCGACTGGAGCATACTAAAAGGTGTCCATCTTAATTCCCAACTAACCACACCCTTCATGGATGCTATTCTAAATACATGGGTCTGAAAATTTTAGTTGTATAGTTAGAGTGATAAAATGAAGACTTGCATTGTGGTCGCATAGTAAGTGCTGTTGCAGTATGGACCTTGGCAGAAATTGTGGATTGATATGACTGGTGCCTTTTCTGTTGTGCCAAAATAATAGGCTATTGGGATTGTGCTCATTGACTATTTCACAAAATGGTGAGAAGTAAAGATTGGGGGAGAAGATCTCATCTGAAGCCATAGTTACATTTTTGGATGGTGTTTTTTGTAGAGACTACATTTCAGGAGTAATTGTGTCCCTTAATAAGATGCAATTGTGAACAAGGTGATGCATTTTTTCTAGCTAAGTGTTGCATTAGACATAGGACATAGGATGATTTTGTGTTGCATTCTGAACTCAGTGGATAAGTGGAAAGGTTTAATTGAGTTATTAAGTAATCCATACAATTGGCATAAAAGGTAGGATTGACTGAAGGAAAGGTTTGCTGGCCTCTCGTCTCACCTACAGGACCACTGCAAACAAACTACTGGGTTATCAACTCTTGAGTTGTTGAAGGGACAGAAACCTGGGTCAAAACTGATCCGTAGTGGTTAAAGTAAAAAGTTGGCAATATTCATGAATTAGTGAGTGCTGTTTAGGCATATAAGAAGAAAATGGGAGAATGTGTGAATGATGAGAGGGGGATTTAGTAAAATGTGTATTTGTATTGGAGGTGTAGTTTGGCAGACAGGTACCCTGTCACTCATGTGCACTTAGAGTAAGGTGTTTGGAATAACTGTCTTGTACATGATGGCATACTTGTGCCCAATTCTAAATCAGGCCCTTAGTTAGCAGGGAAAGAGACCTACATGTGGTGGGATCGTCTTGCTGTGATGAAAGTGTGAGACAAATAGGTGAGTGGTTGGTGCCAAGGTTTGAATTTATTTAAAGTTTCTCTTTTCATATCTTGAAATCATAGTTTTTTCAAAATCAATAATACTTTTGTAGGTATTGTAATTATTGTTTTTTGATTAATGTTAATACTTCATTATAGGATGCACATGCTTCTTTGTCGTTAAAGGGACATTTGTATAATGATATTGTTTATGTACAATATGTATTTGAGTACATGGTGATCGGACTCCACTGAAATGTTCTGTCCGTTAAGCAAAAGGTTAGGATTTGTAAATTGTTGTGAATTGCATACAGTATCATGTTTTTGATTGTCATGCTAAAATGCATCTAAGCTGGTAGCGGTCCCAAAAGCTACTTGAGGTACGGCAGTCAGCTCCACATTGTTTGAGGTCCCGTTCGCATGGGAGGTCGAGGGACCGATTGTGAAGCCATCACCACTCTTCGTCTAAGTCTTCGCATTCAGGGCAGGTAAGTCAAAGCACAAGAAGAAGTCGAAGAAGCATCACCGCTCTTTGACTTCCCCTCGTCCGTCAACCGACACAACAAAGGGTGCGGGTGGTGCCCCTTCCGTAGCTCCACGTGCGGAGCCTTCAGGGTTGAATCCGACCTTCCCTCCCTTCCGGGCACCGGGAGCGGCCCCTGCTGTGCTTTGTCAGTTCTATGAAGCGATGCATGCCATTTTTGAGCAGCCCAACTCCACAGGTGTGCCTTCGGGGCCATGGACTCAGATGGGGTCCCTAGGCCTTCGACGCTGGTGGCTCTGGCCTCTGCACCGCAGGGCCCCCTTGGATCCAGGCCTGGATCCGAATTGGCACGGGTCGCCCTCATTACACTTCCATCGGCACCAATTTTACTGGCACCACGTCCGCAGCCGACACCGGACCGGTGTCGACTGACGCCAGATCCTGTGCCGATGGGCACTTTTGTGCCTGTCTTCCACCCTGCCTATTTTCATCCAGTTTTTCAGCCAGAGGAGGGTGAGGAACACTGGGAGGGGTCTAGTTACCCTTTAACTGACCAGTTGCAGAACGACCAGGACTAGAGAGAGGAACTGGGGGATGCCAGTGGTCTGGACACCTCACCAGACCTTGGCATGTTGTCTCCTCCTACCGTGGCTACGCAGGAGGGAGCGTCCTACGCAGTGGTGTTGCGTAGGGCGGCCAAGGCCCTAAACCTCGAGCTACCTACTGTGGCAGTCAGGACGAACCTCCTGACAGAGGTGCTTCAGCTGGCAGCGAGCTCTTTGGAGACTCTGCTGCCGTTTAATGAAGCCCTCACGGACATCCTTTTGGGCAACTGGTCCAGGCCCAACACAGGGGCTCCTGTGGATAGGATGGTTGTCCGCCGCCACTGCCCGGCTCCGGGCGACCCCACTTTCCTCTCCCAACACCCCTCCCCCAAGAGCTTTGTGGTCCAAGCTTCAATGTCCCAAAGCGCATTCCCTAACGCACCACCAGACAGGGAATCCAAGAAGCTGGATAAGCTTGGGAAGAAGTTGTTTTCTTCCTCCAGCTTAGGGCTGTGGTCGGTGAACATAGCATGCCTCTTGGGCCATTAGTCCCACTCCGTGTGGGATACGGTGGTGCAAGTGCTGCCTCAGTGTCCAGATGAGGCCTGGGCAATACTCTCCTGTGCTGTTGCTGAGGGGAGAGACGCAGCAAAGTTCGCCAAGTGCTGTGGACTGGACACTGCCGACTCACTGGGTAGGACCATTTTAACGTCAGTGGCACTTCGCTGTCACGCCTCGTTGAGAATGACTGGCTTTTCTGTGGATGTCCAGAACACCTTGATAGACGTGCCCTTTGATGGCTGTGGCCTGTTCGGCGACATGGCAGACAGTGCGCTAGAACGCTTTAAGGACTCTCTGGCTATGGCCAAGTCCTTAGGTTTCTCCACCACGCACCCTGCACTGTCTGCCTTTCACCCCTTTCGTGGCCATGGAAGGGGTGCCCCAACATGTTCCCTTCAGAGTCACATGCCAGCGCAAGCTGTTCAACCTCAGCGCGGCCGGGGACGTAGGAACCACCAACATAGTTCTGGGGGCCAGCGGGCAGGCCAGTCCACCACCGCCCCACTGGCAGCATTCTCCAAACCCTCCTAGTCCGACCTTTCAGGCCCATCAAACGCCAGTGGGGGGGCAGGATCCACCATCACCTCCTCCACTGGCGCACCATCACGTTGGACAGGTGAGCTTTGCAGATAGTCTGAAGGGGCTACTCCCTCTCCTTCTAGACTATCCCTCCAGCCATGCCTCCCCAGTACCATTGCATGTCAGGGGATCACCTGGCTCTTCTCCAACAGGAAGTTGGAGAAGGGCCACAGAATAGCTCTCTTAGCTAAGGGAGCCATTGAATGCATTTGTGCACCATAAGTAGGTCGTAGTTGCTATTCACACTACTTTCTGGTGCCCAAGAAGGACAAGGGCCTGCATCCTCTCTTGGATCTCAGGAATGTCAACCACTTCCTCTGGAAGGAGAAGTTCAGGATGTTTACCCTGGCTCAGGTCTTGTCTTCTCTCGACCATGGAGACTGGATGGTAGTGTTGGACTTGCAGGACACTTATTTTCATACCCCCTTTCTGCCGGCCCACCGGCGTTACCTGCGGTTCAGAGTAGGCCATGAGAACTTTCAGTTTACCGTGCTCCCCTTTGGCCTTACCAGTGCCCCTTGGATGTTCACGAAAGTGAAGGTGGTGGTCGCAGCTCATCTACACAGATCAAGGGTTCCACTCTTCCCCTATCTCGATGACTGGTTGTTGAAGGCGGGCTCGCCCCAGGCAGACGTCTCCTACCTCCAGACAATGGTCAACCTTCTGCACTCGCTGGGGTTCTCCATTAACATGCCGAAGTCACACCTGACTCCCTCTCAGAAGCTCCTCTTCATCTGAGCAGTTCTGGACACAACGCAGTTTCGGGTTTATCCTAAAACAGCGAGTCTGGGATATTCGGGCTATGATTCCGATCTTTCGGCCTCTATCCCGGGTTTCGGTCAGGATGACCCTGAGGCTGCTGGGCCTCATGGCCTCCTGCATCCTGCTGGTTGATCATGCCAGGTGGCATATGCGGGCTCTGCAGTGGGACCTGAAGTTCCAGTGGGCGCAGCATCAGAGGAATCTCTCCAATTGCATCCAGATCTCGGAGGGCACTTCAGAACAATTGCAGTGGTGGCTCACGAACCAGGATTGGGTCAACCACAGATCCCTCTTTTTTCCCCAACCAGAACACACAGTGGTGACGGATGCATCCCTTCTGGGATGGGGCGGCCACATGGCAGAGGTGGAAATCAGAGGTCTCTGGCAGAGTCCGAGCTCCACATCAACCTTCTGGAGCGTTGGACGATCCATCTTGCACTAAAACCATTCCTTCCCTCAGTCTGGGGAAGAGTAGTGCAGGTAATCACAGACCACACCACCGCCATGTGGTACTGCAACAAACAAGGCGGGGTGGGGTCATGGACCCTATGTCAAAAGGCCCTGCGTCTCTGGACATATCCCTGGTGGTTCAACACCTGGCAGGTTCACTGAACACCAGGGCGGACAAACTCTGCCGCAGGTGCATGATGGATCGCGAATGGCGCCTTCACCCGGAGGTGGTGCAAGGTATCTTTCAACAGTGGGGAAAGCCTTGGTTAGATCTATTCGCCACTGAAGAGAATGCGCAATATCAGCAATTCTGCGCGTTGGAATTTCCCAGGCGGCACTCTCTAGGAGACGCCTTTCATCATTAGTGGAGTTGCAGTCTTCTATATGCCTTTCTGCCTATACCAGTTCTGCCCAGAGTGCTGAAGAAGATCAAGCGCGACCGGGCCCAAGTCATTCTTGTGACTCTGGATTGGGCACGAAGAGTCTGGTATCCCGAGCACTCAACATGGCCATCGATCCCCCGATCTGACTGCCTCTTCGGGAGGATCTTCTGTCACAGTAAAAGGGGACAGTCCACCACCCAAACCTGTCCAGTCTCCACCTTGTTGCGTGGAGATTGAGCGGCGGTAGTTGACGTCATTTGACTTGCCACCCGAAGTCTGTGATGTAATCTTGGCAGCCAGGTGTCCATCCACTAAGACTGCATACGCCTGCAGATGGAATACATTTATGGCATGGTGCACAGCAAGGGCTGTGGATCCCCTTTCTGCCCCACTTTCTGAGGTTCTCTTTGTCCTCCTGTCTTTGGCCCAGCAGGGCTAGGCTCTGGGCCTTCTTACGGGCTACCTCTCGGCCATTTCAGCCTTCCTGATCTGCCTTCTCTTTTCGATGTTCCTGTTGTAAATAGATTTCTCAAAGGCATTACTCATCATTTTCCTATTGTTCCCTTCGTAATGCCCCAGTAGGACTTGAACTTGGTACTTACTTATCTGATGTGCGCTCCCTTTGAGCCGCTACATAACTGTCCTCTCAGACTCCTCACTCTGAAAACTGCTTTTCTGGTTGCCATCACCTCTGCGCGCAGGGTGAGTGAGCTACAAGCTCTGTCTTCCAAGCCTCCCTTTCTGACCGTTCATCCGGACAAGGTCGTCCTCAGAACTCGACATTCCTTTCTTCCAAAGGTGGTCACTTCTTTTCATATTGGCCAAACCATCACTTTGCCCACCTTCTCTCCGTCTCTGCATCCTTCAAAAAAGGGAGAGAGGCTCCACTGTTTAGATCCAAAACATGCGCTCTCCTTTTATTTGGATCGCACCAAACAATTCTGGGTGGACAACCAGCTCTTTGTTGGTTACATGGGCGCTGAGAAAGGTCGGACCGTGCACAAATGGACCATCTCCAGGTGGGTCGTTCTGTGCATCAAGGCCTGCTATTCTTTGGCAAAGAAGGAGCCTCCAGTGGGGCTGCACGCTCACTCCACCAGGGCGATGGCAGCTACTACTGCTTTGGGACGGGTAGTTCCCCTAAATGACATCTGTCAGACAGCTACGTGGGCATCACTGCACAGATTCACCAAGCACTACTGCCTGGACAGCCAAGTCCGGAGAGACGGCTTCTTTAACCGTTCTGTTCTGCAGGACTTTCTGGTGTGAACTCAGTTCGCAGACCCACCTCCGGGGTTGGGATTGCTGTAGTATCTATTCAAAGGTAAGGAATCTATAACTAACTGTTTTTTTCAGATGAACAAGTTACTTACCTTCTGTAACGATATATCTGTAAGAAACATAGGTTAGTTATAGATTCCTTACCGCCCCACCCATCCTCCCCATTCTGCGAACTGACTTCTAGGGTTAAGGATTTCCTTTCAGGACCCTTGTTTTGTGCACCAGTGATCAGTGTCTTGCATGGCTCTGCGCTTCTGGTGTGGAATGTCGTGTACAGAACTGACGCCAACGCGCGAGGTTGGCGCCTATGTAGCTTCTGCGACGTAATCCCGATGACCACGACGCGAATGACGCACACGGAGTCGACCGACACCACCTTCCGACGTGCAGGGGCACTGCTGACGAAAAACTTTCCGGATCTAGTCTGACGCCTGGGGTGATGTCACTTCTTGCTATCAATAGTAATGCTGTGAATTTACACCTATAAGCACCGGTGGTAAGAGAGAAGGATGCCGTGGCAGCATTTGCTACACCTGGTAATTCCTAATGGATGGCCACTGTTGCACGCACTGTGCCTTTTTCATTGCTTGAAAATGGCTTGCCAGCTGTGCTTGCTCACTCTATTTGAGGAAGCATGCCCTGCTGCTGAGTATTCCGGTCCGGTTTAGGTGTGGCGTTAGCCAAGAACCTTTAACTGTAGTAAAATTACATCTGCAATATACTTTCTTATTGGGGCTTTCTGCCAGTGCTTTCCATCCATTGGTCTGTAGTTGTGTCAGTCACATTTTACTTAAGCTCTGTACAGCATACAGTATGGGGCAATGAGTCAGCCCACATAAGCCATTCACAGTGAGTGACAACATTTTGTTTCTGCACACGAGCACATCCACTTAAGAAATAGTTCACTTCAGTGACAGGGATGATAGCCCAATTTCTACTTTAATGTTTTGTGTGATTTGCCAATAAGTGTTTTCATGTATTTACATTTATTTGCGTGAGAACCCTGGAGCTCCCCATACTGCTAACTGGCCGCTCCCTCTCAATTCTCATGTTTTTGGCCTTGCCAATGTTTGTTTCCAATTTTTGATACTACCCAATAGCTCTTCACACACTCCTCTCAGAATGGTTGCTCTTTTCTTTCTTCTTTTTTTTGTTCTCTCTTAATGGCTGCGTTGAACCGGACCCCGCTCCTTACCATTGTGACACCGCCCCTTTCCGAGTGGCTTTGCTCCCCACCTCATACTGCCAATCAATCAATCAGTGAATTTTAAAGCACGCTACTCACCCGTGAGGGTCTCAAGGTGTTGGAGGAGGGGGGATTAGTTAGTTAGTTAGTCAGTTAGTGCTCCGGCAACTTTCAATGCTGCTTCACTCCCATCTCCATAATGCTGCGGATAGACACCACAGAGATGCTAACATGTTTAAAGAAACAAATTCTCTCAGCTTCCACAATGTGAGATCTGATTAAAAAGATTACATAGACCGTTTCCGTATACTTACCTGTCCACTTGGTCACCAGCACTCTTTCAAGATGACGCTATAAGAGCACTTTCGACACGAATGTGTTGGGCTGCACATGACCATCAGATTATTAATATTTTTAGATCTCACATTGTGGAAGCTGAGAGAATTTGTTTCTTTAAACATGTTAGCATCTCTGTGGTGTCTATCCGCACATTAGATGCTCCATTGTCATCCATTTGTGTTTTTTCAGCCCTGAGGATTCGCAATAGCGATGAAACACGTGTCAGCCCTGAGGATTCGCAATAGCGATGAAACACGTGTCGGCTGGCTGTCTTACTCAATAAAGAACTCCACCGGACTACTCCCCTACTGGAGATTCTTACATTCTTCTGTCGCTTTGTGCATCATTTATTTGTTTTGAATGTCATTGAACATTGTGTTACTATTGAGTGCATCAACAATAAGTCCAGAGCCTTAATAAAAAAGGTAAACGTGATACTCTGACCCTCTAGACCTGGTTGTGGGGTCCAGAGGGGCCCCCTCTTGGGGCCAAAAATGTTAAAAAATAGTTATTGCAAATTGGTGAAGGATCTGCAGATCTTGCTAGACATTTAAAAAAAAAATCATTTTAAACCCCCACCCCGATTGGGAGTCAATGCCGGAGGATGGAGTCCTTGGGGTCTTATAAGTCTTGGGGAGGGGTGCTGCATGCCCCCTTTTCTCAATGTATATGAGATTGTGTCCATGGGGCCTGAAGACCCAACCCTACGTCTTGCATGCCAAAGGCTGTGCGTGACATGTGGTTGGCAGGCTGTTGGAGGGTTGGCTGCCTTCGAGCGGGTTGTCCACAGGGCCTGGCCATAGGCCAAAGGCTGTGAACAGCGTGTGGTTGACTACTTGTGGACAATGGCTGGCCACAGTGCCTTGCTTGCAGACCAGACACTGTGGCCAACCCCTCACTGCCTATGGCCAATGGCTGTGTGCAGCGTGCATTTGGCTGCCTCCAGGTCGGTTAGCCACAGGGCTGACCAACGGTCAACCACTCACCTTGCTTGGCCAAAAGATATGCGCAGCATGTGGTTGGCTGCCTGCAAGGGGTTGGCAGCAGGGGCTGGCCGAAAGCAATACACGAGTTGGCTTTACGTATGATAAAATATTACTTTTTGTGAAAACAAAAAGCCTAAATATTCACTGAAAAAACAAAGGTCAATCAGCAGTGAATGGCGCCCTTGCCATGCCCTGCTAATTACCCCAAATATTGCATCTCTTATTACATCTTCTATGACACCCTTGATAATATCACTGCAACATTTGCAATGAAATTATTGATGAGAAAAGTGCGCATGGTGGGCATGTGATATTACGTTGCCACTGCAATTCTCACCTAACTGTAAAGGTATTTTAATCTTTGTTTTTTGTTTTTTCAGTGAATGTATATATATTATATATAACCTGTAACTGCACTCTCTTCTTTATAATGTTCTTACATGCTCTTGCCTAATGTCAGTGCTTTCGAAAACATTACCTGAATCAATGTGTAAATAAATATATCAAGCAAGGCCTACAAATAGACCTTGAAAAGAAGGGTTAACAACATGGATCATCAGGCTAAATAATTAATAATGAGCAGTGTCTACAAGCATCACACCAAGGACATACATACATACATGTACACACTCATGGGCATATATATATGTATGTGTACGAACACACATATGACAGTACATCCTGCCTCCTTGAATTCCACGCACACCCTTCATGGACCCCTATTGATCACACCTTCACAGACACACACAGGCCCCTTAGAATGCACAAATGTAAATAGAAACATTTGTCAGACATACAGATCCACACACACGCAGTCACCCTAATGCACACCCCAGTACACCGACCCCATGTAGAAACGCACCCACAAATAACCAGCGCCTACCTGCATCCTCACATTCAGACCCAACCCCGGGCAGATTTACGGCTTCTGGCGCATCTCTGCTAATCAGCAGAGATGCGCCAGAAGAGTTGCGACACATCTGCCCACCCGTGCGCCACTACTGATGCGCCGCATTTACAATGCGGCGCACCGTGGCGCTCGGATGGGTAGATGCGTGACGCATCCCAGGCAGAAATTCGGCGCATTGTTGGAGTTACGTCACAAGCGCGACGCAGCTCCAGCAAGGCTCGAGGTGCACTATCTGTAACATGATGCGTCAATCCTTACGCCCGCTTCAAGCAGGCGCAGGGTTTTGACGCAGCATGGCCCTAAAAGTGACTGAGTGAAATCTTGTAGATTTCACTCAGCCACTTTTAGGAGGGGTTCCTTCACCGGAACGCCACCCTCCCTGTGCCGGAACACCAACATGTGGCGCAGGGCTTTACAACGTGACGCATCTCCCAGATGCGTCACGTTGTAAGTACCCCGCACCATGGCGCTGGATTGCGGCGCCGCTGCATCACAAAAGTGACGCAACGGTGGCGTAAAAGAGGCGCAAGGGCCTTGTAAATCTGCCCCCACATCCTTAGACACACACTCATTGATACCCGCATACACTATCCCTGATCACAGTTCTTCTAAGCACACACCCAAGTCTCTCAATATATAGACTCCAACAAACTGCAACGACGGTATGTCAGAAACTCAGCCTGCTACACACATACACACACAGAACACACACCCAAACTGTCTCACAGTATACTCATAATATTAGGGTGTGCCCGCTTACAAAGCCCTTTACAAACACACACACACACACACACACACACACACACACATCCTTTGCCACACACACTGAGTACCCAAAGCACACACACACGTGGGACCCACACAGCTCGACACACAGACATCTAAAGAGTCAACCTGGCCTACACAAACACAGACCACATGTAGCCCCCACACAGCGGGTGCAGGATAGAAGACACTGCTTGTAAATTGTTGCTCAGTATTACTCGCCACTTCCTGCTCCCCAGCTGTACATACGATGCAGGTGCAAACCCGAGATAGGGTTAAAGGCGTATTAAACTGAGTGGACAGGAAGTGAGTGTTTTGTGGTCGCTCCTCTGTGGTTTAGGCAGGCAGCAGCTCACCAAAACTTCCCCTGACACAAGCATCACCATTGATGAAGCAGACCTGACAGCGCGTGCACATTTACCCAGAACGGCTGACCACAGCCCTGACCACCGCCCAAGGCCTCACAGACCCACAACTCACTCAGTGCTGCTGAGTGCTACATGGTTTTCTGATAATTCACACAGCCACCTGTTGAATTTCGAATGTGCAGTCCTGCCCCCAAACCCCTTCCAGGGCTACAGCTCCTCAAAGGAGCCTCTTTCTTTTCATGCTGTTGAAAAAGGTCCTTAGCTGACAGGTCTGCTCTGCATCTCAATCCTTCTAGTCCCCTTTCCATATCCAGGCTCTTGTACAGGGGCTTTATGCCATAAACTAAACACTACTCGTGCTCATCAAAGCCTGTTTGTGCCCTCTGTTGGACTGTGAGTCCAAAAGGGGCTTTCAAAAAGGGCTCAGCGGAAATTATTCACATGCCCACCTAGTATTGCCAGCCACGGTGTAAATAAACAAAACTTTTTTTTTTGTTCTGGCCTACAGATACTTTTAGGTATCCAGCATTGATCCAGTGTTCATTTTATCCATTGGTGTAATCTTGTGCATCCTGTTTCAGTGCTAGCCTTTCATTGGTTGTTGGCACATTTTCCATGAACACTTCTTTGTACTGGGAAGGGATTGTAGGTGTTTCATACATGTTTTTTGGCTAAGCATCATTTACTACTCTCTCTGTTGTTCTTTTTTTGTGTTTTCCTACGTGTGAAAAGTAGGCTTTTCTAAGTCGTGTTTACAAGTAAGGCTGTGAAACATTTTGTAGAGCTGCTGAGAACTGTGCTGCCTTTGTTACCTGCTGTGTGCTGTTTTCGTTTGCGCTTAGTTTTATATAAAATGGTTTGCTTTCATAGTGTAACCTGCAAACAAATGTGAAACCCGTATAGGTTTTAAGCACATTCTTTTTTTATAATACACGGAAAACCTAATTTCTTTTTGGGTCACCTTAAAGTGCTTCAGTGCATTTAACTTTTCTGAATATTTAGATATTTGTATGCGCAGTATAAAACTATTAAATATTGTTCTCTCTAACTTAAAATAAATGGAAATGTCATTATGGGACGAGATTCTAGAGTGCAGAGGATTTTATAGTATTAGCTCTTAGCTAAGCCTGGAGAGCTGCTGGCTTGAGGAATGTTTGGATATTGAATACTTTAATATTTTAATGCTCTAGAATCTCATCCCATAATGCTTTGCGGGGCCTTTAATTGGGATTGTATTTTTGCCCAAACCTGGGCTTGGGGTGGTCCTAGGAGGATGGGACCACCGCCGGATCATTCAGCATGATGTGCGCTTTGTGTTCAATGCATCTCTTTGGTTCTCTCCCTAGGTTAGGGAGGACCCCAACATCATCACCTCGCTCACCGCTTTCTATATTTTCAATTTCACATTTGTGAGATAACTATATGCATTTTAGCTTCTAAAGATAGAGTTACTTTTTGTTTTACCAAAGGTATGTGAGGTTTCTATTTTATTAATTGGGGTGAGATGTCCCAGTGGCATTATCAGCCTGATGTGAGTATAGCTCTTGGTCAGTGTAACAAATACAAAAGCTTTCTTCTTCCTGGCCAGATATATCCCATGTGCCATCAAAAATTACTACATATGGATTGTCACCAATTTTACGATTTTGATGGAAAATTGCTCTTCATTTTGCATGTCTGGCCTGAGATATTCTGTTCAATATGCTGTGATCAGCTGTTTCGAAGAAAGTATATCCTCTGCTTGTGCACTTAGAAATTGATGGAAATTCCTTATTCAATGGGCATGTCCCTTGCAGCAAGTCTTCGATCTCCCTATTTCCACTGATCTCCCGCTTTTCTGCCTCATACCATGATGTTAACTGTATGTACTTGAATCTTGAAAGCCCAGTGCCAATCTTGGCCCTCAGGTAATCCCAGGGATATATCCCCCCAGTGTCCAACAGTTCAGACCATATTTTGACACCAGCCCTCTTTATCGGCAGTGCCAAACCATCCTGCAAGCAATCCGGGGTTCCTGGGGTATCCCATACAGGGGCATTATCAGAGTAGTAGCCAATGCCCCAGCTACGCCTGAGCCTGCACCAAATCTCCAGAGATGTCCTTAAAACCTTCAAACGAACCCTCTTGAAGAACCTAGGTGATCCAAATTTATACAGAAAAGCTTCACCATCTCCTCCCCATTCTACCCGCACCATTTCGCCTAACAACCTCCCCCAGGGTGATTCTCCTGGCTTTACTAATAGCATCCGTATGCTTTTAAACTGAAACGCTGCTGCATATAGCCTTACGTCTGGGAGGGCTAACCCCCCTTTTTTTAATCTGCGTCTGAGTTTTTTCCACGCCAGTCGAACCCCTTTGTTGCCCCAAATGAAACTGTTGATCTTACTCTGTACCTTAATCAGACTTTTACTCGAGAATGTCAGTGGAATTGAAGAGAAGAGGTATGACAGTTTAGGGAGGATGACCATCTTTACTAAGTTGGTTTTCCCGTATATGGTCAATGGGAGATTTCTCCATCTACTGAATAGACTGTCGATTTCCTTTACCAACCTCTTTAGATTTAGCTCAGGGATCTTTTCAATTTCCTTCACTACATAAATCCCCAAGTATCTCATCTCTTCACTTTCTGTCCCTGATCACTCCAAATTCCAACACATCACCTCCGTTTTGGTTCTATTAACAAGAAACCCAGAAAGTAATCCAAACTCACTCATACGCTCTTCCACCCTTGTGATAGCTGTATCCGGGTCGCTTGTATACAGCACCAAGTCGTCGGCATACAGAGCTATTTTTGAGCCGTATTGTTCTGATCTGAATGGATAAATTGACTCATCCAATCTAAGCTTTTGGGCCAGCGGTTCCACATATAAATTAAACAAAAGAGGTGAAATCGGACACCCCTACCTCGTTCCTCTCTGAATATTAAAACTCGCAGTGAAGACCCCATTCAGAAATATTCGGGCAGAGGTACCCTGATAGCAATTCTGCAAGGTCTGTATAAAAATAGGGCCAAAACCCATAACCTTCAGAACCTCCCATAAATATGCACAGCAAACTCTGTCAAACGCCTTGGCCGCGTCAACGGCGACAACGGCCAAGGGTTCTATCCTCTGGATAACCAGGTCGATGTTACCTATAAGAAGCTGTATTTGTTCCTGGATATGTCTACCTGCGACAAACCCTTTCTGATCTGGATGTATTAACTTAGGTATCAGTTTGGCCAATCTCCCTGCTAAAATGCCCATAAAGATCTTATAGTCTGCATTCAGCAGGGAGATTGGGCGATAAGAGTCTGCCTTTTTTGGATCCTTGCCTGGTTTCAATATCAAAACTATTATTGCCTCTTTCCAAGTTTTAGGGACCTTTCCATCCAACCATAGATTGAATTAAAGGTATCTTCCATGGGTTCTAGGCGCTCCTCTTTGAGATGTTTATAAATTTCACTCGGGAGCGCACCTGATCCTGCAGCTTTTTTATTCTTAGATTTATTTATCTGAGCTACGATCTCCTCTGATGTAAAGGGAGCACCTAAGTTGTTTTTGCTTTCTTCCGAGAGAACTGGAAGTTGTTTGTTACTGAGAAATGACTGAATCAAACATGGTGGGGGAACCAGGTCTTCCCTGTACAGTTCTGAGAACATAGAGAGAAGACAGGTCTCTATATCTTTGGTCTTATTTGAAATTTCCCCGCCGGCGTTTATTTTAAGTTCTTTTATGTCATTCCTAGCTCGGTCGGTTCTGGCTTTCCATGCTAATAAAGCACCAGCCTTTTCTCCATATTCATAATTCTGCATCTTACTAGCATCCCACTGTGCTCTACATGTGGCTTCCAGTCTCCCTCTATATTCTGATCTTGCCTCTTCCAACTTCCCCAAAATTTGAGTGAGTTGCTCCTGGTCCCCATTACTAGCTCCATCTCTTTCTCTCTCCAAGCCACCTATCTTCTCTTCAATACCCTTTACCCTTTACACTTTACCCAGTGACCAGCTGGACTAGCTCCATAGCGGTCGCTCTCCCACGCTCCCCGCCACGATCTCCTGGCTGATTGCTCACCTGATTGCTCTCTGTGCAGAGCTCGCCCATACTGCCGCTTGCCTGCCCCAGTTACTGCGCCTGACACCCTGTGCCTGCCTGGGTGAACGCGATCGGTAGCAGCCTGCATATGCTGAGTGCCTAGAAGCGGCCATAGCGCTTGGTATCGTTGGTTTTCATTTCTCAGCACACTATATTGCGCTGCATTGCCTGTTTGTGTGTTTATTTGGTCTGCTCCTTTGTGGTCCCAGTTTCGTTTCCTCTCCGTCCATTTTAAGTGTGGTCACTCGTGGACCGTGCCTCCTCCCCGCTCCCCGCCTCCCAGCTGCCCCTCCCACGCTCCGCCCCCTCCACTATCCACTTAAGACAGATGTCCCAAGGCGCAGCGTCCACGCGCTGCGGCCGCGCCGAAGGTGCGCCAAAGGTAAGCCCGTCTACGCCCGTCCGCGCCAAGCCCGCGCCCAGCGCCAGACCCCCTGGCCCCCGTACCATCAACCCCACCCGCATTACTTATGACGCCTCCACCCTCTTAGCCCTTAACCCCGGCCGACTCCCCAACTGCGCCCAAGCCGCTCCTGGACACACCCATGGACCCTTCACATGCATCTCCTGCAATTATGACGGCACCAAGACCAACTCCTCATCAAATAACACCAAACAGAGACCTGACTCCAACCACCTAAAATGCATCCTGCTCAACACCCGCTCGGTCCACAGACACACCATCGACCTTTGGAATCTACTAGACACCATCTCTCCGGACGTCGCCTTCCTAACAGAAACATGGATGAACGCCTCCTCAGCCCCAGACATCACCATTGCCATCCCGGAAGGCTACAAGATCATCCGTAAGGACCGCACCAAGCAAACAGGAGGAGGCATCGCCATCGTCCATAAGAATTCCATCCGCATCTCAACCAGCTCAGACGTCAACCTCGCTAGCGCCGAACACCTTCACTTCCAGATCCACACCGACCCCAAGACCACACTCAGAGGCACCCTCCTCTACAGACCACCAGGACCCCATGCACAATTCAGTGAAGACATCACTGACTTTATCACCCCACACGCCCTCCCCTCCGAGGACTACATTCTACTGGGAGACCTCAATTTTCACCTGGAAAAAAGCTACGACAGAAACACTACCACCCTTCTGGATAATCTTGCCAACCTCGGACTCAAACAACTTGTTAATACCCCCACTCACTGCGCAGGTCACACACTCGACCCTATCTTCACCTCCAGCACACATATCTCCTTCAGTCACACCACAGCTCTCCATTGGACGGACCACAGCTGCGTTCATTTTATCTACAAAAAGACCATAACCCACAACCATCCTCAACCTACTCTACAAAGAAACTGGAACAAAATCACCATCGACCAGATCTCCTCATCGCTTCTTCAAAACCCCCCTACCCACTCTTCGAACGCCAACCAAGCAGCCATCAACCTCACTCAATGGCTAACCAACAGCGCCGACAACCTAGCACCCTTGAAAAAACGTCAAATCAAACTAGGCAGCAAAAACGCCCCCTGGTTCAACAAGGATCTCAAGAAATCCAAGAAACTCTGTCGCTCCCTTGTGAAGGCCTGGAAAAAAGACCCAAACACCAGCACCAGGGACGCCTTCAAAAACGCCAACCGCATACACCACCAAATGATCCGAACTGCCAAGAAAGCCGCATTCAAAGACCGACTAGACAACAACGCCCACAACAACAAGGAATTATTCAACATCGTCAAAGAGTTTACCAACCCCACTGCCAACTCTAACGACATCACTCCTTCTCAAACCCTTTGCAACTCCCTAGCTTCGTTCTTCCACGACAAAATCGCAGACATCCACAACAGCTTCCACAACCAACCCGGAAACCAACCCACCCAACCTTCTGCCGCTCCTTCACCCCCCTTGAACATCCTTAATGACTGGAACCCAATCTCCACTGAAGAGACCATCCGCCTGATGAACTCCATCCACTCAGGATCCCCCACAGACCCATGCCCTCACCACATCTTCAACAAAGCAGACACCATCATAGCACCACACCTCCAAGACGTCATCAACTGCTCCCTCAACTCCGCCACCTTCCCGGAAAGCTGGAAACACGCCGAACTCAGCGCCCTTCTGAAAAAACCTACAGCAGACCCCACCGAACTCAAAAACTACCGCCCCATCTCGCTCCTTCCATTCCCGGCCAAAGTCATCGAGAAAGCTGTCAACAACCAGCTCGCCACCTTCCTCGAAACAAACAAATCCCTTGACTCCTCACAGTCCGGCTTCCGAGCCAAACACAGCACTGAGACCGCACTCATCGCAGCAACAGACGACATTCAAACTCTACTGGACAATGGAGACACAGTCGCCCTCATCCTCCTCGACCTCTCAGCAGCCTTCGACACAGTCTGCCATAGCACCTTATTACAACGCCTCAGAAACATTGGAATCCAAGGAAAAGCACTGGAATGGATCACCTCGTTCCTTGCCGGAAGAACTCAGAGAGTCCGCCTCCCACCATTCAAGTCAGAGGCCACTGAAGTCATTTGCGGCGTGCCACAAGGATCTTCACTCAGCCCCACCCTCTTCAACGTATACATGAGCCCCCTCGCGGCCATCGCACGCCAACACAACCTCAACATCATCTCCTACGCTGATGACACTCAACTGATCCTCTCACTCACCAAAGACCCTAACACCGCCAAAACAAACCTACATGAAGGAATGAAAGATGTAGCCGAGTGGATGAAGCACAGCCGTCTGAAACTGAACTCAGACAAAACAGAAGTCCTTATCTTAGGTACCTCCCCCTCCGCCTGGGACGACTCTTGGTGGCCAGAGGCCCTTGGAAAAGCACCCCTCCCGACGGACCAAGCACGGAATCTGGGCGTCATCCTGGACTCCTCACTATCGATGACCAGACAAGTCAACGCCGTCTCATCATCCTGCTTCAACATTCTCTGCATGCTCAAAAAAACATTTCGCTGGATCCCCAGCGAAACTAGAAAAACGGTCACCCACGCACTGGTTACAAGCCGCCTGGACTACGGAAACACCCTATACGCCGGCACCACCGCAAAACTTCAGAAAAAACTCCAACGCATCCAGAACGCATCAGCCAGACTCATACTAGACATCCCGTGTAAAGACCACATTTCTGGCCACCTGAAAAACCTCCACTGGCTCCCCGTCAATAAGAGGATAACATTCCGCCTCCTAACCCACGCACACAAAGCACTGTACGAACTTGGAGCCGAATGCCTCAACACACGACTTTCCTTCTACACCCCCCCCGCCAGCTACGTTCTTCCAACCAAGCCCTTGCTGTTGTACCTCGCATCAATAAAACCACCATGGGAGGAAGATCCTTCTCCTACCTGGTGGCTAAAACCTGGAACTCACTTCCCATTCACCTTCGCCTCACTCAGAACCACCTAGACTTCAGAAAGCAACTTAAAACATGGATATTCGACAAGTAATTCCCCACCCCTCCTCAAGCGCCTTGAGACCCTCTGGGTATGTAGCGCGCTATATAAATTAATTGAATTGAATTGAATTGAATTAGTACCCCTGCTTCAATCTTGTTCTTATAACAGATGATTCCATGGAGCTTCCCCCTGAGTCAGGCTTTATAGGCGTCCCAAACTACATCGGGTGTTGTTGAGTCGAAGTTCAACATAAAAAACTCCAAGGTCGAATCCTGTACTGCGGCAATCACATCAGGGTCCTGCAGCTTGGTCCTATTAAGGGTCCACCTTAATGACCGCCGCTGTACCTCCTCAATCTGATATACAATATGTAGAGGTGCATGGTCAGACAGATGACTCGGGAGAACTGATATCTCCCCTATGTTGGCTAATGAACCTCTATCTAAAAGAATATAGTCAATCCTGGAGGAATGACGGTACTTTTTACTATAAAAGGTAAAACCCTTCTCGTTTCCCTTTATTTCCCACCATAGATCAACTAGGTCCATATCGTGGATCATATTAACTATGCCCTACGTACCTTTGCTGCCTCTTTATAATGACTTAAATTAGACCTATCCTTAAGGGGGTCGATCAGAACATTAAAATCTCCCCCTATCACATATGGTGGTGACTCCAGCATCAATATCGATTGTAATTTGTGGATATAATCTGGATCATCCGAATTTGGACCGTAAAAAGAGGCACAGACTATATCACGATTTTCAAATGCTAATGTAGCAGTCAACCATCTACCAGATGAATCTGACTGTGCTTTTTTTATATCGCATGGCGTCCCTTTTTTAATTAAAATGGCGACCCCTCTGTTTTGGGCTGTTTGTTTTGAAGCACCAAAGCTCTTTACCCAAGTAACTTTTGAAAAAATTGCGATGCTTTCTTCATAGCTCAAATGTGTCTCCTGTAACAGATATATTTGTGCAGTTGACAATTCTAAATGTTTAAGGATAAGCCTCTGCCTCCGAGGGCATCTTAAGCCATTGACGTTCCACGAGATAAATATTGCCCCACTACTCCTTGAAGTCACCCCTGCCATCCTCCTCTTTTCCTACCTATCATTGTCGACCCTTTTGTGAGGCAAGACTTAACCCAGTTACATAGAAGGTTTAGATGAGGATAATTTTTTTTCCCTTTTTTCCCACTGCTCCCCCACCACGTGCCCCCCCTCCTACCCAACCCCCCCTCCCCTAACCCTGTGCCCTCTCTGCCCATGAGGAACCCTCCCTACTAATAGGCAAAAGCCTATTCAGCCATCTATCCCCTCCATGGAGCAACCGTATGATCACAGGCCGAAGACCATGAGACACCTGCCCTTGTTGCAGTGTGGACCGGAACCCCACTCGGGCCACCAGCAGACCTTTTATATGAATCCTCACTGAAGAACTTGTACAGATTTGTTAAACCCGCCTGCCTAAAAAAAACATTTCTTTGTTATTAATAGACTTTATTACACCCCGGCAAAAATTGCAAAGTTCGCTCCTTATCCTGTCCCTAAATGCCCCAGATGTGCAGTACCTCTTGCCAATGACTTACATATTTTTTATGAATGTCCAACACTTACAAGGTTTTGGGCTGAGGTAGGTGACAACCTACTGGACATACTTAACACCAACATTGAGATAAATATGCAATTGGTATTCTTTGGAGATGATGGTCGCCTCAGCCAGAACCTTCCGCAGAAAGATAGGGGTTTACTATTGAACTTGATATTGTTGGCAAGAAGGGAAGTGTGTAAGAGGTGGAAGGACCCCCTACCCCCGCAAAGGGAGGATTGGCTTAAAGCTGCATTTTCTATGGCACGACTGGAGTATGATGGAGTGGAGGATAAGAACTTGAGCATGTGGCACCCCCTTGTGAGCTGGGGCAAGAACTTAAGATTACTGTAACATCATTGGTCTTATGATTACACCATGGTCCCTCACAAAACAATGGGACTGGTCGGACGACCCAAGCGAGTGCGGTAAGCCGTAGGGGCGACAGATAACGAAGGCGGCTTCATAAGACCCGCAGAGGCTTGTAAGGTGAGATGAGGACCAAAAAAAAAAAAGAAAGAACCACATCCCAACCACATGTGAAGACAAAAAAGATAAAGGATGCATATTTCTCAGAAGAAATAAATGAATAAAAAATTATAGACCATGAATCCCACTATGTGGTGAATGCATGAAATGAGACAGCAGCATGAGCTGTTTGCAAATGTCCAGTTAAGTGTGTATATAAGGCTAAGGTTACCTTTTTGCACAATTGATTATCGCTATGCAAATGAAATGTGGCCGGAACCGCTCTCTATGGATGCATTCTGGAGGAAGCAAGGATGAGATTGCATGTAAGAAATAGATGTGAGGAGTAAGGGGGTGGTGGAGGTATACCCCCCTACTCTAGATTGTCAAGGAAAGTGTGGCTCATATAAATACTTGTCTGTTGTGGACATATCAGAAGATCTAGAAGCTTTCTGGATCAATAGGATTTCTCACGTGATCTTGGTGACTTTATCTACCACTGACTGTACAATTTGGTGACCATAGACCCTATCTGAAAATCTGAATTTGGCTTCATTCACACAGCTCTGGAACTCCTGATCTGTTCTGCAGATCCTGCACAATCTTAAAAATTCAACACATGGAATACTGTTTATGAGATGGTGCTGGTGGAAACTCGATGCGTGCCAGGTCGAGTTTCCTGCACCGCTCTTACGATGTAGAGTTGTTTCTAGTGTGTTGTTGACTACCTGAATGTGCACATCTAAAATATCAATAGCATTACTATCTAGTTGTGCATTAAACTGTAAATTGAGAACATTATCATTGATGTCATTGATGAAAACAGTAGCATTCTCATGTGAACCTTTCCATACAATGAATATGTCATCTATAAATCGCATTCAACTCATGACATGGGTATCCTATTCCTTTCTGTGGACTACCCTGAGAACCTGCTCCTCCCAGCGCCCTACATGTAAACACACATAGCTCGGGAGAAACAGGCTCTCATGGCCACTCCTCTGAGTTGCTGGTAAACATCCTTATTGAATAAGAAATAGTTATTATGCAAACAAAAATCAATCATTTCCAAGATCATAGCATTGTGGTGATACATCTTGATCACTCTTTTCTTAAGATAAATCCCAACTGCTTTTACACCATCTGAATGATTGATGCTAGTATACAGGGCACTAATGTCTAACGTGATTAAAATAAAATTGTCCACAAGGGTACATTTCTCATTTTGTTCAAGAAATCATTGGTATTCCTAATGTAGGATGGCAATGCTGTAACGAAATCTTGTAAATAAAAGTCAACATATTGAGAAACGTTTTCTAGTAGTTTGCCTATAGCTGAAATGATGGGCCTGCCTGGAATCGAAGAAACCCTTTTCTGAATTTTAGGACTAAAATACATGACATGATTTATTGGGAACTCAGTACTTATAAACAGAAATTTGTCATTATAGATGAGCCCATCTTCTTTCAATTTCATCAAGTGTTGTTTGAAGGTTTCTTTCACCAATTTAAATTGGTTTGGGTTCGACTTTTTATTGCATGCTGTGTTATCTAGGTGTTTATGTGCTTCCACAAGATGCTCCTCCTTCGGCCATATTACAATGTTACCTCCTTTGTCGGATTTGTTGATAATCACATCACTCTGTCTTTGCAATTTCTTAATCAGTTCTTGATATTTTTTGTCACAATATTTGATTTTAGCCGCCTTTCGTTGTGTTCTAGACTGCAGTGTTTTAATTTCATCCACGGCATCGTTGTGAAAAATGTCAATAGCCTCTTGAGGTTTCACTGTTATGAACGTTGATGTTGGTTTAAATGGACAAGATTTGACTGATGATATATTTATTCCTGCATTATGCAACGGCTCCTGTGTGCATGGTGCTGTATCATCATCATTACTATCGTTTAACAAAGCTTCTTTTTTTTTTTTCAGAAAAGCAGTAATTTGAATTAATTCAGAAATCAAAAACATAATGTCCAAATACAATACAAAGTTATTTCAAATGTACATGGTAATGATATTATTCCAACCATAAAATGCTTCCTAGTATTTTACCCTACCTATATCAACAAGAAGGGGAGGCAGAAAAAAAAGAAAAAACAGAGAGAAAGGGGAATGAAAATATTTAAAGAAAAAGAAAACATTTAAAGAAAAAGAGCTAAAGGACACAGAATCATTGAAGGAGACACATTTCACCCAAACAAATTAGTTCGATGTTCCTATATCCCCTATTGCTCCATCAAGGGCCCCCATACTTGATGACCCCTTTTCTTTGCTCTCCTGCCTTTACATTTATACAATGCCATCTCCAAATAGAACACATGAAAGAGTCTAACATACCACACCTGACATGTAGGAGAGTTTACATCCTTCCATTTTGAAGTAATCATTATACCAAAAATTGCTGTAACCATGAAGCAAAAATATACTTGGGTCAGCTTTAGCTGTAAGGTCTCATCACAGCCAAGTAACATCATAGTTGGAGTTAATGGGACCGCCCGCCCTGCATTTTGATGCAAGAAAGTTTCAATCCCCTGTTTCAATATAATCAATTTACTATAATCAGAAAACATGTGGACCATATCTGCAGGGCCCTGTCCACACCTTGGACAATAGTTGTTTTTTCCCTTTTCCCCCAAGCAAACAATTTTGCAGGTGTAAAATATAATCTAAACACTGTTTTAAAGTGTTGGGCTTTGAGATTAGCAGATAAAAATACTATTTTAGACCACTTTAAAGATCTACGTAGAGCGACATCCTGATTCTCCAGCTTGTCCACCCAAGCACTTTCTAACCTGGCTATGTCATCTGGGTTAGCACTCATTAACATTGAGTACAAATCATTGACACAGGGCTCCCTGTACACCGGACATTCTAACAGCGGGATTCGATCCAAACTAATAAGCTGCGATACAACTAGTTTAATTGTCTCCCTGATTTGTGCATACTTAAAGAATGTCCTGGGGTCTACCTCATATCATTCCTGGAGTTCTCCAAATGACATAACTCCATTCAGATTGATAATATCAGTTCAATTCAGCTGATTAGATAGAAACAAGTGCAACTACAACATGGCTAATAGAGTTTGACCAATGGTGACCAACGCTCGTTTTGGCTCTACAGCTTTCATCAGGAAGCCATGATGAATAACATCTGCAAAATACTTATAGAAAACGATCTGGCTGAAAAGAAGAAAAAAAAAATAAGAAATTGATGGAAATTCCCATTGCCATCATCAGGACCACTATGTTCAAGGCCCTGTTTTGCCAGGAGAGCTATGGTATAAATAATTTTATTAAGACAAAGTAAGGCTTTTGCTGTTGGACTTGCTGTGATAACCCTGGATTGATTGGGTGGCCTTCTCTATACTGTACCAATTGACTCAGTGCATATTGCCAAGCATAATTATTCAGGTTTTTTTTTTAACCTTTCTATTGCCTTCTTCCAGTTTGTATAATCAGTACTACAAAATACTTCCTCTGTGTTCTTGGAAACCTCAGTTAATTTCAATGACTTCTGCCACTCAGTTGCTGTAATACAGTCAAGGAAAATTCTGCAAACATATTTCCTGAAAATAGCAGAAGCACTTTTTCTTAGTTTGTGACTTTGTTACAAGGATTTGAATGGACACTGTGCTCTCATGAGGTTAGTTTAGTGCCACTGTGCTTCCAAGTGTTCCCTCGCTATCCAGAACACTGTTTGTTGCAGAAGAACTGTTTCTTGATTTGTTTGAGGCAGTGACAACTCCACAAAATGTTCCTGGGGCGCAATCCCTTCATATTTCTAAATCTGCTTCCGCCAACACTATATTGAATTTACGGCTACAGCTCTGGCACGTCATTGCGCTGTATCGTATAAGTTTATGAATTTTTTGATTATAGGTTCTCTTCACTTGGCAGTTTCTTTGCAAAGAATTTATGGATGTTCATTCTGGGGAAAGGGGAAAAAGGAAAACGTATGTTTCAAGTGTTTGCAATTTAGGGACACACAGAACAATTAACTGCAGCTTAAATGTTGCATCCAGTATCTTTTGTGCCTGCGTACACCCTCACGTATAAACAACACCTGGGGTATTAGGGGCATATCCTGCCTCCAGCATAAGGATCAACTTCCAGTGCAGTGTGACAGTCAAGGGAAGTGATGCAAGTGTATTCAAAAGCTTCTTAGGTCTAACCAGCAGTTGTGTGTGACCCTTTCAGGTTTCCACAGCAAGAAAAGCATTCTAGTCAGTGACTTAAATTACTAAAATGTTTCAACAATACATATGGCACTGTAGCACGTATTTTATGGCGGCAGAGGAACCTACTTGAAAGATCTCCTTTTGTTGAAGCTGACCTGCAGTGGGGTCAAGCAGGTCTCTAAAGGTGCAGTGTGCAGTGCAGTGTGACAAAAATAAATTTGTTGGGGAACATCATGTGACATTCTAAGGCTTTTGATTTTGGTCAGAGTAATACAAGTACAGCCCTACAAAATTGTTCAGTATGCCGTATAAAAAGGGAAAGTGCACAGATGATGTGATGGCTGAGAAAGGGAGTGCATTGTCACAATCGACCAAAAAAGTATCCAAACAGATCAGGCAAGAAAGTATTAACGTTTTAAGCTAGACTCAGCATTATAGAACACTTAGTAGCAGTAGTAGCAGCTGCCCTCTTTTGCGAGCATCTTGATTCACTCACTGGCTGTAAGTTGCTGGTCTGACTGAGTAAGGAACTCTCCCAGCTGGTAGTGCTGCGTTTCCTCCCGCCCAGGAACTCTGAAGACTTACCAGCAGGTAATAGTTCAGGTGAGCTGGAGCTCGTTCTGTGGACTTGGGGATGTAGAATACACTGGTTACTCAAGAGTGGAGTAAAGCTGGTCCTGCTCAGTGATTCAAATTGTGCTAAAAATATATAGAAATTGAACTCAGGGTTTTGAGACATAATCTTTCATAGCTGTACTCCTCATTTTGGGTCACACTGCCATCAGGCTAAAAACTGTACACATTTTTAAGGATAATTGGGAACGATGAGACACAGAATCTGTCCCATGTGCCTGTTTAGTATGTGTTTGCGTGTCTGTCTGTGATACAGTGAGCATGTGACATGCATGACACAGGATTCTGGGTGTGTTTGTGTGTCATTCGGATCCCTTTTTGAATGCTCCTGGTGTAGCAAGGCACACTCTGGAGGGTGAAAATAGTTTCTCAAATACTGGAAGTTTATCACCTGCATTCCTGTGTCCGGAGGGCGGAGTAGCACTAAATGCATCGCAAACTATAAAAAACAAAAAAAATACTTTTGTTGTCTATTCTATCGGAAGAATTATTGCAGATGGAGCATATGAACATAGAGTGCTCTGAAACTGCATATCTTGCACAAAAGCATGAGAAGCTCTATGAGAAATTAGATGCACAGTGTTTGCCTGAAAGAGAGATGCTTAAATTTTTTTTTAAAAAGCTTGGTGTATGAGACACATTCGAGATGCTCACAGAAGATAGGTATATTGAAATGTGCAGAATGAATGAGGTGTGTTGGCGAAGCTCAGATATGAGATGTTAGTGATGGGCACCGATGGAAGAGCTGATTGCGATATTTTTTACAAACACCAGAAAGAATGTTTGTGTAAGAAGCTTACAAATGGATAAGCCCATTCAGAATGTTTAATTCTGCTTCTGCTGGCGGAGTTGGAGAAGTTTAGCAAATCTGTTTTACTCTTGTGAGACCGAGTTCCCGCCTAATGTTTTACTCTTGTAACATACAGGTAGATTCATCAATCATTTTTGCGAGCGCAAACGGTGCGAATCGCAAAATTCGGCCGTTTGCGCCCGCAAAAATCGCATTTGAGATTCATCAATTGTTCCTGAACTCGCAATTTGAAAAATCGCAAATAATTGCGATTTATCAAATTGCGATCGCATTTAAGGAATCTCAATTTGAGATTCCTTAAATGCTATTCATGAACCTTTTAAAAATTGCGAAATCGCTATTTTTGGCCGCTATTTACCGCGAAGTCTGACTTCGTGGTAAATAGCGAAAACTTAGAAAAATGCACTTTAGTGCATTTTTCTAAGTTGTATGTTATACACACACATGTCCTTTGGACATGTGTGTGCGCAACATCAGTCTACATTTCCATTTCAGGGGTGCTACAGGGTGTCCTTTGGACACCCCTGGCACCCTTGAAATTGCATCCTTATTTGCAATTAGCAAATTGCTAATCCCAAATAAGGAATGACTCCCCATTCATTCCTATGCGCCTTTAGGCCCATAGGAATAAATTGGGAGTCATTCCTTATTTGCGATTAGAAATTTGCTAATCGCAAATAAGGAAGCTGTAGAAATCGCAAATAAAATTGCGATTTCTACATGAATCCCGCTTTACGAGTCTTTAATAGCGATTCCTTAATAATCGCTATTAAGGACTCGCAAAACTGGACAATGATGAATCTGGGGGATAGTTCGCGCCAAATTCTGCCAATCGCTGAGTAGTTTTTTTCCGGTTTAAGCAACATGATGACAATGAGAACAAAACGGGCCTCAGAATGGTAGCTGGCATGCTAGATTTGGCATCCCCTACCGCTAGGCGGACTTCCTGCTTGATTTTCCAACGTGGCCGGTCGTGAACAGTCACAGTCAGAGGGCTGGTTCTTGAATATATTTTCTACTCGAGAAGCAGCAAAAGCAACTGGCCACGCACTGCGTGATGTGTGGTGGAATGTGCTAACAGTGCTAAATCGCCCTGCGAGCAGCCCAACATGAATTGTTTCATCTATTGGCAAAACTCTACGGAATCTCGTAGAGTTTTTATGGAACTCCATGGAATTTCATGAGTTCTGCCCTAGAGATGAATACAGTGAGTGGAAGGTCACAAATGAGTAGTGCATGGGAGGCATGAAAGGACAAAAATGTTGTACTGTGGGAGACTCGCAAAAATAAACAGCATGTTATATAAAATGCTCAAAACTAGCAAATATGCCTCGTGCGAGGACCATTCGAGCCAAAATAGTGAGCATTTAAGTGAAAGAAGGCATGGAGGCCTAGCTCATGACTATTAAGATGATTTATTTACAAGTGACATTTGGAGAGTTGTGTATCAATAGTGAAGTAATCCTTGTGGCATAGTTATTGCTACTATAAATCGGAGTGACCTGTTTTGGTAGCTCTGATACTGACATAGCTACATTAATGTGTACTTATAGTTAGTGTGTTTGGATTCACGTTAAGACGCTCAGAGGAAAACACACTCTTTCTGGGATAACATAGGCAATATTGGACATGAGAGGAGGATTATTGGTGCCCTGGCCTCTTTGTTGACAATATTTGTCCAAAGTTTACATAATTTAGAGATGCACGTTTTGATTGCTTGGAGAAACTTGACTGAAGATGCTCTTGATGTGAGGAGTTACTGAAACACTATTTCACCTATTGTTTTATGTTTCTGTGGTTTTATTTCTGGCTGGATAGGAGGGGTTCAGAGGTGGGTATAGGGAAAAGGCGGTGATGGTGAAGGTGATTTTAGCGTTCAGAAGTGGGTAGAGGTGATGACAGACGAGAGCTCCAGGTTGTCAGATTAGATAGTATACTATGATACAGACTATCATTGTACATCATGGTATGGTATAATATATTGCCTGTTATTGTACAGTATGGTGTAATATGGTATCGAATTTCATCGTTTGTATGGCCTGTTATTGTATAGTATGGTATGTAATGTTATTGTTTGTTGTGGTCTGTTATTCTATGGTATGATATACTGTATAGTATTTTAAGGTATGAGTACGGTATGGCATGTTATTGAGGCATGCAACCTATGAATTGCTAACAGCACACATACACATACATTTAAGCAAGCACATATCTCGCAAGTTTGCTTTCTCAAATAGGGAAGGAAGGCTGCATTACACGCAATGTAAACTAAGTGAACTCGAGTCATAAACAAACACACTGTCAGTGAATGATGACACTTTAAGAAATTGTGTTGTTATTTTGCTATGCAGCGTGGATAAAACTGATCGGAGAAACGTGGCTTACTGGAAAGTGAATTTGGAAAGCAAACAATGAGCGAAAGGGTCAGTGGACCTACCCAATGAAGCGGAATAAACGCAGCTAAAACAAGCATTTGCAATGCAATAGTTCTCGCATTTGCGAGAGTTTGAGCTATTTTTATTGTAAATGACATTGCCTTTTATTTATGTTTTGGTTTTTGAAACATAAATAAAAGTCATTGTAATTTACAATGCCAATAGGTCAAACTCACGTAAATACGAGACCTATTGCATTGCAAATGCTTGTTGTTACCGAAAAGCCCTTTCCACAGCGCACACTGGCTCTTTTAACGTTACTCACGAAAACAAATAAGTACAGGTAAAGCATGAGATGGCTTCGTGTTACCAAAAGCACAATGCTCAATTGTGGAATTATAATCAACATTGTGGCAGAACTTAAATACCAATGGCAGGAGTCAGGAGGCCTCACAAGGAACATATTAACCTGTAATAATGTGGTAGAATCTGTTGGAGGTATATGGTTAATGACCAGTGTGCACACTGGTGAGAGGCATGTGAGTCCAGGCCAGTGTCTCCTATGAATGAGCAGTGCGGTCCCTGAGTAACAGTCTCTTACTCATGCAGTTTTGCCTTCTGCACTAGTCCTGTTATCATCAGCGCTATTCTTTTGTTGTCATCGGCACTAGTCTCATTGTTATCATCAGCGCTAGTCTCACTGTTCTCGTTAACACTAGTCCCACTGTTATCATCAGAGCTATAGTCATTGTTATCATCAGTGCTATTCTTGTCATGGGCACTAGTCCCATGGTTATCAGTGCTATTCTCATTGCTGTCATGAGCAATAGTCCCATTGGTATCATCAGTGCTATTCTCATTGTTGGCATCGGCACTGGTCCCATGGGTATCACCAGTGCTATTCTCATTGTTGGCATTGGCACTAGTCCCATTGGTATCATCACCGCTATTCTCATTGTTGTCATGGGCACTAGTCCCATGGTTATCAGTGCTATTCTCATTGTTGGCATCGACACTAGTCCAATTGTTATCATCAGTGCTATTCTCATTGTTGGCATCGGTACTAGTCCCATTGGTATCATCAGCGCTATTCACATTGTTGTCATGGGCACTAGTCCCATGGTTATCAGTGATATTCTCATTGTTGGCATTGGCACTAGTCCCATTGGTATCATCACCGCTATTCTCATTGTTGTCATGGGCACTAGTCCCATGGTTATCAGTGCTATTCTCATTGTTGGCATCGACACTAGTCCTGTTGTTATCATCAGTGCTGTTCTCATTGTTGGTATTGGTACTAGTCCCATTGGTATCATCAGCGCTATTCACATTGTTGTCATGGGCCCTAGTCCCATGGTTATCAGTGCTAGTCTCATTGTTGGCATAGGCACTAGTCCCATTGTTATCATCAGTGCTATTTTCATTGTTGGCATCAGCACTAGTCCCATTGTCATCATCAGTGCTATTCTCATTGTTGGCATCGGCACTAGTTCCATTGTTATCATCAGTGCTATTCTCATTGTTGGCATCAGCACTAGTCCCATTGGTATCATCACCGCTATTCTCATTGTTGTCATGGGCACTAGTCCCATGGTTATCAGTGCTATTCTCATTGTTGACATTGGCACTAGTCCCATTGGTATCATCAGCGCTATTCTCATTGTTGGCATCGCCACTTGTCCAATTGGTATCATCAGCGCTATTCTCATTGTTGTCATGGGCACCAGTCCCATGGTTATCAGTGCTATTCTCATTGTTGGCATCAGCACTAGTCCCATTGGTATCATCAGTGCTATTCTCATTGTTGTCATCGACACTAGTCCCATTGTTATCAGTGGTATTCTCTTTGTTGACATCAGCACTAGTTCCATTGTTATCATCAGTACTATTCTCATTGTTGGCATCTATCAATCAATCATGGCATTTGTATAGCGCGCTACTCACCCGGAGGGGTCTCAAGGCTCTGGGGGGGAGGGGTCTGCTACTGCTCGAAGAGCCAGGTCTTGAGTTGCTTCCTGAAGGATAGATGGTCCTGGGTCAGCCGGAGGTGGATGGGGAGGGAGTTCCATGTCTTGGCTGCCAGGTAGGAGAAGGATCTTCCTCCGGTGGTGGCTCTGCGGATGCGTGGAACGGCGGCGAGGGCGAGGCTGGTGGATCGTAGCTGGTGGGTGGGAGTGTAGAAGGTCAGGCGGTTGTTGAGGTACCTGGGGCCCAGGTCGTGGAGAGCCTTGTGTGCGTGGGTGAGGAGTCTGAGCGTGATCCTCTTGCTGACGGGGAGCCAGTGCAGGTCTCTCAGGTGTCCGGAGATGTGGCTGTGTCGGGGGATGTCCAGGATGAGTCGTGCAGAGGCGTTCTGGATGCGTTGGAGTCTTTTCTGAAGTTTGGCTGTGGTTCCGGCGTAGAGGGTGTTTCGTAGTCCAGTCGGCTGGTGATGAGTGCCTGGGTGACCGTCTTCCTGGTTTCGGTGGGGATCCACCGGAATATCTTTCGGAGCATACGCAGGGTGTTGAAGCATGACGACGAGACGGCGTTGACTTGTCTGGTCATCGAGAGGTAGGAGTCCAGGATGAAGCCTAGGTTACGTGCGTGGTCCGTTGGTTTGGGAGCGGTGCCCAGGGCAGGGGGCCACCAGGAGTTGTCCCAGGCGGAGGGCGATGATCCCAGGATGAGGACTTCTGTCTTCTCTGAGTTGAGTTGCAGGCGGCTGTTCTTCATCTACTCGGCGACGTCTTTCATCCCTTCGTGTAGGCTGGTTCTGGTGGTGGCGGGGTCGTTTGTGAGGAAGAGGATCAGCTGGGTGTTGTCGGCGTAGGAGATGATGTTGAGGTTGTGTTGGCCTGTGATGGCTGCGAGGGGGCTCATGTAGACATTGAAGAGGGTGGGGCTGAGTGATGATCCTTGTGGTACGCCGCAGATGACGTCGGTGGCCTCGGATCTGAACGGGGGAGGCGGACTCTCTGGGTTCTTCCAGTGAGGAACAAGATGATCCACTCCAGTGCCTTCTCTTGGATTCAGATGTTGTTGAGGCGTTGCACTAGGGTGCGGTGGCAGACCGCGTCGAACGCTGCGGAGAGGTCCAGGAGGATGAGGGCCGCTGTTTCCCCGTTGTTGAGCAGGCATCTGATGTCGTCTGTGGCTGCGCCGAGGGCGATCTCGGTGCTGTGGTTGGCTCGGAAGCCGGACTGCGAGGAAGGCGGCAAGCTGTCTGTTGACGGTCTTCTCGATGACCTTGGCAGGAAAAGGGAGGAGCGAGATGGGACGGTAGTACTTGAGGTCGGTGGGGTCCGCTGTTGGTTTCTTCAGGAGGGCGCTGATCTCAGCGTGCTTCCAGCTCTCCGGGAAGGTGGCGGTGTTGAAGGAGGTGTTGATGATGCCCCGGAGTTGGGGTGCGATGATGGAGTCGGCTTTGTTGAAGACATGGTGGGGGCAGGGGTCGGTTGGTGATCCGGAGCGGATGGTGTTCATCACGCGGGTGGTGTCTTCGGTGCTGACTGGGGTCCAGGCGCGGAGGGTGGTGGTGGGGGTCATTGGCTCGGTGGTTGGGTGCGTGGTCTGTGCACCGAAGCTGTTGTGTATGTCGGCGATCTTGCTGTGAAAGAACGAGGCGAGTGAGTCGCAGAGGTCTTGCGAGGGAGTGATGTCGTTGTTTACGGCGCTGGGGTTGGAGAGCTCTTTGACGATGCTGAAGAGTTCCTTGCTGTTGTGGGCGTTGTTGTCCAGTCGTTCCTTGAATGCTGTCTTCTTGGTGGTGCGGATCAGCTGGTGGTGTTTGCGGGTGGCGTGCTTGAGGGCAGTCATGTTGTCTGTGGTCTGGTTGTTACTCCAGGTTTTCTCGAGGGTACGGCAGTTCTTCTTGGAGTTCTTGAGTTCGTCGGTGAACCAGAAGGCTTTCTTGCTGCCGGGTCTGCTGGGAGGGGTCTTCCGTGGTGCGAGGTTGTCTGCGCAGTTGGTGAGCCACTGTGTGAGGTTGTTAGCTGCTTCGTTGGGGTCCGTTGTGCTGGCGGGAGTGTTCTGGCGGAGGGAGGTGATGAGCTGCTCGGCGGTGATCTTGTTCCAGTTCCTATGAGGAACCTGTTGCGGGTGGTGGAGGGTCGTGGTTCTTCTGAAGCTGAAGTGGACGCAGCTGTGGTCTGTCCAGTGTAGCCCAGTGGAGTGGCTGAAGGAGTGTGCTTGCTGGAGGAGAAGACGTGGTTAAGCGTGTGGCCGCCGTAGTGGGTGGGGGTGTTCACCAGTCGCTTGAGTCCGAGCTTGGCGAGGTTGTCCAGCAGGGTGGTGGTGTTGGTGTCGTTGTTGTTCTCCAGGTGGAAGTGGAAGTCCCCTAGGAGGATGTAGTCAGCGGAGGGGAGGGCGTGCGGGCTGATGAAGTCTGCGATGTCTTCGCTGAATTGTGTGCGTGGTCCCGGCGGTCTCTAGATGAGGGTGCCTCTGAGGGTCGTTTTGGGGTCGGTGTGTATCTGGAAGTGGAGGTGTTAGGCGGTGGTGAGGGTGTCGTCAGAGTTGGTCGTGATGCGGATGGTGTTCTTGTGTACGATGGCGATGCCTCTCCAGTCTGGTTGACGCAGTCCCTCCGGGTGATCTTGTATCCGTCCGGAAAGGCAATGGTGATGTCGGGTGCTGAGGAGGCGTTCATCCAGGTTTCCGTGAGGAAGGCGACGTCTGGTGATGTTGTGTCGAGCAGGTTCCAGAGTTCGATCGCGTGTTTGTGGACGGAGCGGGTGGTGAGCAGGATGCACTTGAGGTGGTTGCTGCTGGTGCTCGGCTTGGCGGGTGCGGTGTAGGTCTGGAGGCAGGTGAACTTGCAGGCTTGGAAGGTGAAGGGTCCGTGGGTGCGCCTCGAGGTGGCTCGATAGCAGGCGGGGGTTCGGCCGGCATTGAGTGCGTTGAGGGTGGTGGCGTCGTAGGTCCATCGTGTGGTCTGGCGTCGGTGGGGGCCAGGGGTCCTGGCGCTGGGCGCGGTCCAGGCGCGGACTTGCGCAGACGGGCTTGCCTTTGGCGCGCCTTCGGCGCACAATCGGCGCGCCCGTTGCGCGTACGCGTGCACTCCGCCTTAAATGGCGAAGTTGGAGGGAGGAGCAGCTGGGAGGCGGGAGCGGGGATGGCGAATGGGAAGGGACACAGAAAGCAAAAGGGGCGGGGCCGCAGGGGAGCAGTGGTGGGGAGAGGGCGGGGAACGCGGCAGGTGCAGGACACAGAAAACAAAATATCGACTGGCTAAGGACCAGGAACTCAGCTGCAGGGCAGCGGCGAGACTTGGCAGGAGCGGGGGCAGCCTGGGCTCACTCACGGCGAGTGTGCGCGGTGCGTGGAGCGCCGGCCCACAACAGGTTCAAGGGTCACTGCTCACCACCGCGTGCACTCCACCATAAATGGCCAAGTGGGAGGGAGGAGCAGCTGAGAGGCGGGAGCGGGGCGGCGAATGGGAAGGGACACAGAAAGCAAAAGGGGCGGGGCTGCAGGGGAGCAGCGGCGGGGAGCGGGGAGAGGGCGGGAAACGCGGCAGGGGCAGGACACAGAAAACAAAATATAGAGGCAAAATACAGACAATAAAGCAGCAAATACAGAGGCAAAATGCAGACAATAGAAACGCGGCAAAATACAGAGGGCACAATACAAACTGGCTAAGGACCAGGAACTCAGCTGCAGGGCAGCGGCGAGACTCGGCAGGAGCGGGGGCAGTCTGGGCTCACTCACGGGGAGTGTGCATGGTGCGTGGAGCTACCGGCCCACAACAGTGTCAAGGGTCACTGCTCACCACCGCGTGCACTCCGCCATAAATGGCCAAGTGGGAGGGAGGAGCAGCTGGGAGGCGGGAGCGGGGCGGCGAATGGGAACTGACACAGAAAGCAAAAGGGGCGGGGCCGCAGGGGAGCAGCGACGGGGAGAGGGCGGGAAACGCGGCAGGGGCAGGACACAGAAAACAAAATATAGAGGCAAAATACAGACAATAAAGCCCATTGTTATCATCAGTGCTATTCTCATTGTTGGCATCAGCACTAGTCCCATTGGTATCATCAGTGCTATTCTCATTGTTGTCATGGGCACTATTCCCATGGTTATCAGTGCTGTTCTCATTGTTGGCATCAGCACTAGTCCCATTGTTATCATCAGTGCTCTTCTCATTGCTGGCATCGACACTAGTCCCATTGGTATCATCAGTGCTATTCTCATTGTTGTCATGGGCACTAGTCTCATGGTTATCAGTGGTATTCTCATTGTTGCCATCAGCATTAGTCCCATAATCAGTGCTATTCTCATTGTTGGCATCGGCTATAGTACCATTGTTATCATCAGTGCTATTCTCATTGTTGGCATCGGCACTAGTCCCATTGGTATCATCAGTTCTATTCTCATTGTTGGTATCAGCACTAGTCCCATTGTTATCATAATTGCTATTCTCATTGGTGACATTAGCACTAGTCCCATTGATACCATCAGTGCTATTCTCATTGTTGTCATGGGGACTATTCCCATGGTTATCAGTGCTTTTCTCATTGTTTGCATCAGCACTAGTCCCATTGTTATCATCAGTGCTATTCTCATTGTTGGCATCTGCTATAGTCCCATTGTTATCATTAGTGCTAATCTCATTGTTGTCATAGGTACTAGTACCATTGTTATCATCAGTGCTATTCTCATTGTTGGCATCGGCACTAGTACCTTTGTTATCATCAGTGCTATTCTCATTGTTGGCATCGGCACTAGTCCCATTGGTATCAATGCTATTCTCATTGCTGGCATCGGCACTAGTCCCATTGTTATCATCAGTGCCATTCTCATTGTTGGCATCGGCACTAGTGCCATTGGTATCATCAGCGCTATTATCATTGTTGTCATGGGCACTAGTCCCATTGTTATCATCAGCGCTATTCTCATTGTTGGATTCGGCACTAGTACCATTGTTATCATCAGTGCTATTCTCATTGTTGACATCAGCACTAGTCCCATTGGTATCATCAGTGCAATTCTCATTGTTGTCATGGGCACTATTCCCATGTTTATCAGTGCTATTCTCATTGTTGGCATCAGCACTAGTCCTATTGTTATCATCAGTGCTATTCTCATTGTTGGCATCGGCACTAGTCCCATTGTTATCAACAATGGTTTGCACAAAATACTTTTACTGGGGCACTATGACAGGGCTACTATCCACATCAGGGAGTGCGTGGTCTTTGGGGGATGTATGAACGTGTGTGCTTATATTTTGGATAAATGTGTATGGTTGACTGAGAGGCTGTTATGTACTTGTGGCACAGGACATACCTTTCGCCATATGTGGTGCCGTTACATGTATAACACACATGAGAGAAATTTAAAGTGCAGAAAAAGTGTTCTGGAAAATGTTGGATATGGAGCATTTTTCCGCACTTTAAATTTCTCATGGCTGTATTTTCATTCATACTGTATTGACTGAATTGAGGTAATTAAACTGAAGAGTTAATTTTGTTTATGTTGATTATATAAAACTCATTAACATTGTCACTCATTTCCAAGTGTCACATTTGCTGCTAGTGGCCTGTCAACATGGTGCCATATTTACAACAGAAAAATAAATTTGTTTAAATGGGTGGAGATTTAAGCGAATACACATGCTTCATAAAACATTAAACGGTATTCGGTTTAATGCTGAATGTTTCATAGAAAAAAAAAACACATTACATTTCTTCAATTTGTAAAAAAACGACTATTTTCAGTTATAAATATGGCACAGGGTCTACCGGTTACTGGGAGCAAAAGACATACTTCTTGTAAATAAGACACGATGAAATGGGAAAAAATTAAAATGAAGAGTTTTTTAAAATGTATTTATTCAATTTTCCAAAGTAAAAACAACAAAACATCGTGAGAAAGAAACAAAAATATTAAAGAGTTGAACAGCACAGCATTCATATCAACGGCAGAAAAATAAAGCTTACAATGCAACATAACAAACAAATGGCAGATGTGGTCTCACCGGTCCCCATATAATAGCATGGATATCTCCTTACCAAGTCATTACATTTGAATTAAGCTAATACACAAACACAGTGACCAACACACATTCGGCTCAATTAATACAGAGTGGTCCCTAGGTGTCCCCAGATACATTGAATACAAGTGGCTCCTGTATTCAGGCACTGTTACCATCCTGCACATTTAACAAGTACATTTGGAAAGGTTACCAGATCTCTACAGGTCTAGAGGCCGGTGGCTGCAACTGTGCATAGTCATCGCTAGTGGTATTACAATTTGTCATGCCATGAATCCATTCAGTGAGTGTGGACGGCATGCTACAGGCCCATTTGAGAGCCAGTTCCCGTTTAGCAATCAACAGCACTATGGCAACAAATCAACACTGGGATATAGGAAGGTCATGAACGTACCCCAACAGGGCCGATAAGGGGGATGGCGCAATCTCTACCCCTACCATCTTGGATACCTCCCTGAATATCGATCTCCAATAATCCTCTATTCCAGTACACGTCCATGTCATATGTGTAAAGTCTGCCAACGGAGAGCGGCACCTTGGGCACACATCCAAGCGCGAGGGGTCCATACGATGCATTTACTAGGGGCCACATACACTCACCATAGAAACTTAAAATGCAGCAATTTGTGTTGATGGTTTGGGGACACCCAGCGTATTTGTGCGCGACACCTCCCCCACTGTATATCTGACAGAGGGTAGCCCAAATCCGCTCCCATGCCACCCGCACAACTGTATCATGACTCGGGAGCCGTGCCACTATTTCCCTGTACATCCGTGCCACCAAGTGGCTCCCATCCCTGCCTTTTATAACCCCTGTCAGAATGGAGAAGTCAGGAGGTTCAGGAGGATTGCTGTCCAGGCAGGCACTTAATGCCTTCTGCACTCTCAGCAGCACAAAGTGATCCATTGTGGTAGCTGCACCGAATCGAGAATCCTCAGTACGTGAAAACATTTTGACCCCCAGGGAATAGTTCACCAAATGTGTTCAGGTGGAATTAGGACAATGTGCGCTTCACCAGACCCTCCTGCAGGATGGGGATCCAGCTGTTTCCTGCCAACGGCAGCGCCGGGGAATATAATACCCATGTACCAGTCACACGCATCAACTTGTGCCATGCCCAGCTGGTAGTGGATACTGTCTGAATGTCAACCGCATCCCTAGGGAAACCACGCAGTAGCAGTGTATTGAGGGGAGCCGGGAGCACCATGTCAGCCTCTGGTCTATTATATGGGACCGAACATTCAAATTGTACCAGTGTCGGATGTAGCTCGCTTGTGCAACCAGATAATAAATCTGTTGGTTCGGCACACCGAACCCCCCTCATACGGCAACCCCAGGGTGTCCCATCCAACGGGGAGCCGTTTACCCCCATACCAAACGGGTTAGCAACGTAGGCAGATTGGTAAAAAAACTATTGTATAGTGGTATAAGAATATTTTAAAAGAGTTACAAGAATTGTGGCAGGACCACCATTTTAATTATGGCTATCCTTCCCGCCATCGATAACGGGAGCTGCAACCAGCGGTCAATGTCACGTCCCACCTTCTCGATTACCAGGCCATAGTTCAACTGAAGGATACGATCCCTGTCCCTATGAATGTGGACTTCTAAGTACTTCACCGAATCATCACACCAGACCAGCGGGTAATACCCGGTTCTAACACAGAGCAACTCAGTCAATTGAAGCACTTCAGCAGACTTCTCCCAGTTTATATGAAGTCCTGACTCTGTGCCGTACCTAGTGACTTCCTGTAGCAACAGTGCGAGATTGTCGTCAGGATGCCGCACGTAGAGAATAATATCATTAGCATTGAGCGTAAGTAAAAAGGGCCCGGCAAACACAGAGTAAGGGGAAATCCCTGGTCAGTGTACCGTTCAAGCAAATATGTGCCGTGGGCAAGATATGCAGGAGCCTAACCACTGCCAAAAACCGCTCCCTGCGCCCCCAACCTTCTTATGGTGGCATATAAAAAGGGCCACTCAAGCTAATCAAATGCTTTTTCAGCGTCGAGCAGGACCGCCGCTGCAGGAACGGACGGCGAAATCCTGTTCAACGTGGCGAATAGCATGTGCATGTTTAAGGCAGTAAGTTTGTGGGGGATGTAGCCCGATTCGGCAGGAGAGATCAGTTTCTCAATTATTAATGCAAGCCTGGTTGCCAGCATCTTAGCTAAGATCTTGTGATCAATATTCAAGAGCGACAGTGCCGATAGGAACTACATTTCAAGACATCTTTGCCAGGTTTGGGCAACAATATTATAACAGCATCTCTCGGGTTGGGCGGGAGTACCCCCTTCTCAGTGGCCTCCTGATACATATCAATGAGATGAGGCACAAAGAGCTCCCTATATATTTTTTTATAAAAATAGCCAGTGAAGCCATCCAAACCTGGTGCTTTGGAGCCATCTAGCACGTTAATGGCCTCCGTCGCCTCATCCTCAGTAAAGGGTTCTGCTAAGAACTCCTGGTGGGCCTTGTCCATCCAGAAAAGGGAGACCTCATCAAGTTCTAGAAGCTGAGCACCCCATGCCAATCTTAGGGTGCTAAATCACCTTTACAACCCTGAGCCCAGCCCTCCTGCACAGCATATTGTGACAGTTTAAAATGGTGTCATCCAGGAGTCACAGGTCACTTGTGCTCCTGGGGTCTCAGCTCTATTGTTTGCTGACATGACTGCCAGGGGAATATGACAATTCTGGATGACCCATAAGTTGTTCGAGTGTGGTCTTGTGACCAGTGAATATGAACGGCACGTATCTTTTTCACCCCAGTTTTATACCCCACTGGACTGTGCAGACCTAGGGGAAGCGAAACTGCACACCGAGTCAGATTTCCCCAAATGTGCGTAATAAAGTGTCACTACAGGCAAAATAGTAAGTCACACTTTACCTATGAGTGCCCACTAATCCCAGGTCAATGTCTACCTCCCGCCCCTGCAGAGTCCCATTTGTGCCAGGTAACCGGTGTGCAGCTACTGGGCTGTGCTTGACAGTAGTCCCGCACGTGCAGCCTGCATTCACTGTACTAAGATTACTTGAAGGGAGTCCAGGTAGTAGTTACCCTATTTTGAAAAAGTGTGTCTTAGTTTGTTTCTAGAGCTGTAGCGATGGCCCAGGCTGCCTTTGGGTGTAGCAACAGTCTCAGTGCCTTGAGTGTATCTATGGGACCCTGTGCTTTGATTAAATAAGGTCCAATAATTTAGAGCTAACTGTTTCTCCAACCACAAGGTGGGAAATCCAAGTAGGAGAAGGATCTTCCTCCCATGGTGGATCTCGCCGCAGTTCCACGCATCCATAGATCCACCATGGGAGGAAGATCCTTCTCCTACTTGGCGGCCAAAACCTGAAATTCTCTCCCCACTCACCTCCGCCTTACCCAGAACCACATCTCCTTCAGGAAGGAACTTAAAACCTGGCTATTCGATAAATAATGCACCCCCTCCCCCAAGCGCCTTGAGACCCTCTGGGTGAGTAGTGCGCTATACAAATTCCTGAACTTGAATTTGAACTTAGAGCTCAGCCTAGACAGTGTTCTGCGATACTGCTTTTAAAAACTAGACTATTGAGGCATCTTGAGACGTAAAATCTTTTCAATTATTATATGGTCTGCATTTATGTTAAGCCAAGACTAGTATATTTATGGTTTATCATTGCCTTTGATTACCCATTCAATCCAAACACATCCAGTCTTCTGACACGTGGTAGTTGGCCCCTACAAACCAACCTAACTACTGTGGTTGTTCATTGCTCGTGCCATCATTTCTTTTGCCACTAAACAGGAGACGTGTCCTGTTAGTGAGGGTTTCTAATATTCACCACAACCATTCTTGGATTTCCCACCTTGTGGTTGGAGAAACAGACAAGAGATGGTTGGCTCATGCTGATGATGTGCTTTAGGTTCCTGCCATTTGAATTCACAGTGTTAAGTCCAAATGCTGATGGTTTAGTATTTCAGCAAGAAGTCAGGATTTTGCAAACGGCACATTACAGTGAATGGTTTCTCCATTTATTCGGTGCTTGCAGTGTCTGGTGCGAGACATTTTGTAGCCTTATAGGGGAAACATCCATCACAACGCAACTTTTACGACGCACTACCATTACAAGGCTGGATTTACAACGCAAGTCATTACAACGACTTGTGCTGGAGGGCGCTGTAGGATAGGGAATAGTTTAATTTACTATCCAAAACCTTCCCTACTATCCACGGGGACTGGAGTTGGAATAGTAAATTAAACTATTCCACTATCCAGCGCCCCCCAACGCAAGTCGTTGTAATGACTTGCGTTGTAAAACCTGCGTTGTAAAGGCATGCGTAGTAAAAGCATGCGTTGTGATGACATACATCCGCATTATAGTGGACTTGAAGGTTACCCATTACTTACCATTGGTTGGCCTCATTGTTGCTCTCATTTGCTTGCTTCTAATTTGTTATAAAAGTGAGACAGCCGGTGAAGTATCTTAGAAAATATAGGAGCAAACAAGGCAGGGTAGATCCAGCACTGACACACAATTGGTACCAGCACTGCAGTTCTTATCACTGATGATGAAACAATATGGCACGTGTGCACAGGACAAGAAATGAACTCACAAAGGCTATAATTGCCCAAAACCCACCAGAGTAAGCCATGAAAATGAATAGTTGATGAAAATGTACACTATTAACAGTATGCAGATAATTAATTTACGCTTGATTTTACATGTATGTTTTAATGTGTTGCAATTGTTTTTGAAACACTTTTACTATGACCTGTTAATATGTGTCTGGCTTATGCTAACTAGGTATCAATTAGTCCTTGACACCATCTTGTCTAAAATGGATATCACATTTACTGTTTATTTCTGCTGCATATAGTCGCCAATTCATATCTGTTTATTTCTAAGTGTTCTTGAAAAGGGTTCTCTAGCACAGGATCACTAATGTAACATTTTTCCAATGATCTTCTGCTTGCATGCTGAATTACTTTCATTCACAATGGTTCACTGGTTTTTATGTTGCTAGTTTTTTCTGGCCATTCAAAATGACATTAGGTGAGGGGGACTGAATTAATATTCATGTAGTGAGTTAGTGCTTAGGTGGTCGGGCTGCATGACTATTTAAAATTATCTACTCTGATTAGTTGAGAATGTATTTCTTTGCTCACACCACAATGATTCTGCAGTTGTCATGCTGTTTTATGGGGAAATTTCCTGTATAAGCCCTTGAATTTAGGGTTGAGCCAGAATCTTTTGGATTCTATTAGGGATGCTATCTGATTTCTCACTATTTTTGCTTCACATTTGAGATTTAGCATGTTATTGATTTTGCCTATTATTCTGCATTGTCCTATTAGTAAGAGCCTTTAGTTTATGGCAACAACTTTATGCATTTGAATGAGACTTGCTGTATCTGCACTTTACCATTTCTGTGTTGTACCTTTTGAAATTTTGCAATAAACTTCATAATTAGTTTTAATTTGTACCTTGTCTCTGGGACACATTGCTTCATGAAATTGAGGTGAACACGGCCCCTGATCCACCCAACCAGTAGGCATGCTTTTGAGGTGTAAGGTTTTAGGGGTACAGCGCTTCCACATCAACCAAAGTCAGCCTCACAGGAAGAAACTAAAAACATAACTTCAACAGATTAAACAACAAGCAATGCTTAAATCATTAATATATACATGTGTTTTTTCTTTTAATGTAGGAAGAGAGAAGGGTGGAGTGTATTCCTTTAAAGGGTTATATTAGAATGTTAAACTTGGTGTTCGCATTTAGAATGTTAGGAATTGATTGTGAAAAAGAGTAACTGGGAAAGCTGGTTAGTGGCTCTGGAGCAGAAGGTTGTCCTGCATAATAGGGGTTGTGATTTCTACAATAAATGTTTGTGTTACTGGAAACTAGTCCTCTGGGTGTAGGTATGTCACAACTAAGCGCTTCGTAAAATCTAGTATGGTGTCCCGCTTAGTTCAAGTCTGGAGGCGCTATTAGTGAAAATTACATCTTGTGTGCACTCTGCCAAGCTAGCTCTGCTGTTCTCCAAAACATCTAGATTGTTTTTAACACCTATAAATTGTAATTATACTGAGATTTGGGCTTTTTAGCCAGGCACTAAAACATCTGTCTGTGCTTTATTCACTGTAACAGGACTAAAGATGTTAATATTGAGAAAGTCAATGGTTGTACGACTTATGTTATATTCATGTATAAGAACAAAATCGCATCTCTATTGACGATTTTGCCCGTTTAGAACTCACGTCACCCCGACTCAGAAATATATAGTCAGACAGGCTCTGAGATCCAGGCCCAATTTCACTGATTGACAGATCACAGGTGGGGTGGCATATAGCTGGCAGAGAAACACGCTAACTTCCAGATCTATCCCACATATAGGTGCAGCGACACCACAATGGTCCAGGGCGATTGGCCTCAATAAAGTACACATGGCTGGAGGAGTACACGAATTCCCAAAACACCATAAAGACAGATGCCACATGACGTTAGGAACGCTTAACCAAGCAGGACACCGTACACGCAGTGATCATGCACTTCCCAGGCCAACATCTGGACACGTTACCTACTGGCTGCATTGTGTCCAGGCAAGGTAGAGGTCCACCAGAATTCCTCATTGAATACATCAGTTATGGCTGCAAATACAGCAGTTCACATTCCTTACCAAAAAAGGTTCGCCGGATCTGTTTTAGAGCATTCAACAAATTGCATAAAATCCATGGGCGATGGATTATAAATTGAGACAGTCCTCAGACCCTATGCCTGTAACTGTTCTTACGGTTGCTCTGTTTAATGAAACAAATTGCTACTGTTTTGTCAAACGACTCTTGTCTCTTGTTTTTTCAAGGTATTTCATGTTCGAGCAACAAAGATCTGAAGATTTTTCAGTCTCAATTTAATGTCGGGTCACATAATATTCATGTGGACTTGGGGGCTGCATAAAACTGACAAATTATTATGAAAGTTTAATTTCATTAAAATCTGAAAAAAATGGTCTGATGCAAGTGTGATTTATTTTATAACTCGTACGTTTCAAACAATCATGGTCATTAAAATAACGATATAGCCCGTTCAGTAATTCCAGGCAAAAAAAGAGATTAGTGCATTTAAACAAAGGCTTGTAAGCCAATAGAAACCCCAGACAGTGGTATTAAGTATAGGTGAAATGGCACCACTAAGAAGAATCACACAGTAAATATCTGGATATACCAAGTTTGCGTGACGGTGCTGATAGGTGAGGAGAACCACCAACCTCCCCAGGATAGGCCTTAGCCAACAAGAACAAAAAATACTCCCCAGCACACGTCGAGTATAAGTAATGTTTTCCAGTTAGGCAATGTACATAGTTAGCAATGCATATCAAATAAACACAATTCTTTTCTCTTCCTTCTTGGATGTTTATTAGCGTGGATCTTCAAACAGCTCCCAACAGCCAACACGTGTTTCGTCGCACATAGGGAGGTTATCCCGCAACTTCCTCAAGGCTGTATTAGTACAAACACATAAAATGCCATTGTTTTTACTTAGATTCAATAGTCCGTTGACTATCAAAACCCAAAACAAAATCATTCCAGCATGGTGTAAATCTACGCAAAAAGTGGACTTATCATGTAGAGACAAATATTCCCAATGTGTCACAACATTTTAGTGAACCAATAGGAATTCCTCTGTGAGGCTATATCCCAAGCCAGATGGAGAGACGAAAAAGAAAGTTCTGTGTAAAAAAAACAGGCGCAACATATCTCACTTAAGGATTTTATCACAGACAAACCCAATATCACATACAGATGGGGGGGTTTGCTCAGGAACATACTGAGTCCAAGCTATCCCATAGTGGAGGTTCGCGAGAATTGGATGAGTAGACACACAAGGGGCTTCTTTGGCTGCAGACATTGCAGTGCATGCAAATGGGCGTGTGTTAGAAAGACAGAGTTTCTGGGACCAGGTGGTAGAACATATGAAATTAAAACGAACATTAGTTTTCTCACTAAATTTGTTGTCTATGCCATTGAATGCAGATGCAAATAGAGATACATTGGCAGTACAATTAGTCAACGGAGTATTGAATCTAAGTAAATACAATGGCATTTTATGTGTATGTACTTATACAGCCTTGAGGAAGTTGAGGATAACCTCCCTATGTGCGACGAAACGTGTGTTGGCTGTTGGGAGCTGTTGTAAGCCAATAGGTATCCCTTTTGGGAACTATTGGCTTTGTCAAATATTGAAACCATGCTGTACAGCATCCCTAACGATGTACAGTATAGCTAATAGGCAGTCAAATAAAGCCCATATGGCCAGTTGATTCATTTTGTAGGAGTAAAAACAGCAAACAAAATGATGCATGCATGGAATGAACGCCAGTGGGGACAAGAACACTGGTGGAGGAAGCAACATAGAGGGTGGAAAAACAGAGGGCAGGGAAGCTACAGGAGTGTGGGGGAAGCAACACCTAGGGCAGGTGAAAGCGGGCACAGAGTTTGAAGCAACACAGGGACATGGGTGAGGGAAAGCACAAAGAAGGGCATGGGAGGGAAGCAAACAGAGACAGCAGGGTGGGGAAGTGGAAGCTAACAAACAAGAGAGAGCTCAACGTGGAGTTAAAGCACACAGGAGAGTGGTTTAAATGATGAAGCTGAATAAAACTGAAATCATACAAGAGTGGCTCAAAGGACGACGTTGACGAAAATGACAATTTCATGCTATTATGAAAACAAATATACCGTGAGAATTGAGAAAACACAGAAAACGTGGGAAATGCATGCACTCTCATTGAGTGCTTTTAGAAAAAAGAAAAAAAAAATCATGAAAAGCAGACACTCTTGGAAGGATAAAAGGACCGAGTCAGAAAGATGGTAAATAGGCTGTGCTCCAAAGGCTAGACAAAGACAACATGGTCTGGCTAAAATGAATACAACTATAGAATGGAAAAGCAAGAATACCACAATGACAAAATAGAAAGCCAATGGAAGGCAATCAGTCAATCAATCAGGGGTTGGTAAAGTGCAGCTACTCACCCACGAGAAGGTGCTTGTGGGCAAGGGGGGTAGCTCTGTTGAGTGCTGGGGTCAGCCAAAGAGCCAGGTCTTGAGGTCCTTCCTAAATGGAGCAGTGTGGGGACTTGCCAGACGTGTAGGTGGAGGTCGTTCCAGGCCTTGGCTGTGAGGTAGGAGAAGGACTTTCCACCTGTTGTGGTCTTGTAGATGCGTGGGAAAGTGGCTAGGGAGAGGTCAGCTGATCAGAGGTGTCTCTTGGGTGCGTGTAAGGAGAGGCGGTTGTTAGGTATGCTGGTCCGATGTTGTAGAGGGCCTTGTATGCGTAATTGATGAGCTTGATGGCTATTCTTCATTCGATGGGATGCCAGTGGAGATTGCGGAGGTGCTGGATGATGTGGTTGTGATGGGGGATGTCTAGGATCAGTCTGGCTGCAGTATTCTGGAAGGTCTGGAGTTTGCAAATTAGTTTGTTGTTGATTCAGGCATAGAGTTTGTTGCCGTAGTCCAGTCTGCTACTGATGAGGGTGTGCGTGACCGTTTTTTCAATGGATGGAGTTTCTTTCTGGGTCAGCTATCACTTGTCCCCAATGGGTCTTTCGCTGGCTTTGACCTCCGACTTGCTCCCTTTTGTCTTGGTAAGTGTATATATACCAATGAAATAAAAGTTACAGAGGAAATCACTCTACATGTTAAAAAGAATTAACAGAAATCAGGATTTAAGTATTTATTTCAATATAAATTGGTTAAATGCATATCCCTATCAGTGGGAGCCTTCAGCGCATGTTTACAACAGTGCTTTATAATGCTGTTTCTGCTCAGCAGTCCAGGCAGATCTCTGCAGTTTGTAATATGATTGGTGTGTTTTTTTTGCTGCAGGATTATCTGTGCAGCAGTAGGATGCAATAGCCAAAAGTGGAAGGTGATGATTCACGTAGACCTTGAGAATGTCGAGCCAGTTATTTATGCGCTGTAGGATCCTCCAGCCAAGTCAGCTTTCACTTTGAGTGGCATGTACGAAGAAAGGCAACATCCCAGAATGCCACCAAAAACCATCAGCCCGGTCAAAGATGACATTATGATTACTCCAAGCCCAGTTTCCTTTGCCATAGGTGTAGACAGAATGGCTGAAAATAAGTAAACCAACATAAGGAATATTGGTGATTGAAGTCAGACATACATCTTTTGGAAGAAATTACTAGAAAACATGTCCCTCAGTCCCAAGAAACAAAGTCCCCGTTTTTATTTAACCCTGGACATTTTCGTGTCAGAAGTAAAGATTTTTAGTGCTGTGTTTAACAGGTAGAGTCTATGGGCAGCAGGAGTTTGTTTGTGATTGGGTGTATGCAGTGCCAGTCATCCAATCACAAAGCACTTCAGCATCAAGTGGCGAGTAGGTGCCCTAGGAAAATAACATAACACAACAGAAATGTTCGTATAGCATGTGGTCACCCCTAATGAGTGAGTCTCTTGGTGCCATTGACACATAACGGATGCTTATTGTTACCCAACCCAATAGTACTCATGCTAAGGACCTCAGAAGTTTGAAAGCCTGAGTGTACCCACCATGATTTAAACCAGTGGCCATGAGGTCACACAATTGTCAATGTAATGGATGCATTAGTGCACTGACCTGGTTCCCTTGTTACCACACCATTGAGACCTACTATTACTTCAGTCATTTGCATTGGGCTGCATTGTCCCCAGGGAGTCCACAGCCTTAAACGCATCTGCAGGTTATGTGAGAGGAGGAGGGACAGGTGGAGTTTAAAGGTAGCATGTAGGGAGGGAAGAAAGGGCTTCATTTATTTACGTCAGTATTTCTCACGTATCTGTAGGCGCAAAAGTGACGCATTGCTGGAGTGTGTCATAAAAGTGACGCAACTCCTGCAATGTGTACTTTCACATGGGCAAGTCCCATGATGTTAGTGCCTGCGTCAATCTTACGCCTGCCATGAGGCAGGCGTAAGATTTTGACGCATTAGCAGCCAAGAAATGGTGCAGTGAAATCTTAAAGATTTCACTGCGTCACTTCTATGACTCTTTCTTGCGCCAAAACGCCCCCCATGCATACATTATACCTGGCGCAGGTATAATTTGGCGCAGGGGTTTTCAAAGTGACGCATCTACCTAGATGCGTCACTTTGTAAATGTGAGGCAACAAGGCGCATTTTTTACACTACTGGTGCGTCACAAAAAGTGACGCACCGGCGGCGTAAAAGTGATGCACAGACTCATAAATTAGGCCCAAAGTGTATGGATATGGTAGGACGCAAACCATGTATATGTCGTTTTTTTTTTTTAAAACAGAAAGTGAGGAAAAAGAATATCAAGATGGAGTACAAAAGGGATGCAACAGCAATATGGTAAAAGTAAGAATGAGAAAGTGTGATAGTGTGAGATAATGAGAACAATGACATGAGATTCCTAGCGCTATATAAACCCACAATTAAATTAAATTTAAAATTAAATGAAAAGGGCCAAGGGATGAGAGAGGTGGGGCCAGAGTGACAGAAGTAAAGTAAGGGACACAGAGTAGAAAGATAAAACATCAAATAATTAAGTGTTAGTTTGAAAGTTAAGGGTGAAACACAATGTTGAAGTGTGAGAGGAAGAATCTGATTGGGTGAGAGTAAGGAAAATTGCAGAGTGGTTAAGTGTAAGTGATGGAACTGAGTCAATTAGCAGTTGTATGGTGCAGTACTGTCACTCCTAGGGGTATCTGGGCGCTGGGGGTGCTGTGTCTCCATGATCTTGACTCTCTTTCTGAAGGGTGCCCTGGAGGGTGCTGTTAGGAGGTGGAGAGGCAGGTCATTCCAGGTCTTGGCAGCCATGTAGGAGAAGGACTGGCCTCCGCTACAATGGATGGATGGGGGCATTCGAAGGGGAGTGAGGAGGAGCACAGGTGTCTTGCGAGTAGGTGGAAGTTCTGCCGATTGTTGATGTAGGATGGTCCTCGATGGTTTAGAGGTTTGTATGCATGCGTGAGGACCTTCAACTGACATCTCTTATAAATGGGAAGCCAACAAAGGTTTCTGAGGTGATGGGTGATGCAGGTTCTTCTGGGGAAGCCTAGGATGAGTCTGGCTGTGGTGTTCTGTATGGTCTTTTGAGGAGCTGGGTAGAAATCCGGCATAAAGAGCGTTACCAAAGTCAAGGCAGCTGATAACGAGGGTCTGACTGACGGTCTTTCTTGTGTTGATTAGGATCCATCCGAAGATTCTGTGGAGCATTCAAAGGGTGTGGAAGTAGGAAGAGGTGACTGCGTTGACTTGTCGTTTCATAGTTGGCTGTCGGGGATGATGCAGAGGTTGCTTGCATGGTCTGTTGGTGTGGGTGTTGCTCTGAGTTCAGCTGGCTTCCTGCTGTGGTCCTATGCAGAGCTGTTCCTCCCAAAGAACTGAACTTCTGTTTTGTCGGAGTTGAGTTTGAAGCAGCTCTCTCATCCGTATGGCTACATTTGGTCATGGTGTTGCAGAAGTTGGTTTTGGCGTTAGAAGGGTCCTCGGTGAACGAGATGATTAGTTGAGTGTCTTCAGTGTAGGAGATTATGTTAAGTCTGTGAGATCTGAAGACGTCTGTGAGAGGGACATGTTTATGTTTATGAAGGCTGAGGGATGATCCTTGGGTTACACCGCATATGATGTCCTTGGGTGTGGAGGTGAAGGGAGATATTCAGATGCTATATGTGCATTCTGAAAGGAAATAAGTGATCAACTTGAGGGTGTTTGGCTGTGTGTCGATGTTGTGGAGTATGTCAATGAGGATGTGGTGGGAGATGGTGTCAAACGAAGCAGAGTGGTCAAGGAGGATCAGGGCCACAGTTTCTCCATGGTCAAAGAGAGTTCTGATGTTGTCTGTGATGCCAATCAGCGCAGTCTCCGTGCTGTGATTGGCATGGATTCCTGATTGTGTGGCGTTGAGTAGGTGGCCTTGTTCCAGGTATTCGGTGAGCTGTTGGTTGATGGATTTTTTGAGTACTTTGGCTGGGTAGGGGAGCAGGGAGATTGGTTGATAAGTCTTGAGTTCACTGGGGTTGGCAGAGGGCCTCATTTGGAGGGTCCTGGCCTGTCCGAGTTTCCATCCGTCTGGAAATGTTGCTGTGGAGATGGAGGTGTTGAGGATGCTGGTGAGTTTCGTGCTGATTGGGTTGGTTCCAAGGTTGAAGAGATGATGGGGGCAGGGGTCAGTGGGCGCCCCGGAGTAGATGGATAACATGATGGCTGTGGTGGTCCAAGTGGTGAGCAGCGACCAGGTGGTTGTCGTTCTCCTGGTGTTCACTGGTTGATTGAGGTTTGGGGATCGAAGTTGCTGAAGATGTAGGCAATCTTGCTGTGGAAGTAGTCTGAGAAGGTTGAAAAAAGAGGATTGATGGCAGTGGTTTACAACAATAGCCAGCACCTCTGTTATGTTTGCACACAAGTTTTCTTTAAGTGATCACAATGTCTTCCAGCGTGCTCAATGCCTAACACTGTGCCATCCACAGTGCTAATTAATATATAAAGGAAACCTCTATACATACAAACAATACAATGATTGACAGAGCACAGCACAGCACAATATAGTATATAACTGACTCTTCACAGTCAGATTCAAGTTTAATAACAATAACAGAAACAATACCAAAACATTTGTTGAGCGCACTGATCTTCACCACTGTTGCTACGTTGTTGCAGCAATGACACAGCCGACACATGTTTCGTCGTTTGATGCCTTTTTCAAGGCTTGAAATATACGTAATAGTGTCTATGATAAGGTAGGATCTTATTGTTAATCCAAGCAGCACAGGGTATGGATAAGATTGTCCAGAATCCTGTATTAACCAGCTACCTGTCGGTCCATTCTCAACTTTAATACAGGATTCTGGACAATCTTATCCATACCCTGTGGTGCTTGGATTAACAATAAGGTTCTACCTTATCATAGACACTACTACGTATATTTCAAGCCTTGAAAAAGTCGTCAAACGACGAAACACGTGTCAGCTGTGTCATTGCTGCAACAACGTAGCAACAGTGGTGAAGATCTGTGCGCTCAACAAATGTTTTGTTATTGTTTTTGTTATTGTTATTAAACTTGAATCTGACTGTGAAGAGTCAGTTATATACTATATTGTGCTGTGCTCTGTCAATCATTGTATAGTCTGAGAGGGTGTCGCAGAGTTCTTTGAAGGGGTGGATGGTGTTGGGTTGGAGTATTCCTCAACAATTTTGAAGAGTTCCTTCGTGTGGTTAGCCGTAAATTCTATGCAGTCCGTGATGGCTACTCTCTTGGCTTCCTTGATGCGCAGGTGGTAGTTGCTGAGGGTTGCTTTGTGAGCGGCTCTGTCGTAGGGGTCATTGATGATGTGACATCGCTTCTTGAGTTGGCAGCACTTGCACTGGGTGGTTCTGAGCTCTTGGGTGTCCCATCTGGCTTGTTTGCAGTTTTAGTTGTTTTTAGCTGGCTTCAGGGGGGCATCTCTGTCAGTGCAACTGTCGATCCAGGCGGAGAAGTTATGGATGGCCTAATCATGGTCTGCTAACATTTCGGATTGTGTGGTGCTGAGAACATGTGTACCTTGAGTCTCGATTACCTTGCCCCAGCTGCATCGGTGGAGCTGTGGTGTTTGGTGATGGTAAGCAGGGTGTTGGAGATGGTTAAGTGAATGATGGTGTGGTTGGTCCCGGTGAAATGGGTGAATTTCATTCTGTCGCTGGAAGTGAAAATGGGATTGAGCATGTGTCCAGCTTTGTGCTTGGGTTCAGTGACCAGTTGGGACGAAACCAGTGTTGTTGAGGTTCTCCAGGAGGGAGGTAGAGTTGGCTGGCGTACAGGAATACATAGAAATGTTCACAAGCCCATGCCATGGGTAAACTTTCTTTCTTAAGTTGTGAGTAATCACATTCTGTCTGGGACATACATCTACTGGCATATTCCACAATATTCCTTCATGCATTTGGGTGTTCCACTGTGCCTAACCTTAATGGGCTAGCATCAACAACAACCTCTGTATAAAGCTTTGGATCGAAGTAGGCCATTTCAGTAGCAGTTTCATTGACTAGTTTGATATTCTTGAAACGTTCCTCACAATCTTGTGACCACTTGAATGAAAAAATGTTCTTCATTAAATCTCGTAATGGAGCACCTTTAGAAGCAACGTCTTGTATGTATCTTCAACCGTGCCAAGGAATTAATGGATCAGCATTTGACAGGGCTTGTACTTTGGCAGAATCAGGTGTCATACCCCCACCTGAAAAAATATGGCTGAAGAACTTTAACTTTGTCTTGTGGCACTCACACTTATCTGCAATCAAACTCAAACCTGCATCAGTAAGTAAACAACATACTTGTGTGAGAGCTTTATCATGCTTCTTTTCCATAGCTCCGAAAATCAATACGTCATTGCTATAATTGAATGCATTCACAACAGGCTGTATGACAAGTCGAAGATGTCTTGTAAAAGTTCTTCAGCTTATGACACAACAAAACGGAGTCTCTTGTAGCAAAACAGACCAACATGTGCAGAAAAGGTTTCAATCTACCTGCAATCTTCTTCGAGTTTCAACTGATGATAACCTTTATTTAAGTCAAGAAAAGAGAAGGCCTTTGCAACATTTAATTGCATTATCATGTCAGCAATGTGTGGACCTGGACGTCGTTCTTGTTCAGTTGACTTGTTTGCTTGACGCATATGAACGCATCCTTCACTGTCCTATTTGGGCACTACCACTATGGGAGAAACCCATGGTGTTGGACCAGTTGAATGCTCATTAATGTCATGCTTAAGTAATGATTCAAGTTCTTTTTCAACAGTTTCTTGTAAATGAATGTAAGGAATTTGTCTATGTCTCTGACCAACAGGACGGACATCTTCATTAATAAGCAACTTTACTTTCATAGTCTTAAGCATTTCTAAACCATGAAAAATGAAGGGAACTGATTTACTATTTTGTGGTGAGCATTCATGTTGTAATTAACAGAGATATCAGCAGCTGTACTAAAACTGAGCAGACAGGCACTTTACGATGTACCTTAAAGCACATGGATGGGTGCTTGAACCTTGGATTTCTTGCGTTTCATTGTCGCTACAAATTAAGCTTGACTTTTTATGGGCTTGGATGCAGCCCATGTGTGCACTTTGGTTTTTGATGGTGTAAGTCAGGGTAATGTATATGATTCATTATATTTTCTCAGCAGGCATTATGTTTATCGATGCACCACTGCCAATGAGGTATCGAGCCAACTTTTTTTTTTGGTTTGCTTTTATTTTAATATATCGGTTATTGTAGTTATGGTACAACATTCATAAAAATCATTGTTTGATACATCATTATTAGAAAAAAATAGAGATTATAAGAAAATAACAAGTAATTCCTATTGACTAAGCAAAATCTCAATACATTAATAATAACAGATATGATGAGAAAACAGCATTATTCATCCTATCCAGCTAGTTATTGGCGCCCATAATTTCTTGCCCATTTCGTGTCTCCTACGCCCTTTTAATCTGTATACCGCTAATACCATGCTGTATATAGCGTGTAACCTAACTCTTCAGTTTATAAATGTGGGAGGATCGGAACTAATCCATTGAGATGATAACCTGCACTCAAAATAGCGATTGCAATAAAAACTAAGCCGGTTTCCAATACAGACCAACCAGCCTTATTCTGAGTCCAATCTATCCCCAGGATCACTAGACCAGATTTTATCGAGATCGCCTTACCTAGGGTCTGGCCCAAAAATAATTAGATATCTAAGCAGCTTAGGGCACGCAAAGAACATGTGAATCGTATCAACAGCCAATGCCCCACATCTGCTACAAGAATTCCCACAACCTTTAGAACGCAACTTTTACAACGCACTACCATTACAACGAAACTTTTACAACGCAAATACTATTACAACGCATGTATTTACAACGCATGTTTTTACAACACAGGTACCTTTACAACGCATACCATTACAACGTAAGTATTGGTAAGTATATAATTATATTTAAAATGTTATATGTTTTTTTTTTTTTAAAGGGGTATTTTTAGGGTTCAGGGTCAGTTTGGGGTTTTTGGGTAAAGGGGTATTTTTAGGGTTCAGGGTCAGTTTTCGGTTTTTGGGTAAAGGGGTATTTGTAGGGTTCAGGGTCAGTTTGGGGTTTTTGGGTAAAGGGGTATTTTTAGGGTTCAGGGTCAGTTTTAGGTTTTTGGGTAAAGGGTTTTTTTTTCGGGTTCGGGGTCAGTTTTAGGTTTTTGGGTAAAGGGGTATTTTTAGGGTTCAGGGTCAGTTTGGGGTTTTTGGGTAAAGGGGTATTTTTAGGGTTCAGGGTCAGTTTTAGGTTTTTGGGTAAAGGGGTATTTTTAGGGTTCAGGGTCAGTTTTGGGTTTTTGGGTAAAGGGGTATTTTTAGGGTTCAGGGTCAGTTTTGGGTTTTTGGGTAAAGGGGTATTTTTAGGGTTCAGGGTCAGTTTTAGGTTTTTGGGTAAAGGGGTATTTTTAGGGTTCAGGGTCAGTTTTGGGTTTTTGGGTAAAGGGGTATTTTTAGGGTTCAGGGTCAGTTTTGGGTTTTTGGGGTACAGGGGTATTTTTAGGGTTCAGGGTCAGTTTGGGGTTTTTGGGTAAAGGGGTATTTTTAGGGTTCAGGGTCAGTTTTGGGTTTTTGGGTAAAGGGGTATTTTTAGGGTTCAGGGTCAGTTTTGGGTTTTTGGGGTACAGGGGTACAGGGTAAAAATAAAGTAAAATTAAATTTAAATTAAATTAATTAAATGAAATGAAATTAAATTAAATTACATTACATTAAATTATATTAATTTCAATTAATTTACAATTAAAAAAATTAATATATACTTACCAATACTTACGTTGTAATGGTATGCGTTGTAAAGGTACCTGCGTTGTAAAAACATGCGTTGTAAATACATGCGTTGTAATAGTATTTGCGTTGTAAAAGTTTCGTTGTAACGGTATGCGTTGTAAAAGTATGCGTTGTAACGTCATACATCCCCACCCAGACCACTTAGAGATTTTCCCCGGGATATAGTAGAGATCGAAAACTGACATATAATGTTGAGCCCTCACGCTACCAGTTATTAAAATCTGATTTGCTAGTTCCAGAGATGCTTCTAGATCAGTGCCCTCCTGTCCCAATTTCCTATCTCATCTATCGTTCTGGATAGCCAGATCATCAGGAAGAGCGGATGACAGCGTTTGATAGATTTTCCCAATCCAGGACCTATTCGCTATAATGCCAACTAGGGGTATTTTCGCAAACTTGACCCTCCCCTGTGCCAAAGTTTTAACCAAAAAGCTTCTAATCTGTAAAAACTTTAAATTTGACCGTTACAAAAGAGATCCCCCAGAACGTTGATTCCAAAATCCCCCTAGCTAGTAGTTATCTGATCATGAAACATTGATGGTAAAATCCCATATTAAAACAAAGATGTATAGCCATTTATATTTGATGTACCAAGCCGATGTCACATTTTTTTCCAAATGGTGTAGACAGATTGGATGATTTTAAATTTTGTTTTATTGTAATAGCTTGGTTCGATAACTTTGGTTAAGCAATATCGGGCATCTTCCCCTGGTAAAACTTCATAGATAGTAGGTCTAATCGGTTCAGGGACTTCTGCCTTAGCCCGACCAGCAGTATCCCTATTTGTTGTAATAGAGCTGCCCAATGATATAGCATTAAAGAAGGTAATCCCCAGCCCCCCTTGAGTTTTGGAAGAATTAACCATTTAGCTGCCCTTCTAGCTTTATGATATCCCCATAGAAATCTAGTACATACTCTTTCTGCTCTAGAAATACAAGAAGCCGGGAATTCTCGGGGCATGGTCTGAAACAAGTATATGAATTTAGGGAAAATCAACATTTTAATAACATTGCACTGTCCGTACAGTGAAAGATGCAGGTGATCTAATCTTGCAAGTGTCTGATCAATGTTTTTTATAATCTGCAGTATATTCATCTCCGGTATCTGCTCAACTGCCGCTGTGATCTTCACACCCAAATACGTTGCTGCCAACACAATTGGAATATCCTCCGGTTTTGAGGTATCCGAATGTATGACTTGGGTCTTGTGGGCATTTAACTTATAACCGGAAACCAAGGCAAACTGTGTCACCAAGTCAAACATGGCAGGAAGAGCAGATCTTATGTTAGTCTTAAAAATAGCGACGTCATCGGCATAGGCTAGTGTTTTGTACGCAACGCCATTGACCGTAGCAACTTCGATCTGCAAATTAGTATCTAGTTTGCTAAGAAAAGGGTCAATAAATATTGAGAATAATAACGGAGAGCAGGGACAGCCTTGGTGGGTTCCTCTACTTATAGTAAATTAATTGGATTCTTGTCCAGAGATCCGCATGCGGGCCTCAGGAGAAACATACAAAGCCTGTATAACTACAATGAATTCATGCAGGAACCCTTTGGTCTTCAGCATCAACCACATAAACCCCCAGGAGACCCTGTCGAATGCCTTCTCAGCGTCCAACAGGATCATTCCCAGGGGTGACTTTAAGACCCAGGCCCAATCAAACAAGACTATTACCCGTCTAACGTGGTCAGACGTATCACGGCCTGGAATGAAGCCATGTTGGCGGATGGACACCAGGGGAGCGATAACTTTACCAAGCCTTGAAGCAACTATTTTGTAATAGATCTTGCTGTCAGCACATATTAAAGAAATAGGTTGGTGGGATGAAGGATTTAATTCTGATTTATCCTTTTTTTTTTAAATTACAACCGTAGTTCTATGCCTTGAGTCAGGAGTCTGCCCCTTCTGAACTCGTAAAAATAGGGATTCAAGCTCACTGTACAGAGTTTGTCTAAAAGTGCGGAAGAATTCCAGGGGTAATGAGTCAGGGCCTGCAGGCTTACCAGTCGCCAACGACGTTATTGCAATTTCAATCTCCTTCACAGAAATCGGGGCAGACAGCATATCTCTCTGTTCCGGAGTAACCTGAGAGGTAACATAGTCGCAGAGAAAATCCTCCCCTTTCATTGCTGGAGCATCCTTCTCAATGGTATAGAGCTCCCGCTAAAATTCCTGAAAAACCTCTAGGACCCTAGCCGGCAGATCTTGAATCTGCCCCTTTTGGTCTTTTATGCGGCAGATTCTATTAGCAACTCCCTTTTGTTGTAGCTGTTTAGCTAGCAATCTGCCAGTATTTTCACTGAATTCATATATATCTGCCCAATGTTGAAAACATTACATAGCTAATTCCTCCCCATAAAATTGGTGAATCTTAGTTCTTACAGCTGCAATCTGCCGTTGACATTCCTCTCTTTTCTGCAGATCTCCAATTACCCAAATTAGTTCTTCCTCTGCTTCCCTAAGCTGACCCACCAAGTCGTTCATCTTCTCTTTTATCCCCCTCTGTCGATAAAAGGAGGAGCTAAGGGTCTCGCACCTCACCGCGGCCTTAAAGGCGTCTCAGACTATTAGCTCAGAGGCAGTGCCCTTATTCCTGCCAAAAAACTATGCAATCCACTTAGGCATATATGTGCAATATTCCTGATCTAGTAATAACTTTCTGTCAAATGTCCAAGTTGCCACAGCTTGTATTGAGCGATAAACTGGGAGTTGGATTACTAACTGGTTATGATCTGATATTAATCTAGTGAAATGCTCACAATTAACCCTTTCTGATATTAAATTAGAGACAAAAAGAAATCTAATGGTACACATTTTCGGTGAGGGGCAGAGAAATACGTATAGCCTGGCTCAGCCTGTCGTTGTCTTTCCCAGACATCTACAAAACCATGTTCCTGACAGAGCCCTTGTAGAGCCTTGAAAGTCTTGGCCTTCCTGTCCAGATATGCAGCATTGCTATGAAGATTGAAATTACTGTTCAGGTGGATATTAAAATCCCCGCAAAAGACTATCGGAGTAGGCCATAAGGCAAGTTGAATATTCAGAAAATCTTGCCCTCAAGACTTCAAAATTTTGCACCTTCCCAGACCCAAAGGCCGTGGTGGCGGAGTAGGCATTATATATAGAGCCTCCTGGCACATTAATACCATTGACATGGACTCAGTTGCCGGGACTGAGCTCTTCGGCCTTTCCATAAACTGCCACTCCGGAGACATCTTTACGGCAATTATTTGCTACCGACCTCCAGGGTCCTTCACCTCCCAACAACAGCAAGCGCTATTGACCACCTTCACGAACATGGCAACCTCCCATAATAAATTAATCATTCTAGGGGACTTCAATCTCTGGCCAAACGGGAGCCTAGACACTGGTCTAGAGAACCTCCTGCTCTCCTGCAAAAGCGTGGGACTCCACCAACTGGTTCAGCAACCTACCCACTCAGCAGGCAACCGACTTGACCTCATCTTTTCCAGTCATGATTTAACACATTTGAACGACATTCTGCCCATGAGCTGGACAGATCATGCTCTTATCAAATTCTACATTACCACCAAAAAAACTAGAAAGCTGAATAATAGCGCCCCATCAGAATTTAATTATAGAGACTGGAAAGCTCTGGAAAAACTGAGTTCCACCACCACCGTCTTCAATGTAGAAGATAGCTTCTCCCCAATCAACCCTGTTGAAGATAACTATAGAGCCTTTTGCACGAGGATAGTATCCACCACGGACTCCATTGCTCCACAAAAAAGATGCAAACCTAAAAACAGAGCACCAGCCCCAACGATTCCCTGAAAACCCTCAAACTAGCCTGTAAACAGGCCGAGAGGAAGTGCAGACAAGGCTACTGCGACTCACACAAAATTAGCTGGAAAAACAAGCTTCTGGAATACAAATCAGCCATCGCAGAGAGCAAATCCACCTATTACTGCTCCACTATAGTCAACGCCGCAAATAGCTCCAAAAGCATCTTCCAGATCCTTGACAACCTTATCCACCCTGACTGTGCCAAGAAAACTATCCCCTCTTATCAGACCCTCTGCGATAATCTCGCACAGTTCTTCTCGAACAAAATTGAGACAATCATTCAGAATCTTGCAACCCCCCCTTCTCAAGATAATCTAAACTCCCCCGGAGCCGCTTTTACCAACCTTGAGCCGCCGAGCCCAGGACACCTACCAAGGGAATGCCTACAGGCACTCCCACCTATCCCCGAAGCAGATTTTGAGAGACTGACACACGGAATCACTTCTGGGTCCCCCCTCGACCCTTTGCCCCCTAAAACCTGGAAAGCGTGCGGAAATTAACTATTCCACACGCTCCGCAAGATCTGTAACCAATCTCTGGGTTGTGGATTTGTGCCCACCCCCTGGAAGCAAGCACTCATCTCCCCGCTGCTGAAAAAACCCTCCTTGAACCCTGAATGCTTATCCAATTTTCGACCTATATCGCTCCTACCCTTTCCAGCGAAAGTGGTGGAACGCTGGGTTAGCTCTTGTCTTTCGGCACACCTTGAGCAGAACCACATCCTGGACGACCTCCAATTCAGTTTTCGCCCAGCCCATGGCACCGAAACGGCGGTGCTCACAGCCATGGAAGAACTTGGGATGCGTGCAGACAGGGGCCACGCAGAGGCCTTGATCCTATTGGACCTGTCTGCCGCATTTGACACGGTTAACCATGTAATTCTGCTGAAGAGGCTCAGAGAGGCAGGGGTCGACGGCACCGCCCTGCTCTGGTTCCACTCATACTTGAGAGATAGAAAACAGGCTGTGTCCCTCCCCCTTTTCAATCCGCTTTTTCCCCAGTACCTAACGGCGTACCCCAGGGCTCGTCCATTAGCCCGATCCTTTTTAACGTCTATCTAAAACCACTGATCACGTTAATCAAATCCCACAGATTGAAAACGGTAAACTACGCGGACGACACCCAGATCATCCTCTCCTGGGAGGGGGAGGACTCAATCCCAATGGAATCGTTCCATGACTGCTTAAGAGACACAGCAGGCTGGCTGCACACGAATTCCCTGCAATTCAATTCCTCCAAGACCGAGGTCCTGTTCTGCTCTGCGAGCCGGATTCCTCGCCCATTTCCCACAGAATTCTGGCCTCCGGAAAACCCAGAAAAACCTCAGCCGGTCACTAGTGTCCGCAATCTGGGTGTTATGCTAAATAAAAACCTCAGCATGGAAACGCAGGTAACTAAAACAGTCTCTACCTGCTCAGCCCTACTGCGTTCTTTACGTAAAATCATGCCACTACTCCCCGCCCAGGCCCGAGCACTAATAGTCAGGTGCACTATCCTTAGTCGCCTTTACTACTGTAATGCTCTTTTGCTCGAGTCTCCAGCTGTTCTACTGGACAGACTTCAAAGAGTCCAGTCAGCTGCAGCCAAACTGGCCCTTGGTTGGACCAGGAGATCCTCGGCCACAGCAGCCTTAGCCGAGCTACATTGGCTCCCTCTGAAGCAGCGAATTGCTTTTAAAGCACTCTGCCTCATCTTCAAGGCACTGCACGGAACGGGCCCTATCCTTAGTCGCCTTTACTACTGTAATGCTCTTTTGCTCGAGTCTCCAGCTGTTCTACTGGACAGACTTCAAAGAGTCCAGTCAGCTGCAGCCAAACTGGCCCTTGGTTGGACCAGGAGATCCTCGGCCACAGCAGCCTTAGCCGAGCTACATTGGATCCCTACAAAAAATGTTTTCCTGGTACACCCCCACCAGAACTCTCCGATCCACCTCAGCCTGCCTTGTGTCGGTACCCAGATTTAACAAGGTAAGGACCGGGGGAAGATCCTTTAAAGTGGCCGCTGCCAAACTTTGGAACAGTTTGCCGGTCGACATTCGCCAAATTCCAAAACTCCTGCCTTTCAGAAAGCAAATCAAAACCTGGCTTTTCCCCAAACCCGTCCACTGCCAACCCCCTAATTAGCCTCCCGTCTCTTTTCCATCCTAAGGAGTGAGCCTCAGCGCCAGGATACCTGTCAGGTGACAGTTGCGCTATACAAGTGTTTTAAATAATAAATAAATAATAATAGGCTAGTAGGATCGTCTAAATTTGAACCATAGAAAGAGCAAATAGTTTATGGTGTGTCCCTAATAATTGTTTCCAGAATTACCCATCTATTAGATTGTCTTCCTTCACACTTACTCATTAATGTGCCATGCCTTGTCATTATGGCAACTCCGCGAGTGTTAGTAGTTTGTCGGGTACATGCGAGGCGATCAAGTCCCAAATCCTTTAACCAGCCTCGATTATTCCGGGAGATATGAGTTTCCTGAAGACATAGAACGTCAATCCGCATATATCTAATAAGTTTTGCTAATATACCCCTCTTGTTTCTATCATTAAGGCCACAGCAATTTAGGGAGCAAACTTGAATACAATTGTATCCGTCATATCTGAGAATTTCTGCTAACAACACATAGTAGCCCAGGCATTTTGCCACAATTTTTCTTAAAACAAATTACAAAAAAAAGAAATCTTATCTAAGTGTTGATTATTGCCAACATTGCAGTGTTTACCATGACTACACATGTAAAAATATGCCTGTGCCCCCATCCCCCTGTGACCCCCCCTAATGAAGCCCGACCCCCCTTCTATCCCCCAGCACAAGAGTCATGGGGACCATCAGTCCCTGGTGGTGCTGAGCTAGCACTCGCACCCCTCCACACTGCTAGACCTTTAACCAAAAACAGTGTAAGTGATAATTGATAAAGCAATTAAGAACACCAAAATGACGTAAAAATATTGGAAAAAGAAAAAGGGAAACGGAAAGAGGGAAATTCTTCAGGACAAGAAAGATCCAGTAGAGAATCACTAATAGATAGAAAAGGCCTACAGTCCTTAAAGTTCAAAAAGTCAAAGGTAGCAGTTTTAGACTGACCATCAAACAAAAGACACGGTATTCTGATGAAAGGATTTTAAAATGGTTTCAATATCAATAAAAATTCTTTGGCCTGAATTTCTGATAGAAAATACTGTGTTTGACCATGGGAAACCAACTTCGGTTTTGCTGGATTCAGTAGAAAAACCTTAGCCCCCTTTTCTCTGAAATTCCAGAATAAGTTGGCGGAGAAGCCAGCGCTTTTCAACTGCCTTTTGACAAAAATCTGGGCGTACAAAAAAATTGCACCCCTTCCCGGCCCTTTTCCGATCTGGCCTAGCAAGATCATATAAGGATTCCCTGGCCAAAAAGTTATTTAGGAAAATCAGAATAGCAAGTGAGCGAATATCAGAATGCCCCCCAACTCAACGTTGATTAAATGGGAATCGATGGGCCCTTTGGATTTGAATCTTCCAGTCCCATTGCTGTAAGTCTGGGAAAGCCTCTTCAAAAAGCTCAATTACAAATTGACGGGCGTCCCACCCTTCTTTACCCTCAGGAATACCTAAAATTCGCAAGTTGCTTCGCCTAGCCCGATATTCAAGGTCTACCATTTTCGCCAAGGTATCATCTCTCATAGTGTGCATTGATTCGGTCTTATTTTTCTGTTTGACCAGATCGTCTTCCAGCTGGGAGATCCTGGCTTCTGCTTCTCCTATTCTTGTTGCACAGTCCAAGCATGTCTTTGTTATCCTACGGATGGAATTTTGCAATTTTCTACAGGTACCTTGTGTCCGGGAGCTCTCGACCCTTGTTTCTTCTCGGTGGGCCATAATTACTAAGTATGGGTGAAATGTGTGAATTTGCGGTCCGTGAATTCGTGCGAATTTGCGGTCCGCGAATTCGTGCGAATTTGCAAAAAAAGTCAGCGAGTTTGCGAATTTTCCCACGAACTCGCGGATTTTCGTGCCATTTGCACAAATATGTGACCACGTGTGCCTGTAACTTTGCCAGCGCGCCAAAAGGCGCCGAGGTCTCTTGAGTGAGCTGGCCATTATAGTGGGGGCGGGCGGGAAGACGTTTCATACTGCTAGTGTGTGGTGGATGGGGCTAAACGGGCGGGGCTTCTATGCGAGTTCACATGCATCTTGTTTATAAAGGGTCAGAGACCGAGCAGAGCAGCAGATGAGGAGAAAGCAGCCTCCTGGTCACAGGAGCTACACGGAGATGGCGTTCGGGAAACTCATGGATGCAAAAATACGTTTGGCACAGGACCCCAGTATCCTTCACATGTCCAAGATAGCTCTGCTGCGCGTGTTGGTACAAAGCCATTCTGATCCTGCTCAGTGGGTTCAGGCGCATGCAGTTGCTGCTGCTGGACAATGTCCCATCTCATACTAAACTGCCCTGTACAGGCATATGCTGGTGCTGGGCAGTAGGGTGCAGTGGCATGCGGGTGCTCCACGCCTGGTACATGCGCATACCGGTGCCAGGGGGGACACGTGTTTATTGGTGCTGTGTAGCAAGTTATGACTTTACATTTTGACTGCACCAGACGGTGGTACCACCTACACGGATCAGGAGCATCCAGGCACCTGACTTCATGGTGCAAGAGCATAATGGTGCTGTGCGGTAAGGGTATATGTACTGGGGGCAGGGGGACACTTAGCACAATGTGTGCTCACACCCAGAGGGCTCCCAGGCAATTGAGCAGGGATGATTTTCACACTGAGAGGGCTCTGGGGCAGTTCAGCAGCACAGGGGCTCACACCCACTGGGCCCCGGGGCAGTTCAGTAGCGCATGGGCTCACAACCCCTGGGCAGCTCAGAAGCGCAGGGGCTCACACCCACAGGGCTCCCGGGCAGTTTAGCAGCGCCACCCTCTGGTTCATCACTGCCACCCTCTGGTTCATCACTGCCACCCTCTCGTTCACCACTGCCACCCTCTGGTTCATCACTGCCACCCTCTGGTTCACCGCTGCCACCCTCTGGTTCACCACTGTCACCCTCTGGTTCATCACTGTCACCCTCTGGTTCATCACTGTCACCCTCTGGTTCATCACAGCATCCTCTGGTTCATCACTGCCACTCTCTGGTTCATCACTGCCACCCTCTGGTTCACCACTGCCACCCTCTGGTTCATCACTGTCACCCTCTGGTTCATCACTGTCACCCTCTGGTTCATCACTGCCACCCTCTGGATCATCACAGCACCCTCTGGGTCACCACTGCCACCCTCTGGTTCACCACTGCCACCCTCTGGTTCATCACAGCACCCTCTGGTTCACAACTGCACCTTCTGGTTCATCACAGCACCCTCTGGTTCACCACTGTAGATTATGGGGAGAAAGCACACCTGCCCAGCCTCAACCGGGGGCTAGTTAATGTGTTACTGAATTTGACACCCGTTTCCTTATCTGTAAGTGCTTCCTGTTGTGGTTTAATTTTTGTGACAGCCTGGAGCATTGTGCCTCGTTGCCTACTTGCAACTATTCTCTGACCCTGCTTCGAGGGTAAGAGCAGGGTCAGAGAATAGTTGCAAGTAGGCAACGAGGCGCCTCAGGAAGCACTTACAGGGTTACAGCAGGTGCCCAAGTTGAAGTTAATTTATTTGTAACCATTTTGTAAATGGTTACAAAGAAATTAGCTTCAACTTGGGCACCTGCTGTAACCCTGTAAGTACTTCATGTACTTCAGTTTTTGAAAATCCGTCCCGACCGCGATTTTGCAGATTTTTCTGCAATTTCGCGAGATTCGCGGACCGCGAAATTGCAGAAAATCCGCAAATTCCACGAACGGAACGGATTTTAGGCCCATGCTTAATAATTACTTGATATATTGTGGACAATGTGATTTCTTCAGAACCGTTAGACTTAATGCCAGGATCGGCAGGTATTTCTCCATTTCCTTTATTCTCCTTCCCCCCCAGATCTGGCGAGTAGGAATAGCCCCTTCGCCTAATGTAGGGAAGTCGGGAGGTTCCCTCAGTTTCTTTACTGTCCAAGGATTATGCAGAGATTTATCACTCTCTCCTTCCCAATGTAAGCTGCTTGTGTCACTCGCTTCACAAGCCCAATCTTTGTCATGCCTATCGTCCTCTGATAGGGAGAAGAACTTGTCGATGTTATCCTCCTACATGCCGGCAGATTCGTTACCTTCTCTCAGGGTGGCCATACTAGTTTGATGACCTGTGTCCAAAACCCATACATCCTGATCATCAAGTAAGGGGACTTCATTTCCCATAATGCATTGAGACTGCTGTGAAGGAGCTATGCAGTCTATTGTTGCCGAAGGGAGAGACTCTGCTATACCACCAGGCTCGCTTGTCACAATGAGCTGCTTCCCCCCACACCCCTGAGTCGGGATCTCACGAGCAGCAGCCGCGTCCCCACCAGTACTGACATCATGATTCAGGGCAGCTGGCTCTGCTGTTTCCACTCGCACCAAAAGAGCTAAGTCATTTGTATTTACTGAGGGAGATAAGCCGGTACAGTTTGCATACAACAAGTCGCGGTTCCGTTCTTGCCCAGCTTTGCCTGATCACCAGAGCTCAGCCACAGAGCGACGTTTTGTGGCTTCAGCACTTTCTCCATCAGCGGCACCAACAGCACCAGTAGTTACTAACTTTCCAGAGTTATCTGTGCCGGTCGAGATGCCGCGACCTCTAACGCCCCTGCTGCTGCTTGTCTTCGGCGGCATTATCAGAGTCTCCTCTGCCGATGTAGCCCGAAGAAGAGATACAGTTGCCAAGTTGTTTGAGCTCGGTGACGCCAGACAATATGGGAATGGGACTCCCCACAGCAACAGCCACGCACTCCAAATCATCCAGCCGAACAACAGACAGGTAAGAAATGTAGACAATGTCTATTTCTCCATTTTAACTCCATTTTAACTCCATTTTAACTAATTGTTTCCCTCACAAACTGGTGTTCCAAAATCACAACAAGAGCAGGTCTTAGCAGGAGAGAGTGAGTGACCTGCTCACAAGGCTGTCCAGACCGCCACCATCTTGCCTCCAATCTTACCTCTACCGCAATCATTTATTTAGTATGAAATTGTGGACACAGTGTGCATGACTTTGGTGCTTTGGCATATTGACTTTTCTTTGACGGACATTTTTCCTCACATTCAGCCAGTCTGACATGCACACATTTCTCTGAGATAAACATCAACATGGAACAACTATTTTCCTCACTTTCAATAAATATAGAGGCAGAAGAACTGTTTGACCATGTATTAGATGACTATTGACTTCCTTAAGTGTCAATTTGCCTCAACTGATGTCGCTGCTTGAGCCTGTGGGTGTGCGTCAAATGTTGCTGCTGGAAAACTCTGGTGGCCATTTTGTCTTTACACCATGGTGCACTTGCTTTTTCCTTAGCTTTACAAACCGTCACAAAATGGTTCTCTTTCCCACAGCTTTTACATATCTGTCAAGTGTCAGTGGCAGGACATTCACCTTCGTGTGGAAACAAAAATCCACATCTAAAACAATTTCTTTTTACGTGTAGACATCACTTTATATCCTTCAGTCTTTGTAGGGATGCTCCTCCGCATTGGAGGAGGAGCGTTGCTCCACTGGCTCAGAGCCAGCAGGTGAAAAATACAACAATATACTATAATCGTTTTATTTTTCATATGCCGCTTCTGAGCTAGCGTGTGCAGGGAGGGGCCGGGCCATGGGAGGGGGGAGAGGACAGGTTTGTGCACTTATATGTGCGCATGTATGTTTGGCCGGCCATCTAGGGCCGGCCAAACACAATGCGGACTTAGGTTTCCCCAACTGGGCTGTATTGAACAGCCAGGTTGGAGAAACAGCACAGACTCCCTGTCCTGAGAGCGGACAGTCAAAGCAGACCGCTCAGGCCAATCCCTGCGCTGCTCTCATAGCATGAGAGTAGTGTGGGAATTACACAGGGAGTCTCTGCTGCTGTCCCAGTGTCTGCTGGGACCCGTAAGCAGCAAAACACTGAGGTGCGAGGAGCGATGCGGCTGGCAGCTTTAGGTAGGTGTTGTTTTTCTTTAATTATTAACCCCCATGATACCCCCTCCCACGCTCCTCGCAGTGGCCCCTCCACCCCCCACCACCTCTTCATTGTGGTGACCGCCAGTGAGTCTTTGGCTTACGTTTTATACTCATGACTGATTCACTCGGGGCACCTCCAGCCTCCATGTAAGCACCTTGACCCACAGGTCTGGCAGCCATCAACACTCGCTCCAAACTAGGAGTTTCTCTCAGCATTCGTCGGCTTTGTGTATCTGACAAGCATATATCAGTAACTCTAAGATGCATAGCTTCTTTGTCTTTGAATTAATTGAACTTACAGTCTTTGCTGAGTGTATCGAGTCTCTCCAGAAATTCATCAATTGTTTCACCACCTTTTTGGCGTTCTTGACTGAAAAGGTATTTTTCATGATCAATGCTGGTATTAGATTGAACTTGAGATTTCTTTAATCTTCGGTATGTTTTTTCTTTGTCAATTTGAGGCATTGTCTTTATGACTTCTTTTACACCCTCACCAGCAAGATTTTTGAGATACTAATATTTTTGTTATCAGTCTCTTCAAGTTCATCAATGAAATCATAAAATGTATCTAGCCAAGCAGTCCATCTATTGCCAGAATTTTGATGGCCTCTGAAACATCTTTAATGATAGCTGGAAATGTGGCTTTCTTTGCTGCCATCTGAAAAATTAAATTTTCCGAGAGCCGCTTTCAGCTCTTTATTCTTTGAAGACCTGTGAAGTTGTTCTGAGCCCCACTCTGCAACTGTGTGACTGAACCTCTTCGGTTATGGACTGCTCTGTAAGCACAACCCGAGCACTTTTCCTTGAGCCAACTTCACCTGGTGCTGTTTTACAATGACTCTTTAGTGTATTCTTAAGTCATTTAGGGATATTTGGTAATTGCAAACACCCATGTATTAATGTGCCTTTGACAGATTTTGCGATTCCCCATGGGTCGCAAATAGATCTACCTCATTAATATTCATGAGGTAGGTCTTGGTTTGCGATTCATTGGGAATTGCTACAATCACAGGAATTGTGACCTGTTGGAGACAGCAGACCACCATGTCTGTGATTGCTTTTTAATAAAGCTTTTTTTTATGCAGTCTGTTTTCCTTAAAGAAAAACGGGATTCGTTTAAAAAATACAACAAAAACAAAAGTTCACCAACATTCACAGAGGGGTCCCTTAGGTACCCCTTCCCATTTGTGAATGGGTTACCACCAACGTTGGTGGTAAAATGCGAATATTTTACACATTGCCAGGTGTACCAGTAATGGTAAATATGAGAATGCGCCAAAATCCATGGGTGGTACGTGGGAACACCCATACTCCACCCATGAAATGTCTCACCAGGGCAGAGTAACTCAACACAACTATTTGCACTGCATGCGTTACTCCACATTTACCATGCCACACAGGGCAACGCAAGGTGTTGCATCCCGTTATGTGGTGCAAGGGTGACGCAATCCTTTGATAAATTTGCCCCTGAATCTTATCAGAGATCGGGATTTCTGACATAAATTGACGAATGTTTGACATAGATTATGAGCATCAGGTGTGCTTCACAGGCGTTTCCTAATGGACATATAAGGTGATAGGACATCAATTCAGGCTATACTATTTTGGCTATATGTCTGTATTTGTTCTTGAAAAAGGCACCTGTCCCAGACTGATGTCACACTATGGATTATGTTGAGGTATATATCTGAATGACTTGAGACTTTCATAGTTCTTGGAAAGATAGGCACAGATGACATCTGTGTTAAAAAGCAGAGATGTTGATGATTCTGCATAATTTGAGGAAGAACTGCAGTCTCCATTGACACAGATGTCAGCCTACAGGGTTTAAGATGGTGCCCTCCATTACCTTGGCTGTATTTGGGACCAAAGATAAACAAACTGGACAGGCTAACTAAAATGGAGACTATAACTAAAATAGAACCTGCTCTGTATATATTTAAGAACCTAAAACTAAAAGGAAGAAGCCTAAAAGCAAGTGATTAAAATAGCTGAAGTAAAAGAATTATGGAGGTAAAAAGTTGAATTGTGGTGAGCCAAATCATCAAAAGAGGGCCAGTGCTCCAACATCCGTAGTTTTATTGGCTACAGCAACACTGTATCCAATTTTGCCATCAGGAACAAACCAGCTGATAAAATTGCCTGTCTCTAGTGAACATTTCTTTTCAGCAAGGGGGCGCACTGATGCACTTCACACTCTGCTGGGGCACCTTTTTCCCTCATACCCCATCCCTTCCAACCCTACCCCCCATTCTTTCACAGAACCAAGCTGACATTTACCACCTGCTTAGAGCAGAGTCTTAATCTTACCAGAGAAGGTCAGCTCAGTTATTCCCCATTGCAGGAGTATTAACTTGAAACTGCACAGTACTGATGGGGTGTTAGCGCATGTTGACGTTAATTCTGCATGCAGAGTTAGCCTGCTACTCGGAATCAGGCACAGAGTGACAGCATGAGTGACAACATTGGCAAGAGTGATGTGGGAGAGAGGGTGCTGAAAAAATGGGATGAGAGACAAGAACTAAATGATATAATAAGGCTGAAAAATGGAGCAGAAGTATTGAGTATTCAATAAAATATCAAAGAACTACAGTGAGAGAAGAAATGGGAATATGTACTGAAGTAGATGAGGGTGGTGATGGGCAGGAATGAATGAATGAAGCAACATTTCTAGAGCGAGTGGTTACCCGGAGGCATCTCAGCGCTAACAGCGGTGCAACTTCATACTCCGGGCAAAGTTAGGGAAACAAATGCGTTTTTAATAATTTTCGAAAGGTCAGGTAATTTGGCCTAAGGCGGATGCAGAGGGGAAGAGGATTCCATAGCTTGGCGGCATTATGCCAGAAGCGACGCCCACCACTGGGGTGACACGTGGGGTCATAATTTGCACACAATAGGAAACAGACGACACTGGAGTAGAGTCTCTTGGAGAATGTGGAAAAAGGAGTGGGACAGCAGTGCTTAATTTGTAAAGCAATAAGTGCCAGGGATCTCGTCAGGAGGCCACTGCAGCTTGCACCACAAATTGCCCCTACCATGCGACCAATGAAAATAGCAACACAACTACTAACCATCACATATAAGTGTGACAATTCGGACTATTGCAATCCCCGAAGAATAGCTTGTGTGGAAGGGAACACTCCTTTCTAATGCATATTGAATTAACGATTAACTATTGTTGAGGTCATCTCTAAATTACCCAGACAGCACCACCTAGTGACAGACTGTCACACGTGCTAGGGTGTTGACAGTTAAGTGCCGCTGCCAAGCTCCGTAAACCACCGGCTCAAATTAAGCACTGGGGAAGAGGAGAACGTGAGAGTAAAAACCATGTAATTGTGGGATAAAAGAGATAGGCTAAGATAAGGACAGATGAGAGACAGATGGAAGATGGGAATTAGGAGCCCGAAGCAGGGAGCGTTAAGAGTTTAAGTAAAGGAGCTTGAGAGGGAACGTGCATTCAGTCTCAAGTTGGAAGGGACAGATTTTTATGAAAATGGAAGAGGAAGATGTGAAGGTGATGGTAGTTTTTATTGGAGCTAAGCAAGTAATACATCAGTGGTACGGGGAGAGTTGGAAGCTTCCTGGGAGGCATGCAGCTATAATTAGTTCTGCAGTTGTACCACAGCCAATAGTGTGAGTGGCCCTTTGCACCTTAGTTGTGTCTGTCTTCACTAACTGAGGGTACAGGACACAATTGTCCATGCTTGTATTAGGGCCCATGGCATTCTTGCTACATCACTGGTGAGATCCATCAGTGGAAGCAGGTAGTTGGTTGGCTTCCCTTCCACCTCACCAGTTGTGTCCAACTTCCACTGTAGGCTGCATGGGGTTTTACTGGAATGCTTTCTTTCCCCAGTTGTTTACTATCTCCCAAGTTTAAGCTAAGTCATACTGCCTCAGTCATTTAACAGACTGTTCAAATCTATGAATCATAAACTTAGGACATTTTGTTCTGTGCAACTCATTTGCACCCCCCGACTAGATCTACCCTATCAACGAATATTGGAATTCCAATATATTGTGAGGCAACATACATTGCTCTGGGGTGTTCGGCTGGTGGCGAGAGAGTGTCTAACAACACCTTAAGCCATAGATCAGCTTATCACTAGTACTGAATAGCATATATTCATATGAAAACAATTCACTCAATTTAATATACTACGGGTGCTGGCAAAAGTCAGCTATGGACTGTTGATAGCAGACTTTGCAGGATATGAGACTGACATGCTACAGACTGGGTGAGGCATTTGAGCTCCAGCAAAACCGTGTCATGGTCATGAATAAACCAATATCTCACCATTTAGTAGCTTAGCAGAAGATACATGCTACTCTGTAGATGTGTACAAGTGGTGTGAGGTGGAAATGTTTCAAATAGCAACGTAAAAATGTTAAAGGTAAAAAAATATATTTTAATAATCAAAAATAAACATGTTAACCAGAAACTGCAAAACTATAAAAACCTATCAAAAATAGTTTCCACTGATCCCACAAGTAACAATTACGATAAACACCATTATTAAAATGATTGGGATGGGATGCAAATTCCCAAATATTATGATGTTCGTTCGAAGGACACTAGCAAGACCTAAGGCTCAGGTGATGCTGAGCACAAGTACATGCTGGCAAATAAAAGAAGGGCATAAATGCAGGCCTGGGATTTTACCTTCAGAAGTAGTCTTTAAGTGGCAGACAAGTCCATCCAGTGGCATGAGGCTGAAGCATGCATCTAGAGGAGCCTATATGGCATCAGGTATGAGCAGTAATCTTATGGTCACTGTTACAACACTGTAAGAAATTAGATTGTTGGTTCACTGGGGTGTGTGCCCTGGTCAAGCAGCAACCACAAATCTTCTCATGGTGAAGTCAAAAGCAACCCTAAATTAACCTGAGTTCAGCCCTTGGGAAGCTAGATTTAAATCAGATGCGATGTGTAAAGTATTGGTAAAACACTTAAAACAGTAACAAAGTGAAAACATGCCCCAAAAGTTATGTTATGTTATATAGTTGCTTATAACGCGCACTGCTAGTTGAAACTGTCCTGGCGCGAGAGAGGATCGCGGTATCAGCTAAAGGAAACAGGGAAACAACAAGGCTTGCCTAAATAAGTGTGTTTTCAGATGTTTTTTAAAGCTTGTGAGGTTTGACGTGTGCCTAAGTACGTCGGGAAGGTTGTTCCACATCTGAGCAGCTCTAACCGTCAGAGATTGACCCCCTAGACGAACGCTCTTAAATCTGGGAATAACCAAATGTCTAAGGGCGGCTGATCGCAGCTGACGGGATGGTTGGTAAAAAACAAATCTGTCCCTTAGGTAGGAAGGGCACGGGCCATGTAAGGCTTTGAAGGCCAATACCAGGGTCTTAAAGCGTACTCTCTGAGCTACTGGAAGCCAATGTATCTCCCTGAGCTCTTGCGTACGCTGAGTCTCCTTGGAATGTCAAAGAGGAGCCTCACTGCCGCGTTCTGGACCACTTGTAATTTGCGAATCAAAAAGTCAGGCGCACCGATGTAAAGGGCGTTCGCGTAGTCCAGAGGCGAGAGAATAAGAGCTCTGGCTACTGTTTCTTTTGCCGCTTGGGGAAGAAGGGGAAAAAACTTCCAGAGAGTGGTTAGGGTACCAAAACAAGTACCCGCCAACCGCGTGATTTGTTCCCGGAAGCATAAATCAGCTCTGAACCAGATCCCTAAATTTTTTGCAACCCCACAGTCCCCGTTGGGGCATGGCAATCCACTGGGCCTAATGGATTCCTTAAAAGCCACCGGAAAATGGCCTTACAGAAGTATCTCTGACTTGTCCTCATTGCATTTGAGGCAAGCCTGGGCAAGCCAGGCAAAAACTGAGGACAAGCACTGCCGGACTCCGTCGGTACATAGATTGTTCTTGTCCCAAGTGATGAGAAGTTGGGTGTCGTCGGCATAAGCCATTATTTTTGCACCCAAGCTCTCGGCCAAACAGACAAGAGGGGTCAAATAAACATTAAAAAGCAGGGGACTTAAAGTCGACCCTTGAGGAACTCCTGTATCAACCCTGCTATTTGATGAGTGGTAGGGGGGCAGCCATACTTGTTGGAACCTGTCTGTGAGGAAAGATTTAACCCAGCTGAGGGCCGCGCCCGTGATGCCAATATCCTCTAGCCTAGCGAGAAGCTGGGCGTGGGGTACCGTGTCAAACGCGGCAGAGAGGTCCAATAAAATTAGAGCCGCTCTGCCGCCCCCATCCAGACATTCCCTAATGGCCTCGGTGACTTCCACGAGCGCGGTCTCAGTACTAAAGGAGGAGCGGAATCCGGACTGGGCCGGATGTAGAGCCCCAGATGATTCTACAAACTTCTCTAGCTGCCGAAAGGCAGCCTTCTCACAGACCTTGGCTAGAGCAGGGAGCAGGAAATGGGCCTGTAATTGGAGATAATCAGAGGATCCGCTGAAGGTTTTTTGATCAGTGGGAGAAGTTTTGCTTGTTTCCACTGAAGAGGTACCACGCCTGTTTGTAAGGACTCATTGACCAAGTCAGTCACTATAGGAGCAATAACTTCTGCCACACCACTCAAAACCCTAGCTGGGCAAGGATCAACTGGGGACCCGGACTTCAGTGCTTTTAGGATGGCCAAAAGTGATCCCAGACCAATTTGTAATAATAGAGTAATTTATCATAAAAACAAGACCAGAAGACCTTAAATCCTGGTTTGAAGAGCGTTGCGCTGATCCATGTCGAAGATGTGTTGCACAGCTGAATTGATGCAGTGGTTCCGATATGCTGCTAACGTGTGGTGTACGGTCCTGCATCATCGTCAATGATCCAGTCGAAGAAGGCATGCAATGTGAAGTCTGGCATCAAGAATCCGTCACGCTGTCGGGTCTATGTATTGATTGTGAGGCTGCGATGTGAAGTCTCTCGTCATCGTCAAGGCAGACATCGACATGGGCTGCTCAGGCCTCCGTTGAGGATGTGCTGCACAGCGACAGTTCTGAAGGCTGTAGCAGGCTGTGGCGGTAATGCAAGTTTTTGTGACGGGTCCAATCCACAGAGCAGCACAATGTGTTGGTTCTGCTCAGTTGTGAAGATTTGTAGGTTCTTCTGGTTGTGGTGTTGCCCACTGCTGAGCGCTGTCAGTGCTTGTTGGACTGTGGGGAGGGCACAGAACCCCTTCTTCCTTGCATCTTTCTTGCTGGGCTGAGGTGTTTTACATTGCCGAGACACTTACTTTGAATTCCCCCTCGTTTAGTCAATTTTATGCTGAGTGCCGGCTGCCATTTTAGGGTCGGGCACGATCAGGCAGGGTTTCGGTTCACTACCGTTTTCTATCCCTGGTCTAGTTGTCCGGTACTGAAATTGCTCCCGCTGCCCTTTGATCACACTAGGCCGTTTTATTGCGTCCCCGCCTCACTAGCTGGAAGTATTGCTCCCTCCAGGGGACCACGTGTCTGCGCCGATGGTTCCTGTTCCTCCGGTAACGTTTAGCAGCTCCCCCGATCGTGGTATGCAGCATCCCGCGCACCACTCATTCAGGGGTCATGATTATTAACAACAACACCACCACCAATACCACCACCACCACCAGTACCACCACCATCAATACCAATACCACCACCATCAACACCACCAATACAACCACTAATACCACCACCAATACAACCACCAATACCATCACCACCATCAATACCACCACCACCAATACCAACACCACCAACACCACCCCAATACAACCACCACCAAAACCACCACGAACCACCAATATAACCACCGCCAATGCCACGTCCAATACCAAAACACGTTCACAGCGTGCTCTCCAACTTCCTGGAGTCAAACGAGCTGCTCCATGAATCCCAATCGGGCTTTCGATCGAACCTAAGCACCGAGACGGTGCTCCTGGAAGTCTCTGAGACTGTGAAGGAGGTGCTGGACACCGGAGGCAGGGTGATGCTAGTCATGTTAGACCTGTCGGCGGCGTTTGACACCGTCCCCCATGAGGATCTCCTCACTAGGCTACATGACATCGGTCTTGGGGGGACGGTGCTCAACTGGTTTTGTTCCTTCCTAGCCAACCGCCGACAGACGATCTGGGTCCCATCTGGATCTGCCGAGATGCCGCCATTGGGAGTCGGAGTTCCTCAGGGCTCAGTATTGAGCCCTACTCTATTTAACATCCTCATGACCCCTCTGGCGGCACTGGGGGAGTCCTTTGGGGCCCGGATCGTCTCGTATGCTGACGACACCCAGCTTCTGTTTACCTGTCACAAGGGTGAAGACTTCAATGGGGAAAGTATCCGTGAGTGCCTTGGGGCTGTTTTTAATTGGCTTTAACGAAACAGCCTCAAGTGTAACTCGGATAAATCCGAGATACTTTTCTTCGGATGCCCATCGGAACCAGATTGGCATGGTTGGTGGCCCGCTGACATGTTCCCCCCAGCTCAGTCATCTAAATGGGCTAAGAACCTGGGAGTAAAAATTGACAATGAGCTTTCGCTCAAATCCCAGGTGGCTACTCTTACAGGAACGTGTTTCGGGATCCTCAGGATGCTTCGAAAGTTCTTTCCCCTACTTTCCGAGGAACATCGGAGGATAACCGTTCAGGCACTTATAGGATCCAGATTGGATTATGCAAATGTGCTGTATCTGGGTCTGCCAGAATATCTCTTACAGCGCTTGCAGGTGACTCAGAACGCTGCAGCACGAGCGATTTTTGGCCTGCATCGCCGTACTAGTGCCTCAAATCTACTTCTATCCCTCCATTGGCTTCCTATACGGAAGAGGATAATGTTTAAGGCTATGACCTGAGCCCATAAAGCCCTGCATGCCAATGGTGCAAAATACCTCCAGAAGAGGCTGGATTTTTACCGGCCTGCACGATCCTTAAGATCGGAATCATTGGCTTTGGTGGTGGTGCCACGTATCAAGAGGGCCCGGCTGGGCGGTCGGTCCTTCAGATTCCTTGCCCCTCAGCTATGGAACTCCCTACCACTGTCTCTGCGGGCTACATCTAATTTGCTTGCCTTTAGGAAGGGTCTAAAGACTTGGCTGTTGTCTGGTTAGTGTGCCTCCCTCTATTAGGTTTCTGTTTTTTACTGTTATGTTTTCCAGTCTCTTTCAAGGTCTGGAGCACAAAGCGCCGGGACACTCCTTTGGAGTAGCCGTTGCGCTATAAAAGTCCCATATAAAAACAAAAAACAAAAACAAACAAAACCACCACAAATACCTCCACTACCACTACTACCACCACCACCACCACCACCACCATAACCACCACCACTGATACCACTACCACCAATACCATCACCAATGCCACCACCACCACCAATATCGCCACCACGAATAACACCACCACCAATACCGACACCAATACCAACACCACCACCAATACCAATGCCATCACCAATACCACCGCCACCACCAATACCACTACCATCAATATCACCATCTCCACCACCACTAATATCACCACCAATACCACCACCAATACCCTCACCACAAATGCCACCAACACCACCACCGATACCACCACCACCAATACCAAAACCACCAACACCACCACCACCACAAATACCACCAACAATACCACCATCACCACCCATACCACCACCACTACCACCACTAATACCACCAATACCACCACCAATATCACCACCACGAATACCACCACCATCAATACCACCCCTACCAATAATACCACCACTAATACTACCACCACAAATACCACCAATAACAATGCCACCATCACCACCCATACCACCACCACTAATACCACCAATACTACCACCAATATCACCACCACGAATACCACCACGAATACCACCACCAATACTACCACCCCTAATACCACCACCAATACCACTACCACCACCACCACCAATATCACCCACAATACCACCACCACCACCAAAACCCCACGACCAATACCATCACTACCACCAATACCACCATCATCAATACCCCACCACCAATACCACCACAACCAATACCCCCACCACCAATGCCACCACCACCAATACCACCACCACCAATACCACCACCACCATCAATACTACCACCACTACCAGTACCAATACCACCACCACCACCAATACCCCACCACTAAAACCACCACCACCAATACTACCACCATCAATTGCCCACCACCAATACCAATACTGCCACCACCAATACCACCACCACCAACACCAATACCACCACCACCAATACCAATACTATCGTGCCTCTCGCTCACTAGTAATAGCAGGGGCACTGTACGAAGCTGGAGCTGCAGCCGAGACCATCCTTTCCTCCCTCCATTCCTGCCATAGAGCACAGCCCGCCCTGCACCAGGAGGTGAAGCCAGGGCCCAACTACAGCTGGAGTGTTGTTTATTAGGCCAAAGATAGCAATGAAATTACTCAATGCCACACTGCACACTCAAATCAATGAGAGGGCAGGAATTAGCCCCCTCCCGCTCTTCCTCCTGAGCCACGAAAGTCTAATCACAGAGCGAAAGGTGTTTGAGCGCTTTGTTAGTGTTTATAGTTCAGATCATATGTAACTCTCACTTCACAATTTGTGTCTGAGTAATTTACAACTCTTACATATATTCTTCACTGCACTATTTATCACTACTTCAGATATTTACAATCTAACAAGCTGTCGAGAAGGCCCTTCATTGCAATGCAATAGGTATTGCATTCGCGAGAGTTTAAGCTATTAGTATTGTAAATGACAAAGCCTTTTATTTATGTTTTAAAACCCAAAACGTAAATAAAAGGCATTGGGTCCGATTCACAAAAATAATCTGAGACAAAATCCTAACTTTAAGACTTTCGCTATTCACAGAAGGCATTTAGGAGTACCAAAGTTAGGATTTTGTCTCAGTAAACTTAAGACAAACTTAAGTTTAACTGAGGCAAAATCCTAACTCTACGACTAGGATTTTGTCTCAGTTCTCTTTTGTGAATCGGGCCCTTTTTCATTTACAATGTCAATAGCTCAAACTCGCGTGAATGTGATACCTATTGCATTGCAAATGTATGTTTAATATGCGTAGAATGAAGTGTATTTTGATTGAGAACTATAGTTATATCTGTAAACCAATTTGTGTGTCTTGCTTGTACCGCTTTCTTGTGTGCTTTTAGTGCACTTGTATGTGAAGCTTCTATAGGCATTTAACTATTATATTGCTTATTGAATCTCTGCTATTTATCCCATGATCGATCGATTTATCTATATATCTATCTATCTATCTATCTATCTATCTATCTATCTATCTATCTATCTATCTATCTATCTATCTATCTATCTATCTATCTATCTATCTATCTATGTATCTATCTATCTATCTATCTATCTATCTGTCTATCTATCTACAGCCCTTACACTACATGGTAATTATCCCTCTGTTAAACATGCTGAATGGATTTGGACAGCTAGTAAATACTTTTTAACTGATTTCTTTTTTACAGTTACTGTTTTTGGTTTATGTTTCAGAATGAAAAAATGCAGAATTTCAATGCTTTTCCCAATGTCTTTACTGTCCTAAACTTAAAAAGTCAGGACAGCTGCCAAGACCGGGGACAATCTAACAATGCTGTAAAGATTTTTGGTATAAAACACAGATTTCCTATTTCCCCCACTGATTTTGGACAATTGGCAAATTTTCTGGTGAATTCTGAAATATTTGAATTTACTCAAAGATTTTCAATATATTGCTGAAATTCCAGGCAGAGAGGAAGTGTGTACAAACATAAGAAAGGAAAGAGGATTGACTGGGACCACGTGGAAGGAGAGACCTGGAAGCTATTATCATAGACTAGCACTTATTGAGGGACTCCTTTTAATACCAGCTCAGATGAGTTGCAGGGTCGGCTAAGCTCTGGGCACCTGCATAGGTAGTTCCTGCAGAGAGGCCCCCCAACCCATTGTCACTCAGACACTCAATGACTTATATTCAATACAATTGAATGCAACAATTTTTGTGCACTGTGAGGTGTATACGCAAGAAAAGTGAGGCCTATGGAAAGCTGTTGGGGAACAAAAAGGGCGCCGAGAGATGTGTGCCAGGGTTGGGGAAGGAAGAAGAATGTAAGTCCCTTATTCACATTTGCCAATGTTTTGGACAACACTTGATTATGGGTTTTCCTCTTATGAGACCAGATAAATACCTTGACCTTTCAGACAATGTATCTGGGCGCATACACTGCCCCATCTTGATCTCTTCAATGTCCTGCTGGCTGCAGAACATGTCCTTCTACTTCTGGTATGTTAACATTACTACCCCTGTTTGTCACGCCACCTCATACGGAGTTCAGTGTGTTGGTCATGCTGGGGGGAGAGTTTCACCTGTGTACTCCCTCACTTCGCACCGCGGTTGCAGATTCTGGATTCTCTTAGTTTCTTGCCAAGGAAGGCTACAAGCTCTGAGAGTAATTCCAACATCTATGATTCTGGAGTGAGCTTCCAGAGACAATGCTCTGTGTCTTTTCCCCTGCAGAGGAGACCCCTGTGCTAGTGGTTTGATCCAGGTAGTTTACTCTGTATACTCTGGCTCGCACACTAATCTCAGGAGAGATATTCAGTTACATTATGGTGCCCACTGGGATACATCCATGTGGGTGCTTTTCTGTAGTGGAGGGTTTACACACACACATACAATTTATTATTCTGAGGTTCTGCCTATTGAGAGCACATGGCAATAAATCCCCTGAATGTGGCTTTATCATTGCTTGTGGCTGACACACCCTCTCCAAGGAAAGGACATTTTATATTTCTCTAAGATCGGTGTGAGGGTGAGTTGCACTAATGGCTGCACCAGATTACCTCTGTGACACCTGCATTGCGATGCACACAGTGGAATAGCCTCGCTCTAGAACACGCTTAGGGCAAATATGCAAACACTAGATGAAGTAAGAAAACTAGCAATATTGGTCTAAAGCTGCATTGCCTGGTTATGAGCCCCCTACAGAACATATGTCAAATTGCACCTAAACAGTCCTGCATGTGCACACATCTGCATATACCTGCCCCAATTGGAAACGCTCCCTCTTGTCGAGAGGCTCTGTTGTCAATGGCAACTAACACGAGCAATGATATCACTCTAAATTTGTCATGACTGTTCAGTACAACAATGCACAAGGCCTGGTGCTCATGTCCATTAATGCCCATGCTCTCAATATCCAAGTGGTATTCAGATTCTTTTTAAAGCCACACTTAAGCAACTGCCCATTGACTGCAGTGCTTGAAAATTGTCTTGAGAGACTCACCTTGTTTCTTTCCTCTTTGCTTCTCAATCACCAAAAGCTTTGTTCCGTCCCCTTTTCCTTTGAGGCTGATGTTCACCTTATTTTCATCAGTCATACTGATTTCACAGTAGTAGACATCAGAGTCACTCACTCTGACATCCGAGATGGTCAAGGTGGCTTCCCCTAGTTTGTTCTGCTCCAGGGAGGACAATTTCCACCGTTTGTTGTGTCCTACGATGTTTAGATCTTCAGATTTGGTTTGATTCTTTTTCTGAGTCCAGGTTGCCCTGATATGTGACCAACCCTTGTTCTCAAAGGAGCACGTCAACACAACCATGCCACCTTCTGTCGCATTCTGACTTGAGGCCTGTAGCACCTTCAGAGAGGACTCCGCTTTACCTGCTGGAACAAACCACAGAGATTTATTTATTTATTTATTTTTGGTATTTGTGAAGCGCGAACAAATGCCCGTGGGCGTCTCGGCGCTATAGACTCAGTACATGACTCTCCAGAGGTGGTTCATACGATGGATTACTGATTGAACAACCAGGTCTTTAACTTTTTATGAAATAGCAGGAGAGAGGGGGTTGACCTAATCGACAATGGGAGGGTGTTCCAGTGTCGGGCTGAAGTGACCAAGAACCGTCTGTCTCCCCCAAGAGACTGTCTTTGTGCGTGGTACTACTAATTGATGCAATGTTGTGGATCTCAGTTGTCTAGAAGGGCAGTAGAATGGTAACTGATCTCTAAGGAACTGTGGGCCTTGCTTGTGCAGTGCTTTGAATGCGAGGCAGAGTGTCTTAAATTTTATGCGGTTTTTGATCGTGAGCCAATGGTAGTTCCGGATCGTTTGGGCAATCGGTTTAAATTTAGGAGTCTTGGAAAGCAGTCTTGCCGCAGCATTTTGTATAGTTTGCATTTTGTTGACAACCCGAATCTGTGCGTTTGCAAAAAGGCCATTGCAGTAGTCCAGTGAGATGACCGTCATAGCACTTTTTTGAGTGTATAAAGGTGTAATATGGTTTTATGTAAGGTGCCTACCTAACACTAACGACTTGGCTTTTCACACAATTCTCTGTCTTGCAAGAAAGATATTCACATTGATATAACATAAAATAACATGTGCATTTCTAAAGCGTACTTTCACCCAATGGTATCTTGGTGCTGAATAACAGATGTTTATTGTTACCAAACTCAAGGGTACTCATTTTATTAACCTCAGAAGGAGAAGTGGACCTGCCATGATTCCAACCTGTGACCATGGGTTCAAACACAGGCCTCTACAGTGGATGCATTAGTTCTCTAAGCCACCAGACCGCCCTGTTTCCTGTGCAGTTCTGTGTTCTAGGATTCCCCAGCAAACAAGCCTTAGAGAACTTGATTACTTGGTCAATATGATTTTGGGTTATTCTTCCTGCAGCAGTACTCTGCATGATATAATCGGTGGGGGCTCTGCCTAGCTCGTGAATTTACATTTGGGGACAGCAGAGGATACACATTCAAAAAACAAATGTACTCTTCACTTCAAACTTGAAAAGAGTTATTCATGACTGAGTGGGCATGCAGGTGTACTTCTTGTACCAGATTTTTGGTTTGCCAAATAAAGTGGTCTTCCATCTTAGCTGATGGTGTTGTGGGGTTCATGCATGCCTGTGTTACTATCCAGATGGAGGCTGTGTTGAGTGCTGTATTGTTTGCATGAGGATGTGTTGCGCAGAATATCATTCAAGTAAGGGTCATGTCAGATGTTAGGCACATGCAGGGCATACCTACTATTGAGCTATGTGGAAGAGGCTGGCCATAAGAGGTAAGACATGTAAGGGTGGTGTTACATGGTTAGACAAAGTTGGTTTTGTAGTGGTTGCAGTTCATGAAGGACAAGTTGGCATGAGCCATGTAGGATGGGTTAGAGTTTTAGGGTATGCAATACCGAGACAAGAGCGGCGATCCAGGCTGCTCCTAGCTCACATAGCGCTAGCCTCCTCCGTGTTTCTGGTCATTTGTTATCGCGCTGGTGTGATTTTAAGACACTTGTTGTGATTTTTAAACTGTGTAAATGCTACTTACCTGCTGTCACTTTTGCTCTTGACCCTGTTCCGCCGCGGCTGTGTGCCGATCGAGCGGAGGGTCTCTTTCTGAGCAACACGCCCTACACCACTTCCTGCCTGCCACACTCTCACGCAGGTTAGCGTGCTAGCTGTTTCCTCCCCTTGGGGTATTTCAGATGGGGCCATGGCGGAAGCGCAGCGGACGAGCGCAGCGGGCGCGCCGACTTCGCGCCGAAGTTGCGCCAAAGTTAAGCCCGTCTGCGCCCGTCCGCGGCCGGTCGTGCCCAGCGGCCATGCGTCATGCCCAACTGACTACCTACTCCCGCGCGGACCTTCTTGCCCTCCAACATCCTGGACCCCTGCACTCTCGTGCAGTTGGTGCTGCGCTTAAGTGTGGTATTTTCATCTCCCCGGGCCCCTTACCAGGTACTTTTGATTCGAGTATTCGGACACTTCACGGTGTCTCTCCGACCATCTTACCTGGCGTAGGGTCCCCTGGGCCACAATCTCTGGCGGTAGTATATCTTAACACTCGCTTGCTGGTGAAACACCAGCTTGAGATATTTCAATTGTTGGACGATGATAAAGTGGATATCCTTCTTCTCTCCGAAACCTGGCTAACGGAAGTTTCTGCCGCGGATATCCTTGCGGCCATCCCCACTGGTTACTATATTTTACAATCTAACAGGGCTGGCGGGAGAGCCGGAGGGGGGGGTCGCAGCTATCATTCGCTCCCAGCACAAGTTTACTACCCTGGAAACCTCTACCCTTGCCAAAACTGACTGCCTCACTTTTAAATTTTCCTCTCCTAGGTTCTCTTTTGTTTGCGTCCTTGTTTACCGACCTCCTGACTCTATGCCCCTTTTCTCTCAACAGTTCGGCGACTTGGTTTCTAGGCTAGTCGTTAACTCCGCCAAAATTCTCATTATTGGCGATTTAAATTACTGGCCTACTGACCCCCGGGAGAGTAATCCCTCTGAAGATTTCCCCGACCTTTTACTTGGTTTGAATTGCAGTCAGCATATCACTGTAGCCACGCTTTGCAAAGGTCACATTCTCGACCAAGTATAGACGACTACCCTTGACATCTCTCCTCCTTTAGTGTACCCTTGCTCATGGTCTGATCACTTCTTTATTTCATTTTCCATTAACCTTACTTTGCCCGTTCGCCCCATTCCCATTATTAATTTTACTGCCCGTAATTGGAAGCATTTCAACCTCATCTTGGCCTCTATAGCCCCTAGGGACCAGACCTCGCTGACTGACCAGGCCAGTCTCCTGGAACAATGGCTGGTATCTGCCAGTGATAAAGTAGCCCCACTAAAAATTATAAAAACTAAACGTCCCCACGACGCTCAGAGTTGGTTCACTGATCAATTGAAATCAGACAAATTGTCCCTCCGCCAAGCCGAGCGCCGATGGAGGCGTAATTACAACCCCATAGCTAAAACCGAGTATGTGGACTCACTGAAACAGTATAAAAAATCTATTTTACTGGCCAAAACCTCCTATTTCTCCCAGAAAATTATGGACTCAGCCTCTAAGGCTAAGGACATTTTTTCTATAGTTGAGGAGCTCACCCTGCCGGATCGTGTTACTGTCCAACCTCTACCTACTCAAGCTCTATGCGATTCCCTGAATTCGTATTTTTCTGAAAAAATTGCTTCCACTAAAAACAACATCCCTCTCCCCTTATCCCCCATTCCCCCTCCTTTGCCCCCTATGAACCCTTGTCGATTGGATGCTTTCCCTCCCATCTCCCTGACCAAGTTCACCTCATTGCTACACTCAGTGAGTTCTGGATCCCCTAATGATTGTTGTCCCCCTCAAATTCTTAAATATATTTTTTTGGCCTGTCCAGACCCCCCCTTGTTATTGCTCAACAAATCGCTTGCTACTGGTAAGGTCCCAGATTCTTTTAAACAGGCAGTTGTTGTCCCCATACTAAAAAAGCCAGGTGCCGACCCTTCGGTCTTAAGTAACTTTCGACCCATCTCCATTCTTCCCTACTTGGGGAAAATCTTGGAGGCCCACGTCACTCGCTGCCTCAGTGCATTCATCGAGGGCTCTTCCTTTCTGGAGAAGCAGCAAGCTGGCTTCCGGCCAGCTCACTCCACCGAAGCTGTTATTGTGGCCGTGATGGATGTACTGAGGCAAGGCGCCGACAAGAATATCACCCAGGCTCTTGTATTACTGGACCTGTCGGCTGCCTTTGACACGGTCGATCATGCTATCTTGATCGACCGTGTCAATAACGCGGGTATCCAGGGTGTGGCCCTCTCGTGGATTAGATCCTTCCTGCATCAGCGCTCCCAGGCAGTCCATTTGTCCACCTTTTCCGCCTCTTATTCCCCCTTAGTCTGTGGAGTCCCTCAGGGCTCTGCTCTCTCGCCACTTTTGTTTAATCTCTATCTGCAACCCCTCTTGGCTTCCCTCTGTCACACTCCCGTTACTATTTTTAATTATGCGGACGATCTTCAATTGATCTTTCCTGTGGACTCCTCCCCCTCTTCCTGTACCAACTTTCAATGCACCATGCTTGTGATCTCGGAGTGGATGCATTATAGTCAGCTGAAGCTTAATCCTAACAAGACGGAGTTGGTGTTGATGGGTGGGCCAGCCAACCCTTGGAATTCCAGCTTCTGGCCCCCCTCCCTTGGGCCCTCGCCCTGCCCTGTCAATTCGGTAAAGAGCCTAGGTGTAATCATCTCTAGTAACCTGTCTATCAGGCCTCAAATTAATGCAGTAACATCATCCTGTTTTTTCCACCTGCGCAGGATATGCAAAATTCGTAGGTTCCTCACCACCGAGGCACTCATTCTTGTCATCATGGCTCTGGTTACCTCATGCATTGACTACGCCAACTCCCTCTATGTTGGAATTCCTGCCTACCATCTCCACCGGTTGCAGTTGGTACAAAACCAGGCAGCAAGACTGGTTTTTCATCTGTCCAAACATCAACATGTCTCGTCCCTGTTGAACAGATTGCACTGGCTCCCTGTGGCCTATCGCTGCTCGTTCAAACTTGGCTGTATTGTTTTTAAAGCCCTTATTGACCAAGCTCCTGCTTTTATTACATCTAGTCTTCAGCGCTATACCCCCTCTAGAGATCCCCGGTCTATCTCCCACAACCTGCTGTCGATCCCAAGGTATAAACGTAAAAAGCATGGAGGATTGTGTTTTTCTTTCTTGGCCCCCACCTTGTGGAATTCCCTCCCTATCTCCCTTAGACTCTGTTCCCGGTATGACTGCTTTCGCAAATTACTCAAGATCCATCTTTTGAAGCTAGCCTATTGAGTTATTCTGCCGCACTGTTTCCCCCCGCAATTGTTTTGAGCGCCATGAAACCGTTCTGGTGACCGAGCGCGGTACAAATTCTTTTAACATAACATAACAATATATGCATACATTGTACTAGCATTATATTTAGTTAATATAAAGACGATTCATTTATTTAACAGAGTATGTGCAAAGAGCAAGTCATTTTAACTCATAGCACTGCAGAGGATGTTAATTACTCTTACGTACTTGGATTTTGCTTTGTTTCCCACATCAAAGTAACACAGTGAAGGAGCTGGAGAATGTCAGCAGTGTTTAAACATCCAGTGTGAGAAGCTTAGGGCACCTATTCTTTATGGTGACTGATTCAGGCTACTGTTATAGAGGAGAGCACCCAATACCAAACCAGGTCCTGCTACACATCTTCGAGTCTTCATCAGTGATTGGCAATTTTTCAGGATAATATTGTTACAGTACAATATTACAGTGTAATAATATTTTCCTTATTTGTTATTTCATAGGTTATGAAGTGATATGGGCCCTCTGCATGCCGCTACCTCAACATCCATGGCAGTTGTACTTCTTTTTGCTGATAGCACTTAGGCATGTCCCACATTGTTTATTGCCGTAGGTGAGTGGGCCTCTGGTAGCCCTCTGGAAAGCTCACATGCTTTGGTCAGACATTTTGGACTGGGTGTTCAGTGCACACATATCAGTAGTGCAGACATATTTTACAGTGTTGAGCCATATTTAACCTTTAAAACATCAATTAGCATGACATTCAAACATCCATTTTCAATATGGCATTTTTCATATGACAGTACACTGTGCAAGATGTCAGTGACTGATCTGCATGCTTTCTTGAGTAATGGCATCAGATTGAAGAGGGAACCTTTATTTTGTCACTGTGCGTTTTTAAAGTAAAACAAATGCTTTCCTTACAATGTTGATGGTTTAGTGAATGGTAATAGTGTCAGTCGTTGTCTGCAGAGATTCCTTGATCATCATAAAGTTCATTAGGCAATGTGATAATTATTGGGAGGTTGACTGGTGACATTTCTCCTTTAGCTGTGGCTAAGGTACAATTCACTAGAATTTGCTTAGTTGAAATGTTTTCATATTAAATAGCCTAAACTGAAAATAAAACTGGTAAAGTCCAGGACAGACGAATGAAGAAATCCATGCTGCAGGCAAATGATTTAGAGGATTCATTTACAGCATCTGCCCATCCTTAAGAGCAGAGCGGCCATGCTCCCCACCTTTTGGCCGACATGAAGAGTGTCTGTCAGGCTGACCAAATGTTAGCCTGACAGACACTCTTTATGTTCAGGTCAGGCACCCTGGTACTGTACTCACACTGAATGTGTAGGCACCTGGCTGCCTGAGCTGAACTTTGCTGTGTTGAGATGTCATAGCTCCTGTGGGCATGAACTCTTCCGCCTAGTAAGGTGCTTGGAAGACCTTCCCTTTATGATGAGGGGAGAGTCACCGATAGCCTCAAACCAGGTTGCTTTGGTTTTAAGACCTGAAGTGCCCAGGGTTGAGTGTCTATCAGTGACACCTCGTCACAGAGCGGGATGGTGTTAGACCTTGCATCCTTGGTGTGGTTTCCCCTGATTTTCTTGCCTTTTACCTCCTTTTTTTCCGACTCCATATTTGCTGGCTTTAGGATTTTGAGCATTTACCACTGCTAACCAGTGTTAAATTGCACTTGCTCTTTGCTAAAAACATGGTAACATTAACTTAACCACAACTGGCATATTTAATGTACCTGTAAGTCCCTAACAAAGTGCACTACATGTGCCCATCCCCAGTAAAATAAATGCTACTAGTGGGTTTGGTGAAGTTTTTGTGCCATCCACTTAAGTAGCCCTTTAAATATGTCTCAGGCCTGTCATTGCAGAGCCTCTGTGTCCAGTTTAAAAACTGCCATATCGACCTGGCATGTTAAACCTCTTTACAGGTCAAAACATTCCTTTTTTTTAAATTGAGATCCATATAACAATTTCTTTTTATCCATAAATATATCCATAAAAATTCATTAAATATGTCGATTGTAATACAGAGTTGTTCAATAGCACTGATTTACCGAGAGGGAGTAAATCCTGAAATCCATAGAGATAAACAATCTAAACATTTAAGCCAGACTGCAAAGGACAAAGAAAGCAGTATCCACTGCCAGTCATAAATATAAACTAGACAATTGATTAAACCTTGGGTACCTAAGCATATACCTAAAAATTCAAAAGTCCCTCAATTTGCGATGCATAGGCCTGTTCACTCTTTTAAATGAGCTTCATTTTTCGGACCTATTCATATATAGATGGTATGAGATCTGATCACCATCTCTGAAGCAGAAGTGATCTTGCTACAGCCATTGCAATATATAATAGTTTGACAAGCTTGTCTGAAAGAAGAAGGTCTGGGTCATAGCCAAGTATTATTAGCCAAGTATTCAAACCTATTAAAATACTGCATTTAAGTTCTAGATAATACAAAATATAATTGAGATTGTTAACTGCTGACTACATACTCGCTGAGATTTCCATCCCCACATGGTTTGCCCATTTCGTAATATCCTTCCCCTTCAGATCACTACCCCTGATGGAGGCTAAACGCTTTTTCCATTCCCCAGGTTTCTTAAATGCCGTATCTTCTAATAATTCATATACTAAGCATTACCGTTCACTGATCTGGACCAAATCAAGTTTACTCAGGAACTTACTAAAATATTATATGACCCAAGAAGAAGGAAGTCATTAATGATTAAATGAGACATTTCAGCTATACTCAACCATCTAGAATTCCTCAAAAAATCAGAAATTTTCCCGGAATCCAGCATTGGCCCATTTTTGTGTTATCACTGAAGATTCTCTGAGGAAATTGAATAGTGGAAGGACAGACATTTTAATCAAAGCAACCCTACCCAAGATGGTTAATGGAAGAGAGCTCTATCGGAGGAATAAATCCGGAACTTTTCGTAGAAGTGGGGCGAAATTCAAATTGTATAAATCAACTATTTGTGCTGAGAAATACACACCAAGATACCTCTTTGGTTTTGTATTTAAACAAGAAAGAATATTGGGGTGTAAATCCATACATGCTCCGCCACACTGTATGATTTCTGTCTTTTTTTTGTTTATTTTGTATCCACCTAATACCTCAAATTCCTCGAAGATCTCAAACGTTTTTGCTTGGACCTCCTTCTCAGGCTTTATAATAAGCATGATATCGTCGGAGTATAGTTTCAGTTTCGCCATAGCTGGAAGTGGAGGGCAGATATCAATACTATTCCTAATTGCAATTGCTAAAGGCTCGATAAAAAAGGCAAATAGTACCGGAGACAGAGGGCACACTTGTCTAGTCCCCAGTTTAACCTTGACCTGGCCAACCTCCGAGGAGTTAATGATTATGTTGGCTTCTGCATTTAAGTATAAATTCTGGACAAACTCGTAATTTTAGGAGGAATGCCAACATTTTGCAGAATAAAAAATAGGGTCTCCCAGACAACTAGGTCAAATGCCTTTTCGGCATCTAAAAGGAGGAATAGAGCAGGTATCCTCCAAGTCTCAAAAAAGTCCAATGTTTCCATTTAATAGTGTGTATTTGTTCCTAGCTGCCTGCCAGCAATAAAACCATTTTGGTCAGGGTGAATCAAATGCGAAGCATTCTTATGAAAACGGTTAGCTAAAACTTTAGTGATTATTTTATAGTAGAATTTAATAACGTGATGGGGCGGTAAGAATTAGGATCTTCGCTATCCTTTCCTTTTTTCAAAAGCTGACTATATTCCCATTTCTAAATGACAATGGTATCACCGCACCTTCTAAAATTGAGTTAGCCGACAAGGCATCTCAGATGCATCGCCTACATCCAGCTGGATCGATGACGACGCATTGCTTTCTCTGCTCCATGCATCGGGCCTATCGATGGCGCAACAAGGTATTTTTTCAGCAGGACAAGGTCACTCTCTCTATCCAACCCTCGCTCCATTGCGGTTGGCCTGCACATTTTGATTTATTCCGGTCAAGCAATACTAGATGTCTGTGGATGCTGCTTTATGCTTTTATACACTCCATTTCAGTTTAATTGGTTCTACCTATCGGGTTGTTGTCATTTTGGTCTTGTTTTGATCATTAGATTAAGCTTTATTTTTCTAAACAGGTGTGGTATCTTTTTCTGTCTGGTGATTTCACTGTTTCACTGTTTGAAGTGTTGCACGAATGCTTTATACAGTGCCTTCTAAGTTAAGCCTGAATGCTATGTGCCAAACTATACGAGGGTGAGCACAAGTTAACGGAGGGTGTGTAGCTGACTTACACTGACTGCGATTATGTTTCCTGCTTGGACAGGATGCATACCTCTGCCAACCAGGTGGGGTCAGAAAGTCTTACTAATCCCGCCACACTCTTTGATGAGGTAGGGACTACAGCTTCCTCTCCTTGGCTGACCAAAGTTCCAATCCTCTAGGAACCTTGGAAGCTGAGATAACTGCTGCAACTGGTTAGTTCCTTTTTTGATGTTTTATATGTGTGTGTGTGTATGTGAAAGTGTGTGTGTGTGCATGCTGTGAATGGGTGTGTGTGCATGCGTGTGAATGCATTAGGCTGCAAGTGAGTGTGCATGTAGATTGGAGAGTGTATGTGTGCGTGTGTGGCCGCCCCTCTCTTTCTGCCACTGTTAGTTTAGGACCCTCACAAATTCTAATGGCGGCATCAGACAAGAAGAAAGTAAAAAAAGAAATGCTTTCTACATATTGAGCACCTTATAAAAGTTAATGTAAAAGGCAGGAAATGTAGTTATGTAATGGTCAACACTCCCAAAAAGCGATTTAATATGTAAGGAAGAGGGAGAAGAAACGGGGGGCCAGTTATGATCCCATTGACATCTACTCAGCCGATGACAACCGAACGTTTATGCTGCAGATGATGCTTTTCATAACAAAGAGAAAATGAAATATTGCAACAGAAGAAAAGGTTTTGTACTGTTCTGAACTGTCTTCTAAAACATATGTAGACTGAACAAGGTAAGGTAAAAACCTTCAGATTGATGTTATGTTGAATTCAGAGGCTATTCATCAATGTTTGTACAACAAATGTTGCAGGATAAACAAGGTTTCAATATATTTTCGGTGAGGGTTTGGGAATCCTACAAATCCTGAAATTCTGAGTGCATAAGGGCTGGCTGCAGAATAACTCTCTTTGCTGGAGAGGCTTGTCACCTCAGATATAGACCCAAAGCTACTGACATTTTTCAATTTGATTACACAATGTTACCTTTATGGAGACTGGATAGGTGCTTGATGCCATTTTAGCACAGGCTACCTATATTATATTATCTATAGTTTGACATTTCGGTAAGATTCGAGATAAGACTAAATAAAATGAAAGCTTAAATGTGTTGATAATGGAAATAAATCCTACTCTTTAAAACAAGGTATAAATTGACCCCATGTCTTAATCTCATGGGTTTTTAGTTACTCTCACCTATAAGGAATTTTCACTAAGGCTGTCAGCTAAAGGAGTTGTTTTCTTCCTTTTTTCTGTAGCCTTCCAGCTCTTTAGATGAAGGAAAAATGGTATCCTTTGTTTTCACATCACCTCCACAATATCCTTAAAAAGATGAATGACCTTACTGATAAGGTCAGAGAAATATTGTCTTTGGAGGGAGGTCAAAGAGAATAATTTTCTTTTTTCCAGAAAATAATTCACTTCAGTGTGACAAGAAAAAGCAACAGTTCGAGAGGCACTTCGGATGATTCAAAGATGCAAGCAATAATCTAAGTAATCAGTTCTTTCTAAAACGAGAAAATCTATTTTTTCTAAGTTTAGAAAAGTTGTTATTGTTATATAGATGTGCTATTATTCAATTTCTTCATCGCTGAATGATGCAGATTAGAAATTGACATCCACATTGCACAAGTAGTCTTCTATATTGCCTCCATTGTTTTCAAATTGTTCTTGCTTTGTTTCAGCTGTTGTTTGACATGATCTCGAAGCAAGATTCTTATGTTAGACTAAACATTTGGACTAAAACCTACAGTGAGAACTGTAGATTTTATAAATCCATTGCCTCCTGTAATGTTTCAGTAATTTGCCCTCCGTGCAATAGTTTTGAAAGAAAAAGATGAACACAGAGAAAAGGAAATATCCTGAAAGACAGCAGTAACTAAACTTCTATTTTCTTACTACTGTTTACTATGCTTCCTTAGTGGAGATTAAGTGAAATTACCAAATAAATCACTCAAAATTACGTTTCTTACACAGAATACCAGCTTTTGTATTCTGCATTTTCGTTCAGCACAAAAGGAGTCCCCACCCCCATTTTGTGTCACAAGGAAGCATTTTGTGTTACGAAATAGTGCAAACTCATGCAAGATGTAAAAAAACTTGTATTCAGTTTGTTCACATTCTTCCTGTGATCCCGCAAAGGTTCTTTACTCAAAAAAGTCTCACTTACGCGTCATGGTGTAATGACCTATTCTCAAGGATTCGTATTACAATCATAACCTATAATGCTAGAAATGACACAAAATTGCACTGACATACATGAAATGTTTCTCGAGCCCACTCTCAACTCTTGACGTATATTTTCACCCAGTTCAGTGATTGCTAAATTTATTTTAAAATAGGTATCTGTGAGGTACATTTACAGTTTGTTAGACTACACTAATCTAAAAGGGGCAAACTTTTTTTATAAGTTAAAGCTCTAAAAATAGCCATAAAGTTCATATTTATTCATGATGGCATTTAAGTTTTGTTTCATTTACATAGCCTCTTCAAGATTATGGAAAGTTTTGCGTACACAACATGAGTGTCTGGGTACTTGACTTAACTCTAGAAAATATACTCCACAGTTAAGTTCTGTTCTTAGAATTATTTATTGTGAGACCATGTTTAACTTGTATCACACTCAAGACAAAAGGAATACAAATTGTGAAGGCCAGTCTTTGTCAAAACGACATTAAAACCATGTCCTTAAATTTCCAAACCAGCAAATTCAAAACCAGATCATGGAAAGGTAGACTTAGCAACTAAAACACACACATGTCTACTCTTTAGAAAATTAGTCTCAGATGTAGCATAGCAGAGATTCGGAAACAATGGTTGTTACTGTGAATGCCTCCACCTTACATACACCCATTGTAGCTCCTTTCTATTTATTCTATAATTACATGGTAACAGTGAATGAATGACATTATTTTTCTCCATTGTTATGTAGGGGTTTTAAAACTGACTCATTCACTTTTAATGCTATGTTCCTGAAAATGTGGGCCATTCTTCTATAGTAGTAGTTGTAAATAGTGCGATCCCTAAAGCTTAGAGTTATGCAAAATAATTTCTTTGAGACCATTTTTCCTAAAGGTGTTGAAGCAAAGAGCGACAGTTCACTATATTTCTGAATAGTTTGTTGATATGTTCCCTCCACTCCCTGCAACATTTCTCATGCTGATGTGTGTTCACATCCAATTCTAGTTTTGGGTCAATAAACTCTAATTTGTTTTAAGGCTTTTTGTCCTAACTGTGGACATTTTCCTGTGAAAATTGGTGAAGGCATTATAAATATAGGAAATAATCTTTCTATTGTTACTTTATTATCGTATATATTTATTTAATAATTCTACTGAGCAAATCTATCCAAAAGGTATCAGAGTGCTGTACATGGTCAATTGTGTAGAACATTGTGTGTGTAGGGAACAAAATTACCTGCATTTCCATCGGACAGGGTATATACGGACACCAGTGATTGAGCTGTAATGTTCTCGTTGTGTAGGTTACATAGGGATAACCAAGACAAACCCTTCTTATTGTTAGAGAAGACACGTTTCCAGAAAATATATTTTTCATTTGTTCAGCAAATTTGCATTCTAGTTTCTAACTTTTATTTGACAAAACCGCAGGAAATTAACATATTACAAGTGTCATAGACCTGCTCAGCTGCAGCATTTACCTTTTTCATGTGTGTGTGTGCTTGTGTGTGTGTGTGTGGTTTTGGTATGAAATCTTTCATTAATAAAAGACCAATATGAACAATTTCATACAGGATTCAAGATGTTGGGATGCCTAATCTTCATATTATGAGGCATTCTAATACAGCAAAAAGTATTACTCACAATGGGCACTTAGTTGAGAAAATGTAATGAAAACCAAAAGGATGTGGGCCATGTAGACACGTTCAAAATGTTGATAATTTAATTGATGATCAAACCAGAAGTGTGGTGAATTTGTTTTTGTTTTTCCGTAGAGGGTGACAGCTTAGTCGAATCCAATTAGCTCCGGAAAGTGTCATAACAGTCAACTCCATTCCTTTCATTGGGAACGCATTTACAGAGAATAATAATGGAATCTTCCCACACTAATGGGAATACATTCATGAATCTGAAACTAAAGTATTCCTTCAATCTCACTATGGTAGAAATTACTATGCAGGGTTACATCAATTCATCGTTTCTGTGTTAGTGAATTACGTCACATTTGGATATTGTCAATGTATTACAAGATTTCTCTCTTTTTTCTTAATATAATTTTTCTCTACACTCAGCCTGATTCTGAAAGAAAGTTCTGAACCTGAACCTGTAGGTCTACTGCACATGGGTGGAGATGTACTTCTTTCAACAGTTCACAGGTACTCCTAAAAATCTGACACAATTGTAGGTTTCCTGCTTTATATCTTGAAAACGTTAATGCAAAAGCATTCACATGTATATTTTCAATTGAGAAAATCATGGGTATAACTGAAAGTTAACTCACTGAACCTAATAGTTTTGGGGTTGGAATTGTCCCTTCCCGTTCCCCTCCATTTACGTCTGCCCTTGACAGGAGTTAATCCGTGACTATTTCTAGGGTGGTAAGAAGTCAGAGAACAGTTTGCAAACACCCACAAACTTATGTAAGTAAATTATTAAATGAGTGCAAAACCAACTCTTCTGAATTCGAAAGTTATTTTGCATCTTCAAAGGCAACTATTTGCACATGTGACTGTGGATTAAATGCACCAGTAGCTTTGAGATTTGGGTTTCTAGCTTGTGGCTTATGTGAATCATTAATTAAATACATTTCATAGCAATTTGTGCCAGTTTGTAACTGAAGCTGAAATTCTAATTTTATTTCATTGATGATTTATAAAGCATACACAACAAACTGAAGCCTCACTTGAGGCTTAAGCAATTAAGTGTTATTATTACACATCTGTATGTCTACTCATTGTATTTATTAGAGGAGCAGGAAATGCAAAATCAGCACATCACAGATCTCTGCAGTCAAGTTTTTGTTTTTACCAGGTATTTACATAAATCACAGTGACACTTCTATTTTATATATTGTTTGCTAGTTAGTTTATATAATGAAATAAAACATCCTTTCTCACCTAGGAAAATGGTGCTCAAATCTCACAAAATAGGAAAATAAACAGATATTAATCATATATTGAATTGTCAAAGCAAAGATTATGAAGACTTAAGGATGCATGCAGTGGACCCCAACATTACCTGCATAATCTTTAGCAAAGATGAGATATGCACCCTCAAATACTAAACTTGAGTTGGATTTAAAAAAATCAACAACTATTATACAAATAATCGCCACTGACTTAATTGCATAAGATGTTTTTCAAACATAATTCTTTTCTCCTCCAGGAACGTTGAGTGTAATACATCATTATTAGATGCATCAACAATCCCATAATTAAATTCATATAATCATGATATTATATCTTTGCCAAAAGTTATATTTTTAGTTTTTTTGGAGTGGATCAAAGGTTTCAGGAAAAAACTGACAAAGACAGAAAAACTGTACTTTAACCTGCAGACATACACAGACATTAAGAACTTGTTTGGCCACTGGAAGTGATTTTTAAAAAGTTGAGACTGTTTTAACTCTATTCTGGGCGCAGGAGGTGACAGAAAAAGGCGACCATTCATTGAAATCATTTATCAGTATTATCCAACAGGTCTAAAAAAGGAAAAGCTATTTATGTGAAACTAATATGTGTTTATCGGGTTTTGGTAAATATACACAAAATGTTCAAACACTCTTCTGTTGAATCTCATTAAGTTCGCTCACCCAGGTTTTCCTGAAATATTTTACTACTTATATCTTACATTGAAGTTAGATGCTTTTCTATTAATAAATATTATCATAAACTAGCACAAATGAAAATCATGTGTAAAAATTGCATTTAAAAGTCATCATTTATATTTTTCTTAAAAAATATGCATATTGTTATCAAATAAAATAATTGTTCAGTCTTACCAGTATAAATTGTGTATATCAGCTCAAAAAACACGATTTGAAATGATCTGTGCCAAAGTTCCATTCTTCTGCCAACTGCACAGCATAAAGCCCTTGCAAAACTGAACCTTCTCAGGCAGAGGGCTGGGTAATCAGAACCCACCTCCCAGACCAGAGGTTGTGAGGTCATGGAATCTTTTTGTGGTCAGGTTTAGGCTAAGAATGTAGGATGTCAAGTCTACTGTTGTGTGCAGTCAGCCAAGTCAGGCCCATATTTGGTGACGGAGAGACGTAAGCCTTCTGAATAGGTTGGTCTGTGTGTGCACCTAAGACGGATTGTGTACGTGATATCTTGAAGACATTGATGGAGCAGAAGCAATTAGCAAAACAGAGATTGGGAGATAGCGTGCAATAGAGTATATGGTCTCTGCAAAAGTGTGTTTATTGACTTTTTAGCTGCCTCTAAATATTAAAAAAAGATAGTCAGTAGAACCAACAGCCCTCATTCTGTGTTTATAACAATACAATATGTACAAGGAACATTTTAAAATGTTGGAGAAAACTATCTTTGTCTTGGGGAAAACCAGTGGTACTTTTTGGATGAGTGAGGTATGAATCATGTGGATGACCTCTGAGAAAATTGTAAAAAGATCTGCAAAGGATTTGCTACTCACGTATGCAGCTTGATGATGTAATGGCCAATAAGAAAGAAAGAACGTTGCTGCTGGAGGTGGTTTATGTATAGGGCTTCCAGTTTTATGGTATTACGTTTTTAACATTTCCGTCTGTATTAATCCATATCTATTTTGTGTTTTGTGTATACATGAAGTTGTAAAACCGTACATTTCCATATTTATTTAACTGAGAGATATTCACAAATTTGTTGATGTCTGTCATGATTAAGGTATTTAAGCTGCTAAATATTATATAACAACACATCCACTAAATATTAGCATTATCCCACACATTTATGTTGACATATGCCATCGTTTAAAGAAAAGTCATCCTGTTTATCAATTTCCCATGAGGTCCATTCACTCAGCTGTTCGGCTACAATTCATGAAAGACAGCACATCGAGTCACTTAAAAGAAGCATCATTTTCTATATTTATCCATTTTTAAAAATAAATACTGACAGAAAAGACATTGTTTTCTGTCTGTATTTATCTGTGAAAAAAACGGAAAGCAAGAGAGTCTGATTTATGTTGCAACCTGAGCATTACCAATATCAAGTTTCAAGAAGCAGTGGGCATCTAACCAGAGGAAATAGATGCATTTTGCATATGTGATGCCTATTGACTACCTCTTTCACCCCACAGTAGGATTCCCCAGCCTGTTATGATTGTCTGTAATAGCCATGAGAACAGTCATGCACATGGCCACCCCAAGCCCCATCTGACTCAGGTGAGGCATACAAATATTCACTGAGCATGAGCGAAGGTTCATGTTGTTTAACAGGACACAGTTGCAGAATCTCAGCTATTTGCTCTTGTTCTGGGGCCTAGTGGAAGAGTACCTAGCAAACATTAGGACCTCCAGGTTCTCAGAGGAGAGACCTGAATGGGAAGGAAACAATGCTCCATTTTGCTCAGTGGGTATCTTCCTTCTGTGGGAGGCAGATGTGGCCCTTCTGAAGGCAATAAAAGAGGTCCAAACACCTGACGTGGGAAGGCCTCTGCAGTAAGTTAGTACAATGAGCTCTCCCTGATCTTCTGAAGGACCCTTGGAATGAGAGAAACTGAAGAAAAGGCAAACAAGAACATCTCTGGTCAATTGAACATAAGGACACTCTTATGGAGCTAAGCATATTGTATGTAACGGACTTCAGCTGGTCCCATCTGGTGTTCAGTCGTCTTTAGATAGACAACCCAGGCCTGAAAGATGGGGTCAAGATCTTACTATAAAATGTCCTATGTGCGGGTTGAGTAGCGATGAGAATGTTATTCATTGCAGTTTATCAGACTAGGAGTAACCTGCTGTGCTGTAACACCCATTCCCACAGACCACTATCAATCGCTAATGCTGAGGTGAGCAGGTGCCTTCTTGATTTTTCACATAGAAGAGTGCTCTGCTATTGGAAGTGTCGGTCATTACTTTCTGTGAGTGGTGCTGACAGCGCTGGAATGATTGCTGTAAGCTGCAGCATGTTTATGTACAGTGAAAAACCTTACTTGTCACACATGGTACTGGTGCCCTGCAATGCATTTCCATCCACACTTGGGAGAGTTGGTGTTGAGCTGTGAATGAGGAAAATGCCAATGGATTGAGAGGTTATGCCCAACATCTCAGGTTTTGAAAAAAGAATGTCAATAGAGAGATAGGCTTAAGCTTATCAACTTGCAATTTTCCCAGTGGTTCACCAGAGGTAACCAAAATGAACATATATGGAGCTTGGTCTGGAGACCGCCCTCTATTCATGTAGTTCTATTACCTTCTGAAACCACCAAGCTTACACAGTCTTTGTTCATGGAGGGACACAACATCTGGATGATGACTGTTACCCTAGCTGGAGGAAGGCCTTTTCCAACAAGAGTCCAAGTTTGCCCCTATTAACTGCATCCTCTTGGATGGCATTAAAGAGTAATTAAGTTCTACACTGGGAATCCAGTAGCGTTTTGGGTTCTGAGCGTCATGCCAAAGCCACCTCCTTAATGATGGCTGACACTTTTGCCAGGGTCTTGCTAAAGCTTTGAGACTGAAGAGCAGTAAATTGTAGTTTTATTTTCACCCCTCCACCAAATCTCTCTCGCTCTCTAGCTCTCTAGCTCTCTGTGCCCATAGTATGTAAGCAAAGCTTTTAAGGCCTATTCAACAGCAGCCATGTATGTTATGCACTTGCATCAGGTCTCCCTCTATTGCATGTAAGGTGCTTGCTAGCATGTGCCTGTGATAAGGACATGTACCTGTACGCTGTTCCTGTTTTGACATGTTATTTCCATATGTTATAAACAGCATGCAAATTTCACCATGTACGTTTGCAGCAGTCATCATGGGCGTAGGAAGCGTGGGGGAAGCGAGGGATATATCCCCCCCAGATTTTGGAGTAGGGTGGACGTAGAGGGCAAGGATGGGGAGACGAAGGGAGGAAAGGATTTCCCCTCGCTTTTCTGTCTCTGGCAAGGCCATTGGTACGTCAAAGCGTGAGTGCTTCAGACATGCTAATGGCCCTGCACTTGTCTTGTGACCTTCCCTTTTGTTGTGTGCAAAAGCTCAATTAATTTTTCACACCTCGTCCTTGCCACCACTGCCTGCAGTCTGAACTTACAGGACAAAGAGAGAGAGTTAGTTTGTTGATTGCTGCCTGCATCCTGCCCCTACCTCATTTGATTGTTTCACACTGCACAATTCAGCCACTCAAAGCCTAATGTTTTGTTAAAATGTTTATTTTGAGCAGTTGAACCTCGCCCTGGAACATGAGAACAATTAGCATCAGACATAGTCTAAGCACACATCTTGCATTATGTTGTGTCAGATGTGTTTGTCTGTCCTAATATTTACGCAAATAACAATTCAAATACCACTATTTTGTCTTATTTCTTTTATAGTGTCACTCAACCCAATCCAGGGTGTCAGAGGGCTTTAAATCCCACATGCATTTACAATAAAGCATATGTGTGTAAATCAATTTCTGTTACATAAGTTAGTGGGGGTTACAAGGTGTAGGAGTCACATATCCTTTCCTGTATAATTCGCTGTGCTATATTAGAAGGATTACAATTTATGAACTGCAAGTAACTAAAGGATCTCTGTGTTAAAAGCAATAACCAACTTACCCATCTACATGAAACAAAATTCTGTCATCTGTTGTTGTGTGTCGATTTAGATACCCATACATAGGTTTCCCGAATCATGCTTTATATAGGCACAACTCTCATTGCCCTTATTTAGGCATAGAATTCAAGCCCTTATTTAGGCATTAGCCATGCAAACCAATTACAGGCATGGTCACCTACATCCGTCAATCCCACGTCACAACGAGTTCTTGAAAACCAGACTCTTAAGCCTTTAGAACTTCCCCTGCTTGGATTATTGATTTCTCCAAGAACTCTTTTATTATGCATGAACATCTATTCCTTAGGGGTTCATTCATGACGTTCCTCTGCCTGACTTTGATGTCAATACTGGCATTCCTAAACACCTTCAAGGTAAAAATATACCTGCACTTACCATGGCAAACCACAGCTTGGCTACACAGCTCGATACGGCTCGCCACGGCAAGTTCGGAAGGATTTCGAGTCCCCGCCTGACGCACTGACCAGACGATGTCATCCTCCTCGCAGAGAATGCAGCTCCATTGTTTCTGACTCCCTTTGCGGGGTGTTAGAGATCAAGACCCGGAAATAGATTCCAACCTCTCTCATTCTAAGGTATGGATTAGACTACAACCTAGAGGGACTCTTTGCAATTCTGACAAATACTAACTATAGCTAAACAGCACCTACTTCTTACCTCGTACTACACCTAGGTTAGGTACACTGGGGTAGAACTATTTAGAAGCACCAGAAGAGTATTCACATTTTAGCCTGTGTTATTTATGTATGTATTTTACGGATATATGTCATAGCTATATTATATATATATGTATATATTATATTATATTATTTGTTTTATCTTTACATTTATTAGTAAATGTGTTTTGAGATTTTCCAATTTTTAATATTTTATTTATTGTCTACAATAATTAATACATGTTTTCAATTGTTTATATTTTTGAGGTTTTATTGTGTATGCAATCTCTCTCACTCTCTCTCTCTCTCTCTAATTATATATGGTCAGCACCAGCATAAGATGGTGGCCGCAGGAGTCACACAAACGGGGCAGCTATGTAGTCCTTTCTTTATATTGTTTATTTTTGTGCACTATATCATGTGACAGGAAGCAACATCTGTTGACCCGTGACCAAGGAACTTCGGTTCTGAAACGCGTCGGGGCAGAGTTTGCCATAGCTTTGTTTATTGAATAAAGCACGTTGAAAGAATACCGGGGCTCGGCGCAATCTTTTCATTTAAGGATTGGTGTTTGGAAAAAAAAAATATATATATATATATATATATATATATAAATATATATATATATATATATATATATATATATATATATATATATATATGAAAAACAAATCCAGGAAAGAAAGCAAGATTCCCTTTCGGCGAACTGCTAACCAGGAACAGACCACCACAAGGTTTTGAAGTTTCTTAGTGCATTTTATTCCAGCCTTCACACAACATGACGCGTTTCAACCGAGTTTCCCTGGCCTTGATCACAGGACCAAATATATATATATATATATATATACATATATGGATATATTCATATTAATAACTTTAACTTGCAAAAAACATTGTGTAAAATACATATTTTATTAACATTAACTATCTTACACTACACGCTTCCATATATGTGTTTGTGTGTTTATATAGGTATATATTTGTATGTAGTATAACATATTAGTGGAATTTATTCACTATACATTATATACAATTCATAGATTAAAATATTTGACAATTATTACTTTAAACTTCATTTATATGACTAAATATTGATATTTTTGTGTATTTGTAGACAGTATTAGCGTCAGTAATATTTTGTTTCCGATAATTTTGTACTTACCATTATAAGTATTTGGACACATTACTGTGGTAAACAATATTTTTGTCAGTGATTCACAAATGTGGGTGCCCGGCATTTGGGAATGAGCAAACAGTGATCCAACTCATTGCATTTCCTGTATTAATTTATTAAAGGTCACTTTTATCATTTATAGATGCAAGTTGCAATTTGTAATATTTGCATATGTATATCATATAACATTTGTCTTATAACAGTTTAATAGTGTTAGGGTTCTTTGCTATGTTCAAATTCTAGTTCAACAGTGCCCTCCGATTAATCTTTGGTGCCCTCCGAATAATCGTTAGTTACGACTGAGGCTGACATCAAATTCCATACATATCAATAACATGAAGCACATATGGCCCCACAAGAAGACAGTGTATAAGTCTAAAACCGTAGAGATTTATTAAAAGATTAGCAAAATTGCATTTTAGATCATCAAAATTAATTGTAATTCACTAGCCAATATATGAATGCCATAGTCAATATATTCAAAACAATTTTAAAAATCATACTAGCAAAGAGACTGTTATAAAGTTGTCTCCAATAGAATAAAATAATTTCTCTCATGAGTGGAGTACTCTACATTGCTAGGCTAGGGGATAATTGGAGAAATGTATAGAGGAAGTAAGGATTAAAGGATATTGAAAGCAAGCCTCTGAAAGGCATATGCTCACAAGACATGGAAAAGGGGAATTTGCAGGCAAAGAAGCATCTGCAAGCCAATGAGGAAGGATATCTGAATCTGTGTCTACGTTGTGTTAACTTAAATCACACATTTTCTGGCATTTTTCTACATCCACACGTGATTCACAGAAGGAGAATCAATCAGGTTAAAATACAAACAGAGAAAACTAATTCATTAGTTTATCAAGCTTAGACACACAGAACTCACTCTAACCGTATTTCGGACTAACGGTTATCTGCAACATAATGAGATACGTTCGGTCCAAGTTGTTCTCCACCGGTGTTCGTTACTGCTTGCTACTCGGATTGCGTAAAAGTAATCATTCTCTTGAGAACAGAAAATCACAGACACATCATTTGAAATTGCTATCTTATTCTGAAAGAAGGCGGTGGCGGTGCTGGGTGGGTGGGGGAGTATTGGAGTCCGACATACGACGGAAAAGGTGAGCGTAAATAAATAAATAAATATCTGCCGTCGTATGTTGGTCTTTCCAAACCCACCGTGGTCTCATCACCTTGTCCGTCCCAAGTAGACCCTTTGATGTCAACTCCAACCTCAACCCTTTCTGTATTTTCTGGGCAACCAGGTCCAGTGAACAGCTCCACAGAAAAGAGGATGTCCTACACTACCGTGAGGGCGAATTGGTTGTGAGCCCACGACTTGCCGCACCCGCTCCACGGGTGCCGCTGCGCGGACAGAGTCCTTACCTGTGCTCCTGTTACAGTGGGGGCCTTTGGGGGCAATCGGAAAGGAGAGAGCGAGCCCTGAACCCCGGCAGGGACTCGAAGTACCAGGAGTCCCTGCCCGACCCAGCACACCTGGTCTGCGTTCACCTGCCAGCCCCGCCCCGCCCACAGGCATCAAGCTGCATTTAATCTGCTGTCAGTCTCTGCCATTTGGGAGCCGCACTGCCGTGAGGAACAAGGAGAGCCCTGCTAACCGCTGTGGGAGGAAGGCAAATTGGTTGTGAGCCCACGACTTGCCGCACCCACTCCGCGGGTGCGGCTGCGAGAACAGAGTCCTTACCTGTGCTCCTGTTACAGTGGGGGCCTTTGGGGGCAATCGGAAAGGAGAGAGAGCGAGCGCTGAACGCCGGCAGGGACTCGAAGTACCAGGAGTCCCTGCCCGACCCAGCACACCTGGTCTGCGTTCGCCTGCCAGCCCGCGGGTGCGGCTGCGAGGACAGAGTCCTTACCTGTGCTCCTGTTACAGTGGGGGCCTTTGGGGGCAATCGGAAAGGAGAGAGAGCGAGCGCTGAACGCCGGCAGGGACTCGAAGTACCAGGAGTCCCTGCCCGACCCAGCACACCTGGTCTGCGTTCGCCTGCCAGCCCGCCCCGCCCACAGGCATCAAGCTGCATTTAATCTGCTGTCAGGTTATGCCATTTGGGAGCCGCACTGCCGTGAGGAACAAGGAGAGCCCTGCTAACCGCTGTGGGAGGAAGGCGAATTGGTTGTGAGCCCACGACTTGCCCGCTGCGAGGACAGATTCCTTACCTGTGCTCCTGTTACAGTGGGGGCCTTTGGGGGCAATCGGAAAGGAGAGAGAGCAAGCGCTGAACGCCGGCAGGGACTCGATGTACCAGGAGTCCCTGCCCGACCCAGCCCACCTAGTCTGCGTTCGCCTGCCAGCCCCGCCCACAGGCATGAACACGTCATATAAAAGCGTCTGAGACACCCGCTGCGCGGGACGAGCCGGGCAAAGCCCAGGCCAAGGGCGGGCCCGTTTAAGCCAGTTCAAGACCGGATAAGGACGGGACGGGCTACCCCTCTAACGTCTACTCCAGAGAAAAAGGTCAGTGTCCCTGTTCAGCCATAGTTTGTGTAGTAAAAATCTGCTTTTTAACAAGTAGTTGAAGATAAGGACAAATTGACTACTATGGCAACAGTAACTACTACATGAGACAATTGTGGTAAAAATCCTAGTGGGTCTTTGATGGGCACCCTGGACAGTTTTCTTATATGGGTGTCATCAGCTTTGGCTAAAGATATTGAACTGACTGAAAAGAGGCTATCCTTGGAACCTGTTTTCGACAAGCGGTCATCTATGGGAAGCTTGGCTGGTACCAGGTCCCCTGTCCCCAATGAGTCTAACCCTGATAATATTTAATGCTCCTCGGATGACGAAGCCAGCAGCTCAATTTCTTACACAAACGGGCATGCACCATCCCCGGAACAACAACTTATAGCTCCTGTAGTGAAGTCCAAGCAAAGCATTCCCCAGAAAAAAACGGTGTCTCCTAATATTAAGACCAGGTCAGCAAGTATTGCAAAAAAGAGGCCGTGTCACCAACCAAAGGGAGTCATGGTGGATAGTAAACGACCAGGGGTGCAAGTAGGAGAACAAGCTATGGGCACAAAAGGGAGGAAAGGAAAAGAACAAGTGCCGAAAGAGAGTGTCTTATCCAATAGTACTGACTGCACTAAATCACTGAGAACAGCTAGCAAAGAGACAATCCCTCTGTCAAATACCGAACGTGAATTACCAAAGGAGTCGGGTGCCTCGTTTTGGAAAAAACTGGAAACTGTCTTGGAGAAGACAATTCACACGATACATGAGAGGTTGGACTGTATTGAAGCTAGATTTGTATGCCTAGAACTCTCGTTGGCATAAGCCCAGAAGCTGATGGGAAACCAAGGTAGTGGGACAAATTGTAAACAGATTTTCCCGCAAGGTCAAGCTGATGTGGATGTAACTTTGAGTTGTTTGTCAAATGGTTGTAGTAGTATAGTGGTAAATAAGCCGGAGGCTCCTAGAGCTACTGCTCCATTGTCTAATGGTGGAGGGGATATTCAACCTACCCAGCTAGTTAGGGATAAAATCGTGGCAATTAGTAAAACAGCAAGTCACGCTGCCTATCATCTAGTAACCCCTCAGCTTATATGGCACCTAATGCACCTATTGTAGAACTCCCCCCTGAATCTGCCCCCTATGGTGGTCATATTGGCAGGGGTTCCATCGCTAGATCAGGGATAGAGGGAGACACACATGGAATTGAAAAATAAGTGCACATTCTGGCTTAATGCTAATCGGCCATTGCCAACCCATGTTCGGGCAGAGATTCTATCCGTTAGAAGGGTAAATTGGGTCGGCAGGAGTGTAAAGACAGTTGGGGGGATTGTGTTAATATTAATTTTAGGGACAGGAGATGTGTAGAACATATTTGCAACTGGCAACATTTAGATCCTAGATCCCGGATCCAATCGCTCCCACTAACCTATTTTTACGCCCCAGTACAGGATCCACACAGAGAAATCCTCCTATGGAATGAGCAATTTATTTACCCCGTTGCACGGAGCCTAAGACTACATAATATGTTCTCAGCCTTGTCGGGACTGGAGGAGTGCGACTGACAACAAATAAAGGAAGGGGTTGATGGTATGATCATTAAAAGTTCAGGTATTGTAAATGCAGCCGGGAGTGAGGAACAAAAGAATGAACGTGAAGGATTAACTGTGGGTGGGATGAGTCCGAGGGAAAAAAATTAGAACGGGTATTACCCTCCAAAAAGGTGTACATCATCTCCCTTGGTTTCCCGTATCTAGGAAAGGCCCTCCCTCTGTAACTGCCCCTATAATGATGTCACATTCCAGCCCCTCTTTGGCTAGGAAAGTAATAAATGGGGGTCCACGACCTATAGCTTGCTTGACTTCATTGGTGTCATGGAACTTGGCTGGTATGGAGACCAAATTAATGTCACCATGCTGGCTAAGTTTCATTGACAAATTTGACATCTGTCTTTTCCAAGAGACCTGGTCTGTTGAACCAGTATTTAATTCAGGTTACTTGAACTTCTATGTTCCTGCGGTGAGAGGGCAAAGGGGACGCCCAATGGGAGGAATGGGGATCTGGATTAAACAACATCTAAGTTGTAACATTCAATTACTACCAGTCAGGCATCGAGACATTATGGCAGTTAGGTTTAGCTTTCCGGGGGGCACAAAAATTGATATTTTTAATGTGTATGCTAGAGGTGTACCAGGCGGTAAAAAGTCAGAGGTGATAATGGCATTAGAACTACTGACTGAATCCCTACCAGATGGGGTATTGCCGCTAATTGCGGGTGACTTCAACACAACCTTTGAACCCCTAGGGCAGGAGGATGTAAACCTGTCGGAAGAGGAAGACTCTAGATGGGGTGTTCCCCAACTGGAGGTCAGGTCAACAGTTAAATGGACTGAGGCTGCACTACAGCTGAATGGGTTTTGCCTTGATAACCAATTAAGGGCTGCAAATGGTCGGACTTTGTCCGATAGGAAGGGGAAAAACACCTATGACAATGGCACAAGATCAAGTAAAATTGACTATGTGACTATTGTGGAGAAGTGTGGCTCACTGGTTAGAGGAGGCAGACCTGGAAGCAGAGGTCAGCCCGGGACCAGGGTTCAATTCCCGGCTCGGCGGGGTCTTGAGTCCTAAAATGTCCATGGCCTGAACAATTCTCGCTCCGGTGCCTACTCGATTCACGGGTTCACACTCTGCGACTCTGGGCAATAGCTTGCTTAATCTCCACAACGGCCCCTCGCGGCGGGATGCCTGGCTTTCACCTTGCGGATACCCTGCCGGGGTTATCTCACAGGGGAATACCAGGACGGGTTCCCTAAGCAAGCGCTTAGAAACCCCTTGGTGATTTGCGCTATATAAATTCCTGTACATTTACATTTTACATTTACATTTACATTTATATACTTGTCCATTTGAAGCTCTGGCACACTCTGGTGGATATGGAGGTGAGGACCCGTGCCGAGAGTGATCATAACCCTCTTACAGCAGTTTTTAGGTTAGGCCAGGAGGGAGTGGTAAATAAGCCTGAAGAGCTATCAGCCCCTGAAACCTTTTTAGCAAATGATGAGCGCCATCTTAAGTGGTGTAAAGTTATTAATCAACCAGAAACACTACATGCTATTAAAAGTAGCCTAGATATGGCACTTGGTAAAATTGGAGTAGATGGAAATGATGGTACCAAGTATAGTCCATTTGAGGAAGTTCATATGGAATTGTTTGACAATCTGAAAGCCCACTTCTGTAAACTAAGTACTGCCGGGGTAAAAGTAAGGAAAAAAGTAGAAAGGTGGTATAACAGATCATATAGGGAAGCTCTGGTTGAGCTGAGTCTAGCACTAAAAACAAGGAATTCAGCGACAATAAGAGCCGCCCAGTGTAACTATCGGAAAATGATTGGTAGGGCAAAGAGAGAATGGGTTGACCAGATGTGGCAGGATCTCAAGGGATGCCGGATGTATGATGGTACAACGCGTACCGTTTCAACACGTGCTTTTACAACTCGTCTTTAACAACGCAAGTCGTTACCACGACTTGCGTTGGGGGGGCGCGGATAGTGAATAGTATAATTTACTATTCTAACACCAGTCCGTGGATAGTAGGGAAGGTGTTGGAATAGTAAATATACTATTCTTTATCCTTTAGCGCCCTCCAGCGCAAGTCGTGGTTACGACTTGCTTTGTAAAGGAAGCGTCGTAAAAGCACTGCGGGGTAACAGCCGCGTTGAAAAGGATGTTCCCCGAGCATGCCAGTCTAAAAACCAAAAGTTCTTTTGGGATATCTATAAATGGGAAGGAGGTGGGTGTGCGGACAGCCCGCAAAATAATGTTCCCCAAAACTCCTGGATTGAATACTTCAAGCCCCGGTATGCTAGCATAGAAGGGCATTTAAGCCTTACGGCTCCTAGTTTTAGTTTTAAATTTTATGAAGGTATTGTTTTTAGCTTAGGGGATGTGGATAGAGCCCTGAACTCAGTAACCGAGGGGCGAGCTCCAGGGATGGACTGCATACCTGCAGACTTATTCCTCAGTGATAAAGATAGATGGAGATTATACATCGTCTATTTATCTAATGCTATTGCCCAGGGGATGGCTGTTCCCAACTCATGGAAAGGCGCAGAAATTTGGCCTGTTTATACAAAAGGGGACAAGTCCCTAACGGGCAATTACAGGCCTATTAGCCTGATCGATTCTGTACAGAAAATAATGGGCTGATTGGTCCTGGGAAAGATCCAGGACTGGATGGATGAGGGGGAGATCCTTAGTCCATTGCAAGCCGGGTTCCGTCCTAGGACCAGTACTATAGATCAGGTTTTTTGATTTATTGTCATATATTGGCGAGTAGTTGTCCTAGAAAAAGGGGTACTATATGAGGTTTTTGTTGACTTAAGGGCGACATTCGACCTTGTCCCACGAGGGAAACTTTGGCAAGTACTGGAGGAGCTAGGCATGCCCCTGGAATTGCTGACGCTGATCGTCCGCTTACACGAGGACACTTATTCTAGGGTCAGATGGGCAGACAGGGTGAGATTACAGACGCCTTCCTGGTGGAGCGGGGAGTGAGGCAGGGGTGCGTTATGGCGCCAACCCTGTTCTCGCTCTTCGTGAACGGGGCGGCAGAATACCTTTCCCTGGTTCCGACTGATGCCCCGATGATGGCTGGAGAGAGCGTCCCGATCCTTATGTTCGCGAACGACACTCTGATAATTTCTAAAACTCCCAGTGGACTACAAATGGCACTCCAGTGCTTCACGGATTTTTGCCTCTTGCGTGGGTTGGAAATAAACACCGCTAAAACTAAATTCATGGTCCTCACCGAACCTAAACGCCCTAAGTCAATAAAACGGTTTAAGGGAAGTGTATTTATGAATATTTGCCAGCTAGAACAGGTTGAATCCTTTACTTACTTATGGGCCAACCTACAGAATTTATTTATTTATTTATTTTATTTTTATTTATTTTTGCCATTTGTTAAGCGCACGATTACCCTTAGGCGTCTTGGAGTGCCCAATTAGACATGACTGTATTAAGGCACAAGCAACAAGCGGCCATCCTTCTTAAAAGATATAAGTCTTCCTTTACTAAACCTATGAGATCATTGCTGGAAATTTATGGGATGAAAGTTTTGGGCTCTGTTCTTTATGGCGCTGAGCTGTGGGGATTCTCAAATATTAAACAGTTGACATTACTAGAAAATGAATTTCTGAGGAAAGCCACCCATGTTTCCCAAAGTACCCCACTAGTTCCTCTGTTTTGGGATCTTGGAAAAAGATCAGTCCAAGATTTAGCCATGCTGCGTCCAGTTTTATACTGGCGCAGAATATGGACAACTGAGGAGTTGTTTCACTACGCTAGGGGTCTCAAGGAAATTATAGAGAAGGACCGCTTCCATAAAATCAGCTGGTTGAAAGCAATTAGATCCCTTCTAGGGAGATTGGGTTTTATTGACTTGTGGAATGACCCAACAAACGCTGTCTTCCCTTCTAAGGCATAAATGAAGAGGAGATATTGGGAAATGATTATTACAGAGAAATGTGCCATGAGTTTGTCAACTCATCTCACAGAGCGCTTTCTTGAATTCAAGGCCTACCCAGCATTGGAACCATATTGGGATGCAATTGAAAAACCATTAGATCGTAAGCTCTACTTTCAACTCAGGGGGGCAGGAACCCTTCCCCTAAGGTCATTCACCGCAAGGTGGACAGGGAATACAGAAGATAAATGCCCTAATTGTAAAGACAAAAAAGAGACGATAAGCCACTTATTTTTCTTTTGTCCTTTATATGCAGCAGCACATGACAAATGGATAAAACCAATATGTCGTCAAATTGGTTTACGGAAACACAATGAGGCATTGAGAATACTATGCACTGATCCTAGCCTCCCGATCGCTATTGCTATGGCAAAATTTTTGAAATGGGCATGGATAATTCGATTGAAAGAAGATTGTTAGTAGCAAGGGCTGATGTGTATTATTATGTTGTGGGGCCTTCCCTTGGTGAAATTAATCTAGCCTATGGGACAATTAGATAAATATCGGCTATATCGCCCATCCCTTTTTTTAAGAACATTCGACATAATCTTGTGGTGTTTAATTACTTTTTAAAACATTTTTTATATTTATAGTGATTTTGTATTATGAAAAATGTATGTTTGTGATACTTTTATGATCAAATTGTCGAATAAAGTTTTTGAAATGAAATGGATGTCCTACATGTAATTTGGAGCCCCCGGTGATGGCAGCAGGACATGGAACCTGCCATGCATATACTTTCATTAAACGTTTGTGGTAGAGCGCTTGTTTTGGACATTATATTTTTGCTCTTGATTTAGGTTACGTTTTGTTAAGCTTATATTTAATTCACAAATGTGCTCCCGTCTGTAGCACCCCTCTAAAGGTATGTGATGTATATGTGATGTATATCATTTTAATTTTTCATCCTCTTCCTACATTATAATTGTATCATTTTACATCTTTTATATAAAACCCCTTATTTTCATGTGATATGTCTATTGTCTTTTTTGGGCAAATATCATTTTAACCTAACCTTGCATTGGTGATGATAACTAGCGTGATTGTGTCATGTTGAGTGTTGACGGTCAAATGGACCTGTGTTCAGCTTTACTTTTGAATGGGATGGAGGGTATTGTTAAGTTAGCAATGAATGTTGATGTGTATTTTCCCTTATGGTTACTTGGTGATTGCATGTCATTGTGGAGGTCTTTTTCCACTCCATGGTATGTCTTTTTGCAAGCAGTGTTTTCTGTTGTGTTGGTCACAGTGGTTGCGATGAGTGGAGACTACAAATGCCAGAGTGCGTTGAGTTTTTCATTGTAAGGACACGACTTGAAAATTGTGTTATTGATCACCTGGATTCGTGCGGTGTCCTTCCTGATGCATTTTTCACTTCATAGTTTGTTTAAGCTGCTCATATTTTATGGTTTAAACCCTTTGTGGCTACCTCATTTATTTACCTACTACTAGCATTTACAATTATGTAGGCATAGTAACTTGGCCAGGCCTTTCTTTCTTGTGGTGCTACCTGGGCATATTTGCATATTGCCATGTCTGAACTGGAGTGGTGGAGTGAGCTAAAGAATGGTGATGGATTAAACCCAGACCAGTTGACTGTGGGTGAGTGTTTGATTTGCTCAAATGCTCCTTCCATCATCCCCTTTGGTATCGCTTTGTTCGCCCTAAGTTGGCAGGGTGCCCTGTTTTGCTTGTCTTCCACAATCGACCCCTCTAGTCCCCTTGTTTTTGGATCTAGGGTGTAACACTCTTAGAGATGTGGTACATTATAGGTTGGTCGCCTATTGGAGAAGGATATGGGTAACCCCGGAACTTATCCATAATGAAATTTGAAATTTGAAATTGAAATATGAACTTTATTGTTTGGTTAGTTAAAACCATAACAATTTGATGTACATCACACAACCAATATTAAAACTTTTAAGATGCTCATTAAGAAGAAGGAAGAAAAGGGAACAATCAAATAAAAAATTGAGTAAGAACAAGAATAAAAACTAGATTATTTTCCTCCTATTGTTCAAATCATGATAAAAGGAAATGAGGCAAGAAGATAAACCATTAGCAATTATAGACTTCATGTGGTTTTAAGGCGTTTCTCGAATGCCTGCAGGAACTTTACCAGCTTGCAGTGTATTCGAGGGGCAGTTGAGTCCAAGCCTCCAATAATGGCAGATCTACATGTCCGTAGTCTCTCAATCCGAAAAGTATGCTTTAAAAAGTATGTCCGTTCCTTGGTAAACATCTTGCAATGACAAATTATATGAATTAGATCTTCTTTGGGACTACCACAAAGTCGACATGTGACAGCTTCATGCTGTTTCCAAGCGGGCTCCTCAGCTAAGGTCGGAAATTTGCCAAATCTCAGTGCCATCAGCTTTTTCTTGATAAGGATAGAATAAGTTGTTTCCAAGTAAGGTGCTGGGGTTAGTGACTTATAACCGTTGATCACAGCCCAAGAGTGGGAACGATGGGAAAAAATGTCTTTGTCCGTAACCAAAGAATGAAGTTTGGCCACTTTATTTAGTGCCTGTTTTAATGCGGCAAATGGCATATTTTTATCCCAAAGATTTGCCGAGCATGTGACCTCCAACGCATTAACCATTATGCTCAAGCCTTGCTGGAAGTCAAGGGCTTGGATGTCAACAAGAAACTTAGGTGGTTTGGGACTGTACATAATATACTATCAGATATGGGTTTGGTCCATTTGTGGTCATCCCCAGCTGATAGTATATTTCCATCAAAATCCGAGTTTAAAGCTGTCTATTGGGCTATGGTCAACAAGAAACGTATCCAGACCTCCTCTGGCACCTCCCTTTCCAGTGTTTTTCTAGATTCCAAACTGGAGCCCAAATTTGAGGTGTATTGGGATATTATTTCATCGACCCGCAATAGGAAGTTGTTCCACCAGTTTAGGGTGGGAACGCTCCCTACTAATAATTTTACAAGCAAGTGGGCCAATACACAATCCAGCAACTGTCCGTTTTGCGTGGACACTATAGAAACAATAGGTCATATTTTCTTTGTTTGTCCTGCATGCAGTAAACCAAGAACAAGGTGGCTGAAACCAACCTGTGTTAATATGGGTATTAGGTCCAGCTTTGAGGCCCTTCGAATCCTTAAAAGTTCTGTGGCGGTTCCGGTTGTGGCAGCAGTAGCTAAGTTTTTAGGGTGGGTATGGGTGCTTCGCTGGAAAGAGAAGAGGCAGAGATAGAGGCCCATTTTTAGTGAGGCCCCCTCAACTTCGAATCACCCTTCTGTATTATCCCCCCAGATCAAATGTACCCTCTGCAAATGCTGTGAGCCAAACACAGGTCCACAGCTATGGTCTTTTTTTACATTTTAATGCTTTTTAAATTATTTATTAATAATAATTTTTAAATGTTCAAATAAGGTGCTAGACTATAGATACTGCATCATTTAATGTAACTATCATGAGCAGCCCTGTCACCGTTTTTTATTACATATTGTGTATATGTGTTTCAACTTTTGTGATTTTATACAAATCGAAATAAAGTTATAAATGGATATCACATTTCTCCATCCAAACCTGGATCCTACCAAGCACCATCCTACTCAGTTGCTCCTGAGGCGGAAAGCCGGGAGCTAGGACCCTCTGTTTGCTGTTGATTTTAAACCCCTTATTTGTTTGCTTTTTTACATTTTGGCATTTGTGTTCATTTCGTGCTCATTTTAATTAAAGCCTACCTGATAGCAGGAATCTTCGAACCGGCTCCGCCGATTAGGCGCGGAGTCGTCACACGCTCAGAGACGCTGCCGGTTAACTCCATGCCCACCTCGTAGGCGGGACGCTGGGGGTGCGGTTTAGCCCTCTGACGCACCCTGCGGCTGCTTAAAGGAAGTAGAATTCGCACCGGCGCCCTACTCAGTTGCTCCTGAGGTGGAAAGCCGGGTGCTAGGAACCTCTGTTTGCTGTTGATTTTAAACCCCTTATTTGTTTGCTTTTTTACATTTTGGCATTTGTGTTCATTTCGTGCTCATTTTAATTAAAGCCTACCTGATAGCAGGAATCTTCGAACCGGCTCTGCCGATTAGGCGCGGAGTCGTCACACGCTCAGAGACGCCGCCGGCTAACTCCACGCCCACATCGTAGGCGGGACCCTGGGGGTGCGGTTTAGCCCTCTGATGCGCCCTGCGGCTGCTTAAAGGAAAATGGGCATGCCTCCGCACAGCGGACGCGGGCAACGGGCGCGCCTTTGGCGCGCCGAAGGTGCACTAAATGTAAGCCCGTCTGCGCCCGTCCGAGCCCTGACGAGCCCAGAGGCCACGACCCCTGCTCGTTCACAGCCAGGGATAAACCCCCTGAGTAAAATTGTTTACTCGCCTACGGAGCTGCAGGATATAATGAAGTCAGTCTCTGTTACAAAGGGTGCTATGCTAGTTTGTCCACACAATTTCCCTGTCTCCTTGGAAGGTCCGGTAGCCTGTAGGAGCTGCTCCTTTCAAGGAAACCAACTTATTTGTCATGTTCCCCTAACCCGTTCATTTAGGACCCCGTCGTCGGAGGGCCTCTCCTACATTCTCTGTAACGTTAGGTCCTTAGCCAGACACCCATTTGAAATCTGGGACCTGATCCACTCTCATGCCCCGGAGATATGTTTCCTGACGGAAACGTGGCTGAACCCCGCCAACTTGCAGATAATAAACATGGCTATTCCCGACAACTACAGGCTTATCCAGCTGGACAGGGTGGGGAAAATTGGGGGGGCGGGGCATTGCCATCACCTTTAAAAAGCACCTTAAAGTTGCGTGGACTGAAACGTTATCAGATACAAATTTGGAGTTAGGCCTTTTCAAAGTTATATTTTCACCATCGGAAAGTTGGTCAGGTGCCTTAGCATACCGACCCCCGGGCCCTAAAGTGGACTTCACAGATAGGCTTGTGGATCTGATAGCTACTCATGTCCTGGCTTATAGCAAATTTTTATTACTGGGTGATTTTAATTTTCATGGCGAGTTACACTCCTCTCCCGAAGTGAACAAGCTTGTCACTGACATAGAACATCTGGGGCACTCCCAAAAAGTCCAAGGACCTACCCACAATGGGGGGCACACTCTTGATTTATTATTTACTAACATTGACTCATTTGTAGATGATGCGCCATGGCCCCTTACGTGGTCGGATCACTCCATGATCAAATTTATGAGCCCACCTGGTCTACAGACACCTACGGGACGGTCTGCTGGGAAAGACCAATGGTTTCAGCGAACATGGAATAAACTAACCCCCAGGCATTTGAGGAAGTTTTCTCGGCACTTCCGGTCTTAGAGGAAGGGGAGGTTTCTAAAGCCCTGTCGACCTTTACGGTAGAACTGGGGAGAACCTTGGACACAATTATTCCAGGAAAAAAGAAGTCCAGACTCCTCTTGAGTCGTCGCTCAGCCCAATGGTATACCTCAGAACTAAGGCAGGAAAAATCTGCCTGCAAAAGACTGGAGAGAAGTTGGCGACGAAGTAAATCCCCCCAGTCAAAGACACTTTTCAAATCTTCTCTGACAAATTACCATCGCAATTTAAGGGCAGCGAGATGTGTGTTCATAGCGAACCAAATCGAAAGTGCTACAAATTCCTCTAAAGCACTATTTGATATTGTGAATGACTTTGCATCCCCTGATGCGTGTAAGCAACCTTCCATAGAGTCTCAAACTCTATGTGACTCACTGGCCAGGTTTTTCCGGGAGAAAATTGAAACTATTTATTCTAAGTTTGCTCACTCTGCTTCTGCTCTCCCTAATGCAGGTAGTCCACCTACACGGATGGACTGCGCCTTGGAAGGCTTCAGACCAATTACCTTGGCTGAAACTCATAAAGCCCTAGAATTTGCAAAGTTGGGCTCCCCGGCGGATCCCTACATTGGCTCCCACCATTCTGAAAATTTTTAACTTATCAATTACAGAGGGCGTTATTCCGGCCCCTTGGAAGGAAGCCTTTGTTCACCCTATCTTAAAAAAAACGGCGGCTAATCCTTTAGAGTTGAGCAATTACCGACCTATCTCGCTGCTCCCTCTATTTATTTATTTATTTATTTTATAGCATTTATAAGGGGCACAGCTACCCACAAAGGGTTTCCCGGCGCCAAAAACAGCAAAGACACAGGGCACACTGTGTAGATCTACTGGGCAAAATACTGGAAAGTTTGATTAATCAACAACTGAACAGCTATCTTGAATCAAATTGCATTTTGGATGCCTCGCAGGCCGGTTTCCGTAAGGGTTTCAGTACGGAAACTGCGCTTTTAGCGGTAACTGACTCCCTACGGATGACGATGGATGCTGGAGGATCGGCAATCTTGATTCTTCTTGACCTCTCCGTGGCCTTTGATACCATCTCACATGCTATGCTGGCAGAAAGGTTAAGAGCCATCGGTATCCAGGGTCTGGCCCTCAAATGGCTACATAATTTCTTGACCGATAGATCCCAAACGGTCATCATGGGCCCCTATCAGGCAGAGAAAACCTCACTGGACAAGGGCGTTCCCCAGGGCTCCTGCCTTAGCCCTACCCTTTTTAACATCTATATGGCTCCTTTGGCTAAGGTAGTGGAAGCTCTGGGGTTCGAAACGATTTCGTATGCTGACGATACCCAGCTGCTGTTTAGCATCGGCCCAGACCGGGAGGCGGACAGACTACGTTTCCCATAGGTATTCTAGAAATTTCTAACTGGATGACTAACAACTCCCTCCAGTTGAATCCTGGGAAGACGGAAGTCATGCTGCTGGGTAAGGCTTCGGCAGCCTGGTCCAAGGAGTGGTGGCCTTCACAACTGGGTCCCCCTCCCACACCTAAAGAGTGTGTTAATAACCTTGGTATCAAGATTAACTATTCTCTGTCTATGCAAGATCATGTAGCTGTTGTCTCTGGGTCATGTTACGACAGGCTAAGACTGCTGAGGAAGATCTTCCCTTTTATTCCGTTAGAACATCGCAGCCGTTTGGATTACGGTAACGCCCTTTTGGCAGAAGCCGTGACAACATCCATTAAAAAATTACAGGTGATCCAAAACACGCCAGCCAGGTTGGTTCTGAACATGCCGGCAAGATCGCCTTCGCTGCCTCTGCTGAGAAAGTGGCACTGGCTGCCTATAAAGCAAAGACCCCTCTTCAAAGTCTGTTGTCTGACTTTTAATGCCCTTCAGGATCACGGCCCAAAATATTTGCAAAATAAGCTGCTAAAATACATTCCGAGTCGATCACTGAGATCAAGCTCGCAGTCACTATTACATGTACCCCGTATTAGACTCCAAAAATCGGGAGGTATGGCCTTTTCCTACCTGGCCCCTAAATACTGGAATAGCCTCCCTGTCTCCTTGCGAGAAATCCCATCATATCAAATCTTCAGGAAACACCTAAAGGCTTTCTTGTACTAAAGGCTTCCTCCTCTCTGTTCCTTTCCTCGGGTGAGGTCTGAGTAAGCGCCGAGATGCCTCAAGGTGATTCGAGCGCTATACAAGAGAGTATAACATAACATAACATAACATCCTTGCCGACACCTTTTGGATGCTGTCAATAAGGCTTATGAGCCTGTAATTTCCCGGTACCGAGCGATCCCCTTTTTTAAAAATAGGTAGTATTACTGCTCCTGCCCAGGTGCTGGGCATCAGTGCTCCCTTGGCGATAGCGTTCAGTAGGAGCTGAATATATAATCCCCAGGTGTCTATATCTTGGAGGAACAGGTCAGCAAGGATGCAATCAAGCCCCGTAGCCCTGCCTTTTGGGAACAGGAGGAGAGCTTTTTCCACTTCTTTCTTTGTTATGTGTAAAGTTGGGGTGTGGGACGGCATTACAAACAGATCGTGAGCATCTACATCACATGCAAACTGGCCTATGTAGTGTGAGACCCACTGATCTGACTCCACATGGTTCGTGGGTGAGCATCTACATCACGTGCAAACTGGCCTTTGTAGTGTGAGACCCACTGATCTGGCTCCACATGGTTTGTTTGTATTTTTAATATATGTGTTAAATTTTTTGTAGTTATTAATTTTTTTTATTTGAATATTGCATTTTTAGTTCCTTAGTGGGTTGTGGGTTTATAGGGGAAAAGGGTGTGAAGTAATTTAATTAAATTACATTTATTGAATATTTTTTTATATTATTTGTTTAATTGAGATATTATAGTGTTAAATGGGTAAAGTGATTTATGATTAATTCATTAATAATGATTTGTTAATTAATTCTAATAAGCTAATTGGTAATTAATTATGGTAATTGTGTAATCAATTTTAGGTGTGTGTGGTGTTGTTTAAAGGTGTAAAGGGTGGGAAGGGTGGTTAGTAATTTATTTTTTATTGATGAATTAATAATTAGTTGTTAATTAATTTTAATTAATTAATTAGTAATTATTTATGGTAATTGTGTAATTAAGTTTAGGTGTATGTTGTGGTGTTTATAGGAGTAAAGGGTGGTGAGTATTTTGTGTTTAATTAATTATTATATAGTTAATGTTAATTATTTGAAATTTATTTTGTGTAATTGTTTATTTTTTGTGGGTTATTTTTTACTTTTAAAGGTGTAAAAGTTGGGTATAAATACATTTTTAAATATTTAATTAGTATTTGTTAATAGTAATAGTTTTCTTTTAAAAATAACATTTAATTGTGATTTATTTATTATATTATATGTTTAATTTAGGTGTGTTGTGGATATTATAGAGGGAAAGCATGTGTACTCAATGAATGTTTATTATTCTTTTTTAATTGATTATTAATTATGATAATTATGGAAATAAATGTAATTAAAATGTTGAAGTGTTTTGTTATTGGTGTGGTGTTATAGGGTGGGAAATAAAATACATTTATGTTTGAATTAATATTTTCTGTTTGTTAATATCTGCTACTTCAAAATAATGATTGTTTATAAATGTATATATTAATTTATTTTATATATTATTTGTAGGTGTTTGTTATCTGTCATTAATATTATAACATGTGTTCTTTTTATTTTTAATATATTTAATTTAATATTTTTAGAATATTGTTTGTTTTTATGATATATTTTTTAAAATATTATTTGTTTTTTTCAATTGTTTAAGTGTTTTGTTTTGCAATTTGTGTTTCTCTGCTATCCAACACTTTCACTACTGTTGTACTTACTGGAGTGGGAATAGTACTTTTCCTACTACTTAACTCACTGGAGTTGGAATAGTAAATTTAATTCCTCCGCTATCCAACATTTCCCTACTGTTGCACTCACTGGAGTTGGAATAGTAAATGTAATTCCTCCGCTATCCAACCTTTTCCCTACTGTTGCACTCACTGGAGTTGGAATAGTACATTTTATTCCTTTGCTATCCAACTTTACCCTATTTTTGCACTCACTGCAGTGGGAATAATAAATATTACCCCTCCATTATCTAATACTTTGGAGTGGGAATAGTAATTTTTGCCCCTCAGCTATCCAACACTTTCCCTACTGTTGTACTCTTTGGAGTGGGAATAGTATTTTTTCCCCTCCGCTATCCAACACTTTCCCTACTGTTGCACTCACTGATGTTGGAATAGTAAATTTAATTCCACCGCTATCCAACACTTACCCTACTTTAGCACTCACTGGTGGGGGAATAGTAATTTTTACCCCACTGCTATCCAACACTTTCCCTACTGTTGCACTCTTTGGAGTGGGAATTGTAATGTTTTCCCCTCCGCTATCCAACACATTCCCTACTGTTGCACTCACTGGAGTTGGAATATGACATTTTATTATTCCACTATCCATCACTTTCCCTACTGTTGCACTTATTGTATTGGGAAATGTAAGTTTAATTTAATAGTTACATTTTTATTTATGATTAAATGTTTTTTTATAGTTGGTGTCTATATATATATATATATTTTTTTTAATTTGATATAATTTTAAAGTTTAAAAATGGAATAAAGATAATAGTTAAAAAATAATTTTAAAGTAAATTATGTTAATGTACAAATCTTTATGTTTGTGTGTTTATATGTATTTAAGTTTATTTGGTATATTTAGTTTAATTGTATATTAAATGTCATTTATTTTGTTAAAAATAATATTAATATTTAATATATTTACCATACACTATTTAATATTATAAATATTTTTAAATCAATATTTTGTACTTACCTGTTAAGGTATTGGAATCAATATTGTTGCAGCCGATATATATTTTTCGATATTTAGAGCATCAATATTTGTCACATCGATATTCTATCAGTGAACTACTGGGATGATATGAAATAACATCAGACTTACATGATTAAATATGTCTAACTGCCAGTACAATCTAAGGTATAGAGTGATACCATACACAGACGAGTAGACCATTTCCCATCTGAAGATGAGCAGAAGTAATCCCAGACATGCTCCAGTTTTATTGGACCTCGTCAGAACTTCCCCCTCCTTCATGGGCTTCCAAAGGAACATCAAGGCATGGCTCTTCCAGACAAAACGTCACGATCTCCTCCTCCCACCTCTGTCCTGCCCTACTCAGCATGCACTCTACAGATTCACATAATAACGGTTGGACCGGGCCCTTTTTGCAGGGTTATCTCCAAACTGTTTGCCTTCTTCCTCTTGTTTTCCTGACCCTCTTTTTGTTGGCTTTGGGTCTCTGGGCACTTTACCACTGCTGATCAGTGCTAAAGTGCAGGCGCTCTCTCCTTAAAGCATTGTATGATTAGTTCACACCTATTTGGCATATTTGATTTACTTGTGCTTACAGTGGTATCCCATATACACAGGGCCTGTAAATGAAATGCTACTAGAGGGCTTGTAGCACTGCTTATGCCACCTACAAAAGTAGCCTTTCAAACCTGTCTCAGGCCTGCCACTGCAGGGCCTGCTTGCGCAGTTTACTTCCCCATTGACTCGCCTTTAAAAACTACTTGCCAAGCCTTTTAACTCCTCTTTTACTACGTTTAGGTCACCCATAAAGTAGGCCGTGGGTAGCCCTATGGACAGAGTGCTGTGTAAATAAAATGTAAACGTTCCTTCATTGTGTGGCAAGTCCTGGTACTGACAAACAGCCTATTTTGTTTTTGACTACTGTGAGGCCTACTCCTCTCATAGGTTGGCATTAGCAATTTCCTTATATGTGTTTAAATGGTAATTCCTGATCTGAAAGGAGTAGCATTGCCATGCTTGATATGTTTAGAATGATAATGATAAATCCTGCTTACTGGCATAGGTAGGTACTATTTTAGAAATACTGTTTTAGAAAGGCCTCTTTTAGATAGTGTGTATTTCTCTGTGCTTATGACTCTGTGCTTTGCAGCCTGATGCCAATTCACACCAATCCACATCTGGGCCTGGTTGACAGCTACATTTTATGCATACTTTCTAGACAGCCATCACACAGGACAGGTTGGGTGTGATGGTTTCATCTACATACTGATAGTTTTACTGGACTGGGAAGTAGGGAGGAAGGCCACACTTACATGTTTTAGGCTGTGTCCTTCACTCAGATGAAGGGCTGATTTACCACCTACTGATGTCTGGAGCCAGGGCTCAGTTGAAAGGGGGTGTTGTGCTCTTCTAGGGTTTCTTTTGAAGTCAAAGACATTTCAAAGTATAAGTACAGGGGTTCTGACCCCATGATTTTAGACACTGTGTGGGACTTGTAACCAGATGCTGCTGACTCTACATACTGCACCAGATGATTGCTGTTCTATTAGGAGGAACCAACATTTGGACTACGTGCTTTGTTGTGCTAACATGCTGCTGACTAGGTTGCTGAAGGGACTGCCACTCTGCCACGTGACGGTGTGCAGGCCTGCTTCCCTGAGTGCTTCCCAGTGTTCTCCAGGGGCTGGTTGTCTGCTCCCCCCTAATCCTGTTCATTTGGAAGCCTGGTGTTTATGTGGGTCCAGAGAGATTCCCCCCTTTTTGTTTGTATCCGGAGCCAAACGTTAGCGAGGAGCGACGCTTCAATTTCCATTTCAATTTGTGCCGAGAGAAGAGCTTGGTGATCACTTCAATTTTCATTTCAAACTGGTGCAGAGTTATAGCGTGTGCTGAGTTTTTCCTTCCATGGAAATTACAGGTGTGGGCACTTGGTATTTAAGGTTCCCATTTCATGACTGACTAGCATGTAGTAGGGTGCTTCTATCTCTTCTTGAGATTCTGGGAGTGTATTACTCAAACACGGCCCCTTCGGTGAGGGATCCGCGACATACAACCAGTGGCACTATCTTCCTGACAGGGGACACCTTTGCCGGCTGTCTGGAACCCCCCCAGAACCCTCACTTTACAGAGGAAGCTGCGGTACTGCGAGAAGATCTCGCCATTTCAACCTGCCATCTCCCATTGAGCGGCTCCCCAGGAATGCGGGGAGCGCTCTAATCACACCAGGCACATGCAGGGAAGGCCCTTCCCCACCAGGTGTGCAGAGGATGAGCTGGGCCCCGGGGAATCTTCCATCCATCCCGTGCTGACAATCGCCCTTACTCATGCCGGAAGAGCATGTTAGGGATCTCCTGCAATTTCATGGTCACTGGCTGTGTTCCTGTGCTACCCTGATGGTGGAGAGGGTCTAGCGAGGCCTCCCTATGTGAAGTTATTCTCAATTTGCGATTCGCAAATTGAGAATAATTTCAAGGGTGCAAGGGTGTCTTAAGGACACCCTGCTGCACCCCAGAAATTTACATGTGTGCTCATATGGCGCACATACATGCTCTAAGGGCATGTATGAGCGCCACATGACACCTTTACAAATGCCAAAAAGTGCCTTTGTAAAAGAAATCGCAAATTACCACCAACTACAAGTTGGTGGTAATTTACGATTTCTTAGTGTAAATTTGCAAAACCTGAATGCTTCATACATAGCATTTAAGGAATCGCAATTTGCGATTCCTTAAAAGCTGACACAAAGTTTGCGATGCGATTTCAATGATACATAGCATTTTCCGATTTTTTTGTCGCAAACGCTGCTATTTTGCAAATTGCAGCGTTTGCGACAAAAAAAAGTTTGATACATCTGCCCCTATGTCATTTTTGGTTTATGATATATATATTTACAATATGAGACATATTTATAATCCTGTGTGGAGTCTCTTTTGTGGTGTATTCATTGTGTTACTGGTGTGAGTGTGTTGCGCAACTGCTTTACACATTCCTCTGATGATAAGCCTGCCTGCTGTGTGCCAAGATACAAGAGGGTGAGCACAGGTTATCTTTGGTGTGTAACTTACTTGCCCTGACTAGAGTGGTGGGTTCTGCCTGGCTTAAATGTTTACCCTACCTAACCAAATACCCCATTTCTAACAATAACAGAACATCAGTGCCATGTTGCTTAGGCCTCTAAAGAGCATCAAGCTTATAAACCTAGGCCCTTAGTACGATGGGGGACAGACCATCACTGACAGGTCGTCAATGGCAGTCTGCCAGCCATCTAGGGAATTGATCCGACCGCTGCATTTAAATGCAGCTGGTTGGACCACAGAGGTGGGAGATAGGACTACCGCCTCAGACAGGATCAATGATCCCGTAGGGACGGCAGTCGAATTCCTAATCCCTAAAATGGGGCGGTGCCTGCGCAGGCACTGCCATAGGGATTAGGATATCTCTTTCCAACTGCCTGTTCATGATGGGCCCAATGCCATGAAAAGGCAACTGGAAAGGGAGTTTGGGGCCCCCGAGTAGGGCTCCCATCAGCCTCCTCTATGGGGACAGGATGGCATATATGGTGCCCTCCCAAACATCCATGCAGTGGAGAAGCGTGGCTCAGTAGTTAGAGGCGGCAGACCTGGAAGCTGAGATCGGCCGTGGACCAGGGTTCGATTCCCAGCCTCGGCAGGTCTCGGGCTCAAAAATTCTACGGACTCGACAATTCTCGCTCCGGTGCCTACTCAACTCACGGGGTCACACTCTGCGACTCTGGGCAATAGCTGGCTTAATCTCCACTACGGCCCCTCGCGGCGGGATGCCTGGCTTTCACCTTGTGGATACCCTGTCGGGGTATCTCACAGGGGAATACCAGGACGGGTTCCCTAAGCAAGCGCTTAGATACCGGGTCGGTGATTTGCGCTATATAAATACATGTACATGCACCACGTGCCAGGCTCCAGACACTGCGGTCAAATCCTAATCTGGCAGGTGGGACCATCGACTACTTGTCGGCCTTACCTAATCTCACAATGATGGCGATCGGATGAGCCCCAAGTGTTGGTGTACCTACCTCAGGTCAAGGGACAGGCTGATGCTAAACTTACGTCCTTTTAAACCACCGGTAACTACATTTCATTTCCATCATTGTTACGTGCAGGTAGGCACCAAATCTGGAAGAAGTGCCAGTCAAACTGAAAATGCACAGAAGGGATTGCAGTGGAAATTGAATTGATGGTAACATGGTAATTTTATTACCCTGATCATCTTTGATGTTGCATAACCAAGAAATGCTAATGTGGTGTAAAGAAAAGTCCCCCTTTTATGTACATGCTGCTTTAATATTAGCATCTTCTTATATGTCATAAATAGTTTTTATCGGGAAAGCATATTGAAAGTTCACTGTCGTTTTTGTAAATTTTATAAACTATAAATCATGATGAATAAAAGGCACATATGCAGCAAGGTGCATTTATTTGAAGCTGAGAATTATAGGTGTTTAGTTAGACATCAATTAAGAGGTGTTGAGAGATAAAAGGCAAAAGGAGAAGAGTTGGGGTTGAAAGGTGGAAGGGTGGGATAGAAGTGGGCAAGGCAGGTGAGGCGGTTAGTGGTATTTGGACAAAATATTGAGAAAAAATATTGAGGTGCAGAAATCACACATTTTTAGGTTTCGACCTGGCGAGGGGCACGCAGTGCCACTCCCAGATCGAAAACTATTGTCTACAGTAGGGATGTCGGCACCGCCTCTGCCTCTCATTGGCTAGCTCCATAAATGGAGGCTAGCCATTGGGAGACAGAGGCTGTCAATCGCGCTTTCTCTTGAAAACGCGATTCGGGGGCGTTTCTGGTGCTTTTTTAAAGCCCCGCCCCTTTGTCCCGGGCCGCGCTGCGATTGGCTGCCGGCCCGGGACACCCCCGTGACGTCATTCCCGGGCCGCGCTGTGATTGGCTGGCCGGCCCGGGACCTGACTTGTTTACTTAGTCAACAGTGTTGTAAAAGGGTTTCTGCCTTGAAAAAAAACGAGTTTCAGACAATTGTTTTAGATCTTATATGTGGCTTATGTGCTTTCAGAGACAACCCACGTTAGTTCATTGAACGCATTATTTCTCCCAGTATCGCGACATTGGTGTTTTTTTTCCTAATGCACATACCAGTGAGGCACGAGTGCCTTGGTGTGTGTGGCCTAGAGTCATGTTGCTTCGGGTGACTGACCTGCAGTTTGTTTGCAGCTACGCTGTGGCCTTCAGCTCAGATTTAGTGATTAGTGGGAAATCTCTACTCCTTGCACAACGGGGAAAGTCGCTGTGCATTCCCCAGTGACGGCGACGACCATTGTATCACGGCTAAGCCGGGACTTTTCCTGGTGCTGTGTGTGCTTGAAAGTCAGGTCCCAGGGGGCGGCATTTTTACGAACTTCCGTTTATAAGCAGGCCGGACTTTCTTCTCTTTAAAGCACCTTGGTGTCCGATGGGTTATATTTCAGAAGCGTGTACTCGTCTGTGCTGAGCATCGAGTTACACTTGCCGTGCTGCCTCTCTCCTGTGCCTGGCAGCCTGGACAGAGCTAAGTGACCCCGAAACGTGAGCAAGGTGGTCCAAACGCAGCAAACACCGACCGGCTCGTTCGTTTATGCAAGATTTGTGCACTTGATACTGTCGATCTTTCGCCTCCGGGCGGGTGCAGCTTTCACGTTCCCACTTTCCTTAAATCACTTATTGATCTTAGTGGATTTTTTTTTTATTAAACGGTTATTGTATTCCTATAGTGCCAACCCTAGCCAAAAGGCCGCGGGGCGCTATGCTTGGTCAAACACGAGCATAACGTTTAACCAGTGACTGGAGGGGTAGCTGGGTTGTGGACGGTTACTGCTTTGTGATGTAATGTTCATCCCTTTCCTAAGAGGCAGCAGCTTCGGGTCGGTCCTTGTGGCTAATGTGGCCATGTTCATCTGAGTATGTAAACTCCCTAACGATATGCTAAGCCTTGCTGCACAAGTAAATTACCCTTTCCATATTTTCACCCTGCCTTTAAATGGTCCGACAAAAACAGAACTGCTCGTGCTCTCGGTTAAAAATCCTATCTTGCTACATTCTTCTAAGTATTTGTGTTAAAAAGGCAGTCGTACATTTATATTCATGTTGATGCAATGACAGACTCGCCATCCACCACACGCTCAAAACCGTACCACCTAAAATGTTACTTGAAATTTACATAAAATGTAGTGTAAATGAAATGTGTGAGTTTCTCCTTGCGCACCTTTACTGAGCCAAAGAGAATAATAACGCACAGCAAGAAAACTCTATTAGTTGTTGTGCTACATAGAGTTTACATGATGCAACATCTGCCAGCGCCCCGGACCTGATTACACACATTTCCTGCACCAATGACAATTAATATATCTGGACACTGACAATGTCACTATAACTTCCTTTGTATCGCGATGATTACGATTAGTATAATTTACAGTGTACAACGGGACGGGTCCAGAAAAAAACTGTTAGAAGATGATCGGTGGGTGCTACTTTAGAGGCAGCGATGGTATAAAATACGATTGACGACTTTATGACTCTCAGCACCGCTTCTTTCTACGACCAAAGCTCCTTAAGGAGGGCTTAAAGTGAAACGTGGCCTTGTGTAACGTAACAGGTGCTCTCGTAAAGCCCTCCAATAACTTCGGGTCGATCTCGCGCTATATAAATCCTGCATTAAAAAAAAAAAACTTTGAAAGACGCTCCTGCCCGGGCGCGTGTTTCATTTTCAGGCGCTTGTCTCCTTGTTACAACCCGACTAACAGTCCACACTCAGCCACAGCCTCTCCACACAACCAGACCCTCCAGGATATCGCGATTTCGCGATTTGCAAAAAAATCGCGAAATTTGCATCTTTGTGCAAATCCCGCGATTTTTGGCAAACCGGCCGCGAAATCCGCCGTTTTTCGATTGGACGACAGCCAATACGTCCTCCTCGTCTTCTAAATTGAATTTAGCAGCTTGGGGACTGGCTAGCAAAGCAACAATGTAAACAGTGAGAGCGCCGTCGCGAGCGGGTGGTTGTGGGACGGAGTTTGCACTGGTAATGGCAGACAGAGCTCAACTCGACGTGGTAAATTAAAAAAAAAACGAAATGGAAATACAGATACTGCCCGGAGCTGATGGCGGCCGATGGAACCCGTATTAATTGCTGGGAGTCATTCATGCCCGGAGTCCGGATGATGTTTGCCACGAAATTCGTTGTGGCCACGAGGTGGGCCGCTGGCTGCGCCACTCTCGCCTTGCACAGTGAGCAAGTGTTTTTCAAGTAACTGCTTTGCAAATCGATGTTATAGGGAAGCACACCAAGCAGCAGGGATCATGGCAGAGAGAGGCACTTGATCCGCTGTAAGCATGTAGGCTCCTAGGGCCCCTGACAGGGGGGTGGGGGGCGCTGGCAGATGGATGGTGCATCCGATCAGCAGTAGGAGTGCCTGAGATTAATTAGTGTGTGTTTGGAGTGCAGCAGTTCGGGTAACGGGCGAAAGTAGGAGGGGGTCCAAGAGGCCCAACAGTAAAGTCACCCTTACTTAGCCTCTCCGCGTTCAGATGGACACCAAGGGTGCAGGGGCTTGACCCACCGTAAGTATAGGCCGATCGGAGGCGCTGCAGGTGGTAGATGGATGGAGCATTGGCCAGGCAGTACGGCATTCTTTGAGAAGATGGGAGGGAGCTGGGCCGGGTCAGTAGCAGGGAAAACAGCATTGAGCTGAAAACTGTAGATGCAGTTAGAGTCTGCCTCCTTAGGGTACAGATCCAAAGGGGTTAAGCACAGCAACAAACGCACTGCAGCGATTTAGATTTAAACAACGATAGTCCCCTGTCCAAATTACTCAGATGGAGCAACGTTTGTAAAGATGCAGCAGGTTTGCACACGGACGTTGTCACACATCACCAGTGTGCACAGCTGTTCTGTGTTCACGTTGCTGCATTTGATTTGACCTGAGTTTTGACCGACGCCTTGCAGACTCATCCCCGGCGGCCACCCGGGTCTTCTTGCGGATCGGTGGTATTGTACCCACATCCTTTTGCACATTTGCAGGCCTTGGTGAGGGGCACAGACCTCATGTCAGCCAATATCCCACGCTCACCGATATATCTGCCATATTCCAATGGCACCAGTCAGGTTCCTTGCCCTAGGCAACTTTAAGCAACAATAAAAATGCCAAGAAAACAGCAAATCTGGTGATTAATGGACCGCCTGGGTATCGTCAGAGTTTTGTCTAGTGGAAATTTTACACAGAGTAAAGGTTAATATGCTTGCTGCTAAGCACGAGTAACGTGCAGATCACATAAATGCATATAATTTAAATAGTTCAGTGCCTTACTGCTTTTGTTGGAGAGATCCTTTTAATAGTTGAAATGTATAAATTAAAATCCTAATGTAGCACAGTGAGCTATAAACTGTTATGAAACAGCTGCATGCAAACTGCAAGGTATAGGTTTAAGAGTTGATTTCTCCCCAGACTTTCATTATCATAATGTTGCAAAATGGTAATTTGGGTAGAAATCAATTCTTATTAGTAAAGAGAACCCCCAACCATAGTGGCATATTTTAAATTCTGCTACTTCAGATCAAGCACTCTTATACTATGCCTAGTATAAATGACAAATGACCTATGACTCCTTTCCTACACCTCTTATGTAACATTTCCTATACACTGCTTTACACACATATAACTCATTGTCTCTGTGTGATGTAAAGTGCTCTGACACCCTACACTGGTATGAGTAGCTCTAAAAAACAAAACAAAAGCTTGTGAGCGAGAATGGTTATGGAGACTTGTGGGTCACTGTTAAAGGGTGGTATATTGCAATCGTCTACATTGCTTGATTTTTGCTCGGGAGAAAGGGTCACTCATAGTTGTTGAAATGTCACTCATAATTACACTAATATTTTTGAAAATGTCACACATAGCAATCTGAAACCTTGGCAGCTATGATTAGAGCGCTGGAGCTGCGGTCGTAGAAGTTGTGGTGGCAGCCGAGTAGGATTCGACATTGGCTATTTTGAAGGTGCTCGTTCTGTTTGCCGTCCCCCCCCTACTTTCCCCCTCGCCTCCTGTGGGTAAAGGACTGTGCTGTGCACGTAGTTCTTCTCCAATAATGCCACCACAGGGTAACACATTTTGAAAAGTGAGCCAGGAAAAATATGTCGGAGCTGAAAGTTGGGGAAGGTAGTTGCAAAGTAAGATGCACTTCGGAACCTAAAAGAAATTAGTATGGTTAGTGTTTTAGACAAGACTGTGCTTCCGTAGAGCCGCATACACGTTAAACATGCCAGTTTCACAGTGGAATACCCTGCTGAATCAGTTTACATTGATTTAAGGCTGAAAAGGAATGATTACGAATAAAATACAGTGCCGCAATAATGCCGCTAAATTTCCACTTTTGTGCCACTAAATTTCCATTTTTGTGCCGCTAAATTTGACAATCTATGCCGCTATATCCTGGGGGGTCTGCACAACACACTTTCAGAACAGGTACACGTACACTTAGACGGGCGTGGCTGTGGTTCTGCGTCTGTCGGGAAAGAGAGATTTGTGTTATTTCTAGCAACCATCAGTAGTAAATTCCCTTTCTGGCCTCAGTACAATTGGGGATTCTCTTCAGGTGTGTAAATGTCCATGACGTCAGCGAACGCCTGGTCCACAATGTATAAAACTTCAATTGAAATTCAAGAATACATTTTGAAGCGGGTGGAGGCGAGTGTCCTGCATTTTATTGCAAGCCTGCAAGATACTCAATTGTCATGCATTTCTGTTAGGTGATCTAATAGAGGATGAGTTTATGATACGGCTTCTTCGAGATATTTACTTTAATTTAAGCTTAGCCAATAGAAGGTATCACGGCTTAGAAAGTTCGAATTTTTTGCCTGGCTAGCCCACCTTTACCCTTTCTATGAACCTTAGTTATGAGCAGGGTTTTAAGTGAGTTGAAAAAACTGGGGGTGTCTCAAATGGACGTGGCCGCTATATTTAAGGGCGTGGCTTAAAACACAAGCTACAAATCTGGTGCCCGACTGTTACTTTGCTGCTTCTGTCCATTAATCCGGGTGTGTATAACACAAAAAGGAACATTACACCTACAAGAAGCCGCCAATCCGGGACTATTTGCTTTGTCAATGGGTATAAGTTGCATAACAAAAATACGCACCAACTCTCACGTCGTTGTATAGAGTAATGAAAATGCTACCTGCATTTGTAGGAGAGGTTGTAGCGTAAGTCATGAGCAGCCGACCTTCGAGCTGAGAAAACAGGTTCGAGCATGACGTCATGTGGTTAAAAAAATGAATATGTTCTTGTGTATGTAAGTGGTGCTTATGTACAGAGCTCCAAGATTGCGCTATATATAAAACTAAAAAACGAGGCTCCTTGACCTTACATCAAAGGCAGTGACGGGTTGTACTATTGCAGAGTTAAGGTTTTTTGTCGGTTTTTTACACCCTGAGGGTACAAATGAAGAGCCCCCGTAGGGACTCACCCATCTCGGCACCTTCTTTTTAGAACTGCTGGTGCTGCTTACTGGCAGGACCCGGCCCACTTAAAGCACTGATTAGGGTAAGCATCCGTGTCTTTGTGCATATATGGCTGGGAATAAAGATTGTAAGTAACTTATGGATTTAATAGATATAGAAAATACACGTGATTTCTTACTGCAAGGCAATTAACTCCGTGTATCAACTGGGCAGATGGTGACGTCAGCACCCATTTTAGGGGACCAGTGCTCATTTGTTATCTGGCCCAGAGCAAGAAAATGAAAGGTTTAAAAGATATAAGAAGGATGCCAATCCTCCACCACCACACCACCCTCCGCCTTATTACTCAATAAATGAATTGGAACCCCGAGAGAATGGGGTTCATGTTGATGTTGAAAACCGTATGCAGTGAGAAAAATGTGAATGGGTGACTTCAGTGTGGAGATTGCAAATGTAACCTATGCGTGTTTTACTTCAGGATTTTTTTTATCAAACCTCGCTCTTTATTCATATATGTACTTGCGCACAAGCCCGCCATAGCTCTCCCTCTATTTCGTTACCAAAGTGTGTTTTAAATTATGCAACATCAACAACACAATAGTAATGGCTTCACTGTGATGTGTTATGCCTTAAGTACCTATGCTGACTTCTAGATTTATAGTTGGTTACAGTCACTGCCAGATGGGTATTGTTTTCTAAAAATGTAATACATTTCTAATTTTTATCTCTATGAAAAGCTTACGTCTAGAATGCAATGTTTGTGTCTTGATGTATTAGCAGTGTTAGGTTGGCACTATTTAGCTGCCTCACCTTTCTGCGTTTCCAATGTGTGGGTGTTGGTCGTCCTTAAGGTGCTCTTTGAATAGCCTGCCTCTCACTAAAACATCGTTTAACGTAGCAGGTTCACTACTACCCTGAATTACACTCTGTATGATCGCTGTTCTTTCTCGGGGCTTCCATTGGCTGGGCCTTCACGGTCATCACTTCCTGCACTGAAGGATTATTCCTACTGGGGGGCAGTGATCAGACCAAGGGTGCTTTGTGGGTTGGGCACACTACAGCAGTGTAGGGACGGTTTTCGAGGAAGAGGCCTGAGCCGTGGGATTTTGAGGCGAACGCTCCTGCAGCATCACAGCTCTTCACTTTGCATAGAATGAGTAAGCCAACGCTGATAGCCTTGGCAGACAGGGCAGCAATGGTGGTTAATTAACTGCTCCCAGCTTAAAGGGCCCTCGCTTGGGCTTGGTACATAATTGCAGAGTGGGTATTTAACTCAGTAGCCACGGAGATTTCCGCATAATTATTAATCTGCAACGCTTACCACATAAACCATCTGCTGCAGAATTTTCAGTTTTTAACTACTTTTTTTCTCACTCAGGTGGATTGAAAGTAATTAAAAACTCTGCCACATCTGCTGCCGCACAAATAGTATGCCCTTTGCGATCGTTGACTGGTGGCCTTTCGTTTCTCGATAGCTATATTTTTTATTAAGGGGGGGCGGAGTTGGCCAAGTACCACGATGTGGAATTCTGCAGAGTTGCAAAAAATAACTCTGTTCCGCTCCGTTCCACCCCAATTAATAAAACTGAAATCTGGAAAATGTTGGAAAGAGGTTTAAAAAAATGATTCACAACAAAGCTTATGCATACATACTGTATGGATATGAACAATGGAGAAACTGACTGGGCTACCATGGAAACAGATCATAAGATTTAAATAGTCATCTGCGCTCATCAAGATTTCCAGTGGAGTCGTTCCCACGGGCCATACTGCAGCTCCTCACTTACGCAACACCCCCGCTCCAAATGGATGTGGCTGCCAGTTATTCACCACCTGAAAGCAAGACACTGAAGTTTGGATCGAAGGTTGGGCTTGTATCTTGTGCTTTCAAAAAGGGGTTCACCCTATGTTTTTCTTTCAACATGTTTACCTAAAATGCATTTTCAAAACGTGTTTTGTATTTCCTTACTTAGCTCAGAATTTTTCTTTGGTGTATGTGCGCGAAAGCCATCAGACATACATTTTTTCGTGACAGAGGACTGTGGGTGCTATTCCATTGATTTGGCCTGATAGAGCGCAGGCTCACCTGCTCGGGATTTTACCATACTCACCTGGGCCCATAAACACATACTGCTAATGGCAATGTAAATGACAATGCCATTTATTTATCTATTTTCAAAACGAATACATAAATACAAATTTTGTCATTTACAATGCCAATAGCTCAAACTTTTCCAAAGGCGAAACCATTGCATTGTAAATGCTTGTTAATATTGTGATCTTCAAATATTTTCATGCGGGAATATGGTTGACAATAATATTGATTCTGTAAGGTAAGTAATATTGATATCAAAAATATCTCTGTTGTTAATATAGTTTACAAAAATATCTACGTTGTTAATATCAATGTTAAAAATACCTATGTTGTTAATATCATTTACAAATATAATTGTTAATAATTTAGGGTCCTATTACGATGGCGGGCGGATCGCCACCGTCTGGCTGGCGGTGGCCTTCGCACCGCGATCGAAACCTTGAAAACCGCCAGTCAGATTATGATGGCGGTGGTGACCACGGCGGTGTGAAAATCCATCCGCTGCTTTTCCGCCTGTAGCAATCCGCCCGCTGGCTTGGCGTGGGGAGCTGGACTGCTAAAATGGTACTGGTGCTTAGCTTTTTCTGCCGTCCGGATTAGGATGCATGCGGAAGCCAGCTTTTCAGCGGCGGTCTCTCCGCTATGGAAAGACTGGTGGGGATTGTGTTTGGGGACCCGTTGCGGGTCTCCCTCGTGTTGGGAGGGGTGGGTGCACTGTGGGGGTACTTTTCACTGCACCAAGTGGCAGGCACAGTGCAGTACCTGCCACGTAGTGCAGTGAAATGCACAACATGCTTGTTTTTGCGATGCAGCGGTGCTGCTGCCAGAACTGCCCGCCACACTGTTAAGGCTGCAGAATGCGACCGCTGTGGTGGCGGGCCCATCATAATTCAACAGGCGGGACCTCTGGAAGCATGGCAGACAGACCCAATCACCGCCATGTGTGCGGCGCTCACATCATAATACCATGCGCGGGACCGCAGCACGCATCGCGGTCGAAGCCAATCTCCGCTATAGTGGCAGCCGGAAAAAGTCTGACCGCCATCCTAATAGGCCCCATAGTTTTTAAATTATCTTTATGTATTTAAGTATATGTTTTAATTGTAAATGTTCTAATTTGTTTGTATAATTATTGTTTTGTTTTTAAATTAGTTTGTAATTTCTTTTTTGTTTTTAAATTTAATTTAATTGTTTATTGTAATTTTTAGTTTTTTGTGGGTTGTGGGAGCTGTAGGGGTACAGGGTGGACGTAAATTAATTAATTACTATTTTTTCATTATTAATTATTTAATTGACAAATAATTATGTAAATTGTGCAATTAATGTGTTTTTTAAGTTACGTTTTAGGTGCAGGTTGTGGGATTTGTAGAGATACAGTGTGAGAAGTAAATTAATTATAATTAATAAGTATTATTATTCATTTTTTTAAGTTATGTTTTAGGTGTGGGTCGATATTTTTATGTATATATTTTGATATTAATGGAAACAATATATTTTTGTCAATATTTTTGTCCTTACCATTATATGTAAAGATAAATTATATTTTTATGATTTATATTTTTGACACAATATTTTGGTAGCACAATGGTTCTGGTTTAGATATTTTGTAAGTGAACCAAGGTTATCACGTGGAGAGGTAGGGGGAATAAGAAAGGCGTAAGCTAGAGCGGAAGTGTTTAGAGGAGAGCTAAAGTTGGGCAGCACAGAATGAAGAATTGAAGACAGAGGGAAAGAGAAGGAGAGAGAAGACACTGAAAGGAGGGGATAGTGGAGGACGCAGACAAAGAAAGGACATTTTAGGAATAGGTATGAAATAATGGGAAAGGCAGAGAAATGGAAGTACATTCGAAATGAAGGTATGGGATGAAAACCTAGCGGTCAGTAGTATGGAGGGCGGATCGCCACAGCCCATTTGGCGGTGGCGATCCGCCCACCGTTTTCCACCACCCGCCACCATTTCCCCCCGCCAAATTGCGATGGTGGTGGGGATCCCGGCGAACAGAAAGACCGTCCTCCGGTTTTCTGCCGGTCGAACAGGCGACGGGGTGGAAAAGGGCTTCAATATGGTGGCGGTGTTTGCAATACACCGCCATCCATATTAGGATGGGCGGCGGTGCAGGGCTTTCCTTGGCAGAGACCCCACCATGGAAAGCCAGATGGAGTTTACGTTGCGGGCCCCCAGAGGTTGGTGGTTTGGGGGTGCACTTGGGGGGTACCCATGGTCCCCCCCTCCATTTGCATGCACAATGTGGCAGGCACCGCACAGTGCCTGCCATGTGTTGCATGCATATGCACAACATGCATATATTGCATTGTGGTGGGTGCTGCTTACAGCACTGCCCGCCACAATGCAATATTTGTGGGATTCTACCGCCACCGTGAAGGTGGCATCCTAATTTCCATTGCGGGACCGCCGCACCTATGGCGGTCGGTCCCGTTTCCCGGTACAGTTGTCCGACTGCCATAGTAATGATGCCCCTACTGTAGACATCAGTGAGATGAAATAAAATAAAAGGGCAGAGATCAAGAGATGGAATAGGAGAAAGGCAAAGTGAGAAGAAATAGGAATTATTGGGAAACTGCTAAAATACACAATTTATTTTATCGACTAAGCTGATTAGTGAGTTTTAGCAATTTACTAGTGCAAAACAAATGTACATAGGTCTCAACGACAAATCATTTGGGATTCCTTAAAATGTGCTATGTTTGCGGATAAGCAAACGTCTAGGTACCTCACCCCTTTGTTTAATAGACATTATTGCTTCTAAATCAAAGTCAAATCTCTGTACTTTAATATCTTAACTTCCCTCTCCCAAATGATGAAGTGACATAAAATATAGTTACTTTACTTAATGTGGCCTATAGGTCAGTTACAGGCAGTTCAGCTGTCGATGCCCATCCACTGCACAGCACAAAAAGCTCGGTCTATAAATATAAATCCGCTGCATGCCTGGTGGTCGATACTGAATAGTCACTGATGTTTTTAAGCACATTGTATCACTTTTTATGGGTGTTCATTGAGACTGAAACCAACAGACACAACCACGACTTAGTGCTCCAGTCCATAGAATTATTTTGCTGATCTTTTAATGAGCTTCAAGGGGGAAGTAGAGTATTTAAATTTTTTTTTCAAAAGGCAGTGTCTGCTTGCTGAGGAGCCAACATGATTCATACAGCCACTGAGCAAACATTTCTGGTTTTCAAAAACAAATTCTTGGGGGGAAAAAAATACTCTTACACCCTGAGAGTTTTCTTTCAGTGTGAGAGAGCCATTTTTCTTTTGTTCTGCTCAGGACAGCCAGGCTTTTCATGTTCGTCCCCAAGTAAATAAGTGCATCAGAAAATTTACCCTAAAGTATGTTCTATAGGTAGAAATGATCAGAGCTTGGAAGGCGATTCTAGATTTTGATATCATAATGTAAGATATTATTCTGTGCAGATGTAATATCTGGCTCTGAGTGACATTTTTTCAGGGTTTGGGTTCTAAGTGATGAAGTTACTGCTGGTGTTGTATCCCAGTCGTTTGGTTGTTACAGAGAGCTGGGTAAGACTCAACCCAGCATCATACTGAAGAGGCATTCCTGTATCTGGGTTTGCTTAGTGCTTTGAAGATACAATATTTACCCTGCCATGCCTTCAGGCATTAGTATGTGGTGGAGAGTCAGTTTAACAATCAGCGTCCGACTTGGACTACCTGTAATATGTAAACGTGCAATTCAATTCATCCTGAAAGATGAAGCCTTACCATGGGTGGCCTATTGGCTCTATTAGAGGAAACTTCCTGGTCTTTAATGAATATAAAGCATGGATACTTTTGAAATGGGTGATGTAATTGCCAATTCTGCAGTTCCCATTTGAAATCTTGGAATTAATGATAGAAAATATCAGTACTAGATGAAGGCAAGATATGGTAACAACTTACTAAATTGAGTGACTAAAATTTAGTGATGTTGTGATAAATGACCTGAAGGAGCTGTAAACTACATGTCCTTAAGCATGTATTGACTGTCTAGGCTACTTCAAGGCCAGTATTTGCCTGATATATTAGAAAGTATTTTGCGAATAGTCCTTTTGTATATTTTTTTTAAATATATCAAATTGCACTGTAAAGAGATATTGGGTTGCATAGATGAATATTCATGTTTTTATCTTTTTTGATACATTTTTTAATAAAAAATGTTGACATTCTTAACAGTTGATTGATAAAGCTACTCCCTACCAAATAGTAATACTTGTAGGCATTACAGTGTACATACTTGATTATATGAGGCCAGCCAACAGAATACCAGGCCTGGAGGGTTTGTAGTCTGGGCAGGACCACTGGCACATACTTGTGGTAGTACCTTTGATTCTCCCATAAATACCTTAATTTGAAGAATTTATTGGGCTTGCATGGTGTTGAGTTGATCTTTGAGCCGCTCACTATTGTGTTGTCAGCCTAGAGATGAATGTTAATTTGTGGTTGGCTAGGAGGACTTTGAGGAGCTCTGTGTGTGCATATTGATAGCCAAGTTAAGGATAAACATCTGGAGTACAGTGATGAAATGTTGATGGTATTATAGGTAGCCAAGATAGCCTGTAGATACATTTGTAAAGCAATCTAAAGGTGGTAATCAAGATTTGGGAGAGGGGTAATAGAGATACCCAGTGTGATGGATGATAGTGGAGTTCAATGTACAACCCCATAAATTTTTGCCTGGGGATTAGACCTAAGACTTTCAGGCTAAGGTCTAATGTTATACATGCAAGATTGATTTAACGATATGAGGGGGGGGGGGATGCCCACTAAGCACGCCTTTAGTTGATGAGAGAGCAAGATGGTATGGTCCACAGTGTCACAGGAAGCGGAAAGGTCTAATTGGAGAAGGAGCCTAGCCCTACCTTCATTGGCTGAGGCTAATATGTTATTCCAGATCTCCATTCCACGGCCAGCCTGACATTCTGCATCATCTTAAAATAAGTAATTGGATATCTAAGTATGCAATTGAACTGAATGCCATTTCCATGGGTTAGATAATTCCTTAGCCAGACGTAGGAGCCTCCACTCCTGGTACACCAACAGTGTTTGAAAGTAGTTAATCGAAAGCTGAAAGCTTCCTAATTTTGGTAAGATAGTTCTGTAAGGATTCCAAGGATTGTACATTTTCGCCCAAGATTCCAGACAGGTCTCAGAATAATATAAAGATATTTGAGAGTGTGCCTCAGGTTCAGTAGTTTCTTCCCCACCTGAAGCTGTATTAAAGAAAGTGCCACTTTTTAGGCGCAGGGTTGGGGTGTATTAAAGAAAGTAACCACTTTGTAGACCCTGGGGTGGTACTTTGATATTGCAGAAGGAGCTGCAGTTGCATGTGAGGCCCTTTCAATAGTATGGAACACACCAGTGCAAACTTTGCACACACACAGGTTTTCCCTCATTTTGCAACCACCCGGGTTTTCCTCATTTGCATGGCGATATGACCCCATGCTAGTGAGGGAATGCCTTTGCCTCTGTGCCTGTGTCATATTATATATACATGGTAAAACAGGTCATTGGAAGGTGCAGTGATTGTACAACACATATGAAATGACATAGTGCGCCACCAAGAGCATCAACTAGGTACTCATCCCCCAGGTACTGCTCCCATGGGTGGGTCTGTTCATGTCCTTCACCCCATATCGGGGATCCCTGCCCCTTCATCAGAGTGCTGCTGGTCTATCTACATTGGCAGGGGCATATTTACTAATCTTTTACAAGGTAGCAAGCAAAGTTGCTGCCCTGTGGTGTGTGAAAGAAAGGGAGCAGAAATTCTTCATACTTACAAAGATATGGAGAATTTCTGGTCTCTCCTTGCGCTGGTGCACTGTGTTTTTTGTGCCTGTGTTGCAGGCAGGAGTGTTTTTGTGCAGAAAGGTATGACTTCCTGCACAAAAACAATCTTTAAAGGCATTTTCTTCTTTCTATGTGTGCTGCAGAATGCAGCACATTTGGAATCAAGAAATAACAAAGAGAAATAAAGATATTTCTCCTCATTATGCCTCACTGCTGAAGGGATAGCATTTTGACGCATTCACAGGTCTACTAGCTTTAGTAAATCTGCGCCAAAATCCATGGGTGAATGTGTGGAAATAAAGCAACTTTGTGTGACTTAGTAAATACTAAAAAGGATTTGCGTCAGGGCTGAGTCATAAAAGTGATGAAACCCTAACGCGAAACCTTAGTAAGCCTGGCAGTGCATGCTGTATTAACTCCAACATAGGTGTTGTGTCATGCCGGGACTGTAATACGGCACACTGTTTATTTAGGGCAGGGATTATGCTCATTTTCTTAATACAGCCCCTGATGACATGAGTCTTTTTTTATTTGACTCTTCAGACATAGTCTAAATAGCTCTTAGTAGCTGTTTTATGATTTGAAGCAATCCATTCGATGCTTTCATGTGATACAATCTGAATCCTCTTCAATGTAACATTATATACATTATGCATTGATTCATAAATATATAGAACACGTTGCAATATAATTTGTTTTGTGCATTAAAAAACATGCAATTGTAAGCCAACACATTCCTTGGTTAATCCATCATTAATGTATGGTTTTGGAAAAGAGTTCTAGTTATTGACTAAGAACTCTCCCTTCAAGGTGGTGATTCCTCCATCTCTTCTTCAACGTGGATCCTACTGTGTGATGATAGAAAACATCCAAGGAGGCCACCAGAGATCAGAAGGAACACAAGGGTTGACCGGATGCTCCAGCTCCAGATCATTGTGCGGATTTGTGAAGCTGTGTCCATCTGCCCTGAAAGTAAGATACAAGTGGTTAGTTTCCTTACTATAGCCACAGCAGTAACAACATTTTCTCTCCATTTCACACAGTCCTACCTACAAAATGGCTGATGTATCCCTTGGAAAGGGGGAAACAAATGTTTGCAGAAACATTTAAACTTGACTCTATTACAACCTTATGGAATAAATCCACATATGTATATTACATTTAGCAATTTAACATTTGCACTGCAAGGCTACCATGATGGGGGCTGAACTACATTCTTGGGTGGGTGACTGTAGATTTGTCTTTGCACTGAATACATGTCCCGGGGTCATATGGATTATCAGTAATTGCTTAGTAACCTTATTATTGCTGCTTGGTTTTTTCCATATATTGATCACATTTTCCTATCAAGTATATGTATAAGCAGTCCACTGAGATATGTATTTATTTATTTTTATTTATTTGAAGAGCGCGACATATCACTGCGCTAAAGGAAGGCCCATTACAAATGAAGGATACAGATTGTGGGGAGATTCTATAACTTATCAGGCTATAGGAAATAGATGTGTCTTAAGCTTTTTCCTGAATAGCTGGTGGCAATTGATAAGTTCTACTGGGAGTAATTCCGCCAAATACGAAAAAGAGCGGCCCCCTAGTCTAGACTTTTTAATACGCTTAGAAGTTGCCTTGGCCAGATTGCATGATCGCAGATTCCGATTGGGAAGATAAAACTTCACTCTGCCTTAGAGAATTTTGGGCCGGCAAGATACAAGGCTTTGTGTGTATAGCACAATAATTTAAACATGGCCCTCTATCTCATAGGGAGCCAGTGTGGGGTGTTCATGCCTTCCGAAGCGGAGCTATACTTCTTGACATTGCATACCGCTTTAGCCGCTGCATTTTGGACTAGCTGGAGTCGGGAGACTAGGTAGTCCGTCATACCAACAAAAAGAGCATTCCCATAGTCCAGCATGCTAACAAGCAGTGCCTGAACCAGGGTCTTTCTAAATTCCAGCGGAACCCACTGGAATGCTCTCTTTAGCATTTTTAGGATAGCAAAGCTTTTACCGCAGAGTACGTGTAGATGATTCTGCATGGTAAGCATGTTATCTACGAGAATTCCCAGATTCTTTGGCACCTGTTTGGGAGCTGGAGGTTTACCCAAGGTAGAAGGCCACCAAGTTGTATTCCATACTTGATGAGCACCCCCAAGCAATAGAATTTCCGACTTGTCTGCATTTAATTTCAGACAATGGTCTGACATCCAAGCTGCCATTTCTGTAAGGCAGCGAATAAGTCTAGCCCTAGAGTCCTCTTGTCCATCTAAGGCAACCATCAGCTGAGTATCATCTGCATAGGAACATATGATGAGGCCCCACTTTCCACATATCCCTGCCATAGAGGACACATACATATTAAACAAGGTTGGGCTCAACGATTCACCCTGTGGTACACCATATTTGATGGTAGATGGAGTGGGAGAAAAAGTACCCAGCTGTATGGTTTGCTTTCTGTTGGTCAAAAATGAGTGAAGCCATTGCAAAGCTTTGGAATGGATGCCCGTGGTCAATAGAGTTTTTAGCAAAATATTGTGTGAAACAGTATCAAACACTGCAGACAGATCCAATAATATCAGCACAACAGCTTTACCCTGATCTGCCATACATCAGATATAATCCAATACTGCTAGAAGTGTAGTCCCAGTACTGTTGTTAGTTCTGAATCCTGTCTGGGAAATATCCAGAAGTTCATTGGCTTCAAGATACTGCGTCAACTGTCTATTCACTAATTTCTCCATTACTTTGGACAAATAGGGCAATTGTGATGTCGGGCGATAGCTCCCTGGATTATGGAGATCGGTAACTGCCTTTTTTACCAATGGAATTACTGTAGAGTTCTTCCAGATCTCTGGAAATACGGTAGTGCACAATGATTGATTGAGGACTTGGGTAGCAAGAGGACAGATAGTTGGAGCAATCTGAGAAAAATATAATGGGGGCAAGGGTCTGATGGGGATCCAGATTTAACTTCCATCATGTTTTTTTCCACCTCTTGCTCGGTAAATGGACCGAAGCTATCAAGGTGGACCGGTGTATCTGGTTTGGAATTAAAAAACTCCTTTTTTAAATCACCAAGTGGCTGCTTGTCATGGAAGGAGGTATAAATCCCCTCAATCTTATTAAAAAAGAACCTACTAATCGCCTCGCAGACCTCTTGCGACGGAGTCAGGGTTTGCGACATACTGGCTGGATTTCAAAGCTCTGTCACATTTTTAAATAATTCCTTCGACGAGCCGCTATTCTAGCCACACGATGAGAAAAGTAGGTCTTTTTCGCATTTGTATTGCAATGTTGTAGCTTTTCTGTTCCCCCTTGTATGACTGTCTATCTATGTCCGTTTTAGACATCCTCCATTTATGTTGCATTTTTGAACATTGTATGTATGAACATCCTGGTGCTGGCTTCCGTCAGTTATGTGATTAAACTCTATAGAAGCCTGAATTACAGTAACATTTGAAATGTAAAACTTTAGAATGCTCCTGGTTAATTTATAGGTTTCACTATGATTGCTCTTCAACCTATATGGGAACCACCCTATGTTCCTCTTTCTGTTTTACAAAAAGTATGTATGACTCTATGTTTTCAAGCATTTTAGTTTCACTTGCATTGGATACTCTGCTTGTGTCGGGAAAGAATGCATTACTTTGGTAAGTTCTAAGTGTGACACAGGTGTCAGGAGTATGTTGGTATTTTAGTGATCAAACCTGTTCGTCCTTCCCATGGAATGTTAAATTATTACTGACTCAACAATAGTAAATTTTTCTTGACTCAGCAAATATGTCAAATTTAAAAGGTGGTTGGTGGTGACTATCTACTTTAATTTTTGTTCTGTTCTACTGTTCAAAGCTGTTCACTATTACCAGCAATCACAATTTTCAGGCAAGTGAAAAAGTAGAGTAGTGTCAAGCTGTAGGCAGAACATTTCCTGGAGGTGTTTGAAGATGGGCCAGTAGAGGCTGAGGCATGTGGGGCATGGCTAGGCAGAGCCAGGGCACAGTAAATAGATGCACACAAATACCTTTAAGGCAAAGTAAGTAGAGGCTAGACAAAGACAGTATAGACTAGAAGCATTGCTAGTTATTGTGTTGAGCCAAGAATTTAGTTTTGACCCACTTTTGCACGTTCCTTAACGTTTTCTGAATTTGTTCCTTTCCCTTTCTGTCGGGTCTGTGTTGTGGTTATGTTAGTAGGGTGTTTTTTTCTCTTGTTCCATCCATATATGGATTTGGGAGTCTCCGGGTTCTGTTGGGTGTCCTGGTGCATGTCATTTTTAGCTTCTGAGACTTTCTGGTTAGAACCTATAAAAATATATGTTGCATGTACGTGTAATGACTAAATTTACCGATTCTAAGGAATATGACTGATTATATTTATCCTTCCAATCTTTTAGGATTAAACTATCATGCAAGAATGTTATCATGGTAAGCAGAGCCCTGCCACACCCCTCAAAGTTGTGCCTTGGTAAAAAGCTGTGTGTTTCTTTAGTCCTTCCCCTTTTTCTCCTGGGGCAGCTTTGAGAAAGTACCATGAACCTCTGTGTGCTGTTTGTCAAGAGACTTAGGGCCTCATTTATGAAAAGTGACGCATCTCTGCGTGAAAACAGCGATGCGTCACTTTTCACTGCGCTCTCCCTATGACACTAACGATGTGTCATATTTACAGTGTCTCGCATCATGTTGCAAGGAGTTACAGATATGTCAGTATTTCTGACGTATCTGTAGGCGCAAAAGTGACGCATTGCTGGAGTGTGTCACAAAAGTGACGCAACTCCAGCAATGTGTACTTTCACATGGGCAAGGCCCATGTTGTTAGTGCCTGCGTCAGATTTTTACGCATTAGCATCCAAGAAATGGCGCAGTGAAATCTTATAGATTTCACTGCGTCACTTCTATGACACTTTCTTGCGTCAAAACGCCCCCCTTGCATACATTATACCTGGTGCAGGTATAATGTGCCGCAGGGGTTTACAAAGTGACGCATCTACCTAGAGGCGCCACTTTGTAAATATGGTGCAACAAGGCACATTTTTTACTCCGCTGGGGTGTCACAAAAAGTGACTCACCAGCGGGGTAAAAGTGACCCCCTTAGGACCTGATTATGAGTTTGGTGGTATGGGAGCGAGTTGGTACTCCACTGCCCCGTTCCCACACCACCAAACTCCATTGCTGATCACCTGCCAGATTACAAGTTGCAAGTTTCGTAACTGCCACCCTTTTCATGCCTGGCTCACCGCCATGAAAAGGAGGGCAGTGAGGAAACTCACATTATACTTGGAGCTGCAGCAGCTGCACCGCCACCATATTGTGGCCTCAGAGCACTCCAAGACAACCAGGGATTGCGGATGCCTGGCGGTAGCAGGGATCCTATGGCTATCCAACCACCAAAGTCATAATATGGCAGTCAGACCGCCGGTGAGATATCTAAATCAGGCCCTTAGTCACTTGTTTGCAGGTCTAATTCCTCCATTGGGCGGACAAGGCTGCAAACTGCAGCCAAACAGGGCTCCACAAAGTCGGACACCTTTTCCATGAGGTTCCGCTCAAATGGATTTGCTGCTGCAGACAAGCCCTGAGCAGGGGCAAACCGAATCTTTGGCCCAGCAGCAACGCACCTTTGTTGGATTGACTTAGCCGGTTGGTCCCGGTTTTCTATCAGTTCTCCAGCTGAAAATTCTTTGAAAAGTTTCTACGTTCCAGCTTTTAGGGTTTATATAGGAGGAATATCCTGTGACACTTATCTAAGGTCCCCAAGACATTATTACACCCCTTTGGGGTCATCTCATTCCAGTCGAAGCACAGCAGGGTGAAGGGAAAGTCTAGTTAGAACCATTCAGCTGGTCTCTTCAGGAAATGGGCATCTTGCAGATTGTGTGTCTCTGTAGCTTACCAAAAGGTCAGCCAACTGACCATTGGAGTCCACTTCACAGTCCAGTGTACAAGTGGGAGTAGGTCTAGCCCTTTTGTTGCAGACACTACGACTTTGGCGTAGCTCTACTCCCCCCCCCCCCATGGTTGATACGGGTGGGAAAGCTTGGTTCCATGCACAAGCGATTAATGCGAAAGACAGAAGGCAGATTATTGTAGAACCACAAAACATTATTCAATATGTACTTAAAATAGAGGCCTTATGGGTTACTAACAATCCCAAGAGTGATCAGGGGTCCAGTGGAAACAGCAACAAACCTTATTTTGTTGTTCATTGTATCACACACACACAAACTGTTTAAATATTTATTACTACAGGAGCACTCTATTTCTCAGAACATCTAAAACAACTACGCAGAGTATTAAAAAACAAAAAAGAAGGCAGAGTATTTTATAGCAAGAATAAAAAAAACATTTATTTACTATTAGTTACCTTGCTAGTATTAAAGTTATTAGTAGTAAAGTTACTATTAGTAACATTACTAGTAGAAAAGTTACTAAAAGTAACTTATCTTTGTGAATACCAAAAAGTAGTTAACTTAGACTTAAGTCTATGTTTACTACTTAAGTCTAACTTTGCGACTTTTTGATATTCACAAAAGTAAGTTACTACTAGTAAAGTTACCACTAGTAAAGTTACTAGTAGTAAGTTATCTTTATGAATATCGAAAAGTATTACAGTTAGACTTTTGGTCTAAGCTAGACTTTTGGTCTAACTTTACCTTTGTGAATTGGGCCCTTAACACCTTAGGAGCTTCGTAAACAAACCTCCCCAGTGCTGCGCTGTCCATTATCCAGTGCTGAACTGGACGTCCAGCGGTCGCACGCAGCACTGGGGAGGTAGTGCTCGTGACGACCGTTGGACGTTCGCAGCACTGAAGGGGTTAATATAGATTATTGGTGGTGTAAACAAATTCAAAGTGGTACTAACAGCCTTGTATAGCTATGTGTGGGTAACATTTTAGGATAGTTTGAATCATGGCTTGTTCAAAATCTATTTTTATTTTATGTGGTGAGTAGTTGTTTGTTGTAATTTTGATGTGGTTAAGCAGCATGTAGTTAGTGATACTTTGTTTAGTAGGCAGTAGGATGTATATTAATGGTATATTAGTGTTGTTATATTCACCATGTATGGTGTATATCTGAGTGAATGGTTTGTGGCACATTTTGAATGTTTCATCCATCATCCAAGTTTGACCTCTTAGGGAGGAGAGGCACACTGTATACCTTTTTGACAGCAAAGGTCGTATTTATCAGCGGAGGCGTGAAGACAGTGTTCCCTGCGAAGGGCAAACACACACTGTAGTAGCAATGGGTCAGTCTTCCTCCGGAGCTTGGCTTTATCAGCTTCAGGCTTTAGGCAAGATGTAGGTGGAGCCGTCTCCGGCAGAATCTTGTACAGTAATCTGGGTGAAGGACCTCTCCTGACAAGTGGTCATGTGGTAGTCCTTATATACTAAACCCTATCAGAAATTGGAATTTCTGACATAAGTTTAGGAATATCTAACATAGATTATGTGCATCAAGGTGTGCATCCCAGACATTTTCTGATGAACATATAAGGTAGAGGGACTTCACTTCAGACTACATTATTTTGGTTATATGTCTGTATGTGTTCATATTTAACCTTGACATGGTGAAAATTAGACATTTGACCCAGACGAATCTCGCAATAAATGTTGTATCTATGTCATCAATCAAGTAGCCTGACACTTTCACAGTTCTTAGAAAAATACGGTCAGACAACATCTGTGTCTAATGGCAGTCTAATGGCAATGATTCTGCATACATCTGAAAAGATGGTGACCTTCATCGTTTAAGAGTGAGACAATGGAGACCCCAATTCGCCAAGATGGAATTGGCCCTACAAAGGGTGGAGTCAGACCTTAGGGTCTTTATGTCACTAGTAGGTCTCCTCACAAGTCACAGCAGCATTTGCAGTCCTTTGCCTGTCTTTCACGGGTCCAGAGGTGTTCTGAAGAGGGTACTGGGGTACCACAATAATGCCCAGTGCCATCCTGTGGGTGAGGGAAACTTCAGGCCGTTCCCTAACCAAATGGTAAAAGTTCATACGGGTGACCCTACCCACTTTTCCAGCGCTTCTGCATCTGTGTGTTTTACTGTAGCCTACCCCACAGGGCCTTTCTCTACCTGAAACCAACATGGCAGGACCTTTCTTCCCATATACAGTGGTCCCTGTGGCCTCCTCAGGAAAATGAACTACCCCTCCTCTGCAGTCACTCATAACTGGTTCTCGGGGCAGCTCCTCTCCCACTGGGAGTGGAACCTGAGTGGCTAGCAGGACAATATAGGGAGCGGGCCCAGGTGTGAGCTACATCTGCTTGTGAAAGGGCGGCCCCTTTGAAGATAATTAATTTCCTGGGCACTGCCCAAATGGCCATCCTGCCAGAGAAACCGGACACCTCAAGCCACACAGAACCTTTTGTCTCAGCCATGGAGCCACTTCACACCTCATCAAAGCAGTCATTTAGCTCCTGGGTGGCAGTGAACACTGGCAGAAATACACATCTGCCCCAGCTGTAATGACAACTTTCTAAAAGTGTTGTCTTTAAAATAGTAATATTTAATTACGACTTGACCATTAAGTTGTGTTTTAAATTAATATTAAAATGAGGCCTTGCAGTTTAGCTCCTAGCTACCTCCAAACTGAACTCATGCAATATATACATTGTAAGGTGTTATAATGTAAACCAGTGCTTTCCTATGAGAGGGATAGCCTTTCTACAGTGAAAAACTACTTTGGGGTTTTTTCACTGTCAGGATATGTAAAACATAAAAATATAGATGTCCTACATTTTAAACACCATGTATCCTGCCCTATGGGCATTTAGCCCTACCTTAGCAGTGACTTGTAAGCAATAAACGGAAGATTAGGCCTGGCAAAAGGTTTATTGTACAGGCTAAATTGGCCATTCTGGAGATATGCTTTGCATTGTCACCTTAACTGTGTCACATTATGTGGTGCAGTGACCTTTAACTTACAGGCCCTTGGGACACTTTGTACGATATAAAAGCAACTTATAAGCAAGTCAAACATTACATTTGGAGGAGAGCCAACTAGGGAGACCACGCATGAAGGACCATTTTACTACATGAATAGTACAGCACACATACAATATGGGAAAAGGTTTAAAATCTGTATAGACCTAGTATTTTATACTGGAAGCATGTACTTCCAGTTCAAATGCTGTGACTTACTCATGTACAGACCTTTGTATTGTCATTCTCTTTTAGACTGTGTTCCCATCAACAAGAATATTTTGGTCTCTAAGTTCATTGAAAAAAATTGCCTCACACACTTCTGACGCATAATACTCATCAATGTGTATGGTCAATTTGTTATATCCTCTTGAAGCCGCTGTCCTCCAAACTCTCTCTTACAGAACTCTCTGCCAAGCTGGCACACAATCAAGTCTCTGATGTCTGTGCTGTGTCTATTAGAAACAGGTTTTATTCTATCAAGACTGTTGATATCTATATTTCTGTGAGGACCAAAACTGGATGTTCTGTCATCCTGTTTAACCTCTGCCTTCTTGTCTTTAATAAATAATAATAACAGGCTCCTTCCAGCAGGCTTTTTCACCTGCTAGTGCAAAGAGGCAAACCACTCTACCAATGGATAGGCAGTATTGTAAATTGAAAGTGGACAGTCACATGCTGCCTGGCTAATCACTGGAGATCTTTCTTGATCCCATTGGTTCCATCTCTGTCAAAGGTGCATGCTAGCACCAAAAGACCATTCCAAATTAGGTAAAGATTTTGCATGTTAGAACCAGAATCCAGAGCAGAGGTAGCACCGACTATCACTCTCTGCTAGAGGTGTAATGATATAGATAGGGGTGCATCAGGTAGGGGCTTGTTTGGGGCTGAATTGGCTGCAGGTACACAACTATTAAGCTTGATTGGGGTAGGTGTGATGGAGTAAACATCTTGCCCGATATATATAAGCAGGTGGGCTGGGCGCAAAGAGGTACACAATGCGTCCTATTACAATCAATGTCCTGCCCACAGGGCAGTCGTCTTCTAGAGCTGCCCTGGAGGAAGCTAATTCAATGAACTGTAGATTGGATGCCTACAAGCCACTCTGTGTTTTACAGTATAGGCGGCAGCTGGCAGCAATTTTCAAGAGAGGTCAAAGCTACCCCTGAAGGCATGTGCAGTGAGTCACAGCTATGTCCCCATGCAAATGAAGGAACACCCTCACAAGATATTGTTGGCCCTACATGTGCATGTAGCAACAGAGCTATCAATATTACAAAATGGGCCATACATGGGTCTGCGGCCCGTCTGTAACACCATAGTGCTCCAGGGTGCACAAACCGGGGGCACGCCCCAGTTGTGTCCCTGGGACCCTATGCTTAATCCGGCTCCAGCTTTGCAAAGCTGCCAAGTAGCCCAATGCCATGTGTGATACCTTCACCCAGTCATGGCCTTTAAGTCAACAGTGCTTGACATCCTGCAATTTTTTAGCCACATTATAAGGTTAACGGTAAATCCGGAACCCATAGAATGCAGCAATTTGTTGTATAAGACACCAGGCTGCCTGAGGATGCCACAGTGACATTCAACAGTACGGAAGCTATGAGGTATTGGGTATGACTATGGAAGCACAAATCAGCAAAGTGTGTGGATTAAGGAGAGCAGGTAAGTGTTTGGAGGTGTGGAGAGTGCCAACCCATCAGGTTTGTGGTTTGAGTTATGTGTTTGTGGATTGGAGAAGTGACTCAGGTAGTTGTGTATCTGAGGATGAGGGTCAAGATGTCAGGCATGGGGACAGGAACAGAGCACCAAGTATCCGGTGGGATAAGGAACTATTTATTAACACATGCAACCTTTGGCTATCATTGCCATGGTCCATTCAAGGTTTTTATTAATCCTGAAGCGTTAAACCACTGAGGATTCTCCACAATTTGGCTTTATCCTTCACATTTTTCTTTGGCCATATACTTTATTGGGACCTTGGAATAAATTGCTAATGAATCCCTATGGACCAGTGATCAGTACATGATCTCTGAGAAAAACACATTTCTAGAATACTATTTTTTATAAAATCCATTTCAACTAACCTATTTCCTTGAACATTTCAAGATAAGCTATGTTCACCAAACATTAGAATCCTCATATCTGGGTTGTTTTCTTTCTTCTTTCCCTGCCACTCTATTTCCTCACCTTTGCTTCTTTTGGATAACTGTATTCCTTTTGCTCTTGCCATATCCCATTTGTGTTTTAGAGTTGCTGTAGAAATATAAACTTAATTCTATCGTCCGTATCTACTTCTTACATGTTTTGCTATCTTACAAATGCCTCTTTTTAAAAAATCTTTAAAAACGTAACCTTTTTTCTGTACTTAGGGTTTGAAACTGAGTGTGTGATGTTTCTGCCATATTCTTCTCCTTTTTTGACAAAAGAATTTCTCACAAAACATATTTTGATTTTTATCTGTGATATTCTACTAATTGACATAATTGACTTTGTCCATCCCACTATGTGTTATAATCATATATTCTGAGAGAAAGAATAATTACCTTGAATTTGGTCATTGACAACCTGCAGCCGGGTGCCGACACCCTTACCCCTGGCCACTACTTCCCTCTTGCCTTCTTCGTTCACCTCAATGATGCAGTGATAGACATCTGAGTCATTCTCATTTAAGTCTGAAATGGCAGCGGTAGTTTCTCCTAGTCTGTTCTGTTCTATGCTGGACAGGTTGAGACGTCCCTGGTAGTGAGGGTTGATTGGATCCACTGACTCCCAATGTCTGAGCTCCCGTGTCCATCTGACTCTGGCCACGCGCTGCTCCTGGTTGGTGAAGGTACACTTTAGAACAGCCGTTTGTCCGGCGGTTGCGTTCAGGAATGGGTGTTGCCACACTGTTAAGACTGTCACATTGCTACCTTGGGAGACATGCAAAACAAATATCTTGTTGAATAATACATACTACCATAGTCAACCTCATGTTGCATCAGTCAAACCAATACTTGGACAGTGAGAATCCTGGTGTGATGTCAGAGTATCTACCTAGGGCAGATGGTGACATCATATCTGGAACTTGACTTAGTTCCTCTTTCACGTGCTATTTGCTCCTTCGAACTTTCCAACACACCTGCTAATCAGCTAAATTGGGTATCCTCCATTGTAAATTTATCCGAAAGATTACATTTATTTTTTACATTAAAAACTATGCTACACCCAGGTTGACTACATTGCAGAATCAATTTAAGTACTGGTATTGGAAGTATTCTGCAGTACGGAATAGGCGGTAAAATGTGCCATATTATGTATCTAAAACACGTTATGCTAAACCTTTCGGCTACAGGCTGTTATGAACTCCCTAGGCAGAGTAAATCAACTCTAATTTGTACCTTCTGCATTTACTGCTTACACCTTTTCATATTACATCACTTATACCATGCTATATCATAGCATTCATAACAACACCCATGCCATCTCAAATTACATTATTTCTGAGCACACTGTGCATGGAAGGGGAAGATTATAGCTTTTTACTCTGCCTAGTAAGTTCATAACAGTCTGTACAAAGGTGTGCAAGTTACAGAAAGTTTTGGGCAGGGGAAATCATAACTTAAAGTTATAACTATAACTTTCTAATTACTAAGGTTTGTGTAGTTTGCTTTTTTTGTATAGATATAATAAATTCACTTTTATTGTGTATAACGTATATTCAACCATTGTTTTTTTCATTGAATTTGTATGTTTTTAAAATAAATATGCGTCTGTAATAATATAATGTTGTTTATTATGCTATTAATGATTTTTAATGTATGTTTTGGCACCTTCATACTTTTGAGCTACTTCAAAGTTAATTAGGAAGCTTCGCGTCGTTAGAATGATAGTTTTCCTTTCAATAGAGGTTCCTCAAAAGTGCTAAAATTATATTTAGACCAAAGAATTAGGGCCAGATGTATCAATGCTTTTTGCAATGTATCAAACTCTTGCCATTTGCAATATGGGTAATCGAAATTTTATGCAATTACCCAAATTGCGAATGCTGTTAGGGAAACGCCTCTAGGCCCATAGGAATGAATGGAAAGGCATTCCTTAATAGCGAATTGATATTTGCCATTCGCTATTAAGGAATATGTAGGATTCGCATTTTTATTTGCGAAACCTACATACATTGCATTTTGCGAGTCTATAATAGCAAATTCGTAAAATTCGCTATTAAGGACTCGCAAAATACAATGCTGATACATCTGGCCCTCATTCTTTTTTTTCAAATACGCATTAACACTTTGATTGCTTGTTTTTTATGGTGTATGCATGAGTATTGAAACTTTAGGTTCTGTTGTGAACTGTATGGGTACTGCAATAATATCAACATACTACCACGGTAGATGCATCTGTAAGAAATTGACCACCTTGAGAAAATGTTGGCTCCGCCTGATATGGCGCATCATATATGTTCGGACTTTTCAAGATGCACTAGGAGAGTGCATGAGAGATGACTCGGTACAACTGGACGCTCGCTTACGAAATTCATGACAGCGGCAACAACTTTAGTGAAAGTTGAACATTGCCAAGAACTTTAAACATCCAGAATACGAGCTTGAGCACCTTCTTTTAAATCTATTCTGATTTTACTATTATGTTTCTGACACGAAGTAGGATCAAAAGGCATTTGCAAGGCGATACCAGTTTTTATATAACGAAACTCATATGGTTATTTAAATGTAATCAATTTACAATGATTAAAAGTTATTGTGCAATAAAAATGTATTTTATGTTTTTTAAAACATCATTTTGTTGCCATTTTATAGGGTAGTGGATGGTGTCTAATGGCTATAGTGGTCGACCTCGAAGCTGCGGAACCAGGTTTGAGTCTTGGAAGGGACGCTCAACATCCTGTGATTCTGAGCAAGTGTCTGTCTGTAACACAACTGGTGCTCATGTAAAGCGCTCTAATACCTTCGAGTCAAGTTTGTGCTATATAAAACTCCCGAAAAAGTATATAGCCTTATAACTATGTCATTTGTCGGAAAAAGGAAGTATGTGACCCGTAACCCTATTTAAAATTGATATCTTCAAAGGTGAGGGTTTTCCTCTTAGTAAGAGGGTAAGTCTTCAGTTCAGAGGCCACCTTTGAGGTTTAGAAGAACTGCAGTGGATGAAGATGATGATCTTGTAGTGGTGCAAGAGGAGGAAGAAGAGGTGGTGTGGTGAAAGAACTTGAAGGACTACATAGCGTGTGAATTTTTTCCTTAGCTGTAGAGGAAAAGTACATTCAAAAATTGTTGCATGCAACCTATGTAATAAACATTTTCCATCTTAATACAAGTTACATATGAAATAGAATACTACAGCAATATGTAGTTTTTAAACATAACACAAAGTCAATCACTCATTGGTTTCCTTGTTATGTGTTTTCAGACATAATTACCATTTCAGTTACCCTACCATGTCAACAGTAAAGTCATTTATAGTACATCTTTGAATCATAAAAAGGACATATTTGGTTATCATTGTTAAATTAAGTGTAGACACAAGTTCTGATTCATAGTTTAGCTGTAATTTGTTTTGCAAAGCTTTAGATATTAAATACTTAAATGGAATTAACTTGCAATCAGGTATTAGTACATATACAAATCTTTCAAAGCTTGTTAGAATGGAGCTGTAATGTAGACAATTGAAGCATTCATGTTCCCAAGAGTGGTTTATTCCAAACAGGTCACAACTCGGGTGAGTTTTAGTAGCTATTGAATTCTAGAGTATCTTGCTTTAGATTAATAGAAAATTAAATTGTACCTACACTCAAATCTACCATAGCACTTCTGGCACTTTTAGAGTGCCGTATGTGGTTCTGTGATAAAATCAGTTCACAAAGAGTTATCAAGGTTTTGCAGAAGAGTTGATCTACATGCTGGTCAAGTAATTCTATGACAGATGGAAGGTAAAAAAGAACATCAACAACTACATTGCTGTAGAAATTTATATCAATCTGATTTTGAAACTGTTGCCCTGTTATTTCCATGTGTTAATTTTTTGGTTCTTTTTAGGTTGTTCCAGTTCTTCCTTGTCTTTGTAGCTTGCTTAAATTTTTCTTTTGAAAGAAATGTTAGGTTTTAAAAAACTGGGATATTGCCCAAGATGAGGAGCGTATCTGTTTCGCAAATGGTTAAATTCTGTTACACAGCTACCGTCTGCAATAATTACTGTCTCATCAAAATTGGTAATATATAGTCCTGAAAAAAAATGTATTTTGGAAAGTCCAACATATACCATAGTCTCTTTAAACAATTTTCAAACCAATTTTAATGAGTGCGTCATCTTAGCTTATCCCTTGCAATTTATGTATTATTACCGCATAAGCCAAAAAAAGAGCAAACTGTTCTCTATGAATATAAAAATCTTCCACAAGTAAGAATCTTGCTGCACATTGGGAGATGTTTAGCTCTTTATTGTGGTCGAATTAGACCACCATAAATTCACGGTCTTAATTTTTCTAGGCGTAAAATAGTCCACAACAAATCAAATGGCTCCATTTTCTGGTCTTCTGCATGTAAATGTCTACATGAAATTACAGAGCAAATTTTACATAGCTGTAAATCATTCTCCAATCACGCTGTACATAAAACAGATTTTCCCACCTTTTGTAATTTGTTAAAGTATTATCATTAGTATTAGTTGTACTTATGGGTACATTTAGTCCATGATTCACCACTTATATTTAGATGGAAGATGTACAATTGTTTCTTTTTCCAGATTTAGCATTTCATAGTTTGATTGTGCACATTCTTCAAGAGGTGGCATTAAACAATGAATTTGAGAGAGGGTAATACATAATTTGAACAGGTGCATGAAGTTTAGGAAATAATCTTCTTTTAATTCGTTTCTTTAGCATATCTTTGCTTTGTTTGTTACAATGCCAAGATGAATGTCTTTCAATCTCTTGCCGTGTTCCTCATCGTTGGCTTGCCTCATATGTTGTGTCAATTCTATATATGTGAAATACAATCAAATGTTGACATTGCGTATACTTCCCAAAAAATTCCACGTTTGTTCTTGTAAATGGTTGTTGAAAATTGGTTGACCTTTTCAGGTATTATTTGTAATAAATCTCTAAACACAATCACATGTTTGCCTCCAAACAGCATACCATTCGATATTTTTAGTACCTCCTGCACATCAAGATGAATGAATGGCAAAATTAAGTTGGAAACCATACTAAGGTCCTCTATAACCAAAGCGTTTTATGTTGTAAGGACTCTACCAAGTTCTTGACATATAGCACCATTACATTGTAAGTATTCTACTTTATTATCATGCCCCACAGGTAGTAACAGTAGACGACGTGAGGTGATTCCTCTGATGTAGGAGAAGTAACTACACAAGAAAAATTAGAGCTAGTAACAGATAAGCTGTAATTACTTTCATAAGAAAGCTTTTCCCTGTTCCTTTCTGTCCACTGACATACTCCATTTTCATGTTCAAGTCTAGGATATACGGATTTTGTTATGAATTTGTAAATTTGTAGTTGTTTTATTTGAGGTACTAAGTTATCCTAATTATGTTGTCCTTTTTGACTTGGTCCATTACATTTTGTACCTCCTCCATAGCAACCACAGCTTTGGTATCAATCATTGGTTGTCCAAGTGGGTCAGCAGTCCTGGAAGTAGAAGTATTATTTGCAGACAGAGTATTGTGTTGAATTTCTGCATTAATATTGCTCTCTTCTTGTATGGTGTTTCTTTGGAAATCTTTGTATTGTTTTTTAGAAACATAAAAGGAGGGTATAGTGAACAGCATGGTGGAATTTCATCTTTCCATACAGGGCCAAGGTGGCATATGCCTTTGAATACGTAGCATGCAAGTACACAAATAAATACAGTGAGTGTAATAGAGCGCATTGCAGGTGCCGTTGTGTATATGCAGGTGGCTGTTGAACTTTCGTAACAAAAGGTTTGGCCTGTGAACTGGGAGAAAGGGAGATATATGAGGGGTAGTGAAGGGGGTTAGAGTGGGATTTGTCTTGTCCAAGAGATCTAAGATAAAAAAGACCTCTTCTTGTATGTTATTTAAAAGAAATCCTAGTTACAGAATCATCAGCCAAAAGACCAAAAGACATTCCCGTCCTTCAGGAGAGAGGGATATCCTTCACCGAGATCTATGATGCCTTGTGGTGAAAGCCAGAGATCCCTGGAAGCCACAAACAAGATCCATCTCCTTTTGACGAAGGCCATCAGCATCAGAAATGGAACGTGAGGCCCATGCACAAGACGGCAAGGCAGCCCAATCGGCAGTGGAGATGAAAGACTACAACCTTGCCCTGCCTGGCATCATGTGAGAACAGAGAGACACAGTCTAGACAGAAAATACTAACTTCAGGAGGAATGCTGATGTATAACAGGCATGAGCAACAGGGCGCCCCACACACGCAGGAAGTAGCACTGTTTCTATTTACCGCAACCAACAGAGCTTTGATTGGATGGGAAGCCGACGGCCCCAGAACCATCACAGTGACCTTCTACACAAAGAAAAAGAGGATCAACAGGAATGTGCTATGCACCTGCAAATGACAGCATAGAAGAAAAAGAACAATTTTACAACAGACTCCATTCCATCCTAGAGAAATGCTCATCACCAAACTAATGGGAGACCTCAATATCAAGGCCCTAATTATGACATTTAGTCCATGATTCACGACTTATATTTAGATGGAAGATGTACAATTGTTTCTTTTTCCAGATTTAGCATTTCATAGTTTGATTGTGCACATTCTTCAAGAGGTGGCATTAAACAATGAATTTGAGAGAGGGTAATACATAATTTGAATAGGTGCATGAAGTTTAGGAAATAATCTTCTTTTAATTCGTTTCTTTAGCATATCTTTGCTTCATTTGTTACAATGCCAAGATGAATGTCTTTCAATCTCTTGCCGTGTTCCTCATCGTTGGCTTGCCTCATATGTTGTGTCAATTCTATATATGTGAAATACAATCAAATGTTGACATTGCCTATACTTCCCAAAAAATTCCACGTTTGTTCTTGCAAATGGTTGTTGAAAATTGGTTGACCTTTTGCAGGTATTATTTGTAATAAATCTCTAAACACAATCACATGTTTGCCTCCAAACAGCATACCATCGATATTTTTAGTACCTCCTGCACATCAAGATGAATGAATGGCAAAATTAAGTTGGAAACCATACTAAGGTCCTCTATAACCAAAGCGTTTTATGTTGTAAGGACTCTACCAAGTTCTTGACATATAGCACCATTACATTGTAAGTATTCTACTTTATTATCATGCCCCACAGGTAGTAACAGTAGACGACGTGAGGTGATTCCTCTGATGTAGGACAAGTAACTACACAAGAAAAATTAGAGCTAGTAACACATAAGCTGTAATTACTTTCATAAGAAAGCTTTTCCCTGTTCCTTTCTGTCCACTGACATACTCCATTTTCATGTTCAAGTCTAGGATCTACTGCTGTTGTTATGAATTTGTAAATTTGTAGTTGTTTTATTTGAGGTACTAAATTATCCTAATTATGTTGTCCTTTTTGACTTGGTCCATTACATTTTGTACCTCCTCCATAGCAACCACAGCTTTGGTATCAATAATTGGTTGTCCAAGTGGGTCAGCAGTCCTGGAAGTAGAAGTATTATTTGCAGACAGAGTATTGTTTTGAATTTCTGCATTAATATTGCTCTCTTCTTGTATGGTGTTTCTTTGGAAATCTTTGTATTGTTTTTTAGAAACATAAAAGGAGGGTATAGTGAACAGCATGATGGAATTTCATCTTTCCATACAGGGCCAAGGTGGCATATGCCTTTGAATACATAGCATGCAAGTACAAAAATAAATACAGTGAGTGTAATAGAGCGCATTGCAGGTGCCGTTGTGTATGTGCAGGTGGCTGTTGAACTTTCGTAACAAAAGGTTTGGCCTGTGAACCGGGAGAAAGGGAGATATATGAGGGGTAGTGAAGGGGGTTAGAGTGGGATTTGTCTTGTCCAAGAGATCTAAGATAAAAAAGACCTCTTCTTGTATGTTATGTAAAAGAAATCCTAGTTACAGAATCATCAGCCAAAAGACCAAAAGACATTCCCGTCCTTCAGGAGAGAGGGATATCCTTCACCGAGATCTATGATGCCTTGTGGTGAAAGCCAGAGATCCCTGGAAGCCACAAACAAGATCCATCTCCTTTTGACAAAGGCCATCAGCATCAGAAATGGAACGTGAGGCCCATGCACAAGACGGCAAGGCAGCCCAATCGGCAGTGGAGATGAAAGACTACAACCTTGCCCTGCCTGGCATCATGTGAGAACAGAGAGACACAGTCTGGACAGAAAATACTGACTTCAGGAGGAATGCTGATGTATAACAGGCATGAGCAACAGGGCGCCCCACACACGCAGGAAGTAGCACTGTTTCTATTTAACGCAACCAACAGAGCTTTGATTGGATGGGAAGCCGACGGCCCCAGAACCATCACAGTGACCTTCTACACAAAGAAAAAGAGGATCAACAGGAATGTGCTATGCACCTGCAAATGACAGCAAAGAAGAAAAAGAACAATTTTACAACAGACTCCATTCCATCCTAGAGAAATGCTCATCACCAAACTAATGGGAGACCTCAATAGCAAGGCCCTAATTATGACATTTAGTCCATGATTCACCACTTATATTTAGATGGAAGATGTACAATTGTTTCTTTTTCCAGATTTAGCATTTCATAGTTTGATTGTGCACATTCTTCAAGAGGTGGCATTAAACAATGAATTTGAGAGAGGGTAATACATAATTTGAACAGGTGCATGAAGTTTAGGAAATAATCTTCTTTTAATTCGTTTCTTTAGCATATCTTTGCTTCATTTGTTACAATGCCAAGATGAATGTCTTTCAATCTCTTGCCGTGTTCCTCATCGTTGGCTTGCCTCATATGTTTTGTCAATTCTATATATGTGAAATACAATCAAATGTTGACATTGCCTATACTTCCCAAAAAATTCCACGTTTGTTCTTGCAAATGGTTGTTGAAAATTGGTTGACCTTTTGCAGGTATTATTTGTAATAAATCTCTAAACACAATCACATGTTTGCCTCCAAACAGCATACCATTCGATATTTTTAGTACCTCCTGCACATCAAGATGAATGAATGGCAAAATTAAGTTGGAAACCATACTAAGGTCCTCTATAACCAAAGCGTTTTATGTTGTAAGGACTCTACCAAGTTCTTGACATATAGCACCATTACATTGTAAGTATTCTACTTTATTATCATGCCCCACAGGTAGTAACAGTAGACGACGTGAGGTGATTCCTCTGATGTAGGACAAGTAACTACACAGGAAAAATTAGAGCTAGTAACACATAAGCTGTAATTACTTTCATAAGAAAGCTTTTCCCTGTTCCTTTCTGTCCACTGACATACTCCATTTTCATGTTCAAGTCTAGGATCTACTGATGTTGTTATGAATTTGTAAATTTGTAGTTGTTTTATTTGAGGTACTAAGTTATCCTAATTATGTTGTCCTTTTTTACTTGGTCCATTACATTTTGTACCTCCTCCATAGCAACCACAGCTTTGGTATCAATAATTGGTTGTCCAAGTGGGTCAGCAGTCCTGGAAGTAGAAGTATTGTTTGCAGACAGAGTATTGTGTTGAATTTCTGCATTAATAGTGCTCTCTTCTTGTATGGTGTTTCTTTGGAAATCTTTGTATTGTTTTTTAGAAACATAAAAGGAGGGTATAGTGAACAGCATGGTGGAATTTCATCTTTCCATACAGGGCCAAGGTGGCATATGCCTTTGAATACGTAGCATGCAAGTACAAAAATAAATACAGTGAGTGTAATAGAGCGCATTGCAGGTGCCGTTGTGTATGTGCAGGTGGCTGTTGAACTTTCGTAACAAAAGGTTTGGCCTGTGAACTGGGAGAAAGGGAGATATATGAGGGGTAGTGAAGGGGGTTAGAGTGGGATTTGTCTTGTCCAAGAGATCTAAGATAAAAAAAGACCTCTTCTTGTATGTTATGTAAAAGAAATCCTAGTTACAGAATCATCAGCCAAAAGACCAAAAGACATTCCCGTCCTTCAGGAGAGAGGTATATCCTTCACCGAGATCTATGATGCCTTGTGGTGAAAGCCAGAGATCCCTGGAAGCCACAAACAAGATCCATCTCCTTTTGACGAAGGCCATCAGCATCAGAAATGGAACGTGAGGCGCATGCACAAGACGGCAAGGCAGCCCAATCGGCAGTGGAGATGAAAGACTACAACCTTGCCCTGCCTGGCATCATGTGAGAACAGAGAGACACAGTGTCGGGCAAAAAATACTGACTCTAGGAGGAATGCTGATGTATAACAGGCATGAGCAACAGGGCGCGGTCTACCCGACATCCAGGGCATCGGTCTACCGATACAACCTCAGAGGTCGGGGTTGGGACCGCCGCCTCCGACAGGATCCATGATCCTGTTGGGGGTTGGCAGTCGAACTATCCCTACAGTGGAGATGGTGCCTGTGCAGGTGCTGCCATAGGGATTAGGATTTAACTTTCTGATTGCCATTTCATGGTGGTCCCACCCCTATGAAAAGGCAGACAGAAACAGACTTTGGTGCCCCAAGTAGAGCCGCCATCCCTGTGGGCTACTGCTAAGTGGCCTTGGGGGCACATGTAGTGCCCCCAAACATCCATGCACCGTGTGCCAGGCACCAGGTGGTGCCTGACACACAGTGCATGGATAAGCACAAAGTGCTTTTTTCTACTGCGGCTTGTGCTGCGGCCATTTTCCTGGGCCACAGCACAAGCTGCTGTAGAAAAAAGCACTTTCAGACTGCCTGCACTTCGATCTGATCATATTAGGCCGGGTGGGACTGCCAACTCATTGACGGACAGTCACTTGCCCAATACGATGACGGTTGGTGGTCCGATCCACCACCATCGTAATGAGGACCTACGGATAGAAGCAACAACACAGGGTACAAAGAAGTCATAGGCAACTATTGGCCTGGCGACATAAGCAAGAATGAAAAAAGGTGGCCAGATCTCTGCACCCTGAACAGTCTGAAGATAGGCAGCAATGTATTCCTGCACAAAACAATACACAAGGAAAGTAGGCTTCTACAGATCATTTAACAGAGAATTAGATTGACCATGTCTGTATAGTCAAGAGGTTCCAGAGTCCCTGCTGGATGCAAGAGTGATGAGAGTAGCAGACATGGCCTCAGACCATCACCTTTTCATGGCCAGACTGAAGCTAAAACTGAATAAAGCATGGGTGGAACTGACATACCGACACCAGTGATATAACACCACCCTTCTCAAATATGCACAAAAAAGGAATGAATACTCAGTGACCCTCTGCAACAAGTTTCATATCCTGCAAGAGCCAGAGAATGACAGAGAATCAGTAGAAAGTCAGTAGCAGATCAAAAAAATGTGGCATCAACCTGCAAGGAGGTATTGGGTCCCATGAAAACACCAGTATAACGAATGGATCTCCACCAAGACTCTCTGCAAAATCCAAGAGAAATAGGAAAATAAATCTGCAGTCAACACCAGCCTAACAAGAGCAGAAAAAGGAAGCAAAGAGAAGCTTAAGAGCAGGCAAACAAAGATGCATTGATGGTCTTGCCACAGAAACCCAGGAAGTAGCAAACCATAGAAACTTGAAAGAACTCTACGTCATAACAAAACTCTCCAGCAGATACAGCAAGCAAGAATGACCTCTTAAATAGAAAGCTGAAAAGATAATCATGGGTAACAAAGGCCAAAAACAAAGATGGGTGGAGCCCTTTAAGGCACTGCTGTACCAGCTTGTGTCGTAGTCTCCACCAGCCATACAGTCAGCCAACAAGGACTTGCCATTTAACTGCAGCAGACCAACCAAGAAAGAAATATCGCAAACAATCAAATAGTTAAGAATAGGGAAGGTAGCAGGACCTGGCAACATTCCTCCAAAGGCACTAAAGGCAGACATTGTAACATCAATAGACATGTTATACCCCGTGTTTAGAAAGATCCAGGAAGAGGAAACGGTGCCATCAGACTCAAAAGAGGGATTGCTCAGCATGATCCCCATGAAAGGAGACCTAAGTAACTTCACAAACTACAGAGGGGCAACTCATATATCAACCCTAAGCAAAGTAGTCAATAGAATCATCTTGAACAGAATGAAGAAACAGGTTGACGCTCAGCTGCAAGACCAGCAAGCTAACTTCCACAAAAATAGATCCTGCACGCACCAGATTGCAACACTGCTCATCATCATTGAGAAGTAATGGAATAACCCCCCATGTCAACTTCATCTACTATGAGAAGCAAATCAACAGCATGGACAGACACCCTATGGAAACTCCTTCGGCACTCCAGTGTGCCAGATAACTTCATCAGGAACTCTAAAGAGGGAATGATCTGAAAGATATTTCATGGATGTCTACTCATGGAAACCTTCCAAATAAGGACGGAAGCCGACCAGGATTGTTTGCTCTCACCGTCTTCCTGCTGGTCTTAGACTGGATCATAAAGACATCCATAGCAAGGAGAATAAACTGGATCTAGTCAACACCTTGGACGCTGCTCGACAACCTGGATTTTGTAGATTTCCTGACCCTACTCTCCCATACCCATCAGTAGATGCAAGAGAAGACCAGCTCAATTTGTCCTTAATATCCACAGGGGGAAAAACAAGATCCTAAAGGCTAGCATAGCCAGCACATCTGCAGTCACTCTTGCAGGTGATACACTGGAGGAGGTTGAGGCCTTCATCTACCTGGGAAGTGTTACAGACAAGCAGGGCGGCACAAATGCCGACTTCAAGGCAAGAATTATTTAAGCAAGGGCTGTCTTCATTCAGCTGAAGAAGATCTGGAGCTCCAAGGGACTAATGCTGCCATCCAAGATCAGGTTATTAAGGGCCAATGTAAAATTGGTCCTTCTGTATGGAGCAGAAACTTGGAGGATAACTATGACCAGCACCAACAAAGTCCAGACCTTCATCAACACCTGTCTGAGGAAAATTCTCCAAATCCTCTAGCCAAACACCATCAGCAACAATGACTAATGGAAGTAGAAATCTCAACTCCCTGCCCATTAAGAAACCATGGAAAGATGCCAGGGCTGAATAGGTCACAATCTCTGCAATCCCACATCAAACACCACCAGGCGAGCCTTGACCTGGAACCATCAAGGGAAAAGGAAACGATGTAGTCCAAAAACACATGGTGCCAATACTTTGTGGCTCACTGCAAGGGGATGCGTTACTCCTGGAGGCAGATTGAAAAAAAAAACCAAGATAGATTGCTAGAGTCCTAGTTGATGGCCTATACCACAGGCGGTGTAGGATGCATGAGTAAGTAGGAACGTTTTTGACTTGGTCCACTGCATTTTGTACTTTGTCCATGGTAACCAAAGCTTCAGTAATAGTTGTCCATGTGGGTCAGCAGTCCTGTGAACAGAAATATTACTAGTAGATAGAGCACTGTGTTGAATTTCTGCATTATTATTATTCTCTTCTTGTTTTTCATGATCAGCATTTGTAATTATGTTTAATATTCAGGCAATGCAATGTCATTTTAAAAAAACGTTAAGTGTATTTTCATAGCATCGAAGGGGCATATAAGTTCTTCTTCTTGTGCCATGGTTTAAATAGTTAAGTAAGAGCTAAATAGATAAATTATTTCTTTTCTCAGTGTCACAACTTACTTTACAATGATTAATAAGAGAAGGTTTCTGTTATGTATTAAACAACCATTGGTACCTTCAACTTTTCTAGTGTTGATATCATCTGCACATTATTTCTGTATGTGTAGAACTGAGCAACTTCATAGAGGGGTCATTTTCGTAACAACGGACTTCTCTTTAGGTACAATATGTCCCATATATTTGTTTAAATGTGTTTGCTAGTAGGATCAAAACGTGCAAGGTATTCAATTTTGGGTAGGCTTTTCATTGCTCTTTGGCGTGATGCTGACAAGCCTAAAGTACATCACTTATTTACCCTTGGTTGACCACATAATCCTGAGGAACTTAACTGGTCACATGCTTGATAGCTGGCTGTGAGCAGGCAGGTTTTCCTTTGCAGACAGTGTGTAATGCATTTGAAAACATCAGTATATTAAATAAGTAAAACACAACACACAATACAACTCCAATACTAATTTATAAAAATAGGAAATATTATTTTTATGATTAAAATTACACCAAAATGACAGAAACGAAATGTAGGGAACCAGAGATATGACTTTTTAAAGAGTAAACACTTCGTAATGACTAAAAGCCAAAAGCCCCAATTTGGGACATCTGGTCATGGTTGACTGGGACAATATGAAAGTTTCAGGCTGATCTTGACAGGGCGCGGGTCAGATAAACTTTGCAGTAGGTGTAGTGTAGTTCCTATATTCCCAATAGGCTCTGCCCATTGGAATAATATATCCTGTAGCTTAGACGTAGGACTGAGGTCGACTAGGTCTTTACCGAATATAATAGACTTAATTGTGAGTGCCAGCTAGCTCAGAGGTCACTAGAAACGTTCTCGAATTCACAAGAAGGGATTAGTTTCTGACAACCGCATAAACATGACAACTTTGTTTCCCAAGAATAAGAAATCAACCTCTAGAATTGCGGAAACAATTGATAGCTATTTTACTCAGTCAATCGTGCATGCTTCGTTTCACCAGCGGTGCAGAGAAATAGAGAGACGGGCGTTTTCAATAAAAAGTATTTATTGAACAGTCTTCTTTCTCAAGCATAATAAATGTACTGCTACAATCGTAATACTGGTTATAAGAAACAATGCATATAATACGAAAAGTATTATAAAGTAGTACTGTAAAAGCATGGTATGGTTTCTAAGCCATATAAAATAACATATAATACATGAAATACATACAGTGATAAATAATGACTAAAAGTACTCGACTGGTGCTTCTAAATACGCGTACCCCGATGTACCTAACCTAAGTCTAGTACAAGGGAAGAAGTAAGTGAGGTGTAGCTTAAGTTTTAGTAATCTTTGCCAAGAATCTATTCCAAGAATTCTCTAAGGGTCTAATCATAGAATGAAGGAGGTCTTGTATCTCTCTCTCAGGACTCGATTTCCCAGCAACCCGCAAGGGTAGCCTGGAAACACTGGAGCTGGATTTCTCGGCAGGAGAAAAGACAGCGTATCTCAGTGTGTCAGCTGGAGGGTCGGCTTCCTTCGGCACTTGCTACGGCAGGGCGCGTCGGGCAAGTAGATAGTCGAACTGCTCCAAACAACCGTGTGTTTGTCTGGGTAAATATAGGCATATTTATACCTTGAAGGTGCCGAGTTTGACGTATGATTGGACATAATAACGTCATCAAAGACTAAGTTCTTTGAAAACTCCATGATTTCCTAGATAAATCAGTATTCAGGCAAGGGGAAGTCCCTAGCTGCTCAAGGCAGGTTTTTCGAAGAAAACGTTGTTGATTCTCGGAACGTAGTGTAAGTAGCCATGCCGTATTTGGGCTCCATAGGCTCAGTCTAATTATGGTAATGATTTCTATGCCCATATAAGGATCGGGTAATTTATACCTATATATGGGCATGAATCGGGAAAATTACACTAGGGTCCTAGATTCCTACACAACATCCACTCCACGATATTAAGTTCAATAAAACTAAATGCATAAGCACTGAACATATCTAAGGCAAGTGTTTACAATCCCACCCAAAATACAAATTGCATTTGAAAGGTTTTGTTCACATGAAATGAGTATAAACTGTATGAAAAAAATAGGTCTTCAACCGATATTAGTATGAGAGTATACATTCTAACATTTATGAAAGACGAAATTACATTCATGAATAGCATAATATTTAAACTGTTTTGTTTTTTAGGACAAGGCCAAATATTGCCATTAGAAAGTTTTCAAAAGAAATCTTGTTCTCTAAGAATAGTTCTACTTTAAGCAGATTTACTCTTTGCCAACAAGTTCTATTTTGGAAAAGTTCAAATTTGTTAGACGGTTTGTTTTGAAAAAACGAAGGCCGAATTTCAGAGTTCAGGGAACGCTGTTTGAATTAGTCAAAAGTTATTCTGTGTGTCATGAGAAAACATCAGATCGTCTACCATAGTAGGCGAAAGTGGAACCACTTCAGTTAGCAGGTCAAATGTGCATAGATGAGGATCATCGCTGTCAGCGTTTGATGCATTAGCAATGTCCGCAGTAGGTGGTACCTGTGTACCTGTAGTGTCACGTATCTCACCCTCAGTTAGACTTGCCGGTGAGACCTCAATGAATGCCGTCATCAGAATGGGCAGCCGTGGGGGGCAACACGATTCATGAGTCGTTACCGGACCTAGCAAAGCATCAACATCCGATGGCAGGACTGATGGGAGTGTAAGACAAATGTCCAACACGCATTCTTCTCCGCAAAGCAGGCATTGCAGAACAGGTAAGATGCAATCTTGCCAGATTGGTCTGAATGAAAGGAACCAAGTTGTGTTCAGATCCCTTAAACGAGCCAAGCCAAGAATCTATGTAATTGTCTCACGATACCTCATGGCAAGGAGGGCTTCTTCCATGGTAGTCTAGGTATCGCTTATCACTGGACTTGCCATATCGGAGCAGAAGGAATAAAAACTGAATTCCTGCTACGAGTCCCAAGATGAGAGGCAGGCTGCCGAACACAGAGTGCACGAAATTTGGAATAATGCCGCGGACTGCTTCAAATGGTGATAACAGTCCCGGAAAAGCGTCTTAAATACATGTGCGATGCCACTGGTATCAGACATATTTAAGATTTGACTTAACATTTCTGAAAAATGCACTGGGCAGTTTGTTGATAATAATGCATGTATCTCTGCAGAAGTCCTTGCAACTTGCAGATCATACAGATGACGAGGTCAGTGGCACATTTTTTTTTTAAAAGAATGACTTTCATTCTGCTTAAAGTATCAATTCGTATAGAAGAGTTATTCAGTGAAGGCCATAACTCCGTCTCCCTTTCTGTCTTACTTTTTGGATACAATACTTGAATACAACAAGTGACCCTGGATGACACACTAACTAGATTCGCTCTTCCTGGCAACATGCCACAACAGCTGTGGTCATTGAGTATAACATAGCTGCCATTGGATAGCTGCCTGAAAATTGGTTATATCACTGTGGAGGATGAACCGTGCAGGTGGCAAGAGAGGTTATTTGCAGAACCTTCGCAGGCTCCGTGTAAATTAATGCCTTGGCACAAAAGTGTACCACTTAGTGAGTTCTTAAAATTGTTACCACTAAGGAATACCTCCTTTCCCCCATTACAACATTTGTGTGTGTAGGGTAAATTCCAGGTCGACTTAATGTAGTCTTTACCCAACGTTTCATACAGGCCCGCTGGTATATGCTGTAGACATTACTGAAATTGGTAAATCGTCACTGGTATCGTGATGGTGCCATGTATTATCCATTCAATGACAGGCTTCTCAGAAACTGTCAATGGTAATCTTTCCAGTTTCTCAATGCTCAGCACCGTATAGTCTGCTCCTTAGTGTGCCAAAGAAATTTGTTTATCTGTAAGGTTAAACACAGTAAATAATGACGTGGTATTGATTAGACGCCATGGCGTGTAGTCTGAACGGAGATTTTGTAACGTCCAGCCTAGCAGCATTATAGAACGTAATTGAGACTGGCCATGTTGTAACATAAGCAAGTCTTGCTCGCTCTATTATGTTAATTGCAGATGATACGATGCTGTCCAAAGAATAAATTCTGGAGGACAGAGTCGTTAACCCATTGTTCACTACAGAGAGGCTTTTCTCTAAATGAATACGATCAATTTCTCGTATTCTTTCTGCAGTTTCCATTTGCGTTATTTTCCATGCTTCATTGTAAGCAGCGTATATACCGGCGTATATGAAACGTTTTTGATGTGGTTTGCGAGGCCCCATTAGGAAATCTCACAAATCATTGCCTTATTTAAGTAAAGATAAGTGTTGTTTGATTTCTGGAAGTGTAGATTTATGTAGACACTCAAGGCATAGCTTTCCTACACTGTAAGTAGTTACTATACCTCGATGTTGTTTCTGGGAATATCTTGGATCTGGCCTATTCACTGTGAACCCCTGTGTTTTGTTCAGGAATCTATCTTGACAGTTATTCGTGTCTGTGGGCCAGATTAACCTTTTTTTCCAATCAGGATTAGTTCTGTTTTGTTTAAAAATATAGGGTACATCTACCTCCTCTTCTGTAGTATCGTTACTGTCAGATGGGGGCTTAGGTATAGACGGTTTTTGTAAATCTTTTATCTTAGCCAGGCCAAGACAAGACGTTTGTTGAACAGTGTCATTTAAAAACATTATTTGTTCCAGGATGATGCTGGCTCTGAATAAGGCTTCTAAACCTTGCACCTGCCAATCTTTTGTGCCCCAGACAGTTTTTGTCTCAATGTTGTCTTTCCAAAAGTCAAAACCTTATGTAGACAGCTGAGCATAAAAGTTTGCAGAATAAATGAGTTTAGTATTGGCAACATTGTTTTCATTCCTGTCTTATTTATATTTTTAAAATAAAACGTTTCTGGATTTGTAACATTAAACCCAGAAAAGTACGGACATTTTTCATAAAATGTTTTTGAGCTACCCCTTGGTGGCGTTGGACAATGTTCCCATTGATAATAAGTAAAAACATTTCTAGGGTTTGCAGATTTATGCAAATAATGGTGACCAAAATGATTAAAACAATACATTTGTTCATAATCAGATGAACCTTCCAGGTATTCATGTTCTGTAAATTTAGCTGACATTTCTAAATCTGTCATCATGTTATTAACAGTTTCAAAGTCCCAATCATCAGAAAATGTGATGGGTGCGACAAAGTCACTTAAAGAAACCTTAAACTGGTGTGGAATCTTCACCGGGCCATACATTTCATAATCAGTTCTGTCCCATGCTATACCACCAGGTATAGGAACGTCTGTGAGGTTTACTGATGACTGGTCTCTTCTTTCACGATGAGATGATGTGTGCGGTTTCAGGACCAAGTCGATTTTCTTACTTGCTGTGTCCATTGTACTGTATTTTCCATCTATCATCCTTCCCAAACTTAACACCATTATGAGCCAGAGCAGGAGGTAAAGTACACCTAACACAATCCAAAATTCAACCCATGGTGAAACCAGATATGTTTTTTCAAGTTGATGAAAGAGTTCTGTTATTTTTTCTTTGAAATTTTTATTTGCTAGCGTATTTTCAGGTTCACGGGGATCCTCAGAAAATTTATCAAAGTTGATAAAGAAGCCATAGGCAGTTCTGTCAATTGTTGGAATTGCACCTGATTACTTGAAATCGCTGGAGCTGTTTCTTCTTTTGCCATGTAGGTATAGTAAGTTGCTATATCGTTGTAGACAGGTGTTTCTTGACCAACTGTTATTTCGGTATACAGAGGCACAAGTTCCATGGCTTTGTTGCATAGTCCTTCTTTTCTTACTGCAGGTTTATCAAAGGTGATAAGGCTTTCAGTTTGAACCTCTTGGATTGTAGCAGGATTTGGTTGACTGCTACTTCTCGGGAGTCCACTGGGCCTACTACTTATTATCAGCCACATGATGTCGTTTGACAAGGTCGATGGGCACAACTCTGTTCTCCCTTTTACCAGCAAGGGGGGGCAGTAGTAATACTGATCTTGTTCCGTGGATAGCTAAGACAGGTACTGCTTTTCTGTAAGAAGGCCCAAATTCCTTCTTTACTGTAATCTTTTCCCTGACTAGATCCCCAATCTTTGGAATCCAGACAGGTCTTGCTGGGACAGGTGTTTTTTCTTCAGTGGTCGTTTGGTTCTGTATTGAGTTACTCAGACTTCTTGTTTCATTTAAGTCCTGTAAAACAGCCAAACGATCTTTGACATCAAAGGGTTTTTGTTCCACCACTGACGTTTGACAATCGAGGTCTTCGATTATCATTCTAGTACCAAACAGTAATTCATATGGAGTGATTCCACCCAGAGAATTTCTTGGCAGATTATTAAGGTTACGTTGGACACTTATTAGATGTTTGACCCACCCATCACCCGAACCTAATACCTTAGCTGTTATGGATTGCTTTATTTTTTCTTTCAACTGCCGCATTACCCTCAGGATGGAAGGGACTAGAATACCGCAATGCAACGCCCAAGCTAGCCAAGGCCTCTTTGTAAGCTCGAGATCTAAACGCAGGACCCTGGTCAGAATGTAGAGTGCCGATTGCGTATGTGCCGATAAAGACTCGCAGATCCTTTATAACAGTTCTGGCGTCAGCCGCGCACTGGGGCCACATCCAAATAAATCTTGTGCAGGAATCCACTGTGACCATGATATATTTATAGTTACCATCCCTTTTGCAAGGGACCACAGTGGTCCAGATAAACACACGCTAGTGGTTTATCTGAAATCAGGAGGGGCGTCTGTGCAGGTCGTTTTACTGTTAAACTTTTATTTTTTGGCAGATTTCACATTCTAGAACATAGTTTCTAGTTTATTTCCTCATGCGCGGCCACCAATGTCTTTGTTTTAATAATGATACGGTGGCGGAAATTCCTGCGTGGGCAGATGCCAGTCCTTCGTGTGCTGCTGCTAAGATCAGTCCTAACCTATGTTCCATGTTTGGAATTGCCCTATCCCCCACTCCAATCAATCAATCAATCAAGAACATTTATAGAGCGCTCTACTCACCCATGAGGGTCTCAAGGAGCTGGGGGGGGTATTGCTACTGCTTGAATAGCCAGCCTTGAGTTGTTTCCTGAAGGAGAGAGGGTCCTGGGTCAGACGTAGGTGGGTGGGGAGGGAGTTCCACGTCTTGGCAGCCAGGTAGGAGAAGGATCTTCCTCCTGTGGTGGTTCTGCGGATCCGCGGGACGGTGGCGAGGGCGAGGCTGGTGGAGCGGAGCTGGCGGATGGGTGTGTAGAACTTGAGGCGGTTGTTGAGGTATTCGGGGCCCATGTCGTGGAGAGCTTTGTGTGTGTGGGTCAGGAGCCTGAACTTGATCCTCTTGTTGACGGGGAGCCAGTGTAGGTCTGTCAGGTGGGTGGAGATGTGGCTATGACGGGGGATGTCCAGGATGAGTCGTGCTGATGCGTTCTGTATGCGCTGAAGTCTTTTCTGTAGTTTGGCTGTGGTACCAGCGTAGAGGGTGTTCCCGTAGTCCAGACGGCTGGTGACGAGGGCCTGTGTGACCGCCTTCCTGGTTCTGGTGGGGATCCAGCGGAAGATCTTGCGGAGCATGCGAAGGGTGTTGAAGCAGGAAGAAGTAACGGCGTTGACTTGCTTGGTCATCGTGAGGGAGGAGTCAAGGATGAATCCCAGGTTGCGTGCGTGGTCTGTAGGCTTGAGGGCGGTGCCCAGAGCTGGGGGCCACCAGGAGTCATCCCAGGCGGAGGGGGATGGTCCGAGGATGAGGACCTCCGTCTTGTCTGAGTTCAGTTTCAGACGGCTGAGCTTCATCCATTCCGCGACGTCCTTCATTCCATCCTGGAGGCTGGCTTTGGCGGTGGCGGCGTAGTTGGTGAAGTCGAGGATAAGCTGGGTGTCGTCTGCGTAGGAGATGATGTTGAGGCCGTGTTTGCGTGCGATGGCCGCGAGGGGACTCATGTAGACATTCAAGAGGGTAGGGCTGAGCGAGGAGCCTTGGGTTACGCCGCAGATGATCTTGGTGGCCGCGGGGCGGGAGGCGGACTCTCTGAGTTCTGTCGGAGAGGAAGGAGGTGATCCAGTCCAGTGCCTTTTCTTGGATCCCGGCGTGGTGGAGACGTGTGGTTAGGGTGCGGTGGCAGACTGTATGGAATGCGGCCGATAGGTCGAGGAGGATGAGGGCGGCAGTTTCCCCGTTGTCGAGCATGGTCCTGATGTCATCGGTTGCTGCGATGAGGGCGGTTTCGGTGCTGTGGGTCGCTCGGAAGCCGGACTGCGATGAGTCGAGGGAGCCGTTCGTTTCGAGGAAAGTGGTCAGCTGTATGTTGACGGTCTTCTTGATGACTTTTGCGGGGAAGGGGAGGAGCGAGATGGGGCGGAAGTTCTTGAGGTCCGTGGGGTGGGCGGTGGGTTTCTTCAGGAGGGCGGTGATCTCTGCGTGCTTCCAGCTCTCCGAAAAGGTGGCGGACGCAAGGGAGTTGTTAATGATGTTCCGGAGGTGGGGTGCGATGATGGAGTCGGCCTTGTTGAAGATGTGGTGTGGGCAGGGGTCGGCTGGGGAGCCGGAGTGGATGGTGTTCATCACGTGGGTGGTGTCTTCGGTGCTGACAGGGGTCCAGGGGCGGAGGATGGCGGTGGGGGGCGTTGGTTCGCTGTTTGGGTGCGTGGTCTGGGCGCCGAAGCTGTCGTGTATGTCGGCGATCTTGCGGTGGAAGTACGTGGCGAGTGGGTCGCAGAGGTCTTGCGAAGGCGTGATGTCGTTGTTGCTGGCGCTGGGGTTGGAGAGCTCTTTGACGATGCTGAAGAGTTCCTTGCTGTTGTGGTGCGGATCAGCTGGTGGTGTTTGCGGGTGGCGTTCTTGAGGGCTGCCATGTTTTCTGTCGACTGTTCGTGGTGCCAGGCTTTCTCGAGGGTAAGGCAGGCTTTCTTAGAGTGTTTGAGGTCGTCGGTGAACCATGAGGATTTCTTGCTGCCGGGATTGCTTGGTGGGGTCTACAGTGGAGCAAGGGTATTTGGCACAGTCAGTGATCCACTGTGTGAGGTTGCGGGCGGCGTTGTTGGTGTCCGTTGTGTTGGTAGGTGGGTTTTGGCTCAGGGACGTGGTGAGCTGGTTGGTGGTGATCTTGCTCCAGCGTCTTCGGGGAACCTGTTGCGGGTGGTGGTGAGTCGTGGTTTTCCTGAAGTTGAAGTGGACGCAGCTGTGATCGGTCCAGTGAAGTCCGGTGGCGTAGCTGAAGGAGACGTGGTTGCTGGAGGAGAAGACTGGGTCAAGCGTGTGGCGGGCATAGTGGGTGGGGGTTTTCACCAGTTGCTTGAGTCCGAGGTTGGCTAGGTTGTCCAGCAGGGTGGTGGTGTTGCTGTCATTGTTGTTCTCCAGGTGGAAGTTCATGTCCCCAAGGAGGATGTAGTCCGCGGAGGCGCGGGCGTGCGGGCTGATGAAGTCTGCGATGGCTTCGCTGAATTGTGTGCGCGGTCCAGGGTGTCTGTAGATGAGAGTCCCTCTGAGGGTCGGTGTGTATCTGGAAGTGAAGGTGTTCGGCAGCGGTGAGAGAGTCGTCAGAGTTAGTCGTGATGCGGATGGTGTTCCTGCAGACGATGTCGATTCCAGGGATTCGAGCAAAAGGAACATTATTCGCATCAGTTATATATGAGTCCTTTACTGGAAAGCTTTTTGGGAGTGTCTTACCACTGTCTTTAATTGAAGCAGTGACAGCTTGCATTATTTCGCTGAATATTTTAGTTTTTGACCGAGTGATTGCAGCTACGGAAGCCGTTTGCACAGCTGCCTTGGGGCTTCATCAGGCAATGAATTCCCTGCAACGTGAACACCATCACGTTGATGACTCAGTGTATGCATCAGGTGAGTCTTTTGTAGTTCTTTCTGTAATAGATCTACTTGTTCCCAAAGCGTTTTATGCTTGATTGTGCCACCTTTTGCGTCTTTGAAACAGTTTTGAACCCAATTCTGCAGATATTCATTGTAAGACTGAACGCAGTAATACGAATCGCACACTCTGAGTGTGGGGAATTCGCGATCGGTATTTTCAAGCGCCATCTTGAAAGCCTGTAGTTCAGCTCACTGAGCTGTACAGTCTCCGAGTGATTGGGTTTTAGTGATCATAGGTCTAAATTTACCTTCGCGTCAGCGACCTATACCAATCGCGCACGCAGCACTATAGGCTTGTTTACCCCCAATTGCGGGCTGTGCTGATCCGTCTGTATACATTATACATCCGTAATGTTCTAGAGGCAGAATTTCGGTCGGCAGAGGACATTTGTGTTTGTATTGTAGGAATTCTTGTGTCTTCAAGTAGGGTGTCAAAAACGTATTCAACGTCTGTTGCAGCAAGATAATTAACCTATTGTATCCATCTCAGATGTAAAGCCTTAGCATTGGGAATGCTTGCTTTCGTCACTGCCTCTAAGGCAGGTACAGGTGTAACGATCATTATGCGTTTACCCTGCGCAAGAGCTCTCTCTTTTGCTACTGCAGTTTGAACCGCTGTCAGAACTTTTTCTGTAGAAGTGAATTTTATTTCCGCTTGTGTGTACAAGTGTGATTTGTATGCTATTGGTACCTTTTCACCTTCATTAAAGGTCAGGTATGTGAATCCGCATCTCCCTGGGATGATTCGGATCACAAGATTGCACGTATTATCGTGTGTTTCTAACTGTGTTTTTGCTAACATGTCTGTTTGCACTGAACGCAAATTTTCTGTATGGTTTTGAGTCCAATTTGTTGGCTTGAAATCAGGTTTGATTAGTTCGTAGAGAGGTTTAACCCTTTCTGCGTAATTTAAAACATAAGTTCTTCTGAAATTCAGGAAACCTAGAATTGATTGTAAGTTTTTCAGCGTTTTCGGAGGTTGGAGCAGTGCACATTTCTCTAGGAAGTTTGCTGCCAGGCTCTTGCCTTCACTTGATAACTCGTATCCTAAGAATAGGGCGTTGAGGTGGGCAATTCGTGATTTCTTAAAACTGAATTTATACCCTTCAGAAGCGAACCCAAGTATTATGGTGTTCACTCTTTTCAAGTGCACGTCCAAATCATCGTCTGTAAGATAGATGTCATCGGCATAAGATAATGCCTCATCATCGTACATTTGTAGTAACTCTGTTACTATGGCTGAAAATAACCCTGGACTATTCTTGAATCCCTGGGGGAGACGGCAAAATTGTGCTGTGTCCCCATGATTGAGAAAGCGGTCAAGTGCCTGCTTTCAGGTGCAATGTTTTGACAGAAAAACCCATTTGAAATATCTAATGTGGTTTTATATTTTTTACGCACAATGTTATTCATCAGTGCTGCACTGTGTGCATTTTGTACTGCAAAAGTTTTGCAACAAGAGTTTAAGTGTCTGTTGTCCAAAACTAGACGATAGTTATTGTCTGGTTTGGAGACAGGAAACAAAGGATTGTTCATTGATGAGGTGCATGTTTCAATCACCCCTTGGTATTCAAGTTGTTCTAAGATCTCCCTGACTTGTTTTTTTGCTTCTTGCTTAACTGGATACTGCCTTTGTGCAGTAGGTTGATTTTTTAACTGGTTTTATGGTGAGGAGAATCCTCATCCCTTCCTACGTGATTTTTGTATAATGCTGGCGCCTATGCTACAGCCCATTTTCTGGCATAGGTGTATTTTTTATGTATTGGAATGTGATTGGAATTATACACACCATTTCCTCCACACAGTTGTTCATTGTGACAGAAAAAGGACTAGGTCGTAGGTTTTCCCCCTTAGTCCACTATATATATCGCCAGTCGGCAACAGGTAGTTATAGTTAGGACCTAATTTTCATAGGAAATCCACAACATTCTATTTGGAATAACTTTGGCGCCGGTTGACGAATCTTCGCGAAATTCTCCAAGAAGAAGGCCCGCTCCGCTCCTATCCTGAAAGTTTCAGGGTGATTCGTCAATCGGGGGCTTGGAAAAAAGTGGGGTCCCAAAATGTGTTTTCCCCATGCAATATTCCATAGGGACCTTTAGCCGCGGCTACAGCCCGAACTGCTGAATGAAATTACACCAAATATGGCAAAAGGGTGGAGTTTGGTTCACAGTTCACCCTTTTTGTTAAATGGTGTAAATCCGTGCAGTAGTTCCTGAGAAAATCTAAAGTAAAATCATAGATATATCTATGGGTTCGTAGGGTATGCGTATCCTCCGCATACCCTTATGAACACGAGCTGCATGCTAATTGGCTGTGAGCTGTCTGTCAACACTCCAAACCAGGAAGTGTTGGCAGCCATCTTGTGTCTCGGTAGAACCGAGGCACAAGAAAACTGAAAAACAAGTGCGCAAAAGGCGTAAAGGGGGCATGGTAGAAACACCCTGACCCCCTACGCCTGCTCGGGGGTCCCACAATGACCCCCAAGGCCAAAATTATTTTTCTTTTTTTTAAATCGCGGGTTATGCGTATCCCGTGGAGAAAAAAAAACCTTTAGTGGTAATTAGCCCCCGGAGGCCAAGTCCTGGGGGCAATGTGATTTATTATAATGGGGATGCAGAGGGGCCCGATGCCGCGGGGACCGCCACCCCAGGGGCTTTAACAATACGTATGTGGGGCGGGCTTCTTTTTTTATAATAATTGGGGGCCCAGAGGGGCCCTCCAGCCCCGGGGACCGCCATCCCCGGGGCTTCTTTTGAAAAAAAAAGAAATTAATAAAAGAAAAAAACCTGTGGGGGGGCTCTGCCCCCCCACACGCCCCGGGGACCGCCACCTCCCCGGGGCACTACATTTTTAAATTGGGGGGTCCGTGATGGACCCCCCAGCCCCGGGGACCACAACTCCGGGGGCTTTAAATGTTGGGAGGGGGGGCCGCGCGGCCCCCCTCCTGGAGCCTTGTGGTGGCCCTGGGGACTGCCACCCCCCAGGGCCGGCTCCTGTAGTGTCTCGGGGTGCCTACCCAGGGACACTGTAGTTTGCTATGGTAGGGTTGGAGCCTCGCGGCTCCCGCCCTACCAAAGCAAACTGATTTGGTTTTTGGAAGAGAGAACAGGAAACCTGCTCTCTCTTCTAAAAACCAAAGACGATTGCTTTTCTACATGGGGAGCAGCATGTTAGCTGCAAGGCAGCCCCCCTCATAATGAAAAAAATATTTTAAAAGAGGCCCATCCCCCGGGGCCCCCTTCCCGAATTTTTTTTTTTAATTAAAAATTGGGGGCAGGCCCTGGGGGATGGGGTCCCCAGAGCCCAAACAATTGAAAAAGTAGGGGGGCTACACAGCCCCCTTCTTAAAAAATAAAATAAAAAAAAGACCGGCATAAAGAATTCCCCTTGAATACTGGGGATCCCTGGGGGACAACTAGCCCACCAGGATCCTCCAGTAGGCGCCAGGGGGCTGCATTGCAGAGAGGTGTTCTGAGGCCACGCCCCTTTTTACACCTCTCTGCAAACGCAGCCTTGTGGCGCTTACTGGAGGTACCTGGTGGGCTAGTTGGACCCCAGGGACCCCCAGGATTCAAAGGGACTTAATTCCCCAACTTAAAATGCGCCACGGGGTGCGTTTGCACAGTGGTGAAGGGTGGGGGAGGGGCCTGAGTTCACATGTGTGCAAACACGCCCTGTGGATCGGTTTAAGTTGGGGAATTAATTCCTTCTCAATACTGAGGGCCCCTGGGGGGCAACTAGCCCACCAGGTACCTCTAGTAAGCACCACGGAGCGCCGTTGCAGAGTGTTGTAAAATGGGGCGTGGCCTCTGAACACCTCTCTGCAACACAGCCTCCTGGCGCATACTGGAGGGACGTGGTGGGCTAGTTGGCCCCCAGGGACCCACAGGATTGAGGAGGATTTAGTTCTCTAACTTAAAACGCACCACACGGTGTGCTTGCAGACATATCACCATAGGCCACGCCTCCTTCCTTCACCACTGTGGAAACGCGCCCTGTGGCGCGTTTTAAGTTGGGGAATTAATTCTCTTTCAATACTGAGGGTCCCTGAGGGCCAAATAGGCCAACAGGTGTCTCCAGTATGCGTCAGGGAGTTGCGTTGCAGACAGGTGTTCAGAGGCCACTCCCCTTTTTACACCTCGCTGCAACGCAGCTCTGTGGCGCTTACTGGAGGTACCTAGTGGGCTAGTTTGACCCTAGGGACCCTTAGAATTGAAGGGGACTTAATCTCTGAACTTAGAACGGTGACAGGGTGCGTTTACACAGTGGTGAAGGGAGGGGAGGGGCCTGAAGTGATGTGTGCAAACACGCCCTGTGCCGCCCTTTAAGTTGAGGAAAAAATTCCACTTCAAACCTGAGGGACCATGGGGACCAAGTAGCCCACCAGGTGCTTCCAGGAAGCGCCACTGCGCTGTGTTGCAGAGAGGTGGTGCAGGCCGTGCCCCTTTTTACATCTTTCTGCGCTCACTGGATGTACTACGAATTCCAATTTACTCACCTGTTATCAGGAGAGATCTCAGTGCAGCATCTTTGAGCCCAGTACTGATCCTGAAAAGTAATTAATTTCCTTCCATAGGCTAACATTGACTGGTTTCACTTGGAAATTCTTCTAAGTGTGGAGTTTTGCAAATTTAAAATATTCACCTAAAATCATCCAAACAACGAATTCGGATTTACTCACCTGCTATCAGGATATAACCCAATGCTGCATCTTTTACCCCAGCACTGACCCTGAAAAGTAATTCTAACCATACTTACCAGTGACTTGTATTTCCTTCCATAGGAATCCATTGTCTGGTTTTCACCAGAAAAGTTTCAAAGTGTCTATTTTCACAAACTACAAATATTCCTAAAAAATCGCCTGTATGACTTAAACGCATTCTTTCAACTGTTTACAGGAGATGCACCAGTGCTGGATCCAGGATTCACCACTGAGTAAGAAAAAGTAACGATAACACTACTTACCTGCTAAGTGAATTTCCTTCCATAGGGTAACATTGACTGGTTTCACTTGGAAATTCTTCTAAGTGTGGAGTTTTGGAATTTTAAAATATTCACCTAAAATCAGCCGAACAACAAATTATGATTTACTCAGCTGTTATCAGGAGAGACCTAGTGCTGCATCTTTCAGCCGACTACTGATCCTGAAAAGTACTTCTAACCATACTTACAGTAACTTGAATTTCCTTCCATATCTTCTTCTAAGTGTGGAGTTTTGAAACTTTAAAATGTTCCTCTAAAATCAGCCGAACTACGAATTCCGATTTACTCACCTGTTATCAGGAGAGAGCTCAGTGCTGCATCTTTCAGCCCACTACTGATCCTGAAAAGTAATTCTAACCATACTTACAGTAACTTGAATTTCCTTCCAAAGCTAACATTGACTGGTTTCACTTAGAAATTCTTCTAAGTGTGGAGTTTTGGAACTTTAAAATGTTCCTCTAAAATCAGCCGAACTACGAATTCCGATTTACTCACCTGTTATCAGGAGAGACCTCAGTGCTGCATTTTTCAGCCCACTACTGATCCTGAAATGTAATTCTAACTGTACTTACAGTAACTTGAATTTTCTTCCATAGGCTAACACTGACTGGTTTCACTTGGAAATTCTTCTGTGTGGAGTTTTGGAACTTTAAAATATTTCTATAAAATCAGCCGAACTATGAATTCCGATTTACTCACCTGTTATCAGGAGAGACTTCAGTGCTGCATCTTTCAGCCCAGTACTGATCCTGAGAAGTAATTTTAACTGTACTTACCAGTAACTTGAATTTCCTTCCATAGGCTATCATCGCCTGCTATATAAAATATATATAAATTAAAAAATATATAAAATAAAAAAAACAAATACTAAAATTTCAATATTCTTTAAAACATTTTTTTTCAATTTATATTAAAAATATTTAATGTAATTTAAAAAAGAAAATATCTAAAAATAAATAGTTTAAAACAATGTAGTAAATCAGTATAAAAAATATAACAATTAATAGATTTAAAAATTATCATTTACAAAACCTTTGAAATTTACTAAAAAAAACATAGGTTTCAGCCACGTATAGTTAGGAATTAGCATTTAAAAAACCTTAGCAATTCACTGAAAAAACCATAGGTTTCAGCCACGTTATAGTTAGGAACAAGCATTTAAAAAACTTTAGAAATTCAATGAAAAACCATAGGTTTCACACATGTTATAGTTAGCTGGACATTTCACTCATACAAAACCATTGAAATTCCCCTGTTATAGTTAGTTCAGCTAACTATAACTTGCGCGCCTGCAATGCACTTCTGATGACGTCACATATTACATCACTCATGACATGGTCAGTGACATCACTCATGACATCACTCATGACATCTCAAATGACATCACCAGGACGCCCTATCGTATCATCCATAGGTAGCGTCAGTGAACATGTTTCAAAATATGTAGATCACTTCCTCAGGGACTTCGTGATACAACTGCCTAGTTACCTGAAAGACACTAAAGATTTTTTGTGTAAAATCGAAAATCTCACTTGGGACCCTGGATTCCTGTTCATTGTACTTGATGTACATTCACTGTATACGATTATGAGCAGGGACTGGAAGCATGCGAGTATTGCTTACAACGCAGGCCCCTTAAATTCTGTAAACACAGTAAAATGATCATTGAAATGACTGATTTCCGTCTAAAAAAATCTCATTTTTGCATTCAATGGCGCCCTCTACAGGCAGGTCAATGGTACTGCCATGGGTTCTTGTTTTGCTCCCAGTTTTGCAAATTTGTTTATGGGCTACTGGGAGCGAGAGATTTTTGGCAGCACCACCCTAAAGGAGGACCTCCACAAAATCGTCATGTGGCTACGCTACATAGACGATATGTTTATCATCTGGAATGGTACCAAAGGAGGCACAGAGAGATTTATTGAGAAACTGAATTCCAACAAGAAACATTTTGGAAATGCCTCAGACCTGAGTTTTCTGATAATTGAACAAATTCAAAAAAGCCCCAGAGGTGGTGATAGAGAACTCACCCTCGGGCAACATGAATCCCGGCATACAATGAACTTTAAAACCAAAAGCCCGGGGGAGACTCAATATGGATGAAGAACTTTCCTTTCATTTAAGGGAAAGTTCTTCGTTTTTTGGTTTCTCTAATGTACATATTTCTTTCTGATTTTTGCAATATAACTGTGTAATGCTATATTACGTACGTGGATACATCCATATGCTTAGCAGGTACATGCCTTGTATACCATTAGTTCTACCCTCCTCTCTTCCCCCTCCTTAGAGGATGTTTTTCAATTGAAATGTAAAGCATTAAGGTATATGATATTTATTTTTCTTGCTTCCCAGCAATTTTAACCATTTGTGTTTTCTCTTTGTTTGGTTTTCAGGAGAAAAGAAAGGGCCCCCCCACATGTACGCACCAGCACGGGCAACCTACCCTTTTCACCTGATACGAGTGCACATTAGTCACATCCTGTAAGTTTTTATAATTGTAGTCACATTATAGTCACTGTTAACTTCACGAGCATCTTGAGCCGGTATGTCATTATTGCAGGCACTTGCCAACCACAGGTGCTAGCTATGCACTAAGATACCATTTGGATACCATGTCACGTTAAACTGTATCCAGTGAACAACTTTGTCCTGCACTTGTGACTCATAGCTATTTGAATAGGTGGTCACATGATTACATATAACGATAGGCAATCCCCTGACAGGGCACATGCCCGTTATGGTATATATCAGTCTAGGATCACTTGCCTTCAGGGATATATAGAATTGCACTATGCACTATTTATCTGCAAGACTGGCTATACATATACTGATAATTACAGCACTTAGCCGGTGCTGATGTGGTGATGTCCTGCATAAATTATTGGACGCCGCTAGGAAATCACTGAGCCATATTGTTTACATGCTATCTCTAGACATCTTGGGCTTTTTCTTTGAAATACTTTTCTGACTTAATGTCTATTTATACATCTGTATTGATATGTTTGTTCACATGAGTGTGGATTTACCATTCCAAGATGTCCACTATCACCAGGATCATGTGATGCAACATTGTCCTATGTTTTTGTTTACTATTGCTCGTGTAACTTTAACATTGTCTGTTTGGCGTGCAGATATACACGTGTTCAAGGCTTGCGCCGAAACGCGTTGTGTTAATTAAATCATTAAATCCAGATTGTGAGCTGCCTGTTCATTCCTGAGAGCATACGTGGATCGTTTTGTTTTTTTGGAACATATATATATATATATATATTCACTGAAAAAAACATAGGTTTCATGAGTGTTATAGTTAGCTGGACATTTCACTCGTACAAAACCATAGAAATTCCTCTGTTATAGTCAGTTGTGCTAACTATAACTTGCGCGCCCGCAATGCACTGCTGATGATGCCTTATATTACATCATTCATGACATGGTCAGTGACATCATTGATGACATCTCAAAGGACATCACTGATGACATCATCCAGTGAATGTAGGTTTGTTTGAAATTTAAATATCTATTATATATATATACCAATCTGTATTGAAGATTGAGTGGATATATAACTGTCTGGATAGAGGATTTAGTAGCTGTCTGACTGTTTGTTTAAGTGAGTAATTATATGTGTCTCACTAAATATAAGGGTTAGTAACCAAACTATGTGAATGTGTGTATCACTGACTCTGTTGTTGTATAACCTGCTGCATCAATTGGTCACTAACTACATGAGTGTCTATATTAGTTATTGATTTGTTGGCTGAGAATTTGTAAGGGAGACTGAGTGTATCTCTGGTTGGGTGGGGGAGTTGTAACTCTGCATAGATGTGTGAGTGGTTGATTGTCTAGGCATATGAGTGTTTATGGAAACAGTTGTTTGGGTGTCTGAGTGTGTTTATTTGTGTGTTGGTAAGTGAATATATGTGTCAGTGGTACATCTCCAATAACGTAGAAAAATAAAAGGCATTGTATATGAGAGTTTGTGTATATAAATAAGTATACGTAAGAGTCAGTGATTGTGAGAGTAACTGTATGAATGAGTGTATAATTGTAATAGTGATTTTTTACCATAGTAACTATGATTTACTATGTGTATGTATAAATCAGGTGTTGTGTGTATAACTGTGTAGGTGAGTAAATCTAAGTGTGATTGATTCTTTTCATGAGTGGGTAGCATTACTGAATAACCGACTAGGATGACTGCTGATGTGTCAATGTCTATATAGGTGTATGAGTACATTTGATAGTTTTACCATTGATCAGTGACTGCATGTATAAATGATTCTGTGGGTGAATGGACAGTTGTGTGTGTAGACTTAGGAATCTGTGAGTGCGTATGTAGTAACTGGTATGTGTGTGTCAATGCTTTCAAATATGGTACTCTGAATTTTACAGTGAGTGATCAAAGTTTATACTAGTGTGTGATGAGGTGTATCAGATTGTCACGTAGATGATATCATCAGTGATGTCATTTGAGATGTCATCAGTGATGTCACTGACCATGTCATGAATGATGTAATATGTGACATCATCAGCAGTGCATTGCGGACGCACGAGTTATAGTTAGCACATTGTTGTAATGTACATGACATATTTTAATAGGCTTGCACTGTGACATACTTTGTGTTCTATTCTCCCTACATTCCTGCTCTTCATGATTCTATGTGGTCAGTGGAGCTTTGGAGTCTCTGGGAGCTGGAAGAGTTTGTAGGCGGCTGTTGGTGATGTTCAACTAATAAATCTTCATTTGAACAATACTGGAGTAAAGTAATTCTTACAACACTGGCGACGATTGGAAGCTTGGAAGGGACAAGCCACATCACCACTCAACCCTGAACCCACCTTTAACCTTGGATTTTCTTGTGACTTATTGGATTTCTTTGAAAAATACAGTTTTCATCTTTAAAGACTACAAGAACTTTGCATCTTATTGTGGATTTTCTTCAAAGCATTTGGATTTTAATTTGGATTTTGGATACTTGGATATTTTGGGTTTTGGATACTGTTTGGATTGCGTGTACTCTTTCTTGACTTTCTACGTGGTTCATCTTGGATTGTTGATCATTTTCGATTACATCTTTAGTGTTTCTCTAAACTTTATGGTAACCAGAGCATTGCGGAGTTATTCGGAAAAAACAAGGTATGTCGAGCAAAATTAGGCATGAAGGTCCTATGTTTACCTTCAACTTATAACGGTTACTCTTACCGTTCTTGATAGTGCCTCGGTCACTGCCTCGCTCTGCCTTCGCTCGCGCAGCTCCATTGCTGTTATTGAGCGCGCCTGGGTTCCGACATCGCGATGTCCTCACTCGCGCTCCTCCTCTGTTTACTTTTAACTTCGTGCTTCTCGGCTGGCTATGCGTTTGATGTCAGCACGTTACGCGTCACACGCACGCATGCCGCCATCTTAGCATTCCTGGTTACCATGGACTCTGTCGGAAATATTTTACGGAAAGAATACCCAGTACACGCAAGACATTAAAGGTTTGTTTTTTTCAACGTTTGTATTGCTCGTTTTGACTACGTTGGATTTCTTTTAGAATATAACAAAGAAGCTTCGATATTTTGACTGTGACTGCATTTTTGGTTTCCTTTTACCTCATATTTTTTTTGATTGGGACTGTGTATCATTTCTACTATCCTCACCAGTGATATACACACTGTTTTGTCTATTTTATTGACATTTGTTTTCTTCCTTCCTACTTTATTATTTTTTTTTGGTTTATGTTTAGGTTATAATATTTTTCTTAATATGAGTTCTACTTCTATGACTCAACCTCCAGCTTTTCTTTGTGAGGAGGGTGAACCCCTTCTTCCATGGAAAAGATGGAAACATTTATTTGATTCATATTTAGTGGCTATAGGAGGGGAGAAATTTTCAGCTTTAAGGAAACAAGCTATTTTGCTTCATAACTTAGGAGTGGAGGGTCGTAACATTTATGATAGCATTGATGAAATACCTTTAGGTAATGGTTCTGGTGATACCCCTTCTGATGTCTTTCAAATGTCTTTAAAAATGTTAGAAGATTATTTTGGACCCAGAATCAATGTGGTTCTCAAACGACATAAATTTTTTATGAGGGTGAAAGAACCTAAAGAAAAGGTTGCCAATTATGTAGCTTCGTTGAAAACTCTTGCACGAACCTGTGAATTTGGGGATCTTACTGATTCTTTAATACGTGATCAGTTGGTCAGATGCACAAATAGTTCAAGAGTACAGGAGAAACTTCTGTCAAAAAATCCTTCTCTCAGAGAGGCTATATCTATTGTTGAGGGTATTGAGAACACTTCTGGTTGGGCTAAAGAAATGAAAGAGCATAAGGTTTCCACAGATTGCTCTTCCAGTTCCAGCAGCATCCATGAAGTTACTCAATCCAGTACTTCTGGTCCTCAGGGGGGTATTCAGCCAATTGCTTCGGAAGATAGTATTTGCAAGGTTATTCAACACCCAAAGGTTAAAATTCCTTTTGATCGTAGTAAGATCAAATGTTATCACTGTGGTAGTTCAAATCATTCTTCTTCCTTTCCAAATTGTTATGCCAAGTCTGCTACCTGTCTAAAATGTGGCATAAAGGGACACTATGCCAGAGTTTGCAAATCCATGGGTAAGATACATTCCATAGAAAATGTTGAATCTCTACAAGACAGTCCCAGGTTAGTATTTTCAAGTGTTACTAGTGATGGCATTATTGATGCTGATCCCATTACCATGCCTGAATGCAATGTGATAATTGGGGGGGGGGACATTTTGTAGTTCTGGCTGACTCGGGTTCGCCTTTCACTTTATTTGGTAATGAAAATTGGAACAAGACCTTTCCTAAAGTAGAGTTGATCAAACTTGATATTAACCCTCACAGTTATAATGGTTCCCGTATTGATGTATCAGGTTATACAGTTATGAGAATTCACTTCAAAGGTCGAGAGACTATTGGTAAAATTTATGTTGCTTACAGGGGTGACAACCTTTAAGGGTGGAGACACCAGAGAGATTTGGGGATTATTCTCAATCCAAATGCTCTCAAACCCTCTGATCAGGTTATGCTAATTGATCAAATCTCCTCATCAAATACGTTTTTTGACGATTTTCCCCATGTCTTTTCTGACATCTTGGGTTTATTGAAAGGTTTTGAGCATCGTATTATTCTCAAAAAGAATGCTATCCCCTGTGTACATAAAGTCAGAAAAGTTCCCAACATGATGTTGGCTGCACTTAAACAAGAACTTACTAGACTTATTGATTTGAATGTTATTAAAGAAATTGAGTCGTCAGAGTGGTTGGCCCCAGTGGTTTTGGCCCCTAAGGATGGGGGAAAGAGTGTGTGTGTGGACCTTAGGGGGTTAAACAAATGCATATGGGTGGATCGCCAACCACTCCCGAATATTCCTGAATCCATCACTATGTTGTCTGGGGCAAAAAAAAATCTGTGCTTGATTTGTCCTCAGCTTACCACCAGGTGCCTCTTCATCATGATTCAAAACATCTTACCTCATTTGTTACACCTCTTGGAGCGTTTTGTTTTGTGAGAATGCCGTTCGGATTGGCATCCGCGTGGGCATGTTTTCAAAGGATTATGAAACTGGTGGTGGGCGATGTTTCTAATGTCATTTTTTTCAAGATGATATTCTTGTTTTTGGCAGGGATGATAATGAGCATGACAGTGTGTTGGGAATAGTTTTGAGTAGATTGGCTGATAAGGGCATAACTGTAAACAAGGCTAAATGTAAAATTGGTGTGACCTCGGTAACCTACCTTGGCCATGTGATCTCTGATGAAGGAACACAGCCTAAGTTGGAGTTGGCTAAGAGCATTGCTGAGGCTCCCACTCCATGTGACAAAGATCAAGTTAGATCTTTCCTTGGTCTGGCTGAATTTTACGCAAAATTCATTAAAAATTTTGCGTCTGTTGTTGAGCCTATTAGGAATCTTTTAAAAAAAGGTGTTCATTTTGAGTGGAATGCTCGTTGCAATGATGCGTTTTTGGTTGTTAAAAGGACGATCAGTCAGTTACCTAGTTTAGGTCATTTTGATACTAAAAAAAAGACCTTCTTATCTACTGATGCAAGTCTGTCAGGTTTGGGAGCAGTCCTCTCTCAGTATGACAATGGCGAGGAAAGAGTGGTAGCGTTTGCCTCGAGAGCTTTGAAGAAAGCTGAAGGACAGTATTCGTGTATAGAAAGAGAGGCGCTTGCTTTTGTTTGGGCAGTCAAGCATTTCAAATTTTATCTATGGGGTATTCCTTTTGTGGTAAAATCTGATCATAAACCGTTAGTACAGGTGTTTTCGTGTGTGGAGAGTGAAAGGTTAACCCCGAGACTTAAACGTTGGATTGAGGGGTTGGAGGAATTTAATTTCATTGTGCAATATTTTCCTGGGTCTTTAAATAAGGCTGCGGATTGTCTTTCGCGGTTGCCTCTACAAGATCAAACTGAATATCTGGAGTTGGGTTGTGTCAATGTTTCTTGGGTGTGCGGAAGTGCTATTTCTATGGAGGATTGGGTTTGTGCTCAATCTGGCGATCAGATTTTTTCCTTAGTAAAGGATTTGGGAATTAATGGTTGGCCTAATGATAGTAGAGGTATTAGCAATGACCTTTTGCCGTTTTGGTCTGTACGAGATGAACTTACCATTGTTGATGATGTCTTGATGAGAGGTGAGAGGTTGATTCCTCCTTGTTTAATGAGATCTAAGTTAATCAATCTTGCCCATGATGGACACATGGGTAGAAGTCTTACCAAAACACGGTTACGAGAGAGATATTGGTGGCCCAATATGGATGGTGAGGTTGAGTGTGTGGTTAAGGACTGTTATCAGTGTTCTATCAATGATAAGTCTAAGGTAGTGAGTAAGGCCCCTTTGTCACCAGTGTGTATTCCTGATCAACCTTGGTCCAAATTAGGTTTCCCCATCTGCATCTGGTCTTGATTGTACTACATCCACTTCTTCCTGATCTGGTTGTGGTGAAGTTCTTTCAAGGAGGTTTCCACAGAGAACTCATCGTGCTTCTGTACGTTTCAGAGACTATGTTTAATTCTTATGTCAAGTTACTTATCTTACTGATGTGTAATACTTTTTGGGGTATGTTTTTCTTCGCTGCATGTTTTGTTCTTTTCTTCTTATTTCTTTTAGTATAGGGGATGTGTTGTAATGTACATGACATATTTTATTAGGCTTGCACTGTGACATACTTTGTGTTCTATTCTCCCTACATTCCTGCTCTTCATGATTCTATGTGGTCAGTGGAGCTTTGGAGTCTGTGGGAGCTGGAAGAGTTTGTAGGCGGCTGTTGGTGATGTTCAACTAATAAATCTTCATTTGAACAATACTGGAGTAAAGTACTTCTTACAACACACATCTAACTATAACGGAGGAATTTCTATGGTTGTGTACGAGTGAAATGTCCAGCTAACTATAACACTCATGAAACCTATGGTTTTTTCAGTGAATTTCAAAGGTTTTTTAACTGCTAATTCCTAACTATAACGTCTCTGAAACGTATGTTTTTTCTGTGAATATATATATATATATATATATTACCTACTGGCGGTCGCCAGTAGGTATATATAGTTAGGATTTTTTCTCTATGGGTTTTTTGAAAATTCTATGTCTAATAACTTTGGCGTTTGTGGACGGAATTGGCTGAAATTTTAAGGAAAATGGCACATTTTGTTTCTGAGCAGCCCTTGAAAATTTGGGGGGGGGTTCGTCCAGTGGGGGCCGAGAAAAAAGGGGGGTCCCAAAACGTGTTTTTAACATTGAGTTTTCCATAGGGCGGTTGGCCTCACTTTTAGCCCGAACGGCTGAATGGATTTGCACGAAACTTGGCAAAATTGTAGGGACTGGTAGCCCGATGTGCCTTTTGTAGGTCTCAATATATGTGCTCCAGTGGATTTTGAGAAATTAACGTTTAAAAAAAGATATATATCTGTAACAGCGGACCGGGCAGCGGCCCAGGACGCGTACTTTTCGCGCAACGGAGCTTTGTGAAGCGAAGCTGATTGGTTCTCTGGCGTCTGTCAACATTCCAAACAGTCCGTAGCGGCCGCCATCTTGTCTCTCGGTAGGATCGAGAGACAAGAGGAGGCCAAAGCGAAGGGGCAAATGACCATAAGGGGGAATAGTAGATCCTCGCTGACCCCCTAGGTTTGATGTGGAGGTTTTAAAAGGGCCCCGCGGGGCAAAAAAAAAAAATAATAATAATAATCGAACGGCTGAATGGATTTGCACGAAACTTGGCAAAATTGTAGGGACTGGTAGCCCGATGTGCCTTTGCTAGGTCTCAATATATGTGCTTCAGTGGATTTTGAGAAATTAACGTTCAAAAAAAGATATATATCTGTAACAGCGCACCGCTTCGCGTACTTTTCGCGTTACGGAGCTTTGCGAAGCGAAGCTGATTGGCTCTCCGGTGTCTGTAAACATTCCAAACAGTACGTAGCGGCCGCCATCTTGTCTCTCGGTAGGATCGAGAGACAAGAGGAGGCCAAAGCGAAGGGGCAAATGACCATAAGGGGGCATAGTAGATCCTCGCTGACCCCCTAGGTTTGATGTGGAGGTTTTAAAAGGGCCCCGCGGGGCAAAAAAAAATAATAATAATAATAATCGAACGGCTGAATGGATTTGCACGAAACTTGGTAAAATATTAGGGACTGGTAGCCCGATGTGCCTTTGCTATGTCTCAATATATGTGCTTCAGTGCATTTTGAGAAATTAACGTTCAAAAACAAGATATATATCTGTAACAGCGCTCCGCTTCGCGGAGATAAAATTATATCTGTATTACCTAGCTGTTGCTAACACCAGTTAGCGACGGCTAGTAGGAGATAGCGACCATCTTGGGTCCCACTTTGCATGTGAGTGATATTTATCACTAATGACATGCAAAGTGGGCATGCCAAGATGTTAGCGACTGGAAACAGTCGCTAACATCGCTATCTCCTATTATCAACTTTTGGAAATATTCGAGATAAGCGCGAATATCTCCAAAAAGTAACAGCTGCCCTGAGCAGTTCTTAGCCATGTTATCCAATGGGAGGTGGATAACATGGCTAAGAGCATTAGCTCGGTAATGCATGAATATCGCTGAGTTTTCAGCGATATTAATGCATTGCGGTCGTTTTTTATCGTATTTGCGATAAACCTTGATAATAGCAAGGTTTATCTGCGATAATTTCTGACGGTAAAAAAATCTTTGCAATGCATCGTTAGGGATAAATATCGCTTAACTTTGGTAATATGCCCCAACGTCTGTTAACGTTCGATTCGAAGGAAATCAGGAATTGTTGAAAAACATTGTGTGCGCCATCTTGTCTTTTTTCAAATGCCACACTTTTGTCGTGCACGGCAGCCATTTTAGATGCCTTGACCAGACCCACTCTGTGCACGCTGTCGATCCTTAGCATGGCTCCCCACCCTCGCAAGCATCTCACCCAGGCAGTGGTCACCCCCGCTCTCTGTCTTATGCATGGGTAATAAACCTCCCCCCATCTGCGCTGCTCTTCCCTGAGAATCACACCCTGTGCCCGCCCGACACCTCCCTTTCGCCCTATTCACTACCGCACCCTCTGACACTCCTTTTCCTCTGTGTCCGATTGTCCAGGCCGGTCCTAGGCTATCAGCTAGCCCTGCAGATGTAGTTTATGGCCACAGCTGTAAAGAATCACCCCTCTTCAAAGGAGTTATAGTAGATCAAGGCCCACACTCGATGAGATCCGTCACAGCAGAAGCGTTGCTATTATCTGAAAACCATCCTGTATTGTGATTGGGGAGGGGACCGAGCGTGAAGCGGAAGATTCCAGGGATGACTCTTTGTACATCAAAGTTTTTACAATTATGTGTCACATTAAAAATATATAGCACTCCGACAAAGTAGTAAGATTATAAAACTTTAATAATTTATAAATATATACAAGAAAACAAAAATAGTAATAACATATAAACATTTTTAGGGAAAAACAACGAAGTAGCGGTCGGCTGTGCGAATAGTCCCAACGCAGCACAACGTCCAGATTTCCGGCGTGGGGCGTCGCGGGGGGTGGGTCATCAGTAGCAAACTGTTGTGCGAATAGTTCCAAGGCAGCAGAACGCGCCGAAATCTAGATGACACGAAAGTGATGTCTAGTAAGTTGCCACCCAGCAAATAACGGCGTGGGGCGTCGCGGGGGGTGGGTCATCAGTAGCAAACTGTTGTGCGAATAGTTCCAAGGCAGCAGAACGATGGCACCAAGGTGATGTCCAGTAAGTTGCCGCACTGGTTTTGGTATCCTACAATGCTGCTCCGAATAACGGCGTGGGGCGCCCCGGGGGAGGCGGCGTGAACGGGCCTCTCCAGGTGGAGTCTCATCTGTTTTAGTGGGGCGCCCCTTTACCGTTTCAGTTGCCATTCCGTCCGCTTTTGGTCCACTGTGTCAAAATCCGCCATTCAGCTGAGTTGCGCCCACTCTTGCGGTGCAGCGATAGGCGGCTGTCACAGGACTCTCAAAATGGCGGCAGGCTCTTTCCTTTTTGGGCCTGGTCCACTGAAATGGCCCTGGGACACCTTGGAAATCGGACGCTTGTCTGCTAGGTCTTGGACCCCATTCTCGAAAGCGTCCCCTCCGCCTTGAGAATTCATCAAAAGTTTTGGGGGCCCCGACTCCTGCAGGCTTCTGGTGGGGAGCGGCTGCCATGATTGCTCGCGGAATGACCACGACGGAGCTACGAGATGGTGGTGCTCTCATGCTGACGCCAGTTTAGTCTGAAACATCCAGAAACAAGGTGGGGCTTTCATCGTTTGGGGGGGAAAAAAAAGTTTTCATCCAATGAAAAGTGTTGTTTTTAGGTCATATGATCAAGCCTTCCATCATTAGGAAACCAAAAGTAAAATGAACCAATGAAAAGTTTTATAAACAAGTCACATGACCTGTTATGCGGCATAGGGTATAAAATGCGGAGAAAATACGTTGGCACGTGAGGCGGCGTCAGTAGCGGACCGATGTGCGAATAGGCCGAAGGCAATACAACGCGCCAAGATCCGGATGGCACCGAGGTGGTGTCCAGCAAGTTGCAGCACTGGTGTGGCCATCCTACAATGCTGAAAGTCGGCGTGGGGCGCCCCGTTGGCCTGTGAGTTTGCGTCAGTAGCGGACCGATGTGCGAATAGGCCGAAGGCAGCACAATGCGCCAAGATCCGGATGGCACCGAGGTGGTGTCTAGTAAGTTGTCGCACTTCTGTGGCCATCCTACAATGTTGAAAGTCGGCGTGGGGCGCCCCGTTGGCCTGTGAGATGGCGTCAGTAGCGGACCGATGTGCGAATGGGGCCAAAGGCAGCGCAACAATATTTTCTGACTGACACCACAAGGCGCTGAGATGCCAAGATCCGGATGGCACCGAGGTGATGTCTAAGTTGCGGACTGATGTGCGAATGGGGCCAAAGGCAGCGTAACAATATTTTTTGTATGGAAGATACCACTAGGCGTTGAGATGCCAAGATTCGGATGGCACTGAGGTGATGTCTAGCAAGTTGCTGTACTGGTGTGGTCATCCTACAATGCTGAAACTCGGCGTGGGTTGCCCCATTAGCCTGTGAGATGGCGTCAGTAGCGGACCGATGTGCGAATAGGCCGAAGGCAGCACAACGCGCCAAGATCCGGATGTCACCGTGGTGGTTTCATAGTTGAGAGGCACTTCATCTGCTGTGGGGCGCCGAGATCCGGATGGCACCGAGGTGATGTCTAGCAAGTTGCTGTACTGGTGTGGTCATCCTACAATGCTGAAACTCGGCGTGGGTCGCCCCATTAGCCTGTGAGATGGCGTCAGTAGCGGACCGATGTGCGAATAGGCCGAAGGCAGCACAACGCGCCAAGATCCGGATGTCACCGTGGTGGTTTCATAGTTGAGAGGCACTTCATCTGCAGTGGGGCGCCGAGATCCGGATGGCACCGAGGTGATGTCTAGCAAGTTGCTGTACTGGTGTGGTTATTCTACAATGCTGAAACTCGGCGTGGGGCGCCCCATTAGCCTGTGAGATGGCGTCAGTAGCGGACCGATGTGCGAATGGGGCCAGAGGCAGCGCAACAATATTTTCTGAAGAGAAGACACCAAAAGGTGCTGACATTCCAAGATCCGGATGGCACCGAGGTGGTGTCTAGCAAGCTATGCAGTTGAGTTGTGTGCGCACTTGCGGCGAATAGGTCGAAGGCAGCATAACAATGTTTTCTGAATAGGAGACACCACAAGGCGTTGAGATTCGGTTACCACCGAGGTGATGTCTAGCAAGTTGCCGCACTGGTGTGGCCATCCTACAATACTGCTCCGAATAACGGCGTGGGGTGCCCGAAGGGGGGGGGAGCCGGCGTGAATGGGCCTTCCTAGGTGGAGGCTCGTCTGCTGTAGTGGGGCGCCCCTTTACCGTTTCAGTTGCCATTCAGCTGAGTTTCGGCTGCTCTTGATGCTACAGCGACAGGCGGCTGCAAGAGGACTCTCAAAATGGCGGCCTGTTCTTTGGATTTGGGCCTGGTCCACTAAAATGGCCCTGGGACACCTTAGAACTCGGACGCTCGATTTTTTTTTCCTTTCCTGTACATGCAAAAAAAGGTAAATGCCCGGTACGTTACACGCTTCATCTGCCACGATGAACTCTCCAGAGGAACCGAAAAAAAATATAGTTGTGGTAACTATACCATGCATCGTCATATGGAGAGGTGGCACCAATTAATTATAGTGCTGCATAAAAGAGAGATTTGGAGGAGAACCCCTGACCTGCTAGTACATTCATCAAAGAAGTGGCACTGAGAGCTTCAGAGGCAAGGGAAACGGTCCCAAATATTTAGAAGAACTTTGGAAAGATTAAAATGACATGTTTAGATTGTGGCAAATTAATTTCATGTGGACAGATGAGTGTTACTCTAATAAATACAGCATATGAACATCATCATAGTCGATGGTTGGTAGAGACATTTTGACTATATCCTGGACCTGCCCGTCCTCGCCCAAAATGGCGCCGGAATAAATGGGACTCGTAACTCCTTGTTGTGTACTGGTTGCAGAACCTTGAAATCACGAGATACGTATGCAGTTTTGAAGCACATGGCGGGCGGGGACGAGAATTGATTGAATATTTCGACATCCCTATTGATATTAAGTTCTGATGTGTTATTGATTACTGTACTGTTGAAAGTTCGAATTAACGTCACCCATGGTACTTGCCCGCAAATGTATATCTAGATAATTTTATTGTAACTGGCCCTGTCGTATTTTAATTATAAAATGTACGTCCACCGATTCCGTAACTGTTAGACACCTTAGTTCTTGCAACCTAATGGCCCGCCCGTTACGTTCCTCTACAGTGTAAATGTCTATTCATCATATACGATTACAGTTTGCTCTGTGGCAGGCCCACGTGGTTATAGGCTCGTATTTGTATAATGAAATTTTCACAATAAAGGTTTTTAAAAGAAAACATGGTAGTAGTATATACATTGGTAAAGTTTTTAATAATAGTGACTGTTTTAGAATCATTAAAAGGCAAGTGAAATAAAGCAGACCAATTACATGAAGGGTAAAAGGTATAATACGAAGGAACGCAGTAAAGATAAATGGTCAAGGGCTGTTGTGTTTTCTATTCCTGCAACATAAAGTGATCGATAAGAATCTCATATTCAGGCGTATCGGCGACTAAGACAGCAGGTCGACCCTCTTTTGCTCAACGGCTCCGTCATGGGACGAAGAAACGCTCTTTTTCTCGAAAAAAGAATATATTTTACTTGCAGGACAGTTGTAAAATTTCCGGGAAAGTACATTAGCCTGGAACATTATAACATATATTTAAGAAAAAATAATGTTCGGAAGTAATGAAAAGCGTAATTTTTAGGTCATATGACCAAGCCTTTCATCATTACAATAAGAAAAGTAAAATGAACCAATGAAAAGTTTTATTAACAAGTCACATGACTTGTTATGCTTACGTTACGCGCTGCGCGCCCCGGATGACTTCCGGATGCGCTAACGCGGCGCGTCATATGACGCATTACGCGACAACGCAGGTACAGAATATAGTCAAAATGTCTCCACCAACCAGCGGTCGGAACACAACCCCTTTCAGCAGGCTAAATAGTTCTGTTAAATGACAACAGAAGGGACAGGCAACAAGAACCATCAGTCAAAGAGGGGAGGGCTAGTTCTTCTCTACCGGGTTACATTGGGGCGCTACCGGAACTGATCGAATTGGTAGTCTACAGTGTTTCTGGATGTTTCAGACTGAAGCTGGGGTTAGCATGAGAGCAGCACCATTTCGTAGCTCCGTCGTGGTCATTCCGCAACCAATCATGGCAGCCGTTCTTTATCGTTATTTTGGGCGGGGTGGGTGGCGGAGCCGAGCTGTTTTGCAGCCATCATTGTGTGGAGTTCAGTTCATCTCACTAGTTTTGTATTTGTCATGAGGGGTTGTTCCTAATGTTTCTATTTTAGCGAGGTCAAAAAGAGATCCCATTAGTGGCCTACTGATTTTGCTCGATTCCTTTTCTTTTTTTTTACACGATTTTTCGTTATCTGCAAAGACTAAACAGAGTATTGTGACTCTGTGTTTGTTTGTAAATAGAGAATGAACCAAAGAGAACTAATTCTAAAACAGTAAATACTTGGATAACAATCAATCAAATGGAGAGAGAAGCAGGCACGACGGATTACAATGGGGGCAAAGGCCTGCGTTAACTACCTTTCACTATCTGCAAAGAGAGAGTACTCCTAATAGAAATGAGGGGGGGGGGCACCATTCAAAGCAGATCAGTGTGCATAAACACGAAAATGTTTTCACTTACCACGTACTTGACATTCGACAGCTTATGATATTTGCTATTAAAAAACCATTGAAATTCACTGAAAAAACCATAGGTTATAGACCATATATAGTTAGGAATTAGCATTTACAAAACCTTGAAAATTCACTGAAAAAACCATAGGTTATAGACCATATATAGTTAGGAATTAGCATTTAAAAAACCTTATTTTACTCACACAAAACCATTGAAATTCCATATATAGTTAGTTGCACTAACTATATATCGCGCACCCGCAATCCAATGCTGATCATGTCACATATTACATCATTCATAACATGGTCAGTGACATCACTGATGACATCACTGATGACATCTCAAATGACATCACTGATGACATCACTGATGACATCTCATTTGACATCATTCTTGTGCTAATACGATAAACCTCTTCAGACTCTAATATAACCTTAGATACACTCAGTGTATACAGACACTCACACACTGCCACTCATCCATGGAGTTACTCACACACCCAGTCAGTCATGCAAAGAAACAATCTCACCTCCATTTCTTCAACTATACAGTTAAACACACCTTACTTATTGAAACATATACTAACACATATTTACTCTCTTATACAATCCCTGATACAAGTTCACAATGATCGATACAACTACTCACTCATTCAGTGCCTCTCATGCACAGTTATTTATATATGCCAACTCTCACATGTACTGTGTTTTACATATGTACTTACTATGACATGTAGCATTGAGATATCCATTCACTCATCAATACACTCATGCACACAGTCAACTGCCCATGTAGCTGTTTCCACATGCACTCTTGAACTCATACACCTAGTGAATAAACTGCTCACACATCTATGCATAGAGTCACACACCTTCCAGCCACCCCTACACAAACTCAATCTCCCATAGAAATACTTGGGCAACCAATTAATAACACATATAGCCTCTCGTATAGCTAATGATCAACACATGCAGCAGTTTACAGAACAACAGACATAATGATGCACAAATTAAGACAGTTTAGTCACTAACCCATGCATTCAGTGAGACACATTTAATCACTCACTCATACAGTCAGTCACGCACCTCCTAAATCCTTCATCCAGACACTTATACATCCACTCATTCTTCAATATGTAAAACATATTTAAACTTTACAAAAACACACAGACACTAGATGATGTCATCAGTGATGTCATTTGAGATGTCATCAGTGATGTCATCAGTGATGTCACTGACCATGTCATGAATGATGTAATATGTGACATGATCAGCAGTGGATTGCGGGTGCGCGATATATAGTTAGTGCAACTAACTATATATGGAATTTCAATGGTTTTGTGTGAGTAAAATAAGGTTTTTTAAATGCTAATTCCTAACTATATATGGTCTATAACCTATGGTTTTTTCAGTGAATTTTCAAGGTTTTGTAAATGCTAATTCCTAACTATATATGGTCTATAACCTATGGTTTTTTCAGTGAATATATATATACATTATAGTATACACCCACTACACTCAAGAGACATGATGGGTGATGCTTTAGAACTTATTAGAAGGGATCTAAAGGAGATGAAAAAATAGAATAATATGATAGTATCTGAGGTCAATCTTAGATTTCTCACCCCCATTCCTTTTACTTACTTATTTCCTTGTTTATATTTGATAAATTAATCTTTTGAGTACATTAGATTAGGAGGTGAGGGGTTTTAATCAGGATATGATCATTATAAGTAGCTCGCGGTGATGGATATTAATATAGATCAAATCCCGACGATTTTGATTTGTGAAATATTTTCAATATGACGCGGACGGGGATCAGTATAAACAATGAGGTTTTTAGAAACCGCAATCGTAGGCATGGATCCACCACTCCAACATGGCGACGAAGTCACAATCGGACAATACAAAATTGGGTGCAATTGACATGATTAGACTTAGATAAACACATTATCTCAATGTATATCCCAATTTGATATACGTTTTATACATTGCCACTGGTACATATACTAATTCTGCCCTAAATCTTAATTTCGCACACATTCAAAAATGGCGCCGATATTCACCGGCACCAACATTCAAGCCAGTATCCATTGTAAACGTATGACGCGGAGGAAGGCGGTACTAAGGGACCCGACCGGGACATTTAAACCGGGAAATATGTGAGCTCGGTTTGCGACTCATTCATCCGCTGCACTTCAAGCGATTTAGTAAGTCCTGAAGAGGGAGGGGAGGGTACTTGCCATAAAGGCTCTTGGCTTCTGATACTCGTTATTGTTGTTGATGTTGCCAGCTTCTCCTAGGGTTCACTATTGGGGATCACGTACGCTTTCTCGAAGTTTTGGATTTTAGTGTGATATGGAGGGACCAAATCCAAAGAAATGCAATTATGTAGGAAACCGGGCACGCATTGGGTCCGGCTTCATACATATTTTTCCGCTTCGTCCACATTCTAGCTGGCTCCTCGCTGACTTGTTTTAGGACTATACTATTATAGGAACAATCCTTTCATAATCTTGTAATGTCTTTTGTAAATTTCAAATTTGTCGCTGGGACACGCAATGTAACGTATTTAGCCCGTTGGCCATATGGGTCAAGATAAACCGTTTTGGGTGATGTTGATCTATGCTCGCTTATATCGATTTTTCCGAATATTTATTTATTTATTTATTTATTCAAAGTTTTATATAGCGCGAACAAGATCTTTGCAGAAACAGGTGTAGGGGCAACAGGAGGGAGATTAAATACACTATTGGGTACAATATGGTAGCATAGTATAGCATAGCATAGCATAGCATGGTAGGATAACACCAAGTACATATATAAGACCAGTAAACGACCAAGTAAATAATAGTACAGAAACAGTGCAGAGTCTTAGATCCCGCAACAATAGAGAACAGGTGAACTTAGGCCCAACGGATGGCATTTACCTCTTTCTTAAAGATTGCAGGAACAAGGGGTAGGGTCAGCAAGAGGGTAATTGGAACCAACTATTAGGAGCAATATAGTAGTCTGTAGTAAGTGAAATAGCATAATAGGATATCAGTTATGTACAAATATAATACCAATAGACAATCAGGTAACCAGTACTGCAGCAATGGTGCAGAAGTCTTTGTTCCAGCAGCAGAAGAGTTCAGGTGAACTTGGCCATAAGGATGGCTTTTACCTCTTTCTTAAAAAGTGCCGTGGAGGAGATAAGCCTGGTTTCAGGAGGGAGTGCATTCCAGATCCTGGGAGCCATTCCTGAGAAGGAGCGTTTGCATGTTTTTTCCTTCTGGAATCTAGGAGGTTTCAGGAGTAGATTTTTTGTGCTTCTATTGGATCTCGAGCCTCCAGATATAGTCAGCTTTTGGGTGAGGTAGTTGGGTGACTTGTGGTGAACGGCCGAGTGTGTCATAACGGCTATTTTCAACTGTATTCTGGCCTCAAAGGGCAGCCAGTTCAAGGATTTTAAATCCGGGGATATATGCGAATGTTTCCTTGAACCAGTGATGAATCTCGCTGCAGCGTTCATGGAGGCTCTTAGGGGTGCGGTTGTTGTAATGGGGAGTCCGCTAAGGGCCACAATTCCGTAGTCTATGCGAGGGATAACTAGGGCAGTTTGGAAGTCCTTAGCTGGGAGGAAGGGTTTAAGTTTCCTCAAAGTGTTGATATACTAGTGTTTTTGTATTTTTTACTTATACTAAGGACATTGTAGCTCAGTCTTAGGCTCTCTGTAAACCTTACCCCTACCACAGTCTAGTTCAATCATATTGTACTTATCCTTTTCCTTACAGACACGGGCGGCCAAGATTTGGGTCGGACCCTCCCAAAGATATTATACTGCGGGAACCTATTTGGGTATTTATTCTAGGTAAGAGTGTTTCTTTATTTATTTAAGTAGGGTGCCCCACGGACACTATATATCCCTCGAACTAATTCGCTATGAGGAGGATGTACCTATTTATAGTGGCTGATTTATAAACTACATCCCGCATCGGTATTCATGTTGGTTCTTGTTCACTTGTAGAACGGACGCTTACCACTCTATCTACTTAGTGGCCGCCATCCTCTTTGTGGCCCACTGTGAAACAACGATGTGTTGAATCCTCACTACATACCAATGATGGGTTTAACCGTATGAAATTCCCCTCTTTATGATAGGTGAGGAATTTATTCGAAATAGAAGATACTCTTCTTTTTTTCTCGTTCCTTTTTCACCCTTCCCTCTTTTAGTTTCATGCTGATTATGGATTATTTCATGTGTTAGATTAATTTATATATACTTATTAAGCACTTTTTGATTTGACTAAATTGTATAGTATTCACAATTGGCTTATATGTGTTGTTTCCATAGATGAATTAAGAGACCAAACATATATGAAGAAAATGAAATTCAATTATTTTTATTTGGATATATGCTGTGCTCTCTCATCCCTTTTTCCCTTTCAGATTAGAAATCTTAAATACATTATAGGATTGATTTATATATATATAAAAACATTAGGGTTTTATTATGATTATCTAATTGTGAGGTGGTGTTTTTAATGGGTTTGTTGTGTGTTGTTTTGATTATGTAACTTTGCATTGTTTCAGCCCTGGCGAAGTTCAATGTGAACGAAACGCGTTGGCTGAGGAATTTGTTTTAACTGGAATTTAATAAAAGAACCTGGAAATAAGAATTGGAGCTTATGAGCACTCTTTTTTTTGGTGCACCGTTTTTGTATACATGAACTTTGGGATCTGCCTTGCAGTAGAGTATTGGTGTGGCATACATTGGACGTGACGTGCGCAACATACGGACTTACATATCTTACGTTGAAATATTTTGTGCATAACCCTGGTCAGCCGTTCTGTTCTTTCCAATGGATCTAAAGGAGACCCTATAAGTGTTTTGGAGAAAACACTAGAAGTAAGATGTTATCCATATTTATTCCCCACTGGAAAGTGTGGACAATATGATGATCACCCAGTACAAATTTCAGCATGTGAGCACCGAGCTACAAGATTATATTCAGGGGATGTATGATTTAATGAGCTATTGCTTATATGTTCACTCTATTATATGAAAGTGAACTTTCTGTCACTTCTCATGCTGTTGCACCTGTTATGTGAACTGGAACTGGCTTTACTAATATGACAGCACAAAAAGTTGTTGAAAAGGTGCATGATAACGATGAAAATCTAGAATATAACTTACTCAACATTATGGCATGTCAATGAGGGACTAATGAATATTTGTTTTGAAGACCCAGGGAATTGAAATGTATGCTCAGAAAGTTAGGACCACCAACTTATTTTATTACTTTAATCTGTGATGAGTACGGATGGGGCAGTTTGTATCAATTTCTTTTCTAAGCTAATGCTAATATTCCAGACATTACCTATAAAATACCCACAGAAATACTTTCTTTGGCTCCTGCCAATGTATACAAATATTTCATCCACAAATTTCAAACTATACTTCACTACCTATCCAACATAAAAAATCCAGCTGGAGAAGTACTTGATTATTTTTGGCAAAAAGAGTATCAAGCAAGAGGTGCACCAATCTTTCATATGCTTCTCTGTATCAAAAATGCACCTAATTTTGAATACAAGTCTGATGAATCATTTCTGAATTGTATCAAATGTTATATGACTTGTGGCATCCCAAAAAAAGATAACAACAAATATGTGAGCAAGTTTTATGCTTTCAATCACGAATTAATGCTAAGTGGGGTAAATACTGCTTCAGGAAATATCGAAACAAATCTAAATATTATTCAAAATTTCACTTTGGATTCCCAAGACCAATTCTTCAGAAAGGAAGTGTGAACAATTTAATGTCATCTGTAAGACATGCAGCTACCAGCAAATCACTGAAAAACACGTACAGAATTAGAAGACCACAAGCATCACAACAGATCTATGACTACAACCCTTTAATTTTACATATGTGTGATGCTAACATAGAAATACAATTTTTGCTGATAACTCAACAGTGGTTACAAGTTATGTTACTTCCTACATTACAAAGGCATAACAACAATTTATGAAGGAAGTATGGGAAGAAATATAAGTAGTTCAAGATAGCCAGGCTGATGAAGGGTGACATACCCCAAAACCGGTCCCAGTATGCTTGTTTCCGATCCAGGGAGGACCTGGCTTGGCAGTTTGGTCTGGACTGTTCCCATGAGGCACAGGGTCAAGACTGATTTGCATATGGCTGGGTCCAATCTGGGGTGGCGTTGTGGGCAAAAAATGATGGATTTAACACAGATCTCTTGACTCAAGGAGAATGTTTGAATCATTCAGCATTCCATCCATCATTTGTTGCAGTTTAACATGTACCTATGTCACTGCATAGTTTACATATAGGTTATTTGATTGCATGCTTATAGGACTGTGATTTATTTTTTTGTCTATAACAATGTTTGATCAGGTATACAAGTTATTGGATTTTATGGGTCTCTGTCTTATTTTATTTTATCTGAAATACGATCATAACAATTGTATCTAAAAGTATAAAAGTATTGCATAATTGAAATATTATCATAACATTACATAAATTAGCTTTATGTACAGCAACAATTGAAAGTCTAAGGGGGCCATAACGATGTCCGGCGGATTGCCTCCGCCTGACATCGCAAGCCCAAATCCCCCCGCCATATTAGGATGGCGGGGGGATGGCTGTGGTGAAAAACACCGCCCGCCTGTTTTCCGCCCCGGTCGCCTTGCGGCCGGGGCGGAAAACGAGTAATATGGTGGCGGTGTCTGTTAGACACTGCCCGCCATATTACTATGTGCATTCGGTGTTCACTCTGGGGCCCTCTGTGGGCCCCCAGAGTGAAGGCTAAAGGGGGGTGGCACACCCCTGCATTTACATGACCGTGCGGTGCCTGCCGCTTCGATCATTGTGCATTTTTTTTTACATTGTGGCGGGCGGTGCAGTGAGCACCGCCCGCCACAATGTTAAATTGAGGAATGCGCCCGCCACTGTGGCGGGCGCATCCTAATACCAATGTCGGGACCCCCGCCACTTAGGCGGGCGGTCCCGATAGCCGATAGGGTGCCCGCCCGCCATCCTAATAACCCCCTAAGTCTATAACAATTTTATCCATATCCATATGTATTTATTATTTTCCATATACATTTATACCTTTCTATATAGTTATGCATCTATATATTTATTACTTTACGCCCACTGCTGGGGAAAAAAAACCTTCAACTCTCTCCAATTCACTACTCTATATCTCATCTTATACCTCTTTCAATAATCCTCTACTTCCGCTCTCTGACACATCTCAAACCTCATTGTACAACTATGATCTCCCTAAGAACACTTTCTCAACTATTCCCTCCTTCGACTCATCTCTAGCCAAAATGTACTACTATGATCTCCTAAATACATCTTTCTTAATTCTTCCCTCCTCTATGGCTCCTTTGACGCATGCTACTCGTCATTTTACTACTGTTGTCTTCCAAATAACACTTTCTAGAGTCTCCCCTCCTTTATCCCTCTTTTCACTCATCCCAAACCGTACACAGTCAAAATATCGAGTTGTAAATATCGACCTACACAAATATCGAGTTAGAAATATCGAAGGTAAAGAATATCGATGTCAATAATATCGTTGGACAGAATATCGACACTAAGGTAAGTAATATCGATTTTTTTTATATTGATGTAAGTAATATCGAAGTCGGTAATATCGATATCAAACATATCGATGTTAGTAATTTCGATGTCACTAATATCGATATTTTTACTATTGTTATGCATTTTAGTATGTATTTAATATGTATGTGTTATATGTTTTTGTTATTCTACTTGTTTTAAGTTATATGTGAACTATTTTCATATATTTATAATGTTATAAGTCAATTCTATGTTTTAGTACCGGAGCGGGTTGTGAGTTTATAGGGGAATAGGGTGGGAAGTAATTTAATTATAATAAAATAATTATTACTTTTTAGTAAATATAAATGAATGTTAATTCATTTTTGCGTTTGAGTTCTGTAGCGGGTAGTGGGTTTATAGGGGAATTGGGTGGGAAGTATTTTATTTGTAATTAAGTAATGAATTATTTTTATTTATTGGTATTGATAATTTATGTATTTTTAATTAATTATTAATTGGCAATTAATAAATGTAATTGGTAATTAATTATTTTATTGGTAAATAATATTTGTAATTGGTAATTTATTTATTTATTTGGTAATTAATGTTTGTAATTGGTAGTTAATGATTGTAATTGGTAGTTAATGTTTGTAATTGGTAATTAATGTGTAATTATTTTTTTTAATTGGTAATTAATTTACTTAATTGGTAATTAAAATGTTTTTATTGGAAAGTATTTGTAAATAATTGGTAATTAATGTGTTATAAAAAGTCTATAATTTTATTGTTTAATGTTTTTTAATTGGTAATCAATTATTAATAATATATTTTTAGTTTTTTACAGTAATTTATTGCTTAATATTTATTATTTGGTAACTATAATTTATTAATTGATATTTATTGTTACTTTATTGGTTATGATTTATTGAAATCTATAGTTTTTTTAATATTAATGGGTATTTTTAAATTAAGTTTAGTTATTTAGAAATTAAAACATTAATACATTTAAATATAAAAATTATTTCTAAGTTTTTTTTATTTAATTTTGATGGTATCCAACGTTTGCCCTACTGTTGCACTCTCTGGAGTTGGAATAGTAATTTTTACCCCTACGCTATCCAACGCTTTCCCTACTGTTGCACTCTCTGGAGTGGGAATAGTGATTTTTACCCCTATGCTATCCAACGCTTTCCCTACTGTTGCACTCTCTGGAGTGGGAATAGTAATTTTAACCCACCCGCTATCCAACGCTTTCCCTACTGTTGCACTCTCTGGAGTTGGAATAGTAATTTTTACCCCTACGCTATCCAGCGCTTTCCCTATTGTTTCACTCTGTGGAGTGGGAATAGTAAAGTTTACTCCTACGCTATCCAGCGCTTTCCCTACTGTTTCATTCTCTGTAGTTGGAATAGTAATTTTTACCCCTACGCTATCGAGCGCTTTCCCTACTGTTGCACTCACTGGAGTTGGAATAGTAATTTTTACCCCTACTCGATCCAGCGCTTTCCCTACTGTTTCACTCTCTGGAGTTGGAATAGTAATTTTTATTTCTATGCTATACAATGTTTTCCCTAATTTTGCATTTTCTGGAGTGGGAATAGTAATTTTACGTTTTACACTATCCAATGTTTTTAATACTGTAGTTTTTTTGGGACTTTAAATAGTAGTTTTATTTATTATTTAGAATGAATTTAGATAATGTATTATGTTACTAATGTAAAAAATATTTAAAGTATATTTAATTTTTTTAATTTATTAAAAATATATATTTTTTTAATGTAATTATTTTATGTGTGGAGATGTATTTGTAATTTATAGTATTTTTAAATAATTTATAAGTAATTAAAGTAATTATTAAAATGTATTATTAAGGAAATATATGATATATATTTTACATATGTGTTTAATTAATGTTATATTATTATATATCTATTATTTATTAATTTTAAAAATTAGTAAATATTTTTAACTATGTTTATTTTATTCATAAGTAATATTTACTTTATTTTACACATTATATTTTAACAGATATAAAACGATATTTTTAACATCGATATTTTTGTTTCGATATTTTTCTACTTACCATGTTGTAGATAGGATGTCGATATACTTGCCTTCGATATTCCAGCATCGATGTTTTGTAGGTCGATATTTTGTCTGTCGATATTCTGTCATAGATCCATCCCAAACATCATTTTACTTCTACAGTCTCACAAGTAACACTTTCAAGACTTTTCCTCCTCTATCCCCCTACTCTCTCCAACTAACAAACTAACATATCCTCCTCTCAAATTAAACATTTATTTTTCCTATACTATTCATCACTAATCTACTTTGGGTTCTGGAGTAGTGTACTACTCGTCAAAAACAACTTCAATGCCTTGTCAGGGGTAGAAAGTGCTATATAATTACATTTACTATAAATATTGTTGCGTAGTTTCCACCAATTAGTAGGAACTACGTACTTGAGGACGACATTAAGGATGAAATAAACTGAGGATGGTGCCAGACTGATTCCATGCACCCCCGCAGGATATGTTGTCCTTTGGATCAGCTAGCTCGCAGTGCCACTGTTAACCCACCTTAACAAAACAAGCATTAGATATAATGGGGTGGCCCAGTGACCCTCAGAACCTGGGTTCCAAGCTTATATAAAGACAGTGGTTCTGTTGGGGATAGCAATTTCTTTTATAAACCTCATATGTAGGTAAAACTCTTAATTTGTTCTACAATATTATTAGACTAACTTTTTCATCCAATAATAACAACACAATGGAAAAAGGAAAAAGCAGAAGAAGAACCACACACACCACTTTTTAAAGATTGTCTCCAATTTTGTCTTATTTTTGGAAATCTGACATCAATATATCATGAATAAACATTTAAAAACGGTTGTCCTAGGCATAAATAACGTGAGTATATCCGTAACAAATATGTGTTCAAGTGAAATAGTGACAAGTGCTCTTGTTTGTGAGTTAATACATAAATACAAAAAATACATAAAAGTAACAATATAACAGTCCAAAATTCAAAGCAATAGTTTCAACAGATACATTTTTCTCTTCTTGAAATTGAAACTTAGGTGTGGGCTGACCAGTATTGCAACGTCGACGTTTCGACCCTAAACAATGGTGCTGATTCTATCGCAACCGAGGCGGGTCTTCATCAGGACTAAAGTACAGTTGGACAACCTGTTGCTTTTGAAGATATCCTGCATCTGTCTTACTAGGGGCAGGGCGGTGGAGATGCGTCAGGCGACACTATCTGCGACCGAGGAGTCAATCCCGATATCTTTAGGGTTAAATGCTTTTGATTTCTCCACCAGCCGGCGGAGAAATATGGGTGTATCAGGATAAGTGCCGCGATTGCGATCACTTTTAATCACACCACGAAACGTCTATTTCTTTCGCTTTCGGGTGGTCAATACATAAACTAAACAAGCAGCAAACAGTTCTGACAACCACTGAACATGAAAGCTCTGTACCCTCAGGGACCGTGGTGACAGACTTCAAATTTTGGGCGAGATTGTAATCAGGCAACAATTTTTTGTGTTCTACAGAAGGCTGTGTTGCCATATGGATGTATTAATAAACACATTTGTATTACGCATGTAAAAGGCCTTGCACCAAATGCCAAGTTAGTGTGATAGGATTCTCACGTAGTGTTCTGTGTCAGGAAGGTCGGTAGTTCTGCAAAACCAATCCAAGTGTCACAAATGCAAAATGTGTGTAAAACATTAACGTGGCAAAGAGAAGGCAACTTTAGGAAAAAGTATTTGTGTGCATGCAAGAATGATACTAAGTCCTACCGGGCCTAACTCTGGCACATGACAATATATCTGAAAGAGTGGTGGTAGCCAAACAAGTTATAGCTAGGGTTGCCAGAGATAAGAATTCATCTGATTTTTGATCGCTAAGAATGTTGCCCCCATTTGAAACTTAGCAGACCTTTTGCTTTTGCTACATTGGGCGGATATTGCAAAGGTTTATGGTGATTCATCTAGGGAGAGGTAAGAAACAAGAGGGGGTCTAAAAACACATTTTCCCCAATGCATTGAGTATTTTGGACTTTTTTAGACAGAAGTAGTGCCAAAACGGTTAGACGGATTTTAATGAAATTTGGCAGGAATATAGATTATGGTGTGGAAAGGATACTTTTTGGTATTTCAAGTGGACTCGTTTAGTAGTTTTTCAGTTATAAGGCACACAACCTTAGTGATATCTCAGGCCAAAGTATATTGCGGTATAGTGCAGTAGTGCTGTGGTACTACGATGTTACATTGCGATTACAAAACACAATATGATTGGCTTTTAAAAACCTTTCCAAAATGAAAAGGCAGCCATCTTGATTACAGTACAGTTTTACTGGATTGTGCATTTGAATATAGACTGTAAGTGATTACTTATGATGCACATCACGCAAATAAAGTTTCCACTCTAGAAAATTGTGTAGTGGTAGGGAAAAGTTAGTTTTATACATTTACAGATTGAAACTGTTTTTACAGAGTAACTTGGTACTACAGCGTGGTACTAAAGCATTTCTTTAAAAACTGTACACCACTCCACCATACACCACTCCACTAACACTATTCCGCTGTACGCTACTCCACTGTATGCCAACTCTTCTCTACACCACTTAATTTCTACGCAACTACACTGTACCTCACTCCACTGTATGCAAGTCCACTCTACACCACTCTACTGTATGCTATTCCAGTGTATGCCAGTCCACTCTTCCACTCTCCAACCTACACCACTGCTCTGTACACCACTTGACTGAATGCTTTTCCACTGTACACCACGACACTCTATGCTACTCAACTGTACACCACTACACTGTACCCCAAGCCACTGTATGCTATTCCACTGTATACAACTCCACTGCATGCCACTCTACTCTACACCAATTCACTATACCCCACTATATTGACGCTATTTCAATGTATGCCAGTCCACTCTACAGCACTCCCCTCTACGCTATTCCTCAGTACGCCACTGCACAGTACCTCACTCCCCTCTACAGATTGAAACTGTTTTTACAGAGTAACTTGGTACTACAGCGTGGTACTAAAGCATTTGTTTAAAAACTGTACACCACTCAACTATACACCACTCCACTAACACTATTCCACTGTAAGCTACTCCACTGTATGCCAACTCTACTTTACACCACTTCATTTCTACGCAACTACACTGTACCTCACTCCACTGTATGCAAGTCCACTCTACACCACTCTACTAACACTATTCCACTGTAAGCTACTCCACTGTATGCCAACTCTACTCTACACCACTTCATTTCTACGCAACTACACAGTACCTCACTCCCCTCTATGCCAGTCCACTCTTCACCACTCCACTCTATGGCACTCCACTTATTGCCACTCACTCTACGCTATTCCATGCCAGTCCACTCGACCACACTCCAGTCTATGCAGCTCAATGTACATCACTTCACTGTATGCTATTCCACTGTACACTGCTGCAATCTATGCCACTATTCTGTAATACAGTACACTGCACCCCAATTTACTGTACTCACCTCCACTGCATACCACTCCACTGTATGCCACTCCACTGACTTTCCATTGCTCCAGTCTACGCCACTCAACTCTATGCCACTTGACTCTATGCTAGTCCACTGTATGCCAGTCCACTGTTCACCAGACCACTCGCCACTATACTTCACTTCAATGTACGCCACACCGCTCTACACCACTCCAGTCTATGCCACTACACTGTACCACAATCTACTGTACACTATTCCACTGTAAGCAACTCCACTCTATGCCACTCCACTCTATGCTTTTACCCTCTTCACCACTTGATTGTATACTACATCACTGTATGCCACTCTACAGGATGCTGTTCCACTGGATGCCACTCCACTCAACACAACTGCACTCTACACCACTATAGTCTACCCCACTCCACTCTAAGGGCAAGATGTACGACCTGTTTTCGCATGCGCAAACGGGTTTGCAACCTGTTTGCACATGCAAAAACCTAAAGGGCCATGTACAAACCCTATTTAGCGAGTCGCAATTTATTTGCGACTCGCTAAATAGGATTTGCGACTCGCAATTAGGAAGCTGAGTTCCAAGGGCGTCCCTTCCTAATTGCGACTCACTACCCTATGTAAGAATGTTTTGCGACCGCAAAACACTCCCAATTTACCGCCCTCTTCAAGAGGATGGTAATGCTCTTGCATATGGGAAGAGGTCCCCAGGGGACCCCTTCCCATCTGCAAATGCAGGGGAAAATATTTGTTAGGGGCATGCAGTTGTCCCAGGGACCACTACCTGCCTTTTTTGTTTTTTAAATGCATCCTATTTTCCTATAAGAAAAACGGATTGCGTTTTTTTTAACTGCTTTATTTAAAAGCAGTCCCAGACATGGAGGTCTGCTGAACCCAGCAGGCCATAGTTTCTGGGAGATCCAGCCAGTCTCAACGGGGTCCCGAATTGCGAGTGCCTCATGCATATTGATGAGGCATACAATGTGAGACACCATTGAAAATCACAAACAGTGTCTCTGACATTGTTGTACATGTCATTTGGCGAGTCACAAATTGTGATTCGCAATTTAGCGCAATTTTGCGACTCGCAAAATAACATGGTCGTACATCTGGCCCTAGGCCACTCCACTCTAGTATTTCCACTGTACATCACTCAACACAATTCCAGCCGACGCCACCGCAGTCTGTGCTACATCACTTTATGGTATTCTACTGTACGCAATTCCACTCTATGCCACTCCACCCTAACCTATTCCATGTATGTCACTTCACTGTGTCACTCCACTATATGCTATTCCACTCTACCCCACTCTACGCTATTTGAGTCTACACCACTCTACTCCACTCTATGCCACAACACTCTACCTGTACCTCACTTCACTCAACACTATTGCACTGTATGCAGCTCCACTCCACAGTATGCTATTTCAGTCTACCACACTCAACTGTACAACACTCCAGGCTACGCCACTCCACTGTACAACACTCCTCTGTACGTTACTCCACTGAACGCCACTCCACTGTACACCACTCTAATCTGAACCATTTCTCTGTATGCCACTCAATTATCATGTATATCTGGGTCTTCATCTGCTCTAGGCTGTTGTCATTTACTAGTAATGTTGCCCATTTTACCCAGCGCATGTCATTTGTCACAATTATGGCTGCAGTCACTGTCTCTATCCGCTCCATCTGGGGGCCCAGCCCTCTTATCACTAAGGTTAACAATAGGGGATTGTGATCACTCTCAAGTCTTTGATGGATCATCATGTCCTTAAGTCGAGGCCAAATTAATGAGCAGATAGTCAATTTTGCTACTTCTTACCCCATTGTTGTAGGTATGCTGGCCTATATTATCTGACTTTGACCTCCCCTTTACAGTCCTTATACCCTTCTCTAGGCATAAACTTTTTAACTGACGTGCTGCCTCGGTCCATTTCTTTATAAGTGGCATGAATCCCTACGGATGTGCGACTGAACTCTCATATGATAATTTCTCAATGAGGCACTAAATAATAATATATAACTACGATTAAGTCTTATTACTAGCGTCTATTCTTCAACTGACTATTTTCAACCTGATATGTGATTACTAGCTCTGTAATACTTCAGATTTTTGGGGAATTAATTTCACAAACATATACAAATATATAAGAAAATACAATGGGTCTGTGGCCAATCTTTCATGCGAAAATAAGAAAAAAAGACTCTAATTCAAGAGGGCATCAGTTGCCCTACATATTCGAAGAGCAATTTGAACGCTTCTTAATGCAAATAGTATTTCCTTCTCATCCCGCTACTTCCTTCGGACTAGTGAAAGCCCTATTGACATTATCCCAAACCAATGCAGAATAGATGGCATTGCCTGATGTGCTCTTTCTTGTGATCCACTTTTATAACCTTAACCCTAACATAGCATCAACGCCACCTACACATGGAAGTATCACTTTCCTATTATATAATGATCAGTGCTTGATTGTGATCACTCTCAAGTCTTTGATGGATCATCATGTCCTTAAGTCGAGGCCAAATTAATGAGCAGATAGTCAATTTTGCTACTTCTTACCCCATTGTTGTAGGTATGCTGGCCTATATTATCTGACTTTGACCTCCCCTTTACAGTCCTTATACCCTTCTCTAGGCATAAACTTTTTAACTGACGTGCTGCCTCGGTCCATTTCTTTATAAGTGGCAGAGTTAACACGGGGATCCCCCAATTGGAATCCTCATGGCTACTGAGACCGCAGTCTTCATCACCAAGGGGCTCAAAAGTACAGTTAAAATCACCTGCAACTACCATGTGATTCTTCGCCCTATTGGTCTCAATAAATATGTCTAACTGGGAGACAGTAGTTGAAAGTTTCCCACCCACCATCCCTCTCACATATACATTGATCACTAGTATATCTCTGTCAAGTTTTGGACGTATTATAATAACCAAAATATCGTTGCTTTCCGTTGGAATCTCTTCTACCTGAAATCCAGATTATTGCCTTACCCAGGTGGTTAGCCCACCAGAAGGTGTCCCTTTTTGTCCTACAATAGCTGGTTTATTAAACGTCAGGTAGCCTGAGCGAAAAATCAAATTCTGTGTCCATGTTTCTTGAAAAGCGCAGATACCATACCCCTCTATAAAGGATGACCAGTCTGCTGACACAATCTTAGATGGTAAGCCAGCAATATTCCAAGAAATAACAGATAATAGGGAACAAACCGGTTCACCATTAATTTCCATGGTGAGCTGGGTCTAGCTACTGATTGATTTAGATTTGCTAGCTGGGGTCTATCACCAGCGTCAGAAACTGATATGGTCTAAGTGACGCTACTTTCTGTAAAATTAATGTGAGCTGGCTGCAGTCAATCGCATGCTTCTAGGTCAGTTAGGGGGGCAAATGTGTTCTCAAGACTTAGGTTAGAAAACCTGGTTTGGCCTCTTGGGGTCACCCAAGTCTGTCTCTCCACAAATAAAGGACAGCTCCCTGATAAGAATTGGGGGGGGGGGGCAATCTATAAAAGAAGCCAAGTGGCAGCACAGTAATCTTGTCGTAGTGTCTATCTAAGTTGTTTCCCAAATATTTCAAAAGGAATCGGACAACAGTCCCGTTATTAAAGTTTATGACCACACAATCACCCCTCATTTCTTTCCTTGTGGGCCCTATCCAAGTAATTCTTCTGGCCATAATCATTTGGCTTTGGATGCCCCCATCCAGTGTCCCCACCCCTTCAATTGTTGATCCACCCAGTGCATAACTTTTAGCATTAATTGAACTGTGGATTCCACCTGACCCTCCCGCAATAATAGCAGATTCCCCAATACCACCACCCCAGGGGGCTGATGTAAAAGCTGAAAACTAGCTTTTGAGGTACCATTGTCCGATCTTACATACTTCCCATTTGTTTCTGGGCCACTCTTCACTGATGGTATGCTGACCAGCCCAGTAGATGGACAATTGGGGATAGGATTGAGATTGTCCTTTAATAGATTGCGTCCGTCGCTCAGAGTATTAGATGCTTTATCGCCCGATGGGCTCTCAGGAATTTGGGTGAATTCGCTAGATGTATCAGCTGTCCTGGAGTTATCCACATCCACAACTGTGACGGTGATATTAACCGCGGGGTTGCCTTCCTTTGGGGTATAGACTTCGTTGCTGGTGGTTTCCTTATTTTGGCAGAGGGTGCTGTTTTATTTATCTTGTGCGTGGGCTGGGATTTTCTACTAGGCAATGGCACTGGCAGTGGCGTCAACTTAGTTCTGACTAATAGTGCCTCTAATGCACGTAAATTGGACTTATCCTGAGAATCAAAAACGTTTAGTCTTTCTTCAATCCGACTTAGTCTTTGTGTGATGGGGGTCAGTATTGGGTCTCCAATCTCTTCCACATAGCCTCGTTTGTGGCAGGGCATGGGGCATATGAGGTGTCTGGGTTCAGCGTTCCCAGATTAATTGGGACTCTTACATCTGGGTCAGTAGTGTCTATTTTAACCCCCCTCCACTATTAATCGTCCTAGCAGATTTTGCGGTTTTCGGTCTCTGAGGGCCCTGCCCCTCTTCCTCTTCACTGCAGGATCAGGAGACATTCCTGGTCCTGAGGGATTTGTTAATCCTGTGGCCCTAGTTGCTCTAGTGGAAGATCGAAATGTATTATTGGTTGCGACAGTCTCGGGCTCTAGCCCACAGGATATCTGTCCAGTTGGTATTTCTGGGGCCTGGTCAAGATCTGTTGTGGTTTCAATTGCTTTGTCTATACTCGGTTGCTGGTCTGGGTTTATGTTAGATGCCAAGCCCCCCAGCGAAGATCTTTTGTGGGATAGAGGTTCAAAGAATAGGTGTCAATCTGCTATCTCAATCTTGTGTTAAAGTACAGAGGTCGCTCTTATTAGGAATTGATCAAGTGTCCCCACAATACTTCCACCAGCTTATGTGCCCCTACCCTCTTGCTAATTCATGTTGATACTAGAATTAGCATGTGATGTAAGTGCCAGAACCTCTTATGTCATAGCATTAGGAAGTGGATAGTGGAACTGACCTTCATACTCTGGCTGCTGCAGTTCTTGGGGGGGGGGCCCAGTCCAGTCTCCTCCGGTCTCTGATGGGCTCGGACGGGCCTGCCCTTAGCCCGGGCTTTGCCCGGGCACGGACCGGGCACGCCCGCACACGTCCAGCCCAGCGGGAGCCCAAGGCTGCTTTTATGCGCAGCTGGCGCGATGCTGTCGTGGCTCCTGCCGCAGCTCCCCTTGGGCGTTGAAGTCCTCACAGCTGGCTTAGAGATGCGGGCTCAGAGTGCTCGAAACGCTTCAAAGGCTCCCCAGTCAATAATCATCTGTGGTGTTTTCTTTGAGTATTGACTTTGTTATGTGTGAGTGTCTGTGTGCACATCCAAGTTAATCATCTGATGTATTTAGTGTATATATCTTCTGATTTCTTGCAGGACGTCCAGTATTATCTGCTTGAATTTTATATCATATTATTATGTGCATTCATTTAATTTTAATATTGCTATCTGCTTGCATTTTATTTCATGTATATTCCATGCATTGCATATATAAACATATATATTTATATATATCCATATACATTTGAATGTTGTTCTCTTGACATCTGGAAAAGCCTTTCTGTTGGAGAGCATTGCATAAATAAAATCTCAAGCCTTATTCTGAATACAGTCTTTGATGTGTCTACTTTTATAAAGTGAAATCCCTTTCCAGGTGGTGTTTTGTTGTTTTTATTGCTTCGTGGTGTTTGAGCCTCCATGTAGGAGGGCAATATTTTCTATTATCTGTGAGTGCGAAGCAATACACTGTCATAAAACATACATAAATCCCAGCGCCTCCCATGAACAGTGGATGTATACATTGAGAGCTTTATGTTCACTATTATTATACTTAGGTTTATAGTATACACTAGTTTGCAATAAATGGGCCTATGGGTTGTGGACACCAGTGTGAGAGCTTGTTAAGGGCGTCCCTTCCAAATACTGATTTGCATTGGTATGCAGTCACAAAACATTCACACTTTACTGCCAACTCAAAGTTGGTGGTAACCCAGTTGCAAATGGGAACGGGTCCCCAAGGGACCTCTTCCCCTTTGAGAATAGTAGAATAATCACTTTTTAAGAGCAAGGGACCCCTGCATACTCTCAAAAAATTAAACTTAAATGTTTGATTTTTATCTTTTTTTGTTTTAAGGAAAACGGGTTATGTTTAAAAAAAATGCTTTATTTAAAAGCAATCACAGTTATGATGGTCTACTGAACCCAGCAGGACACCATCCCTGTGAGGGCAGCGAATCGTGGTGGGTCACAAATTATGACCTGCATCATTAATATTCATGAGGTAGGCCTATTTGCGACCCAATACGAATTGCTATTTTATGAATAAATAACCCCTTAGTACATTAGTGACAGTGAAAACCAAATAGCGATTCACAAAAAACTGCTTTGGTAATCACTATTACTATTCTTTGTACATCTAGCCCTAACTTCAGCGGTGGCAATATCTTGAAGAGTTTAAAACTTTAAAGAAACTGCCCTTTGCAGCACTAACCATCAAGTTGTTATCCAAGAAAAAGCAAAGAACCAGATTGACAAACTTGTAACTCCATACATGGACAGTACTCCAGCTGGATACAGGCCACATGGATGCAGGTTTCCGAGTTTTGGGAATTTGTAAACATTCTGAGTGGTACACCTGGAAAGCTGCACCAATCAGAAGATTCTAGGCATACTACTAGAAATGTCATGTTCTTTGTTATTTGTCACTGTGCAGTTGCATATTTCTCTTTCAGTTTTTAATCCATTAAAATGTTGCCATTTCCCCACACCCAGGAAGTTTGGGGTGTTCTATTGCCATCCCAACCCTAAATGGACATTTAATCCAGCACTTTTCTGGAGAAATCCCTCACCATTTCCAGGGTGTTAGAAGATCAGAGAGAAGTTTATGAATGCCAATAAACTTTGTGGGCGATGAAAAACCTGTAAGCAAACTGGATCTTGATCCTCCCAATGCCTATCCCTTGAATGGGATTTACTGCTCCGTGACTTTGGAAAGTGATGTAATACAGTTACGCAGTAGTAAACGTATTTATAACTCTTAAGTATTCCTTTATAAATCTGGCCCACAATTTCAAGGTATTATGAATCTCAAACACTGAGAATAAACTTTTAAAGCCTAAATTTACAAAGCAAGTCACAGCTTTTCAAGTGTGCTGCTAAGAATGTATGTGAATTCCTAAACCTTGTGAAATGCACCCGTACTTAGAATTAGTTTTCCTCAAGAAGCAGCTGCTTGGTGCTGTGAGGATTTAGGACACACCCATTAAATGGATATATCATCAGTGATATTTTTCTATATCTCAGAGCAAGTGAGGGAGATGCACCTCAGGAAAAAGAGATCAAGATTCAAAGAAAGCTAGGACTAGCATCTGGTGAGTGCTGCAATTTATAGGGTTTCTTATATCAACAGAATATTGACATTGCCTCATTGCTTACCTTGAATGAAAATAAAACTAAACGATGTTTGAAAGTGAAATCAAGAAATAAGACCAAACTTCAATAATAAAGACACCAACCCAATTAAACTTGATCAAAGACCACTGTTTTGTCCCCAAGGAGTCCTGAAGTGGCTCAAGGTGAAATGGTTGGTGCTATTGAAGGCCAATAACAGAAATCAATAAAAAGATTTTGTGTAGGGCTGGCACACATGGTGGCAGGTGATATTGTTTTGGGCACTGGTAATGGTGGTGAAATGGCTATCACCATGGGCCTGTCCATATCTCCTAATGATATGTGTTTCAGAAGTACAAAAAGGAGGGCCACCAGTCTGCTGGGTCGGTTGACACCCTCATATCCGCCTGCCTCATTTAGAGGTACCTACCTCTATTCTCTGAAAGTAAACCTGCCAATTTAGTGTATGAACTTTTGCAAAAGCTGAAAGTACGGTTATGTTTGCAACCTGCTGACAGTGTTTGTTTATAGAAACAACCTCCCATATTCAAATTAAATTTTATTTCTGCATGTCAGGGTCATTGTTGTATTTTCCTGCCCAGGACCACCTTGTCCTGTATGGCAAGCATAGGCAAAAAAAATCAGTGGAGGGAGGCCATGGGGCATCTGTATTGTGATCCCCGGTGGCTCTCTGGCGTATGGCTACTGGAGCAAAAATTCCAATGCCTGAGCCAGCTGATTCTCTAAACGAGGTGTGGAACTGCAGATTTGAGGGGCATGAATCCCTACGGATGTGCGACTGAACTCTCATATGATAATTTCTCAATGAGGCACTAAATAATAATATATAACTACGATTAAGTCTTATTACTAGCGTCTATTCTTCAACTGACTATTTTCAACCTGATATGTGATTACTAGCTCTGTAATACTTCAGATTTTTTGGGAATTAATTTCACAAACATATACAAATATATAAGAAAATACAATGGGTCTGTGGCCAATCTTTCATGCGAAAATAAGAAAAAAAGACTCTTAATTCAAGAGGGCATCAGTTGCCCTACATATTCGAAGAGCAATTTGAACGCTTCTTAATGCAAATAGTATTTCCTTCTCATCCCGCTACTTCCTTTGGACTAGTGAAAGCCCTATTGACACTATCCCAAACCAATGCAGAATAGATGGCATTGCCTGATGTGCTCTTTCTTGTGATCCACTTTTATAACCTTAACCCTAACATAGCAGCAACGCCACCTACACATGGAAGTATCACTTTCCTATTATATAATGATCAGTGCTTGATTGTGATCACTCTCAAGTCTTTGATGGATCATCATGTCCTTAAGTCGAGGCCAAATTAATGAGCAGATAGTCAATTTTGCTACTTCTTACCCCATTGTTGTAGGTATGCTGGCCTATATTATCTGACTTTGACCTCCCCTTTACAGTCCTTATACCCTTCTCTAGGCATAAACTTGTTAACTGACGTGCTGCCTCGGTCCATTTCTTTATAAGTGGCAGAGTTAACACGGGGATCCCCCAATTGGAATCCTCATGGCTACTGAGACCGCAGTCTTCATCACCAAGGGGCTCAAAAGTACAGTTAAAATCACCTGCAACTACCATGTGATTCTTCGCCCTATTGGTCTCAATAAATATGTCTAACTGGGAGACAGTAGTTGAAAGTTTCCCACCCACCATCCCTCTCACATATACATTGATCACTAGTATATCTCTGTCAAGTTTTGGACGTATTATAATAACCAAAATATCGTTGCTTTCCGTTGGAATCTCTTCTACCTGAAATCCAGATTATTGCCTTACCCAGGTGGTTAGCCCACCAGAAGGTGTCCCTTTTTGTCCTACAATAGCTGGTTTATTAAACGTCAGGTAGCCTGAGCGAAAAATCAAATTCTGTGTCCATGTTTCTTGAAAAGCGCAGATACCATACCCCTCTATAAAGGATGACCAGTCTGCTGACACAATCTTAGATGGTAAGCCAGCAATATTCCAAGAAATAACAGATAATAGGGAACAAACCGGTTCACCATTAATTTCCATGGTGAGCTGGGTCTAGCTACTGATTGATTTAGATTTGCTAGCTGGGGTCTATCACCAGCGTCAGAAACTGATATGGTCTAAGTGACGCTACTTTCTGTAAAATTAATGTGAGCTGGCTGCAGTCAATCGCATGCTTCTAGGTCAGTTAGGGGGGCAAATGTGTTCTCAAGACTTAGGTTAGAAAACCTGGTTTGGCCTCTTGGGGTCACCCAAGTCTGTCTCTCCACAAATAAAGGACAGCTCCCTGATAAGAATTGGGGGGGGGGCAATCTATAAAAGAAGCCAAGTGGCAGCACAGTAATCTTGTCGTAGTGTCTATCTAAGTTGTTTCCCAAATATTTCAAAAGGAATCGGACAACAGTCCCGTTATTAAAGTTTATGACCACACAATCACCCCTCATTTCTTTCCTTGTGGGCCCTATCCAAGTAATTCTTCTGGCCGTAATCATTTGGCTTTGGATGCCCCCATCCAGGGTCCCCACCCCTTCAATTGTTGATCCACCCAGTGCATAACTTTTAGCATTAATTGAACTGTGGATTCCACCTGACCCTCCCGCAATAATAGCACATTCCCCAATACCACCACCCCAGGGGGCTGATGTAAAAGCTAAAAACTAGCTTTTGAGGTACCATTGTCCGATCTTACATACATCCCATTTGTTTCTGGGCCACTCTTCACTGATGGTATGCTGACCAGCCCAGTAGATGGACAATTGGGGATAGGATTGAGATTGTCCTTTAATAGATTGCGTCCGTCGCTCAGAGTATTAGATGCTGTATCGCCCGATGGGCTCTCAGGAATTTGGGTGAATTCGCTAGATGTATCAGCTGTCCTGGAGTTATCCACATCCACAACTGTGACGGTGATATTAACAGCGGGGTTGCCTTCCTTTGGGGTATAGACTTCGTTGCTGGTGGTTTCCTTATTTTGGCAGAGGGTGTAGCTTTATTTATCTCGTGCGTGGGCTGGGATTTTCCATTAGGCAATGGCACTGGCAGTGGCGTCAACTTAGTTCTGACTAATAGTGCCTCTAATGCACGAAAATTGGACTTGGCCTGAGAATCAAAAACATTTAGTCATTCTTCAATCCGACTTAGTCTTTGTGTGTTGGGGGTCAGCATTGTGTCTCCAATCTCTTCCACATAGCCTCATTTGTGGCAGGGCATGGGGCATATGAGGTGTCTGGGTTCAGCGTTCCCAGATTAATTGGGACTCTTACATCTGGGTCAGTAGTGTCTATTTTAACCCCCCTCCACTATTAATCGAACTAGCAGATTTTACGGTTTTCGGTCTCTGAGGGCCCCGACCCTCTTCCTCTTCACTGCAGGATCAGGAGACATTCCTGGTCCTGAGGGATTTGTTAATCCTGTAGCCCTAGTTGCTCTAGTGGAATATCAAAATGTATTATTGGTTGCAACAGTCTCGGGCTCTAGCCCACAGGATATCTGTCCAGTTGGTATTTCTGGGGCCTGGTCAAGATCTGTTGTGGTTTCAATTGCTTTGTCTATACTCGGTTGCTGGTCTGGGTTTATGTTGGATGCCAAGCCCCCCAGCAAAGATCTTTTGTGGGATAGAGGTTCAAAGAATAGGCGTCAATCTGCTATCTCAATCTCGTGTTCGAGTACGGAGGTCGCTCTTATTAGGAATTGATCAAGTGTCCCCACAATACTTCCACCAGCTTCTGTGCCCCTACCCTCTCGCTACTTCATGTTGATACTAGAATTAGAGTGTGATGTAAGTGCCAGAACCTCTTATGTCATAGCATTAGGAAGTGGATAGTGGTACTGACCTTTATACTCTGGCTACTGCAGTTCTTGGGGGGGGGGGGCCCAGTCCAGCCTCCTCCAGTCTCTGATGGGCTCAGACGGACCTGCCCTTGGCCCGGGCTTTGCCCGGGCTCGGACCGGGCACGCCTGCGCACGTCCAGTGCAGCGGGAGCCCAAGGCTGCTTTTATGCGCAGCTGGCGCGTTGCTGTCGTGGCTCCCGCCGCGGCTCCCCTTGGGCGTTGAAGTCCTCACAGCTGGCTTAGAAATGCGGGCTCAGAGTGCTCGAAACGCTTCAAAGGCTCCCCAGTCAATAATCATCTGAGGTGTTTTCTTTGAGTATTGACTTTGTTATGTGTGAGTGTCTGTGTGCACATCCAAGTTAATCATCTGAAGGATTTAATGTATATATCTTCTGATTTCTTGCAGGACGTCCAGTATTATCTGCTTGAATTTTATATCATATTATTATGTGCATTCATTTAATTTTAATATTGCTATCTGCTTGCATTTTATTTCATGTATATTCCATGCATTGCATATATAAACATATATATTTATATATATCCATATACATTTGAATGTTGTTCGTTTGACATCTGGAAAAGCCTTTCGGTTGGAGAGCGTTGCATAAATAAAATCTCAAGCCTTATTCTGAATACAGTCTTTGATGTGTCTACTTTTATAAAGTGAAATCCCTTTCCAGGTGGTGTTTTGTTGTTTGTATTGCTTCGTGGTGTTTGAGCCTCCATGTAGGAGGGCAGTATTTTCTATTATCTGTGAGTGCGAAGCAATACACTGTCATTAAACATACATAAATCCCAGCGCCTCCCATGAACAGTGGATGTATACATTGAGAGCTTCATGTTCACTATTATTATACTTAGGTTTATAGTATACACTAGTTTGCAAAATGGGCCTATGGGTTGTGGACACCAGTGTGAGAGGTTTCTAGGTATGACATACGAATGCATGTGTTCGTTAGGGATGGAATTAATTTCTCTATCTTTCCAAGGCAATGGATGTTGTTTTAGGCTAGTTATGATTTGGCTGTATACTGGTGCATTTAGTGTGCCCTGTCTGTTGGGCTGGAGGGTTGTCCCAGGTGGTGGTATTGACTTTAAGATGTTTGTTGCAATAACCACATGCCATGTGTGATATTATTGTTGGTTTGCATGGGTATTTGGTTATTATATTGTTTTGTACTGCACGGAATTACTGTGGTATAACTTATGCAAATATGTGATTTCGTATGGTTATTGGAGAAGCATTACTCAGAAGCTTAGGCCACTTTGTGAACTGCACTGTGAAAAATAAAGAATACTTTAGGGGCTTACTGCTGCAGGAAGCGGCGCACAAGTTTCCGGCGCTGAAAGGTCTGACCTGAAGTTCTCTTTTGGGTCTTAGATTTAAATCCCAGAAAACGATGAGTTGGAGGAGTCCATCATTTAACAGTGTATTGGACCTCCTCACTGTTTATGCCTAGAATTGACGCAGTCAGTGAAAGAATTACTCCCCTGGAAGGCATTTCACATTTATGAAGGGATTACTGGAAGGTGTGAAGTTCACAGCTCCTGATACATTTACCTCACAGCTAAAACAGCCGAATTACAAAAGTGTGTGAATGTAACCAGTCCAGCCCCCCCCCAGTCATTCACTGCTGGAACTATGGCCACCCTTAAACTATGGGAATTTCAAATGCAAGGTCTCCTGTATACAAAGTACTGAATTTGCTAAAATGCATGGTACAAAGATGTTCAGATATTACAGCTCGGAAACAGTGGGCAAGGTTTGTATCCTTCTGTTTTTTGAGCTGTGCTGTCTTAAAATAAAGTGTTAACCCAGAGAAATATTGGGTAAAATGAATCCATTTTAGGCTGTGAAGGCGCATAAAAGAGGTGCTTGGCTCTACGCTGAGCCAGAAAAGTCCATCATGATACAACTGATGGTCGCCTTGTTGTATGCTTAGCATGTAAGTCATTGAAAACAAAAAAAAGTGTCAAAAACGATCACTGATGATGCCCTGTTTCACTGTCTATTTCAGAAAGTGGAGATGGATCTGTTCATTGAATACTTTCTCCACCTAATCCTCTGGACATAAGGTCCCTTTTGTTAGGTTGTTTTCTAAATCTATTCCCTCACCATTCATAACGCCGTAGATTAGCTTTGTACTCAAAGCCTGTAGAACTGTGCTTCTTCAGGCATTGCAAAGTTTTGTGAAATATAAAAACAAAAACGTACAAAACAATAAGTGAAATAATAAATGCCTTTAGTTACTCAGCCGCCAGATCTTCTGTCATCTCTCTTGACTTTCTCCAAAACAAGGCATTCTTATAAGCAAATGAATGGAGTGTACTTCTCAATAATATGAATTAAATTTGGGTCTGAGGGCTAAATGTATGAGGCATTTTTGCATTCGGAAACAGCATGATTCGCAGAATTGTTTGTGAACGCAAAAATGCCTTTTCTGATTTATTGCACCCAAATTATGATTCGGTAACCTATCACTGAATCGCAATTTGGGTTTGTGAATCGGTATTTGGAAGGGGCTTGTTTAGCGCGTCCCTTCCAAATACCGATTCGCATTGGTATGCAAAGTTGGTGGTAACCCATTCGCAAATGAGAACAGGTCCCCAAGGGACCTCTTCCTCTTTGAAAATAGTAGAATAATCAATTTGTAAGAGCAAGGGACCCCTGTATACGTTCAAAAAATGAAACTTAAACCTTTCATTTTTTTTCCATTTTGTTTCAAGGAAAATGGGTTATGTTTAAAACAAATTGCTTTCTTTTAAAGCAATTACAGTTATGATGGTCTTCTGACCCCAGCGGGACACCCACCATCCCTGTGGTGGCAGCGAATAGTAGTGGGTGAAAAATTATGACCTGCTTCATTAATATTCATGAGGTAGGCCTATTTGCGACCCACTACAAATCGCTATTTTAGGAATAAGGGCTAAATAACCCCGTAGTAAATTAGTGACAGTGAAAACCACATAGTAATTCACAAGAAAATTGCTTCGGTAATCACTATTATGATTCATCGTACATCTAGCCCTAACTTTAGCGGTGGCAATATCTTAAAGAGTTTAAAAGTACAAAGAAACTGCCCTTTGCAGCCCTACCCAACAAGTTGTTGTCCAAGAAAAAGCAAAGAACAAGATGCACAATCTTGTAACTCCCTACATGGACAGTACTCCAGCTGGATACAGTCCACATGGATATAGGTGTACGAGTTTTGGGAATTTGTAAACATTCTGGGTGGTACACCTGGAAAGCTGCACCAATCAGAAGATTCTAGGCATACTACTAGAAATGTCATGTCCTTTGTTATTTGTCACTGTGCAGTTGCATATTTCTCTTTCAGTTTTTAATCCATGGATTAAACATTTTTGCCATTCCCCCACATCCAGGAAGTTTGGAGTGTTCTATTGCCAATCAACCCTAAATGGACATTTAATCCAGCACTTTTCTGGAGAAATCTTTTACCATTTCCAGGGTGTTAGAATATCCGAGAGAATTTTATGAATACCAATAAACTTTGTGGGCGATTAAAAACCTGTAAGCAAACTGCATCTTGATCCTCAAAATGCCCATCCCTTGAACGTGATTTACTGCTGCGTGACTATGTAAAGTGATGTCATACAGTTATGCAGAAGTAAACGTATTTATACCTCTTAAGTATTCCTTTGTAAATCTGGCCCACAATTTCAAGGTATTATGAATCTCAAACACTGAGAATAAACTTTTAAAGCCCACATTTACAAAGCAAGTTACAGCTTTCGAAGTGTGCTGCTAAGAATGTATGGGAATTCATAAACCTTGTGAATTTGCACTAGTAAGTAGAAGTAATTTTCTTCAAGAAGTAGCTGCTTGGTGCTGTGAGGATTTAGGACACACCCATTAAATGGATATATCATCAGTGATATTTTCCATATCTCAGAGAAAGTGAGGGAGATGCACCTCAGGAAAAAGAGATCAATATTCAAAGAAAGCATCTGGCGAGTGGTGCAATTCTATAGGGTTTCTTATATCAACAGAATATTGAAATTGTCTCATTGCTTACCATAAATGAAAATAAAACTAAACAATGTTTGAAAGTGAAATCAAGAAATAAGAACATACTTCAATAATAAACACACCAACCTCAATTAAACTTTCTCAAAGACCACTGTGTTGTCCCCAAGGAGTCCTGAAGTGGCTGCAAGGTGAAATGGTTGGTGCTATTGAAGGCCAATAACAGAAATCAATAAAAAGATTTTGTGTAGGGCTGGCACACATGGTGGCAGGTGATATTGTTTTGGGTACTGGTAATGGTGGTGAAATTACTATCACCAGGGGCCTGTCTATATTTCCTAATGATATGTGTTTCAGAAGTACAAAAAGGAGGGCCACCAGTCTGCTGGGTTGGTTGACACCCTCATATCCGCCTGCCTCATTTAAAGATACCTACCTCTCTTCCCTGAAAGAAAACCTGCCAATTTGGTGTATGAACTTTTTCCAAAGCTGAAAGTACGATGACAATTATTTTTGCAACCTGCTGACAGTGTTTGTTTATGGAAACAACCTCCCATATTTAAATTACATTTTATTTCTGCATGTCAGGAACATTGTTGTATTTTCCTGCTCAGGACCACCTTGTCCTGTATGGCAAGCATAGGCAAGAAAAATCAGTGGAGGGAGGCCATGGGGCATCTGTATTGTGATCCCCGGTGGCTCTTTGGCGGATGCTACTGGAGCAAAGATTCCAATGCCTGAGCCAGCTGATTCCCTAAACGAGGTGTGGAACTGCAGATTTGAGGGGCGTGAATCCCTACGGATGTGCGGCTGAACTCTCATATGATAATTTCTCAATGAGGCACTAAATAATAATATATAACTATGATTAAGTCCTATTGCTAGCGTCTAATTTTCAACTGACTATTTTCAACCTGATATGTGATTACTAATTCTGTAATACTTCAGATTTTTTGGGAATTGATTTCACAAACATATACAAATATATAAGAAAATACAATGGGTCTGTGGCCAATCTTTCATGCGAAAATAAGAAAAAAAGAGCAATTTGAATGCTTCTTAATGCAAACAGTATTTCCTTCTCATCCCGCTACTTCCTTTGGACTAGTGAAAGCCCTATTGACATCATCCCAACCCAATGGGGAATAGATGGCATTGCCTGATGTGCTCTTTCTTGTGATCCACTTTTATAACCTTAACCATAACATAGCATCAACGCCACCTACACATGGAAGTATCCCTTTCCTATTATATAATGATCAGTGCTTGATCAAAAATATTTAATTTCTTAATTTTTGCTTGTTTATGCCCAATTTCCAAAAATGATTTTGGATATATGATTTGAATCTAGTCTGTCTGTATTTTTTAATGATTCATTGACTGACGGATATGATGCAATGTGCAGCTATCTGAAAATAATAGAATTACATTTCAGTGATAAAAATAAACAAATACATTTCCTGGAGATATGACTTTGACTCCCAGTGTCATCTGGTTATCTCTTCTCACCATGTCATATATCCAGTGAAATTGTCATCTGGACCTCTGTCTTGCTATCTGCCTCTCTCTGTATCTCAATTTCTTGAGAATCTCTGCCTACACACAGTACTGCTTTACCAACTAGCCTATCTACATCACCGAGCATCAGTTGGAGGGCATCCATAAACGTACAACAAACATTGCAAATGATTGGAACAATGACATGGTATCTTACCTGGGCACAATGGCAAATGTAAGATCATGTAAGCGATGAAGATTGTAAGTATTGGTTTCCATTCCATGCTCCTGAGGTTCAATGGTACGGACGCTGAAAGCAGCTTCAGCAAAAGCCCCAAACCGCTAAAAAAATGAATTGGTGGTCTCCGTTTCAACCAGTAAAGAGAGGGAACTGGTTGCGCACGTGTGCTTATGGTGAAAGGCGGCATATGAGATTATTTAGGTCAAGAGGACAGGGTTGAAATGAAAAGGAAATGGAAGAGGCTAGTTAACAGAGAGGAGGGAGGTACAAAAACGAAACAGAAATTTAGACATTTTTACAAGTCACAAAATTGTGCCTGAATCACAAAGGTTCATCAAAATGTCAATAACGTATTTTACATATATGGTTTCCTAGAGTAAATTAAAAAAATTGGTAATTCACATGTGTTCCTTCGAGTTAAGTAAATTACACATACTTAAAACATTCATACAATGTATATGAATCGCAGGAGCACTGCAAAGAAACTTGCTCATGTACATTGGAATTAATGTGAATTATTTTAGTAGTTTAATCTAAAATAGGAGGATAATTAGAAAATGAAGATACCATTGTTCATGCAAGACACCAAAGTGGTGATGCATTTTCTAGTTTTTCTAGAAACACAGAGTTCAGTTTTCTAGACTTCCTGTACTAAGGAGAATCAATCCTGTGAGACAATACTGGTATATTTAGTTTAATCCCAAATCCTCTGCCATTAAGAAATAATACACTCAAGAGCACTATAAAACAGGAGATTAACCATTGATTTTAAAATTAAATGCCTTGTCTAGTACACCCAATATGAATGACACCTACAATGAAACAGATAAAGTGGCAGCAGCAACATTTACCAAAAGAATGAATAAAAGAACCCACTTCAACGAAATTGTGGTTGTACATTTATAGCAGTTATACCCCATTATACTACTTCTAAGCGCTAAGCTAATTCTAGCATAGCAGAAAAGAAACACTTTCTAGAGTTTCAGAGATGGTTCACACCCACATACCTGTTTGAGCAACAGAACATATATTCAATAAAATAGCAAGGCCTGTTATTCTTATTGTATGAGGCCAGCTGCACTGATGGGTTCAGCATGCAAAGTCTCAGTACCTTCCTTCCCAATAGCCTTCAGTTAGAATCGGGACACGGCCTGCCCAGTTGCCCCTCTAAATCCTCACTCTTTGTGCTCAGCTTTTATAATATTATTTTACTGTTGTTGAAACTCTTGGCCTAAACAATCAGCAGAGAGTGGCCTGATGTCCTTTCACTTATTTTCATTCTGCAAAACTGTGTTGTTTTGAACAACAACAATAAACAAGACACATAATTATCAACTTTTCAGAAATCAATAACAAATATTTTTTAACAGAACATTTAGAATAAATACTGCAAATATATTCAAGCAAACTTGATTATCACATTGCAGAGCTCAGAAATATTAACTAAATGTGCTTTCTATTAATCACACATATTGACTACTGAGTTGAGTGAAACTACATATTTGTGATATTGAAAGATATACTCTTTAAAGAATGAATGAATAATAAAAGCAATGAAGAAAAAATAGTAAAAAAACAATTAAAAATGACACAATTGTTTCCTGAAAAGGATTTAGAATCCGGATTTAAATTTTAGAGAGGCTAGAGTACAAATATACATGACAAGTAGAAAATAGCAACTATAGCACACTCCGCTGCTACAAAATGAGCAGCGTGTTCTTGGAGTGATAATTACACCTATGTACTTGTGCAAAGTGAAAGACAGAATAAATTAGGACTGAGTTCGTTTATCAGGGCTAATCCCAGGAAAGAAAGTAGTTGAATCATTATTTTCTAGGAACAATACGTGGTAACGTTCAGCAGGAGCTCTTTGCATCTGACACAGTAATAGCATCCTATTCCTAACACTTGACACTCAAATACTTACAGCAGGTTCTGTAGCCATATTCAGAAAAAGATTTGGTGGCTATAATCTTTCAATGTGCTTCTGTGTAATAGTACAATTGTTAATGGTTTATATAGTGGCTGTATTGTCACTCCTTCCTGTGGTGTAGTCATTGGCATAAGTCTCTTCTCTATTACTACAAAGGTTTTTAGATGAGTAAATAAATGATGACGTGTTTTCCACAACATGCAAAGCCACATATTATTTACTATTTTCAGCCATTTTTATAGATAAAATCAACAGTTTTGAAATGTATATAACAAGAAACAGTACTTCAGTTCTTATACAAAATATATAAAGGCCCAATAAAAGTCAGGGTTTCTCTGGTGTTCATTTCAGCATTTTTGCATAGCACTGATTCATTGGAATGTGTTATCTGCCCCTTTCAGAGTCTGTCTCTTTGCCTACTGTTAGAACATTGCTAAAAAGAAATCTTAGTGCACTACCTTAAAGATACAACTTGCACTAAATATGGGTCTCCCTTTTGGATCCCTCAGTACTCCTTTATAGTTTGTTTGCATACTGCTGTCAGGTTCCTCTTACCATGCTCCATATTACTATGTCTAAAGCCAAAATGCTTCTGTCATTAACTCTCACCAAAATAGATCATGATTTTGCTGCTCTTCAGTATTGTAATGTTTCAAACTGTAATGTTAACTGTCTGCTTAAAGAAAAATAATTGATGCATCTTAATATTCAATGTTTTGCTTGTTCCCAATGTGTACAATACTCTACAGCTCATTGGGGTCATATTTGCACTTTAATAAACAAATGAGGTCTACAATGTTTTTTAAAAAGATTTCATCCTCCAGAAACAATGACAAATCGGAAAAGTATACATTTCAAACTTGTCATTGATGCACCTTTAATTGAGTGTTCGTTGACCAGGTATTGCCATCTATTGAGTAGAGAATGCTCGCTTGTATAAACATATATTGAAATACATTACTAGGTATTTTTCTGGAAATCACAACATAAACCTTCACTTGCCTGAAATAACAAAATTATTTTATTATGAGTATTTTATAAGTACAGATCTAAACCTAGGGGCGGTATAGTGCTGTATATAGCAAAATAGAATGAACATGACACATATAACAATTTTAAAACATAAATTGTAGTGCAGTGGACCCAGGGGCATATTAAACTGAAATTCCATCGGCAAAAGTAACACATTGGGTGAAATCACACAGGGAGAGATAAAGTAATAGCTTGAATCTGGATTTGGCATGAAGAACACGCTCACATGAAGCTAAAGGGTTGTTAAAATAGTTCTTTCTTTCTGGAATTGGATAAATGAAGGAAACAGTCTTGAATGGATGTAATGTTTAGGTCCATAGTATGGAAAAGCCCATTTACAAGTCTTTCCTTTTATGGTTTTACAAGCATTTTGTAAACACAATAAGGTATATGCTTTTGCAAGTGGAGATATAGACCAACCTACCAATGCTGAGCTGAAGAAGCAGAAAGTTATAACCCAAGCATCTCTCTCAACTTAACAGGAAATCAGAAATGCAACAATGCCAGAGACTATCAGGCATATATATTTATTGTTGCTATCAGTTCTGAAAATTTTTGGAACAAGAGCGCACACAAAAGAAATCCACCCTGGTATTAGATTTCTTGCACGCCAGTTTTAGTGCACAATACTTAAAACAAAATAACAGCAGACATCAAAAATATTACAGCGAGGATTTAAGCAAACTATTTAAATAATATGAAAGCAGGCAACATATTATACTGTGCATTTTTAAGAATCCCTGCATGCCTATACCTTAAGCATAAAATCTATTGCTAGAATATTTCAATACAGTCAATAAATGTGTATTATGTAACACATTCATTTGAAAAAAATAAACCCTGTGATCACGATGTAGATGGTGAAAGAAATAATGTGCAAATTCCCCATGTAAACTCATGTCAATGTCTAAAGCTAACATGCTTTCTACTAAGCATTATCTATTGAAATGATTACCTCAGTATATAAGCTAGACGAATATTGTAGAACCACACAATAAAGTGAATGCACCTTGTTGCAGAATAATGAAGATACATGCATCAGCTATTGCTAAGGTGCAACAACTTTTATGGTCTAAATAAATGAGCAATATCATGATGGGAGAGCACCTGAAAGACATATTTTTTAAAACACACTTTATTGTTTTTTTTCCTTTTCATTTTGACAGAAACATGTATATGCACAGTGAAATTTGCAGTACATTGAAGGTAATGTCATACATTGTATATCTTACTATCTTTAGTCTATAGCTATCATTTGACACTACACATCTTGGTATAGGATATATATTACATGTGCATTCTTATAGTAGTATCTGAAAAAAGAGGCCACACATGAGTGCATTTATAATACCATAACATCTGAACTTCCCTACCCCCCACTGCTTCTGGCTGGCTCTACCCCAGTTAGAAACACTCAACCCTGGATGCCACCTTGTGCCCATAGTGGTATGTGTATAATGTGGGGTTTGGAGAACCATACTACGTATGTGTATTATTCTGGGACCGATAGTAATAGGGAAGTTGGCATTGGAGGATAATTATCCTACTACTCATCATTTATTCTAGGAACAGGCGCAGGTTCTATAGCCTTGAATTCTTCTATTAACAGGTCCCGTTCGATTGAAATCAGGGTCTTACATAAGCCTCAGGCCTCCTCTCGTCTAATGGCAGCGCTCTCCGCACTACCCCAGTGCGCCACCTCTCTATGCCAAGTATAAACTGATGGGGCCTTCGCCGACTTCCACCGCATGGTGATAGCACCCTTAGCAATAAGTACCACCCAGTCAATGAGACAGGGTTGCACTACAGAATTATATAGATAATAATATGGTACTTGAAGGACTGCGGATATTTACCCCCCCCCCCCCCCCACCCCCCTCCTATGACTCACTCAATCCAGAAATGCTACAGGAATGGTCTGAAAATTCAGTCAAAGATTCAAGATGCATGTTAGAAATATTGATTAAATATGCAAGGATTAACCATGAGGCATAAAATCTATACAGGCATAAAATCTATACAGGAATATCTTGAGACCAATATAGAAGAAGGCAACTTGAAAAGACATATGGAGAGCATGAAAGATCACCTCAAGAATCACGAGGACAAAGCCTGCAAACAGTGCAAGTTGGAGAAATCATTGTGACTATGAGAGTGGGAAGATTCTCACTTTTAGTAAGAAATATGGCCACCTTTACACAGACAGGCCTCCCACACAGGATGTACAACAGACAACTGCAGAGAACTCACTTTTAGAGCAATTGACTGTCATTGATGTTGAATCCGTGACATCAGGTAGCAGTGCATCTGGTAACAAAAGAATCACGCGTCCGGTGACTTTTTAAGACGAATACTGTCTCATGCGACGGGGGAGGCAGACAACACAGAATACCCTGATACCAAAACCAAGAGTACAGAGAGGACGAGGCAGAGGAAGAGGTAGAAGAGGAACCGCCAAAAAAGATTACGCATCCAATAAAAACGGCGAAAGAGACAGAGGACGGGGCGCATGGGAAACAACAGCGCAAGCTCCAAGAAGACACTGTAATGGATCCCGAGATGGTTAATAGGACTATTTTTATCCTATCTAAGAGAATTCTTAATGACATTAAAAAACACATCCTTTCCCTAGGTCTTTCTTTCTGTCCCTCCTCTACGTTTAACTACACTAAAACTAGAATTGACCTTTTAAAATATATTTTCAAACTCAAATTGAAAAAGTGGCACAAATTGACGCTTTCTGCACTGGGAAGTAGTAATCCCTTTCAAGCCCAGGGCAAATAGACAGATCTAGACATCAGGGACATGGATACCCTAGTAACTCTGTTACAATTACAACAGGAGCCAGGACACACGGAACTAGAAATCACCGAAACCTCTGCGTTAGACGAACTGGGCATAACATATGAAGCAGCAACCAGCACCAGTTACAAGTCACGTTCTACATTCTATCCCACACTATGACAAGATTGACATCTTTCATGAGGTTGTCACCAAGTCTCTCATAGAACTACAACACAAATCTAATCACAGGAACAGGACTCCCAATAACCTTACCTTTGAACAAAGACAGGCACTAGTCTCACTAGCAGGGGGCAGTGAGATTGTCATACATCCAGCAGACAAGAGGGGTAACGCTGTTTTACTTGACAAAGATATGTATATTACGGAGGCCATGAGACAACTCAGTGACAGTAGATTTTACATTGCAAAACCAAAGGGGATGATGGATGGAGTGTTAAACATTGCAAACACTCACCCCCAGTCAACTGATCTGAGTTTAATCCATCATCATTCTTTAGCTCACTCCGCCACCCCAGTTCAGACATGGCCATATGCAAATCAGTCTGACCCTGTGCCTCATGGGAACAGTCCAGCCCGAACTGCCAAGCCATGTCTTCCCTGTACCGGAAACAAGCATCCTGGGACCGGTTTCTGGTTAATCAGCCGTCATCAGCCAGGCGAGCTTGAATCCAGTGGCAAAAGTGAGCAAGGGACCCACGGTTGGGCATACCCTGCCAACTTAGGGCGAACAAAGCAAAACCAAAGGCTGAGTAGATTTTACATTCCCATCTCTAGAGAGGATTACACCAACAGCATCACAACCATTTGGGACAAGTTGACTGAATAGAGAGACAAGGGGGTAATTGAATGGGAGGAATATTGTTTCCTGAAAAAAGGCCACACGAAGCTCCCAGTTCTGCATCTTTTTCCCAAGATACACAAGGACCCTCTTGTCCCGCTGGGACTCCCTATTGTTTCTCCAAAGGGCAGAGCTCTTGAACATGTGTCTAAATACGTAGATCACTTTCTGAGGGATCACGTATTCAAACTGGACTCCTACGTTAGGGACACTAAGGACTTTTTGTGCAAATTGCAGAACATCGAATGGAAGGATAATTACCTGTTGATCACCCTCGATGTTACTTCACTCTACACCATTCTATACCATTAACAAGGACTTGAAGCTTGCCACCATTTTTTACGCAGAAGGCAGATTAGGTATAGGAAACATACCATCATGATAGCCAATTGTCTCAAGAACAATATATTCCTATTCAATGGTGTCATCTACAGGCAGACTACTGGGACCGCCATGGGCTCGTGCTTTGCTCCGAGCTTTGCCAACCTGTTCATGGGCCAGTGGGAGGAGGGCCTGTATCAGAACCCTGAGCTTGCACAAGACCTAGGGCATGTTGTGGTATGGCTCAGATACATTGATGATCTCTTCATAATTTGGAGAGGCACCGAACAACTGGTGATTGATTTCATTAAAAAGCTTAATGATAACAATCGCAACATTCAGCTTACAGGTAATATCAGTAACACCGCAGTTGAGAATCTTGACATCAAGATTGACATCAGGCAGAAAACCATCCACACTGAGCTTTTCTGCAACACCATAGCTGGTAACAGCTTACTGCATGCTCTCACCAGTCATCCCGAGACTCTCAAGTGGAGCATACCCTACGGGGAACTATTAAGAGTCAAACAACACTGCAACACCGAGACAGCCTATTGAAATGAACATTACATCATGTTAAACAAATTCAGGGAAAGAGGTTACCTGAACTGGGTCCTCAAGAGGGCCAGTGAGAGAGCTGATGGCATCACGGGGCAGGAGACACTAGCGGACTGGACGAACACTGAGACAGAACATACTGACGACGGCCCCAGGATCATTCTTACATATGAACGCGATGCCGCAGGGTCAAGTGGATACTTGCCAAAAACGGGGATATCGTCAAGTGTGATACAACCATAGGCGACTACATGGAGGATACACACCGTATTACCTACAGGAAAGGGCGCAGCCTCAGGGACATGTTAGTCCGCAGTGACATTACCACAGACATAATTTACAGGGTATCTTTCCCTGCGGCCACTGTAAGGCTTGCACGAACAGTCTGATGCGCAAATAAATAAGATGTGAGCCAGTCACCAAGGTTATCTCACAATTTCTCACATGCAGTACCAACTTTGTAATCTACATTATTGAGTGTAATTGTAAACTTTGATACATAGGCAGTACTACCTTGATGGCCAAGAAGAGAATTTTAGAACACATGAGGGCCATCAACAACAGAGATCCCAAGTATCCGGTTGCCCAACACTTTCCAGAAAATAATTTTTCAGGCCAATCCGAACATACATATTGTACCACTGAGCAGATAACCAATGGTCTATATTAGGGGTGGGGACAGGACCCTGAAGCTCAGGAAAAGGGAGTCCAAATATATAGTGGACTTCCTAACCAAAATCCCGGAGGGCTAAACCAAAATGAGGAACTAGCAGTTCACCTCAAAGAACAATGATCTCTACACACCCACACCTGTCTTTTTAAGCCAGTTTTAATCCTCTTCCCTTCATCCGCAATGAGAATGACACTTGTACTGTTTGTTTGTAGAGACATACTTTAAGCATTTTTAACTGTGCTCTTAGATGCTAATGCTTTCTTTTTTTGTGTCTTTTTTATATGAGGAAAGGAAGGGACTCATCACTACAAATTCACCTGCACTGGCTTCCCTAACCTTTTCTTTGTCTTCACTCCTGGGATTCCATCAGAGATAAGATTCATGCATGATATAATTTCTTTTAGTTTTATTTCTATAGAATTTTATGCATTATGCGATGTGCAATTTCTCTACTTTTGGCCAACTGTCCTTAGTGTTTATGGCTTTGTTCATTTGCAATTCAGCAAGATTTATACATTTCCATGGCATGTACTTCTCATTTCAAATGTCAACAACCACATTCCAATATGACCGACACATTAGACTGTAATGTTATCTCTTTCTTTATTTCTATTATGCATTCTTAAGGACACCCTATTGGTGATGTAAACACATGTGACCAAGACTGCTGGGCAGTCAAAAAGCGTTGTGTGAAGTAAACAGCTTTCTGCATAAATGTGACTACTTTTGCTGCATCCTGAGAGTGCGCTTACATAAATTTGATTTGGATTTCTAGCCGGTATGCTCTGCTGGCATGCGCACCACCTCCCACGGGTCCTTCCTTTAGTTTCAGAAGGGGCAAAAAGGAAAAGGATATATATATTTTCTAGCTACTAGACAAAAAAGACCAAAAAAAGTATAAATAAAAGTTAAAATATTATCTAAATAAAACAAGTTAGGGTGCATAATATTTAAAAATGGAAAATTTCTGACATTGTAAATGACATGTTCCCCCAGTGATTAGTCTCAAAACGAGAATGTCACTGGTCAGCCTGTAACTGGCACATAGCAAAAGTCAGAGTATAGATTATACGCTTTCATCTATAACATTTGACCTATACCAGCTACAGACCCCATTCAAAGATGTATGTTTATATCTATTAATATTCCAATCTATTTGTGAAGTTTGATTTTCATCCAATTAACCGCAGTGCGAATTCAGCGGCAGCAGCAGTAGCAGCGTCGGCCAATGGACGTGCGCAGCACTAGCCAGGTAATGCTTGCGACTGCCGTTGGCCGACGGGAGCACAGAAGGGGTTATTCAATATAACAGAAATGTGCATTTTGAGAGTTACCTTTACCCTGTCTGAAGCTGGTAGAGGCAAATTGCCATTAGTTCGCTGGCATCTGCTCAGAGTGTACTTGGCCTGAATGAGGTGTGAAAACTGCTTCCAGAGTAGAAACAATAGCCTGTGATTGGGGTGGTACTACTTGGGATAGCCCCAGAAACCTATTTAACTCCAATATGGCCTGGCCTGCCACAAGTAAATGTCAGGTGACACCTGGAAAGGCCCAAGCCTTTGTCTCCCTAGCCAAGCTGGCACTAAACCCAGTGAGAGGGAAGCCACCCTCAGGACCAGTTTTGAGTGCCAGGCATAAATGTGGCACCCAAGGCCTCATCCTCTTTACCCCTACTGGAGGAAGAAGATCGAAAAAGGGCTGAACGTGCTGTCCTACCGCTGTTCCCCTCTGTTCCCCAGAGTCAGATTACATTTTCACTCCCCCCTGCTCCAAGGTCCCTCCAGCTTCAAAAAAGTTTCATTCTGCATTTTCAGCTATAAATCGCCAAAGGGCCTTCGGGGCCAACCTGCTTCAGGTACCAGCTTTTGATTCCAGGGAAATGGCTACAGTTTCAGTGGCAACCCAAGTAGCGGGACTTTTTCTTCTCAAAATGGGATAAAGTCCCATGCTGCTTATGGGACTTTGAAAAATGTCAATACTCTTCTTCACAAAAACTGCCAAAGTCCCTTCTGTAGTGGAACTTAATAATATTTTCAAACTTTTTGATGTCCAAAACTTTCATTGGTTCTATCCAACCCAGGCTCCATCACATTCAGACTTAAATTGGTCCTTGGTCCCATTCTACTGCTTCCAAAGAATAGCATTGGCGCTTAGAGATTTTTGACAGATTTTTTTACTTAAAACTGAAAAAAATCGTATGTCCATCCCTCCTTACTGGATTCTTGTCTTTTTGGTGCAATTCTGTCTATTAAATGTTACTGTATATTTCTGTTTCGGTTTGGGATTTATTTTGCTAGGTGTTTTGACTTTATTACTGTTTAGGTACTGCATAACTACCATTGCTCTAAGTTAAGCGTGTCTGCTGCATAGCTTTATTAACACGAGTTTGAGCTCAGGTTAGTATAGTGACTTTGAGGGATCACCTAGACAAGAAGTGGTATTATTCTTTGCGGTGGGCAGTCAGCCACACCAATAATAATCCACTTTCTTTCAGACACTGAACGAATATGGCAAAGCATTCTTTTAATTCTGAGAAGAATGTCTTATTTGATAGAGAATGTAGCCAAGACAGTATGTGAAGAGTTAGGGTAGAACTGATTTTCTTCTTTCTGAATTTTATGTGTCAAGCTTATAATAGTTATTAGGAAGAGCCCCAAATAAGACAGAGAAGTATGTTACGAGAAGCTTACACAAATGACAGATAGTAGGATCTGAAAAGGTTTTCAGATAGAGTGAACGGGAACATACACGCTTGCCTTGACATGCCTTGTCTCACCTCTGATGCGTCCATGCATCAGCTGCCTTTAAATAGGCTAGTCGGCTAATATTCAAATTGTATCTCGTGTGGCAACCAACTAGACAAAGAAGCCTTGGAAAGTTAGAAGAGGGGGCATGGCTTGGAGCCCACGGAGTAAGGCTGCACTTGGGTGAGGCTCCCGTTGCGCTCGGCAGTCTCCGCGGAACGGAGCTGATTTTACCGGCAATGGAGATAAGAGCAGTTCTGTGATGTCAAAGGGCACATTTTCGCGGCATTGACGACTTGGAGGAGGCTGTATGCAGGAAAAATTTCACCCCTGTAGGTGCTGAAGCGGCTCCGTTTTACCGCGGCCGCCATTTTGCTTTTTAGCGCGGCCGTGCGTTTTACTTTTAACTGCAGCGCTAAAGCCCCGACGCATCCAATTCCCCACAGAATCGGGTATTGTGCTTAGTATACCCTTATTTTCACTAATTGAGGATGGTTCTTTCTACAGACTGATGCTTTTGTTTCAAAAGCTGAGGAGACCCCATTACATTTTGCATGGCAGCCATTATGTGCTTCTGACTATTTTAAATGCTGCTTTGTATGTTTCATGCCTGATATTTTCCTTCCTCCCTTTCAAGTCTGCTCATGACTAAAAGGTGTTTATACCTCTAAACACAACATACCAGATAGAAGTGCTTTTAAATCGCCTTATTCCCCATGTGTGGATATTTTGCATGGCGTATTGCACTTCTGTTGTTCTATGGCTGCTCTATTTTCTTTCACCTACTAGTGGGCAACATTCATCTGCACCTGCCTCCGGAACTCTGAATTCATTTTCTTAATTTAAGGATGCACTTCCTTTGATACTATTTCTGTATCACATTGATGTTTCTGCTCATCCTTAATCAGAAAGGAGCGTTCTGATTGGATTTTATGGGCAGATTAAAGTTGTTGCATTCATCATCCTCTACTCCAAAGCACAAATTTGTTAAAAATTCTGAACTTTTCTCCGAATTTTCTAAATTGAAGGATGCATCGGTGGTTTTGCATCGCAATGGAATCTTCGTCCACAGTCTCAGGAAAATCCAACACCAAACGGCTGAAAAAGGATCCCCCTCGCCTCCTAAGTCAAATTCGCTAGTTTCCATGGAGCTGTTACTAGAGGAGATTAGAGCCCTTCGACCCTTCATGGAAGAAACTAACACTAAGCTGCAAATACTAACGGACAACTGGTCCCAACTAGAGACAAGGGTCTCCTCAGTGGAACAGAGTGTCTCCTCTTTAAAAGAAACTTGCACCAACGTCTCTCATCTTCAATCATTCACAAGTTTCCTCACTTCAAAGACAAGTGGAAGACCTTGAGAACTGCAACAGATGGAATAACCTCCGTATCTATGGTCTGGGAGAAGGAATTGAGGGGTCTGATTCCATCACCTTTTTAAAATAATTACTTCCTAAACTATTACACTTGCCAGATGGAACAGTCCTTGATATTCAATGTGCACATCGTTTGGGTCGAATCCCATCCTAAGCATTGGCGTCACAGAAGCCAAGCAGTGTCATTCTTTACTTTTTGGAGTATACAGACTTGCTAAAGGTGCTTTCAGCGGTTAAAGCCTCTCCAAAAATTACTTGGTCAGGTTCTTCTCTGTTTTTTGCACAGGACTATGCTAAAGCTACAGCTAGTCGTCGCAAGGCTTTCTTGAATTTGAGACTTGAATTGCGTGCAATGGTGGCTCGCTATGGCCTCTTTCATCCATGCCTATTCAAGGTTACTCATAATAACAAAACTACAATGTATGAAGATCCTGTACACTTACAAAGCTTTATTAACTCATGCAAGACAACTAATATGGATTATTCAGGTTCTTCTTCTTCATTCACTACTTGAACATGCCTTTACTTCCGTTTAGGATTATTTCGTTTCGGCCTTTTTGCATAATGTTTGGTCCTTTATGAATTGTTGTATCAGTTTTTCAAATGTTTGTTGCATTGCTTGCTCATTGATATTGTTTAACGATTCTGTCTTTGCTTTTTCTAGCACTTTCTTCTAATCTTTGTCATTTTGCTTTTGTCTCCCTAGATTCTAAGTCCTTGTTCCGTGGCGTCTTCCTGGCCATCCGTTTGCTGGTTCTTGGTGTTGCCGCCTGCCCCTTGTGGTTCCACCTCCCTCCTCGTGTTCTCCTGATCGTTTTTCCTTCACCTCTCCTGTTTCCCTGACCCCTTTTCTGTAGGTATGTGTTCCATTTTGTTCCTTGTTATTCGGATTGTATGCATTCCCTTGATATTTTTCTCCCTACTGCTTTTCAAGTCCTGTAGTCCCATTTTCCCAGCAAATTCTGCTAAGTTTCTGGTATCTGTTATCTCTCGTAATCTCCCATGTCGTTAAAGTTAGTTTCATGGACTGTTAGAGGACTCAATTCCCCTATAAAAAGGCAGAGATTACTAACTCATCTGGCTAAGTTAAATCCCAATATAGTATTTTTGCAAGAGATTCATTTTACTGGCAATGAGTCATTAAAATTGAAAAAAGGATGGGTGGGAGATGTATTTTACTCTAGTGGGGATGGTAAACGTAATGGAGTTATGATGTTGTGTCGCAAATCTCTTATTTTAAATTTGTTTCACAGGACTCTGATGCTGAAGGTCATTGGCTTACTGTTAAACTGTTGTTTAAGGATGCTCCAGTCTCTTTTTTTACTGTTTATGCCCCAACAGGTGGTGATGCCTCCTTTTGGCGCGCAGTAGCCAAGCAAATCACCCTCCACATGGAAGATAAATTTATTTTGGCGGGAGATTGTAATCAGGTTTTCGATCCTTTCATAGATCGGAATTCTAAAGCATAATTTCTTCCCAATAAAACACATAAATCCTTCATCCACACGGTCTCGCAACATAAACTTTTGGATGCCTGGAGATTGTGTAATCCTACTACAATGGAATACACCTTTTATTACCCGGTGCATCACTCCCAATCACGACTTGATTACTTTTTTTGTATCACATAACCTCTCACAAGCACTTACACATGCGGAAATAGGTCCTATTTTATTGTATGACCATGCTCCAGTTTTGATTGCTGTGGACATTTTACCCAAACCTAATTCTCCTAGAAGGTGGCGTTTCAATAATACTCTGCTTTTGGATCCAGAATTCTCTTCCTCATTCAAAACCTTTTTTAAGGAATACTTTCTCCTGAACGACACAGATTCCTTGCCTTTCTCAACTATCTGGGATGCTTTTAAAGCTTCTGCTAGAGATTTTATTTTATCCTATGTGTCTAAGAAGCGTGCTATTGCTCGCAATCGTACCCGTTCTTTCCTTCACGATATTAAGAGACTGGAACATTCTTTTTGCACTTCTAACTCGAAACACTCTTATCACAACTAAATTACAGTTTAATAAGGAATCAACAGATAATGCTTCATTATATTGTACTAAAATCTAGTGCAAAATGTTATGGAGGTAGAAATAAAGCAGGGAAGCTTTTAGCGAATTATTTAAAAACAAAACAGAACAAAGTGAATATTGAAGCTATTTTTGATGATGATGCTGTCTTAAAGTTTAAGGACAAGGAAATTTTGGATGAGTTTGCTTTATTTTATAAGAGACTATATTCATCTGAAACTACCCCTACAGACCATTCACTTTCGCAGTTTTTCTCACATATACAAAAGCCCCAACAGTCTTTTACTGATATTTCCCCATTGGAAACTCCGATCACCCAACAAGAACTTTTGCGTGCTCTCCAACACTTGAAAATAGACAAAGCCCCTGGGCCAGATGGTTTCACTGTTGAATTTTTCCTTCATTTCTCCAAGTTATTAATGCCTAAATTATTCCTTTTAATTGAATCTTTTAAATCCTTGGGGCAGTCTAATGGCACCTTTTCAGATGCACACATTTGTTTGATTCCTAAAGAAGGCAAGGATCCGAAGTATTGTAAGAACTTTAGACCCATTTCACTTGTTAACATTGACTACAAGATTTTTTCCAAATCACTGGCCCATCGTTTAGATTCTTATCTTCCCAGGTTATTAGGTAAGGAACAGTCTGGATTCGTGAAGGGTCGTGTTATACAAGATAACACCAGACTTTTTTCAATATTTTATCCAAAGCTAAGCATTTGCAGCATCCTCTAGCAGCCATAGCACTTGATGCTGAAAAAGCATTTGATAGAGTAGAATGGCGTTACTTATTTTATACCCTTAAATGGTTTGGATTCAGCCCTAATTTAATTTCCTTATATTCCCTGTTATACTCAAATCCACGCGCTGCTGTCTGTGCTAATGGGTTATTGTCTTCCTTTTTTGACCTTGTTACAGGGGTGCATCTAGGTTGTCCTTTATCTCCTTTTCTCTTTAATTTAGCCCTCGAACCCTTCCTCTCTAGAATCCGTCAAAACATACATATCCAAGGTTTCCAGACCCCTACAACAAATGTTAAACTTGCAGCGTATGCTGATGATATTTTACTTTTCATTTCAAATTCCACTGAGTCAATTCCAGCCTTCTTAGAAGAAGTCTGTGCTTTTTCATCAATGTCAGGTTATAAATTAAACAGTGATAAATGTGAAATTCTGCCCTTAACTAAATACACTTTCAAGGCTGATTTTATCTCCACTAATTTTACTTGGAAGCCGTCCTCTATTAAATGTTTGGGCTTGAATTTTTCACCAACAATAAAAGAAACAGTTACGCTCTGCCTGAATAATTGTATCCAAAAACTCACAGAGCTTACCAATAAATGACATCCTCTTTATTTATCCTGGTGGGGTCACCTAGACACCATTAAGATGATGCTCTCCCCTGTATTTTATATACCGTATCTAATATTCCAGTTCCCATCTTTACTAAATTGTTTAAATCCATTAACTCAATATTATCTTCTTTTTTATGGAATAAGAAAAGATCACGCATGTCTTTCCTAAAGTTATCACATCCTAAAGCTGAAGGTGGGGTACATTTTCCGAATTTTACTGCTTACCACAAAGCTTTTCTTTTGCGACAAGCCTCATACTGGCTGCTTGATTCTGTGGAGGATTTCCCGCTTTGGACGATAGTGGAACTTTCTTTCCTATCTCCTTTTTCCTTTCAAGAATATCTCTCTTTTTCTCGCAAGCCCCATACACTCTCTACCCCAATATTCAAGTTTACCTCAAACCTATCTAACCCTATCCTTCCCTCAATCTCTGATACTCCTGAATCCTTTTTGAACTCACCCATATGGCATAATAAAACACTATTAATATGCAAGAAACCCTTCTATTGGAAAACTTGGAGACAACGTGGTCTTATTTGGATTCACCAGTTATTCTCCAATCAAGAATTTCTCCCGTTTTCCTCACTTAGACAGATGTACGCCCTACCTATTTCCTTTATTTCCAAGTTTCAGACTCTTCGTAAGGCTGTCCTCGATGTATATACAACGTTATCTAACAACAGCACTGTTGTTTCCACCACTCATTTACATACAGATCTCTTTGATTTACTTCATACTCAGCCCAAAGCTTCCAAATTATACACGTTCTTGCAATCCACCAACACACTGAGACAGAGAACAAGCACTGAGGGGGCATGGGAAAAAGACTTTAATGCAGTTTGGTCTCTTGTCCTATGGAATAACTTATGGACTAAATTGCGAAAATCCTCCAGGTCAGCTAGTTTAACGCAAACATTGTTTTATGTGTATATTAGACTTTTGCTTTCTCCGCAACTTTTACATAAAAGATTCCCTAACACCCCGGATACATGTTGGACTTGTGCTTCTCCAAGTGCAGATTTATATCATATGCTGTTTTTATGCCAATTAGTACATAACTTTTGGAGACAGGTTTGGCTTCAAATTAATTTAATTTTTGGTACGCGCCTCCCGTTTTCTGCGATGCACATTTTCTCAGGAAGCCTCTCTTCAGTTTGGGATAATAATGCAACAAATTTCAAAATAAGGATCTTTTAATTGCTGTTGCTTACCAACAAATAACAAGAAACTGGAAAGACTTTACAAAAATCTCATACAAGGCTTGGTGGTATGATGTGTGCCACAATCACAGATTAGATACCTACTTTAATTCTTCGTCACCCATCGTCTTAAAAAGGCTTCAATTGTGGCTTCCAGTCACGACATTTTTTGACAAATGTGCTAAGGAACATTCCTCATTGAAGCCTTCTCAACAGGAAGTACTTAAACCTCCTTAGTTTCTCTACCATCCTTCTCTTTCTTTTGTGACTCATTTATAATCTCTTTCTTGCTTAACTATTGTAGATACTATTGTTTCTGTTTTCACTCAAGTATTTTTTGTTGGGCTACAATTGTATTGCAGCGTTTAATATTCAATGTTTGTTGTTTACTTGCCTTTACTGTACAATGACATACCTGTTTTTATTAATAAAATTCCTTTCTGAAACTGAAAAAGAAAGATAGAAGAGGAGTGAAAAATTGAAGAACATACTAAAATGAGGACCTTAGACTCCATAAACCTAAATGAGAGCTCACAATTAGGCTACAAATGTGCACGATAACAGCACACCGCCTGCAAAAAACTTAAAAGAGGTAAACAAAAGTGCTGCCTAAGATTTTGCTAGAGACACCACTCACCACAGAGTTTCCACTAACTGCAAACAGACATGATATCTCAAAACGGTCTGTTTAATAGAGCAGACAATCAATTCACAAAAATGCAAGTGATGTTCAGAGATATGTGCAAAATAGCAAGTGGGTAATGTCAGCGTAATTTAATGGCAATCAGCTTGTTTTCGGTCCAGGGAAGGCATGGCTTGACAGTTCGGGCTGGACTGTTCCCATGAGGCACAGGGTCAGACTGATTTGCATATGGCCATGTCTAAACTGAGGTGGCAGAGTGGGCTAAAGAACGGTGATGGATTAAACCCAGATCTGTTGACTGGGTGTGAGTGTTTGATTGGTTCAGATGCTCCGTACATCACCACCCCCTTTTGTACCGCTTTGTTCGCCATCAGTTGGCAGGGTATGCTCAGACGTGAGTCCCTTGCTCACTTTGCCACTGGATTCAAGAAAGCCTGGCTGAAGACGGCTGAAATGCCAGAAACCGGTCCTAGGAAGCTTGTTTCCGGTCCAGGGAAGGCATGGCTTGGCTGTTCGGGCTGGACTGTTCCCATGAGGCACAAGGTCAGACTGATTTGCACATGGCCATGTCTGAACTGGGGTGGCAGAGTGGGCTAAAGAACGGTGATGGATTAAACCCAGATCTGTTGACTCGGGGTGAGTGTTTGATTGGTTCAGATGCTCCGTCCATCACCACCCCCTTTTGTACCGCTTTGTTTGCCATAAGTTGGCAGGGTATGCTCAGACGTGAGTCCCTTGCTCACTTTGCCACTGGATTCAAGCAAGCCTGGCTGAAAACGGCTGAAATGCCAGAAACCGGGCCTAGGAAGCTTGTTTACGGTCCAGGGAAGACATGGCTTGGCAGTTCGGGCTGGACTGTTCCCATTAGGCACAGGGTCAGACTGATTCGCATGTGGCCATGTGTGAACTGGGGTGTCAGAGTGGGCTAAAGAACGGTGATGGATTAAACCCATATCTGTTGACTGGGTGTGAGTGTTTGATTGGTTCAGATGCTCCGTCCATCATCACCCCCTTTTGTACCGCTTTGTTCGCCATAAGTTGGCAGGGTATGCTTAGACCTGATTCCCTTGCTCACTTTGCCACTGAATTCAAGCAAGCCTGGCTGAAGACAGCTGAAATGCCAGAAACCGGTCCTAGGAAGCTTGTTTCTGGTCCAGGGAAGGCATGGCTTGGCAGTTCGGGCTGGACTGTTCCCATGAGGCTCAGGGTCAGACTGATTTGCATATGGCCATGTCTGAACTGGGATGGCAGAGTGGGCTAAAGAACGGTGATGGATTAAACCCAGATCTGTTGACTGGGTGTGAGTGTTTGATTGGTTCAGATGCTCCGTCCATCACCACCCCGCTTTTGTACCAATCAGCTGGATCTGCACCACATTTTCATAGGCTGTTCTGCACATGCGCAGCTTGTGTCTAATGCACCAACCAGCTCTGTATACATAGTGCAGCAGGCATTCAGAATACATGGTTCACATGTTCAATAAAACTGTATTAGAATTTTTCTAGGTATGCATTAGGAAACCCAACTATAATTCACTTCTCAAACAGGGAAAAGAACAATGGCAGCTGGGATGTGTTCTGATCCATTCCAGGTTGTGGCTAGTTGGTGAAAGTATTGTCTGCTCCCTCAACCCGTGGTGTTGGAGGGTGTGAAACAGGGCTTTGCTTGTTCTCCCAGCAACTGAATCCAGCACTTCATTTTTTGTTTTTTTTTGTACGTATTAATTCCTGGTCAGAAAACACAAGACCACTCATAGTATACACTGGAGACACCACTATGCCATAATGAAGGCCATTCTACATGTTAAAAGTTGACTTGAGAACTATTTTAGGAGAAGCAAAATATCTAAATTGAGACAAATAGGTATTATGAAAGCAAATAGATATGTTTTTATATGCCACACATGTAAACGTAAATATGCAGAAATTATATTTTTTTGAAAAAGGCATATTAGAGCCAAACCTATTGGTTTTTACCAGTGTTTGATACTGGTGGTATATGTAGTGGTCAGTGTATTGATGCTAGTATTGGAAGTGGTGGTGATGATAGCATGGTGTTGGGGAGGTGGATTTGGCAGTGGTGTTGTTAATGATGGTATTGCTGTTAGTGGTAGTATTGGGGGTGGTATTGGAATTGATGGTATTAGTGGTGATATTGCTGATGACACTGATGGTGGTATTTGATATCGGTGGTAATGGTAGTGACTGCTGCAGTAATATTACTTTCTGCTTACAACGCACAAATGAGAAAAACATTTTATGTCACAAAAAGGAAGATGGGTGTGTGTACTTTTTAAATGTAAAATAGTCCCTCATGCATCACAGTATAAGCACTCCATAGCGGGCAGAATGATATACCAAATAGCCAAGCATGATGATAATATATAAATACTCCTGTAGGTCAATATAAGATATCATTGCAATGTTTCAAGATGGGCTGGACGAGGATGACCCACGTAAGCCTACGATTGAAAGAGCCTAACCCAAAGTCCACTCTTTGTAAATTGTAAGAAATATATCTTGTAGACAGCTGTACTGTCAACGCATTCTAGTAATAAATCCAAACCAAGAGGTTCAAAGGTCATATGGAGCTTATTCTCAGTATAGAAAGCGACAGATCTGTGAAATGCACTTCCAGTTTTTAGACATACCTTCACTTACTAGTTTGCATTTATGTTACAGTTTCAGTAGAAATGTTACAAGACAAACGATACAATTTTGTTGAGAATTTGCCCTTTTCACAGGCCTCTGAATTTCTTGCCTATTTTGTTGAACCCTATTTTTGTTGGCTGTATAACTCTACACACTTTACCTCTGCAAACCAGTGATAAAGAGCTTGTGCTCCTCCTTTCAAAATTACAAAATTGGCAAACCTCTGATTGGCACATTTAACTTACCTATAAGTCCTTAGTGTATGGTACCCAGAGGGTACCCAGAGCCTGTAAGTTAAATATTACCAGTGGGCAGCATGACTCATTGTGCAAACATTACTGCAGGACTACCATCAGTAACTTAGCTGTGCAGGTTTAAACGAGCAATTTGACCTGTCAAAATAACGCCTTGTGAACGCCCTAAAAACCCTCCTTTTAGATATTTATAGCTCACGCTTAAGTAGACCATACTACCCATCAGAGGGTGCATAGTATTGAAAAGAAGGACATTTAACACTTTATTGTTAAACATACCCGTACAGTGAAAAGGTCCTAAAACGTTTTCACCATAGCAGGGGCAGCTGTTTAATAGAAAACATTGGGATACAATGTTTAGTTTAATAGATTTTACTGTAACCTAGGAAATATCTAAAAAAAATGTTTACTTTTTCAGATATTTAAACCCAATTCACTAGTGAAGTTGGATGCGGAATAAGTATTTGGGGTGTGAACTTGCTTCCAGGACAGAGACAAAAGACCTTGGGTGAGGGGAGGTGCTGTTGTGCCCTTGACAGGATGGCCTGTGGGCTGGGCCCAAGAACTTGATTAACTTCAAAGAATCCTACCCTGCCGCAAGCAGGTGTAGCTAATACCCAGGCACCCTTCTTTTGTCCCTCGAACCATAACAGCCTCCAATAGAATGGACTTCTTGTTGACATCACCGTGTCAGATCCTGTTGACGTGCCAAGACATGACAGTGACATGATATGACATTGGGGACACACTTCAAATGAGAGAAACAGATTGCCAAACAATTTGTGTGTATCCACTGTGTATACCTTTGTCCTACCAGAATTCTGTCTCTAAGTTTATTGGGAGTATAGGGGCTGGAAAAAACTAGATGTTAGTCTTAGATGTGGGAGGGCAATAGAATTACCATAGTGCACTCTTCCCACTCCCAGCCCACAGAGCCAAAGTTGACATAGCCTAAGAGTTTGGACATCTTGAAAATACCCGATGAGGGTAGGGCTAGCCCCAGAATCCATTCCCTGATGGTTGGGGCATCCAGAGAGGTAAATTAAGTTGGAGAGACAAGGAGGTGATCCACCTATGACACAAACATATAAACAAACTATTGTCAAATACAGTGCTTGTCATAATATTGTTATTTAATCCCTTATAAACGTGTTTTACAAGATGCACAACTGAATGACTATCAAACTACAATAAGACTTTAAACATCTTCAAAATTAAACACATACATAATTTAAAATACACATTAATCGTGATGAGTATATGCTACACAATAGGAAACATTTTCTTTCATAAAAAGATGATGTTTATACACATTAATACACAAGCATATAATTATTTTAATTATAATAATTTTTACACCTTCCAAGTGGGCCGGCTTCTTCTATTACCTAATGGTGCAAAAGGTCTTTCTCTCGAGATCCTGAATCTGTCCAGGGATGTTGCATCTGCTGCACCGTCCAATCTGTTGAGGTTAGAGCAACCAGATTGTGATGAATCCTCTTCCACTGCATCACCACATATGAATACCTTTAGCCAAATATTAAACCAGTGTCGAACATCTTGAGTTAGATAATGTACCACTGGCCACAACAAAGACTCAACATCCTTCTCTGCAAAATTGTGGGTACAGTCCATTCCAGGCATCTCTAAAATAATAACCCTGATAAACTAAGTAACCTAGCTCTAACTAGCCCCTAGTAACAATTCCTAAAACAATCTAATACCCCCAACTATGCTAAGACAAAGACAACAGAAAGACATGGTAAGACAGTGTCCAATAATGCCAAAGGCACAATAAAAATAATACACAACATACAGACTCAATGACTATTACAAGGCAATACAAAACAGTTAGAGATATAAACAATACTGACAAATGCAAAAATCTCACAATACACCTTAAAAACACACTCTTTACAATCCAACAGGACCACTTCCCTAAGACATAAAAGTGAAAGTTAAAGGTAGATGTAAAAATGTGCTCCTAGATGTACATTGCCTTTGCATAATTTGTGTCGCTTGTAATGATGTTTTTCATAGCAATACAAAGTTGGGTAGCAATGCATTATGAAGGTGTATGCATCAGCTTGCAACAAGAGTAATGTCTCAATTGTATCATTGCGTCTAAATTTGTTCAAATTTTACATCTACAATCATGGTAAAATTTTTCATTTTCATATTGATTGTGTAAGACATAGTTATCATACACTCATTTTATTACTAATATAATATTAACTTTATCAATCATATTATGTATGCAAAAATCAAGTAGAAGAGCTGCAGTGCACTCTTAAAACACAATAAATTATTTTGTATATATTTCTGATTGTACCTATACAATATATTATACTGAAACAAGCATGAACGTAGCGAATAATGTGACATTATGAATGGTCAATGTTACTTAAAATATGATACATACACATTTAAATATCTATATGTATTGTCAGTCATGTGACCCCAGGTTGAATTCAAATGACTTAGGCGGAGAACATTACAACACTAAATCTTTCTTTTTCTTTTATAATTGTCAATGATTCATTCTGTATTTTGTTTGTAACTAAAAACATCAGACAACATCGATTTTACATTTGACATCCTATATTAAGATAACATATCATGCTGACAAATGCATATAGGTTGTAGCCACTTTGTGTTTTCTTGCTTGAAGTGTTGGAGGCCTTTCTGGGAGCCTTATGTGGCATCTGACATGTTAATAATATTCCCTCGTAGAAAAGGTTTATATGTTATGTTATGTTAGACTCTTTTATATAGCGCTCGAATCACCGGGGGGCATCTCGGTGCTTTACTCAGAGTACTCCAAATGGGTGGAGGCACAGGGAGGGAGGAGAAGCCTAAAATAAAAATGCCTTTAGCTGTTTTCGAAAGACAAGCAGGGTATTTCTCGTAAATAAAGTGGAAGGCTATTCCAGTACCTGGGGGCAAGATAGGAGAAAGCCATGCCCCCAGATCTCTGGTGCCTGATGCGAGGTACCTGAAGCAGCTGCAGCGTGCTTTATCTCAGAGGACGAATGGGGGTATACTTTTTTAGTTTCCTTTGAAGATACAGGGGTCCCTGTCCCTGGAGTGCACAAAACGTCAGGCAACAAATTTTAAAAAAGGCTCTCTGTTTTATCGGCAGCCAGTGTAATTTTCTCAGTAAGGGGAGTGACGAAGAGCCTCCTGGCTTGTTCAGGACCAGCCTGGCCGCCGTGTTCTGAACTACCTGCAATTTATTCAAGGAGGTAATTCCGACCTCTGCCAGTAGGGCGTTTCCATAGTCCATGCGACTAAGGACCAAGGCTTGGGTCAAGGTTTTGCGATGTTCCATAGGAACAAAAGGTAGAATTTTTCGCAGTAGCCTAAGCCTGTAGTAGCAGGATCCCGAGACTGAGGAAACATGATCTTGCATGGACAGTGTGTGGTTTAATTTAATGCCCAAGTTGTTAACACATTGTTTGGGCAGTGGTGGTGGGCCTAGTTGAGATGGCCACCAGTCCGCCGACCAAACTGCTGCGGCTTTCCCCAGGAGCATGACTTCCGTTTTCCTTGTGTTTAACTGTAGACGGTTGTCAGTCATCCAGTTAGATATTTCAGCAATTCCTGAGACAAAACGGAGTCTATCTGCTTCCAGGTTCTGGCCAATGTTAAATAGCAGCTGGGTGGCATCTGCATACTAGATAACCTCGAACCCCAGGGCCTCCACTGCCTTATCCAAAGGAGCCATATAGATATTAAACAAGGTAGGGCTCAGGCAGGAGCCCTGGGGAACGCCTTTATCTAATGATGTTTTTCCTGCATGGTGGGGGGGGCCATGATAACCGTTTGTGAGCGGTCAGTCAGAAAGTGTTGGAGCCATTTGAGCGCCAGACCACCAATACCGAAAGAGCCTAGCCTCTCCGCAAGCCTTATATAAGAGGTGGTATCGAAGGCCGCAGAGAGGTCGAGCAGAATCAAAATGGCTGATCCACCCGCATCCACCGTTGTTCTCAGAGAATCTGTCACTGCTACGAGGGCCGTTTCCGTGCTATATCCCCGTCGAAACCCGGACTGCGAGGGGTCCTGAATACCATTTGCCTCCAAGTAGCAATTTAGCTGCTTGTTGATCAAACCTTCAAGTATTTTTCCTAAGAGAGGGAGCAGGGATATTGGGCGGTAATTGCCCAGTTCCGAGGGGTTTGCCGTAGGTTTTTTAAAAATGGGGCGAACAAATGCTTCTTTCCAAGATAAGGGGATTACCCCTTCCATAATAGAGCAATTGAACATTTTTTGCACCATAGGTGCCAAGATGTGGGAGAGGAGCGCCATAATCTTAGGAGGGCAGAGATCTGCCGGTGAGCCCGAGTTGGCGGACTCTAAGGCACCCTGGGTCTCTACTAGGGAAATAGGTCTAAAGCTTTCAAGGGAGCAATCTGTCCTTGCCCTAACTGTGGATGGGTTTGAAGTGCAGAGTTGAGCTGCCAGGTTTGCTTGAGGAAAATTAAATAAGGAATACTTTCTCCTGAACGACACAGATTCCTTGCCTTTCTCAACTATCTGGGATGCTTTTAAAGCTTCTGCTAGAGATTTTATTATATCCTATGTGTCTAAGAAGCGTGCTATTGCTCGCAATCGTATCCGTTCTTTCCTTCACGATATTAAGAGACTGGAACATTCTTTTTACACTTCTAACTCGAAACACTCTTATCACAACTAAATTACAGTTTAATAAGGAATCAACAGATAATGCTTCATTATATTTTACTAAAATCTAGTGCAAAATGTTATGGAGGTAGAAATAAAGCAGGGAAGCTTTTAGCGAATTATTTAAAAACAAAACAGAACAAAGTGAATATTGAAGCTATTTTTGATGATGATGCTGTCTTAAAGTTTAAGGACAAGGAAATTTTGGATGACTTTGCTTTATTTTATAAGAGACTATATTCATCTGAAACTACCCCTACAGACCATTCACTTTCGCAGTTTTTCTCACATATACAAAAGCCCCAACAGTCTTTTACTGATCTTTCCCCATTGGAAACTCCGATCACCCAACAAGAACTTTTGCGTGCTCTCCAACACTTGAAAATAGACAAAGCCCCTGGGCCAGATGGTTTCACTGTTGAATTTTTCCTTCATTTCTCCAAGTTATTAATGCCTAAATTATTCCTTTTAATTGAATCTTTGAAATCCTTGGGGCAGTCTAATGGCACCTTTTCAGATGCACACATTTGTTTGATTCCTAAAGAAGGCAAGGATCCGAAGTATTGTAAGAACTTTAGACCCATTTCACTTGTTAACATTGATTACAAGATTTTTTCCAAATCACTGGCTCATCGTTTAGATTCTTATCTTCCCAGGTTATTAGGTAAGGAACAGTCTGGTTTCGTGAAGGGTCGTGTTATACAAGATAACACCAGACTTTTTTCAATATTTTATCCAAAGCTACGCATTTGCAGCATCCTCTAGCAGCCATAGCACTTGATGCTGAAAAAGCATTTGATAGAGTAGAAAGGCGTTACTTATTTTATACCCTTAAATAGTTTGGATTCAGCCCTAATTTAATTTCCTTATATTCCCTGTTATACTCAAATCCACGCGCTGCTGTCTGTGCTAAGGGGTATTGTCTTCCTTTTTTGACCTTGGTAGAGGGGTGCATCTAGGTTGTCCTTTATCTCCTTTTCTCTTTAATTTAGCCCTCGAACCCTTCCTCTCTAGAATCCGTCAAAACATACATATCCAAGGTTTCCAGACCCCTACAACAAATGTTAAACTTGCAGCGTATGCTGATGATATTTTACTTTTCATTTCAAATCCCACTGAGTCAATTCCAGCCTTCTTAGAAGAAGTCTGTGCTTTTTCATCAATGTCAGGTTATAAATTAAACAGTGATAAATGTGAAATTCTGCCCTTAACTAAATACACTTTCAAGGCTGATTTTATCTCCACTAATTTTACTTGGAAGCCGTCCTCTATTAAATATTTGGGCTTGAATTTTTCACCAACAATAAAAGAAACAGTTACGCTCTACCTGAATAATTGTATCCAAAATCTCACAGAGCTTACCAATAAATGACATCCTCTTTATTTATCCTGGTGGGGTCACCTAGACACCATTAAGATGATGCTCGCCCCTGTATTTTATATACCGTATCTAATATTCCAGTTCCCATCTTTACTAAATTGTTTAAATCCATGAACTCAATATTATCTTCTTTTTTATGGAATAAGAAAAGATCACGCATGTCTATCCTAAAGTTATCACGTCCTAAAGCTGAAGGTGGGGTACATTTTCCGAATTTTACTGCTTACCATAAAGCTTTTCTTTTGCGACAAGCCTCATACTGGCTGCTTGATTCTGTGGAGGATTTCCCGGTTGGGCGATAGTGGAACTTTCTTTCCTATCTCCTTTTTCCTTTCAAGAATATCTCTCTTTTTCTCGCAAGCCCCAAACACTCTCTACCCCAATAATCAAGTTTACCTCAAACCTATCTAACCCTATCCTTCCCTCAATCTCTGATACTCCTGAATCTTTTTTTAACTCACCCATATGGCATAATAAAACACTATTAATATGCAAGAAACCCTTCTATTGGAAAACTTGGAGACAACGTGGTCTTATTTGGATTCACCAGTTATTCTCCAATCAAGAATTTCTCCCATTTTCCTCACTTAGACAGATGTACGCCCTACCTATTTCCTTTATTTCCAAGTTTCAGACTCTTCGTAAGGCTGTCCTCGATGTATATACAACGTTATCTAACAACAGCACTGTTGTTTCCACCACTCATTTACATACAGATCTCTTTGATTTACTTCATACTCAGCCCAAAGCTTCCAAATTATACACGTTCTTGCAATCCACCAACACACTGAGACAGAGAACAAGCACTGAGGGGGCATGGGAAAAAGACTTTAATGCAGTTTGGTCTCTTGTCCTATGGAATAACTTATGGACTAAATTGCGAAAATCCTCCAGGTCAGCTAGTTTAACGCAAACATTGTTTTATGTGTATATTAGACTTTTGCTTTCTCCGCAACTTTTACATAAAAGATTCCCTAACACCCCGGATACATGTTGGACTTGTGCTTCTCCAAGTGCAGATTTATATCATATGCTGTTTTTATGCCAATTAGTACATAACTTTTGGAGACAGGTTTGGCTTCAAATTAATTTAATTTTTGGTACGCGCCTCCCGTTTTCTGCGATGCACATTTTCTCAGGAAGCATCTCTTCAGTTTGGGATAATAATGCAACAAATTTCAAAATAATGATCTTTTAATTGCTGTTGCTTACCAACAAATAACAAGAAACTGGAAAGACTTTACAAAAATCTCATACAAGGCTTGGTGGTATGATGTGTGCCACAATCACAGATTGGATACCTACTTTAATTCTTCGTCACCCATCGTCTTAAAAAGGCTTCAATTGTGGCTTCCAGTCACGACATTTTTTGACAAATGTGCTAAGGAACATTCCTCATTGAAGCCTTCTCAACAGGAAGTACTTAAACCTCCTTAGTTTCTCTACCATCCTTCTCTTTCTTTTCTGACTCATTTATAATCTCTTTCTTGCTTAACTATTGTAGATACTATTGTTTCTGTTTTCACTCAAGTATTTTTTGTTGGGCTACAATTGTATTGCAGCGTTTAATATTCAATGTTTGTTGTTTACTTGCCTTTACTGTGCAATGACATACCTGTATTCTGTAATAAAATTCCTTTCTGAAACTGAAAAAGAAAGATAGAAGAGGAGTGAAAAATTGAAGAACATACTAAAATGAGGACCTTGGACTCCATAAACCTAAATGAGAGCTCACAATTAGGCTACAAATGTGCACGATAACAGCACACCACCTGCAAAAAACTTAAAACAGGTAAACAAAAGTGCTGCCTAAGATTTTGCTAGAGACACCACTCACCACAGAGTTTCCACTAACTGCAAACAGACATGATATCTCAAAACGGTCTGTTTAATAGAGCAGACAATCAATTCACAAAAATGCAAGTGATGTTCAGAGATATGTGCAAAATAGCAAGTGGGTAATGTCAGCGTAATTTAATGGCAATCAGCTTGTTTTCGGTCCAGGGAAGGCATGGCTTGACAGTTCGGGCTGGACTGTTCCCATGAGGCACAGGGTCAGACTGATTTGCATATGGCCATGTCTAAACTGAGGTGGCAGAGTGGGCTAAAGAACGGTGATGGATTAAACCCAGATCTGTTGACTGGGTGTGAGTGTTTGATTGGTTCAGATGCTCCCGTCCATCACCACCCCCTTTTGTACCGCTTTGTTCGCCATCAGTTGGCAGGGTATGCTCAGACGTGAGTCCCTTGCTCACTTTGCCACTGGATTGAAGCAAGCCTGGCTGAAGACGGCTGAAATGCCAGAAACCGGTCCTAGAAAGCTTGTTTCCGGTCCAGGGAAGGCATGGCTTGGCAGTTCGGGCTGGACTGTTCCCATGAGGCACAAGGTCAGACTGATTTGCACATGGCCATGTCTGAACTGGGGTGGCAGAGTGGGCTAAAGAACGGTGATGGATTAAACCCAGATCTGTTGACTGGGGGTGAGTGTTTGATTGGTTCAGATGCTCCGTCCATCACCACCCCCTTTTGTACCACTTTGTTCGCCATAAGTTGGCAGGATATGCTCAGACGTGAGTCCCTTGCTCACTTTGCCACTGGATTCAAGCAAGCCTGGCTGAAGACGGCTGAAATGCCAGAAACCGGGCCTAGGAAGCTTGTTTACGGTCCAGGGAAGACATGGCTTGGCAGTTCGGGCTGGACTGTTCCCATTAGGCACTGGGTCAGACTGATTTGCATGTGGCCATGTCTGAACTGGGGTGGCAGAGTGGGCTAAAGAACGGTGATGGATTAAACCTATATCTGTTGACTGGGTGTGAGTGTTTGATTGGTTCAGATGCTCCGTCCATCATCAACCCCTTTTGTACCGCTTTGTTCGCCATAAGTTGGCAGGGTATGCTTAGACGTGAGTCCCTTGCTCACTTTGCCACTGGATTCAAGCAAGCCTGGCTGAAGACAGCTGAAATGCCAGAAACCGGTCCTAGGAAGCTTGTTTCTGGTCCAGGGAAGGCATGGCTTGGCAGTTCGGGCTGGACTGTTCCCATGAGGCTCAGGGTCAGACTGATTTGCATATGGCCATGTCTGAACTGGGATGGCAGAGTGGGCTAAAGAACGGTGATGGATTAAACCCAGATCTGTTGACTGGGTGTGAGTGTTTGATTGGTTCAGATGCTCCGTCCATCACCACCCCGCTTTTGTACCAATCAGCTGGATCTGCACCACATTTTCATAGGCTGTTCTGCACATGCGCAGATTGTGTCTAATGCACCAACCAGCTCTGTATACATAGTGCAGCAGGCATTCAGAATACATGGTTCACATGTTCAATAAAACTGTATTAGAATTTTTTCTAGGTATGCATTAGGAAACCCAACTATAATTCACTTCTCAAACAGGGAAAAGAACAATGGCAGCTGGGATGTGTTCTGTCCATTCCAGGTTGTGGCTAGTTGGTGAAAGTATTGTCTGCTCCCTCAACCCGTGGTGTTGGAGGGTGTGAAACAGGGCTTTGCGTGTTCTCCCAGCAACTGAATCCAGCACTGCATTTTTTTTTTTTTTTTTTAACGTTTTAATTCCTGGTCAGAAAACACAAGACCACTCATAGTATACACTGGAGACACCACTATGCCATAATGAAGGCCATTCTACATGTTAAAAGTTGACTTGAGAACTATTTTAGGAGAAGCTAAATATCTAAATTGAGACAAATAGGTATTATCAAAGCAAATAGATATGTTTTTATATGCCACACATGTAAACGTAAATATGCAGAAATTATACTTTTTGAAAAAGGCATATTAGAGCCAAACCTATTGGTTTTTACCAGTGTTTGATACTGGTGGTATATGTAGTGGTCAGTGTATTGATGCTAGTATTGGAAGTGGTGGTGATGATAGCATGGTGTTGGGGAGGTGGATTTGGCAGTGGTGTTGTTAATGATGATATTGCTGTTAGTGGTAGTATTGGGGGTGGTATTGGAATTGATGGTATTAGTGGTGATATTGCTGATGACACTGATGGTGGTATTTGATATCGGTGGTAATGGTAGTGACTGCTGCAGTAATATTACTTTCTGCTTACAACGCACAAATGAGAAAAACATTTTATGTCACAAAAAGGAAGATGGGTGTGTGTACTTTTTAAATGTAAAATAGTCCCTCATGCATCACAGTATAAGCACTCCATAGCGGGCAGAATGATATACCAAATAGCCAAGCATGATGATAATATATAAATACTCCTGTAGGTCAATATAAGATATCATTGCAATGTTTCAAGATGGGCTGGACGAGGATGACCCACGTAAGCCTACGATTGAAAGAGGCTAACCCAAAGTCCACTCTTTGTAAATTGTAAGAAATATATCTTGTAGACAGCTGTACTGTCAACGCATTCTAGTAATAAATCCAAACCAAGAGGTTCAAAGGTCATATGGAGCTTATTCTCAGTATAGAAAGCGACAGATCTGTGAAATGCACTTCCAGTTTTTAGACATACCTTCACTTACTAGTTTGCATTTATGTTACAGTTTCAGTAGAAATGTTACAAGACAAACGATACAATTTTGTTGAGAATTTGCCCTTTTCACAGGCCTCTGAATTTCTTGCCTATTTTGTTGAACCCTATTTTTGCTGACTGTATAACTCTACACACTTTACCTCTGCAAACCAGTGATAAAGAGCTTGTGCTCCTCCTTTCAAAATTACAACATTGGCAAACCTCTGATTGGCACATTTAACTTACCTATAAGTCCTTAGTGTATGGTACCCAGAGGGTACCCAGAGCCTGTAAGTTAAATATTACCAGTGGGCAGCATGACTCATTGTGCAAACATTACTGCAGGACTACCATCAGTAACTTAGCTGTGCAGGTTTAAACGAGCAATTTGACCTGTCAAAATAACGCCTTGTGAACGCCCTAAAAACCCTCCTTTTAGATATTTATAGCTCACCCTTAAGTAGACCATACTACCCATCAGAGGGTGCATGGTATTGAAAAGAAGGACATTTAACAGTTTATTGTTAAACATACCCATACATTGAAAAGTTCCTAAAACATTTTCACCATAGCAGGGGCAGCTGTTTAATAGAAAACATTGGGATACAATGTTTAGTTTAATAGATTTTACTGTAACCTAGAAAACATCTAAAAAAATGTTTACTTTTTCAGATATTTAAACCCAATTCACTAGTAAAGTTGGATGCGGAATAAGTATTTGGGGTGTGAACTTGCTTCCAGGACAGAGACAAAAAACCTTGGGTGAGGGGAGGTGCTGTTGTGCCCTTGACAGGATGGCCTGTGGGCTGGGCCCAAGAACTTGATTAACTTCAAAGAATCCTACCCTGCCGCAAGCAGGTGTAGCTAATACCCAGGCACCCTTCTTTTGTCCCTCGAACCATAACAGCCTCCAATAGAATGGACTTCTTGTTGACATCACCGTGTCAGATCCTGTTGACGTGCCAAGACATGACAGTGACATGATATGACATTGGGGACACACTTCAAATGAGAGAAACAGATTGCCAAACAATTTGTGTGTATCCACTGTGTATACCTTTGTCCTACCAGAATTCTGTCTCTAAGTTTATTGGGAGTATAGGGGCTGGAAAAAACTAGATGTTAGTCTTAGATGTGGGAGGGCAATAGAATTACCATAGTGCACTCTTCCCACTCCCAGCCCACAGAGCCAAAGTTGACATAGCCTAAGAGTTTGGACATCTTGAAAATACCCGATGAGGGTAGGGCTAGCCCCAGAATCCATTCCCTGATGGTTGGGGCATCCAGAGAGGTAAATTAAGTTGGAGAGACAAGGAGGTGATCCACCTATGACACAAACATATAAACAAACTATTGTCATTTACAGTGCTTGTCATGATATTGTTATTTAATCCCTTATAAACGTGTTTTACAAGATGCACAACTGAATGATTATCAAACTACAATAACACTTTAAACATGTTCAAAATTAAACACATACATAATTTAAAATACACATTAATCGTGATGAGTATATGCTACACAATAGGAAACATTTTCTTTCATAAAAAGATGATGTTTATACACATTAATACACAAGCATAGTAATTATTTTAATTATAATAATTGTTACATCTTCCAAGTGGGCCGGCTTCTTCTATTACCTAATGGTGCAGAAGGTCTTTCTCTCGAGATCCTGCATCTGTCCAGGGATGTTGTATCTGCTGCACCGTCCAATCTGTTGAGGTTAGAGCAACCAGATTGTGATGAATCCTCTTCCACTGCATCACCACATATGAATACCTTTAGCCAAATATTAAACCAGTGTCGAACATCTTGAGTTAGATAATGTACCACTGGCCACAACAAAGACTCAACATCCTTCTCTGCAAAATTGTGGGTACAGTCCATTCCAGGCATCTCTAAAATAATAACCCTGATAAACTACGTAACCTAGCTCTAACTAGCCCCTAGTAACAATTCCTAAAACAATCTAATACCCCCAACTATGCTAAGACAAAGACAACAGAAAGACATGGTAAGACAGTGTCCAATAATGCCAAAGGCACAATACAAATAATACACAACATACAGACTCAATGACTATTACAAGGCAATACAAAACAGTTAGAGATATAAACAATACTGACAAATGCAAAAATCTCACAATACACCTCAAAAAAACACTCTTTACAATCCAACAGGACCACTTCCCTAAGACATAAAAGTGAAAGTTAAAGGTAGATGTAAAAATGTGCTCCTAGATGTACATTCCCTTTGCATAATTTGTGTCGCTTGTAATGATGTTTTTCATAGCAATACAAAGTTGGGTAGCAATGCATTATGAAGGTGTATGCATCAGCTTGCAACAAGAGTAATGTCTCAATTTTATCATTGCGTCTAAATTTTTTCATATTTTACATCTACAATCATGGTAACATTTTTCATTTTCATATTGATTGTGTAAGACATAGTTATCATACACTCATTTTATTACTAATATAATATTAACTTTATCAATCATATTATGTATGCAAAAATCAAGGAGAAGAGCTGCAGTGCACTCTTAAAACACAATAAATTATTTTGTATATATTTCTGATTGTACCTATACAATATATTATACTGAAACAAGTATGAACGTAGCGAATAATGTGACATTATGAATGGTCAATGTTCCTTAAAATATGATACATACACATTTAAATATCTATATGTATTGTCAGTCATGTGACCCCAGGTTGAATTCAAATGACTTAGGCGGAGAACATTACAACACTAAATCTTGCTTTTTCTTTTATAACTGTCAATGATTCATTCTGTATTTTGTTTGTAACTAAAAACATCAGACAACATCGATTTTACATTTGACATCCTATATTAAGATAACATATCATGCTGACAAATGCATATAGGTTGTAGCCACTTTGTGTTTTCTTGCTTGAAGTGTTGGAGGCCTTTCTGGGAGCCTTATGTGGCATCTGACATGTTAATAATATTCCCTCGTAGAAAAGGGTTATATGTTATGTTATGTTAGACTCTTTTATATAGTGCTCGAATCACCGGTGGGCATCTCAGTGCTTTACTCAGAGTACTCCAAATGGGTGGAGGCACAGGGAGGGAGGAGAAGCCTAAAATAAAAATGCCTTTAGCTGTTTTCGAAAGACAAGCAGGGTATTTCTCGTAAATAAAGTGGAAGGCTATTCCAGTACCTGGGGGCAAGATAGGAGAAAGCCATGCCCCCAGATCTCTGGTGCCTGATGCGAGGTACCTGAAGCAGCTGCAGCGTGCTTGATCTCAGAGGACGACTGGGGGTATACTTTTTTAGTTTCCTTTGAAGATACAGGGGTCCCTGTCCCTGGAGTGCACAAAACGTCAGGCAACAAATTTTAAAAAAGGCTCTCTGTTTTATCGGCAGCCAGTGTAATTTTCTCAGTAAGGGGAGTGACGAAGAGCCTCCTGGCTTGTTCAGGACCAGCCTGACCGCCGTGTTCTGAACTACCTGCAATTTATTCAAGGAGGTAATTCCGACCTCCGCCAGTAGGGCGTTTCCATAGTCCATGCGACTAAGGACCAAGGCTTGGGTCAAGGTTTTGCGATGTTCCATAGGAACAAAAGGTAGAATTTTTCGCAGTAGCCTAAGCCTGTAGTAGCAGGATCCCGAGACTGGGGAAACATGATCTTGCATGGACAGTGTGTGGTTTAATTTAATGCCCAAGTTGTTAACACATTGTTTGGGCAGTGGTGGCGGGCCTAGTTGAGATGGCCACCAGTCCGCCGACCAAACTGCTGCGGCTTTCCCCGGGAGCATGACTTCCGTTTTCCTTGTGTTTAACTGTAGACGGTTGTCAGTCATCCAGTTAGATATTTCAGCAATTCCTGAGACAAAACGGAGTCTATCTGCTTCCAGGTTCTGGCCGATGTTAAATAGCAGCTGGGTGGCATCTGCATACGAGATAACCTCGAACCCCAGGGCCTCCACTGCCTTATCCAAAGGAGCCATATAGATATTAAACAAGGTAGGGCTCAGGCAGGAGCCCTGGGGAACGCCTTTATCTAATGATGTTTTTCCTGCATGGTGGGGGGGGCCATGATAACCGTTTGTGAGCGGTCAGTCAGAAAGTGTTGGAGCCATTTGAGCGCCAGACCACCAATACCGAAAGAGCCTAGCCTCTCCGCAAGCCTTATATAAGAGGTAGTATCGAAGGCCGCAGAGAGGTCGAGCAGAATCAAAATGGCTGATCCACCCGCATCCACCGTTGTTCTCAGAGAATCTGTCACTGCTACGAGTGCCGTTTCCGTGCTATATCCCTGTCGAAACCCGGACTGCGAGGGTTCCAGAATACCATTTGCCTCCAAGTAGCAATTTAGCTGCTTCTTGATCAAACCTTCAAGTATTTTTCCTAAGAGAGGGAGCAGGGATATTGGGCGGTAATTGCCCAGTTCCGAGGGGTTTGCCGTAAGTTTTTTAAAAATGGGGCGAACAAATGCTTCTTTCCAAGATAAGGGGATTACCCCTTCCATAATAGAGCAATTGAACATTTTTTGCACCATAGGTGCCAAGATGTGGGAGAGGAGCGCCATAATCTTAGGAGGGCAGAGATCTGCCGGTGAGCCCGAGTTGGCGGACTCTAAGGCACCCTGGGTCTCTACTAGGGAAATAGGTCTAAAGCTTTCAAGGGAGCAATCTATCCTTGCCCAAACTGTGGATGGGTTTGAAGTTCAGAGTTGAGCTGCCAGGTTTGCTTGAGGAAAATTAAATAAGGAATACTTTCTCCTGAATGACACAGATTCCTTGCCTTTCTCAACTATCTGGGATGCTTTTAAAGCTTCTGCTAGAGATTTTATTATATCCTATGTGTCTAAGAAGCGTGCTATTGCTCGCAATCGTACCCATTCTTTCCTTCACGATATTAAGAGACTGGAACATTCTTTTTACACTTCTAACTCGAAACACTCTTATCACAACTAAATTACAGTTTAATAAGGAATCAACAGATAATGCTTCATTATATTTTACTAAAATCTAGTGCAAAATGTTATGGAGGTAGAAATAAAGCAGGGAAGCTTTTAGCGAATTATTTAAAAACAAAACAGAACAAAGTGAATATTGAAGCTATTTTTGATGATGATGCTGTCTTAAAGTTTAAGGACAAGGAAATTTTGGATGAGTTTGCTTTATTTTATAAGAGACTATATTCATCTGAAACTACCCCTACAGACCATTCACTTTCGCAGTTTTTCTCACATATACAAAAGCCCCAACAGTCTTTTACTGATCTTTCCCCATTGGAAACTCCCATCACCCAACAAGAACTTTTGCGTGCTCTCCAACACTTGAAAATAGACAAAGCCCCTGGGCCAGATGGTTTCACTGTTGAATTTTTCCTTCATTTCTCCAAGTTATTAATGCCTAAATTATTCCTTTTAATTGAATCTTTTAAATCCTTGGGGCAGTCTAATGGCACCTTTTCAGATGCACACATTTGTTTGATTCCTAAAGAAGGCAAGGATCCGAAGTATTGTAAGAACTTTAGACCCATTTCACTTGTTAACATTGACTACAAGATTTTTTCCAAATCACTGGCCCATCGTTTAGATTCTTATCTTCCCAGGTTATTAGGTAAGGAACAGTCTGGTTTCGTGAAGGGTCGTGTTATACAAGATAACACCAGACTTTTTTCAATATTGTTTTCAAAGCTACGCATTTGCAGCATCCTCTAGCAGCCATAGCACTTGATGCTGAAAAAGCATTTGATAGAGTAGAATGGCGTTACTTATTTTATACCCTTAAATGGTTTGGATTCAGCCCTAATTTAATTTCCTTATTCCCTGTTATACTCAAATCCACGCGCTGCTGTCTGTGCTAATGGGTTATTGTCTTCCTTTTTTGACCTTGGTAGAGGGGTGCATCTAGGTTGTCCTTTATCTCCTTTTCTCTTTAATTTAGCCCTCGAACCCTTCCTCTCTAGAATCCGTCAAAACATACATATCCAAGGTTTCCAGACCCCTACAACAAATGTTAAACTTGCAGCGTATGCTGATGATATTTTACTTTTCATTTCAAATCCCACTGAGTCAATTCCAGCCTTCTTAGAAGAAGTCTGTGCTTTTTCATCAATGTCAAGTTATAAATTAAACAGTGATGAATGTGAAATTCTGCCCTTAACTAAAAACACTTTCGAGGCTGATTAGAAATTTTTCTAGGTATGCATTAGGAAACCCAACTATAATTCACTTCTCAAACAGGGAAAAGAACAATGGCAGCTGGGATGTGTTCTGGCCCATTCCAGGTTGTAGCTAGGTGGTGAAAGTATTGTCTGCTCCCCAAACCTGTGGTGTTGGAGAGTGTCAAACAGGGCGGTGCTTGTTTTCCCAGCAACTGAAACCAGCACTGCACTTTTGGGGGTTTTTGTACGCATTAAATCCTGGTCAGAAAACACAAGACCACTCATAGTATACACTGGAGACACCACTATGCCATAATGAAGGCCATTCTACATGTCAAAAGTTGACTTGAGAACTATTTTAGGAGAAGCAAAATATCTAAATTGAGACAAATAGGTATTATCAAAGCAAATAGATATGTTTTTATATGCCACACATGTAAACGTAAGTATGCAGAAATTATATTTTTTTGAAAAAGCATATTAGAGCCACACCTATTGGTTTTTACCAGTGTTTGATATGTGGTGGTCAGGGTATTGATGGTTGTATTGGAAGTGGTGGTGATGATAGCATGGTGGTGGGGAGGTGGATTTGGCAGTGGTATTGTTAATGATGGTATTGCTGTTAGTGGTAGTATTGGGGGTGGTATTGGAATTGATGGTATTAGTGGTGATATTGCTGATGACACTGATGGTGGTATTTGATATCGGTGGTAATGGTAGTGACTGCTGCAGTAATATTACTTTCTGCTTACAACGCACAAATGAGAAAAACATTTTATGTCACAAAAAGGAAGATGGGTGTGTGTACTTTTTAAATGTAAAATAGTCCCTCATGCATCACAGTATAAGCACTCCATAGCGGGCAGAATGATATACCAAATAGCCAAGCATGATGATAATATATAAATACTCCTGTAGGTCAATATAAGATATCATTGCAATGTTTCAAGATGGGCTGGACGAGGATGACCCACGTAAGCCTACGATTGAAAGAGGCTAACCCAAAGTCCACTCTTTGTAAATTGTAAGAAATATATCTTGTAGACAGCTGTACTGTCAACGCATTCTAGTAATAAATCCAAACCAAGAGGTTCAAAGGTCATATGGAGCTTATTCTCAGTATAGAAAGCGACAGATCTGTGAAATGCACTTCCAGTTTTTAGACATACCTTCACTTACTAGTTTGCATTTATGTTACAGTTTCAGTAGAAATGTTACAAGACAAACGATACAATTTTGTTGAGAATTTGCCCTTTTCACAGGCCTCTGAATTTCTTGCCTATTTTGTTGAACCCTATTTTTGCTGACTGTATAACTCTACACACTTTACCTCTGCAAACCAGTGATAAAGAGCTTGTGCTCCTCCTTTCAAAATTACAAAATTGGCAAACCTCTGATTGGCACATTTAACTTACCTATAAGTCCTTAGTGTATGGTACCCAGAGGGTACCCAGAGCCTGTAAGTTAAATATTACCAGTGGGCAGCATGACTCATTGTGCAAACATTACTGCAGGACTACCATCAGTAACTTAGCTGTGCAGGTTTAAACGAGCAATTTGACCTGTCAAAATAACGCCTTGTGAACGCCCTAAAAACCCTCCTTTTAGATATTTATAGCTCACCCTTAAGTAGACCATACTACCCATCAGAGGGTGCATAGTATTGAAAAGAAGGACATTTAACAGTTTATTGTTAAACATACCCGTACAGTGAAAAGTTCCTAAAACGTTTTTACCATAGCAGGGGCAGCTGTTTAATAGAAAACATTGGGATACAATGTTTAGTTTAATAGATTTTACTGTAACCTAGGAAACATCTAAAAAAATGTTTACTGTTTCAGATATTTAAACCCAATTCACTAGTAAAGTTGGATGCGGAATAAGTATTTGGGGTGTGAACTTGCTTCCAGGACAGAGACAAAAAACCTTGAGTGAGGGGAGGTGCTGTTGTGCCCTTGACAGGATGGCCTGTGGGCTGGGCCCAAGAACTTGATTAACTTCAAAGAATCCTACCCTGCCGCAAGCAGGTGTAGCTAATACCCAGGCACCCTTCTTTTGTCCCTCGAACCATAACAGCCTCCAATAGAATGGACTTCTTGTTGACATCACCGTGTCAGATCCTGTTGACGTGCCAAGACATGACAGTGACATGATATGACATTGGGGACACACTTCAAATGAGAGAAACAGATTGCCAAACAATTTGTGTGTATCCACTGTGTATACCTTTGTCCTACCAGAATTCTGTCTCTAAGTTTATTGGGAGTATAGGGGCTGGAAAAAACTAGATGTTAGTCTTAGATGTGGGAGGGCAATAGAATTACCATAGTGCACTCTTCCCACTCCCAGCCCACAGAGCCAAAGTTGACATAGCCTAAGAGTTTGGACATCTTGAAAATACCCGATGAGGGTAGGGCTAGCCCCAGAATCCATTCCCTGATGGTTGGGGCATCCAGAGAGGTAAATTAAGTTGGAGAGACAAGGAGGTGATCCACCTATGACACAAACATATAAACAAACTATTGTCATTTACAGTGCTTGTCATGATATTGTTATTTAATCCCTTATAAACGTGTTTTACAAGATGCACAACTGAATGATTATCAAACTACAATAACACTTTAAACATGTTCAAAATTAAACACATACATAATTTAAAATACACATTAATCGTGATGAGTATATGCTACACAATAGGAAACATTTTCTTTCATAAAAAGATGATGTTTATACACATTAATACACAAGCATAGTAATTATTTTAATTATAATAATTGTTACATCTTCCAAGTGGGCCGGCTTCTTCTATTACCTAATGGTGCAGAAGGTCTTTCTCTCGAGATCCTGCATCTGTCCAGGGATGTTGCATCTGCTGCACCGTCCAATCTGTTGAGGTTAGAGCAACCAGATTGTGATGAATCCTCTTCCACTGCATCACCACATATGAATACCTTTAGCCAAATATTAAACCAGTGTCGAACATCTTGAGTTAGATAATGTACCACTGGCCACAACAAAGACTCAACATCCTTCTCTGCAAAATTGTGGGTACAGTCCATTCCAGGCATCTCTAAAATAATAACCCTGATAAACTACGTAACCTAGCTCTAACTAGCCCCTAGTAGCAATTCCTAAAACAATCTAATACCCCCAACTATGCTAAGACAAAGACAACAGAAAGACATGGTAAGACAGTGTCCAATAATGCCAAAGGCACAATACAAATAATACACAACATACAGACTCAATGACTATTACAAGGCAATACAAAACAGTTAGAGATATAAACAATACTGACAAATGCAAAAATCTCACAATACACCTCAAAAAAACACTCTTTACAATCCAACAGGACCACTTCCCTAAGACATAAAAGTGAAAGTTAAAGGTAGATGTAAAAATGTGCTCCTAGATGTACATTCCCTTTGCATAATTTGTGTCGCTTGTAATGATGTTTTTCATAGCAATACAAAGTTGGGTAGCAATGCATTATGAAGGTGTATGCATCAGCTTGCAACAAGAGTAATGTCTCAATTTTATCATTGCGTCTAAATTTTTTCATATTTTACATCTACAATCATGGTAACATTTTTCATTTTCATATTGATTGTGTAAGACATAGTTATCATACACTCATTTTATTACTAATATAATATTAACTTTATCAATCATATTATGTATGCAAAAATCAAGGAGAAGAGCTGCAGTGCACTCTTAAAACACAATAAATTATTTTGTATATATTTCTGATTGTACCTATACAATATATTATACTGAAACAAGCATGAACGTAGCGAATAATCTGACATTATGAATGGTCAATGTTCCTTAAAATATGATACATACACATTTAAATATCTATATGTATTGTCAGTCATGTGACCCCAGGTTGAATTCAAATGACTTAGGCGGAGAACATTACAACACTAAATCTTACTTTTTCTTTTATAACTGTCAATGATTCATTCTGTATTTTGTTTGTAACTAAAAACATCAGACAACATCGATTTTACATTTGACATCCTATATTAAGATAACATATCATGCTGACAAATGCATATAGGTTGTAACCACTTTGTGTTTTCTTGCTTGAAGTGTTGGAGGCCTTTCTGGGAGCCTTATGTGGCATCTGACATGTTAATAATATTCCCTCGTAGAAAAGGGTTATATGTTATGTTATGTTAGACTCTTTTATATAGCGCTCGAATCACCGGTGGGCATCTCAGTGCTTTACTCAGAGTACTCCAAATGGGTGGAGGCACAGGGAGGGAGGAGAAGCCTAAAATAAAAATGCCTTTAGCTGTTTTCGAAAGACAAGCAGGGTATTTCTCGTAAATAAAGTGGAAGGCTATTCCAGTACCTGGGGGCAAGATAGGAGAAAGCCATGCCCCCAGATCTCTGGTGCCTGATGCGAGGTACCTGAAGCAGCTGCAGCGTGCTTGATCTCAGAGGACGACTGGGGGTATACTTTTTTAGTTTCCTTTGAAGATACAGGGGTCCCTGTCCCTGGAGTGCACAAAACGTCAGGCAACAAATTTTAAAAAAGGCTCTCTGTTTTATCGGCAGCCAGTGTAATTTTCTCAGTAAGGGGAGTGACGAAGAGCCTCCTGGCTTGTTCAGGACCAGCCTGGCCGCCGTGTTCTGAACTACCTGCAATTTATTCAAGGAGGTAATTCCGACCTCCGCCAGTAGGGCGTTTCCATAGTCCATGCGACTAAGGACCAAGGCTTGGGTCAAGGTTTTGCGATGTTCCATAGGAACAAAAGGTAGAATTTTTCGCAGTAGCCTAAGCCTGTAGTAGCAGGATCCCGAGACTGGGGAAACATGATCTTGCATGGACAGTGTGTGGTTTAATTTAATGCCCAAGTTGTTAACACATTGTTTGGGCAGTGGTGGCGGGCCTAGTTGAGATGGCCACCAGTCCGCCGACCAAACTGCTGCGGCTTTCCCCGGGAGCATGACTTCCGTTTTCCTTGTGTTTAACTGTAGACGGTTGTCAGTCATCCAGTTAGATATTTCAGCAATTCCTGAGACAAAACGGAGTCTATCTGCTTCCAGGTTCTGGCCGATGTTAAATAGCAGCTGGGTGGCATCTGCATACGAGATAACCTCGAACCCCAGGGCCTCCACTGCCTTATCCAAAGGAGCCATATAGATATTAAACAAGGTAGGGCTCAGGCAGGAGCCCTGGGGAACGCCTTTATCTAATGATGTTTTTCCTGCATGGTGGGGGGGGCCATGATAACCGTTTGTGAGCGGTCAGTCAGAAAGTGTTGGAGCCATTTGAGCGCCAGACCACCAATACCGAAAGAGCCTAGCCTCTCCGCAAGCCTTATATAAGAGGTAGTATCGAAGGCCGCAGAGAGGTCGAGCAGAATCAAAATGGCTGATCCACCCGCATCCACCGTTGTTCTCAGAGAATCTGTCACTGCTACGAGTGCCGTTTCCGTGCTATATCCCTGTCGAAACCCGGACTGCGAGGGTTCCAGAATACCATTTGCCTCCAAGTAGCAATTTAGCTGCTTCTTGATCAAACCTTCAAGTATTTTTCCTAAGAGAGGGAGCAGGGATATTGGGCGGTAATTGCCCAGTTCCGAGGGGTTTGCCGTAAGTTTTTTAAAAATGGGGCGAACAAATGCTTCTTTCCAAGATAAGGGGATTACCCCTTCCATAATAGAGCAATTGAACATTTTTTGCACCATAGGTGCCAAGATGTGGGAGAGGAGCGCCATAATCTTAGGAGGGCAGAGATCTGCCGGTGAGCCCGAGTTGGCGGACTCTAAGGCACCCTGGGTCTCTACTAGGGAAATAGGTCTAAAGCTTTCAAGGGAGCAATCTGTCCTTGCCCAAACTGTGGATGGGTTTGAAGTTCAGAGTTGAGCTGCCAGGTTTGCTTGAGGAAAATTAAATAAGGAATACTTTCTCCTGAATGACACAGATTCCTTGCCTTTCTCAACTATCTGGGATGCTTTTAAAGCTTCTGCTAGAGATTTTATTATATCCTATGTGTCTAAGAAGCGTGCTATTGCTCGCAATCGTACCCATTCTTTCCTTCACGATATTAAGAGACTGGAACATTCTTTTTACACTTCTAACTCGAAACACTCTTATCACAACTAAATTACAGTTTAATAAGGAATCAACAGATAATGCTTCATTATATTTTACTAAAATCTAGTGCAAAATGTTATGGAGGTAGAAATAAAGCAGGGAAGCTTTTAGCGAATTATTTAAAAACAAAACAGAACAAAGTGAATATTGAAGCTATTTTTGATGATGATGCTGTCTTAAAGTTTAAGGACAAGGAAATTTTGGATGAGTTTGCTTTATTTTATAAGAGACTATATTCATCTGAAACTACCCCTACAGACCATTCACTTTCGCAGTTTTTCTCACATATACAAAAGCCCCAACAGTCTTTTACTGATCTTTCCCCATTGGAAACTCCCATCACCCAACAAGAACTTTTGCGTGCTCTCCAACACTTGAAAATAGACAAAGCCCCTGGGCCAGATGGTTTCACTGTTGAATTTTTCCTTCATTTCTCCAAGTTATTAATGCCTAAATTATTCCTTTTAATTGAATCTTTTAAATCCTTGGGGCAGTCTAATGGCACCTTTTCAGATGCACACATTTGTTTGATTCCTAAAGAAGGCAAGGATCCGAAGTATTGTAAGAACTTTAGACCCATTTCACTTGTTAACATTGACTACAAGATTTTTTCCAAATCACTGGCCCATCGTTTAGATTCTTATCTTCCCAGGTTATTAGGTAAGGAACAGTCTGGTTTCGTGAAGGGTCGTGTTATACAAGATAACACCAGACTTTTTTCAATATTGTTTTCAAAGCTACGCATTTGCAGCATCCTCTAGCAGCCATAGCACTTGATGCTGAAAAAGCATTTGATAGAGTAGAATGGCGTTACTTATTTTATACCCTTAAATGGTTTGGATTCAGCCCTAATTTAATTTCCTTATATTCCCTGTTATACTCAAATCCACGCGCTGCTGTCTGTGCTAATGGGTTATTGTCTTCCTTTTTTGACCTTGGTAGAGGGGTGCATCTAGGTTGTCCTTTATCTCCTTTTCTCTTTAATTTAGCCCTCGAACCCTTCCTCTCTAGAATCCGTCAAAACATACATATCCAAGGTTTCCAGACCCCTACAACAAATGTTAAACTTGCAGCGTATGCTGATGATATTTTACTTTTCATTTCAAATCCCACTGAATCAATTCCAGCCTTCTTAGAAGAAGTCTGTGCTTTTTCATCAATGTCAAGTTATAAATTAAACAGTGATGAATGTGAAATTCTGCCCTTAACTAAAAACACTTTCGAGGCTGATTAGAAATTTTTCTAGGTATGCATTAGGAAACCCAACTATAATTCACTTCTCAAACAGGGAAAAGAACAATGGCAGCTGGGATGTGTTCTGGCCCATTCCAGGTTGTAGCTAGGTGGTGAAAGTATTGTCTGCTCCCCAAACCTGTGGTGTTGGAGAGTGTCAAACAGGGCGGTGCTTGTTTTCCCAGCAACTGAAACCAGCACTGCACTTTTGGGGGTTTTTGTACGCATTAAATCCTGGTCAGAAAACACAAGACCACTCATAGTATACACTGGAGACACCACTATGCCATAATGAAGGCCATTCTACATGTCAAAAGTTGACTTGAGAACTATTTTAGGAGAAGCAAAATATCTAAATTGAGACAAATAGGTATTATCAAAGCAAATAGATATGTTTTTATATGCCACACATGTAAACGTAAGTATGCAGAAATTATATTTTTTTGAAAAAGTATATTAGAGCCACACCTATTGGTTTTTACCAGTGTTTGATATGTGGTGGTCAGGGTATTGATGGTTGTATTGGAAGTGGTGGTGATGATAGCATGGTGGTGGGGAGGTGGATTTGGCAGTGGTATTGTTAATGATGGTATTGGTGGTAGTGGTAGTATTGGGGGTGGTATTGGAATTGACGGTATTAGTGGTGATATTGCTGATGACACTGATGGTGGTATTTGATATCGGTGGTAGTGGTAGTGACTGCTGCAGTAATATTACTTTCTGTTTACAATGCACATATGAGAAAAACATTTTATGTCACAAAAAGGAAGATGGGTGTGTGTAATTTTTAAATGTAAAATAGACCCTCATGCAACACAGTATAAGCACTCCGTAGCGGGCAGAATGATATGCCAATAGCCAAGCACGATGATAATATATAAATACTCCTGTGGGTCAATCTAAGATATCATTGTAATGTTTCAATGTTTCAAGATGGGCTGGACGAGGATGACCTACATAAGCCTACTATTGAAAGAGGCTAACCCAAAGTCCACTCTTTGTAAATTGTAAGAAATATATCTTTCAGACAGCTGTACTGTCAACGCATTCTAGTAATAAATCCAAACCAAGAGGTTCAAAGGTCATATGGAGCTTATTCTCAGTGTAGAAAGCGACAGACCTGTGAAATGCACTTCCAGTTTTTAGACATACCTTCACTTACTAGTTTGCATTTATGTTATAGTTTCAGTAGAAATGTTACAAGACAAACAATACATTTTTGTTGAGAATTTGCCCTTTTCACAGGCCTCTGAATTTCTTGCCTATTTTGTTGAACCCTATTTGTGCTGGCTGTATAACTCTACACACTTTACCCCTGTTAACCAGTGATAAAGAGCTTGTGCTCCTCCTTTCAAAATTACAAAATTGGCATACCTCTGATTGGCACATTTAACTTACCTATAAGTCCTCAGTGTATGGTACCCAGAGGGTACCCAGAGCCTGTGGGCAGCATGACTCATTGTGCAAGCATTACTGCAGGACTGCCATCAGTAACTTAGCTGTGCAGGTTTAAACTGCCAATTTGACCTGTCAAAATAACGCCTTGTGAACGCCCTAAAAACCCTCCTTTAAGATATTTATAGCTCACCCTTAAGTAGACCATACTACCCATCAGAGGGTGCATGGTATTGAAAAGAAGGACATTTAACAGTTTATTGTTAAACATACCCATACATTGAAAAGTTCCTAAAACATTTTCACCATAGCAGGGGCAGCTGTTTAATAGAAAACATTGGGATTCAATGTTTAGTTTAATACATTTTACTGCAACCTAGGAAACAGCTAAAAAACATTTGTACTTTTTCAGATATTTAAACCCAATTCACTGGTGAAGTTGGATGTGGAATAAATATTTAGGGCGTGAACTTGCTTCCAGGACAGAGACAAAAGACCTTGGGTGAGGGGAGGTGCTGTTGTGCCCTTGACAGGATGGCCTGTGGGCTGGGCACAAGAACTTGATTAACTTAAAAAAATCCTACCCTGCCGCAAGCAGGTGCAGCTAATACCCAGGCACCCTTCTTTTGTCCCTCGAACCATAACAGCCTCCAATACAATGGACTTCTTTTTGACATCGCCGTGTCAGATCCTATTGACGTGCCAAGACATGACAGTGACATGATATGACATTGGGGACACACTTCAAATGAGAGAAACAGATTGCCGAACAATTTCTGTGTATCCACTGTCTGGGTGCTGAAAGCTTACCTTTATCCTACCAGACTTCTGTCTCTAAGTTTATTGGGAGTATAGGGGCTGGAAAAAACTAGATGTTAGTCTTAGATGTGGGAGGGCAATAGAATTACCATAGTGCACTCTTTTCACTCCCAGCCTACAGAGCCAAAGGTGACAGAGCCTAAGAGTTTGGACATCTTGAAAATACCCGATGAGGGTAGGGCTAGCCCCAGAATCCATTCCCTGATGGTTGGGGCATCCACAGAGGTAAATTAAGTTGGAGAGACAAGGAGGTGATCCACCTATGACACAAACATATAAACAAACTATTTTAATTTACAGTGCTTGTCATGATATTGCTATTTATTCCCCTACAAACTTATTTTACAAGATATACAACTGAATGATTATCAAACTACAATAAGACTTTAAACATGTTCAAAATGAAACACATACAAGATTTAAAATACACATTAATTGTGAAGAGTATATGCTACACAATAAGAAACATTTTCTTTCATAAAAAGATGATGTTTATACACATTAATACACAAGCATAGTAATTATTTTAATTATAATAATTTTTACACCTTCCAAGTGGGCCGGCTTCTTCTATTCCCTAATGGTGCAGAAGGTCTTCCTCTCGAGATCCTGCATCTGCCCAAGGATGTTGCATCTGCTGCACCATCCGATCTGTTGAGGTTAGAGCAACCAGATTGTGGTGAATCCTCTTCCACTGCATCACCACATATGAATACCTTTAGCCAATTATTAAACCAGCGTCAAACATCTTGAGTTAGATAATGTACCACTGGCCACAACATGGACCCAACATCCTTCTCTGCAAAATTGTGGGTACAGTCCATTACAGGCATCTCTAAAATAATAACCCTGATAAACTACATAACCTAGCTCTAACTAGCCCCTAGTTACAATTCCTAAAACAATCTAATCCCCCCAACTATGCTTGATTGACAGACACTCCTGAGGCGGAAAGCCGGGAGCACGCAGGAATCTTGTGTAACTTGTGTTTTTAAAATTTGAGCGTCACTTTACTCTTGTCTTTTTATTTACTCACCCTCTGCTCCTTGAAACTGTGCCTTGTAGACCTCATTCGCCCAGACCACCGGTGCAGCGGATTTAGCGCTGCCACGGCTGTTGGTACCGGGACACTCTTGGCGCCATTTCCGGCGCTTTCCGTGGCCACGCCCCCTTTTGAGGCCACGCCCCCTTTCTAGCCCTTAAAAGGCGCTGACTACAAACGCCTAGGCAGATTGACAGACACTCCTGAGGCGGAAAGCCGGGAGCACGCACGAATCTTGTGTAACTTGTGTTCTTAAAATTTGAGCGTCACTTTACTCTTGTATTTTTATTCACTCACCCTCTGCTCCTTGAAACTGTGCCTTGTAGACCTCATTCGCCCAGACCACCCGTGCAGCGGATTTAGCGCTGCCACGGCTTTTGGTACCGGGACACTCTTGGCGCCATTTCCGGCGCTTGCCGCGGCCACGCCCCCTTTTGAGGCCACGCCCCCTTTCTAGCCCTTAAAAGGCGCTGACTACAAACGCCTAGGCAGATTGACAGACACTCCTGAGCGGAAAGCCGGAAGCACGCACGAATCTTGTGTAACTTGTGTTTTTAAAATTTGAGCGTCACTTTACTCTTGTATTTTTATTCACTCACCCTCTGCTCCTTGAAACTGTGCCTTGTAGACCTCATTCGCCCAGACCACCCGTGCAGCGGATTTAACGCTGCCACGGCTGTTGGTACCGGGACACTCTTGGCCCCATTTCCGGCGCTTGCCGCGGCCACGCCCCCTTTTGAGGCCACGCCCCCTTTCTAGCCCTTAAAAGGCGCTGACTACAAACGCCTAGGCAGATTGACAGACACTCCTGAGGCGGAAAGCCGGGAGCACGCACGAATCTTGTGTAACTTGTGTTTTTAAAATGTGAGCGTCACTTTACTCTTGTATTTTTATTCACTCACCCTATGCTCCTTGAAACTGTGCCTTGTAGACCTCATTCGCCCAGACCACCCGTGCAGCAGATTTAGCGCTGCCACGGCTGTTGGTACCGGGACACTCTTGGCGCCATTTCCGGCGCTTGCCGCGGCCACGCCCCCTTTTGAGGCCATGCCCCCCCCATAGACCCATAAATCATGTGCAGATTTCGGCCGCGCAGCGGGCGCGCCGATTGCGCGCCGAAGGTGCGCCTAAGGCAAGCCCGTCTGCGCCCGTCCGCGGCCGGCCGGGGCTAGGGGCATGTCACTCTGCCCCAAGACTTACTTACACTACCTCACAACTCTGTAGTCTCCATGGCCCCTGGCCTCTCTCTGCCTCCACTCACTCTCTCATCTCCGCACTTGACCTATCTCCCTCCCCTCCCTTCCCCAGCCCCCTCGCTCCCCTTACTCCTTCTCACTCCCCCGGAGAAGTTGATAGCTCACTCTCACTTAGGACTCTCTTGGTCTACTATCTCAACACCCGGTCTGCAGTGGCCCACTCTCACGAACTGTCGGTACTGCTAGACCTCCACGTCCCTGATCTCCTCTTCCTAACGGAGACTTGGTTTAGCGAGGACTCCCTCCCCTCCCTACTGGCCACTCTTCCTGCTCCATACTATGCACTTCGAGCAGACCTCTCCAATGGTAGGAATGGGGGCGGCGTAGCGGTTATCGCCCGGGCCGACCTCCCCTTCCAATGTCTACCTCTGCCAGATATTGCTACTACAGAGTACCTTGCCATCCGCACTACGTCTATCACTCCCCCTCTTACCTGTGTCCTCACTTACCGCCCCCCTCAATCACCTTTATCCTTCCTTCTGGACTTTCAGGAAGTATTATCCACACTGACGGTCAATAACTCCTCTATTTTATTACTGGGAGATTTTAACTTTTGGCCTTCAGATCCAGCGGAATGCCCGTCCTCTAGGGAATTCTCAGATACACTCCAATCCCTTAATTTCGTATCACATGTTCACTCTCCCACTCACGTCAAAGGACATATCCTAGATCAGATCTGGTCCGTGAATTGCCCTGTAGACTCCTTGTTCATCATGCCATGCACTTGGTCTGATCATCATTTGATCTCGTTTACCCTTCCCATCAATCCCACTATCAGGCCCCCGCTCCCAAAGAATGTCTGGGTCCGCTCTTGGAGCCGAGTGGATCCGGAGAACCTTTATGCTCTATTAGCCTCCTCCTACCCTGCCCTACAGGGCCTTTCTGCTCTTTCCCAGGCCGTTGCCATTGAACATTGGCTCTCCTCCAGTTGTGACTCCATCGCCCCGCTGAAGCGGGTGACCTCTAAACGGGAGAAAGATGCCAACTTATGGTTTAACGAGGACCTGAAAACTACTAAACTTGCAGTACGCCGCGCCGAGCGTTCCTGGAGGAGGAATTACTCTCCCTCACTTAGAACGGAGTTCACCACTCTTCTTGCTCAATATAAGAAGGCCATCTTAGTTGCTAAAACAGCCTACTTCTCTGCAAAGATTCTTGTAGCTGAGAATCAACCGAGGGTAATCTTCTCCATCGTCCACAACTTGGTATTCTCCGACAGGACATCTCTCAAGCCCTCCCCGTACCAGGACCTTTGCCACTCTTTAAATAACTACTTTATCGAGAAGATCGCTATTATTAAAGCTAACATCCCCTCACCCCCTCCGACTTTTGTGGACCCTCAGGGCCCCCCACCTAAGGGACAATTTGATGCCTTCCCTTCCCTGACCACAGATTCCTTGATCTCAATAATCCCTCTTGTTAAATCCGGATCCCCATTAGATACTTGCCCTGCGCACATCCTTCGCCACATCTACACAACCTGTCCAGACCCCCCCCTTCACTTCCTTAACAGCTCCCTCTCCCAGGGGGTTGTAGCCAATCCACTGAAAACCGCTGTTATTGTCCCCATCTTAAAAAAACCTGGCGCAGATCCTTCGATCCCCGCCAACTACCGCCCTATCTCCCTCCTACCATTCTTGGCCAAAGTGCTCGAACGCCATGTCACCAGGTCTCTGCGCACCTTTGTGGAGGAGTATGGGATTCTGGCTCCCCGCCAGGCCGGTTTTCGCCCCGCACACTCCACGGAGTCCGTAGTTCTCTCGGTCCTTGACAACCTCAGGGAAGGAATGGATACCAACCAGGCCCAGGCCTTGGTTCTCCTCGATCTCTCAGCCGCCTTTGACATGGTTGACCATACCATCTTACTTTCCCGTGTCAAGGCGGCGGGTATCGGTGGCACCGCTCTGGTATGGTTATCCTCCTTCCTGAGGGACCGCACCCAGGCTGTTCGCCTGGGTGACTTTTCCGCGGACTTCCGGAAAGTTCAGTGCGGGGTTCCCCAAGGTTCCTCCCTCTCACCCCTCCTGTTTAACCTTTATATTGCCCCCCTTATTTTTTCACTACAGCAAATGGACGTCAGCGTATACAACTACGCTGACGACCTTCAACTTGTTTTCAACCTGTCTTCTTCCCCTGCTTCCATCTCAAACTTCCAGTCTATTATGATTTTTATCCAGGACTGGATGAACTACAATCACCTGAAGCTTAATCCGTATAAGACCGAATTGGTGCTGACAGGTGGTTGCTCCAGTCCCTGGTCTTCACTTTTTTGGCCCCCTTCCCTAGGTTCTCCCCCGGTCCCCTCCACCTCAGTTAAAACTTTAGGTATCAAACTTAATTCTCAGCTCACCCTTCACTCCCAGGTCAGTTCTGTGGTGTCCTCTTCCTTCCTGTCACTACGCACCATCCGCAAGGTATCCCGCTTCTTTACCTTTGATGCACTGAAATTGATCATCCTGGCGATGGTCATTTCCCGCCTGGATTACGGCAACGCCCTATATGCGGGTATTCCTGCATATAGTCTACGGCGGTTGCAGCTGATCTAGAACCAGGCGGCACGGCTGGTGTTTAATCTCCCGAAATCTCACCATGTAACTCCCCTTCTCAGATCCCTACATTGGCTTCCTGTCCGCGAGCGCGTCCAGTTTAAACTTGCCTCTATCACCTTTCAAGCACAACTGGGCGCAGCTCCGGCCTTTATAACATCCGAGATTGTGCCTTATGTTCCAACCAGGGAACTGCGCTCTTCCTCGCAATCCCTATTGTCAGCCCCTCGCTTTCGGAGAAAGAAATGGGGAGGATCAAAGTTTGTCACCCTTGCCCCACCCCTGTGGAATTCCCTTCCTTCTGAGCTCAGATCTATAACTCTGTACCCTCAATTTCGGAAGAAACTGAAAGCCCTCCTATTTGCCAAATGTTTCAATTAGATTACTTGGTGTTCTCCTTCTTATTCTGTTCTCCCTACTCCCTCCTTGGAGACCTGTCTTTTGCAGCGCCATGAAACCGACGGTGAAAGTGCGCTATACAAATATTTTAAACTCAAACTCATGCTAAGACAAAGACAACAGAAAGACAGGGTAAGACAGTGTCCAATAATGCCAAAGCCACAAAATAAATAATACACAAAACACAGACTCAATGACTATTACAAGGCAATACAAAACAAAACAGTTAGAGCTATAAACAATAGTTACAAATGCACAAACTCTCACAACACACCTCAAAAACACACTCTGTACAATCCAACAGGACCACTTCCCTAAGATATAAAAGTGAAAGTTAAAGGTAGATGTAAAAATTTGCTCCTAGATGTACATTCCCTTTGCATAATTTGTGTCCCTTGTAATGATGTTTTTCATAGCAATACAAAGATGGGTAGCAATGCATTATGAAGGTGTATGCATCAGCTTGCAACAAGAGTAATGTCTCAATTTTATCATTGCGTCTAATTTTTTTTCAAATTTTACAACTACAATCATGGTAAAATTCTTCATTTTCATATTGATTGTGTAAGACATAGTTATCATACACTCATTTTATTACTAACATAATATTAGCTTTATCAATCATAATATGTATGCAAAAATCAAGGAGAAGAGCTGCAGTGCACTCTTAAAACATAAAAATTATTTTTTATATATTGCTGATTGTACCTATACAATATATTATACTGAAACAAGCATGAACGTAGCGAATAATGTGACATTATGAATGGTCAATGTTACTTAAAATATGATACATACACATTAAATATGTATATGTATTGTCAGTCATGTGACCCCAGGTTGAATTCAAATGACTTAGACGGAGAACATTACAACACTAAATCTTACTTTTTCTTTTATAATTGTCATTGATTCATTCTGTATTTTGTTTGTAACTAAAAACATCAGACAACATCGATTTTACATTTGACATCCTAAATTAAGATAACATATCATGCTGACAAATGCATATAGGTTTTAGCCACTTTGTATTTTCTTGCTTGAAGTGTTGGAGGCCTTCCTGGGAGTCTTATGTGGCATCTGACAAGTTAATAACATTCCCTCGTAGAAAATGGGTATAGAAAGCAAACGTTGCACAATAGGGCTTGTTTGTTCAGATGACAGCTTAATACTAGCAGGATGGTTAGGGATCACATGTTCAGTGGCCTTGTTGCAGAATTAAGGGATAAGATCCATGCACCTATAGAAGCAAACTAGACCCTATGGTAACATTTTTCATTTTTATATTGATTGATTGATTGTGTAGGACATAGTTATCATACACTAATTGTATTACAGCAATAATATAACTTTATCAATCATAATATGTATGTAAAAATCAAGGAGAAGAACTGCAGAGCACTCCCAAACGTTTCTTAAATTATTTCTATATATTGCTTATGGTACCTGTACAATATATTATACTGAAACAAGCATGAATGCAGCCAATAATGTGACATTATGAATGGTCAATGTTACTTAAAATATGATAGATACACATTTTAATATTTGTATGTATTGTAAGTCATGTGACCCCAGGTTGAATTCAAATGACTTAGATGGAGAACATTACAAGACTAAAGCTTGCTTTTTCTTTTACAATTGACATGGATTCATTCTGTATTTTGTTTATAACTGAAAACATAAGAAAACATATATTTTACATTTGACGCCCTACATTAAAATAAGATATTATTCTGACAAGTGCATATGTTTTAGCCACTTTGTATTTTCCTGCTTAATGTGTTGGAGGCCTTCCTTGGAGTCTTAAGTGGCACCTGGCATGTTAATAACATTCCCTCGTAGAAAAGGGGTATAGAAGGCAACATTGTACAATAAGGCATGTTTGTACAGATGACAGCTTAATACTGACAGGATGGTTAGGGATCACATGTTCAGTGGCCAAGTTACACTGCTAACGGCTAAGATCCATGCACCAATGACAGCAACTTAACACCATGGATAAAAATAAAATGTTTCCATAACGCTGAATGGATGCACACACAGTAGGCTGATGGTAGATTAACATCAATAGGTTAGGGTTGCACCAGGTTTTTGTCAAACACTCACAGTCTAACAAATAACAGTAAAGTGCCACAAAAATTCCAAAAGTCTTGGACCTGTGAAGATCAGACATAGGAGTCAACCGCTGTTGTTAACTATGTGTTGAAATTTAAATTTTGGGGATTATGTCATGGATCACAGACGTATTGATAAAAATCTGTTATTTGACCTCAGGTGTGAAGTTAAGGGTATCACCATGTTTGAGTCGCCTTATCTGCTTTACAGTGCAACATACATAACTGGACCAAAACTGAACACATCAGCTGCCCACCTGTGGGTGTGAGGCCTAACACACAAGTACTGTTTCACATGTTCTGGAACATTGTGTTTAAATAGAGTCCTCACTGCATGTTAAACAAACATAACAACTCACACACACAGGACAACACTGTACTTTACACATCATAACCTTGCATGTCCACCTCAAGTGATCGATCACTGCACACAACACATAGCAAAAGGGAACCTCACATCACTGCATCACAAAAAAACACACAGCCCACAGAACAAAGTCACAAAGTAACGTCGATAAGCAGGCAAGCATGGTGCATGTACTGAACACCCACACCATTTGTAATTTAAAACTCTATGGTATTTGACTTTGAGTTTCATCGCCACTAAACCATTTTGTGTTGATTGGTGCATTTACACACACACACATATACTGACATACATTAATGTAGTATGAAACACAACTGTATAACTTCTATTGTTTTATTTAATGTTTTAATGATATCACTAAGCAAAGTATCATGTCATTAGCTATTCATACTTCTGTTGCGTTTTGTCTGCATTCATTTTTGTTGCTCTATAATTAAATTGCACTTTGCCTCTGCATATCGCCTGACTGCCTCTAACAATGCTAACATGGTGTTTATCACAATTTACTGTGTCAGATCAAAGCCTTTACCAGAATAAGGTACTTCATATTTTTCTATTAGTGTACTAATTCACTTATATTGTTGTGAAATGTTGTATTTAATATGCATGTCTATAAGAAAACACACTCTTTCTATGGAATAGCTATTTGTGGCCAATCCGTCACAGCATATCTGCCTCAATGTTTTGTATGTCCAAACAGAGGACATAGGGCACACCAGCATAGATACAGTAGATTTGTTCTTCATGGTTATTGTTTGAAATAAAAGGTTCTTTCTGGAGGGTCACCCCCAGGTTTTTGCCTTCCTCCCCCCTTTTTGCTGAATTCTTTTTTGTTGGCTTTAGGACTCTGGGCACTTTACCACAGCTAACCAGGGCTAAAGTGCCTGTGCTCTCTACTTCAAACATGGTAACATTGGCTTATTAACAAGTGGCATATTTAATTGACTTGTAAGTCCCTAGCAAAGAGCAATACATGTGCCCAGGGCCTGTAGATTAAATGCTACTAGTGGGCCTGCAGCACTGATTGTGCCACCCATTTCAGTAGCCCTTCAAACATGGCTCAGACCTCCCATCACAGAGCCTGTGAGTGCAGTTTTAAACTGCCATTTCTACCTGGCATTGCCAGGTCCAAACCTTCCTCTTAATACATATAAGGTACCCCTAAGATAGATCCAAGGTAGCCCTAACGCCAGTGAGATGTCTATTTAAAAAGCAGGACATGAACTTTTAGGTTTTATATAACCTGGTAGTAAAAAACTATTACATTAGTTTTTCACTACTGCAAAGCCTATCTTTCCCATAAGATAACATTGGGATTACCTTATTACATTTTATAAGAGTAGTTTTCAATTGGGAAGAGATTAGACCCCCAAGTATGGTGTCTCTGAAATCACAGTTTAAAAACCACAATGTATGGTGAAGTCGGATTTTAAATTCTAATTCTGGAAATGCCACTTTTAGAAAGTTGCTAGACAAACAATTGCCAGTACAGACTTTACTTCAACTACGCAATGATTTCTATTTGTGGTCCCACAACTCAACTAGTGGGATCACCATTTATTTTCATAATTATTTATGGAAATCGTTTGTTATTATCTAGAACTGTAATAAACAGAGGAACACTCCCTTGTGACGTCAAATCATCCACATTATATTACCATGACATTGAATTATTACATATGACATAACATCAAACAATACAAAAACCATAGATCCAATAATGTTCTAATTCTGAATGTTGACAACCAGAGAGGTACTGTGTGAGATACTTTGTCCAACCCCTAATTAATTGGCTTGAAACCTGGGAGTGTGAGCTACACACAATGGCAGCTTGGGTGGGACTTGATAAGACTTAATGGGCAATTTAGTGGTGTGACAGGTGGGCGGAGCACACACAATAGGGCTTGACGACCCAGCTTAACGACCGAGCATTGTCACACCAGCAAGCTTGGAGATAGGAAGGGGAGGCAGGGCTTCTGTGCACTTCAAATGTATTCCTCTATATGCTTCTCCACACAACTGTGCATAAAAGAAGGACCTCAGACACAACCACTTTAGTACGCTTCTGGACCTGTGCATACTCTGGCAGGAAGAATCACTGTTGTGCTGCTGATAGGACTGCCACTCTGCTGGACTGCTATTTTACTGAACTCCTACTTTGCTGTGCTGATCTGTGCCTGCTGCCCTCTTGCCTGGGTGTGAGAAGGACTGGACCTGTATCACTACATCCCAGAACCCCGAGTAACTCCAAGGGCAAGCTGACTTTTCTCCTGTTTTCTGAAGTCTCAAGGACACAAAGACTTCAAACCAACCTGCTCCTGAACCTGGACACTGCCATCTGTGAATCTGCTCTGCCACATGGTACCCCCCTAGTCCTGGACCCTTGGAAGTCGGCTTAAGGTGCTCTGCCCTCTGTGCTCCTCATTGCAAAGCAACACAAAGCCCCACAAAGCCTCACCGCACAGCTCCCCGGCACCAATGCAAAGTGACGCCAAGCCCCACAAAGCCTCGGCACACAGCTTTTCGGAACCAACACGCAAAGCCTCCCAAAACAATGCCGCACAGACTGCACACCAGAATTTAAGGTACTGTGTTCAGTGGGCCCGAGTGGGTTTCTGTAGCCGGCCCGTGCTCCACCACGGTCGTCTGAACTTGTGACTTTGTCCGGGTCCGGTGTGACCAGATAACTACAGTTGGCACTTTGCGCTTTTATGCGCTATGTTCACCTAAATCTTAAATGCATATCTCAGAATCTACTTATTGCATTTTTGTCGTTTTGGTCCTGTTTTATTTTTTTAACTAAGTTCTATGTTTTTTAACCAGTTGTGGTATCTTTTAGTGTGCTGTTTTCACTGATTTTTGTTTGAAGCGTTTCAAAAATACTTAACACATTGCCTCTTAAGTTAAGCCTGACTGCTCTGTGCTAAGCTGTCAGATCAAAACAATGAAAAGAGGCACTATCCTCACAAAGCAGAAATCACATTGGTCATATTGGAAATGGTACCAATGAGTACAGGAATTGCTGTAGAGTGACACACAAAATGATGCTCCCCTAAACAATAGATCTAATGTGTTGGTGCCACCCCACTGCGAAATTTAGAATCATTATGTGTTCAATTGACTTCTGATAGCACAAGTACAATAATGATGGCTCACCATTCAGCTGGGCATATCTAGCCCACCAATATATATTGCACACCAAAAGGCTAAGATATAGCTATGATGCCTAATATCAATGACTATCATGCTCAATGGAAGTGATGAGGAGGTTTATAAACACACCTGTAAGCAAGGAATCACTCATTGAGCCCAGATATATGTGACTGCAATTAGTACACCCACCTCTGCTCTTTTCACCCGCTATGTAGTGCTTCTCAATGTAATGCCTGGTCATACTTGTGGAGCTCCTACTGCATCTGATTGCACTTCTATGTTCATTTATGCGCAACCGTATCTTACGCATGGTCATACCTCCATAGAATAGACCACACTGTCACATAATCAGATAAATGACATGCACACTGTTGCAATTAGTGAAAGGATTTAAGAGCCATAGTCTCTCAGTATCTATGTTCTACCTCCTGAGTAGGACTAGTGAATTTACACATGGAGCAGCGCCTACATGGGAAGGGTCCAGTGACCGCAGGCAAACCTCAGAGGAGGGTGGTTGACTCTCCAGTGCCCATCTTCTGTTTAATGTAAACAAGAATGTCACAAATATTCTTGCAGCATTTAAAAGAGAATAAGGGTTGGTCCCAACATGTACCCCCACTATTGACAATATTCCAATGTTTCATAATAATTCTCTTCACTTGTTTGGATGCAGGGAAAGGTGACACAGGCTAATCACACAGTCATGGTTTTGGGATAGGTTTCCAATAGAGTTTCTCTGTTATTGTTGCTCGCCCTCTTCCTAGCTCGTCTGATAAACCTATGAGGGGTATATATTATCTGCAAGTTTGGTTGCGAGTTCAGAGGCTAGTATGTCAAAGCCCTGGTTTAGTTCAGTTCCTCCTGATCCGTTTAAACTGACTATACAAGAGGTTCTCCTGTAGTGCCCAGGAGTGATGACGGTCAAAAAGTAAAAAGCCATTTTTGTCAGTGTGGTTTCTGTAGACCCTCGTCTCAAAGGCATCAACTTTACCAGAGATGATGAGGTCCAGGAATTAAACTTCTGTGGTGCTAATAGTATTGGTGTATTTGAGGAAAGGATCTCTCCTGTTAGTTCATGTCACAAACTCCTTTGCTTGGGTGACAATGCCATGCCAGATCACCAAAACATCAGGACCTGATGAATGCCTTGGACTGTGTTTGAGTGCTACTTGGTAGAACATGTTCACCACTGTGGGGCAGGAGTATTATGTTTTGTTATGTTAGGGGTATTTGTAAAGCGCATGGCTGCCCCAACAACAGAGCGTCCCAGCGCTAGCGGACAGGTGGGCGGAGGAAGTGAGGCTCGATGGAGGAAAAAAGCCAAGTTTTAATCAATGTCCTGAAAGCCCAGTGGTCGTGGGTGCTGCGGGCAGCCAGTGGGATAGAGTTCCATAGTGCAGGGACCTGGGCTTTGAAGGAGCGACGCCCAGCTCTGCAACGACGGACACGTGGGACACATAGCAAATGGTGCTCAGCAGAGCGCAGTGCTTGCAAAGGAACATAGGGCGTAAATAGTCTCTGCAGAATTTTGGGGCCCTGGTCGTGTACTATATTATGTGTGATGCAGAGGGTTTTAAACAGGACTCTCTGTTTGATTGGCAGCCAGTGAAAGCGGTGAAGGAGATTGGAGGTGTGGCATTTCTTAGGCAGGGCAAATAAGGTACGTGCAGCGGCATTCTGTACCCATTGGAGGCTTGCAATGACGGTTTTATTAGCGCCAAGCAGAAGACCATTGCAGTAGTCAAGAAGTGATTGAACCACTGCTTGGATTGTCAGTTGGTGAGTGGCTGCATCAAAGAATCCCAAAATGAGTTTTAAGCCGCGCAAAAGGGCGAAACACATACCGGCCACTTTTTTTGCATGGGGCTTGAATGAGAGAGTGGTGTCGATCAAGACCCCTAAAACTTTGACTGCGTTTTTTGGTTGGGGAGCGGTGCCCAGAGTTGCTGGCCACCATTGATCGTCCCACTTATGGATGTCACGGCCAACCAGGAGCACCTCCATCTTGGCTGAGTTAAACTGTAAGTAATTGTTTGTCAATTTTAGTTGGTCCTGAGCAGGGTCGTTGGAAAAGGTAGGTATCAGCAGGGTATCGTCCACGTAAGATACCATTTTGATGTTACATTCTTTTATCAGAAGGGCCAGGGAGATGACATACACGTTAAACAACGTGGGGCTCAGAGCAGAGCCCTGCGTGACACCACAGCTCAGAGGGTAATTACTAGACTGATAGGGGGGCATATACCTGGAAGGACCGTTGTGATAGAAAAGAGGCAAACCAGGCCGCCAAGGCCCTGCCTTTGACCCCGATCTCCTTGATCCATTGAAGCAGAATGATATGGGAGACCGTGTCAAAGGCCGCACTAAGAAAAGTCTCAAAGTGTTTCCCTCATTTAGCGTGCCCCTCAGCTACTCGGTGACCACCAGAAGGGCTGATTCCGTGCTGTGCTTGGGGCGGAACCCATGCTGAGAGCTGTCTAGAATTTGGTTGGCCTCCAGATAGTTGGTCAAAGTGATGTTAACATGGGACTCCATGATTTTGGCTAGATACGGCAGCAGAGAGATTGGTAGAAAGTTCTCCGGCAGAGATGCATCTGGCGGATGCTTTTTCAGCAGTGGGACGACTTTGGCATTCTGCCAAGATTAAGGGGTCACTGCCAACAGAAGTGAGTTATTAATGAATTCCTGACCCTGAGCTAGAAGGCAGCTGTGGAATTTCCTGAAGATGTCAGGTTTGATAGGATCATCGGGAGAGCCAGATTTGACTTACGCCACCAGGGTTGCTGTGTCGCCAGAAGACATGGGAGGCAGAGTTTGTAGGGAGTAGGGGAGTGCTCTAGGGGAGGTGAATACCATGGGTTCGGCAGTAGTCTGCCTCAGCTCAAGCGTGTCATAGATGCAATCAACCTTATTGATGAAGGACCTTGCCAGTGAATCACATTGAGTGTTGGAAGATATGGTGTCATTGGTTCCTGTAGGTGATATTAGCATGTCTTTCATAAGCGAGAAGATAGTTTAAGAGGGGTTAGGGCTGGCCGGGATCAAGTTGGCATAGAATGCAGCTTTGGTCTTTTGGACCAGTTTATGGTAGGTGTTATAGCCTTCCTATAGGTGTTTTTAGCCATAGTGGCATAGGTATGCCTCCACGCCCGTTCTAAAAGTTTACATTTTTTATTTCCGCTTGTAGGGACTCATTGTACCATGCGTGCGGTTGTGTTCGCTTAGCCCCAGTCATCCTCTCTGGGATGCAGCGGTCAAGTGCGCTAGTGATCCAGCCCCTAAAGGTCCTGTCTGCTGCCTCTAAGTCAGCCAGCCAGTCTGGGTGGGACGTCTTTAAGGCAGATAGAAATGTGAGTTCATCCAATTTGTGCCAGGGACGTTTCATGAGGGACTGACAGGACTTTAGGATAGGGCCTGCCATCTCAAGACGTACAGACATGGGAAAATGGGTAGTCCCGTCAGAGGGAGGGGAATGTTATCCGACAAATTAGGGAGATTATAGAAAATTGGGTCCAATAAGTGGCCGGCCTGGTGAGAGGGTCCTTCAACCAACTGGATTAGTTGGCAGGCCTCTAGATTAGCCAGGAATTTGGAAATCTCCTGGCAGTCCAGACGTTCCAGATGAAGATTAAGGTCGCCTAAGATGTAAAAATTAGCTGATTCTAGGGCAGGAGAGGAGACAATATGGACCAGAGCCTCTTGAAAGGCCCTAGCAGGTCCTGGTGGGTGGTAGATGAGAAGTCCGGTGAGAGTAAAATTGGCTGAGGAGGTCATTCTAAACAGGGCACTCTCGCAATCAGGAATAGCCTGTGGGGACAGTGAGCAGTGGAAGGCATCTTTAAATATAACTGCAAGAACGCCTCCTCTGCCATTAGATCTGTTCTGGGTGTGCAGCTTATAGCCTGCAGGTAGGGCAAGTGCTGGTATTGCCGTGGAATCCATGGTTAGCCAGGTTTCTGTCCGAAATAGAATATCTGGGGCAGAGTCCAGAAGGAGGTCGAAGATGTTAGCATGGTTTTTAACCAGTGTGTTGTACTTTGTATAGGAAGACACTGGTAGCCTGGTTGTAAGTTCTTAAAGTCTTCTTTATTAATTCAGCCATGTAACAGCTCCTAACCCAGCTTCCATATCTCCTACGCCAGCCCCACCAGGGGCAGCCTGCCTAGCTGCTCAGCCCATCTCAAACTGTCACCACTCATCTACACAGGCACCCAGGCATTCCATTCATCTCAGTCAGACCAACATTCCGTCACCATCTCTCACTCTGGCTGAGCAGCTAGGAGGACCTAGGCTGATTCACATATACATGTAAACCTTAGGATGTAACATTATGCCTTTCCTTTTAAAATGAAAACAAAACTTACAATTTTAAAAGAAAAGAACTTTACACAAAAAGGTGATAATGTTCATAACTAAGGGATGAGAATGAATTCAAAACATCACCAAAGATAGAACAAAACAAAAATGGGCTTAATACGACATATTAAAAACATGCATCAAAATCCCCCATCCTCCCTCATGAAAATTGTTAAGAATAATTAGATATAAACCATCAAACAATGTCAAATTGGGAAGGAAAAACAGCAATATTACATTTGAAACTAGCAATAACCCCATCCTTTCCCAAAAACACAAAAGAAAATAATGAAGTGAAAGGTGCACACACCCCACACTTACACCCGAGGCCATAAACAAACAGACAACAAGGGTGAACCAACACTACAAATACACGTGTACCACAATATGGACCACATAGAGGGTACACACAGTGAGGCGCAGGGCGACTTACACACAACAACATCTGAAGCACGGGGCGACTTACACAGGACAACATGTGATGCGCAGGGCGACTTACACACAACAACACCTGAAGCGCAGGACGACTTACACAGGACAACACGTGAGGCGCAGGGCGACTTACACACATACAAACATATAAGAAGTGCAGCGCAAGGCGACTTACCAACACAACATAAGAAGATGGGAACCACCCACCAAGACCAGCACCACCCTCAAGTGGGAATAACATGTGATGTCCACCCTCCAGGAGACTAGGACGTCCCAAGCTAAATAGAGGGCAAAAGGGCACAAACACGAGTGGGGCAGAGGGCAGAAAGGCACAAAAACGAGTGGTACAGAGGGCAAAAGGGCATCAAAAACGAGAGGGTGGCAGTGATGAACCAGAGGGCGCATCACGGTCTCGCCCCAAAAAAAACCCGTGAACACGCAAAGCGCCCCGCAAACATGCCAAAACGCCCCGCGAACACGCAAAAATATAAAAAATCCACAAATTCGCAAATTTTGCAAAATTCGCCCATGCTTATCTGTAATTAAGTTTCTGGAAACAAAAGCGAGAAAGCTTTCCAGGTTCGTTGCTGTCTGACAATAGTCCACAATTTTGTTCAGGTGAAATGGAGGAATATTTAGTAAAGTGTGGGATTAAACATAAAAAAATTATCTTTATCATCCCGAGACAAATGGTGCCATTGAAAGGTTAAATAAAAATTTGAAGGAAAGCTTACAACTGGCAAGGGTCAACAGTTTGAAATGGAGGGGTGAACTGCAAAATAGCATTTAGCTTACAGGTTTACACCGCACTACCATCATCTGTCCTGGCTGGATGAGTTAGTACAAAGGACTTAATGATAATGACATTGGTCAGTGGAGAGAGAAAGAATTGACCTTGCAAATGAAAAGGAAGCTTTATTTGGACTCTCATAAATTGGCTAAGCCTGTTGAATTCATTGTTGGAGACAAAGTTAGAATTAAAGCACCGGTGGGCTGTCTAAACTGGTCAAAGTACACTGGTGTAAAGTCTGTGGTGAAAAATGCTGTGAAGACAAAAGATGGTCGCATTTGGAATCATAGCTGTGTAGTTCATATTCCACAAGGAAGTGGTGGTGTTTATGAAGAAGAAAATTCTGAAGGGTCTTCTTCTCAAAAAGAGTGTTTGGAACCTGTACGCAAAAGCATAAGATCTTGCAAAATTCCTGTTTATCTCAAAGATTTTGTAAGAAGTTAGTACTTCTTTTATGTTAAGTTGTTTTACTGTCCTCTTAATTTTAGGTTTGTGTTACAAGAGAGGAAAGGTTTGGGGATTCATAAAGAATTGTATTTCAATTGTAGAAGGGAAAATGTGAGTTGTTTCTTTTGTTATTTTGTAAAGAGGAAGAATGGGATGTAGCGTGGTTCTATATTCCACCATGGAGTGTTGTGTTGATGGGGTTCTTACCTTGTCTGTTGGCTGGAGTCACCGATGGATGGGGTTTGACAATAAAGCTTCAGTTGAACTTATTGATTTATCCAGTGTAGCTTCGTTATTACAGGAACCAACAGAAATGGTGAGATTGCCTGTAAGATAAGCATTGTACTGGTCTTGATGCCTTTGAAAATTATGCTGCTGTGTTTGAAGATGGTGTGGGGGTCAGCGACGGTAGCCAATGGAGTTCCACCGGAATGGAGGTGAAATGATCATATTTCTTAAGGCTGTGGGTGTGCTGTGTGTAGAAAGCCCTTAAGGAGTGACAGTGTGGAGTCTGGAAGGCCAGGGAGCAGAGTGTTCCACCATCCAGATACTACAGTACATGGGTTTAAACAACAGTTTTAAAGTTGCTTTCTGTAACAAATGGTTTCCCTTTCTTTAGAAGAGAGAGAGCTAGTACCAGGCTGTCTTTGTTATTTTGACAAAGTGTTTCTTGAGGGTGACATTGGATTCAGTAAATGTTGGGATTTGAAGATGTCCAGGTTCATGTCATTGAGTCAAGTGAAACTACAATAACCTTCTACAACTTTTAAGTCAGGAAATTACTTATTTGGAGTGTTAAACTTTTCTTCATCAGCCATCTTGAGTTGCAAGAACCCACGACAGAAGAGAGCCACCCAAGACAGTGCCCTTTAATTGTTTGAATAAAGGAGTATATTCAAATAACTGCACCAGGCTTCTCCAACGAGTAACTCAGGAGCAACAAATGTCTCACCAGCTACCAATAGGTAGCTCTCTCTCTGTGCTGCCCTTTCAACTAAATCAGAAGCTTTTGCTTGGTTGAATTCACATACTTATACCAAAATTTAAAAGAGCATATTTGAGATATACATGTGTGTACTTATTATTACTTCCAGAACTCATAAGCTAATGTTTACCCAAAAAATGTTAAATTTGCTAAATATATTTAAAGCTAATAACTGAGTGATATGGCAACGTATTGGTATTATTATTACCTTAGTGCCACAGGCATTACACCTGTGGATTTATGTATTACCCATGCACAGGCCCTCCACATTAACTAAGCTTTTTTTTACATTACTGCTGGTAACCGTGCTGGATGAACTTAGATGATCACCGCTGGTAAAACTGCAAGTGGTGGCCACTAATATAATTTTGTCTGTTATGATCATTGTTACCACACTAATATTAATAGTGGCTCATGCTGATTTCCATTGAACTTAAGTTGTTCTTACTACAGAAAAGGTTGCAGACCCCTGACCTACACTATGCAGGAAACTGCATTATTTTCCGGTTTAATCACTATGAGACTATTTCAGCATTGAAAGCAAGAGGTTTTCCATCACTGCTCTTGGGCAGCTGTGTGGTGTGAAGCCTCAGGCTTGCTTCAGTGTGCAACACTCACTAGCGGGTGGGCCAGAGAGCGATGGAAACAACTGTGGTCAGCGAGGAACACATGAACTGCAAGTCTTACAATGTTTCCTGTTGTCTCCTGCGTGGTGCAAGGTTTGATGTGGTGTGGGGCTTTCAGTGAAGAATCTTCTGTAGTTTGGTTAGATGCAGATTATTTGTTACCTAGTTTAAAGAGAAACATGTTGGACCAATGTAGGGAGTGTACTTTTCATCAGTGATGCTATTGACCATCGTTGTAGAACTCAATTTAAACACAAATATCTGGTCGTGCTCAAATAATGCCTATGTCTATTGGACACTTTGGGGCAGATTTACAACTTCTGGCGCATCTCTGCTAATCAGCAGGGATGCGCCAGAAGAGTTGCGACGCATCTGCCCACCCATGTGCCGCCACTGGTGCGCCGCATTTACAATGCGGCACACCGTGGAGCACGGATGGGCAGTTGCGTGTCGCATCCCCGGCGGAAATGCGGCGCATTGCTGGAGTCGCGTCGCGGCTCCAGCAAGGCTCGGAGGTGCCCTATGCCTATCATGCTGTGTTAATCCTTACGCCTGCTTCAAGCAGGTGCAGGGTTTTGAAGCAGCATGGCCGTAAAAGTGACTCAGTGAAATCACTTTTACAAGGCGTACCTGCGAGGGAACGCCCTACCTGAGCTGGAACGCCCACATGAACCCTGACGCAGGTTTCATGTGGCACAGGGGTTTACAACGTGACGCATCTCCCTAAATGCGTCACGTTGTAAATACAGCGCAACATGGCGCATGATTTACGGCGCCGCTGCTTCACAGAAGTGACACAACGATGGCGTAAATGTGTCGCAAGGGGCTTGTAAATCTGCCCCTTTGTATTCTTGTAAGAAGAATGAGCTTGTCTTCCCGTGGTAAAACCAAACAGGTTTCATGTTAAATGAGCGCATCCTTCGTGATCAAGTGACCACATTTTCTACTCATATCATTAAGGCACTGACAGACACAGTGCAACAAGGAGTGCGCCAACCCGAGAAATCTTAAACTTGAACATTTAAATCTAAGGAGCGCACGGAGATACAATCTAACTCTAAAACCTGATGGTGAAACACAGGCTTGAAATGGGCCCTCAAGCTTTAGGGACTCTTTCAGGCAACAAGATGTTGCTTTAAAGTTTATTGAATTATGCAAATATTTATTTACCAGTTACAGGACCCCTGTGCTGCTTTCTGATCATTCCCATTTTAGCATTTGGGCCTACTGACTGCTAAACGACTATAACCATGGTACAATTGTGTATCTGAATGAGTGGTAATGGTATCTAGGAGGAAACTGAAACATTGATAAAACAGTTACTAAAACTTCTAACTAATCTGGGACTTTTCAAAAACTATGTCTAAAAGTAAGAATACTGATATGAAGATTTCGTACAGTTTCTAAAATACCAGTAGTAAGTGGAGTTGCTCTAATTTGAAAAAGTATTTTGGGATTTAGGGCCCCTGATTAGAATTCCTCAGTATTGACTTTCTTTGCACTTTAATTGTATTATGACTTCCTACAGTCGCAGAAACATGGGATCAGCCTTTTATGCAATTGAGCTCTGTCCCCTAGACTTGTATGAGCCTCTTTGTGTGCTGAAGCTCTGTCCTCTGGAGTTGTATGGTCATGTTATTGTAATTGAGCTCCAGACTTCTATTGGCCTCTTTCTGTAATGGAGCACTATCCTTCGCACTTGCATGGGTGTTTTGTGTGACTGAGCTCTGTGCATAAACTTGCGTGGGCCTCTTTCTGTAATCGAGCTCTGTCCTCCAGACTTGCATTGGTATCTTTGTGTAATTGAGCTCTGTGCTCCAGACTTGCGTGGGCCTCTTTCTGTAATCGAGCTCTGTGCTCCAGACTTGCATTGGTGTCTTTGTGTAATGGAGCTCTGTGCTCCAGACTTGCATGGCATCTTTGTGTAATGGTGCTCTGTCGTTCAGACTTGCATGGCCTCTTTGTGTAGTGATGCTCGGTCTTGCAGACCTCTATAGACCGCTTCGTGTAACTGAACTTGTGCTCAAGACTTGCATGGGCCTCTCTCTGTAATTAAGCTCAGTCTTGCAGACATGCCTGTGAAATTGAGCTCTGTTCTCCAGACTTGCATGGGCGTCTTTAAGTAATTTAGCTCTGTCCTCTAGTCTTGTATGGGCCTCACTCTGCAATGGAGCTCGGTTTTGCAGACATGCATGGGCATCTTTTGTGTAATTGAGTCCTGTCCTTTATGCTTGCATAGACCTTCTTGTGTAGTTGAACTCTGAGCTTCGGACTTACATGGCCTCTTTGTGTAATTGAACTCTGTCATCACTTGCCTGGGCCTTTTTTGTGTAGTGATGCTCTGTCTTGCAGACCTCTATGGACCTCTTTGTACAACTGAACGTTGTGCTCAAGATTTGCATGGGCCTCTTTGTGTAATTTGGCTCTGTCCCCCAGACTTGCATGGGCCTCTTTGCATAATTGAGCAAGGTCCTCCAGACTTGCATGGACCTCTTTGTGTAATTTAGCTCTGTCCCCCAGACTTGCATGGGCCTCTTTGCATAATTGAGCAAGGTCCTCCAGACTTGCATGGGCCTCTTTGTGTAATTTAGCTCTGTCCCCCAGACTTGCATGGGCCTCTTTGCATAATTGAGCAAGGTCCTCCAGACTTGCATTGGCCTCTTTGTGTAATTTAGCTCTGTCCCCCAGATTTGCATGGACGTCTTTGTGTAATTTAGCTCTGTCCCCTAGACTTGCATGGTCCTCTTTGCATAACTGAGCAAAGTCCTCCAGACTTGCATGGGCTTCTTTTTGTTATTGTGCTCGGTCTTGCAGACATGCATGGCCATCTTTGCGTAATTGAGCCCTGTCCTTTATGCTTGCATAGACCTCCTTATGTAGTTGAACTCTGAGTTTCAGACTTACATGGCCTCCTTGTGTAATTGAGCTCTGTCATCCACACTTGCCTGGGCCTTTTTGTGTAGTGATGCAGACCTCTATGGACCTCTTTGTGTAACTGAACGTTGTGCCCCAGACTTGTATGGAACTCTTTGCATAATTGAGCTCCGCCCTCACAATTTCATGGGTCTTTAGTGTGAGCCCTCACAAATACATGGTCTTTAGTGTGACTGAGCTCTGTCCTCCTCACTTTCATGGGGCTGCCCGGGGGCAACAAAACAACAGGAGGCAACACCCCTGCACTCCAACAAAGAAACCAACCCTGAGTGTAATGTTAGGAGCCCGGGCGTTTACAGCCACAGCCCCCAAGTCTCCTAAAGAGCGTTGACAGTACCTGACCAAGCCAATCCTCACGCTGCTCTCATACTGTTTACTCATACTCCCACAAATCAATCGCAGGATTACATTTAGTTTCCAATTTCAGACGACTATTGTATTGGATATGTTGTAAACAATGTTTACTGTCCCATGGCCCCTTCCCTGGCTGAACCTAGAGCACCTTCCTCCCTGGATGCGCATTGCTTGGTTTGTTGCAATAGCACCCTGGGTGAAGACTGTTGCTATTATACTGCAAATATATGTCTTAAGTAACCCTGGGTGAAGTTTGCAGAGTTGCACTACGCGGACGCGCAGCTTTCTCAACACCAACGGGCAGTTTCTCAATGAAAGAGTTGGCCAGCATACGCGACCACTCGCAATGAGAAACCTAACCCCCCCGCATTGAGAAATCTCGCTGGGAGGTTTATTTTCGACGCGCGATTGCGAACGAGGAAACATCTTGCTGGGAGGTGGATTTTCCCCACTTGCGCACGGCAACTTGACGTTGGTGAACGCGAGCAAGGAAAGAAACTCTGCTCTGCTGCACGAAGCGGAATTTTTCGGAACTCCACGAGCTTCGCGTAACACGGAGTGCGGAAAACTCCAGAAATTCCGTGAGACAAGCAGAGTGCACCGCCCAGGGTTAGTCTTAAACTTGTTTGAACAGGCTGCTAGCCCCCAACAGCTCGATAAAGAGCCTGGGGATGTGATTAGATCCTAATCTTATAATGGACCACAAAGCCAAAGAATCGTCTGCTTGTTGCTATGGCATACTGAGATTACTGAGGAAGGACCTTAAGCTCCTCCCTCTTACAGCCAGAAGAGTGATTATACAGGCTTTGGTGTTGGCATGCCTGGATTAGGGGAACGCCCTATACCTTGACTCTCGCTGTTATGTGTTCAAAAGGTTGCAAACAGTGTAGAACACAACTGCCCGACTTCTTACAAACACACGAAAATATCAGTTACTGAGGCTCTTAGGGCCAGATGTACGACCCTTACAATTTGCGAGTCGCAAATTGTGTCATTTTGAGACTCGCAAAATGTACTTCACAACAGTGTCTCAGACACTGTTTGCGATTCCTATTGCATGCCTCCTTATTATTCATGAGGCAGGTGCAATTTTGCGAACACATTGAGAATGGCTAGCACTCCTAGGGCTGATGGCCTGCTGGGGTCAACAGACCACCATGTCAGTGACTGCTTTTTAAATAAAGCAGTTTTTTTTATGGGATGCATTTAAAAACGAAACAAGAAATGCTCTTAAAAAATATTTTCTGGGGACCCCTTCCTGTTTGTGAGTGGCTTAACACCTACTTGAAGGAGGTGGTAAACTGCGAGTGTTTTGCGACTGCAATTTCAGTTGCAAAACAATCGTACATTGAAGTGCAACTCACTATTAGGAAGGGATGCCTTTGGCACGCCCCTTCCTAATAGCCAGTTGCAAACCCTATTTTGCGAGTCTGTAATAGGTTACCGTCTCGCAAAATGGGGTTTGTACATGAGGCGGATCTATTTTGCAGTCGCAAACATGCCGATTCCCCGTTTGCGACTGCAAAAATCGGTCGTACATTTGTCTCCTAGAGACTTTCACTAGCTCCCAGTGGAACACTCGATTCAGTTTAAATCATTCTCCATCATGCGCAGGGCAATCAACCTTGCTCCAATCATTAGCATCCCCTTACTTGCCTAGGAGACCTCTTAGATCAGCCTCTGCTCACTTACTGAAGGTCCCCAGGATTCGTAGATCGCAATGGGGTGGACGCTCCACGTCTTTTTTTGTGTCTAAACTATGGAATTCCCTGCCTCTCAAACTACATCTTATGGAGCAAGAACCCCCCTTTCGCAAAGCCTGGAAACCCTGGCTGTTCAGGGAATAATCTCCTCAGTCCCTGATGTTCTATGCTATCTATTGCAGCGCTGGGAGGGCTCCTGGTGCCCATGCACTATACAAAAACTGCAGAATAGAACAGACTATGTACTGACACCAAGATCATACCTCTTACTACTTTATTTGTGTACTGTACTGTTTGTTGAAAACCTAGTAAACAGATTCCTAGTAAAATATACACAGGTTTGCACTGGACAGAAGGCACATTCATGTGTACACCCCTCTTGTAGTAAAGTTCTTCACATCCTAGTTATATTCTCAAACGTGTTTCCAGTTTGGGTTGTACACTTTGTTCCCACTACAGGCTGCCTAGAAGCCTTTTCCCATTAATGAACAGCCCTGCAGAACCATGTAGTATGCTCATATTTATTTTGTAGTTATCTTATTAGAAGACACTAGGATTCAAAGCGTTGGTCTTTAAAAATAGGTGCTTTGGGCCTCATTTATGAAAAGTGACGCATCGCTGCGTGAAAACAGCGATGCGTCACTTTTCACTGCACCCTCTTTGCGACACCAATGATGCGTCATGTTTACAGTATGACGCATCATGGCACAAGGAGTTACAGATACGTCAGTATTTCTGACGTATCTGTATGGCGCAAAAGTGACGCATTGCTGGAGTGTGTCACAAAAGTGACGCAACTCCAGCAATGTGTCCTTTTACATGGGGCAAGCCCCATGTGAAAGGGCCTGCATCAGTCTTAAGCCTGCTGTGAGGCAGGCGTAAGAAATTGACGCATTTGTGTCCTAGAAGTGGCTCAGTGAAATCTTATACCTGGCGTAGGTATAATGTAGCGCAGGGGTTTACCAAGTGACGTATCTACCTAGATGCATAACTTTGTAAATATGGTGCAACAAGGTACATTTTTTACGCTGCTGGTGCGTCACAAAAAGTGACGCACCGGCGGCGTAAAAGTGACGCACAGCCTTATAAATGAGGCCCAACATGTTTAAGACACTTCTGAATTTTGATTGTCCTCCTGAAAGAAGTACAGCTTTGAGATCCATGTGTGGGATGAGAACATGAATTGGAGTGAAGTGTGAAAAAAAACGTTTTATGACTTAGAACTAATCATTCTTTCTATCTTGTTTGAATTGTATTGAAGAATGTTGGCTTTTTGTTTCCTACTGCAGACAAAAGCCCTTCAACCGGGGATGTTTACACTGTCTGGGCAACTTCGTTGCCTCTGTAAAGAAGCTGGACAACAGCAATCAACAAGTAAAAGTGCCATTATAGTTTCGTGCATTGATGTTAATCACTTTTGATCCACTGGAACTAGAAACAAAATATATTTTTGTTATCATCTACAGATTATGCCATCTACAAATTATGCAGAAGAGGTTGAATTATGTGGGAAATCCAGTAAATGAAAATTTAGGTGGAAAATATGAAATTGCAGATTTGAATTTGTACCATGCTCCTGGTTCTCTGGAGGTGCTGCAATGGCACGTGTGGGGGTACCGCTTTATCCACCTCGTATTTTAGCTACAGGTAGTATCCATTGTGCGGAGTAGCACAGGCTACATAGTGAAGAGGTCATTCCAGACAACAGATTAGCGCATACAATATTCTATGTGCGAGGGATTACCAAGAACTCAGAGTTGCACTACTTGTCAGTAATATGTATGTTCTATCTCTGCAGAGCATCACATCATTCCTGCTAATAAACGACTGGAAAACCATATTGAGAGCTGGTAATCAGCTGTGATATTAGATGAAAAGCTCCACCCCTTAAATTTAGTAGAAGAGTTGTGAAAATCTGTGACATGCAGTGAAAGCCTGAAAACTGGCGGGAAGTGTGGGTGCTGCCTGCACAGTTTCTCCTTAGGGGAATACATTTTCAGTGTTTGTGAATACTGGAAGTAATTGTGCCATGACATTGGACATTTCCGGAAAGAGAGATGTCTAAGTGTGATGAATTTTCCTTCACCAGTGCTGCTAGAATACAAAGGTAAAGTCTTCACTGAGCTAATTTTATATTCTAAAGTGGAGTGGATTCATGACAGTGATGTTCTCACAGGGGAGCAGGGCAGGTTAGATCCAGTGCCTGCACCACTGATAACATATCATGCTTATTCATTTGTAAGCAAGGAAAGCGATGCATCAGGGAAGGAATTTATATTGGTGTTCAGCAGATTACTCCACTGTGTTTGATCACATTAGGAGGCAGCACTGGTGGAGTGAACTAGACAAACTGAGGATGAGTCCTCGTTCAGGTATTACACACCGACACTAGGGTGAGGGTTTTCAATGGGAGGGGCAGGGAGAGCACAGATAAGATACCAAGATCAAATGGTTTGAAGCCAGGATCTATGCTGGTTTCTAACCCAGTTCATACTGAACCTGGTAGACCTCTCTCCTTCCTAAGATCCAGTAGAGGCTTCACTGCTTATACTGACGGCCATTTGCTGTCAATGCCAATGTGTACTGATGTTTCGGTGCTATTCTACTAGACTACTCTGGGACTCCAAACACTGATAAATGGGCTGGGGGAATTTAACAAAGACAATAAACTGATGATGAGTATGGAAAAATTGAACATCCCCAATTTATAGAAAAGCTACGAGTTTTCTCGTGTCTGCTGGCTATCCGTTCCTGCACAGCATGGACTCTGCAGTCCACTGGGGTGCAGGAAGTTGGGTACATGCACACAGGGGGGGCACATGTGCCCATCTGCATGCACGCTGTAGGAACAGGCTCTGTATATACTATACCAGACCAATTGGGTAAGTATAAAAAAGGTATACTTGTATTTTATTTCTAGAACCAAGCAAGACTTGGTAGAGATAGGTAAAATATACTTGGAATGCAGGATTTCACAATGCAATGCAGTTATGATTACATTTTGCAATAGTTACAGTCACTTTAAAAAGCAGTTTGAATTACACAGTAATTACTTTAGGAAAATATTTTTGTTACATTTGGGTTACTTTGAGTTCTGGGGCGGTATGCCTAGATACCACACCTTAGGATAGCACGATACAAGGTAAGTAACACTTTTTATACTTTGCAGTTTAGTTCTCTTTTCTTCATACAAACACCAGTTCAACACTTAGAACATTTTTAGGCCCAAAATCTCTTAACATGGGAAAAAAGGGTCATCGGTTTCACAGGTAAATAAACGTCTCACGTGTGGGAAGTTTGGGGATTAGGACCAATGTTCCCCAAGGTCCAAATGGGCACTCATGTAGCACCCCTAGCTACACCGGGGCGGCTGAGTACAGAGTACAGTGGCCCAATGTTAGCCAATGAGGCTAAGGGGGCATTCGGTTAGGGACTACTGTCGAGCAGGGCACTTGAGTGTGGGAGCAAAGCTTCTGGATATAAGGTCAGCACTGCATGAACCAATGACCTGCAATGGAACTGCACCACCAGCGGCACTGGGGCGGCCAGGGGCAGGGTCTAAAGAGGACATCGGGGACCCTTACTTTTCAATGGAGACCTTCAGTTCAGTAAAGTTGCTGCATGCTCGGGCAGGGAGAGGTGACCACTGGTTGGGGAGGTTAGTTGGGTTCTTGGGGGATGCCTGGACACTGTTGGTTGGGCCATTGAAGGCCGTGGGGCTTAGTGTACAGGCGTGTCTTCTTGCTTCTGGTTTTCTTACAAGCTCCAGTCGTGAACGGCGGAACCCTTCTGGTTGAGGTGGCAGGTGTTGTCTTGAGGCTTGAGGGAGGTCGGGGATCACCAGATCCCAGGTCAGGATCACTGGGGAAACCTCTTTGTGGTGTTGAGTCACTTGAACTCAGGCCTTGGGCATTGGGTGCAGAGTGGTGCAGAATCGCTAAGTCGCTTGAATCTGATCTTAGAGTCTTTGTTGAGCAATTCTTGTGCTCACAGTAGATAGAGTATGTAAGGTGAGTGCACATGAGGTCCTCCAGGCTCTGGGGGGTTGCCAGCTGCTGGTGGACATGCTGGTTTCATTGCCGTAGGGAGGTCAGAGACAGACAGGCCGGTAGGCCTGGGGCCACAGCAGTAGTTGTCCTCTTTTTCCTGGGTCAGCACGGCTCTTCGGTCCTTCTTCTTTCTTTCTCGAATCTGAGAAAGCAAGGCTCAGCTTTGCCCTTAAATACTAGATTATGGGGCGTTTAAAGGGGGGGTGCAGGTCGGGACCAATGTGTCTCTTCCTTGGGGTGGGTACACTCCCTATTAGGCTATCCTCCAATGGGAGGGGGCATGAACCTCTCCCTAATTGTCTGAATACCCTCCTCGTCAATATGGAGGGGACTGACTTGTGTGCTTCACAACGCCTCCCCCACCTGAGGTGTGGGGTTTGCAAAGGTGGGCACACCTCTCTTCCTAGCTTGGTTTTTCCAACGATTCTCCCACGCACAGTCGGGGGCAGAACTGGTGGGAGCCAATTTCTGGCAGCAGCAAAAGGCAGGGACAGCTTCCAAAGGCGGCAGGCCTTTGAAGCTTCCCTTTCGAGTACACAGCCCATCCTGAGGGAGGAGACAAGACACCTCTGCCCAGGATGGGCTTTGTCTCTGGACCTAGGGAGTGTAGGCTCTCTACCCAGGGGTCCAGAAACCTGTCTGGTGGTGACAAATAGTGGGCAACCATTCAGGAACCACGCCAGGGCTGGTTGTTTTACAGTAAATCCCACACTGGCATTAGTGTGGGTTTAATGTGTTAATACGTTTGCTACCAAACTTCCAAGGTTTTAGTAGAGCCGTTATGGGGCTGTGGAGTTCATAATGACCAACTCCCACATCATATCCCCTTTATGGCTTTACAACACTTACAATGTCTAAGAATAGACTTAGACACAATAGGGGTACAGGGCTCATGCCACTTTACCCTCATCTGAGGGCTAGTGCATACTGCTAGAGGGGTGACATACCTAGGGCCTCAGGCAGTGGGTTGTAGGCATGGCACACAGGGATGTGTTGCATGTTGACTCTTCACTTTTGCAGCCTGCAATAACAGTGTGTGGGTGTTAAGGTTCAGGGCCTCTAAGGGTGGTACAATAGGTGCTGCAGCCCTTAGTGGCCTTCTCTGGTCATAGTGCCTTTTGTGTTTTGTGGTACCTTTTACGAGGGGCTTACCTGTGATCAAAGATGTGCCAATTGGGTTTACAAAAGTACAGTTTTGGGGAAAGAACACAGGCCCTGCGGATCCTGGTTGGCAGGGACCCACGGAACATCAAGTCTGGTTGCATCAGAGGTCAGGCAAAGAGTGGGGGGGGGCAACCATGAAAAAATGAACATTTTCCTACACACCCGATGGTCTCTCATCTACAGTTTTCATGGCAGGCTCATCGTCATGAAAACTGTGGTGGAGAGGAAACTCATAATATGCTTGGTAATGCCACAGCTGCACTGCCAAGCATATTGTGGCCTCAAGTCTGCTGCAACACTGCCAGGGATCTCGTAGTTGCGGTGGTCCCATGGCAGTCCAACTGCCTAACTTGTAATAGGGTGGTCAGACCGCTAATGTGGCGGTGCCCGCACTATCACTATGGCTACAGTGCTCCATCGGACTGTCTTAGTCATAATTAGGCCCTTAGTAGGTAGCAGTAGATACAACAGTAGCTAGTCATGTGGCAAGGAAGTAGGCTTTGTGTAAATTTGTGTTAGTTGGTACAATAGCTGGTTTTATATGGAATGACGTGAAATACACAAAAGAGAACACTGTGAGCGTGCTGTGAGTTTTATGGAAACTTTAGAAGAGTAGCACTATCACCCCTAGGGGCATCTGGGCACTGAGGGTGCCGTGTCTCTGTCAGAAAGCTGTGTCTTGAGTTTCTTTCTGAAGTCCGCCTTGGAGGGAGCCATTCCGAGGTGGAGGGGCTGGTCAGTCCAGGACATGGCGGCGATGTAGGTGAAGGAGCAGATTCCACTGCAGTTTGCGCAGATGCAGGGGGTTTGCAAGGGCTAGTTAGGCGTAGCACAGGTGTCTTGTGGGCAGGTGGAAGTTCAGTTGATGGTTGATATAGGATGGTCCTTGATTGCGTAGTGCTTCGTATGCGTGCATGAGGATCTTGAACTGGCATCTGTTCTGGAAGGGGAGATAGTGGAGGTTTCTGAGGTGGGGGTGATGTGGGTCCATTTGGGGTGGTCCAGGATGAGTCGGGTCTGGAGTTTTCTGAAGTGATGGGTGGAGATTCCGGCGTAGAGGGCGTTGCTATAGTCGAGTCAGCTGGTAATGAGGGCCTGCATGGCGGTCTTTCTAGTGTTGATTGCGATCTATCTGGACATTCCGCAGAGCATGCGAAGGGTGTGGAAGCAGGAGTAAACAACTACGTTGACTTGTTATCTCATGGTCAGTTGGCTTTTGAGGTTGCGCGCATGGTCTGTCGGTGGGGCTGTTTGTCCGAGTTCTGCTGCCCACCAACTGTGGTCCCATATGGAGGTGTCCTTCCTGAAGATTAGTGCTTCTGTTTTGTTGGAGTTGAGTTTGAGGCAGGTGTCTCTCAGCCAATCAGCTATGTTGGTCAGGGTTTTGCAGAAGTTGGTTTTGGTGTTGGCGGGGTCCTCAGTGAGCGATAGGATAAGGTGTGTCGTCTGCTTAGGAGATTATGTTGAGTCCATGGGATCTGATGACGTCTGCGAGAGGTGTCAAGTGGATGTTAAACAGGGAGGGACTGGGGGATGATCCTTGGGGTAAGCCGCATAGGATATCCTCAGGTGTGAAGGTGAAGTGGGGTAGTTGGGCTACACAAAGAGCCCAATTGATAATGCTTAGCAAGTAGTTGATGCCCCTCACCACCCTTCCTATTTTAACCCAAAAAAGGATGAGGGGAAGTGAGGGGCATCATGACCCACGTGAGGCTCTGCCTCTCTTGATCCATGGTCCCTCCTCACATTCAACAAGGGTAATAATGAGCAGTGTCTTCATCCATCACACCTAAGACACACACACACATACAAACTCATGCACATACATATATGCATGTGTTCCCACACACCTGCACACACAGATCACAGAACATCCTGCCTGCTTACATTCCACACAGATGGTTTATGGACTCCTAAGGATCACACATTCTCCACAGACACGCAGAGGCCCCTTAAAACATACAAATGCACATTGAAAGACTTCTCAACAAGACAGATCCACACACATGCAGTTATCCCAATATACACCAACCTCATATAGAATAACCGCCTACCGGCACCCCCACATTCAGACCCACCCCTAGGCACATACCGACGCTACACTCACTTATATCCTCATACACTAGATCTAACCACAGTCCCTCTAAGCACACAATCTCTCAATATAGAATTTCAGAAATTAGAATTTATTTCATTTGCATGGTTACTAAAAACCATTGCAGTATAGAAACTTCAATTAAAACTGTAAGAACATAATAAAATATAAGGTGCACATTTATAGTATCCATAAGCATTAAAAACTTTAAATAAGTTAGAATGTAAACCTGTATTTGTAAAGCGCGAACTACTCACCCTTACGGGTCTCAAGGCGCTGGGGGCCGTTGTGGAAATTAACTGAGCTATTGCCCAGAGTCACATGGTGCTGAGCTGAGCTGCCACCGGAGACGGCGATTGAACAGTGAACACTGTGCTTCAAAGTCTGCTGCCCTGGCAGTGCACCATACCTCTCCACTAAGTTGGATTACTAACAGTTAAAAAAGCACTTTGATGTTAGTGCAGATTGTTGCTGGTGTAAGGAATGCAGTCAGTGCAGCGTTTGTTGTCAAATCAACCGTTGCAATCAGTGAAAAAAGTGCTTTACGGTGTTTCTAAGCTGCTAACCACAAAGGGGGCTTCACAGTTCTCCCTTAGTTGGATCGGCCTCTGTTCTTGAGTTGGGTAGATGGTGCTAGGATCGTCAGTGTATAAAGTTGCCAACAATTCTTAATGACTAGGCCTACGTAGAGTGATTACTGGTAGGTTTGCTCTGAATCCCAGGTAAGACGTGATCTTATGGTGACATTTGTTGCTCGCACTAATGCAAAAAATCTCACAAGTCTGCAATTTTTTGTGGTGTTCCTGGATCAAAGCATGCCAGAACTGCTTGCCTCCTTGAGCGAATTCCCCTGTGGTTGAAGGGGATTTTTAACAGCTGTCTCCTTTCCTGCACCATCTCCTTACAGGAGCGTAGTAGATGGATCATATCTCCATGCCATTTTTGCACAGGCTGCAAGAAGTTGGGGATTATGCCCTCAGCCACGGTGGAAGGTTCTGAGTGATTTTGGATATCACATGTTGAAGTATTTTTGAGGTGCTAAGATCTTATAGTTATTCAAAGTCATCCATGCATGTGATCTGGCTGAAAAGGGGGCTTTATCCTCCACCAATGATAGTTGTTCCAGACCAGCTTTTTAAAGCATGGGTGACGGATCTGTGTGTTCCAGAGGACGGAGAACCCAGTGCTTGCCAGAACCTCCTGAATGTAGCTATTTGCAGGGGAATTCTCCCTCTGTTGGAGGTCTTGCTATAAGTGCTGGTTTAGAGTGTTTGGAGCTGAAAATCCGATCTTATTCCAGCAGATGATGTATGTGCCGTACCTGGCCCATGATTGCTTCAATAGGCCAAACTCGAGCCTTAGTTGCGCCGGGGAGGTGTAGTTTGAGAGGCTGAACATGGTTCTGTACGCTCTGACTAGAGTTTTGTCCAGTAACTTGGCATCTCTGCCTCGCATTATTTCACTTCCATAAGTTGTAGTGGGTAGAATTTGTGCCTCTGCTACTTTCAGGAGGGGGCTTAGAGTTGGACCAGTTAGTTTTGATGTTAGATTTTTTAATGTTAGTGCTAGCAGCTACCCTTTTCTTTTAATCTCTTCTTGATGTCGTGCGAAAGATCCCTCTTTATCTATGTAAACGCCAAGGTACTTGTAAACCGCCGCTGGTTCTATTTGTGTGCCTCCCAGGTGCCAGGACCTTGCTTGTTTCCTCATGTTATGAATGGTAATTGTCCTGTTTTGTTTTAAAGATTAATTGTCAATTGTTTCCTCTAGCATATCCCTGGATTTCATAAAAAATGTGTTGCATACCGACTGCAGTGTGGCTAAGCAGAATCACGTCGTCGGCGTTCAGGACATTAGACAAAGTTGTGCCCCCCAGCCTGGGCGCGTGAGAATGGTTTGAGTTGAGTGTTACTGGGAGATCTGCCATGAAAAGATTGAATACGGGTTGCCCCAGCACACAGCCCTGTTTCAGGCCTTTGGTTGTTCTTACTCTTCTCGAAAGGTGGGTCCCTGTTCCCAGTTTCACCTGTACCTAAGTGTCTGTATGAAGGAGTGTTAACATTTTAAGAGGGCTTTTGGAATGCCCCCGTGGGCTAGCTTCCCCTACAGTCTTGCCCTATCAATATTATCAATAAAACAAAGGTGCAGCTGCATTGTCTTGAATATTGCTGCATCAAAAGCAGAGAGATTGATAGGATGTTGGTTGTTGTACCTGTTTTTTTCCGGATGCCTGTCTGGTTTAGTGGTATTATGCTGTTGGCATCACCCCAGACTGTGAGTTCCTCCAACACAGTTTCTGCAAAGTATTTGGCCTCATTGTCAATTAGTGGCAACAGTCGGTAATTACCAGGCAAGGCCTTGTCACCGCTTTTGTGGATCGGGACAATCGTGGAGCCTTTCCAAGAGTCTGGGATTATTCTCAGTGATCTCACTTCCGAGAATAGTGGTTGAAGAATGTATGCCCACTCTGCCGCCCTCTGTTTAAACAGGGTCGGCGGAATCCCATTCTGGCCCGGGTCCCCTTCCTTTCTACCCCTTTCGATCTGCCACCTAATTAGGAGCAGCTCTGCAGCATTTGTCTCCTTAGTTGGAGTGCCATCCGAAAGGACACCAGAAAAGGCCCTGTTTTAGGAAATTGATAAGGAACTTGCAATATTGTAATTGAAATGATCATACTTAATACTACGATTTAACAGCATCCAAACCGGTTTGAATACCATGTCAGAAATTTCTAGAATATAAATGATTGATCCACCGTATAGTTATATAGTGCTCCAGCAGTGTGATTCACAGTAGCCCACCCAAACGTCTATGCAATTTAAGTAATCGTCGTGATGGTAGCTCACATCACCTAACACGGTAGAATATAATAATTTGGCTCATTGCGCATGAAAACAGCAATGTTTATGTTAGACTTTTAGATACTGTTCGTGTTGGGACTACATATCCCATAATTCCAGCAAAACACGTGACACAAATACATATCACGTGTCCTTCCAATATGGCGATCTAATGGCAAACTGAGTTTTTCGACTGGAGCGGACTGAGATGAAACGCGAGCGGGTGACAGCCCTGTGAGCCACACGACTGGGGTAAGCGAAAAGACACACGGGCGGGTTAGAAACTAAAAGGAAAAGGTTAGCGGCTGCTAACTGTTCCCTTTATCATGCTAGAATCGTGAATACTCAAGGCGAAGTATCACCGAAGGCATTTCAATTAACGGGAAGCCAGAGAGAGCACACCGAGCGCTGAGAATAAGGTATGCACTCGGCGCCGGTTTGTGTCGTTTGTTTCGTTAAAAATATGAGCAGAATAGTGACATTGACCATTCCTTGCAGGGAGGCAGACAGGAATGCTGCCGGCCCGGCAACTTGGGTGAAAAAGCCAACAGCACGCGTACGGAGTGCGGATAAACCTTGTTAGTGACAGACTTACATCTCACAGGTATTTTCCAAGAGTGTTTTGAGCGTTGCAGCCAAAGGCTGTTCGTCAAGGTCAATAACTTAATCAAGATTGTTGCCATCTTTTAGAAACCATCCACTGATCAAAAAGAAAAAAATGAACCCTGGAAACTCGCTATAAAGCTGAAGAAAGGTATTTTTTTACTTAATAGCAGAGGACAGTATATATAGGGGATACAAATGAGGGATAGACTGACTCACTCATTTTCTTTGTACATAATTTGCAGACAAACAAACGATAAAGCCCTGATGAGAACTCGCAAAATGAAATAGCAAGTTCGAAACACGTCGGCAAAAGCAGGAAGGAATTAATTAATTGGTGTATTAACCAGAACATTGAGGAATCTATATTTGTTTTAGTTAATTTGTCTCCTTTTCCTTTCTGCAAGTGACTTTATCTTCTAATTATTTGTGGAAACATCACGGAAATATTGATTTTTTTGTCGTATTACTGATTATTTATATGTGCATAGAATGAAAGATTGCTTTTCTGTTTAATGTGGTTAGGTAAATGTATATGTATTGTGTAAATGTACTGTTTTTCTCATGCAATTGATTGAATTTTTTTAGCTAATGAAATAGTAAAAAAGTGAATGGTATAAATAAACTATACCATACAAATCAAGAAATAAGTCTGGTTTGTTGCTCCAATTAATGAGCTCTATCAAATGAATTGCAGGGCCGGCACCTTCCTTCTTAAAAAGTCACAAAGAAATTGGCACCACGGAGAAAGGTAACAGTAAATCTGCTCTGGCTTAATTGGTCGCAAAGGCTGCCTTTAAAATTGCTTATGTGGTTAAACCACCGGCTGCAGAGAGATTTGTGTGCCCAGTAAATCTCAGGGAACAATAATAATGGTAAGATAACTCATGTGGTTAAAGCATTTGCAGGAGAGATATGTTTTTGTTTGGTGACAGTTTTGACTCACAAAGTAGCATAGAAGGTTCATGTGTCTTAGCAAGCATAACCAGGGCTGGACTGGCTACCGGGCATTTTGGCATTCTGCAGAGCTGGGGGCTGATTTTGTTAATGGGGACCTGCGTGTGCGAAACGAAATTCGTTTTGCATTGTTGATTTCGAAGCACACACAGGTCTCCATCTACGAAATTAGCCCCCACCGCAGTGACATCAGCCCCCAGCTCTGTAGAATGCCAAAATGCCGGGTAGCCAGTCCGGCCCTGAGCATAACGTGTAAAATGCAGATGACAGATTTTTATGTTATATGGGTATGTAAGTGGGTCACTGCTTTTAACAGAGAGATACTTTTATTTCTTGCAATTAACAAATTGCAGTTCTTCTAATATTGTACAATGAGATGTGAACCGGTATCAAGGACGACATGCAAACTTTAAGACATGGAATTAGAACCTTATTGTTTTTTTCTCAATCTGGTATTATAAAGGCTACTAAAAAGAGTTTATTTTGGTAGTAATAAAGGATAACCCCAAGCGCTGCATTGCATGTTAAATCATGAGTGTGTGTTCCCCCAGCTATACAAGCTTAGCCTATAATCCATACCAGTAAAAACAGTATGTGACTCCTACACCTTGAAACCCTTTTTGTCTTATTTAACATCCTGTACATTGATTTACACTACATAATTTTATGATTCATTGTTAATGTATAATGCTTGGTTGTGATGTAAAAAGCTCCGACACCCTCTAGCGGGATGAGCAGGGCTATAAAACTATAAAATATAAAAAATAGCTAGTGCTTTTAAATTGTTAATTGTGTAAATACTTGCTGATACATCTGGTATTCTTACAGTGTATGCATATCTCTTGCATATAAGGGGTTGCACAAAGTGAAAAACCTGCCTCCAGATCATAGTTTCTTTTAACTTTCTTTGTGAAGTGATAACAAGCTGTGTTCATTTGTTTCCTCCCCATTGCATTGGTAAGTAGCTGTTAAGGTGCAGAGAGCTCCCAGCTGAATTATACTTGCAAAAGAAGAGGGCTGCTGGCCCTTGAAATTTGCCCTTTATTTTGGGCCTAAACTGTAGGATGAAAAGTTTTTTAAAAACTCTCACCACCTGCACGTTGCTGCAGCAAACAGAAAGCAGACAACGTGTGGCGCTGCTGAATTGTGCCCCGGTGTTGGCAAATTACACCGGATCCAATTCAGCATATCTCACGGGACAGACAGATCCACAATCAGGCTAAATAATGTCTGTTGGATCAGGAATCCGGCTGATGTCCCTTGATTCCAGACCTGTCTGTCACACACCCAATCCTTCTCATAGGACATTCATAATATTAAGGTGCGCCCACTAGCAAAGTTTCCTTCAAACACACACACACATCCCTTAACACACACATTGAGTACCCAACGCACACACATACTTGGGACCGACACAGAGACATCTAAAGAGTCAACCTGACCTACACAAACACAGACCACATTTAGACCCGACCCAGTGGGTGCAGGGAACATTACAGGGCTTATAAATTGTTGCACAGTGTTCTCCACCATTTCCTGCTCCCCAGCTATACATACGATGCAGCTGCAAACCCAAGATAGGTTTATAGGCATGTTAAACTAAGTGGACAGGAAGTGAGTGTTTTTGTGGTCGCTCCTCTGTGGTTTAGGCAGGCAGCAGCTCACCAACACATCCCCTGACACGTGTCACCGCTGATGAAACAGAGAACGTGCACATTTACCCACAATTGCTGACCACAGCACTGAGCTCCTCCCAAGGCCTCGCAGGCCCACAACTCACTCGGTGCTGCTGAGTGACACATGGTTTTCTAATATTTCACACAGCCATCTGGTGAATAGATGTTATCACGCAGTGAATGTCAGCTGTACAGTCCTTCCCCCCCCTCTCCAGGCTAGGGCTCCTCAAATGACCCTCTTTCTTTTCTTTAGGCTCATACTGTGGAAAATTGTCCATACATCCCAGGTCTGCTCTGCCTGCCTTATCCTTCAAGTACCCTTTTCATATTTGTGCTCTATGCTAGACTTTGAGTTGGAAAGTGACTTTCAAAGAGAGCCCAGTTGAGATTATTCACATACACACCTATTGCAAGAAACCCCAATTTTTTTAGGTCTGGCCTACTAACAGTCGTAGGTGAAAACACTAAGGGGTCGATTCCGATACAGCCCGTAAAGCCTATGACCTTTGGTCGAAGCCTTTAGGGCTGCATCGTAATGGGCCGATCGGTTGCCTTTCCGACCACCTCATTTCGATGGAGGCAATCGGAAACAAAAATGGACAGTCATTCTGACTTGCTTCTGACGGGCTCGGAAAGGCCATCCACAAGTCGGAATGCGGCCTTTAATCTCAAGGGTGGGTCTCCCTGCCCTTGAGATTACGATCACGCTTTCTAACATGGTTTCCATGTCTGTCTGACATGGAAACCATGTCAGAAAGAGTGTCAGGTGGACTGGGGGCCCCCTTTGGTGCACAACCTCCGGTTGGAGGCCGATGGGGCACCTATGGTGCGCCCTCTTGATCCCTACACCTTGAGGCGGGCACCTTGCTGTGCCTGCCATGGGGGCATGGATGAACCACACCTCAGATTTCCCAGTGTTTGGTTGCATCCTAATGGGGCTGTTGGGACCACCAACCGGGTGTCGGTGGGTCCCATGACTGAGTCGGTGTCAGGCGGAAGTGATTCCACCCGACATCGTAATGAGCCCCTAAACCACTGTTCATTTTATGTATTGGTGAAATCTTGTACATCCTGTTTCAGTGCTTTCCTTTCATTGGTTGTTAGCACTGACACTTACGTTGAGTGACAGCATTTTCCATGCACGCTTCTTTGTGCTCGGAACTTTATGTTCTAGCCTGAGGTGTGAGGGATTGTAGAAGATAATTTCTTTTCCCCCAAGCATTTCCTTTACCCTTTGTGGACTTTTATTTGTTTTCCCCCATGTGTAACGTTGAGTTTTCTAAATTGTGTTTATGTGTTAGGCTGTGATTTATTTTTCTTATAGAGATACTAAGAACAGTTTTACAATTGTTACTTACGTGCCATTTTTTGTTTGTGCTTACCTTTATGTAAAATTGTTTGCTTTAATACTGTGAACTCTTGGGTTGCCTTAAAGTGTTTTGGTGCAGTTAACTTTCTTGACGGTTTGTCTTTTTTAAGTGCAGTATAAAACTAATGAATATTATTCATTCTAAATTAAATAACTGGGAATAACACCTGGTTTTCAAGCTCCTTTCTTTTTTTACATCAATGTACAGTGTAATTGTTTTCATGAGTATTGATTAAGCATAATGCCAGGAATAGTGGAAGTGACATAATTTCACCTTTGACCCTTAATCTTCCCAGAATGAGCAGTTTTTTACCTTAGCCCTGATGCCATCATAATAATGAACATTGCTAAATTTCAAAATGAAGTGCATGATTAATATAGCAACACAAACAAATGTTTATTTAGATATAATCTGCAGTTGATATGTCAAGGGAACATTTACTAAGGGCCTGATTACGAGTATGGTGGTGCAGGAGTGGACCACCATACTGGCGGCCCACTCTTGCACCGACAAAACTGTGCTCACCGCCCGCCAGATTACGAGTTTCCTCACGTCTGGAAGGCTTTTTCGGTTGTTCCACGACAGTGCCTCTGAAAACTGGAATCGCAATGGGAAAGCCAAAAACAGTTCCTGCACGTCATGGACTGTAGAGTCCATGCCATGCAGGAACTGGTGCAAAAGAAACAATTGATGGACGTAATGCTGGACAATGCAAACATTCCCCCCCAATCACAAGGATCTGGGCTTAATCCATCATTCTTTTTCTCACCACACCACCCCAGTTTGGACCCAGCCACATGCAAATCAGTCTCGACCCTGTTCCTTGTGGAAACAGGCCAGCCCGAACTGCCAAGCCAGGTCCTCCCAGGACCGGAAAAAAGTATCCTGGGACCGGTTTCAGGGCATCACCCTTCATCATGCAGGAACTGGGGTACATGCACACAGGGGTCACAACTTGTGCCCTCCTGCATGCATTCACATGCAAATGAGCAACAGGGGGCCCCGCAGGACCCCCTTTGTTTCAGGACCACCAGCCTTTTCATGAAGAAAAGACCTCCATGACACCGCTGTTGGTCCTAAAACTCATGATATGCAGGGCGGTGCTACTGCTGTACCACCAGCTTATTACTGAGGCCCTAACTGCTGCGACACCACAGGGAATGCCGGCTCTGGCAGTTGCGTGGGGCAATGGTGGTCCAACCACCAAAGTTGTGATATGGCAGTCTCATTTTTTCATGTATGGCCCCTGACAAAGGCCACTTTTGTCCTCCCTTATGCCAAGAATTCCCTCCATTGTGCCAGCGCAAGCATTTTGCCTCAGGTTTATGCCAACAATTTCCAGGATGCCAGTGACAGCATATGCAAGTAATGCTTCTAGTATGCCAGTGCCTGTATTTTTTTTCATTTCTACCCCATACCAAGATTGAATCACTGACAATATCGTTGACAAAAATATTGGGGCATATTTTTAAGGACTTATCGCCACTTTATCGCAGCCAAAGTGGCAATAACTATATCGCCCTATTCATAAGCTGGTGCCAACAGCTGATAAAACCAGTTTTTCTGTGATAACAGCCGCAAAAAACATCATCACAGATGACACTGGCAACTAACGCTAATGATATGCAAAGTAGGTGTTCCCGTGCAAAAAGCCGCGAAAACACCACTCAGCAACATTCACAACGACCAGCCAGATCAGCAACAAGATTCCAAAACAGGCAATAAGGTGTGTAAGCAGCAGGGACTTAACATCTGCTCTTACCTGGTGTAAAGTCGGATGACAACCTGCACCATAAAAGGGAGCCCAGCCCAGAGCCACAACTGAAGATGTCATGGAGCTACTGATCATGCAGCTCGGACACCCAAGAGGGCCACCACCCCGAGGCCCACCCTCCCCCGGGCACTCCACCCCCTCCCCCCAGACAAAGATATGTTACATCAACTTTACGAAATCATTAACAAAATGCCTGATGTCGCACTATTACAACAATCAACATTCATGTGTGGTCAGAAAAAGGAGAATCATTCAATCATCTTTGAATTTCCAAACAAATCATTTTGTTCAAAATCAAACTCAAAACAACTATTTGGAGGAGTCATGGCGGGTCTTCTCTGGACAATCTGTAAGACACAGCCTGCAAGACAAAATTCAAAATAAGAAGGTGTGTCATGCGATCATCAAAAGACAGAGAGAGAGAGAGAAAGAGAGAAAAAGAGAGAGAGAGAAAGAGAGAGAGAGAAAGAGAGGGAGGGAGAGGGAGAGAGAGTGCCGACTCTGCGGAGCCAGGCCTCACTGCTCACCTGCTGCCACCAGTGTGTCTCCAACCATGTGCCGGTACACACTGCAGTCCACCAGGTCCCTTATCTGAAACAGAGACCAGATTCATTAATGGCAGAGTTCATATAATTGCACACACCATCATCGCTTGCCCGCCCCTGCGCACACAAGCTGCTGCATCCCAGCCCCTCCCGCCACCCAGCGGTGATTGCCAGCCCGTGCACACCCAGGTCTTACTGCTCACCTTCCGCCACTGGCGTGTCTCCAAGAGGGCCCACCACATGCCGGTGCAAGCTCCAAGCATGGGGCCCACGACCTTGAAAGCCTCCACATCATGCAGCCCCGCACTGCGGGCCACCAGGTCACACTCGTGATTCTGGGTCTTGATTTTGCAATGGCAGAGATTATAACAGTGCACACGGCATCTTCGCAGGCTGCACACCCGCTGAACACTTAAGGTGCCCCTACCCCAGTGCTCCGAAAGTCACTGACCTGTGGCAGTAGGCCAGTGCCGGCCGCAGTGTATCCGATGCCACCTAGTCTGTGCAACACAAGTCATGGACCCTCTATGATTGAGTATCGTGGTGCAGACACCATCATGTCACCTCTGGCGGTGGGGAATGTGATGTGGTTGGGCCCGAGGCCCTCATGCATAAATAATTACCACATGGATACACCCAGCTAGAGAGTGGAAATGGCGTCGAGCACATGCGCCGGCCCTTTTTATTGGCAGGGTCACATGTCCTGTAACGCGTGTGCTGGATGGATATGGTGTGGGTGTAAACCAGCCATGAGGGAGTGGCTGTGGCATGATGACAACTAGACCTGTGTTGGACTTGGCCCTTCTGGCAGGTTCACTCCTGAACATTTTGCCTTTTATTGTTACATCAGTATAGTGATTTCTTGTCTTTGCGCACTTTAGCACTGTGGCGCAGTATAAAGTGCGTGCGCTCTCTGAGTGCGTGGGTGAGATTGGCCTGCCCTCCCATAGGAATGCATGGGGAATGTGTGTGTCCATGGTAATTCCTGATGCGTGGGGGGTGCAAGGTTGGGTTTGGTATGTGCGGACTCGTGTGATTAAATGCTGCGCGATGATGTGTGCGGCGTTCATGTGTCTAGTGTGGAAGTGCCAGTTCTAGAAGTTGGCATATCTGTGTAATTTATGTGAAGTGGCTGTCTGGCTTGTGATTGGCTGGAGCTGGCTGGTGAGCCTGGCTCCAGGAGTCAGGATGGGTCTGCCCCGGTGGTGAGTGGAGAGATCTGCATGATTGATGTGTGGGAGGAGTGCACCTGGGACCTGAAAAGGGCTGGGCTTTCCCCACATAATGCTGGCTCCAGCCCCTGTAGTGCGACTGATGACCCTAGCCTGTCCTGTGAATAGGTAGAGGGGCTGAGCAAAACAAAATGTTCCAGAACCAGCTGCGTCTGGTTTTCCCCACCCTGCACCCTAGAGACAAAGTGATGTGGTGTATAAAAAGAGGCTGTGACCTCATGTTAAATGTTCTTGTTTCCTGACTTGAATCTACCAGGGGCCTGCTGCTGCTGGGGGCAAATCGCACCTCCACACAAAACATGCTTTTTCCACCACTTCCACAGCTCAGATCCTTTTCAAATTTGGCATGACAGTAGTCCAAGCTATTCCCTAAATCCTCACCAAAAAGCAACCAAATCCCTCTACTGGAACGGGTACGAATGTCTGCTCAAAAACACGCCCCCCCCCAAACACCAAAAAAAAGTCAAAATTCCTCAACACCTTGTTAAAACAAATACTGCCTTCTCAATAAAAAGATATTAACTCTTTGGCAGCCGAAGCACATTCATTCCCCAATGACTGCAGTACATGGGAAAGTCATGAACTCATCTCTCCACGTTATCACATAACACATACGCACATCTTCAAAACATTTTCTCTAAGCACTTGAAAGAGATCCAGCTCTCTCCTGACTAACGTAACGGCTAGGGACCTGATGATAACATGCTCTGCACAAGCCATAAGTACATGGCGCTATTTACAAGCCATATTTACAAGAAACTCAACAAGTCACAAAATGACACGCTATTCACAAGGCACATTTACAAGGAGCTATACTTAAGAAAATTCAACAAACTACTCACAAGTCTTAATCTCAAGTCGCTATTCACAAGCAACTACAAGCCATTCACAAGGCATTACACACATGGATGTAACAAACTATTCACAAGTCTTAAGCACAAAGCGTAATTCACAAATAAACCAACTAGTTACTCACAAGGCACTTGCGCAGTCCAGAAGGGACTTGTCTAGATACAAGGAAATGAACGCTTCAGATGCTGTCGGCTTTAATTCTACATACTCTAAAGGGTACAGGTGGTGGCGTTCTCTACCTACTGGGTCTTTCTGAGGTGGTCACTTTAGCTAGTTTTTCTGACAGAACCGGATAAATACCAGTTAACAACGGCATTTCTTGGCTTGTTTAGTTCTCTCTGCTTTATTGAATTCATTCTTTGTTCTCCTATGTCACTCTTTGCGCCATAACTCAATGGCATCTTTCTGAGAGGGTCTTGACTTTTAACACCAGGTGTGTCTCTAGGCCGGATATTAACTGTCTATTCTAGTATACCTTTTCTGGTCCCTATCTGACGTAACTATGAAAACAGTGGCATGTTTGAAATCAATACAATGGAAACACAATACACAAAAATAGACTGAAACAATCAACAACCATTCACACTAAAACAACATAAACACTGAAACAGATACAGATACAACCTAAACTTATACAGAGAGTTAAACATGTACTTGAAAAACAGTTTGTGCACTGAAAATACAGTACAACCATACCGGTCCCAAAAAATTGAGACACGTCTTTACCGGGCCCACGTTTAACTTAACCGTGGACACGTCTTGACCGTTCCCACCTTTTACCGTGGGCCCGTCTTGACCGTTCTCATTTAAAATGAGCCCGTCTTGAAACTAGATACATTCCCCATAGTGGTACTCACCGGGAAAGCAGAACTTGAAACTTGAAGGCCTCGGAAACTTGACTTGACTACGCTTGCGCCTTGGAACAGGTGGACCTCTGGAGACCTCGGACCTTGCTCTCTCACGGGCTGGGCCTCTGGTTGAGACGCCTCACATGGATGCCTGGTCGCAGTCCGTCCTCCTCCGTGGGCCTGAGGGAGTGGCAGGAAGTCCTGCTGGTGCGCTTTGAAGTCCGTCACGGCTGTAGAAGGGGGCAAAGACTAGACCGAGAACTCCGGCAAGTGGGGAAAGGGATATTTCCCTGTAAGGGCGCCAAATTATGTGGTAAATAAAATATTACCCTGGCAGAATTTCTAGGCATTAACAAAGTATCATGCATCAAGTGAGAAGCAGAGTCCGTGGTATCTGAGTTAAAATGGGCTTTATTCCAATAACTCGAGTCATGGGAGAATATGTTCCATCACCACTGAGGTTCAGGAAGAGTCTTCTAACATTTAATAACAAAACATTATATTATATACTTTTTACTCCTTGTACATAGGAGCAGGCGCAAGACAGAAAATGAGATAAGAACATGTGGGTGTACATGAGGGTGTGTACTTTGATGAGTCATAGCGAGGTGATAGGTAGGTGTCATAGGTGGGTGGGTACTTAGAGGAGTAGTTGTCATGACCAGCTCGAACTGTGCCCTAATTGTGCAACTTTGAGCATGACGTGCAATTGACTGTAACTGGGAGGAGGCTGACTTTCAACCTAGCAGAGAGATCTTTTATGTCAAGGCGACCAGCACATCTAGTACAACTGATATCTAGAGTCAGCAAGCAAAAGAAGCAAAGGTTGTTCGTCACTAAAAGACAGAGAGGGTATATTTATTCGTTCATTGCATGAGGGCTTTCTATGGGTGCAAGCACTGTGATTTACTTAAATGGAGACAGAATGGCTAGGCCTATCTCCCTCGGACGGGTTCTGTGTACTTTTCCTCAGATAACTGTTATTCATAATACTGTCTTGGCCTCTTGCTGGGCTTCTCTCGGCTGAGCTAGAAGTATGCGAGGTCAGAGGGACGTAACTGCAGCTTCAGTGTGTCAGGAGTCATGAACTGCAAATACATGGGCCTTATGCTACCTTAACGTTTGGGAGACTTGATGATTTGACTTGCAGGACATGTTTGCAGAGGCCTAGTGATTCAGGCCACTACGGGAAATATGCATGGGTGACATGCACATGACATGTAACATAGGGTATATGTAGTGGACATATTTGGTCAGGCAAAATATCATTTTCCTCATTCCCTCCTTGTCCCCTACATAACCCTTTAGGATACATCTATATTCATGAGACCGTATAGTTCATCATACAGAATCATTTGTTCATCTTTAACTCTTTGTTTACGTGGATGGGGAATACAGGCAGTGGCACACAGGCCGCAAATCGCCGGGCCACACTGCAAACAGAGACAGCAACCAAATACCATAAGTAGGGCCATTCCTAGGAAGGACATAACTTTCCATCCCCATGCAGATATTACACCCCAGAACCAACTGGACCAAGTCCATGTGCCTGGATCTTGATGTATGGCATGAGCAATCTTGTGGAGCCTTGTTATTGCTTCGTACACAGATGGTGCATTATCTGGGATGAAAATGCAACAACTAGATCGGATCACTCTACAAGCTCCGCCCCTATCCGCCAAGATGACGTCTAGAACGAGGCGGTTTTGAAGAACGACAAGTCTAATAGCAGACTGTTCCTGGGTCAAGTTCGCCAGGGCAGATGCAGTTACATTTACAACTGTTTCAGGAGTCCTTGTTAACCTGCGTATCAGTTTACTGTTTTGGACGGGACCTATGAAGAAAAAGAATCCTTTGTTGAAATCTGTATATTGCTCCAAAGCTGTTTCAGTCTGATCGATACCTGCAGAATCTGTCTCTCTCTTTTGTCTAACATGTTCTAGTCGTGAATCTCTATGATAATTTGATGGGGCTAGAAAAACGGGTGGCAATAAGAATGCTATATAACAAGTCCCACCCCAGTCTAAGGGCAGATGTACATAGGCTGTCTGACCACAAATGAAATAGGTATGCCGTGATGTTTTGAAAGAAGATAGTCCGTTATCATCAAACTCTACTACAGTGTTACACTTGCTGTGTCCCATATGTACTGAGCCTTTCTTACTAACACATAAATCACCTTTTGCTGGCAGGACTGATATAAACGGTGGACCTGTGTTTTGCTTGGGCTGAACGTTTAACATTATAAAATTAACAGATGCATTTCCCTGTTCGTACTCTTCATTCTCTAAATCTGTTCCTTTTCTTTGGGGGAATCCGTCTTTGTCTGGAAAGCATGCTTCATTCATTACTTTATTCAGGTTTCCGTATATCCAGCCACCTGGATAAGCTATGTACCTTCTATCTATTGAGGTCATTAGAGCAAACCATGCTCCACACGAACCATTGTGTGAGAACGGTAAAGGGTAGAAGGGCAAGACTCCCTTCGTCTCTTGATAAGGTGGCATTTGGCCACATACCCAGCAATCGGTCGCATTGCTGGTCTGATGAGAATGGTGTAACATTCGAATAAATGTATTGTTACGTAGTGCAAGTCGATATGACAATTCATGGGGAGGCAGGTCACTAAATGTATGCTCTATGGTACTGTTACTGGAAGAGTGTATATGTGAGGAAATGGGAAAGAAAACATGTAGCAATAAACTGACACCAATTATAACAATGCACAGAATAAAAAGGATGATTAAGGTAACTATACATCTACTGCGTAATCTCTTGCAGTATTTTTCCTTCTTATCTCTCTTCCTACTATTCTCGTTTTTACTATTCTTGTTTGTGATCTTATGCATGTCAGAATCGAGTCTAACCGATTCACCACCGGGTGGGCTTAAACAATTAAACTACGTCTGACTTGCTAGTTCTTAATCTAGACCTATTGGTGAGGGGTATTTTCTAGCAAAGGTCTTCTTTATTAAAAGTTTCAAAGTTCCAAAGTTCCAAAGTGTCTTTTGTAGTGATGAAGGTGAGTTCGGCCTTTACGTCCTTCCACCAACTTCGGCGTCTTCCAACGTGGCTCAAGGGGACTTGAACGATCAAAGATTCCGGACACAAGTATAGAATCCTCTGGTGCTATGGCATGTTCCTTGACCTGGGTGTTGTCAGGGAAGGCGGCAGCAACCTGTGAATGAAAAGAGAGTAGTACAGAAATCAAGGAAGCCAGGTAATCTGTCAGCATGTTACTGTCAACATCAGTTATTTACTTAAGCATAGGTGTACCCCACATATTTGGCGGTCTAACAAAAACCACTTCATATGGAGATAGGCCTGTTCTGGAATGAGCTACCATACGCATGTAAAAGAGGGCAACCGGCAAGGCAACCATCCAATCCACGCCTATTTCTGTACAGATCTTAGCAATTTTTGTCTTGAGGGTCTGATTATGTCTTTCTACAAGGCCTACTGCTTCTGGGTGTCTGACACAATGGAATTTCCATGTATAACCTAACAGAAGGGACACTTGTTTCATTAGTTCAGAGGAGAATGGCTGATCGTTATCTGAATAGATCACATGAGGTAATTCATATCTGGGGAAGTACTGCGCACTACTTGTCTGGCTGTTGTAACAGCAGTATAATCTGGAACTGGATATGCTTCTGTCGATCTAGACAGTGCACATACAACTACCAAGACGTACTTGTAACCTCTACATCTGTCCATTTGGATATAATGCATCTGGAGAACCTCAAAAGGGTGGTCAGGAGGATGAAATCCGCCTTGTTCCACCGGAATGCCTTTACCTGGATTAAACTGGTAATAGATCATACATGTTCGCTACTTGTTAAACCAAATGTTCTGTAAGCTGTCTATCATTGCCTTCTCTCACAAGTGTGCGGGACTATGTGTTGTGTTTATGATTATTTGTATCATAGAATCTGAAAGAAACCATGTGCTTTTCCCTTAGTCATCCAACCTTGGTTAGTCTGGACCCCTCCTTGTTCAGTCCATTTCTTTATCTCATCTGTGTTGGCATGTGTCTGTATGTCGAGTACATCTTGAGTAGGGTCCCTGACTGTCATACATGTTGTCAGTAATGGTACCTCTGTCCTTGTTGTGTCTGTTGGTGTCTGTGCTGTCTGAGCTGTTCGGTCTGCCAGGTCATTACCCTGGGTAATGGTGTCTGTAACTTTGGTATGAGCTTTATATTTCAGGATAGAAACGGCTGTAGGTAAATGTATGGCCTCTAACAGGGCCTGAATAAGCTGGCTGTGCTGAATCTTGGTCCCATGGGAGGTCTCAAGAAACCTCTCTCTTTCTCCTCAGAACCCCGAAATCATGAACAACGTCAAAAGCGTATTGTGAGTCAGTATAAATGTTTACTTTCAAGTGCTTGGCTCTTATGCAGGCTTGTGTCAGAGCAATGAGCTCTGCTGCTTGAGCAGACAGTGTGTCTATTTTCTGTGTCTCTATGACTTCAGTGGTCACGGCATACGCTGCTACTAAGTCGCCTGTACTTGTTCTCATGCATGATCCATCTACATAGAGTGTCAGGTCTGGGTTTAGAAGTGCAATATCTGTCAGGTCTTGTCTTGGTCTATTCATTACTTCCACACAGTCATGTGGCGGTGCATTTACTGTACTTGAGGGCAAAAGCGTTGCAGGATTCAGAATGTTACAACGTCTGATCTCTATGTGTGGTTGAAATAATGTCAGTTCATATCCTGTCAGTCTCGCTACAGTCAATGTAAAAATAAATAAAAATAAAAAAAACATAAAATGTTTACTGTAACATGGAGTCGCTTAAAACTGGCGCGTGACATAATGCTCTTTTTAATTCCTCAAATGCCAAGGTGTGTTCTTGTGTCCAAGGGACAACAGTCAAAATGGCTGCCTCCTGTGCAGTTAACTGTATGAGTGGTTGGCTAGATATGCATACTGGGGAATCCATTGCCTACAGTAAGAAGTGAGGCCAATAAAGGCACGTACTTCCTTTTGTGTCCTGGGCTGTGAAAGGTTAGTAATGAGCTGTATGATTCTTGTGTTAGCTGTCTACCTGGTCTACCCTCCTTGGAAAGCAAGTGTTGTACACCACTTGCTTTACACAGAAAGTGCAAGACTGTCAGAGATGCAATGTCACAGTCTGGTTCTGATCTTGCTGTAATTAGAATGTCAGTGCTGTGTTGGTAGGCATGTAAACACTGTCCAGCCGTTCCTTTAGTGTCTGACTGTAAATGCTAGGGCTCACTGTCATCAATCTAGCAAAAATAAATGACATAGAAATAAATAAAGAAAGAAAAAAAGGAATTTTCAATTCAAAAGCTCTGCAGTTTACAAAAAAAAAAAAAAAATCCTACTCTAGATCCTACTCTAGATCTTGGGAACAGTATGACCATACTACCTACAATATGTTCTCTAAATGTATTTGAATAAAACCAAAGTATTCTTGTCATAGACAGAAGGCTGGAGCCTCTGTGAGAAACAGCCACTCCCTCTAGAATTATGTTCGCGCTCGGAGCTTTGAATCAACCCCAAGCCGGGCTACACTGTGATCTAAAATTGAATGACTGCCAGATGCTGAACTCATTGCAAGAGCAAGACTCCTGCCAATTAAGCTGTTTACACTACTGGGGGAATAACTATCCATTTGCAAACGTGACTTTATCTGAAGTCAATGAAGCTTATAGTGTTGACTGTAATGAAGAACACTTTTTCTGTACACAAGTCAGAGGGGCTGGCGAGGTAACTTCGCTACGAACTCACTCCTTGCTCACCTACCCCTCCCCTCAGAGCCAGGAGCTGGCTCAGTGTCAAACATCACTAAGAGGAGACAAGCCTCTCACTCGTCTCTGCTTCTCCAAAATTGGGTCGCTGCCAACGCTGAGCTCATTGAAAGAGTCAAGCGTCTGCCAAGTTTCTTAAAGAGTGGGCTTGGTTGGAATGCAAGCTTCCACCCTCTGCAGGCGAAGGAAGCTAGTGTAAGTCTGAGCAGTAGCCCTCCCTTCACATAAACATTTTCTCCGTGGCTCGTCAAGTATTTTTATTCTGCTTGCGAAGGGAGCCTGACTTAGCTGGAGAACAGCCAATAATCGTCCGCGGAAAGGAATTGGAGGATGGCCAATATCAACAGACAGGCACTCCAAGAGAGAAAAAACCCTCCCTTTACATAAACATTTACTGGGAGCCAGGCCATCTCGGTCTCGGACTGTGTCTCAAGGTCAAAAACACATTCCTTGTACTTCAAAACATATCTGTTCCCAGGCCAGAGCTTTTCTAACTTTAACTGAAGCAAAATTTAAAACGTGGTAAAAAGTAAATTAATAAAGACATATATTTTTCTGTAACTGAGTGACATGCTAGCATTTTAAAATGATTCTGTACTGCTACTAGCTGCAAGGGAAAAAATAAACAGAACAAAACAATCATGGCATGGAAACACACCATATTTTACTTTTTTATTTTTTTTAAGAATAACATGTCGAACTTCTTAATTCTGCATTGCATAACCAATATTTTCATAAGTAAGTGTGCAACCTTTTCTATTCTACCTATTAAAAGGGCCAGATTCATACTTTTTCAAAAGGCCATGTTTTCTAATTTTAGTGGGGACTGTTCTCTGCACATATTAATTGAAGCAGCCTGTCAAAGTACATAGGTGAGCCTTGAAACTAAATGAATGCAAATCAAACTAATGTAGGGGACTCTTAGCAATGCACTAAGATGGTAGTGTATTGTAGCTATCAAAAAGGGCCACGTTCATTAATTTACAAATAGCCATTTTCCTAAGTGAGTGTGCTAACATTCACACGCTATTCTAAAGGGCAGCTTGCATTGGGAAAAATATTCTGTAGAAACATTCCTATTTAAAAAACACACTGTTCTATTACACTAATTAAAAACGCATTCTATGAAGGGTCTGATTTATATTTTCTTTCCAACCGTGAAAACATTGAAGCACTCTTTGTGCAAACCCTTATCTCAATTCGACTGGTCTATTTACAACTTTACCGACCTCTGAGCCAAACACATTAAATCAAGCGTTCCAAGGCATTTACCATTCAATCTGCAAACTGAATACGCCCATTGGATAACATGGCAAATCGCACCTCCACACAAAACATGCTTTTTCCACCACTTCCACAGCTCAGATCCTTTTCAAATTTGGCATGACAGTAGTCCAAGCTATTCCCTAAATCCTCACCAAAAAGCAACCAAATCCCTCCACTGGAACGGGTACGAATTTCCGCTCAAAAACACGCCCCCCCCGCAAACACCAAAAAAAACGTCAAAATTCCTCAACACCTTGTTAAAACAAATACTGCCTTCTCTATAAAAAGATATTAACTCTTTGGCAGCCGAAGCACAATCATTCCCCAATGACTGCAGTACATGGGAAAGTCATGAACTCATCTCTCCACGTTATCACATAACACATACGCACATCTTCAAAACATTTTCTCTAAGCACTTGAAAGAGATCCAGCTCTCTCCTGACTAACGTAACGGCTAGGGACCTGATGATAACATGCTCTGCACAAGCCATAACTACATGGCGCTATTTACAAGCCATATTTACAAGAAACTCAACAAGTCACAAAAATGACACGCTATTCACAAGGCATATTTACAAGGAGCTATACTTAAGAAAATTCAACAAACTACTCACAAGTCTTAATCTCAAGTCGCTATTCACAAGCAACTACAAGCCATTCACAAGGCGTTACACACATGGATGTAACAAACTATTCACAAGTCTTAAGCACAAAGCGTAATTCACAAATAAACCAACTAGTTACTCACAAGGCACTTGCGCAGTCCAGAAGGGACTTGTCTAGATACAAGGAAATGAACGCTTCAGATGCTGTCGGCTTTAATTCTACATACTCTAAAGGGTACAGGTGGTGGCGTTCTCTACCTACTGGGTCTTTCTGAGGTGGTCACTTTAGCTAGTTTTTCTGACAGAACGGGATAAATACCAGTTAACAATGGCATTTCTTGGCTTGTTTAGTTCTCTCTGCTTTATTGAATTCATTCTTTGTTCTCCTATGTCACTCTTTGCGCCATAACTCAATGGCATCTTTCTGAGAGGGTCTTGACTTTTAACACCAGGTGTGTCTCTAGGCCGGATATTAACTGTCTATTCTAGTATACCTTTTCTGGTTCCTATCTGACGTAACTATGAAAACAGTGGCATGTTTGAAATCAATACAATGGAAACACAATACACAAAAATAGACTGAAACAATCAACAACCATTCACACTAAAACAACATAAACACTGAAACAGATACAGATACAACCTAAACTTATACAGAGAGTTAAACATGTACTTGAAAAACTGTTTGTGCACTGAAAATACAGTACAACCATACCGGTCCCAAAAAATTGAGACACGTCTTTACCGGGCCCACGTTTAACTTAACCGTGGACACGTCTTGACCGTTCCCACCTTTTACAGTGGGCCCGTCTTGACCGTTCTCATTTAAAATGAGCCCGTCTTGAAACTAGATACATTCCCCATAGTGGTACTCACCGGGAAAGCAGAACTTGAAACTTGAAGGCCTCGGAAACTTGACTTGACCACGTTTGCGCCTTGGAACAGGTGGACCTCTGGAGACCTCGGACCTTGCTCTCTCACGGGCTGGGCCTCTGGTTGAGACGCCTCACATGGATGCCTGGTCGCAGTCCGTCCTCCTCCGTGGGCCTGAGGGAGTGGCAGGAAGTCCTGCTGGTGCGCTTTGAAGTCCGTCACGGCTGTAGAAGGGGGCAAAGACTAGACCGACAACTCCGGCGAGTGGGGAAAGGGATATGTCCCCGTAAGGGCGCCAAATTATGTGGTAAATAAAATATTACCCTGGCAGAATTTCTAGGCATTAACAAAGTATCATGCATCAAGTGAGAAGCTGAGTCCGTGGTATCTGAGTTAAAATGGGCTTTATTCCAATAACTCGAGTCATGGGAGAATATGTTCCATCACCACTGAGGTTCAGGAAGAGTCTTCTAACATTTAATAACAAAACATTATATTATATACTTTTTACTCCTTGTACATAGGAGCAGGCGCAAGACAGAAAATGAGATAAGAACATGTGGGTGTACATGAGGGTGTGTACTTTGATGAGTCATAGCGAGGTGATAGGTAGGTGTCATAGGTGGGTGGGTACTTAGAGGAGGAGTTGGCATGACCAGCTCGAACTGTGCCCTAATTGTGCAACTTTGAGCATGACGTGCAATTGACTGTAACTGGGAGGAGGCTGACTTTCAGCCTAGCAGAGAGATCTTTTATGTCAAGGCGACCAGCACATCTAGTACAACTGATATCTAGAGTCAGCAAGCAAAAGAAGCAAAGGTTGTTCGTCACTAAAAGACAGAGAGGGCATATTTATTCGTTCATTGCATGAGGGCTTTCTATGGGTGCAAGCACTGTGATTTACTTAAATGGAGACAGAATGGCTAGGCCTATCTCCCTCGGACGGGTTCTGTGTACTTTTCCTCAGATAACTGTTATTCATAATACTGTCTTGGCCTCTTGCTGGGCTTCTCTCGGCTGAGCTAGAAGTATGCGAGGTCAGAGGGACGTAACTGCAGCTTCAGTGTGTCAGGAGTCATGAACTGCAAATACATGGGCCTTATGCTACCTTAACGTTTGGGAGACTTGATGATTTGACTTGCAGGACATGTTTGCAGAGGCCTAGTGATTCAGGCCACTACGGGAAATATGCATGGGTGACATGCACATGACATGTAACATAGGGTATATGTAGTGGACATATTTGGTCAGGCAAAATATCATTTTCCTCATTCCCTCCTTGTCCCCTACATAACCCTTTAGGATACATCTATATTCATGAGACCGTATAGTTCATCATACAGAATCATTTGTTCATCTTTAACTCTTTGTTTACGTGGATGGGGAATACAGGCAGTGGCACACAGGCCGCAAATCGCCGGGCCACACTGCAAACAGAGACAGCAACCAAATACCATAAGTAGGGCCATTCCTAGGAAGGACATAACTTTCCATCCCCATGCAGATATTACACCCCAGAACCAACTGGACCAAGTCCATGTGCCTGGATCTTGATGTATGGCATGAGCAATCTTGTGGAGCCTTGTTATTGCTTCGTACACAGATGGTGCATTATCTGGGATGAAAATGCAACAACTAGATCGGATCACTCTACAAGCTCCGCCCCTATCCGCCAAGATGACGTCTAGAACGAGGCGGTTTTGAAGAACGACAAGTCTAATAGCAGACTGTTCCTGGGTCAAGTTCGCCAGGGCAGATGCAGTTACATTTACAACTGTTTCAGGAGTCCTTGTTAACCTGCGTATCAGTTTACTGTTTTGGACGGGACCTATGAAGAAAAAGAATCCTTTGTTGAAATCTGTATATTGCTCCAAAGCTGTTTCAGTCTGATCGATACCTGCAGAATCTGTCTCTCTCTTTTGTCTAACATGTTCTAGTCGTGAATCTCTATGATAATTTGATGGGGCTAGAAAAACGGGTGGCAATAAGAATGCTATATAACAAGTCCCACCCCAGTCTAAGGGCAGATGTACATAGGCTGTCTGACCACAAATGAAATAGGTATGGCGTGATGTTTTGAAAGAAGATAGTCCATTATCATCAAACTCTACTACAGTGTTACACTTGCTGTGTCCCATATGTACTGAGCCTTTCTTACTAACACATACATCACCTTTTGCTGGCAGGACTGATATAAACGGTGGACCTGTGTTTTGCTTGGGCTGAACGTTTAACATTATAAAATTAACAGATGCATTTCCCTGTTCGTACTCTTCATTCTCTAAATCTGTTCCTTTTCTTTGGGGGAATCCGTCTTTGTCTGGAAAGCATGCTTCATTCATTACTTTATTCAGGTTTCCGTATATCCAGCCACCTGGATAAGCTATGTACCTTCTATCTATTGAGGTCATTAGAGCAAACCATGCTCCACACGAACCATTGTGTGAGAACGGTAAAGGGTAGAAGGGCAAGACTCCCTTCGTCTCTTGATAAGGTGGCATTTGGCCACATACCCAGCAATCGGTCGCATTGCTGGTCTGATGAGAATGGTGTAACATTCGAATAAATGTATTGTTACGTAGTGCAAGTCGATATGACAATTCATGGGGAGGCAGGTCACTAAATGTATGCTCTATGGTACTGTTACTGGAAGAGTGTATATGTGAGGAAATGGGAAATAGAACATGTAGCAATAAACTGACACCAATTATAACAATGCACAGAATAAAAAGGATGATTAAGGTAACTATACATCTACTGCGTAATCTCTTGCAGTATTTTTCCTTCTTATCTCTCTTCCTACTATTCTCGTTTTTACTATTCTTGTTTGTGATCTTATGCATGTCAGAATCGAGTCTAACCGATTCACCACCGGGTGGGCTTAAACAATTAAACTACGTCTGACTTGCTAGTTCTTAATCTAGACCTATTGCTGAGGGGTATTTTCTAGCAAAGGTCTTCTTTATTAAAAGTTTCAAAGTTCCAAAGTTCCAAAGTTCCAAAGTGTCTTTTGTAGTGATGAAGGTGAGTTCGGCCTTTACGTCCTTCCACCAACTTCGGCGTCTTCCAACGTGGCTCAAGGGGACTTGAACGATCAAAGATTCCGGACACAAGTATAGAATCCTCTGGTGCTATGGCATGTTCCTTGACCTGGGTGTTGTCAGGGAAGGCGGCAGCAACCTGTGAATGAAAAGAGAGTAGTGCAGAAATCAAGGAAGCCAGGTAATCTGTCAGCATGTTACTGTCAACATCAGTTATTTACTTAAGCATAGGTGTACCCCACATATTTGGCGGTCTAACAAAAACCACTTCATATGGAGATAGGCCTGTTCTGGAATGAGCTACCATACGCATGTAAAAGAGGGCAACCGGCAAGGCAACCATCCAATCCACGCCTATTTCTGTACAGATCTTAGCAATTTTTGTCTTGAGGGTCTGATTATGTCTTTCTACAAGGCCTACTGCTTCTGGGTGTCTGACACAATGGAATTTCCATGTATAACCTAACAGAAGGGACACTTGTTTCATTAGTTCAGAGGAGAATGGCTGATCGTTATCTGAATAGATCACATGAGGTAATTCATATCTGGGGAAGTACTGCGCACTACTTGTCTGGCTGTTGTAACAGCAGTATAATCTGGAACTGGATATGCTTCTGTCCATCTAGACAGTGCACATACAACTACCAAGACGTACTTGTAACCTCTACATCTGTCCATTTGGATATAATCCATCTGGAGAACCTCAAAAGGGTGGTCAGGAGGATGAAATCCGCCTTGTTCCACCGGAATGCCTTTACCTGGATTGAACTGGTAATAGATCATACATGTTCTCTACTTGTTAAACCAAATGTTCTGTAAGCTGTCTATCATTGCCTTCTCTCACAAGTGTGCGGGACTATGTGTTGTGTTTATGATTATTTGTATCATAGAATCTGAAAGAAACCATGTGCTTTTCCCTTAGTCATCCAACCTTGGTTAGTCTGGACCCCTCCTTGTTCAGTCCATTTCTTTATCTCATCTGTGGTGGCATGTGTCTGTATGTCGAGTACATCTTGAGTAGGGTCCCTGACTGTCATACATGTTGTCAGTAATGGTACCTCTGTCCTTGTTGTGTCTGTTGGTGTCTGTGCTGTCTGAGCTGTTCGGTCTGCCAGGTCATTACTCTGGGAAATGGTGTCTGTAACTTTGGTATGAGCTTTATATTTCAGGATAGAAACGGCTGTAGGTAAATGTATGGCCTCTAACAGGGCCTGAATAAGCTGGTTGTGCTGAATCTTGGTCCCATGGGAGGTCTCAAGAAACCTCTCTCTTTCTCCTCAGAACCCCGAAATCATGAACAACGTCAAAAGCGTATTGTGAGTCAGTATAAATGTTTACTTTCAAGTGCTTGGCTCTTATGCAGGCTTGTGTCAGAGCAATGAGCTCTGCTGCTTGAGCAGACAGTGTGTCTATTTTCTGTGTCTCTATGACTTCAGTGGTCACGGCATACGCTGCTACTAAGTCTCCTGTACTTGTTCGCATGCATGATCCATCTACATAGAGTGTCAGGTCTGGGTTTAGAAGTGCAATATCTGTCAGGTCTTGTCTTGGTCTATTCATTACTTCCACACAGTCATGTGGCGGTGCATTTACTGTACTTGAGGGCAAAAGCGTTGCAGGATTCAGAATGTTACAACGTCTGATCTCTATGTGTGGTTGAAATAATGTCAGTTCATATCCTGTCAGTCTCGCTACAGTCAATGTAAAAATAAATAAAATAAAAAAAAACATAAAATGTTTACTGTAACATGGAGTCGCTTAAAACTGGCGCGTGACATAATGCTCTTTTTAATTCCTCAAATGCCAAGGTGTGTTCTTGTGTCCAAGGGAGAACAGTCAAAATGGCTGCCTCCTGTGCAGTTAACTGTATGAGTGGTTGGCTAGATATGCATACTGGGGAATCCATTGCCTACAGTAAGAAGTGAGGCCAATAAAGGCACGTACTTCCTTTTGTGTCCTGGGCTGTGAAAGGTTAGTAATGAGCTGTATGATTCTTGTGTTAGCTGTCTACCTGGTGTACCCTCCTTGGAAAGCAAGTGTTGTACACCACTTGCTTTACACAGAAAGTGCAAGACTGTCAGAGATGCAATGTCACAGTCTGGTTCTGATCTTGCTGTAATTAGAATGTCAGTGCTGTGTTGGTAGGCATGTAAACACTGTCCAGCCGTTCCTTTAGTGTCTGACTGTAAATGCTAGGGCTCACTGTCATCAATCTAGCAAAAATAAATGACATAGAAATAAATAAATAAAGAAAAAAATGAATTTTCAATTCAAAAGCTCTGCAGTTTACAAAAAAAAAAAATCCTACTCTAGATCCTACTCTAGATCTTGGGAACAGTATGACCATACTACCTACAATATGTTCTCTAAATGTATTTGAATAAAACCAAAGTATTCTTGTCATAGACAGAAGGCTGGAGCCTCTGTGAGAAACAGCCCCTCCCTCTAGAATTATGTTCGCGCTCGGAGCTTTGAATCAACCCCAAGCCGGGCTACACTGTGATCTAAAATTGAATGACTGCCAGATGCTGAACTCATTGCAAGAGCAAGACTCCTGCCAATTAAGCACAGTGTAAATTGTGTGTTTCTTATCTAATGTGTTTGGTATAATACAAAGGCTATTTTTATATAAAACCTTGTGTGGAGTTCCTTTTGTGCGGGGCCTGGGATGTTGTGGCTGGTGGGTGCGTTCGCAAATACTTAACCTACATTGCCTCCGGGATTAGCCTTACTGCTCGTGTCACGTTACCTAGGGGGTGAGCAGGGGTTATCTTTGGTGTGTAACTCCTTTGACCTGACTAGAGTGGTGGTTTCTGCCTGGCTTTGGCGTGAGACTCAGCCAACTGGAAATCGTCATTTCTAACAACCTGTGATCAGCAGATCACTACAGGGAAGACCATGGACATGTAGCGTTGTCGTCCCCTATCTGTAAGCGTAAGCAGAGTAGGCTGGCCTGGCGTATGCCAGTCCAGCATAGGGGTGTGAACAATGACCCCGGGGCTCTGGGCATGGTTCCATCCTGGGCTAGACAAGAAAGTAACTAATGCGTGTGTCTCTGTTGTAGTGTCGGCACCACCCAAATCGCAATCAGTAATGGTACACCTTGTGACTCAAGTCCCACAACATGAGCAACATGGATGTAAGGGGTAATCACTGACTCTACATTCATCCATACTTCCACACTTGAATGATCATACATCTGACACATCTGTGTGAAAATGAATGTTTAATGCACATTCAGTGGAGTGTTGTAGCTGGAGCAGTACAGGGCCATGCAAAGCCCACTTTACATTGTTGCCCCGTGGACAGTAGCAGTCGGCAGTAGGTGTTTCTGTAGGGCAGTGACGTGGGCAGGGGGAGGGGCAGGGTCGGGGGTAGTAATGTATGGATTACAGAGTTTTACAGGTAAGTAAACATTTAAATAAATAAAACAAATTTCGTTGCGCGCACTGCATCATCAAATGTAATGCAGTGCGCGCAACGAAATTCGTTTTATTTATTTAAATGTTTACTTACCTGTAAAACTCCGTAATCCATACATTACTAACCCCCACCCTGCCCCTCCCCCTGCCCACGTCACCGCCCTACAGAAAAACCTACTGCCGACCGCTACTGCCCGTGGAGGGCCAGCTAGAGTCCTTTAGGGAATGACAAGTTCATCGGAAGAGGAAGAGTTCAGTTTGCAGTCTGATTGCTGTTTCATTGGTAAACAAACAGAATATGGCAGTCCATGTCGAGTTCTAAGGTGGGTGTCACTGAGTGTATCAGGGACCGTGGAAGGTGATGATGCAGAGGGCAGAACCTAGCAGAAACAGGCCATAAGGCAGAGATGAATGCTACTGCGTCCTTCTTACCACTAAGGCAGAATCATCCACATCTTCGTCCTCTGCTGTTTCATATGCCTCACATGTGGGTGGTGGTGTTCTGTCTCCAGCACTGTGTGGCAGTGACACCTCAGGGGCCGGGGTGGAATGTCTGCCGCACTGTGTGGCACTGACACTTCAGGGGGTGGAGATGTGGATGGCGTGATAGCAGCCGCATTCATCAGCGCCAGGCATTGTGGCAGCAATGTCATGAGGAGGGTCTGCAGGGCACTGAGGAACCTAGCTACATCTCTCTGTTGTGCAGCCGTGGCAGCCACTCTTTCCGCCTGCGTTCGCTCCATGTACTCCATGACCCTCCGCATGTGTCCCAACTCCCAGGTGACATCGCTGGAGCCACTCTGACTAGACCGTTGTTCTTGTCTCAGAGTCAGGACTCCAGCAATGTCAGCCATGGATCATTGGAGCTGTGTTACAAAAACACAAGGGAACACTCAAGGTAATTAGGGACCTTGGGTAACAGTTACGTATGTATACAGTGGTCCTTAAACATGTAATCAAAACAATAAGATAAATATAGATTGGAATCAATACTTTATTTTGGATGTCCAGTCGGACAAATAATTTAATAATGTAATCAAACCAATAACTTGGATAAAACGCAACATTTAAGTAGGACACAGTCCTGCATCCTACAGAGAACAGAACATTAACAATTATATGCAACACACAAGGACATTTCAGGCAATGCAAATATAGCTTGTGAGATGTAGATCAAGTCAAGCTTAAAGTGAACAGACAATACACTTTTTTACACAGTGGATTAACGTGCAAGCTGTTACATGGGGATCGACGACATTTCAATCCTATTCAACAATATTAGGATCATCATCAGAACAATGAATAGTGCATGCCTGATATAGGAAATTGCCTGTGGAAAAGGAGGAAGAAAGGTATAGGGGAAAAAAATGGGGGAGTAAAGAAGACAGCATTAAATTGGCATTGTGGCGACGAATACATTTATGCCATGCCATGCTCAGTATCATGTGTGAGGTCTCGACAATATCAAAGGGTGGGTGTAAAACTGAAAGGCAAGTGCTTTAAGTAAAACAAGGCTGTAAAAACGAAGAGTGAAGCCAGTAATTAACTAGCCGCTGCGAGTGGTGAAGGGATGGTGTTTTAATACTTATGCTCAATAGTGTCTTGAAGCAACATCAGTATGGGGAGTTGGCGAGAGACTGTGTAAACAGTGCATGACCTCATACAGAAGACGGATGAGACAGTGCTAACGGATGGTAACCATGCATAAAGAAAACGGCAATTGCGGAAGAACCACAAACCTCGAAGATTATGGGGAAGACTGCTCCACGGGGTGTTCTTCATCTGATCGAACGAAGTAAGAGACAAAACCGGACAAAATTCAACGGACCGCAAATCTATAAGGACCGTAAGAGTAGGAGTGAAGACCGGAGTGCGGTTAACCTTGTGAATCCAATGAAAGTGACGGGAATTACTGTCAGCACGCGTCAATCATTGCTGCGCCACATTACCAATGACAGCGTGTCCAGGCAATAAGAAAGGGGTAAAAACCTGCGTTAGGGTCACTTGGTTTAGGCTACTTGAAAAAGTGTAGATCGTGAATAACGGCGATGTTTGACCTAGCTGTCAATTAACTCTTGGAGGGTGTCGAAGGTGTGGCAGTCCTCTTCATCATCAGAGAAGAGAGGTTCGGTCTGGTCTGCAGGATGTGTTTCCCTCTGCAATGTGGAGGGGAGATGCAGTTTAACATTGTGTTCACATGTATGCTGACACATTATACATGTTTACATACAGACTGCATGACATGGTACATTGTGACTGTTTGGGAGGAGCCGCCTATTTGATGCGGGACAGTGGACGTTTCGATGACATCACGGAAATGTGTTTGTACTTGTACATTATCAATTCACATTTCCCTGCTATGCCAAATGTGATTGGCCAGTTTCTACACACAAGCGGCACCATTTGTGTCCTCTGTTCTGTTGTGGGCGCGTTGCGGTTTGTACCACATTGTTGTCAATGTTGATGTGCTCTGCATGTTATGTGTGTGTGCTGCATTTTGGGAGAGTCACCCCTGCAGCTCTGATTGTGCTGCCCCTTATTCCTTTCATGCGGTGTGACTTTGACTTCTGTGCTTATACAGTGCTGAGATGTTGCATACTTGGGTACATTGGTCTCTTGGTGGGAGTTTGGGGTCTGGGGCATGGTTTGTCCGCAGATGTGTTGTTGACGTCAGGTGTTGTTTGTGCACGTGGAGTGTGACCTGCTCCTTTACGGATGTGGTCATCACTCAGCCACCTCAGTGTTGTGGCGAGCAACATTTTATGATATACTGACTGCAGCAATGCTATTCATCATGCAGTGTCACTTGCAAGTCAGTGTTGCTCACAGACGTGACTCTTTGCTGGATTTAACACATATGCATGTGTTGGTTGTGAGAACGGTGGTGTGTGGAAATAGCCCCCTCTGGGCACATAGTCAACGGGGGCCTACTTGCTGTTTGTAAGTGTGCTGCAGTATGCCAAGGGAATCAGAGACATGCTCCAGAGTCATTGTGGGTGTGCACTGTGCTATACTTAATTGTGCATGTGTGCTATTGTGCCCATCTCACCCCTCCTCCCCCCAGTCCCTGGTCGCTACTCACCATGTTGCTGTTCAGGTCTAATTGACTCCCGCGCTTCATTTTCAAAAAGCCCCCGAGTGGGTCAGGTTCCGTGATAATCAGTGAATAATTTGCAGGGGCCTGCCACCTTCCCGGGGCTTATTAATTTGAATGCGGGGGGCACGAGACTCCGCTGCAGCCCTGTGGACTGCCACCTCCCGGGAGCTTTGTTTATAAAGTTGTGGGGGGTGCCAACCCCCCCCACACTGCCCCGGTGACCGCCACCTCCCCAGGGCATTCATATTTAAAAGGAGGGGAGCCTCAATGGCCTCCCAAGCCCCGGTTGAACGACCCCTCCTGGAGCCCTCGATGGCCCTGGGGACCCCAACCCCCCCGGACCTGGGAAATTGCTATTTGCTATGGCAGGGCGGGAGCAGGGCTCTTGCTTTAATGAAGCAAAGCAGGATTACTTTTGAGCAAGGGGAGCTGCATGTCAGCAGCTCCCTTTGCTCAAAAGCAATGCCGGCTCCCGCAGGAGGCGTGGAGCTGGCAGTACCATGGTGCCAGGCCTCGGGGATGGGATTCCCGGAGCCAGAAGTGGCCTGGGAGGGGTGCCATGCTGCCACTCTCCCCTATAATTAATAAATAAAAAAATAAGGAAAGGCCGGCCCCGGGGGATGGATTCCCCGGGGCCATATTTAGCCTTAGGAGGGGGGCCACGCAGCCCCCCTCTGAAAATAAATAAATAAAATGCCATGCCCCGGGTGATGGGGTCCCCGGCGCCTAAAATTGGCCTTGGGAGGGGGGCCACACGGGCTCCTTCCAGATTTTTTTTTGTTTTTTAAATGGTGATAAAAAGGGATCAGGCCCTGGGGGATGGGGTCCCCAAGACCCCAAATATTGTAAAAGAAGGGTGGCCACACAGCCCCCTTCTGAAAAAATAAAATAAAATAAAAAGCCGGCATCTCGCCGGAGGCCAAGCCCCCTCCCAGCAGCACTCTGCAAATGCGACCCCTGACGCGTTCTAAGTTGGGGTATAAAGTCCCCTTCATTACTAAGCGTCCCTGGGGGCCAACTAGCCCATAAGGTACCTCCAGTATGCACCACAGAGCTGCGTTGCAGAGAGATGGTATAAGGCCACGCCCCTTTTTACACCACTCTGCAAACACGCCTCTTGGCACACTGGTGGTGGGGCGATGAGGTCCTCTTGTGTCCTGAGGACCTCAGGACACACGTGGACTTCATCCCCAAGCAGCAGTGCACCAGGAGCTGCGTTTGCAGAGTGGTGTAGAAAGGCAGTGTGGCCTCCGACCACCTCTCTGCAATGCAGCTCTGTGGCGCATACTGGAGGTACCTGGTGGGCTAGATGGCCCTAGGGACCCTCAGTAATGAAGGGGACTTAATACTCCAACTTAGAACGAGCCAGGGGGCACGTTTGCAGAGTGGTGGGGAAAGGGAGCGTGGCTTTTGTCCACCTCTCAGCAATCCCACTCTGTGGGGCTTACTGGAGGTAAGACATAGGCTAGATAGCCCCTAAAGAACCCCCAGCTGCGAAGGGGACTTCAATCCCCATCCAAGAGCGCACCAGCGAGCGTGTTTACAGAGTGGTGGGCAAAGGGAGCATGTCCTGCTATGAGAACTTAGCAATCCTGCTGTGTGGAACTTACTGGAGTTAATAGGAGGGGTAGACAGCCCCCAAGGTTGTTGTTGGGTTGGGTGCCAACTACCCCTCTTGTTAACTGCACTAAGTCCCACACAGTTGGATTGCTAACACGTCTAAGGAGGACATGCGCCCCTTTCTCCAACACTCTGCAAACGTGCCTCCTGGCAAACTACAGGAGGGGGAATGAAATCCAATTTACCCCGGAGGGACTTTGGAGGCCAAGAAGCCCTCTTGGTACCTTGTGCAAGTCCTACGCAGAGGAATTCCTGAGCGCTGGTCGGAGGCCCAGCACCCTTTCTCCACCACTCTGCAAATGTGACTACTACTTAAAGAAGTGTCTTTCTGCACCTCTGACTTAGAGGTAATTTTAATCCACCTGTCATATTATGTGCTAGTGCCTAACAGAGGAGGTCATGCAAATCACAGGGGTACCCCAATGCATAGTGTTCCCGAGTGTATGTAGGTGTTTTCACTGTATTCTAGGTGTCTTTTAGAATAGCACTGGCTCTAGGCCTGGTTAGTCAGAGTCAGTTACCACCAGTACCCATCAGCAAAAAGTTGGGGGCACAGGATGACTTTGCAACAAGGCCTCTTTCTGCTCTTCTGTTGGTTCTTTGTGCACATCTCTTGCTTCTTTCTGCACCTTTCTTCATCGTTCTGGACTTCTATTGCCTCTTTCTGCATTTCTGTTGCTTCTTTCTGCGCTTTTCTTCCTCTTTCTGCACATGTCATACCTCTGTAGGCATAGTGAGAAATCAGCATTTAAAAAAACCTTTGAAATTCACTGAAAAAACCATAGGTTTCAGGGACGTTATAGTTAGAAATTAGCATTTAAAAAACCTTTCAAATTCACTGAAAAATACACAGGTTTTTAGGGACGTTATAGTTAGAAATTAGCATTTAAAAAATCTTTGAAATTCACTGAAAAAAACACAGGTTTCAGGGATGTTATAGTTATAAATTAGCATTTAAAAAACCTTTGAAATTCACTGAAAAACCCACAGGTTTCAGGGACGTTATATTTAGAAATTAGCATTTAAAAAACCTTTGAAATTCACTGAAAAAAACCAGAGGTTTCAGGGACCTTATAGTTAGTTGAACATTTCACTCATTTCAGTTCAGCTAACTACAACTCGCGCCCCCGGAATGCACTGCTGATAACATCACATATTACATCACTCATGTAAAATATGACATCACTGATGACATCTCAAATGACATCACAGATGACATCACTGATGACATCATCCATGTGATAATTTGATGCATCTTCTCACACCCCAATATAACCATTGATAAACTCACTCTAAATTACAGACTGCCATTCTCAAAACCATAGCCACGCCAACACCAATAACTACATACCCACTCACTGATTCTTAGGTGTGCACACCCATCCACTCACTCACCCTTACAGTCACTCATACTTTTGGTCACTCTTCAGTACAGGACTATCAGATGCACTCATACTCCTATATAGACACTCACACACTGCCACACATCCATATAGTTACTCACACACCTAGTCAGTCATGCAAAGAATTATATAAGTAATCAGGAATTATTATTAAAATTTTAATTATTTATTACATTTCTTCCTATCCTAAATACCTACAAACGAACAGCCCCCAACTAAAATATAATTACATGAACAAGTATTCTATAAATTACATGATTAAATGCAATTAAATAATGAACAATTAATGATAAATGTTAATTAATGATTACTCAATTTACTTCCTGCTCTATACCCCTGCAAACATACAGCCCCCAAATACCATATAATGAAAATAAAGCAATATTACAAAATGTACATAATAAATTTCAACCTTATAATTAAATTAAATGTATTAAATAATTCACAATTATGAACAAATTAACTTCCCACCCTATTCCAATATAAACCTGCTATATCACTAGAAATTGCTATAAAAAACAACAAATAAGAAATTTTAGATCACTTAAACGTACAACCTACATTTAATAAAAACATAACCGTCATGAGGGGCGTGGCTTGCGCACCGCTTCAGCATGGCGGTCCGCGCTTGAGCTCCGTGGCAAGAGGCTCCCGGCCGGCTATTTCTCCGCTCCCCAGCTGCCCTTGTGAGCGGAAACGGTGGTATTCAGCAGCGGAATATGCAGGGAACGGAATGACGGCGTTTTCTTGCTGTTTCTGTCACAGGCTGCATGATTTCTGCCTCAGGCTTCCGAGACGCTCTTTCTCTTCACGGATGGCCGCCATTTCCTGCTCCTGACGCACTTGGCTGTTCTCCTCAGGAATGCTGTCGTGGATACATTATTGCAGCTCGTGGGGGATGTCCTGGCAGTTTCTGCTCTGATGCCTGCATTTGGTAACATTTTTTCCTTTTTTATGCTCTTTTACTGCTACTTGACTGGAAATTCACTTGGCCTCGCGCTGTTCTCTCTCAGGACAGTTCTATTATACTAGTGTGGTATTTTTCGCAAGAACTCTTTGCTGAACCCTCCTGCTCTACTTGTAGTTATCTAACTCAGTAACTACCTATCTACCTGGCATATAAGTCCGCCGCTATTCTCTCCTTTGCGCCTATTGAGCTCAGTGTGCTATATCTGTAGTTTTTGGACTTCAGTCAGCGCACTTTTTTCATTCAAGTGGTTATTTATTTTTTCTCAGCGGCTACTTCTTCATGGCTGCCAATATGGGTCGTTCCTCGAATACCAAAGACCCTAAAGATGTTGGCACGTCGCTGAAAAGGCTTAAGTCGGTGTCTCCTACGCCTGAGTCTACTCATTCAGATACTACTTCCACGCTGGACACCATACTGGCACGCCTTAATGAAGTGCATGATATTGCACAGTCCACAAAAACTAATACAGACTTACTGCAAGTGGAGGTATCTGCTATCAGGAATGACTTTAAAGCCCTCTCTCTTCGTGTTTCGACTGCGGAATCACGAATTAGTTCTGCGGAGGATGGTATGCACAAACACTCCAGATCCCTTAACCACTTGGAGCGCTCAATGGCGGCATTGCGCAGAGACCTAACTGAGCAGGAGGACCGTAATCGTAGATCTAACCTACGCATTTTTGGTCTGCCGGAAGATTCAGAGAAATCATCTTCATCTATGATAGAGTTCTTATCTCATTGGATTCCGGACACCTTACAAATCTCTTTCCACAGAGACTTTGAAATAGAAAGAGCACACCGTGTTCCAACGTTTCGGTCTAAGACAGCTACCCAGCCAAGGGCAATCATTTTTAAACCATTGCGGCATCAGCATACTGAATTGATTCTCTCTCATATGCGGAAAGCTAAACAAGTCATCTGGGACGGTCATCGGATCTCAATTTCTCAGGACTTTGCCAGAGATACGGTTATAAGGAGAGAAGGCTTCCTGAATCTTCGAAAACGTCTTTCTGAGATGGGTATTCCCTTCTCGTTTTCTGGTCCATCGAAATTCCGCATTACTTATAAAGGACGTTCTAGAATCTTCGAGGAGCCGGCTGATCTAAGTACCTTCCTGGACAACCAGCTGGAGATAGAGATGGAGATTCAAAAAGCGACTTCACAGGCTCCTGGTGCCTCGGGCACTTGAACTGTCTCCTTCTTTTTTCTGGATATATTTTTCTGTAGGAGTGGTTCTCTCTTCGCTTCTGGTCAGCTTATAGGCCGACCTTCACTTCCATGGATGTTCATGATCTTTTTCTGTTCTTCTTGTGTTCCCACTCATTTCTGTTCTATTCTTCTTTCTGGCATCCACAATTGTTCGTTCCTTTATAGCTCTATTTCTCATGGTACCTCTTAATATCTCTTTAATGTTTTCTTCTACTATTTTACTCCGCTTCATCGACTTGTCGCTCTTTATTCTTACTCTTTTAATCAATTTATTCTGTTTCTCTCACTTGTCTTCAACTATTCTTCTCTCTCATCTCTGTCATCCTTTCTTTCGACATACTTTTCTATTTTCTTGCTGCTTCTCTCTTAACAGTTATCTTGCTTTTTCTGGTATGGGACATTCTCTATCCTTTTTTTTCTCTTTTTTTTTCTCCTCTTATTCTGATACTTTCCTACCCTCTTCTCTCACATATATAATGTTATTTTATACAGTTGTAGTGTATTCACTGAAGATGTAGTTATTTGTATCGGATATACATATTGTTTGTTTTGCATTAATCTACTGTTCATGGTTTTCCTCATGTTTTTCTTTTTTTCTTATCAGTTTTCTACTAGTATTTAGGAATATAGCTATGTTTCTCGCCATTGACTGCTATTTAAATGTGATTATACAATATCTAAGTTAGAGTATGTTTATTTACATTATTAAGCTGCTTTGCGGTACTGCTTTTGATTGTTACCAGTTTGTTTTTTTCCTGCTAGCCGGCTATTATAGTTTTTGGGGCTATTGCTATCAACTATTTTTTAGCCTAGTTCGGGTCCCTTACTTGCCTTTCCACGTTCTCCCTAGTATGATGTTGGCCTTTTTTAGGCCTCCCCTCCTGCTTCTCCTCACCTTCCTCTCTTTTCTCCTTTCTTCTCTTCTTTCTTTCTCTATTTCTTGGATTCCCCACATAGACGCTCCCGCAATGTTTCTTTTGTTTGCTGACTGGCTCCTTGTATTCATGGCGTTTGTCCTTTTTCTGTCATTCATGTCGTCTTTTTTATATTTTGATGTTTCCCTATGCCAGGTTTAAATGTATTATCCCTTAATGTTAAGGGTTTGAATCACCCGGTGAAGAGGTCGAAAATCTTAGACTACTGTAAGTCTCTGTCTTCTGATTTGGTTCTTTTTCAAGAGACCAAGGTCACTAACAAAGAGGCGTTGTTTTTAAAGAAGGAATGGGTTTCGGATGTTTGCTGTTCTGATGCCTTTGGTAAACGAAATGGAGTCATTACACTGGTTTCAAAGAATTCTGGTTTATCGATCCTGTCTTCCGATCATGATTCGGAGGGTCGTTGGCTGTTGTCTAAATTGTCGGATGGACAGCATGATCTGTATGTGATGAATATCTATGCTCCTAACGTTGATGATCCATCCTTCTGGAAATCGGTTACTAAAAAATTAAATGACACCCCGCACTCTGGTAATCTTATTGTTGGTGGAGATTTCAACTTACCAATGGATCCTCTTTTAGACAAGAATTCTGCTTTTCAGTTTCATCCTCCTAAATCCCACAAACAAATGCTCAACGTGTGCTCCATTATTCATCTGCAAGATATTTGGCGTCTTCATAATCCAACTGGTAGTGATTTTTCTTTCTTCTCTTCGCCTCACTCTTCCTTCTCTCGTATTGACTATCTCGTGGTTCATTCTTCTCTTGTTTCATCTTCCTCTTCTCCGCTTATACATCCTATTTTGATCTCTGATCACGCTGCGGTAACCTTTACGTTATCATCCTTTGCCCCTAAATCACGTGCTCGTTCGTAGAGATTAAATACCAAAGTTTTGCATGATCCTTCTCAGGTTCATGAGTTTTCTGAAGCTATAGATACCTTTTTCCACGAAAACGAAGGTTCTGTTTCTTCCCCAATTGTTCTTTGGGACTCCTTTAAATGCACTTTCCGTGGTCAAGTCATTAAATGTATGTCCAAACGTAATTCAGATATTAAAAAGGAACTTACGGATTTGTCTTCTGATATAAAATCTCTGGAAGCTTCCTTTAGGCAATCTAAGGATCCAACTTGTTTACAACAAATAAAACTACTAAAATACAAATATAATACCATTGTTACTAAAAGAGCCTATATTGGGGTGCAAGCTCAAAAATCCAAGAAGCTGTTATTAAAAAGCGGGCTGGGAAACTTTTGGCGGCTACGTTAAAATTTCAGGATTTTTCTTTCAAATCCTCGCAAATCTCTTCCATTACTGACCACACAGGCTCTAAAAAATTCCAAACAGGGGAAATACTTGAAGTTTTTCGTGATTTTTATAATAAGTTATACACTCCTTCTAATCATTCCTCTTTTGAACAATGTCAAGATTTTTTAAAATCGGTTCCGATTCAATCGGTTTCTGATGCTGATCGCTCTTTTTTAAATGAGCCTATTTCCCCCGACGAAATAGTGTCTGCGATTAAAGCTACTCGTTCTGGCAAGGCTCCAGGCCCTGATGGGTATCCAATTTTATTTTATAAGACTTTTCTCCCTACGCTTGTCCCCAAATTGAAATCTGTCTTTGATTCCTTTCTTAAGGATGGATCTGTTTCTGGTACGGCTGCTGAGGCTACTATAGTGGTGCTCCCGAAGGAAGGGAAGGACCATTCGGATCCTAAAAACTTCCGACCTATTTCTCTCCTTAACATGGAAGCTAAGATTTTTGCTAAAATCCTGGCCAAAAGATTAGAATCCTTTATCCCTCATCTTGTGCATCCTTCCCAAACTGGTTTTGTGAAAGGACGTCTTGCGCGAGACAATATACGCACATTCTGTCATATTCTCGGTGCGGCTAAACGATCTCAACTCCCTGCCGCGGCCTTGGCCCTTGATGCGGAAAAGGCCTTTGATAAGGTCTCTTGGCCTTTTCTTCGTGCTGTTTTGTGCGCGCATAACCTAGGCGACTCTTTCATTAATATGGTGATGTCCTTATATTCTCAACCTAAAGCTAACATTAGAGTTAATGGTGCTACGTCGTCGTTTTTCAATCTTAGTCAGGGCACTAGACAGGGATGTCCTTTATCCCCACTTTTATTTTTACTATCTATTGATCCCCTTCTTCGTTTGATTGAGTTACACCCTGACATCAAAGGTTTTTCTTTTGGGCCTCACTGTATTAAAACTGCTGCATACGCAGATGATGTTCTTATCTTTTCAGATGATATCGCTTTGGCAATCCCTGCTATTTCTAACACCATTTCCTTATTCTCTTCGGTTTCAGGGTATACCCTGAATAAAGATAAGACGGAGATGTTCCCTTTGAATGCCTATTGTTTCCCTTCTCATATGGGCTCAGCGGGCTTTAAATGGCAGTCTACACACCTGAAGTACTTAGGAATTTATTTTTGTTCTACTCTGTCTGCCACCGCTGCCTATAATGAATCCCAGACTATCCTTAAAGTTCGTCGTCTTTTGGATACATGGTCTCCGAAACATATTTCATGGTGGGGTCGCCTTCAGACTCTCAAAATGATGATTACGCCGATTATTAATTTTGTTTCATCCATGATTCCGCTCAAATTGTCAGATTCCTTCTTTCGCGAACTCGATACTCTGACTTCTAAATTTTTGTGGAATGACAAACGTGCTCGCCTTGCATACAAATTTTTGCGTCGCCCTTGTGATATGGGAGGTTGTAATTTTCCTGATTGGGAAAAATACCAAACTGCCTTTTTGGCCTCTCAAGGTGCTTTCTGGTTCTCTCCGCCATCTCTTCACGTTCCCTCTTGGCTGCTGATAGAACAGGAACTAGCATCCCCTTTGCCTCCCGCCTCTTTTTGCACTACTTCTACTTTCCATATCCTGTTTTCCCGTTCAATCATTCTCGATACAATTGCTGCGGTCAGGAAAGTAGACAAGAAGGTGGAGATTCCTTTGCATAAAACTAGGTGGTCATCTATCTGGCGAAATCCAAAATTAAGCTTATCATTACTCCAACTCTCATGTCCTATTGGGCAGTTAAAGGGATTTCTCTTGTCAAACATCTCTATGGTGATTCTGATGAACCATTACCTTTTTCTACCTTGGCTCAAAAGCATTCTTTAACAAATCTAGATTTTTATACTTTTCTTAAAATTAAAGTGGCCATTGCTAAAGTTCGTCTTCATCCTTCCTCCTCTACAATCTCACTTTTCCAGCTATGGATTAAATCTGGTCATGTCGCCTCCAAAATTTATAAATTCTTGTCTTCTGCTTCACTTCCTGCACAGACGGTTGCTCAACAAAAATGGTTGCATCATTTTGACCATGCTATTACTGAGCATATTTCCCCTGATACTTGGCAATCAATTGGTAAATTTTCTCTCCGTAATAAGATCGCACCTTCCTTAATGCAGTCTAAGTTTTTCTCTATTAATCTTCTCCATTGGACACCTGTACGTCTTCATTCGCTTAACCTTAAAGATGACAACTTATGCTGGAGCTGCGGTTTGGTGGCAGGCGACTTTCCTCATATGTTTTTCCATTGCTCCTTGCTTCAACCTTTTTGGAACCTCATCCAGAAGCATCTCTCTCTTATCTTTGGTTTTCAGCTCCAACTTTCCTTCCCCTTAATCTTATTAGGCCCACTGGCGGCCCCTACTCCTCTCCCTTTAGATCCATTGGAGTTGCAGTTGTTGGATCTCCTCCTGACTGTAGCGGTGAAGGTTATTCTTATGGAGTGGAAATCCTTTTCATCGGTTTCCTATCATACGTGGTGGGCTTGGGTCTCCTTTTTACGCAGTGCACACACTTCGGTTGATCAAGCTCACCTCTCTCCATCTATTACTAGTGGGGTTTGGGAAGCTTTGGATGATTATATGGAGTTGTCTTCCAAAGGGTTGGTTCCTCAGTTTCCTTTTGATGTGTTTGTATGATTGTTGTCTGCTATTTGGTTTCTAGGCTGGGTTAGTCCTGTGGGAATCCTTCTTTTCTCTTTTTTCTTTCCTGTCTTCTCTTCCTACTCATCCTCTCTTTACTCTTGCTCTTTTCTCCTCTCTTCTTCTTTTCTGTTTCCTCCCCTATCCCCTTCTCCACATTTTGATAGTGATACGTTTGTTTTATTGCCTTGATAGAGGCTTTTACTTGAATGATATTTATATCTCTCACGGGCTAATGTCCCTTATATCTATATAATCTCTTAGTTTACCTATTAATTCTAGCCCTTTTTTGCATATGTCTCTTGCATCGATTGTATCACTTGTATTGTATTTTATATTCATTATTCTTACCGTTATTCTCATTAATAAAATTTTCTTGAAATCAAAAAAAAAAACCATAACCTTCATATAAACAATAGTAACAGATACCATTAATATATCAGCTAAAACACATTCAAATAATTAAAAAATGATATTTTTACCACGATCTTATTTTAAACGATATTAAAAACAGCAATATTATTAAAAACAGTATTACCTAGCAAAACTGTATTCTTTTTTAAGTTCAAGTAGAATTTTATTAGGAGAAACAAAGTTGATAGTACAAAGAGCAAAATGAAATACAACATCATCAAAACGGATAATAAACTAGGTTATCACAATAAATATCATATAATAAAGAATGCAAGGGAGGGAAAAGAAAAAAAAGGAAGAAAAAGGAAGAAAAAATAAAAAGCAAATGAGGCTAATCAATTAAAGTGTACACTCATAGAGGCTATGTAACGTGGGATACAATACAAAACGTGCGGGAAGTTAAATGCTAAAGAAAGAGAAGGAACAAAAGGTTGTTCAGGGGGGCTTTGAAACTTCTTGCTGAAAGGGGGGTAAGTGAGAAGGTCGTTTGGCACAGACATCTAAATAAAGAGTGACAGGGAGCCATAGTGCATGTCGTTTCGGGGCCAAAGTAATGGGATAAACGAATGCGGTGTCCAATCTGTGATTATAACAGACATTGAACCACCAGGCTTTGAAAGTAATACTCTCGGAATTTTTCCAGTTAACAGTTATCTGTTGAAACGCAACAGCTAGTAATAAATCAATAACCTGGACATTAGTTTCAATTGCAGTCCAGGAAGGGGAGAGTGAACCAAGGAAAATGTCAGTGATAGAGAAAGGGATAGAAGTCTGGAAGATAGAATTGAGTTGATTCATACTTTAGCCCAAAATGCGTGTGTGAGAGGGCACAGAAAAAGCATGTGAAAAAGTGTGGCACCGGGGGTGGAGCAAGACCAACAGAGGTCTGGAATCTCAGGGAATCTTTTGTGAAGGAGAGATGGCGTGTAAAGGAGTCGATTGTAAAGGAAGAAAAGTGTTTGTGTAAGAGAGGCAGCTCTGGACGATTTGCGGATTTTAATCCATATTTTATCCCACAAGGACGTGGACCACGAGACAGCAAGGTCAGATTCCCACTGCTCCTCCACCGTTGTTTTGGGCCGAGGGGAAGGAGGGTTGTGGAAGGAGTGATATATGGAAGACGCTGAAGAAGCGGAGCGAAGTTGGAAATGGAGAGAAGAAATCGGAGTAGGGGAGACCGGAGGTAGAGGAGAATGAGATAGGGAATCATAAATAGACATAACTGCAGTCTTAAGTAAGATGGATTTATGGATAAAGGAAGAAGGGAGAGAGAAGAGACGACTTAGGTCCTGAAAAGGTATGAAGTCAGATCCAGAGAAGAGTTGGGAGACCCAGATTAAGCCTCGTTGCCTCCAAGTTTTCCAATAGAAAGGTTTCAGCTTAATAAGAATGCGTTTATTATACCAAATCGCGGTAGTAAGGAATTCAGTGATGGAGGAGGGAGGAGGTGGAGTGGAGGCTAAAAGTAGTTTCGCTGTGTATTTGTGAAGTGGAGTGGACACAAATTGGGGTTTGCGAGAAAAGGAAAGATATTCGGCAAAGGAAAAGGGAGAAAGAGAAAGGCGTTCGAGTTCAGCCCAAAGGGGGAAATTATCGGTAGGATCTTTAAGCCAGATAGCTGCTTGTTTCAAGAGGAAGGCTCGATGATAAGCAGGAAAATTTGGGAAGTTAACCCCGCCTTCCGATTTAGGGAGACGTAGTCTCAAAAGAGACATGCGTGGTTTCTTACCAGACCATAAGAAGGAGGATAAGGTAGTATTAATTTTAGCAAAAAATTTGGCAGGGATGGAAAGAGGAATATTAGAGATGGTATAAAGGACAATTGGGGACAACATCATTTTAATGGTATCAAGGCGACCCCACCAGGAAAGATATAGGGGATGCCATCTAGAAGTGAGGTCAGATAACTTCTGAGTGCATTTAGTAAGACATAGTGAGATAGTATCCGAGATAGAAGGAGTGATATGCAAACCGAGGTATTTTATATGGGTCGGGCTCCAATTGAATTGAGACGCCGCAAAATCAGACTTGAAGGTGAATTTGGTAAGGGGTAAGATTTCGCACTTGTCATTATTCAATTTATAGCCAGAGAGATGGGAATAAGTGTTGACTTCGGCTAAGAAAGTTGGGATAGATAGCGATGGATTCGAAATGAAGAGTAAAATGTCGTCTGCGTAGGCAGCGAGCTTGATTTGCGAGTGAGAAAGAGGGAAGCCGTGAATGTTTGGGTTTTGACGCAGCTTGGATAAAAAGGGTTCTAGAGCAAGATTAAAGAGGAAGGGGGAGAGAGGGCAGCCTTGCCGTACGCCTCTTCCGAGGCTAAAAAAAGAAGAAATCAGACCATTAGCACAAACCACTGCTCTAGGATTTGCATAAAGAAAGGAGATGAGGGAAATGAAATTAGGGCCAAACCCAAACCATTTTAGTGCGGAGAAAAGGAATGGCCATTCAACTCTGTCGAATGCCTTCTCGGCATCCAGGGCAATTGCGGCAAGGGAATTACTAAAGCGCGATGATTTAGACAAAACATTAAAGAGGAGTCTGGTGTTATCGGAAATGAAGCGACCTTTAACAAATCCTGATTGTTCAGGGCCAAGGAGATCTGGGAGAAAAGAATCCAACCTAATGGCTAAAGATTTGGCGTATATCTTGTAATCAATGTTAACCAGTGATATCGGTCTATAATTCTTACAATGTTGAGCGTCCTTCCCCTCTTTTGGTATAATACAAATATAAGCGTCTGAGAAAGTGCCCGAGGAAGCACCACTGGTTTTGAAGGAATGAAGAAGAGAAAGTAATTTGGGCAGCAAAAGAGTGGCAAAGTGTTGATAAAATTCGACTGTAAAGCCGTCTGGGCCGGGTGCTTTGTCTTTCTTAAGGGAGTGAAGTGCTTTGTGTAATTCGCGAATAGTGAGGGGGGATTCAAGAGAGGTAAGGTCTACAGGAAAGTTGGGAGGAGGTTGAATGCTAGTAAAAAAGGTAGAGAGAGAATGAGCAGAGGGTTGAGTGCCAGAAGAGTAAAGTGTAGAATAGAATCGGGAAAATTCCTCCAAGATATCCACATCTTTATGTTGGAGGATAGAATTAGCATCAAAAACAGACTCAATATTCAATTTGTTTTGTTTAACTTTCAAGTAGTTAGCAAGGATTTTCCCCGCCTTATTCTTCCCCCCATAAAATTTCGAGCTGGATTTCAATAAGTACAGGGATGCATCATCTGTAGACTGTTTGTTATAGTTCATTTTCGCGTTAACAAGAGCTGTTAAACTTTCCTGGGAATGAGAGGTGTAGAAGGCGTGCTCTAGAACTTTGATCTGAGATAAAAGATCACTGGCACGTTTACGGGCAAGTTTACGTTTCGCTGCAACATGTCTGAGAATAAAGTCTCTGGCTGCAGCTTTGTAAGCATCCCAGATTGTGTGAATGGCTAAGGAGGGAGTGTCATTAATAACAAAAAATTCGGTATTAAACTCAATAAAGGAAGTAGTAAATTTGGGATCAAGAAGGAGGGCATTGTTGAAACGCCATCTTTTGGGACCATTGGATTTGGGTAGAATGTCGATGTTGATTAGAACTGGGGCGTGATCGGAGAATACTATGGGGCCAATCTCAGCTTGGGTGAGGGATTGGGATAGATGGTGAGATAGAAAAATATAGTCAATACGTGATTGGGAATGGTGAACCGGGGAGTAAAACGTAAATTCTTTACTGGTTGGGTTACATATTCGCCAAGCATCAATCAGGTTATGTTGGGAAATGGCGTGCGTAAAGAGGTTGTGGGATTTATTAGGAACAAAAGAAGATTTGGAACGCCTGTCCAAAAAGGGATCGAGTGGTAGATTGCAATCGCCTGCTAAAATAAAATTGTCATCAATACATGCAGTAATACGAGAGGCAAACGCACTCCAGAAAAGAGGATTCCCACCTGTGGGAGCATAAACATTCAGCAAGGAAAAGGGGACACCCTTAGAGGAAAGTTTAACAAATAGCCATCTTCCATCAGGGTCAGATTCGGATTGCAGTACAGAATGAGAAAAGGACTTTCGAATCAACAAAACAACACCATTTCTTTTGCCATCACCAGGAGCAGAAAACACCTTCCCCACCCAACCTCTTTGGAGCTTAGCAGCCTCAATATCAGAAAGATGGGTTTCTTGCAAAAAGGCGACATCTACATTTAATTTAGCTAAATGGGAGAGAATCTTTTGCCGCTTAATAGGCAAATTTAAACCTTTAACATTCCATGAAACAATGCGCACTGACATCAAGAACAATTAAGAGGGGAAAGTGTAAACAGGAAACATAAGAAAGCCTCATAATATCTAAAAAAGGAAAAATGTAAGAGGGAGAAATAAGAATACTCGATAGAGAAATAGAGAAAAAGAACATAGAGAGGGAGTGTCATGAAGAAAAAGAACAGTGCAAAATAATGAGGGAATGTTGATATGAAGGCAATAGTAATCAGGGCCAGGGAAAAAGCAGTAGATGAAAGGAACCATAGGAGACAAAGAGAAAAGAACATGAAGAGATGGCAAGGGAAGGGAGGTAGAGCAAGTCGAAGAAGTGAACAATGGAAAATGGTAAGAAAATACTGAGACAGAACATGAGGGACAATGTAATACCATGTTGGTAAAAGAGTCATGAAGATATACAATAGGAAAAGATCAACATAGAAGGGTAGTAGAAACAGAGAGCACGTAAGTAAAAAAAAAGGTCATGCACAAGGTAAGAAGAAGAGCAAGCAGTAAAAATGGGAAAGAGAAGAAAAGGTAGAGGAAATTGTCGAATGTTGCAAGAGAATGAGTGAAAATGTGAGATAAAGGGGAGAAAAGATGATGTAAAAAAAGATTGTAGAAAAGAATCGGAAAAGGGGAAAGACAACAGAATAACAATAAGAGAGTGAGATAGGAAAATCAAAAAGAAAATCAGGAACAGACTAAGAGAAAGTGGCACCAAAAGAGCCAGCAATAACCTAGAAAAAAACCAGACAAGAACATGCAGAACGAAAGGGATCATGGCAACAATGGAAAAGGAAAATGTAGGGTGGTACTTACAAGGAATGGCGGGGAATGGATACGGTCAAGGGGCAGGACACAGAGGGGGAAAATTTGGAGATGAGAGGAGGGAGGGAAGGCCAACCAACGGAGGTCAGGTGACGGAGCAACAAGACGTCCAACCGGAGAGACGTGACGGAACACAAAGAAACAATCTGTGGAAGATAAGGAAAACAAGAAGTTTAGAAACAGGCAAACGGCAACAATTCCAGGTAAAAAACAAGATTAAACATTCAAAGAACATGTAATAAACCAGCACATGCAATGAACACTGGAGTTGTGCAGCAGCTGAAGAACCTGTGAGAAGAAGAGCAAAACAGTATACAAAAAACCAGGAACCATGAGCATCAAGGTAATCCAAAAAATATTAGAAGCAAAAAGTCAAGGCGGAAATGAAGAGGAAGAGCTAGAAAACTCCATGTCGGCAGATCCGCAAGAGTTCAGAAAACTTCGGAGTCGAAGAGGATCTTCAAAAGTCATAGTCTTGTTGTTATGAGTGACTTTGAACAAGCAAGGATGAAAAAGTCCATATCTGGCTCCGATGGAACGTAGTTCTGGTCTCATATCAAGGAATGCCTTTCGACGTGATGCAGTAGCTTTGGCGTAATCCTGGGCAAAGAATAAAGTGGAATCCGACCACTTTAGGTGAGGTATCGCCTTAGCCGCTAATAGAACCTTCAGCAGGTCTGTGTATTCAAGAAAATACATTATTACACCTCTAGGCTTCGTCGCAGGGGAGATAGTGGAGGGAGCTCGACCAAGCCTGTGCGCTCGTTGGATATTTAGCGAGGTACCCTCAGGAAGATGCAGAAGTTTGGGTAAAAGGGATTTGAGGAAGGCGATGGCGTCAGTCCCCTCGCAACCTTCCTTCAGGCCGTAGAGGCGTAGATTATTGCGCCTATTTCTATTTTCAAGGTCCTCCACTTGCTTCTGGAGTGACAAGACGCGTGCATCAATATGGACCACCTTGGTCGTGGTTTCCTGGAGGGATGACACAGATTTTTCTACCGTGGAAACCCTGGAATCCATGAGGGACCAATTGTCGGTCAGTGTTTGCAGTTTGGAGTTTGTCTCCTCCATGAAGGGACACAGTGCTCTAATTTCCTCAAGGAGAAGCTCCAAGGAAATGGCTGTCGGTGACTTTGGTGGTGACGGAGGATTGTGCTTCAACCTCTTTGGGGTAGTTTTCGATCCTGACGGAGGAGGAACATCCATTGTGAATGATGCTTCGCAAACGGAAGGGTCTGCAGATGCTTCTAAATGAGCCAATGCAGTAAATAGTTTTGAATTCTTGATGAAATTTCGTTTGGAAGTCTTGCCAGGACACTCCGCCATGAGATCACAGGTAGAAAGGGTCACCAGTAAAATATGAACCAAAGGAGCACTGCAGGTAATAAACAGAATCAACAAAGTCAATAGGAGGAGGAGTAAAGGTAAAAATCCAAAAAACCAGGTGAAATGATGAAATTAGGATATGGAGAATGAGCAAAAATCAGGTTAGTGATGAAATTGGAGCTGACGTAGATTAAAGTCTAAAATGGCTGCCAAAGTTGAGGAGAAAACAGCAGGTCAGGCGATAAGAAAAAAAAAATCGTTTCCAAAATGAAAATAAAGTCACCTGTAGAAGCTGTGATTGGTAAACAGTATTTCCTGCTGAGTTGTGGCATTTTTAATCATTTGCCGGTGTCAGGAGGCTGCCGCCGTCGCATGTTCGTATCTCAGACGAACTCCGTCAGGAAAAAACAAAATGGCGGTCGCGGCTGAAGCAAAGCCGCGACCGGAGCTAAACAGGAGCTGCGGGACGGAGCCGAGTGATTCTGCAGTCGGTAGATACCTCAAAAGGTACAGGAAGCATTCCGGTGGCGATTACTGTAGAGCATGGTGAAGTACGAGGGCTGGAACCGCCGCGAATCCCCGGTAAGGACGGAGCTCTACTCCGGGACCGCCATCCGCCTCGGGCGCTTAGCCACGCCCCCCAAAACTGTATTCTTGACAATGATTTTGTGCATCACAATATCTTATCTGTGTATCACAATATTTATTTTCCGATATTTCTGCCTCCCGATAGTTCAATCCAATATTTTGTCTAAACACCGGAAAGATTAACCTCCAGTGTGCCAGTGCCAGTATTTTCCAAGGGTGCCTCTATAAACCAAGTAGCATGCCTGGTCGTACAGCAGACTTCCTAGCATAACAATACATTCTGACTCATGCTCACTTATATTCACTAAGTCACAATCACTCTCATACCCTCACACTTATTTTCGCTCACTCATTTGCACACATTCATTTTCAGTCAATCGCTTGCACTCACTCTTACACTGAGTTGCTCATTCACACTCTGTTGATCACTCTCACTCACTCATATACATGCTCACACATACATGCGCTCTCTCACCCGAACTCTCTCTCACCCACTTTAACACACACACACCATACATTTAAAAGCAGTTTATTTTACTTACCTAAGAGGCCAGTGAACATCCCGTTTCAGATTCTACTGCTGCACTTTTCATTACACTAATAGTGAATTATAGTCTATTATTCACTATCATTATAATGAAATTGAGCAGAAAACAAGGAGGCTAGTGCCTATGCTGATAATGCGCTCCACCCCTGTGTTCTGGCACTGATTTTGCCATCTCTGAGATCAGGTGTCGCAAAGGCACTGCCTGGTGTCACAGGACAAGCCAGGGGTTGCAGCTGCGACCCCTGATGACCTATAAAAATATGTCCATTATTAATGTCCTAATAAGAATAAAGAAGAGTGTGCAGGTGATTTTCTGTTTTCGTTCTACTCTACTCTTGGAACGTATTTACAGTAGTGTGGAATTTTTCTAGTCTTTTCCAGCGCACTGTAGCGCATATGTTTTTATTTGTTACACATGTTCCATCTAGGTCTGCTCTATAAATGTCCTTTGCATTTCCAAGTTTACCTGGAGGTTTTTGTTTCTCATTTATTTTCAGAGTAAAATAGCATATATGGTAATGTCTTTATTGTATGGTCCTCATAGAATACTTTTGCAATTTCTAAGCGCTGTCTAAAACAGATGTATATTATTTAATCAAATGTCTTATATGTATTCAAAATGCTACGTTTATAGTTCTAGACTCACAACAAGTGCCAATGAATTACGTCTCTTGAAGGACATTGTTTATTCATTGTAGGTAATAGAGGCTAATAAACCCATATCTGCTTATTCTTTGTAATTTCTTTAACTTTGTCCATCTTTTTTCCCATACTTGGGTAGCGTTTAGAATGGACATACATAAATTTTTATTTTAAAATCTATTGGAGCCCATTTATTTAGTGTGTTTTATATAGAGCACAGCTACCCCAATGGGGTGTCCCGGCGCTCCTGTGTGTTCGTATGCTGAGCTAGATTTTAGAGGAAATTTTAACAGAAAAGAAAAGTTTTTAAGGCTTTCCGAAAGAGGGGTTCTTCCTGGATCATCCGGATGGAAGTGGGTAGCTTGTTCCAGAGGGCAGAAGCGCATACTTGGAAGGTTCTACCGCCGGAGCGTGCTTTTTTAAATCTGGGGGTGGTGAGAAGATTTTTTGAGGAAGAGCGAAGGAGCCTGGCATTGCTGTAGGGGGAGAGGCAGGTGGAAAGGTAAGCAGAGCCCTTTCCCCTCACTGCGCGGTGGGCCAGTATAAGTGCTTTGAATTCTGCCCTTTTTTGTATGGGCAGCCAGTGTAGTCTACGGCGGTGTGGCGAGATGTGCTCACGCAAGGGAATGCCACCCACCAACCGTACTGCAGCATTCTGGACTGTCTGGAGTCGGTGGCAGAGACCAGAAGTCAGTCCAATGTACAGGCCATTGGCGTAGTCCAGATGGGAGGTAATCAGCGCCTGGACTACAGTCTTCCTGGTGTTATTAGGTAAGAAGTTGATGAATTTTTTCACCATCCTGATTTTGGAAAAACAGGCAGCAGATACCGTATGGACTTGTTGGTGGAATGAGAGGTTAGAATCCCATCTAACCCCTAGATTTTTTACTGATTCTTTTGGCTGGGGAGTGGGAACTCAATTCAAGGGGCCACCAGATGTTGGGGTCCGGTGGGGATGGCTGATGGAAGAATAATACCTCCGTTTTCCCGGCATTAAGCCGGAGAAAGTTGTTATCCATCCATTGGGCAATGGTGCGGAGGCAGTTTTTTAGTGGGTCGAAAGTAGATTGAGTGGGACTGTCAAAAGTGAACAAGAGTTGGATATCATCTGCATAGGATGTTGCCTTTATTCCTGTTTGAGCGATGATTTCAGCTAGGGGTGAAAAATAAACATTGAACAGGAGAGGGCTCAATGAGGAGCCCTGAGGAGCCCTGAGGGACTCCCCATCGAAGCGGTCGACTGCCTCATAAACTATTTTTCATTGTTATCCCAGTTTTGTAACCTATAAATATGTTTGAGTTTCAGGAGCATGAAAGGTTATGTTTGCATGTCCTCCCTGTTTTCTAATTAATAAATTCATGTTTCTGGTTTTACAGTGCACACACTGTGGCCCACCGACAAAGTGGTACTTTGAATCTTTCTGCGCTGCCTCTCCTGCATCTGTGTGTTTTTGACATTTTAGCACCACAGTACACTATATTTCTACTAGATGTTTTTTTATTTAAACAAACTTTACAAAAGTGAAAGCGGTGCACCTCAAGCGTTTCCTGCTGCTTCTCATCTATTAATATGTATTGCGGCTGATTATACATTCAGTTGTTTGAAAGTCTTGCTGTCACACAGCGTTATTAAATTCTGTCACTTCATTCGGTGTTACCAAACGCGGTATGACTCTTTACACCTCTTCGCTGTTAGTTCTGCGTCGGCTGACTTTATCTCCTATTACTTGCTCTTTCCAAATACCTTTGATATTTAGTTTGGCATTATGCAGTAGCATGAAGAGGCGACCTCCATTAAATTAATCTCTGGGGTTTTGATACTTACATTCCTGCATTGCAATTTTTACTTTCCAATTGTCTTTACTAAAACACTTAAAGCAAATGCCTGCGCAGGTATCCGTTTCCAGGTGTTATAATCATAGCTCACACTTTTCAGTTTTGCTATTCCTATATTTCTGCTCTTAGGATATTTTTCACCTTTTATCACCCAATTTTTAGGTTAAGCATTCGAGACCTCTTATATATATACTTTAGGATATACTTAAATACTCTAGTATATACTTATTTAGGTCAAGCTTTCGAGACATCTTGTATATACTTTGAGATCTGCCCTAGGACTTGTATGCTTCCGCTCAGGGACTTTTTTTTCTATTCAACTGCCTCTATTTAACTGTCTTGATAGAAAACGACCAGCAGAGGTCAGTAAAATACCAGACTTGCTTTCTACTGAGGGACTTTCTTTCTTTTTTCTGGCAACTGCCTTTATTTAATTGTCTTGATAGAAAACGACCAGCAGAGGTCAGTCAAATACCAGAATCACTTTAGTATTCTCTAGATTCCAGTCCATAGAAATTTGCTTCCAGGAGCACCGGTAGACAATGATATTTTTTTCAAATCTTGTATTTTCATTGATATGACCACTGAAGGCCCTGTTTTAAATTAAAAACAGAGCTATGGACTATACCATTTCCAGCTGAAAGGCAATATTTCTCTCCATGTGTTCCCATCCCTGGTGTGTCACACAGTTTGGTGCTTACTTTTCCTCCATGTTAAAGAACAGTAGATGTTTCAGCACCCTAGCTAATGTTCTGCTTAGCTAAATACAGACAAAGTCCCAAAGGCGAGACCGACTGCATTGGAAATGCTTGTTTTTTTTTACTGATATACTATATTCCAAATTATCACATTAGTGTTGGAAATGTGCCCTTTCTTGCCCCAGACTTTTGCCTTCTGTTGCTGAGCCCATGTTTTGTTGGCCATAGGCCCCTGTGCACTTTACCCCGCCAACCAGAGGTAAAGTGCCTGTGCCCTCCCTTTCAAACATGTTAAAATTGGTACCTTTACTCCCTGTACCCAGGGACAGTATATTAAATGCTACCAGTGGCCTGCAGCCCTCATTGTGCCATCCCACTAAAGTAGCACTGCAAAGTATGCCTTAGGCCTGCGACTGCTGCCTGGGTGTGCAGTTTAAACCGCCTTATCGACCTAGCAAAACAAACCTTTTTCCGGGCCTAAACATTCCTTTTTAGTTTGAGCCAGGGCAACGCATGCGCTGCTCTGCGAGGCATGCTGTATTGAGGTAGGGACTTGAAGCTCCACCCACTCTCCGACCATAGTTTTCATTGGCTTCTGTCATTGTCCACTGTAAACTGTGGCTGTTCATTGGTCAAAAGGCAATTTAAAATCCAACTTGATAGCCAAGTTAGATGTTAATTAACACTTTTGGAATTGATAGTTTTAGAAAGTTGTGATTAATCATAGCTCATGATTGCATTTAAAGTACAATCACTTCCACACTTATTGTATTTAGAAGACAAGCACTTACATGTATATGTCAATACCAATAACAGGGTTACGACTAGGCCTGGGCTAAGCACTACGCTATGCTCGCATAGTTTACGAAGTTTGCGCAACTTCACACTACGCAAACTGCACGTAGCACAGTGCAAACACGCGTAGCATAGCGTAGCGTAGTGCAGCTGTCATTTTTTGCTTGCTCGTGGTCCTCAACGTCAAGTTGGCGACCGCGAACAAGCAAAATGACATCCTGGCGAGACTTTTTCCTCGTTCGCGATTAGCAACATCAAGTTGCCGATCGCGAGCGTGGAAAATAAACCTCCCTGCGAGATTCTCAACCCGGGGAGGTCTGATTTCTTATTGCGATTGGTCGCGTATGCTCGCGACCGCTCGCGATGAGAAACTACCAGTCTGCATTGAGAAAGCTGCCGCTAAAGTAAAAATCTCCTCGAGCGGCAGAAAACTACAGCTCGCACTGTGCAAGATGCCGTTTTCAATAATTGCACAATGCCGGATGCTTGTCCGCACTGTGCAATCATTCAAAACGGCATCTTGCACAGTGCGAACAGGGTACTACGCAGTTCGCATAGTGCTACGCGTGGTTCGCGTAGTGCGAATTGCACTTCGCGTAGCTATGCGTATCGCTACTTCGCGAACTACGCCCAGCCCTAGTTACGACGAGGGACAATAGGCTGACTGTCCTACGGCTTTTCTGTCATTTCTTACCTCTACCTTCTACACTTTTGTGCCATTGGTAGGAATTCAGCAAGCATAGATAGCGCCTAGTTTTTATGTTTTGTCCGTGTTCGATCCATGGTATAGTATATGCACTTCATACAATTAATACCATGCTTTTATGTGACTAGTTCTGCGCTGGAGGTGTTCTGTATTAATACATCTTTTAACACCACTTAAAAACTGTCCATGATGCTGCATAACACTCTTCTCCTGACTGCTTGTAAGTTTTGGATGCAGCAAATGTTACTATCAGTTATCCTTACACGTTACATATCTTCAAAGCTGAACTCTCACATTACAGCCTCCCAACAGGAGGCAGTGCCCGAGGCTTTCAAGCCCAGGTCCTATTTCAATTCATGAGCACTCATCCCTTCAGATGAAGAAAGCAGAATGTGCTGGTGCGTTCCTGTTGTTCACCTAGTGTACCTTTGGACAGCTTTATCTAACGCTAGCATCACACTATAGCACATATGTATTTATTTATTTAACACTGTTTTATCAAAGTTTGCTACGCAGTTTCCTCTATGTTTCCAGGTTTGGCTGCAACTTCTGCATGTATTTATGAAATGTCCTTCAAAGCCTTAGGACAGAGTCTCTGCTGTAAACAATGCTGATTTGAGCTAGGTCCCAAAAAGCAAACAGAGACACGACTGCAAGGATGCTGTCTGCAAAGAAGCAATAACAAAAGCATCCTACCAGTGGTGGGTAACAGTAATACGGGTTCTTTGTAGCGCATAAAAACCACAAGTGTAGAATGAAGCACTATGTGAGAAATTCAGTATAATAGTATAAATAGTAAAGAAAAAGGCGGTAAAATGAGAGCAATCTCCTAAGCAGCAGAAATAGAGGAATATAAGGAAGAAGACGTGCAGCCGATACTTATAACACATGGAAATAAATCCCTGCACTGCGTTTGCTTTAAGCATTTTAATAAAGTCAATTGGAAGGTACAAATTACAAAGTAGCATCATAGAGTATTAAAAACCCTGAAAAAAATTTAACGTAGGTCGCCTCGTCATTCTACTGCATAATGTCTAATTAAACAGCAAAAGTATGAGAAAAAAGCAAAATCCAAAAATACGTTTAATACATTTACAAAACAGATCAAAATAACCATGAACACATTGTCAATGCACGACCCATTGGCTTTGCCACTGCTTGTTTTATATAGTAGTGCTGCCATTTCTAAGCGCTGCAGTTAGCAGATGTTGCTATTGTACTTTGCAGCGGTGATTATTTTAACAACCTCGGAAGGGGATAGGGGAGCACTGGGGCGGCCTTAGCTTACGTGTAGAAGGGCATACAATAGTAAATATCCCACTGAGAAGCTACTGCAGTTGTCAGACTTTTTGTCCAAACTATGAATACTCTTCACCAGTTTGTTTCATTAATTAAGCTCCATATATGCGAAAATGTACCTGCAGCACTTCCTGTGATGTCACCTGGTTAAAGGTCATATGACGTCGCTCCTTGTGATGTAATTGGATAAAAGGCCCTGTGATGTTAGTGGGTGAAAGGTCTGGAGGTATTATCGACTGTGCTAATGCCTGGATCTCCCCTCTAAGCTGCCGCTCAAGGTTGAAGGGTAAGGGAAAGTCCATGCTCTGTAAGAAGTCATTTGCTTCATCAAAACTTAAAGAGATTCACGACTTGTGCAAGAGTTTCCCTGTCAGAGAATAAAATGTGATGGAGGGGGAGAGTTGGTGCACATTCTGTTAACCATATTTTTTTGTATTTGTGCATGGTGGCAGCAGCTTTGTACGATATAATACGGTATTTTCTTCTAAGCTCGTTTCTACTGTCAGTTAGATAGATGTCGTGGCTTTTTGTTAAATCTACTAATAGCAATGAAGTCTAAAATCAGTCATAGAACACAAACCACATATGTAGAAAGGTGGGCAGCCCAGAAGACGAGAAAAGAGTGAGCAGAAACATTGAATTTATAAAATCTGAGTCAGGGCGCAAATCAAAAGTGTCAGAGCTAATTAGCATATATAGTGCTCAGTGACGTCACAAAAGGTAGTGTCATAGGACTTAACGTTACTCTACCATGAGACTTTAATGTCCATTCAGTTTCTTTACTCTTTTATTTGTATTCACTTCCCCTCTATGCTACATGTGAGTACTGAACCCTGAATTCATGTTTCAATGAAACCAGATGGGCTGAAGCACTCAATGCTGTGAGCATCTGTGGAACCGGCAGACCACAGATTCAGCAGGGTCAACTCGGGCATTCATCTGTGCAAGGTCGAGGAAATGAGGTAAGCCAGGGTAATACATATACAAATGTTTTGTCTCAAGTGCCCTGGATGTAAGCGCAATAGAAAGAGCGAGTTGTATTTTTAAAGTGCGAGTCATTTTCCTGCCTTGAACGTGTCACGCTTTGGTTTCCTGCTGACATTTGTAAAAAGTTGCTCAAAGCACAGTAGCAAACCACCAGCCTTCATCTTTTAGAGAGATTTTCACACCTCTTTGAGGTGTTACTAGTGTTCTGAGGGTCTATGGTGAGCAGTTCTCTGCTTGCTCGGAAGAGTGTAATAGAGGGGCATATTATCAAGGGATTTATCTCCGCTTTTTTGGCTTTAAAAGCCAAGAAAGTGGAGATAAAATGATCTCCCTATCAGCAACAGGGTGCTAACACGCAAATTTGCATGTTAGCACCCTTTTTCTCTACGCTTCCCCTTGAATCTCTAATGAGATGCAAGGGGAAGTTGAGTTCCAGAGAAAAATAATAGGAGAAATGTTGTTAAGCGACATTTCTCCTATCATCAAGGATTTCGCTAACCCTGTTAATGATAAAAAAAGCAGCGCTAACCGCGGTTAGCACTGCTTTTTTTACACCTGGTATTTTCCTGACTTAGCCATGATATCCTATGGAAGGTGGATATCATGGAAGGTGGATATCATGGCTAAGTTGTGAGCCCCTATCATCAAGCTAACGCCAAACTTCGAGAGATTATCGTTCCAGCGATAATCTCTCATTTGGCAGTTAGCGCGAGGATTTTTATCACTTCTGAGATAAATCCTGCTAATAGCAAGTTATCTCTGCGATAATTTCCGGCGATGCTTAGCGTTAAAAAATTCGTTGCTAAGCATCGTTAGCGATAAATATCGCTAATTGTTGGTAATATGCCCCAGAGTTCTCTCCTGGCCCCTTAACAGTGATATAGTGAACACAGGAGAGAGAGGGCTGGGCAACAAGTTTAAAAGTGATTGGTTACCAGGGGTGTAACTTCCATTGGTGCAGCAGGTGCAGTGGCACTGGGGCCCAGACACCTGAGAGGCCCACTGAACCCTGAATATTGCTGTATTTTATCATTTGACCTGCAGCCGGTGGAGGGGGCGGAGGGGGGGGGGCATTGTCTTCCTAGCACTGGGACCCGTGACACGGGCTGCGCACTGAACCAGAGATCCTCTTATGGATGAGCCATCAGGGCATGGGTTTCAGAAGGTCGAGCCACTGAGACTGCACTAACAGAAACAAGCTGGTCCCTCCTGGCAGGGCTCTAGGAGACCCCCTTTTAAGCCTGATGAGATAGCCTTTCCAAAAACTTAAGAAGAAATGAGTTGCTAAAATGGCTAGATATCTTTGATGCCATGGTGGATTTTTTCAATAACTGTTCATTTCAGGTTTGTTTTAGGATTCCACAAACGGAAGATGTTGCAAAGGATGGTTGATAAAATCAGCAAAGGCAAGTGCCAGCATAGCAACTGATTCTTTATCGATGGGACTTGGACAGAATAGTTTCGGCCAGCAAGTCACTCCTAGTTGGCAGACTACTTCCGGCCAGATCAGCCGGAAAAGCCCCGCCACCCATTTAGTTGAGGTGTGATTTGCAGTACTATTTACTTCCCTTGAAGTGAGCCCAGATATTAGTTATCCTAAAAAAAAAGTGTGTCAGTTTGTCGCTGGAGCTGTAGAGATGAAGGAGTTGACTTTGAGTGCAGAGCGCCTCAGTTCCTTGAGTGTAACTCTGACCCCGTGCTTTGAGTAACTGAGGTCTTATAACTGAGAGCTCAGCCTGGACATTGTGCTGTGATACTGCTTTTAAAGACTAGACTATTGATGCTTCGTGAGATTTGAAATGTCTACACCAATCAATTATTAAATTGGTGCTTTGTGTATTTATGTTAATTCAAGACTAGCCTTTGATCACTCATCATTTAATCCAAACATATCCGGTCTACTGACACGTTGGTTGCTGTCGGCCCCGTCAAAGCAACCTAACGAATATTTACTGTGGTTCTATCATTACTTCATCAGTGGTTTCTTCTCCTGCCACTAGGTGGCGGGCGTGTCTTGCTTGTATGCCATTTCTGATGTTCACCGCAGGTATCCTTGGATTACAGTACATACAGGTAGATGCATCAAGCATTTTTGCGAGCGCAAACGGTGTGAATCGCAAAATTCGGCCGTTTCCACCCGCAAAAATGGCATTTGAGATGCATCAAGGGTTCATGCACTCGCAATTTAAGAATTCGCAAATAATTGCGAGTTCTCAAATTGCGATTGCATTTAAGGAATCGCAATTTGCGATTCCTTAAATGCAATGCATGAACCATTCCAAGATTGCAAATTCGCAATCTGCGGTCGCTATTTTCTGTGAATTCAAACAACGTGGTAAATAGCAAAAACTTAGAAATATGCACTTTAGTGCATTTTCCTAAGTTGTATATTACACACACACATGTCCTTGGGACATGTGTGTGCGCAACACCAGTGAACATTACCATTTCAGGGGTGCAACAGGGTGTCCTTTGGACACCCTGGCACCCTTGAAATTGCGGCACATTTGCGATTCGCTAATTGCTAATCGCAAATAAGGAATGACTCCCCATTCATTCCTATGGGCCTTTAGGCCCATAGGAATGAATGGGAAAGCCATTCCTTATTAGCGATTAGCCATTAGCGAATCGCAAATAAGGAATCAGTAGGAATCGCAAATAACATTGCGATTCCTACATGCATCCCGTTTTGCGAGTCTTTAATAGCGAATCCTTAAAATTCGCTATTAAGGACTCGCAAAACATAACTTTGATGCATCTGGGGGTATGTTTCTCCATTTATGAGGTCTCGCCTCGGATAACGCAGGCACTGTGTGTTGCGAGACATTTTGGAGCCTTACGGTGTGCTTAGAGCCTGCCATTAGCTGTCCCCATTGTTGGCCCCATTTGCTTACTTTTAGTTCGTAAGAGCATATGGGCTCGGTTTCTGTTCTTGGGTAAGTCCCTCCCCACACAGACCCATTACTTCTCTGCTTCCACTGCTCGCTTTGGCGTTACAGTTTTTTCTTTTCTTTAAGCACACTATCAGGCACATGCATCCAAGCTTTTTGCGATCGCAAACGGTGCGAATCGCAAAAATCGGCCGTTTGCGATCGCAAAATCAGCTTTTGGGATGCATGAAGGGTGAAGGCCCTCGCAATTTGAGAATTCGCAAATATTTGCAAATTCTCAAATTGCGATTGCATTTAAGGAATCGCATTTTGCGATTCCTTAAATGCAATGCTCGAAAGTTTGAAAAATAGCGATTTCGCAATTAGGGGTAACAAATTACCATGAGGTTGAACCTCATGGTAATTTGCGAAAACGTTGAAAAATTCACTTTTGTGCATTTTTCAAAGTTTCATGTCGCGCACAGACATGCCCTTAGGGCATGTGTGTGCACAAAATATGTGCACAAATTGATTTCAGGGGTGCAACAGGGTGTCCTTTGGATACCCCTGACCGTTGAAATCGCATTCTCAATTTGCGATTCGCTAATTGCTAATCGCAAATTGAGAATGCCTCCCCATTCATTCCTATGGGCCTTTAGGCCCATAGGAATGAATGGGGAGGTATTCCTTAATTGCGACTCGCAATTTGCGAGTCGCAATTAAGGAATGTTTAGAAATCGCAAACTTTTCAGCGATTTCTTTATGCATAAGGTTTTGCGATTTCTTAATTGCGATTTCTTAAAAATCGCAATTAAGAAATCGCAAAAGCCAACAATGATGCAAGTGCCTGTATGAGAGTGCAGAGTGCGTGTGTTTTCCTTGTGTTTCCCTTGTGCATAGCTGCCAAGGTTTCAGATTGCTATGTGTAACATTTTTATGTCAGTGTAATTATGAGTGACATTCCAACAACTATGAGTGACACTTTCTCCCGAACAAAATCAAGCAATGAAAACGAGGGAAACATATAAATATTGGGAAATTACACCCATTAGAGCAACAAAAAAACTCTAAGAAGATGTTAAAATTGCCAGAAAGCACCAGAAATTGAAGGGCACGCACATAGCTAGGGGTCACAATTCGGCCGCAAATTGTAATTTGTTTAAAAAAAGACACATTGAGCAATTTAATAAAAATCAATTTGCTGATTACAGTACGGCGCCACCAGCTATTATTAACCTGTGGCTGACAGTAAGTTGCATTGCTATTTTAAGCACATACCATTACAGTACAATGAGGCATGATTGGGAGGGGGGTTAGGACAAGCCTCAGGAGAGAGGCTGACTGATGCACACATAGCCTACCTATGTAGGCTGTATTATTTAAAAAAGACATTACCGCGCTACCGGGCAGAGTGGTATCATTAGAACACTCCCAGGGAGCTCCTATGCCCGAACCCGCAGTACTGTCTGCTGCTTTGCTAGAGAACATGCTTGTGTCCTTACTTCTGCATACTTGATACCACACCCTCCTAGCTGTTAGGCCTGCAGCTGCCTAGGACTCACACAGTTTGCGGGGCTCTTTGTGAACTTGCCTTGCCACTTTGCACCAACCCCTGGCTAGACTCGTAGACCTGCTCTTCATCTCTCCCACGGACGGAAGCACCAACAATAAATATGCCTGCGATGATCCCCCAGCCAGAACCTTTGCACCTGGCTGGGAATAACCCCTGCAATCAGGCTCGACATCGCTCCCCACACCTGGCTGTGCACCACTGAGTGTTGTAGGTGCCCGTCCTGGGGAGCCGCAGCGCCTAACTGCTGCTGTGCCTGTCCCAAGTTGTTCGACCTCCATAATGAATGCACGGGTGCTTGCTGCAGCAGTATTAGAATAAATACGTCGCACTCTCCTAAAATTAAATTAATTTGATAGTGACAAATTATAGTGAGCTCACTTACAGTGTTAACAGCTCATCTTCGCACTCTCTTCTCTTCCCAGGCTAAGGCAGCGTGACTCTGCACTAGTGACGACAGGCCCTCAGCCTCTCACCGTGCTTAACTGCATCATGTTGCCTCGTGTTGACCAGTCCGAGCTGCTGGCGGGCGGCGTTACCATTTAGCTCCTGAGCCTGCCTCCCCCACATCACGGGCAGCCCGGCTGGGCAGGGTAGGGCAGGGCAGGGCAGGTCAGGCTGAATGACTGGTGCGAACAGCAGCGTGCTGCAGGCCAAGCAGCACCATGATTACCCCGGTCGCCCACGAACAAGTTAATAATTCCCAGCTGCACTTTCTGAAAGCAGGACATGACGTGATGTCCTCCCGTGACGCGCTACACTGAACGCTGGACTAGGCTATTGCGCCACTCAGGCTATTTAGTGACTCAGAGCCCCGCTGCGCAACCCGCAGGAATGAAAAAAGATACATTGTAGCAGCACTGGCTGCCACTCTCGTAGGCTAAGCCTGAGTTGCTAGCAGGGCTCCCAAGCCCACAGGAGATCAGCCCATGCAAGGCAAGCACTGATGCGTGTCGCCAGCTGCGAACACACTGTTTACAGCGCGCTTTCTGTGACAGCTCTCATGTGCATTAGGCGTGAAAATGCATTTCAGTGCGGTGATGCGGAGCACCACACTGAAATGCGTTAGTGTCACGTCTGATGCGTGATACTTGACAGGACTGCTTGTGTAGTCTCCCTCTTCAACGTGCTTATGAACTTATTCCACACATGTGTTGCTTTTATGTGCATGTGCCTCCCTCCTGCTTTCATGTACTTATCTCTGATGATGATGCTACTTGCAAACTTATTACTAATTAGAACATTGGAATGTTGGGAGCTCCATTGAAGAAAATGGAGTGCTTCCTGCTTCTACGGGCCGGTAAAGGCTCGCAGAACAACATTCCAATGTTTTACAAAGGTCTCTCTGAGCTCGAGGGGATTTAAATCCCCTCTAGCTTCGAGAAGTCTTTGTTTAATTTGTTAGAACATTTTGCCCTCTATTTGCAGAATGTTCTAATAGCCTTATAGCCCTTTGTAGCAAGGCTATACCAGCTATTAAAGTCCTGTCCTTTGTTAAAGTCCTGTGCCTTCGGCTCGGGCCTTTAATAGCCGGTATAGCCCACTATAAGGCTATAGTAACGAGATGGATGGAAGAGGAAGCCAGAGACAACACTGGGTTGCCAGGAGATGGTGCTGGAAGAGTCATGAGAGCATAGGGCTGTAGTGTGTCCCAGCCGGCATCAAGCTACAGACAAATGTAGAGTTTGGTGCTGAGCTTTAGTTCACCCTAAAAAAGTGAGACAGATGGTAAAGTACCTATGAAAACATAGGAAGAAACATGGCAGGGTGATCCAGCACTGACACATGATTGGTGACCAGTACTGCATTTCTTATCTCTGATGGTGGAACAACATGAAACATGAACACGGGACAGGAAATGGACTCAGGAAGGCAGATCTAGACTATGGGGCTGATTACGATATGCCCGTAAAGGCTCCAACCTGCGGTCGGAGCCTTTAGGGCAGCATTGTAATGGGCCGCTCGATTTACTTTCTGACCACCTCATTATGGTGGAGGTGGTCGGAAAGTAAACCAGCCATTCCCGCTGGCTTCCGACAGGCTCAGCGAGCCCGTCTGCCAGTCAGAAGCCAGCAAGTAATCTCAAGGGCAGGTCTTTCCGCCCTTGAGATTACGATCGCGGTTTTTGATATGGTTTCCATGCCGGAAAGCGTGTTTGGGGCCCCCAGCAGGGCCCCCTTCGAGGCATGGCCTCCTGCTGATAGTTGCACCTTGTGGCAGGCACCTTGAGATTCAGGAGAGAACTGCACCTCCCTCTTCTCAATGGGAGCTTGTGTTACGGCCAGTTTACGGCTGTAACAAGATTTCTTATTGAAAGAAGTTAAATACAACCGAACAGTGTTCGGTCACACCATGATAGGCCAGTCGGGACCTCCGACTGGGTGTCGTCGTTCCCTTGACTGAGTCGTTGTCGGGTGGAAGGTATTCTGCCTGACATCGAAATAATCCCAATATGTGCCAGAAACCCACCGGAATAAGCTATGAGAATGACGAGGTGCTTGAGAACCAGCCTCACAAGAAGGAACTACAATCATGACTTAAACAGATTACACGGCAATTGATGCTTGTACCAATATTATAGACATTTTTTTATGTAGACAGGAAGAAGAGTCTAGTGTGTGCAAGGTTGGGATGTTAGAATGTTCAGCTTGGTGTTTGCTTCTAGAATGTTAGGAATTGAATGTGAAAAAGAAAAGGGTGGAACTTGGTGGGTGGCTCTGGAGCAGAAAGTTGTACAACAAGACGAGGATTGTAATGTATACAATTAACTATTGTGTCACTGGAAACCTGCTTCTCTGTGGAGGAATGTGATACCATAGTGATTAATAAAATCTAATATGGCATCTACTTTACTTCTGGCCAGGTGCCACTCACTATAAGTGAAAATTACATCTTGTGAACATGATGCCAAGCCAGCTCTGCTGTTCCCCCATTAGATTGTTTCTAATAACTATAATTAATTCTTACATTGAGATTTGGGGATAAAGCATCTGCATATGTGCCTCATTCACTGTAACAAGAGGGAAGGACTGTAGATTTGTCTGTCACAATTAAAATGTAAAAATACATAAAGCTCGGATTGCTTACCAGTAATCTTCACTACTCTGATTCTCTCTTCCTCTTCCTAGTACTTACATTGGGAGGTTTACTCATTCATTGGTATTTTCTATAACCTACCAATCAGTATTCTCTTTTTACATACATGAGCTTTACTCCTCCCCCTTTACTCCTCCCCCCAAAAAATCCCTTCTTCGGGAGCACCTCCTGAAACATTACTGAAGCCCACTCATCAATATAACATTAAGAAGGCCAATATAAAAATGGAGGGAGGGAGTGCTGGGATGAGGAAGAGAGAATCAGAATAATGAAGATTATGGGTAAGTAATCTGAGTATCTCCCCACCTCCTTCCTCGTCCAATTCCTTACATTATTGAGGGTATGCCCAAGCCTAGGCTGTCTCATCCCCAACCTAGGAAGGAGCGAAAGACACACTTGAAGTGCACACCAAATGTAATTAAAAAGACCAAAACACTCAAGTGTACTAAAACATGATTTAATGGAAGACACCAAAAAAAACAATACATACCCATAACTACAAGGAACTCTGGGTGGCAACTTTATAGAGAATTCCCATTAGCCTGAGCCAAATTGAGCATGTAATGAGTAATAAGTGTGGACAAGTTGGCCAAGTTGCAGCCGTAAAGATGTCCACCATAGAGACCACACTCCATTCTGCCCAAGAGGCGGCCATGCCCCTAGTTGAGTGAGCTAACACACTATCCAAAAAATCCCTCACCAGTCTGTTTGCAAGCTAAGGAAATCACTGACTTTGTCCATCTTGCCAAAGTCGACTTAGAGGACTAAAATTAACAAACAAAGAATCTGATTTCCTAAAGGCAGAGGTTCAGATAAATAGTAAGGGCCTGCATCACAACCAGAGATGACACAGAAGAGCTATCAGAATAAGGGTTCAAAAGAGAAGAAAAATTTCCTGATTCCTATGCAAGGAAAATTTAATCCTGGTAGGAAATTGGGACCTAAATACAAAGCTGTATTGTCGTCAAACATCTTCAGGTATGGCTATGGGCATTGGTGTCAACCCAACTCTCCTAACCTCCTACCAGTGGTTATAACAATTAAGAAAAAAACCTTATAGGTTAACCATTTTTGTAAATTTCTCCCACAGGCTCAAAAGGAAGACTGTTGTAATCGGAAGTAAAATCCTTCACAATTGATTTGATGATAATATATATTTATTAAGAGCACCAGAGTTGGTGTTCCCTCTTCAGCTGGCAAGTAACTGATTTTTTTTTAAAAAACACATTTTATTGATTTTCTACATAGTAATTACAAAACTGCACTCAGTCATCAATCATGAATAGCAATCCTTTCAGTGTATAGCCCAATCTGGTTGTCCGTGAAATTCCAATATAATCAGTTATTTCAATAACATAACATACAACACATCCTGGATTTTTCGTTCCATGCAATTCGATTCAGCTATCCACGAAACTAACTAGTCCTAATTCCAACCCACCTCCCCCCTGCTTCTTCCCTCCCCCCGGTGTGTAATGCTGCAAGCCACGTTCCATATACAACTCATAGTGTAACTACTATCTAAGTCATTTCGATTTGTATCTATGGGGTGTCTGCCCTTTCCTCTGCCCCCTCTTCTCATTCCTCCCCTATGTGGTGTTCCGATAAAGATTGTACCAGTGCCTTCCGTGCATGTGCAGTCTCTAGTGCTTTGTCATTATTCAGGTGATGTGCTTGTTGATACCTGAGGGTGCTCTCGCTACTTGCCCACTTCAGGGACTCAGCTTTCGACCTCCCGCTATTAGGGCCATCCTTGGATTTCCAACGTCTCGTTATCTCCCTTTTCGCTAGTATCATCCCCAGGTCCACGAATTTGCTCGTCACCTTTGTTTTGGGCGTGTGAGGAAACCAGTATAAAACACATGTTGCTATGTCGAAGGTTAAATGTCGTTCTGTGACCTCGTTCAGTATGCATCCTACGTCTTCCCAGTAGTCCCCCAGCCTAGGGCACTCCCACAGCATATGTTCTAATTCTACCCCTTCGCTCATGCATCTGGGGCATGCTGCATCCTCTACCTTAAAATATTTCTTAATATTACCCGGTGTTAAGTATGCTCTGTGTAGAATAAAAAAATGCACTAACTGAAACCTTGCATTCCTCGTGCTTTTCCACGCTGTCCTCACAATCTGTTCCCCTGCTGTCTCCGGTATAGGTCTTCCAATACCCATTTCTCACTTGAGCTTTAATGCCTCCAGTGGTGCCAGCCCCTCCTTCAGCATTCTGAAGTACAGACATGTGACTGCTTTGTAGGTCCCTGCTGCCATGACCACGTATTGGCATGCCATTGTCGTAGTGGGCTCGGTGAGACCCTCTCTCCTGTGCGCCTGTACTGTAGAGATCAGCGCTGCATGTAGTAAAAACCCTCCTCTTGGCAGATCATATCTATCCTGTAGTGCTTAGTAAGGTAGTAATGCCCCGTCTTCATATAAATCCCCAAGTACCTGAATCCCCACTTGCTCCCATAGTAGTAAAGACGTCCAGTCACCTCCATGAGGTAGCGCTGTAAGCATCCAAAGCGGGATCTCAGGCGTATAAGGATGCAATACTCCCGCTCTCCGTTGAGAGCGGTTCCAACACAGCCTCATCGTCCTCTCCTCCACTGACATGTCTTTAAGGTCTAGTCTCTGCTGCAGTACTATGAAGGACAGGACATGCCTCTGGATCCCTTTACCTCTCATATTCTCTGGACCTCTGAATTCCTTTACTGTCGCCTGCGTCATTACCTGCGTCATCACAGGGTCACTTACACACAGCACTTTTTTGGTTATTGTTTAGTCTGCACTTTTTCTTTCTGTCTACTTTATTCACAGTTGGCAGATGCTGATGATGAGATCGTGAGGACACAGGTGAGTACCAGTCTGTGTTTCCTCCCTTGGTGTTACTCCCGTGAGGCACTGCCAACTTTTTTCCCACACTTTTTTCTTGTTTCTTCTATTTTTGCACTCTTATCACTGTGAAGATTGCTTCTTTTTATGAGAGTGTGTTGTAGTCACCACAGTACCACAAGTATTTTAAACCCGAAACAGTGATTTTGAGTACACTTTAGCGGAAAGGAAAAGCATCCCACCGCATGTGATGCCCTAAAAAGAAGGTATCAGCTTGAATAACAGTATGGTGGATGTAGGTCCTCACACACAGTAGGGCAGGTCTCTTGTTGTTGCAATAATATTGAGTGGGGGCGACCTGTTGTTTATTCTCCCTTTTTCTTCCCCCTGGGGCTCCCATTTGTTTAGAGAGACCCCATCGGAGTCCCACAATCAGTGATTTCAGTGTCTTAAAAATCGAGCATGGTATCCAGACCAGCAGTGTCCTAAAGAAATACAGCAACCTCGGTAATGACACCATTTTCAATAGCTCTGTTCGTCCCATCACAGACAACGGGCGAGTGGACCAAAAGGCCATGCTGCCCTTTAATGCCCTCACGAACCTCCCCATATTCCCATCTAGCATATCGCCAGCTCCGTGGTATATATGTACACCCAGATATGTCAAACAGTGTGGTTCCCAACGCACATCCCTAATCGCGGTGGGCAACAATTTCCCAGATCTCACCGGAAACAAACAGGTCTTAGCCCAGTTTACTTTCAGACCTGATATGTCTCCAAACCAGGACAGTAGGTCCGCAGCTCCCTCCAAATCACTTTCGGCATCTTCCAGGAACATCAACAGGTCATCTGCATATAAAGAAACTAGCAGCCCGCCCCAACCTTGTCCGGGCGCAATCAGGCTTCCCCGACCCCCGCCCGCCCCGACATAGCAGCCCGTCCCGAAATGAGTGTTCAGGGCCCCCGTCTGACCCGGCCCCCACCCGCCCCCCACCATGAGTGTTCAGAGCCCCCGCCCGCCCCGGCCCCCGCCTGCCCCGACCCCCGCCTGCCCCGACATTGTCCGTGGGTCCCCCGGAGCCTTACCTCAGCCGCCGCTCCTCCCCCGCGCTCCTCAGTTCACCGCTCTGCCGCTCCTCGCCGCTCGTCACCGCTCCTCCCCGCCTGTCCGCCGCTCCTCACCGCCTGTCCGCGGCTCCTCACCGCTCCTCCCCGCTTGTCCGCCGCTCCTCCCCGCGCCATGTCCGCCGCTCCTCCTCGCGCTCCTGGACGCCGCTCCTCCCCGCGCTCCTGACGTCAGCACGCAGGTCGCGGCTGGCGCTTCTTCCACGGGACTACTTTTTTTTCGCAACATTTTTTAAATAACGTATATTTTTTAACTTTATATAGCCTATGTCCATCTGCACACCCTGACGATTACAACGATGTATCGGGTGTGTGGATTGGCGCTGTGGTTCCCGAGTTTACCCGCCTCAAAGGTTCAAAATTCTTCATTTATAATAGTAGTATAGATATACTGCCGGTCTCCTCTATATTTTAGGCCCCTACACCTTTCCCCTAATCTGGCTGTTATTGCTAAAAGTTCTATCGCTAAAGCGAACAGTAATGGCGAGAGGGAACATCCCTGTCTCGTGCCCCGGGCCACTTGGTACTGAGGCGATATCAGTGCACCCACTTTCACCCTGGCCACCGCGGAGGCATACAGTACCCTAGTCCAATCTGCAAAGCCCTCTCCTAAACCAAAACATTCTAACGTTTTATATCAATATCTCCACTCCAGACTATCAAAAGCTTTCTCTATATCTACTGAGAGCACCATGGGTTTGAGCTCTCTAGGTTGTTCTTCCTCTAAAAGCCGCACCAATCTCCTTATGTTAGTAGCTGTGTTTCTCGTCGGGATAAAACCGGCCTGATATTCATGTATTAAGTCAGTCATATGCTGCAAGAGGCGTGTCGCCAATATCCTGCTCAAGATTTTATAATCCGTAGTCAGCATTGATAACGGCCGATATGATGCCATATCAGTCCCCTCCCACACAGGTTTTAATAAGGGAATCACCAGCGCCTCCCTCATTGAGGCGGGGAGCCTACCCAGATCTTTCGCCTCTCTGTAGACCTCTAGTAATCTAGGAGCCAATGAGTCCACATACTGCCAGTAGAACTCTACAGGTAGCCCATCTACTCCTGGCGTCTTATTACGAGCCATATGTTTGATTGTACTCCTAACTTCCTCCAATGAAATTTCACTTCCCAAGTGATTTGCCCGCTCTTGTTCTAGACGCGGGAGAGGCAACCCATCTAGGAAGGAGTCGATGGCAGAGTCTTCTCCGGCTGAGGAACTCCTATACAATGATTTATAATACCCCTGAAAACGATTAAGGATCTCAGGTTGAGTGAATACCGTATTTCCCGTAGTATCCTCCAGTGCTAAGATTGGTGAGCCCCGCCTCACAGGGTTAGCCAGCCAAGCCAGCAGCATCCCCGCCTTGTCTCCCTCCGCATGTGCCTTCGTGACATATGGTTTGTGATCAAAACAACAAAACCTTTCAATTTCAACTGCCACCGCTTCTTTAGCTTCAATTATCTCTCTTTGTACTTCAGGGTGCCCTGGCCTAATCCTTTCAGCTTTCCTCAGTCTCTCTTCAGCTCGGTCTACATCTTGTAGTAATACCCTCCGCACTCCAACGTGTTTACTAATACAGAGTTCCCGCACCACCACCTTGAATGCGTCCCACTCCGTTGCTCTGGTAGACACCGTGCCAGCGTTTTCATCAAAATAGTGTGTTATCCCTCCTCCTACTTCTCTCTGAAAAACCTGGTCCTCTAGTCTCTCGGGTCGCAGTCTCCAGGTAGGGATAGTAGACTCCGCCGTCATCCAGTGCATTGTAAATAGCAGTGGATTATGGTCAGATAATGTCCTGGTAAGATATTCAGTGTGTACTATGGTAGGTACCATCAGAATGGAGCATAGGACTGCATCCAATCGGACGTGTAAGTCATGCATCGCTGAATAGTAAGAGTAATCTCTGTCTCGTGGGTGGTGCATGCGCCATGTATCCACTAGGTTCCACCTGTTTTGCCACTCCAGCCTGTGTTTGGTCAATCTATGTACAGGGGAATCCACCAAGGGGGGGTGCGACCTATACATCGGCTATAGAGTTGAAGTCCCCACCTAGTATCATTGGGCCCGTGAAGCAGTGCGCCAATTTGCCAGACAAGCAGTGGAGAAAACTTGCCTGCTCAACATTTGGTGCATAGACACTACAAAGGGTTATGTCCCTGCCACGTAGTTTCCCCTCCACAGCTACATAACGTCCCTCAGGGGCAATATTCAGATTCATCACCTGAAAAGGAACTCCTGCTCTAATCCAGATCAATGCCCCCGTGCAAATGCAGAATACACGGTGTCAAATACTTGTCCTCTCCATCTCCGCTGCAGTGCTATGCCCTCCGCCCTAGTGAGGTGTGTCTCCTGAAGTAGTGCTATGTGGATCCCTCTCCTAACTAGATATGCATGAATCTTGTGGCGTCTTGTCATAGTATGGAGACCCCTCACATTCCAAGTGATACAGCGTAGGTCAGGTATCGCCCCCATTTTGGTATTGCATTGCTCTTGATTCAGTTCGTGCCACAGTAAACACACCGGTGACCCCCCTAACCCAACTTCCCACCCAACTTCCCTGTCCCCCAACCCTCCCAAGAACAGGACCTAGAACCAAACTGCTAATCCCCATCCAAACCACTGCAACAATCAACACACATTTAAACCCACCAGCAGTAGCTGATGGCATGCCTTATGGGCAATGAGGGGAGCTCAGTGCCAATGGGATGCCGCGTACTTTCTGGAATAACCGCCGCTTAGAAATCCAATGAAACAGAATATCTGCTTCCCCCACTACCCCAGACAGGAACCTATAGCCAACGATTAGTCATTCGAGCCCATTACTGTGCAGTCAGCCCTGTTGAGGCCCCTGCCGCTCTGCTTCAATCAGCGGTGACCTCCGCTTGTATCAATGAGCTCAAGCTCCCTCCTAATGTTCAGCAGCCACCTAGGACAGTCACATGGCGCAAGCCGCTATTCATCCAGAAGCCCATCCGTTGTGGCTGGCGTGATTGGCGGTAATCGTACGCTGTCTGCATCCGAGATCTCAGTGTCTGATTGCTCCTTGTCTTTCTCGGAGTCAGTGCCCTCCGGGCTGTGCACCGTCTGTTCTCCCGACAGGGAAGATACCGCCTCCAGTGCTGCACGTTGCTCCATTGCTATTTGCTGTTTGCTGTTTGGATGGCTTCCGTAGACACCGTCGTCGATGTCTGATGCGCTGTGACTTGCGCAATGGAAGCACCTCCGAAATTTCTTACGTCTGATGGTCTGTTCCATCTTTTCCGGCCCTGTAGGATTCTAGCCATGTCTATGCTTCTTCCGGGGTTTCATGAAAGCATATTTTACCATCCAGAATGATTCGGAGTTTAGCTGGAAATAACAAAGAATATTGGATGCCCTCTACTCTCAGTTCTTTTTTGACTGGTAGGAAGGACGATCGGCGTCGTTGAATTTCAAATGTGTAATCCGGGAATAGATTGACTTTGCTATTCTCCACTTGAAAAGGACCATCAGTTCGCGCCTTTTGGAGGAGTAAATCCCTATCTCGGAAGTGCAACAGGCGCGCCACCACTGGGCTTGGGGGTCTTCCTTGCTGCGGCGGCCTACCTGGCACCCTGTGCGCTTGCTCCAGTGTATAAAAGGAAGATAGTCCCTTCGGAGCTACCACCTGTAGGAAGGGGGAGTCTCTGGTTGGCGCAGTGCAGCACTAGCGACAAGCAGGGCCTCTCTCTTCCCCGTCAGGGCTGAGGGTTACCTTCAAGACAACCTCTGCTTACCCTCTAGGTAGTGTGGCTTAAGCAGTCTTAGGCTAATCTCTGGGGCATGTAAGGTTAAACATTTGCAATATTACACCGTCACAACCAACCCACCACACAATGACACCAAACTGTATTTGTAAAAATATATTCTCTTTATATAAATTTCAAGCAGGCTTGTAAATACAGTCTTGGTTATTTCAAATGCAGGTTCCAGTTACTCTTTAGGTTAAGTTGCCACAGTTCTTTCTCAGTAATAAGCAATCTTTGTTTAGTGTTATTCCCAAACAGTTCTTTCAGTGTTCTTTCCTTTCAAAGAGAAAGCCTCTCTCTGTTCTGGGGCTTTGGGACCCTCCCCGGCCTTCGCAGCGCCTCTCCTGCCTTCAAGGGTGAAACTGACTCGGCCCCTACCAACTCTCACGCATCTCGCGGTATGCTTGGAATGGAGACCAGAGAGGGCCTCGAAGAAACCCTGGGCCTTTTCCCGAGGTGGGGGCTGAGCTCGGAGCAGAGCAGCAAGCAGGCGATCAGAGGAGCCCCGGGCCTTTTCCAGAGGTGGGGGCTCTCAGCTGCAGTGAGGAGCAGGGAGGGGTGAGAGGAGCCTCTGGGGCCAAGGCACCTTCAGGAATACTTTCTTTCAGGAATTGTCAGTGCAGAGGGGTCCCTTCTGACAGCGAAGGATCTCCGGGAGGCAAGGCACCCTTCACAGTGCGGGGTGCGGCCTCTCCTGGGGGGCAGAGCAAGGCAGGGCAGCCGGGTGGGGTCCAGGCTACAGGCTGCTCGAGTCCCCGGGATTCCGGCGGGAGGGGCTGAAGTCTCCTCAAGGGCTCCGTGAAGCAGGCAGGGGTAGAGGAGCGGCCGGCCTTAGCCCTGGGGCAGAGAGCGACTCCGGGTGGAGCGAGGCTCTCAAGGGCAAGAGGGCAGGCTGGCTCCCGAGTACCACGGCCCTAGGAGGGGGCTAGAGGGGGCAGACTTCACCTCCGGCGGGAGGAAATACTCGGCCTCAGGCAGGGGACGAGCCAAAGCACAGGAGAACCCACTGGTCCTGGGGTTCAGTTCAGGGGGCAAGCTCAATCAAGCCCTTGGAGAATGTTTAGAGCACAAAGCAGCAAAGTCTTTAAAGCAAGTCTTCTTCCTCTCCTTTCTCAGCAAGGCAAGCAGCAGGCCAGTCCTTCCAGCGTCTCTTCTCCTTCTAGTCGGGCAGAGGTCCTTTGTGGTAAAACAGGATTCTGATTTACAAGGAGCAGGGCTCCTACTTTTATACACAGTTTCTTTTGTTCTCACTGGCCAGGGGGGCCTTTGCATAACTGCTCCAGTCCCTGAGCACTTGCGGTGGGTACTTCTGCTTCTGCATTCAGTGTGAGGGCAGGCACATCAGCCGCTCCCCAGGGGGGCGGAGCCGGCATTGTGAAGACAGGGGCAGCCTGAGTACTTTGTTGACAAGCTTCGGTCCTTCCTGGGCCAGGTGCAGGCTGAGTCATCAGTCGCTCCCCAGGAGGGCGGAGCCAGCATTGTGGGGGCAGAGCACAGCCTGATGCATCATTCAGGGGAAACTCCCACCACCCACTAAGGTGTCATCTGGCTATTCACTACCTGTCAACTCCCAGCCCTGTCACTCACACACACCAGACAGTCAGATCCACATCCAAGCAGAGGCGGGCTGAAATGGTTAGGCAAGCAAATGCTAACTTTCTAAAAGTAGCATTTGCAAACACAGGATATTAAAATAAACTTTACTAAAAGAAGTATTTTATTATTCTGAGTTCAGGCATACTAAACATGAATTTCTACCATGTTCCCTGAGCCTGCTGGGATTATAGAGTGTAATAATTCCAGCAGCCCATCTGGCCTAGAAGGGAACAGGTAGCCTTACAATAGTGAAAAACGACTTTGGTAGTAATTCACTATTAGAACATGCCACACACATCAGGGCATGTTCTACCTTACACTACAATGCACCCTGCCCTCAGGCCTACCATAGGGGTGACTAATATGAAGTTAAGGGAAGGTTCAGGGGCTGGCAAGTGTGTGCACTTGCCCAGCTAGCATGACAGTACCAGACTGCACGCAGGTTCTGCAATGGCAGACCCTAGACACATTTTAAGGCTGCTTCTGTGGGTGGCGCAACCAGCGCTGCAGGCCCACTAGCAGTATTGGCATTCACAAGCCCTGGCACTCCTGGTGCACTTTACTAGGGACTAACAGTAAATCCAATGAACCAATCATGGACATCAATCACATGTACACTTTACAACAGGGAGAGCATATGCACTTTAGCACTGGTCAGCAGTGGCAAAGTGCCCAGAGTCATTAAACCAACAAAAACAGGTCAGAGAGAGTATTGGAGGAAGGCAAAAAGTTTAGGGATGACCCTGCCAAGAGGCCCAGGTCCAACACCACCGACTTCAGCCATATCTCCAAATATTTCACCATATCTGTTCCTTCAATTTTTTCTGGAAGACCCACTATCCGGATGTTATTCCGCCGATTTCTGCTTTCAGCATCCTCGGCTCGCTTTTCCAGTGCCCCCAGACGTTCCAAGACATTAGTCACTGTGGTCTGTATTGCTGTTTGTGCCGGTTCTACTTCCCGGAGTACCCCTCCACGTGTTTCACTCTATCAGCCAGGTTAGAGTGGTCCGCCCTTAGTAGGCCCAGGCCTGTGGAGACTTGTGCGATATCTTGCTGCAAAGCTGTATGAGAGTCCGCAATCGCAGCCAGGATTCTGTCAAATTGTTGCTGCATACTAGCGTCTTGGGGTTTGACCTGGATATCCGGCGTTCCCTGGGTCGGAGGTTCACTATCCGATATCCTTTGAGTACCATCTTTTTTCCTCTTAGGTTTCACCATGGTGACGTTCTCCAGGCCTCCTGCAATCCACTGCCGGAGTCTAATCTAGTCGCAGTCCCCCAGCGGGGCTCGGCACTCACCTCCTACGTCCGTATCACCAGCGGATCTATCGCCCAGTGACCGCTTCTTATGGTTGTCCACTCGGTCAAAGACAAGGCCCCAGGCGTCCCCAATCTCCAGTCACCTCTGCTCAAGCGCCCTCATCAGTCGGTCAAGGACACCATTGTTTTATCCTGTCTATTACTGTGTTGCCGTCGTCGCGTCCGCCATTCGATTCTATGACGGCCCACCGAGGCGCTCAGCAGGGGTTCAATGTGGAAACTTCAGTTGTCCTGTATTTCCATTTCTATTTATCGCTGTTATCAGTTATAGCATTGGGCCAACTTTTAGCACTTCGCTCTCTATCGATAGCACAGCTAACGAATAATCAGGAAAGTTTAATTTTGATTTAAACCTGAAGTAAATGGTCTGTTGCCCCCGTGTGATTTAATTCCTAACTTAGTTGCACAAACTAGTTATTTTGGCTGTTAGATAATTAAACAAAAACAAAATTTCAACTTCTGGCATGGCTTCTCGGAAGGTATTCTAAAGAAAATCTGATACTGTTAATAATTGTAAGAAGTCTTCCATTTTAAACAATGTTGTTCATTAAAATAATATGGTCCGTTCAGTAATTCCAGGCAAAAAAAGTTTACTGGAATTGAGAACAAAGGCTTGTAACAAAATAACATAACATGTACATTTGTAAAGCGCACATATCACCCGAAGGTCTCATGGCGCTGAATTACAGATGTATATTGTTACCCAACGGTACTCATTTTATCGACCTCAGATGGATGAAAGGCTGAGTGGACCTGCTGGGATTAGAACCTGTGACCATGAGGTCGTACACAGGCCCCTGCAGTGGATGCATTAGTCCACTGCGCCACCAGACCCAACATTGAACATTGTAAGAACAAGCATTAGCAAAGCCTATATAGGTCTTGCTTTTGGGAACTATTGGTTTTGCCACTGGTTCTAGCCATGCTGCACAGCATCCCTGATGATGTGCAGCATGGCTAATATACAGCAAAATAAGCCTACTTGGCCAGCTGCGTCATTTGGAGGCGCACCAGCACCAAACATGCATGTGCCTACAAAATGATACGTGCATTTTTTCTTTCTTTTTGTTTACCATGGGAGTTGGATAGGTATTTGAAATAAAAAGTAACACAAGCATGTGAAGGGAAGGACATGGGTGGTGGAAAGAATGAAGATCAAGGAAAAGAACATACATGGGGAAAGAATGCAGGCGGGGAAAGCAACACATAGGGTGGAATAACAGAGGGCGGGGAAGCAACAGGAGGGTGGGGAAGCAACACAGAGGAAGGGCGGAAGCAACAAGAGGGTGCACAGGGGGAAGTAAAACAAGGACATTGGTGAGAGGAAGCAGCAAGGGGAGTGTAGGGAGGGAAGCAAACAGAGACCCCAGTGTAGTGATTGTAAGCAAATGAACAAGAATTAGGACCAAATGGAGTTGAAGTGCACAGGAAAGCAGCTCAAATGGCGAAACCATATAAAACGGAAAAAACATGTATGGCTAAAAAAACTAAGGTTAATAAATATAACAACAGGGGAGAGGAGAGAAAAAGTGGATTCGTTCTCCCTCTACAGATTTATTTAAACAAAAATAATCCACATCTAGATTTTGTTAGAGTGGTCCCTGCAATGGTGGGGAGCACACTGTGTTCTTTAAATACCCCTCACACACCAACAGGACCCTTGGTGTCATGCTTCATCATTGGGGTCTTCGCACCCCTCTACGGGATGCGGCGTGCTGCTAACCGGCGACTACGCGGGAGCACTTTTAATAATTGACTATGTGTGGTGTATGTGAGGTTTAGTGTGTGTATAAGTGAGTGGTGGGTTCCGAAGAGTGACAAAGTGAGGTTAAAAAGTAACGGGCACGTGAGGTCGACAAAAACTTTAATGGGCCCCTGTACTGGTACTGTTAAAAGAGTGATTATGAGGTATTTTGTATGTTAATGTACAACACCTTGTGTGTGCGTCAACATGTTTCGAAGCTAGGCTTCTTCTTCAGGACGGGGTGCACAGATCCCCACCTTATTCACGTCACTCGAAAATTTCGGATCGATTACAGAAAAGTGATATTAAGCTAAAAAAAGACTAGTATGTGCCTACTTGTCTATTCAGAGGTTTCTGCATTGAGAACTTGCTGCCAAAGTCATGGTTGGCACCATGAGCCTCCAAATGGTGGGGTAGTGCTATTTGCACCTGCTACACGGGAATTTGTGCGCCTTACTTCCCCCGACCGCGGCTCCGCTGGTAGTGAAAAAACTAAGGACCTCATTACGATGTCAGGCAGACAGCCTCCAACAGGCTGTCAGTGGCGGTACATCCGACATCCAGGACATTGGTCCGACTGCCGAATTTTGATGCATGCGGTCAGACAACGCAGGTCAGGGGGAAAGACCACCAACTCCGACAGGATCCAAGATCCCGTCGAGGCGGCGGTCAGAATTCTATCCCTACAAAGGAGGTAGTGCCTGCGCAGGCACCGCTGTAGGAATTAGGATGTCCCTTTCTGATGCCTATCTTCGCAGTCGCACCGCCATGAAAAGGAAAACTGAAACGGACTTTGGGGGCCCTAACCAGGGCCCTCATCCCACGTAGGCCACTGCTATGTGGCAGTGGGGGCACATTTAGTGCCCCCCACACATCCATGCACCCAGTGCTAGGCACTACATGGGGCCTGGCACACGGTACATGGGCGTGCACAAAGTGCTTTTTTCTACTGCGGCTCGTGCTGTGGCCCTTTTCCTGGACCGCAGCACAAGCCCAATAGAAAAAAGCACTTTCCGACCGCCGTGCTGGCGGTCTCATCGTAGTAGGGCAGTAGAGACCACTGATTCATTGTCGAATGTTCTCATGACTGATGCGATGGCCATCGGCAGTCCAACCGACTGCCATCATAATTAGGGCCTAAATTGTGAAAAATAAAATTTGTATAATGTTATGAAAACAAGCGGCTGTCAAAAGTGAGAAAACACAGCGAACTGGGGTAACACATGAACTCTTATGGAGGGGTTTTAGATCAAAGAAAAAAGTTCCTGAAAAGCAGATACTTGTGGAAGGATAAAAGGAGCCAATCAGAGAGATGGTAAATAGGCCATGCGCCACTGAAAGTGGCAAATGCTAGATGAATGGTCTACAACAAAGAAAACCATAGATTAGAAAGCAAGAAAATAAGAATGACAAAACAAAAGGCCAATAGAAAGCAGTGGGCAGAGTTGGATTCCAGGTCAGCTATCACATGTGCCCAATAAGTCTTTTGCGACCGGGCGGCAGCGCTATTTGGCATCAGGGCCGGCTCTAGGCTCATGGTGGCCCTGTGCAGGGAGCGTAGGTGGTGGCCCCGGAAGAGGGGGTCCGTACGGGGCGGAGCTCAGGAAGGTGTTTTAATAATACGTCCAGAAAAGTCGTTAGATGACCAGTACCTGCGGCTGCTCCTACCCTTCCGAATTCGTCTCAGAACGATACAATTTATGAGGAGGAGGGCATTGTGACACACGACATGAGGGACTGGGCACACAGACAGCTGCAGTGCCAGGGCCATGACAGGGGCACCGGACCCCACAGAGAAATAATCGGTGGCTCTTTGCCCGGAAACAGTAATATCAATGCCATATCGAATATGGTGTCTTACGCTTGGCGGATGGCCACGTCCGTTGCAGACACTGCATAGCCACCTTGTGACACAACAAGCGTTTAACTTTTGTCGAAATTTACTCACATGTGTCTACGGGACGCCCCAGCTGAGGAGTGAGGTGCTCTGGCAGAGCTGGGTGAGTCCCAGTAACGGACAGCAGGACTGCTAGAGAGAGAGATAGCAGCGAGTTCCTTCCCCTGGAGTAACCATAGGTGCTCTCCGCGCTCCACCGGGGCCGGCGCCTGGCTGTGTGAAACTGAAAGCGCTCGGGTTGGCCCGGTCGCTCCCCTGCCCCCCGAGCTCTAGGGGCCCCCAGGAGTCGCTGGGACTTGGAGCCATATTTCAACTGTCTGCCGCTTAATAGTGCAGAAATACCCTTTCTCTCCACCTTTATTGGCACAGGCGGAGCAGGGGGCCTAAAGAAATCAATCACCACCAGTTTACATGGGAGGCCGCGCCCGCTGCCACTGACTGGAAGACAGACAGCGGCCTACGAGTCGATGGATGCGGCACCGGCAAATTGAATGCGGCGGGCCCCCCTCGGAGAAAGTGTCAGTGATTCCGAAATGTAATACTCGGCAATGATTAGGCCTTCCGCTCACTGGCTGGGAGCCATATACTGCCGCTTAATTTGATGCAAAATAGTACAGCCCCCGACTCCACCTTTATTATAGGCCCTGCAGGCACAGGCGGAGAGGGGCCTAAAGGAAATCAGTGGCCGGCGGTGCTGCCACTGGAAGACAGACAGCGGGCGGCCTACCTCGATGCGGCAAAACTCCCGGCTACAGTAAATTCGCCCCTCCGACCTCAAGCATTAACAGCTACACTCACGCCCAGCTACCTATCTTCATATAACTCGCTTGCTTGCCATGACGCGTCGCGATAGTCAGTCAGTGCCACAAACAGTGTGCAGAAATATCATTATCAATCATCTGAGAGAATGGATCTATTCTGCCCTTACCCGGCAGGTGCGTTCACACTTCTTCACTTTATTCTCAGTCTGAGCTCAGGGGCTGCTCAGCTTTTGTCCGACTCCGATGTCGACGACCACCAAATGGCTGGGCTGTGCAGAGAGAGTCATACGCCACCAGTCCCACAAGTTAGTTACGCACGCGGGGAAGTCAAGCAGCAGGTTAGGTTGAGTCTGTGGCTGCCGCAGATCGCTCTATCCTCAGTGGCGTAACGAAACTTGAGGGGGCCCCCCTGCAAAGCACAATGAGGCCCCCCCCAGTGGCCCGGCCCACCACCTACCACTGTGCCCCACCGACAAAATAAGCAGCCACTTAAAGCTGTATTTTCAGCACTTATCTGTGCATACTTCGATCAGCAAATACAAATAGAATGCACTTTAATTGCGTTCTAGGGCTGCCTGAATGATGAGATCCATGACTGATAATTAAAGGGAATAAAGACAGAAAAGTCACATTACAAATGAATACATACTTTTTTATTTATAACCCTATTTATTGCCAAGACGAGGTCTTTCCAAGCTCTTTAAACACATGGCTGGCATGTGCCCCCTCCAAAAAACACCCGTCCACAGCAGCACGACCTTTTGAATAGTGGAAGAAACAAGACGCCTTGAAATCCGACCCCTAATAGGAGAAGCTCCACAGTAGCACATGCTTGAAAATGCAGGAGGCCTGAGCCTGCAATGGGAGGGGGTTATTGTTAAACGAATAGGCATGTTCATTAAAAAAATAATCATATCTACAACTACAGGGGGTACAATGAGGTCAGCACACATGCTGCTGGTAGCCCTGTGAGTGGAGATGGGGCGGGGGAAGACTCACCCATCTCGTCCTCATAGCTGCCAAGGTTTCAGATTGCCATGCGTGACATTTCATTATTTCAGTGTAATTATGAGTGACATTTCAATGACTATGAGGGACACTTTCTTGCGGGCAAAATTAAGCAATGAAGACGATCAACACATGTAAATATCAGAAATCACACCACAAAGAGCGTTCCAATCGAAACACGTCAGTCTTTTGAATAAACTACTACGGCAACTATATCTCACAATGCAAGCTTTCCTCTGTGTGTGACCATGACGCTTTTGCTCTCTCTATCCCTCTCCTCTCTATCCTTTTATCCCTCTCCTGTCTCTTTTTATCCCTCTCCCCTCTGTCTCTTTTTATCCCTCTCCTCTCTCTCACGCGCTCGCTCTCTATCCCTCTCCTCTGTTATTATCCCTCTCCCACTCTCGCACGCACTCTCTCTCTATCCCTCTCCTCTCTAACCTTTTATCCCTCTCCTCTCTGTCTCTTTGTATCCCTCTCCCCCTCTCGCACGCTCTCTCTCTCTCTCCTCTCTATCCTTTTATCCCTCTCCCCTCTCTGTCTCTTTTGATCCCTCTCCTCTCTCACACGCTTGCTCTCTAGCCCTCTCCTCTGTCTTTACCCCTCCCCCTCTTGCACGCTCTCTCTCTCTATCCTTTTATCCCTCTCCTGTCTCTTTTTATCCCTCTCCTCTCTGTCTCTTTTTATTCTTCTCCTCTCTCTCATGCGCTCGCTCCCTATCCCTCTCCGTCTCTTTTTATCCCTCTCTCCCCTCTCGCACGCTCTCTCTCTCTATCCCTCTCCTCTCTATCCTTTTATCCCTCACCTCTCTATCCTCTCTAGCCTTTTATCCCTCTCCCCTCTCTGTTTCTTTGTATCCCTCTCCTCTCTCACGCGCTCAATCTCTAGCCCTCTCCTCTTTGTCATTATCCCTCTCCCCCTCTCGCACCAGGCTGCACTGTTTGTTTTGATATGAAAACATTAATTTTGAGTCATGTGTTCTCGATAGAGGCCATATCCGTCAAGAAAAATGAAAACATTTTTGGCAAACAGCTACGCATCTGCTCTCACTCAGCCTTACCTTGTGCAGTCTAAGTTGCTGCTCCAAAAATCCCAGCAACACTCTTGGGCCTACCTTCCTTCCCCAGAGCAAGGCACCTGCTCCGGTCTTTTTTTTACTGGTCACGACTTATTGCGCACTTTTAATTGTTGCGCTGCAAATGTGCATGACTGGCATTAGTGGTCCTGCTCTTTGCTTCTCTGAGGTTCACTGTTGTCTCGACTTTACTCAATTTTTTTAATGCTCATCTGTATACATGACAGAAAATAGGGCCCATTATTACTGCGGAGACCTGTACAGCTGCGATGAGAAGCAGCCTCACTCCGCCTGTACCTCCCGCTCTCGTCACAGGCTCCAGCACTCTCCCTCGACTGGCCCTCCTGCTCGGAAATAATTATTTACTGGCTGGCAGGGGGCAGCCATAGATATTTTAGCCTCACTGCAACAGGCGGCCCGGTAGAAGGTGCAATCCGATCTGTAGTGCTGCCACAGTGCCAGCCAGCCGAGCACAATGATTCCGGTGGCACTGCTGCCTGCAAACCAGTGAGCTCTGCAGCCAGCCTCTACCTCCCAGTTGGTTCCCTCAATACCCTGGCAGCAGGACGTGACCTTACGTCCCCACTCCGCCCTTCCGGCGCCATGGCCAAGTTGTAACACGCAGTTCCTCCCCATGCCGTGCCTCCCCTCCCCAGTTACGAACTTCATGGCACTTTGTCTCCCCTCATAGTGCCTGTGTGTGTCCCTAGGTTTTGCGCAAAAATTAACCCCCTTTACACTTTCGGCCTTTCTTGCTGCTCCACGGCCGCGGAGGGGCCCCTCGGAGCCAGAGGCCGCCAAATCCTGCCAGGGGGCCGCCAGTGCCACGATGTATCAGATCCTTCCGATCCGATCCTCGTCGTGGTGGCCCCTGGGGTTTGGCGGCCCTGTGCAGGTGCACACTTTGCACATGCCTAGGGCCGGCCCTGTTGGCATGCTTTGGCCTATTAATGTACTTGCTGCCGGTTGTCTTAATAATCCTATATTGACCAGTAAAACACAATGTACAGATGAAAGCACTCTGAATGTAAACAAAAAGGATTGACAAAAATGAGGATTTCAATATTTATTTCAATATAAATCGGTTAAATGCATAGCCCTGCCGGTGGGAGCCATCAGTGCATGTTTACAACAGTGTTTTGTAATGCTGTTTCTGCTCACCAGTCCAGGCAGATCTCTGCATTTTCGTAGATTATTGGTGTTTTTTTTTGGCAAGGAAGGTTATCAGTGCAGCAATAGTCAAAAGTGGGCGGTGGTGAGTCAGGTAGATCTTGAGGATGCGGAACCAGCTATTTATTCGCTGCTGGACCCTCCAATCACACCCTCCTCCACTCTGAGTGGCATGTTTGAAGCGAGGCAACATCCCAGAATGCCACCGAAAACCAGCAGCCCGGTCAGTGACGACTGGATGATCAGCCTGGTCAGAGATGACCAGATGATGACCCCAATCACAGGTGTAGATGTAGTGGCTGAAAAAGAAGCAAAAATGATGTAAGAAACATTGGTGGTTGGAGTTAGACATACATCTTTAGGAGGAAAGCACTAGGATACATGGTGCTATCAAGAACGAAGCAAGCTAAAGATACAAATACCTCTGTGGGGACCTATATTTCTTTTTACATTGAATAAATCTCAAACATTTATAAAAGAGATGCCAAAGAGGAAACTACAAGTTATTTATCAAAAACATTTATTTTTATTTATCTTTCTCTTTTTCTTAAATGAAAATTTTTCTGAACATTTGTGCAACTGTGCATATCATTTTGTTAGCATAAAAAAGTGGTCATTTTTACACATATTTTTTCATTTTTTCTTAATGTTACATACAGACACAGTGGATGTGCTCTCTAATAGCAGTTGGTTTTAGCATTCATACATACATACTCACATACCAGTCATACTATTGCTATTTTTAAAAAAAGGGGGGGTTGCCTATCAAACATAAACATACAATGTAAATCATACATAACATAAGACCAACATGAATGGCAGCTCTAAGGTGTGCTACATAGAATGTTATGGGAAACTAGATGGTACAATTCTGCTAGTAAGGGTGGAATTAACCAGTTCTTATCCGAAACAGAGGATGTAGGGCCCTAGTATGATAGTATGACTGGTATGTGAGTATGTATGTATGAATGCTAAAACCAACTGCTATTAGAGAGCACATCCACTGTGTCTGTATGTAACATTAAGAAAAAATGAAAAAATATGTGTAAAAATGACCACTTTTTTATGCTAACAAAATGATATGCACAGTTGCACAAATGTTCAGAAAAATTTTCATTTAAGAAAAAGAGAAAGATAAATAAAAATAAATGTTTTTGATAAATAACTTGTAGTTTCCTCTTTGGCATCTCTTTTATAAATGTTTGAGATTTATTCAATGTAAAAAGAAATATAGGTCCCCACAGAGGTATTTGTATCTTTAGCTTGCTTTGTTTTCTCCCCCCTCTGGACCTTAAAATAACTGGGAGTACTCTTCCTTTTTTCATCAGCTATCAAGAACGAAGCCAATGGCTTTCTAACTTCGGACATCTTTGTGCCCAGTCTCTTCCCCATCCGAAGTAAAGGGTTTTGCGCAGTCTTTACCAGGTGGAGTCAATGGGCAGCAGAGGCGCAGCTTTCAGTGTAGCTTGTTTGTGATTGGATATCGGCAGTTCCAGTTATCCAATGACAAAGCAGCTCCATTCAGCCTCAAGCGGTAGGGAGGTGTCACCAGGAAGTGCTCTGCCTTGTTGTCTTAGAAAATAACATGACAGGGGGGTTGTAGAGAATTTGGTCACCCCTGATGAGTCCTTTGGTGCCATTGAGAGATCCTTATTCTTACCCAACTCAATGGTATTCATTTTATCAACTTCAGAAGGATGAAAGTCTGATTGAACCCACCAGGATTTAAACCAGTAGCCATGAGGTCACACCATGATCAATGAAGCAGGTGCATTAGTCCAGTGAGCAGCAGTCGAGCTTCCCTCATTACCACGCCATCCAGAGGTCCTGTTACTTCAGTCATTTGTACTGGGCTGCACTCCCCCCTGGGAGCCCATCGCCTCAGACACACCTGCAGATCGTGTGAGAGGATGAGGACAGGTGGAGTCTAAAGGTGGCATATGGGGAGGGGGGAGGTGTACGGATAGGGCCAGAATCAAACTAATTACATGTAGGTTTAAAAAAAGAGAAGGAAGGGAAATGAGATATAGGGTGGGTGAGAGAAAGTCTACACAGTAATGGCGTGAGGGGAAAGCATGGTGTGGAGGGATGCACAGACAGAGAAGGGAAGCAACCTCTACAACACATCGTTTACAACACGAGTTTATAACGCAAGTGTTACAACGATGCGTTGTTCCATCGCATGACATACAACACAAGTCGTTACAACGACTGGCGGTAGGGGGCGGAAGATGTTCAACTTGTTGGATTTTCAATCCAACACCTTCCCTACTGTGGCACACACTGGAGTTTGAATAGTAAATTATACTATTCCAAACTCCAGAGCCCCCCTACCACAAGTCGTTGTAACGACGTGCGTTGTAATAGCATGCAATGTAACAATGTGTCGTTGTAACGGCTTGCGTTGTATACGCATGAGCGGTAAAGAGTGCTATTCACAGAGTAATGTGTACACGCTGATGGGGTGAGACGAGTGAACTGATTGGGGGAGAGACAGAGAGCACAGCATGAAGGGTGAGAGGGCATGAAGGAGCTCAGAGATAGGGGTGAGAGAGGAAGTCTAATATTCGAAGCTGTGGTGAGCAGAATGCAGTGTTGAATTCCTGATTGTCCAATCACAAGTGGCCGGTGTTGCAGCAATCGGACTTACCTTATGCAGGTATGCTGCACCCAATTTTACAGTAGGATAAAATACAGCTCATAAAACTGCTTGTCCTCGTTCTTACTGGGCATTTCTATTCTGCAAGAGGGAGCATGTAATGCCCCCAACCCACCACCCTGTAGGTCACCTATTTTCCCTTGCTTCTCCTATCCTACCAATACCCCCCAAGCCCCTTACCTGTCCAACATCTGCCCCTAAACTCACATTTATTACCTAGATGGTAAACAGTGTCAATCCTACCAGAACAGGGGAAACTGTGAGAAATGGTGCGCTGTTAAACCGATTTGGCGCAGTTATTCCCCATTGCAGGAGGATTGACTTGTAAATGCACAGGGGCAGATTTACAAGCCCCTTGTGCCACTTTTGCGTCATTTTTAACATGGGAAAAGTGACGTAAAAGTGGCGCAAGGGGCTTGTAAATCTGCCCACAGTGCTGGTGGGGTGTTACCCCACCTTGGTATTTTTGTCACATTCAGAGTTTGCATACTGCCAGGAGCCCGGAACTCGTGATCGGGCCCCAGGCAGGGGCGGCCTTAGGGCCACCAAATCTCAGGGGCCACCACGCAAATATATATCCTTAATATAATATTCCTCTGAGAATGGATACATATTTGCGTGGCGGCCTCTGGCATGGATTTGGGGGCCTCTGGCACTGTTGCACTTCCAAACACCCTGACCCCCCCTCTTCACTGGCCTCCGCACTCCGCCCTCGCCCGGACCCCCTCTTCCGGGGCCCCCTACCTGCGCTCCCTGCCCAGGGCCGCCATGAGCCTAGAGCCGCCCCTGCCCCAGGTGACATCATGAGGGAGGAGAGGCAGGTGGAGTTATAGGGAGAGAGGGTGCAGGAAAATGGGATAACAGATGAGAACAAAGTGAAACAGGGAAGGTGTAGAGAGAGCTGAGTTATTGAGTAAAAGATAAAATATTGAAGAACTACAGTGAGAGAAGAAATGGAAATCTGCATCGAAGCAGGTGAGTCAGTGATGGGAGGAGACACAAGCTTGCAGACAAAAGGAGGCGAAAAGAGTCAAATCACAGCTTAGCTGAGAAGCAGATGATACTGGGGAGGAAGCCCTCGGAGAGAATGGAGACGGGAGCAGGAAGAGGAAGAAGAGAGAGTAGAAAATATGTAATTGGGGGATAAAAGAGGAGACAGGCTAAGATGAGGACAGACGAGAGACAGATGGAAGATGTGAGCTAGAGACGGGGCAGGGAGTGCTGAGAGCTGAAGGAGAGGAGCTTGGGAGGGAAAGGGCATTTAGTTTCAAGCTAGAAGAGACATTTTTATGCAGATGTTATGTTATGTTATTTGTATTTCAAAAGCACATCGGTTACCTGAGGGTGTCCTGGCGCCAGCTACTGCCCTCTGAACAGAGGTTGGCAAGGGCGACCTATATACTGAAAAGCCATGTTTTCAATCCTTTACTAAACGCCATTAGATCAGTGGTGTTTCTAATATGGAGAGGGATATCGTTCCAGGCCCAGGTGCACAGGTGATGAAGCTTCTCCCACCCCCGTTGACTTTTTTAAAAGAGGGTACTAACACCCTCTTATCTCCTAAAGAGCGGAGGGTTCTTTTAGGAACATACCATTGAAATCGAAGTTTCAGATATTCTGGCCCTGTTCCTTGAAGGGCGTTAAAAACGGTGCACAAGGATTTAAAATGGACCTGTTGTCTAACTGGAAGCCAGTGCAGCCCTTTGATTTCCTTGGTGACAGATATGAATTTTGGTGTGCCGGTAAGCAGTCTAGCTTCTGCATTTTGTAGAAGTTGAAGTTTGTTCAAATGTTGCTTTTGAATGTTCAAGTAGAGACTGTTGCAATAATCCACCCTTGATAGAATGAGAGATGGTATAACTACGCGTTGACGGTCCTCCGGCAAGGATGGCATTATATTCTTGATCATTCTAAGGAGGTGGGAGCTGGCAGATGCAACCACATTTATCTGGTCCCCGAAAGTGAGTTTACCATCAACTATAACGCCCAGATTTTTTGCATTCCTAGTAGGTTTTGGGAGTGTGCCTAGTTCTTCCGGCCACCAGTCCTGGGTCCAGAAACTGACATTGTTTCCATAGATAATGACCTCAGTCTTGTCCGAATTTAACTTCAAGCAGTTCTGGGTCATCCACATCTTGACTAATCATAGTCATGGAACCACTTACCCTTTTCTGACTCCTGCCCCGGCAGCAGAGACACCACAATTTACGTATCATCCGCATATTCAGTGAGCTAAAACCCGAAGGATCATATCAGTTCCCCCAGGGGTGACACGTAAACGTTAAAATGGGTGGGACTGAGGGAGGACCCCTGTGGCACTCCACAAGGTAAGGAAAAAGTTTTAGAGCGTAAATTGTCTAAGGCCATAATTTGAGTTTTTTCAGTCAGGAAGGATTTCAGTAGATTCCAGGCTTTAACTTGAACCCCGCAGGCCGACAGACGGTCCATCAGGAGATCATGGTGGACAATGTCAAAGGCTGCAGAAAGGTCAAGCATAATTAGTGCTGCATTTCGTCCCTGATCCAGTGTTTCCCCTATTTCTTCAGTGGATTCTTTTGAGGGCAGACTGTACTGTCCTGCCCTAAACCCATACTGGGTGTGATCTAGAATATTATTTGCCTGGAGGAAGGCACTGAGCTGTGTATTCATGGTCTTCCCTACCAATTTTTTGCCGGGAGTGCAAGGCAAGAGATTGGCCGAAAGTTATTAGGCTCCCCAGGGTCCAGATTTTGTTTTTTAACCATGGAAGGATTGATGCTATCTTTCATGTACTCTTATAATGCCCTGACACTGTGTTTTGCGGACACAAACATGGCATTAAATAAGGAAGTAAGTGAAATAGCAATAGGTTTTTTTGTGGGCGGGGGGGTAGTTTTATATAGCAATTGAAGGTATCAAAGCACTTTACATGAGCACCAGTTACGTTACAGACGGACACATTCATTTTTAGGGCTCGGCCTCCGCCCACTGAAAGTGGGAGGAGTTTCGAGATCCTAATGTTAAAGAAGAGAAAAAAAAAGTATCTCCTAGGGCTTTGGCGAGACAAATTCCACACATTCTTTAGTGTGTTATGTCATCTGGCCAGTGATTCGTCTTCGTTGTGGTGTCGTTTTAATAGCCTTGAAGTGATAGGCTAAATGTCTTTTTCGTCGGGCATGTGTAGCATTTTTCGTTCGTGTGCGCGCAAAGAAGTACATTAATTATAATTAGGAGCTGTCAGGGTGCCTCCGTAAGTGAATCCAGATGGCCGGGCGCGTTCACCATTCAGCAGCGGTCAGCGCGCAGCTGCTCCATGCCAGGCCGGGAAAGGGCTTCATTAGTTCAAGAACAAGAGTCTGACGTTCTGTCATGGGCTGTTCTTTTAATCTCAGTTTCATTTTTTTTCTGGAATGGTCCGTGGCCGGTGTGAATGGAATTGTTCTCTCGAGTTTATTATGTGTTTCTTTGCAGCAGCTTTTGTTTTCGGAGCTGAGGTAATGAATAGCAAGCTGGCAGGCAGCGCCTTTTAGAACTGTTTGCTTTCTGTTTGAGACTCCTGACAATGTTTTACAAAATCTTTTTTCTAAAAGCAAGCATCTATCGGAAGTGGGAGATAGGAACCTTTTGACTGGTTTCATATAGTTCAGAGATTCACTTTCATTCCTCTTTAAATATCACTCTTTAGGTGTTCAAGGTTTGTGTATTTTTTTTTACATATCTTAAGACAATCTAAAAGTATTTTTTCAAGATGAAATGCCAAAGCAGCACAATGCAGAGCAATGACATACTACAAGTGGCATACTATAATATTTTTTTAATAAGGGGCAAGACGTTGAAAGCCTAATAGCATTCTCAAAGTTTATGTGTAGTGTTCATAAAAGCAGCAAATCTGGGATAAGCTGGGGGGAACTGTCTTTCGCTCTAAAGGCTGTCTGTCAACAGGTTTCCGCTTTCAGAAGTCTAATTGGAATTCTTCAGGACTGTTTATATGGAGTAGTTGCACTATTCTAGCAGACAGTAAAGCATCTGATTACAGTGGTCTTGGGGGCAGAAAACATGACCGGCTTGCTCCTGTCACACTCACATACGTGTATATGACAATTGTGAGAGTGCAGTTTGAGAGTTGAGAGTGCAGATTGAGAGTTGAGAGTGCAGATTGAGAGTGCAGATTGAGAGTGCAGATTGAGAGTGCAGATTGAGAGTGCAGTTTGAGAGTGTAGTTTGAGAGTGCAGTTTGAGAGTGCAGTTTGAGAGTTCAGTTTGAGAGTGCAGTTTGAGAGTGCAGTATGAGAGTGCAGTATGAGAGTGCAGATTGAGAGTGGTGTTTGAGAGTGCAGAGTGGAGATTGAGAGTTGAGAGTGCAGTTTGAGAGTGCAGTTTGAGAGTGCAGAGTGGCGGTGCAGAGTGCAGAGTGGCGGTGCAGAGTGGCGGTGCAGAGTGCGGAGTGGCAGTGCAGAGTGCAGAGTGGTGGTGCAGAGTGGCGGTGCAGAGTGGCGGTGCAGAGTGGGGGTGCAGAGTGGGGGTGCAGAGTGGGGGTGCAGAGTGCAGAGTGGCGGTGCAGAGTGGCGGCGCAGAGTGGCGGTGCAGAGTGGCGGTGCAGAGTGGCGGTGCAGAGTGGCGGTGCGGCGGTGCAGAGTGGCGGTGCAGAGTGCAGAGTGGCGGTGCAGGGTGGCGGTGCGGAGTGCAGAGTGGCGGTGCAGAGTGGCGGTGCAGAGTGGCGGTGCAGAGTGCAGAGTGGCGGTGCAGAGTGGCGGTGCAGAGTGCAGAGTGGCGGTGCAGAGTGGCGGTGCAGAGTGGTGGTGCAGAGTGGCGGTGCAGAGTGGCGGTGCAGAGTGGCGGTGCAGAGTGGCGGTGCAGAGTGGTGGCGCAGAGTGGCGGCGCAGAGTGGCGGTGCAGAGTGGCGGTGCAGAGTGGCGGTGCAGAGTGCAGAGTGGCGGTGCAGAGTGGCGGTGCAGAGTGGCGCTGCAGAGTGGCGGTGCAGAGTGGCGGTGCAGAGTGGCGGTGCAGCGGTGCAGAGTGGCGGTGCAGAGTGGCGGTGCAGAGTGGCGTTGCGGCGGTGCAGAGTGGCGGTGCAGAGTGGCGTTGCGGCGGTGCAGAGTGGCGGTGCAGAGTGGCGGTGCAGAGTGGCGGTGCAGAGTGCAGAGTGGCGGTGCAGAGTGCAGAGTGGCGGTGCAGAGTGCAGAGTGGCGGTGCAGAGTGGCGGTGCAAAGTGGCGGTGCAGAGTGGCGGTGCAGAGTGCAGAGTGGCGGTGCAGAGTGGCGGTGCAGAGTGGCGGTGCAGAGTGGCGGTGCGGCGGTGCAGAGTGGCGGGGCAGAGTGGCGGTGCAGAGTGGCGGTGCAGAGTGGCGGTGCAGAGTGGTGGTGCAGAGTGGCGGTGCAGAGTGGCGGTGCAGAGTGGCGGTGCAGAGTGGCGGTGCAGAGTGCAGAGTGGCGGTGCGGCGGTGCAGAGTGGTGGTGCAGAGTGGCGGTGCAGAGTGGCGGTGCAGAGTGGCGGTGCAGAGTGGCGGTGCAGAGTGCAGAGTGGCGGTGCAGAGTGGCGGTGCAGAGTGGCGTTGCGGCGGTGCAGAGTGGCGGTGCAGAGTGGCGGTGCAGAGTGGCGTTGCGGCGGTGCAGAGTGGCGGTGCAGAGTGGCGGTGCAGAGTGGCGGTGCAGAGTGGCGGTGCAGAGTGGCGTTGCGGCGGTGCAGAGTGGCGGTGCAGAGTGGCGGTGCAGAGTGGCGGTGCGGCGGTGCAGAGTGCAGAGTGGCGGTGCAGAGTGGCGGTGCAGAGTGCAGAGTGGCGGTGCAGAGTGCAGAGTGGCGGTGCAGAGTGGCGGTGCAGAGTGCAGAGTGGCGGTGCAGAGTGGCGGTGCAGAGTGCAGAGTGGGGGTGCAGAGTGGGGGTGCAGAGTGGCGGTGCAGAGTGGCGGTGCAGAGTGGCGGTGCAGAGTGGCGGTGCAGAGTGGCAGTGCATCGGTGCAGAGTGGCGGTGCAGAGTGGCGGTGCAGAGTGCAGAGTGGCGGTGCAGAGTGGCGGTGCAGAGTGCAGAGTGGCGGTGCAGAGTGGCGGTGCAGAGTGGCGGTGCAGAGTGCAGAGTGGCGGTGCAGAGTGGCGGTGCAGAGTGGTGGTGCAGAGTGGGGGTGCAGAGTGGCGGTGCAGAGTGGCGGTGCAGAGTGGCGGTGCAGAGTGGCGGTGCAGAGTGGCGGTGCGGCGGTGCAGAGTGGCGGTGCAGAGTGGCGGTGCAGAGTGCAGAGTGGCGGTGCAGAGTGGCAGTGCAGAGTGGCGGTGCAGAGTGGCGGTGCAGAGTGGCGGTGCAGAGTGGCGGTGCAGAGTGCAGAGTGGCGGTGCAGAGTGCAGAGTGGCGGTGCAGAGTGGCGGTGCAGAGTGCAGAGTGGCGGTGCAGAGTGGCGGTGCAAAGTGGCGGTGCAGAGTGGCGGTGCAGAGTGCAGAGTGGCGGTGCAGAGTGGCGGTGCAGAGTGGCGGTGCAGAGTGGCGGTGCAGAGTGGCGGTGCAGATTGGAGGTGCAGAGTGGCGGTGCAGAGTGGCGGTGCGGCGGTGCAGAGTGGCGGTGCAGAGTGGCGGTGCAGAGTGCAGAGTGGCGGTGCAGAGTGGCGGTGCAGAGTGGCGGTGCAGAGTGCAGAGTGGCGGTGCAGAGTGCACAGTGGCGGTGCAGAGTGGCGGTGCAGAGTGGGGGTGCAGAGTGGGGGTGCAGAGTGGCGGTGCAGAGTGCAGAGTGGCGGTGCAGAGTGGCGGTGCAGAGTGGCGGTGCAGAGTGGCGGTGCGGCGGTGCAGAGTGGCGGTGCAGAGTGGCGGTGCAGAGTGCACAGTGGCGGTGCAGAGTGGCGGTGCAGAGTGGCGGTGCAGAGTGGCGGTGCAGAGTGCAGAGTGGCGGTGCAGAGTGGCGGTGCAGAGTGCAGAGTGGCGGTGCAGAGTGGCGGTGCAGAGTGGCGGTGCAGAGTGGCGGTGCAAAGTGGCGGTGCAGAGTGGCGGTGCAGAGTGGCGGTGCAGAGTGGCGGTGCAGAGTGGCGGTGCAGAGTGGCAGTGCAGAGTGGGGGTGCAGAGTGGGGGTGCAGAGTGGCGGTGCAGAGTGCAGAGTGGCGGTGCAGAGTGGCGGTGCAGAGTGGCGGTGCAGAGTGGCGGTGCGGCGGTGCAGAGTGGCGGTGCAGAGTGGCGGTGCAGAGTGCAGAATGGCGGTGCAGAGTGGCGGTGCAGAGTGCAGAGTGGCGGTGCAGAGTGTAGGTGCAGAGTGGCGGTGCAGAGTGGCGGTGCAGAATGGCGGTGCAGAGTGGCGGTGCAGAGTGGCGGTGCAGAGTGCAGAGTGGCGGTGCAGAGTGCACAGTGGCGGTGCAGAGTGGCGGTGCAGAGTGCAGAGTGGGGGTGCAGAGTGGGGGTGCAGAGTGGCGGTGCAGAGTGCAGAGTGGCGGTGCAGAGTGGCGGTGCAGAGTGGCGGTGCAGAGTGGCGGTGCGGCGGTGCAGAGTGGCGGTGCAGAGTGGCGGTGCAGAGTGCACAGTGGCGGTGCAGAGTGGCGGTGCAGAGTGGCGGTGCAGAGTGCAGAGTGGCGGTGCAGAGTGGCGGTGCAGAGTGGCGGTGCAGAGTGGCGGTGCAAAGTGGCGGTGCAGAGTGGCGGTGCAGAGTGCAGAGTGGCGGTGCAGAGTGGCGGTGCAGAGTGGCGGTGCAGAGTGGTGGTGCAGAGTGGCGGTGCAGAGTGGCGGTGCAGAGTGGGGGTGCAGAGTGGGGGTGCAGAGTGGGGGTGCAGAGTGGCGGTGCAGAGTGCAGAGTGGCGGTGCAGAGTGGCGGTGCAGAGTGGCGGTGCAGAGTGGCGGTGCGGCGGTGCAGAGTGGCGGTGCAGAGTGGCGGTGCAGAGTGCAGAGTGGCGGTGCAGAGTGGCGGTGCAGAGTGCAGGTGCAGAGTGGCGGTGCAGAGTGGCGGTGCAGAGTGCAGAGTGGCGGTGCAGAGTGGCGGTGCAGAGTGGCGGTGCAGAGTGGCGGTGCAGAGTGGCGGCGCAGAGTGGCGGCGCAGAGTGGCGGTGCAGAGTGGCGGTGCAGAGTGGCGGTGCGGCGGTGCAGAGTGGCGGTGCAGAGTGGCGGTGCAGAGTGCAGAGTGGCGGTGCAGAGTGGCGGTGCAGAGTGGCGGTGCAGAGTGGCGGTGCAGAGTGGCGGTGCAGAGTGGCGGTGCAGAGTGGCGGTGCAGAGTTGCGGTGCAGAGTGGCGTTGTGGCGGTGCAGAGTGGCGGTGCAGAGTGGCGGTGCAGAGTGGCGGTGCAGAGTGGCGTTGCGGCGGTGCAGAGTGGCGGTGCAGAGGGGCGGTGCAGAGTGCAGAGTGGCGGTGCAGAGTGGCGGTGCAGAGTGGCGGTGCAGAGTGGCGGTGCAGAGTGCAGAGTGGCGGTGCAGAGTGGCGATGCAGAGTGCAGAGTGGCGGTGCAGAGTGGCGGTGCAAAGTGGCGGTGCAGAGTGGCGGTGCAGAGTGCAGAGTGGCGGTGCAGAGTGGCGGTGCAGAGTGGCGGTGCAGAGTGGCGGTGCAGAGTGGCGGTGCGGTGGTGCAGAGTGGCGGTGCAGAGTGGCGGTGCAGAGTGCAGAGTGGCGGTGCAGAGTGGCGGTGCAGAGTGGCGGTGCAGAGTGGCGGTGCAGAGTGCAGAGTGGCGGTGCAGAGTGCAGAGTGGCGGTGCAGAGTGGCGGTGCAGAGTGGCGGTGCAGAGTGGCGGTGCAGAGTGGCGGTGAGTGCAGAGTGACAGTGAGTGCAGAGTGACAGTGAGTGCAGAGTGACAGTGAGTGCAGAGTGACAGTGAGTGCAGAGTGACAGTGAGTGCAGAGTGACAGTGAGTGCAGAGTGACAGCGAGAGCAGAGTGACAGTGAGTGCAGAGTGACAGCAGAGTGACAGTGAGTGCAGAGTGACAGCAGAGTGACAGTGAGTGCAGAGTGACAGCAGAGTGACAGTGAGTGCAGAGTGACAGCAGAGTGACAGTGAGTGCAGAGTGACAGTGAGTGCAGAGTGACTGTAGAGTGCAGAGTGACTGTAGAGTGCAGAGTGACTGTAGAGTGCAGAGTGACAGCAGAGTGCAGAGTGACAGCAGAGTGCAGAGTGACAGTAGAGTGCAGAGTGACAGTGAGTGCAGAGTGACAGTGAGTGCAGAGTGACAGTGAGTGCAGAGTGACAGTGAGTGCAGAGTGACAGTGAGTGCAGAGTGACTGCAGAGACAGTGTGTCAGGGTGCACATTGTGTGAGTGTGCAGAATGAGTGTGCAGGGTAAACAGTGTGTGACTATGCAGGGTGACATTGGGAGTGTGCGGGTGAGCAGTGTGTGAATGTTACGGGGCAGTGTGTGAGTGTGCAGAAAACACCACACACACATACACCACACACACATAACGCACACACAAACCACACACCTCAGTCTCTCAACACCACACACTTGTCACCACTCAACACAACACACTCACCACCACACTCACTCCCCAGGCTCACCCCCACAGACTCACCACCACACACTCACCAGCACACAGAAAACAACACACACAACAACACACCCCCAGCCGTCAATGAATGCTTTCACCATGCACAAACACCAACAACCATCATCCATCTGTGCACGCTTTTACTAAGCACACACCCACCAGCCGTCAGTGCACCCTTCCACCAGGCACACACACCTCCAGCCGGCAGTGCACTTTTCCACCAAGCAATCGCAGTATGGTACACTTTACTTTTAAACATATTCATATAAAGCACAGCATGCCACCATTGGTAAAATTACAATTCAACAAACATACTTCCACTACACACCACATGCACACACTCCGTAACACATGGCAAAAAGACATTGGCATTTACAATGCCATTAGCTCAAACTTAAATAAATCCGAGCCCGATTGCATTTCTAATGCTTGTTTTGTTTGGCACAGGGAGATTAAGTGATTTGCCCGAATCACAGAATGCTGAGCATTCCTGCAGAGATTCGAACCTGGTTCCCCAGCTCCGAGGTCGACCGCCCTAGCCGTTAGGCCACAGTGGGCTAGTTTAATCACAGAGACTGGACAGGGGTCATAAGGAGAGCCTTATCTAATAGAGGTGAGGCGGTTTATAGTATCTTTCGTGGCCAGCGGGGAGACCTTGTCCAGAGTGGGCGGTAGGTCAACTGCTATTGCTATTTTGGCTATAGTTGGAGCATCTGTCCCTCCCAATGGGGAGAATCTAAAGTACGAGAAAATAACCTCCACCTTCTGTAAAAAGAAAGTGCCGATTTTCTCACTCAGCTCTTGACTGCTCTGAATTTTAGGTGGGCTGGGGTCGGCGAATCTGGCTACGGTCCTGAAGAATTCTTTGATTGAAGATTTAGCCAGTTTGATTTGGTTCACAAACAATGCTCTTTTAGTGTTAAGTAAGAGGCTTTTATAGAGCGTAAGACTTTGTTTGTAGAGTTCTTTTTCTGCTTCATTCTATTCTCTTCTCCAGTTGCGTTCTAGACGCATACAGGCACGTTTTTGTTTCCTTAGTTCATCAGAGTACCAGGGAGCTGTTGGTTGAGAGCGCTTAGGAAACCGAGTTGTCACAGGGGCAACTTTTTTACAAGCTGTCTCTAGACACCCTGTATAGCAGATGGTAGCTTCCTCTACCTCTGTAGGCAATGAACAAGCAGTAGCCGTAAGAAAGACTTCTAATTCTGTGCACTTAATTTTATTCAATGCTCTTAGTTCTATCTGACTCTTAGAGGCCCCGTACTATGGTGTAGCTCAGAAAGGGCCAACTCAAACTGGAAGAAGATCTGTGTGTGAAGGTGATGCTACTTTTTATTGAACTTAAAGCAAGTAATACATCAGTGGTGCAGACAGAGTTGTAAGCTTCCTGGCAGAGTCGTAGCTATAATTAGTTCAGCAGGTGCAGTTGTACCATAGCCAGCAGTGTTAGTGGCCCTCTGACCCTGAGTTGTGCCTGTCTTTACTAACTGCAAGGGCACAGGGCCCCGTTTTCACTGCTTGTATTAGGGCCTATGGCCAATGGTGGCTAGCCTCAACAGGGAGGGGAGGGCGGGCCGCCCTCAAATAAAATAAAAAAATATAAATCTAAACGGGCGCTCGCACGAAAATAAACTTAAAATGTATTGAAAATAAACTTACCTTACGACAGGACCTCCTGCTCTGGACCTCTTGGTGTTGAAAATTAGTACGGTTTGGTGAACATTATCTGCGCCATCTTGCCTCTTCCCCTGATGCCACACTTTTTGTCGTGCGCGCCCGCCATTTTCTAAGATACCCCGATCAGAACGAACCCTTTTGCATGCCGCTGGCCCCTGACATAGCCCTTCGCCTTCACTAAGCCTGCACGCTGACCAACCCCCCCTGCTTGCATCTGCCTTGAATCATAAACCCCTTCTTCGGCGCTGCTCTGCCCCAGGCCCTCATCCTGTTCCCAGCGCGACACCTCCCTGCTTTCCTTTCATGATCTCCGGCCCTTAGATGCAAACCCCCTTTTTCCCCGTGTGCCCGTTTTGTCCTCCCCGTTCCCAAGCCGACACCCAGCTCTGCCGATACCATCCTTGCCCCTCCCCGTACAATAGAAAGCTTCCCCCATCAAAGAATCCCCGGGTTGATCAAAGCCCCCACCCCATGAGATCCGATCAAACCCCCACATTCCGTGAATCGGCGGATTATCCAGCTGCGCGATGCTCATCACCTGTTGTGACTAGGGTGGGGACTTCAACTGTAAATGTGTGTGGGAACAGGCCCAAAGGGGAGTTCCGAGAATGTCTTTTCCGTACATCAAAGCTTTAACATGTATGTGTAATCTACAATAAAGTCATAAATGTGTGTATAAGAGGCCAGGCCTCAGGAATACAGTTAGAGCACCTCAGAACGATACCTTCTGTCCGTTTCGTTGTGTTCTCCTCCGGAGAGAATAAAAAAACCTTGTTTCCTGCTTTCCAGTCTCCAGCGCCTGCCTCTTCATTGATTTAAATAACTAGAGGGTCACAGAGGCAATACCGCCGGGCAACTATCGATTGTCCCCGACCCGATTGAACTTTTTACATTGGGACTGCAGCATGGCCACCACTAGGAAACTCCCTAGAAATGTACATGTGTGCACATGTGGCACACATACATGCCCTAAGGGCATGTATGTGTGCTACAGGGCACTTAGAAAAATGCAAAAAATTGCATTTTTCATAGAAATCATAAATTCAATCATAAATTCAATCAGAAGTTTGTGGTAATTTGTGATTCCTTAATGCCAAATTGCACTTTTTCTGTGCTTCTTACATTGCGTTTAAGTAATAGTAATTTGCGATTCCTTAAATGCAATTGCAAAATAAGGAATCACAAATTTTGCGATTCCTTATTATGCGGGCAGTTTTTCTTTCAAATTCAAATAATCTTTATTTCGATCGTTAAGATCATAAAAGATGTACAAGTAAACAAGCATTGGATCGTTAAAAAGAGAAACATTTTAAAAAGTAGATTCATCAATTTTAAAATTTCGAAAAATCATGTTCACAGTTTCAAAATACATTTTTAGATTAGATTAAGAACTAATTGGTCGTGCCGCATTGGAGTCCCTTATAATTCTTGCACGTAATCTCCACATTGCCGCCAAAAATTTCGCCATTACAAACACAGTTGGAGATGTAAGGTCAGTTTTAAGCACTCTGTAGGCTGGGGCATAAGTTCGAAAGCCCAAGTTCCTTAAGTAAGGGACTAGCCAATAGCTCCTAGTTTTACTGTAGGCTTTGCAGAACAAGACCACATGTAGGTCACTTTCCAACTTGTAATTGCACGCAGGGCAGTTGCCTGAGTCTTGGTTACCATCCCAGGTTTTAGTGAATGACCTCAAGGGGAGAGAGCCGTATCTCCATTGGAGAAAAATCTTTCTTACGTACACTGGGGACATAGCATCTAGGACATATTCAGGACTGTAAGAATCTTTTACTTTAGTGAATATATCGGTTAGAGAACCCTCCCGGATTGAACTCATAGATCTTTGTAGCCTGAAGCCATAGAACAGTTTAGAAAGTTCTTTCCTCGGAAGCCTTGCAGACGTTAGTTCAGGATTACACCATAGCTCTGGGACCCCGAGGGTCATACACGTGTCCCTAATGTACTTGAGCCATGGAATTTTGGTCACTTGTATTGATCTAAGGAGCTCCTGTAATTCACTTCTGTAGTGGCCCAGATCCTGGCTGCTCCACAACCGCCTCCAGTAGGTCAAGGGTTTGAGGCTCAGTTCTTCGGTAATTGGGCACAGTGCCAAGTCCATTCTCAAAGGGAGTAGGGGAGTGCTCAAAGGAAGGACCGTCAATTGTCTGATAAAATTGTTCTCTGCCACCTGTATAGTTTGTAACGATGTGTGTCCCCATAGTTCAGCCCCATATGTGATGCCTCCTCATGCTTGGGCTTTATAAATGTGTATTGCAGGTGCCAGTGGACGAAGGGAGGATTTGTTGGCAATTCTTGTGATAGCACCGGCCCTCTGAATTAATTTTGTGGTTGCTTTTGTTTTGTGTGGCAACCAGGTTAAATTTTGATTGAGTGTTATGCCCAGATACTCAATCACTTGGACTCTCTCTAGGGGTGTGGATCCCAAGCGGGGATTTGGGCAACTTTTGGGCTTGTGGCTCAGGATCATGAATTTAGTCTTCCCGGGGTTTATTTCTAATCCCCTTTTATTACAAAAATCCAAGAATCCGTCCAGAACCCTCTGTAGCCCCATTGGTGTTTTTGACAACAGCAGGGTGTCATCCGCGAACATGATCGCTGGCACCCTGCTGCTGTTCAATTGTGGCGCATCAATGTTAGGGATTCTGCACAAGTGCTCTATCACCCCGTTCGTGAATAGACAAAACAGGGTCGGCGCCAACACACAACCCTGCCTTACCCCGCGTTGGACAGGAAACCTATCTGTCAGCCTACCGCCCTTTCCATATCTTACACGGGCATAGTTGTCTGTGTGTAGCCTGATGAGAATCTGGAGAATATCTCCAGGGACACCCATATCCCCCAGTACCGCCCACAACTTGGCCCGAGGGACCAAGTCGAAGGCGGCGCGGAGGTCCACAAAGACCGCATACAGTGACCCCCCTTCTAGATATGCTGTCTTCCAAAATAGGATATTTAATCTGAGTATTTGATCCACTGTTGACATTCCCTTCCTAAATCCCGCTTGAAGAGGGCTTAAAATTTCAGTCTCTTCCATCCAGCATTGCAGCCTATCCAGGATTAGCCTTCCAAACAACTTTTGAGTTACATCAATGAGGCTGATCGGGCGATAGTTGGCGGGGAGCAGGGGCGACCCTTTTTTGTGTATCGGGACCACCTCCGCTCCCAGCCAAGTATCTGGTAACTTCATTCCCCCCAGCACTGCATTAAATAAAACCATCAAGTAGGGTGCCCAGATCCCAGGTTCCTGTCTAAAAAGGTCACCTGGCACCCCATCTAAGCCCGGGGCTTTTCCGGCAGCTAGCCCCACTATAACCACCTTAATATCTTTTAAAGTGAAAGGGGCAGATGTATATGTAGTGATGCTGGTAGATGCTGATGTTACTAACTCATCGCTTTCAGGGGCATATAGTTTTTGGAAGTGATCCTGCCAAACATTGACAGCAATGTTGGGTTCAATTGCAGAGGGAAGATCCCCACTCCCATGATTGATTATTCTCCAGAATCTACGGGAATCCCTTTTAGCTAGGGAATCCGATAGATTCTCCCAATGCTGTATGTCCCACTCTATTCTAGCGTTAGCTATAAGTGATTTGTAGACACTCCTTTTAGAGCGGATCTCCGACCTAGCACCTCCTTCTTTTATGGTGGAAAGGAGGTCTCGTTTTGCCGAGCGACAGGTGCTGTTATACCAGGAGTTTGTGATTTGTCCCTGTGCTCTTGGGCGGCCTATGCTGAAGAGGTCAGCTTCAAGCTTCTTAATTAGATGAATATGTACTTGAGCTAAATCCTCACTTCTATCTATTGTGGAGTATGGATTCCACAGGTCAAAAGCCTCCTCAAGGATGGGAATGATCCCAGCGTAGAGAGAGGCAAGCTTTTCTCCACTGGAGGCAAGCTTTTCCCATTTTATCCGCCTCCTGTTGTTCTCTAAAAGGTTTCCTCCTTTCGGTTTCTCCTCGCCTAACACTCTCACCCAAGGGATGGTATACTCTAGTTCCAAGGCATTGTGGTCACTATCATGCCTGGGTGTTATTTTAAAGTCCACCACCCTTTTCCATGCCTGCAACTGTACCAGGAAATAGTCTGTTCTGGATTGCCTCCCTGCTTTATTAAATGTACATTGGGTCGGGATGTCGGACCTAGTACGGCCGTTGCAGGCTCTCAAACCATGGGTGAGATTTAAAGTGTTTATCTGTACGGCAAGGGATGTCCATGCTCTGGGAGGGGGTGCTTCAGTCCGAGGAACCTGCCAACTTGAATCCTCCTCTAGGGAGGGTCCATCAAGTAGACCAGGTAATGGCTCAAAGTGTGAATTGAAGTCCCCCCCTATTAGGTAAGACATATCCGCAGGGATGGTTTCCAGAAGGCATGACAGAGCCTCTATGGTTTTGGAAGTGGACGCTATTTTGACTGGCCTTGAATAGATGTTTATAACCAGTAATTTAAAAAGACCCGGCCATTCAAGTAAGACAGCCAGTATATCTACAGAGTCTACTGGATATCTTGATGCTCGGCATCCTATATCCGAAGCCACCCAGGTTGCTAAGCCTCCAGAAGGTCTGCCTTTCCCACCCCAGACAGCGGGGATTGAAAATGTATGGAAGCCCCTAAAGGAGGTCTCATCCCTTGACCAGGTCTCTTGAAAGAGACAGACGCTATTTGGTTGCGTTAGGTCGGCCCATGCGTCCGAGTCTATTTTGTTGGTCAGGCCAGCCACATTTCAAGATAGAATTTTTAGGGTTTGTGGGGCATTCTGGGTGTCAAATTGTTTGGCCGTAGGACTTATATTTTCTAGCAGAGGAGGACTATCCATTTGCCCTTCGTCCATTAGTGGGTCATCTAGACTAATTTCCCTATTATGTAGGTCCCGGGATAGATCAAAAGTCCCAGTTGTGGCTTTCTCCTGCCTGCAAATAAGGGGGGGATAATTGCCACATTCATTCCCTGTCGATTGTGCTTGCGCCCCGTTCGTGGAGGCCAACTGTCAGTCCACCATTTCAAGGCAGTCATAATGATTGAATAGTGGTAGAAGTGGTGGCTGATGAGATCTCGGGGGCCATGGCTCCTCTCTATCAAATCCACCCCTTCCCATCCTTCTTCTCTGAACAGTTTCCCATCCATGGGGATCACTATATGTGTTGGAGCGGAAGGGGGGTATTCGTGGTTGGTTGAAGGGAATTCTCCACCTTCCCTGGTTACCCTCCCAGTCATCCTTTGAATTCTGATAAAGTCCTCTGGTCTGGGCATTAGTTACATGATCATTAGGTGGGTAGAAAAACGAGAGAGGGACTGGGTGAATGTTACTCCCTTCATCTTCCAACGATGGATTACAAACGAATGAGACTGTTCTTGGTTCTCTAAAACTCACCAATAGGCAGTCACCACTGATTGTTTTGGGTCTCTTGCCTACCCATGAGACTCTTCTGACCATGCGAATATCGCTGGTCATGCCTCTAGGGAGGGGTCTATGTGTTGAAAGCCAATTGATGACTTTATTTTTGAGAGATTCATCAGTTTCATACGAGTCCGATTTTAATTCGGGTACCCCAACTAAGATAGCAGTGTATGGAGCAACCTCAGGTGGGAGATTGACAGTAACTGTTCTCGGTGGTTTTACCTTTGGATGATTCGAATCGTGTGTATCATGGTTGGTAGTCAAGGGAGGTATGGGGGAACTCATGTGTTGTGAATTAGGCTGCACATTATCATTGACTAAAATTGGTCGCTGTTGCATAGTATGAGATTGTTTAGTAGGACCAGAAGTCGCTAGCGCTGCTGGTTTAGATTTTGATTTTAATGGTTGATTACTGTGTGATTTAGTATTTTTGTCACCCGCTGTAGATGTTATTACTGCCTCGTTACCTTTTGCAGGTTTGGGAGTGACCGAGTTACCGTTATGTTTTGGGTCAATGTTGGAGAGCGTGGGGCAGGGAGCCCCCGGTTTCCAACAGTCCATAATCTGTAAGGCTGTTTTCTCAATTTTGATTAGTCTCGCCTCCATTTTCATCAGGCGTGCTTCTAAAGGACTTATGATTGACTTCAGAAGGCGGCCTATGTCAGCTAATGTTATGTCCTCTTCTGGTAACTCAGAATTATGTTCAATGATGGGAGGTGGCTGATCAGTGAGGATGTCACTGTGCGGTTGCTGGGAGGGGTCAATCGCTATCACTGGTGAGGTTCTTTCCTGGCTAGTGTGGTCTGAGCTGACTGTGATAGGGTTTTTCCCTATTTTTTCCTTTACATTTTTAGTCTTTCTTTCCTTAGTGCTCTGTTTCCCCGGTATCCTTTTTTGAATGGCACCCTCCCTTAACCCCCGATTTGTACTAGGTGTCCCTACTAAATTTGGGGTATCATTTGTCGTGGTCGATTCTTCCCTAAGTGAGGTGGGGCATTGAATTGTTAGATCAGTGTCCTCCCCCGTGTTTATTAGGTTAGGTGGTTGGGTGATTTGCGTTAGTGGCAATGAGAGGAGACTCCTGTCCTCTAAATCACTTATTGTTACCTCTGAGAGATCTATGCTAGTGGGTCGCTGAGCCCCACCGCAGGCACCAAGTTGTAAAGTATCTATAATCCGCCTGTCTTCAGGAGTTTTTGCCATCGCTATAGCACCCATCGATGACCTCCTAACCCACTCTATTTCCTGCGAGATTCGTCTTTCAAGGAGATTAATATCGTCTATCAAGAGAGAACCTGCTTTCAGAAAGTAGTTGTCAATTGTACCTTGGGTTGGGGCCGTTGTTGTGGGGCCAATAGCTACCTGGTTAGCTTTGCTCCTGGTCTCCATTTTGCTCATAATGGGCAATATGGCTCAGGGGCGACTAAGAGGAGGGCGTATTAATATTTTAGCTGGGAGGTAGATTTTGGAGTAATACCTGAAGTTAAATGGGGTGGCCCAGTCCAGTCTCTAACGTTCTCGAACGGCCTCAAACGGCCCGCTCTTTGCACGGTCTTCGCCCCGAGCTGCGTCCCGCGCTGCGGGAGTACTGGTCCTAGATGTAGTGAACGTAGAGGGCAGTGGGCGGGCCAACAGGGAGAGCGGACCGGAAGGTCTCCCACGGTCACGCAGGGACTCCTGGGCAATGGAGTCCCTGCTAACGCTCGCAGCCCCGCTGAAGCCTCACGCCCAAGCCCAGGTCCTCCACAGCGCCGGTTGCAGCGTCCAAAGTCCAGCCCCTAGTAGAGACGACGAAGCGGCACCCGCGGAGCGGGTGCGGCGAGCTTCAAACGGCAGTGGTGGTATCCCAAAGCAAGCGCCTACAGGTACAAGCGCTTTAGCAAAAGTTAGTGGCGTCCCAGGGAAAAGGTGAATACAGGGGTTTAAAAGCCCTCCAGTGGGCGGTGGGCGGGCCAACAGGGAGAGCGGACCGGAAGGTCTCCCACTGTCACGCAGGGACTCCTGGGCAATGGAGTCCCTGCTAACGCTCGCAGCCCCGCTGAAGCCTCACGCCCAAGCCCAGGTCCTCCACAGCGCCGGTTGCAGCGTCCAAAGTCCAGCCCCTAGTAGAGACGACGAAGCGGCACCCGCGGAGCGGGTGCGGCGAGCTTCAAACGGCAGTGGTGGTATCCCAAAGCAAGCGCCTACAGGTACAAGCGCTTTAGCAAAAGTTAGTTCTTTCATACATACCACTGAGCCAAATTGCGATCGCAAATGCCAAAATTCTGTGAATTTCGGCGTTTGGGATTGCAATTTGGAATGATACATATGGCCCAAAATGACCACAGTGAATGCTATTTTACATAGTTGGTTCAGTTTTCATTAAAAATAAATGCTGCTTTGATGCTATTTGCTGAACCTGCCTATGTCTGCACATCATGAGTGCTGCCTTCAGACTTTCAAGAAAGCACCAGTCAGAATTGGGAACTTGCTGTGTTCATCACAGCACACAACAAGGCTTCTTCTCTTGCTGTTATGAAGGTATTTCCGAAACATTTCCCCGCCTCACTCCCCCTCCGGCCATAGCCGCTCGAGGGAGACAGAGCGAGTCGGCCATAAATGCCTGTTTTTTTTAATGTGCACAGCTAACCTCCAAGATCCGGCAGGGTAAGATGCGAACAGTAAACACGCATACACCATGGACATCGTTTAGGGGTTGCCAGGCGTCGCAGCTGTCTGAGAGGTTATAAATAGTATTTTTTTTTTAAACGGACTTTGGTTTTCCTTTTTACCACCTATCAAGCCGTGGACATCACCATGCCCCTTACAGCAGTTGTTGCCTAGAAGTAGACGTGGGCGAGCCACTGAAAGCGCAAGCCAGGCTTAAGCCTGAAACCTGTTACCCGCTCCTTTTTAGGTCAAGCCTAGGCAGTGCTGGCGCTGTCTGGAACATCTGTTGTGTGTACTTTGTGTGAACTTTGAAGCATTTGCCCAGGACTAGTCTGCTTCCACTTTTGTTTAGGGACGACTTTTTTCCAGCAACTGCCTCTGTTTAACTATCTTGATAGAAAACGTCCAGCAAAGGTCAGTAAAATACTAGAATCCCTTTCTGCTAAGGGATTTCGTTTTTTTATTTTTCTAGTTCTTCATTATCATGAGTCAAAGCTCTTTCAAATAGGTGAGTTCAGAATACTGTACAAAAACCCATTGTGTTCGATTTAATAAGAATGTTGCTCTATAATAATCTGGACCACGTACAAGGTTTACATGACACCTGTCTTGCCTCTTAGTTCACTACTTGGCACTGTCGCCAGGGCAGGATTAGTTCATTTTTAAAAACTCTCAGTGCAATGCCATAATGTGACTTACTAATGTCAAAGAAACACACTTTTTTGAATTTTGAAGAGACTTTGGGCCAGATGAAGGTAATCCCAGATTACCGATTCTTAAATACCGAATCATACCGATTCGGTATTTAAGAACTGGCAATCGGGATTTAGGTAATTTTACCGATTTCATTACCGAATCGGTATGATTCGGTAATTACCAAATCTGTATTTACCGATTCGGTAATTGCCATTCATTCCTATGGGCCTGTAGGCCCATAGGAATGAATGGCAATTACCGAATCGGTAAATAGCGATTCGGTAATTGGGGGAAACATTGAAGGGTGGCAGGGTGTCACTTTGACACCCTGTTGCACCCCTCAATTGTGCATGGGTGCACATGTTGCAGACATACATGCCCTTAGGGCATGTATGTCTGCAACATGGCACTGTTTAAAAAGCAAAAAAAATGCTTTTTAAAGGGTTATCATTATTTACCACCAACTTCTAGTTGGTGGTAAATAACGAATTCTTAGACCCCTGTAGCACTGATTGCAGTGCTACCTACATGTCAAAATACAGAATCGGTAATTTTACCGATTCTGTATTTTACAGAATCGGTAAAATTACCGATTCAGTAAAATTACTGATTCTGTATTTTAACATGCCCCTACATCTCCATCTTCAAATACCGGTCGGTAACGCCGAAATCGGCCGTTACCGACCGGTATTTGCCTTCCTACATCTGGCCCTTTATCATGTTGTACCTGATACTTGTTGTATGATTTACATAGGAAACTTGTTCAGGGCTCGGCTCGTGCACAAGCTCTAAGTGCCGAACCAGCCCATTGGCTTAGCTCTGGCTCAGCTCTACCAGTTAATTTGTTAGCTCGCCTGCCCTAGACGGCCCTGCATTTGCCATTAATATTTGGGATTAGCTCTGGAAGGTGCACCCCGACTTTCCCCTACTGGCTCTCAGCTTTATTTAAAACTGGTTACTATTAGAAGGAAGTCAAGCAGTGTCTTCCACAGCCAACACCCCTCCCCCTTCCTGACAGTGCACCAAAGGCATGCATAGAGGAGCAATGGAAGGGGACGTCAAGACCAGAGGAACACAGACTGCACTTTCCAAGCCAGATCCAGCCTCTTCATCCACATACAGCGCTGCAGCAATCGTGTGCCCTCAGCGCCTGCAGAAGGTAGAGCTGTCCCCTTTTTTAGAGCAAAAGTACTGGCCTTTCTCATGGATTTAATTTTTTTAAAGGGGCATTAGTTGGTGACTGAATAAGATACTACAAAAAATCGAATGTATTATATATTGTCAACACAATACTGTATGTTTTTTTAGTAGTAATGTAGGGATAGTTTAGACAGCCCTAAAGTGTTTTTAATGTGCTTTAAGGTTAAGATTCATCAGGTTTTTTTTACTGGCATGGACATAAGATTATTGGCTCGATGGCAACCCTAGCAGAGGACTTATGCTGAGCATGCATTTGTCAGGCAGCCCCAGGCTGAGTGTTACCGTAGGCTAGACTCACACACACAGGTGGGGGAGGGAGCATCAAGTAGAGATGTCAGTGTTCCTTTACCCCACCTGCTTTGGGATATAAAAACACTTTCTTGCTATTTTATTTTCTAACGTATTGATCCAGTTTGTTTTTTATGCGTCATTTTGTCGTCACACATTTGTGGTGCAAGCGACTTCAAAATTAACTTGGCGTCAAAGCATTTTTTTAGGTCTCGCGCCTAGCGTTGCAGTGCGCAGCACGGCTCGTGCAGAAAGAGACTTCTTGTAGGGGGTTTGAAACTAACCTAGGAATCGCACATACTTGTGTGTGTGCTTTTCTTTTTGGCCCACACTATTTGCCTTTGCGTGTGTCTTTTTAACAAAGACAGCACGCCCATGGCCATTGGCCATGGGCGCATTGCTGCGCCCATGGCCTATTGGTGTTGGTTACCCGCACCGCCGCCATGTGCTTTCAATTATCGTGCCCAGACACAGGCGCCATAATTGAAACCACATGTCTCGCTGTGGCGCGCCCGTGCACCACTCGCGGGCTTGTTCTTTTTTGGATCCATTTCACTGGGAAGCAACTAAATGAAAGAAGGAAAGAGAGGTTGTGAACCGTTTCTTCAAGTTATGGATTTCAGTAATTCATTTAGTTTTTCTACTTGTTTAAGTATCCAAACGTACTGAGCATGAAATAACACCTTGCAAGTAGTGAATGGAAAATCTGGGATTTCCCGACTGTGTTTATCTGCTTGGATTCCAGCAATTGCTGGACGAGGATTACCTGAAAACCACGTGGTTAATGTGAAACGATGCCAATAAAACAACAGTGGAAAAATAAACCTGCTCCAACAGCTGATGGCACACTTGCTGCTTGTTGGGTACACAGCGGGTCTCCTTAACCGTGCAGCATTCAGACTTCACATACGCTGGCTTTCTGAACCTCAGCAAGTACAAGCCACGGGAATTTAATAAAAGTGTCTGTTTGCTCTTGTACTGCAAAAAATGCTCTGGGAGCGAATAAACAATTTATATACCTGTGTAGATGAACTTGAACACTAAAGGGCAGAGTCTCTGCAGTCCAGTACCAGTAGCCTGCTAGAAGGCACAAAGGACAGTTGCACAAGTGATGAAAGCCCTCCAGAATCCAGACACGCATTCCATTGGTGGTGTTGATTGTATTGAATAATTGCCCCACTCCCTTAGAAGCCATGGGCCTGAGGCTTGAGCAGGACAGGCAGCCAGGCCACACTCCAGGGCTCAGGCGAGGCAGGCGTTCTTGGAACAGAAGGCCGGGATTCCCCATCTTGGGTCGGGACTGGATTATATTTTCAGATCGAGCAGATGTGTGGAATGCCCTCTCCCCTCCTCCTGTCAACTGTCGAGGCTGGCATTGAGGTGGTCAGTCAGTGGCTCGTGCGACTCTGTCAGTCTCCTGGGCTGCTCCGGGCAGACTCTTGTGGACCGGGCACGGAGGCAGTCAGGAAGAGGCCTTACCCAACCGAGAACGGGCAGGGAGGCCTTACCCAACTCAGAATGGGCATGGAAAGTCTCCCGGGTACTCTGAGGATTCCGAGAGACACCCAACGCTGGATTCGGAGGCATTGTTGCTGTAAGTCACACTCCCTTCTCTTTCCTCTGATTCTTCCAATTTTAAGACAGGCAAACGCACACCTACACCCCTCCTCGCTACCCTCCCACACACACACTCACTTCTCCTCCTCTTCCTCTGTCACCCTATCCTCAGGCAGGTGGTTTGGTACACAAACTTGAGTTTATATATTATTGCGACTGGGGAGTGCTGTATGTGTGTTTTGGTTTCACACATAGACAATGTGCGCTACACAATTGACGTTTGTGGGTGGATATATGAACCACACAATTTAAATACATGTGGCTGTGTTTGATCTAAGTATGTATGTCAGAGGGAAGCACGGGTCGGTGTCCAAGGCAAACCTCATGATTTCACACGTTAGCTTACTTAAACATGTAAGCATATAGGATCCTAGAAAACACTTACAACAAGAGACCTATAATCAGATCTATATCCGCACAATAACCACACTAGACAGAAAAACACACACTTCATTCACTCTCTCTCGCGCACATATAGTGACATATATAAAGTACAATTTTCTATGTTTAGGTACAGTAATGATATAGTTTTTAGTTAACTGCTGGGTATTATAATGTTTTTACGATTCTACCCAAACGAGCTGCATTTGGCAAACCTATACATGTTTGATTCTTATGTCTGCACTCTGTAAACCAAGGGCAGTGAACATCAGGATCACCACTAAATTATTCGAGAGTCAAAACAAAAATTTTCCTGTTGATGCAAAAAAAAGGGAATTTGATTACTGCTGACGTACAATTGGCAGATGGAAGGGCTTGTACCCAACAATAGACTAATTGGCAGTGTCAGTCATATTTAATTGTATTACCTTGTATACAGTTCTGTGCTTGTTTCTGAAAGAGACGTATAGATGGAGAACCACAGAATATAAGGAACTCTTAGGTTGAGGGATGGTTTCTGTACCGGTGGTGCAGATGAAACTGGAGCAACACACCTGGATCCAGCTGTTATGCTAACTTTTACCTGCGTTAGCCAGACCTAATAGAAATGCCAGCTTATTGCACATTCCATGCATAAACACAGGGCCTGAGGTTCAGTGCTGTCTCCGTGTCAGCCAATCAGGAGCAGGGGTTCTGCCACTTTAAGCCAGCATTAGATATGGTTTTCCTGTGTCAAGACGTGGTTCTAAAGTTGGCAGTACTCACCAAAAGTGCTGCTTTGACCTAAATGTTCTTGCCTGTTAAAGTTTCTATGCTGGCTCCATAACCACATAAACAAGAATTTGCAATGCAATAGGTCTCGCAGTTGTGAGAGTTTGAGCATTGTAAATGGCAATGCCTTTTATTTACGTGTTGGTTTTTAAAACATAAATAAAAGGCATTGTCATTTACAATGCCAATAGCTTAAACTCTCGCAAATGCGAGACCTATTGCATTGCAAATGCTTGTTTTCTTTGGGTTTCGCTTTAGCTATGGTGCATAGCATTGCTAAACAACCTTGGCCAAGCCAATAGATGCCACAGGTGAGACTGCCAATGCTTTTTTTCAAAGGATTTTCATTAAGTGCCTTTGGTGACAATCACATTATGTGCAGGTGGAAAGTAAAGGTCAGGCTGAGAGGCTTGACCTGTGCGCGTGCCAGAACTACACACCTCAGGACGCTGGAAGTGACCTTAGAAAGATAATAACCAGGTCCTCCCTGCAATAAAGGTATCCCCCCTCTTAAAATCAAAGTTGGAAAGCAGTAGTGTTAGGAAATAAACATGCTTTGGAAATGTTATAAGGAGGGAATGTGCAAAGACCCCAGCGCAGCTCTAATTCAGGAAAAAGTTGAAGGCCTTTTTACAAACCCTACATCACGATGCGGAACAGTCCACTCCTGCCCCCAGAACCCAGCACCCTCTCTCCTATCACTCGTTGACTGTATGCTCACCTTTGACCCTGCACAGTGCTCCGCTGCCCGTTGGCATACAAATACCAGTTACAGAAAGATTCCGACTCACAGTTGAAGCCAAGGGAGTTGTTTTGACTGGAGGTATTCCTGTTCAGATATTGTGATCAATTGTATGATTTAACAACTACTGCCTAAACCACGACACCTGGAACAACGAAGGCTAAACCACGACCATTACTTAACCACTACATTTTAAACCACTACTCCCTAAACCACGAAAAAATAAGATTTAATAACACTTTTTCATTTTATTCCTTTTTTTTCTAAAATATTTGCTAATATCTGTTTACAAAAACGAGCACACTGATCATATTCTTTTCTTGATTCTTAAACATTTAAATTTGTTAAAATCAAAGCAACACTGCCATCTCCTGACATAAACCGGTAATTTAAATGTTAACAACCTTAGCTGTATTTTAAACTTAACTATTAATCACGTTATATTTCTATCTATATATATTTTTGTAATCGTATTTGTGGGGGGAGTCCCCCCACACCCCCCATCTACCCATTTATAAGTTTTCCTAAATTATCCTATGTGCAACTCCGGTGTTCTAAAAGTCGTGGTTCCATCCTTCGTTGTTCCGTCGTTCGTGGATGTTACCTTCGTGGTTCAGCCCTCTTCGTTGTTCTGGTAAGTCGTTGTTCAAACATCGTGGTTAAGTATGTTTCCCATTGTGATCCCCATGGTAAACAACAACAAAAAAGTTTGCCAACTATATGTAAACATGCTCATTTGATGTTTCATCTTTGTCACCATGATTTGGATAAGATGTCACTTTATGTGATGTCATCGGAGTCAGAGGTCACATGTCCTATGATGTCAGCAATTATGCTAATTAGGGGGGAAAACAATCGCCAATACTACTATTGTTCTCTGGCCAAGGATGGGGACCCTGTGTTGGTAGCCTTGAACATTTGCCTCTTCGCGCTGTACTGTCATCCCTGCACAGGAGGGATCAGCCTGCGATGTGAGATGAGAAATGGGACTGGAGGGTCCACTGAGCCTGTTTTTGCCCTGACAGCCTGTGTGCAATAAACCCATACTAATTGTGATGTGCATGTGTGTGGAATCATTTGTGCAGGGTCCCTGCCTTGCTTCTTCCAGACCAGTGAGTGTTTCCTTTGAGTGAATACCTTCTGAAACTGACACTGGGCTACACCACTGGCATAACACTCCTTGTCAATAACACTTCCTGCATTATCTCAGCTCTTTGTTCAGGCCCCAGGTTGAGGGCAAGTTCCTTCTGTCATGTGTGCTGCTTGCTGTAGTTTTTTCCTAACAGGCACTTACTTGGACTTTGCGAGCTGATTACTTCCAGCCTGGTGCCGTTCCCCTGTCCGTGACCCCACTGGGATGACGTCACATTGCAGAAGTAGATGTCCGAATCATTCAAAGTCAGCGCCCGAATGCCAAGGCTCGCTTCTCCGCCACTGTTCTCCACCAGACTGGACATGGTCAGCCGTCCCCTGTATTCACTGTGCCGGTCATCCAAGGCCTTCGAGGGGTGGGACCTCCGGCGCCAGACTGCCTGCACCATGCCTCCACTCTGGGCAGGGAAGGTGCATTTTAGGGTGACCGACCCTCCGACGGTGGCAAGCACAGCAGCGGGCTGTGTGACCTTGAGAGGGGACAGAGCAGCACCTGGAAGACGTGGTGGGGAGGGACAGCAAAATGTACAAGAAGAGAAAAAGCTGCTTTAGAAATAGCACTGTGATTGTCACATAGTCCAGTTTCCTGTCTACTGTTATTTATTCACCATGTCTTTGTTATCACCAGTTCTTACTCACCCATCACCAGGAGAGATGCCCTTACCACAGGGCATGGCAGAGACTATTACGGCCAGATTCATCATACTTAAATCGGCTCGCAAAGGGCCAGATTCTGAGAATCTGGCCCTTTGCGAGCGCTATTTTTGCATTTGGGATTCATCATCCCAAATGCAAAAATCGCTATACTAGAAATCGCTATATTGCGAAAAATCACATTTAAGGAATCTCAATTAGAGATTCTTTAAATGCTATTCATGAACCTTTTTTAAAATGCGAATTCGCAATATGGGGCCGCTATTTTCCGCGAAGTGTAACTTCGAAGTGAATAGCGAAAACTTAGAAAAATGGACTTTAGTGCATTTTTCTAAGTTGTATGTTACACACACACATGTCCTTTGGACATGTGTGTGTTTGTAACATCAGTCTACATTTTCATTTCAGGGGTGCTACAGGGTGTCCTTTGGACACCCCTGGCACCCTTGAAATCGCTTCCTTATTTGCGATTAGCAATTTGCTAATCGCAAATAAGGAAGCTGTAGAAATCGCAAATAATATTGCGATTTCTACATGAATCCCGTTTTGCAAGTCTTTAATAGCGATTCCTTAATAATCGCTATTAAGGACTCGCAAAACGGGACATTGATGAATCCGGGGGCAAGAGCCCCAGTGATGTGTGAACTACAGCAGCTTGGCTTGTAGTCGCTATACATTCTGCCACTGCTCTTCCTGTAGGACTCATAGGGCTCGATTTACAAAGGTTCTGCGTAACTTTTATAATGCAGACCCGACACAAAATCCTTTTCAGGATTACAAACCAGAGCAAATTGGTATCTGCATTGGTTTGTAAGAAAAAGTAACGCAAACCAGCGTGAAGCGATGCTTTGCATTACTCTGAACAGATTCGTAGTTTTAACAAAAAGACACACACATTTATGCAGACTTACATATATAGGAGGACGGACACACAAGATACCAACCGACACTCTTGATGCAAGTGTGGCTACTGATCTGGTCCTTGCATCCTATGGGGCTAGTTGGGACGATCAATGTGTCCGCCTATGTATGCAAGTCTGCATGAGTTTATGATGGATTTCCACCTTTGGCAATGAATTGGAACCCCTTTTATTGTTTGCATACATTTGTTTAAAATACTTTTTAGGTCTTGACTACAGACAGCCTTAGCTATCTGTTTGCAAGACCTATTGATTCCAGTCCATGACATCTACTTAGAATAGCTCATAGGTAGACGGTTTTCTTGTCTATCTCACTTTCCTGGTCCTGATTCAATAGCTTTCCTCCATAATCTTGAGTTTCTCATGCCAAAGAGCGTTTTGGTATAACAGTGTTCTGATAGGATGATGTATCCTTCCCCTCGTGACACTGTGCCTTGCTTCCCATTGCATCGGCGGGACTATTTTCTTCCTCCATCACTTTCTGCCCTACACACTTCCCGGTTCCCCCCTTTTCTCCCTGTCTCCCATCTATGATGGCCACCTGGAATAGAGTCCAATTCTGGGCAGCGACTAAAAGTTTCGGACAAAGGGTCAACATTCAGATCTACGATTCAGGGAAAAAAGTGAATTTTAGGCACACATCTGAGCAAGCCTGTCATATAATATAAAAAAAATATGCAAACAGATGGCCTATACAAGTAGAAGTCAAAATAGGTTTAAGTTGTTTTATATAGTGCCACTTGGCCTTTCCATTGTGGGCTGCAGAGTAAGGGGCTGCTTTCCTTGGCTGTCGTACCCCAACCAAGAGTAGCCGGTCCCATTCCTGACACAGCCTCCTGCAGCATGCGGTTGGGTACAACATTTTCCCTGTGATGACTCTGGTTTGTAGACCTGCCCTGCTGGCAAAGGTGTAAGGTTACCCACTATTGCCTGTGAAACTTTCTGGCTCAGCTTTATGATGCTGGGCTCTTCAAGATACTGTGTATCATGTCCCACATTCTATCAAGCCCTGTCACAAATCCTAATGCCTTCCGAATACATTGAGCATGCAGTGCTTTTTGGCACTGTTGGATTTCTTGTGCTCCAACATTTTCATCCTCTCCGACTCTCTTTAGTGCCTACACCCTTCTCCTGGTCTGCTCGGAGTTCACTCAGAATGACTCTGCGTTACAGCACACGAGTGCTTGTTTTCCACAGTAATTTTATTTTAAAAACTACTTAAAAAACTAAACAAAAAATCCCAGAATAATGAAGTGGGCAAAATCTGAGGTTATCTTTTGTCCACCTGCAGAGCAAAGTTATACACCTGCGTGCCCTGTAGAATTACTGCCATCACCATCACCGTCAATGTGCTTGGCATTGTCTTGATGGAAGGTGTGGTTCCGGTAAGGAGGCAGAGACTGCTGTTTTGTGCCTGACCTGGGCTCGCTTGGGAGAGGTTGCAAACATTATGCAGTGATGGGGCTCCACTGGTAACCAGGGAGCAAAGCTGACTGATGTGGGTAAAAAGGGTGGGTACGTCTGCAAAGATATCAGGGACAGCAAGTGTATGGCCCACGTGGCACCACCGAGGGGTTCTGGCTACTGACGCAAACTTCCAGATGTTGTGTCCCCTCTTCTGCTGTAAAATGAACAGCTTCACCCATGAAAGAAATGAAACGATGCCTTTTCTACTTCAGAAGGAAGACGTTTGTTGTGATGGTAAACAATCGGGAATCAAAATGTCACGATAGGTTCTGCCTCGCCCTGTGCCATGGTACGAATATAAGGCACCCAGGTGTCTCATTCAGGATGTCTCCTCCACAGGGACAAAGCCGGGTCAGGAAGATTGGGGCAGAGGGGGGTGAGCTTCAAATTTTCCAAGAATCCCGCTGGAATATAATGACCGGTTACTCACGGGTAATATTCATTACTCCGAGTCGTAGCCCTCCCCGTCCCAGTCCTTACCCATGAGCATAGCTCCTCCCACCAGAAACTCCCAAGCAACTAAAACCCATCCCTTCCCTCCAGGCCACACCCACACCCTAAGGCATATAATCATGTGACCCGCCCATCCACATCCTGTACCACCAAGCACAAGAAGCCGAACAGGGAGGGAGGGATGGGAACCAGGACTGGGACGGGGAGGGCTACGACTCGGAGTAATGAATATTACCGGTGAGTAACCGGTCATTACCTCCTCGTCAGCCCTCCCCGTCCCAGTCCTTACCCCTGAGCAGATACCAAAGCAAGAATCGGCTTCACACAGTAGCAAAACAGACTCAAGCCTCACAGGCAGGAAGGCACACAACCCGAGCAGAACACAACCCAGCGTCCCCAAACCCAGGAGACACAGTCCCACACATCAACCAACGACTAGAGGACATAAAAGCTCGAGGAGAACACCCAGCAGCATACACGCAGAACACAGCCAGGGAGGCCCCCCGGAAGCAAGCACAAGAAGCAGCCACCCCCGAGGCTAGGTACCTCGAACCGACCCAGGCGCCAACACACCACAAGCCCAACAGCAGGCCGCACAGCCAACACAGCCACCGACGGAGAGCAGCCACAACAGGCCCCAAAACAGGACCAGCCAGCCCAAAGGCAACAAAAAGGGAAAACCACCCCATAAAAAAGACACCGCAGGAAGGAGGAACACCTCCAGAGCCCGCACAACCGTCAAACAGAGTAGCTGCCCCGAAACCCCAGAAAGAGGAACAGGACAGAAAACAGGCAGAACCAGAAACCCCAACAAGGAGCAAAGGAACGAAAGAACGGCGCCAGGAGGAACCATCCAAAACCACCCGGACACCAAGGGGCGCATCGGCCCAATGCCCGAACCCTGAAAGGCCAACACATCCGCCCACAGAGCACGCAGGGAGGACACAGGCCGACCCATTCGAAACCAACCGCCCAGAAACCCAAGACCCGCACCGGAATCCAATGCAGACACACCCCGTGCCGGACAGTAATCCAGGAAGGAAAACCCCACGACCGGCCCAGGACAGGAGAGGCGAAGGGCTTCCGAATTGAGGAAAGGCACACAGCAGGCCCCCGTCCAACGAAGGACAGGGCAACCACCCCCCAGACAGTGCCGGGCCAAACCAGAGAACAACCTCAACCCAAGGCGATCCTCGGAGATGCAAAACAGGACCAACAACGGAACCCCGAACCAGGTCAGCAAGAGGCCCAACACGGACAGGGAGGGAGACACCCCACTCAGGCGAGTCGCCACAAGAACAAAACCCCCGGCAGACAGAAAGCCCAAAGGGAACTACAAAAAGTACCACCAGGGGACACAATCACAGCATTGGCAGGATTCGAACCCAGGCCTCCGAGGGCGGGCACCACAATAAGGTACAAGAAACACCCACCAGCCAAAGCCCCATGGCACCACCACCCAGTCCGACCAGACCGATAGGAACCTCAAGAGGAGCCAAGGCAGAAAGAGGCCAGGCCAACCGCACCGACCGCAGGAGACAAAGAAAGCAGAAGAAGGACCCAAACTCACACCAGTGCGAGCCTGCGCCACCAGAGGCACAAGACAAACCATCGAGCTAAAGCTCTCCGGTCAAAACGAAAGCACCACAAGAACCAAAACCACCAAGGGACACCACGAAAGCAGAGGCAGGATATGAACCCAACGCCAGTGTGAGCCCGCGGCAGCAGAGGCACAAGACATACCATAGAGAAACAGGTCCAAGGACAATCAACGCCCAACAAGCCCAAGACAGGCACAGAGGCAACCGCTCACGGGACATAAAAGGGCAGCCACGCAAGAGGAGCGAACCACCAGCCAACAGGACCACCCGCGGCCAAAGGCCACACCCCCCGGAAACAACAGCAGACAGCCCAAAGAAGCCGGAACCCAAAGCCCCAGAGCAAGACACACCTGGGGGGAACAAGCGCCAACGGGCCCAAGGAACAAACCCCACAGCAGCAGACAACAGCCGCGGAACATGGAGCCACCGGGGAGAAGCGGAAGACTGAGCCCCCAACAACCACCGCAGTCCTCGCAACAGAGCCAGCCCGCAGGGCACCGGCAGGAAGACCCTACCAACCGAGGCGCCAAAATCACCCAACGAACAGGAGCACCTGAGCGGCGCAAAGAATGGAAGACTCCAAGACAAGAATCCACCCAAACCGACTCAGGAGCCAGCAAACACCCAGTGAAAGGGCCGGAGCCGGAAGGAAAGAAGAGGAAGAATCAACCAACCGTCCAAGGATGGGAACACCCGGAACCCCAGAGCAGGCCAAACAGAGTAGCTCAACAAAACCACCCAGGGAGCCAAAGGTCAGCAAACACACCAGGAGGCGCAGACCATCCAAAAGGCATCCCCAAAAAGCGGAAATGAACAACACCCCCACAGAACGTAGGAACCACCACGAAGCCGCGTGAACTGACATATGAAAGCAGGCGTCCCAAAGAACCAGAGAATCCAGGAAAAACCCCACCAACAGGAAGGGAAGAAACAACCGAAGAGACACCATCATGAAGGAATGAAGAGGGTACCACACAGGCCCAACAGAAACGAAGCCCCGAAAACCGAGAAAGAAAGCCCGACACATCGCCAAAGAACCCGGAACAGGGGCAGCGCAGAACCCATCCAGTAGCCCAGCCCAACAAGGAGGGACCAGAAGAAGAGGAAGCACTCAGAAAACCCCGGGACATGTGGAAGGAAGGGACCCACCGGCCGCGCACCACACCACAAAAGGGTCGGGCAATCAAAGTTAACGAAAGGCAGACCAAAAGCCCGCACACAACCCGTAAACTACCCACACCGAGTAATCGGACTGGAGCCAACAAGAACGACCGCAGCCGCCAAACCGAACAAGGGCACCAACGGAACCCCAAACCGGACAGAGCCCCCGAAGGAAAGCCCCATCACAGCAGCCCCACAATCAGCACCGCCTCCCCAGGCCAGAAGCACAATAGCCATCAAACAGCCAAAGAGGACCAAGCCGCTGCCGTACCAAGGGAACCGAAGGACAAATCCGTCAGGAAACGCAACAGCAGTCCCAACATGGAAAAAGAATCAGAGGGAACTTAGCCCACAGCACCCGGTAGTCCAAGGTGGCCTCCCAACCAGGCACCAACCAGGCCCGACCACGCCCAACTCCCGAGAGCAGACCGGAGCAGGCGAAACCAGGGAGGCAAGGCCGTAGGCCGCAGAGAAACCTCGACAGCCACACAGAAGCAACCGAACCCAAAAGCAGGGGCAAGGCACAGACAGAACAGTAGGACCAGAGGCAGAAAAAGATGGATCCAAGGCCTCGCAACAAGCAGGACCACAGAATAAGAAGGAACGGCACCCACAAATACCAACAGGCACCGAGAAGGCACACCAGCCAGCAGGGATCGACCATCACCACAGCCAGGACACCACAGCGAACCACTGTAAAGGACACCCCACCGCCAGAGCCAGGGGAAAAACAAGTGTGACAACATCCTGCCACCCCCCATCAAGCACACCGCTCACAGAGTACAGAAAGACGGAGGCCTACAAGCCCCAACAACAGGAAAAAGGGGAAAAAGTCTACAGACTTCCCACCTCCCAAGGGCCAAGGGTACCCCAAACCGTCCCAAACACGTAGCAGAACACCGTGAAGCCTGCCCACATGACTCACCCGAAACCACGTCCGGAGCCACGACAGCAAAGCATCCAGCACATGACAACAGTGAAGGAGCAGCGGAAGACCCAGCGACCACCACCCCCCAGTTACAGCGTAGCCCAAACCACACATCTCCAGTAGGGGAACAGAACAGAGAAAGTAGAGCCCAGACCAAGCAATGCAAGATCCACAAGGGCCAATCAGGGAAAGCCCCAACAGGACAGCAGGCCAGCCCAAACAAGACATAAAGAGGGAGTCCCGGACCCCCCCAAACACCATGGTCCCACTAAAGCAGGGACTCAAACGTACATGAAACAACAGGTACCCAAGGGGAACAAAAACACAGCCGCCAAGCAGACCGCCACACACCTACCTGAAAGGAGGACAGACGTGCAGAGAAGCCAGCCATGCACAACACACCCCCCCCTCCCACCCCGGGCGAACCCGCTAGGGCAGGGAAACAACCTGGAAGAGGGGAGGCCCCAGCAGGAAGACAAGTCGTGCCCCCACCACGGGTCCCTGTCAGAAACAGAAGCAATGCCCTCAAAAGGGGCAGAGAGCAACCCACGGCAGGAGAAAGAGGCCAGGGGAGAAACCAAGGACCTACAGCACACAGAGTCCCGACCCCCCAAGGAACCGGCCCCAGGCATGCGTATTGTAAAGATAATAAAGCACATGTTCTCCGTTAAGGGCAGGCTCAAACACCCAACACGCTCCACAGTACATAGAGGATCATGTCACTACGATAAACAGATGTAGCCGAGGCACAGCCCAACACAATCAGAACACCAGGGCACCCCCAGAGCCAAACAGACACGGGAACATCGGAAAACGTAACGGCGCGCTTTTTACGAGCACCAGTAGCATCACAGAAGGACACAGGATTACGTTCTGTAGGCGGGGGAGGAAATGCGAAACGCTCCGAACCACACGAGGTTGAAGCAACGCCAACACCCGAAACCGGGCAACCAAGTCCAAAGCCGGAAGCAGTGCATGGGACACCACATCCTAGCCCCCGAAATCCCGGACAAACCAATGGCAGCAAACAGTGGGAAACACGGGCCCGTTGCGAGCACCCAGCCACCAAACACACCACCAAGGAGGAGCCAAACCGCCACGCCACAGGCGAGCAGAGAGGCCAGCCGCGCCCAACACACCCCCCCTCCCTCCCCGGGTGAACCCGCTAGGGCAGGGAACATACCCGGAAGAGGGGAGGCCGCAGCAGGGAGACACCACCCCACACCAGGCAGTCAAGGCCCCCCAACCCCACGGTCCCGCTAAAGCAGGGACTCGAAAGTACATGGAAAGAAAACAAGTACATTAGGGGAACAAACGGCCGCCCAGCAGGCCGTTTCACACTCACCCGAAAGGAGGCACCATCGGTCCAGTACCTCCCCACAACGAAGTTGCCAGGAAATGAATTCCGCAGAAAAAACAAACAGGATGTGGATGGGCGGGTCACATGATTATATGCCTTAGGGTGTGGGTGTGGCCTGGAGGGAAGGGATGGGTTTTAGTTGCTTGGGAGTTTCTGGTGGGAGGAGCTATGCTCATGGGTAAGGACTGGGACGGGGAGGGCTGACGAGGAGGTAATGTTAAAATACATTATAGGACCAGCAGGGTGCCTGATAGGGGCAGTGCAAAGGGAGAGGAGTGTGGATTGGTAGGAGTACTAAGTGAGAGAGAACACAATATTTGGTAAAAATAACCATTTTGAAGACTTTCAAAACAGAGCGAGGGAGTTAGTGTGTGCATTTCTGTCTGTGTGTGTAAACATTGCTGGTGAAATCCAACAGACACTTCACCATACCCAACTGAAAGCACTCATACCCAATTATATATCAGAGTACATTTATTAGAGGGCAATGCTTAATTTGTATAAATATAAGTGCCACAGCTCTCGTCAGGAGCCCACTGTAACTTGTACTGCATATTGCACCTGGCATGGTGCCAATGATAGTAACAACACAACTACTAACCACCACAATCCTATAAGTGTGACAGTTCAGACTATTTCAGGCGTTCAAAGCTGTAAAATTGCTTGGGTGGCAGGTAAAAGTCATTTTTAATTTAATATTGAATTAATAATATAATTGCCTGTTGTTGTGGTCCTCTCTAAATTATGCAGAGAGCGCCACCTTGTGGCAGATTGTCACAAGCACCTGTGATGACAATTAGATGCCGGTGCCCAGCACCGGAAACCACCAGCTCAAATTAAGCACAGTTAGAGCGGTGTAACATCCCAAACACTGCGTGAAGCCACACCCCTGCTCGTGTGCTACCCAACAGTAGTGGCTTTACACTACACACTTCCTATGGCAGCAGGTCTTAAAGGGTTGTGTGCGCAGGAACAACACAAACATGGATGTGCTCCAAGAGCAGGCAGTTCCTCGTACACCATCTTCGGCCACTGTGGCCTCAGAGGCCTTGACTTGCAGCTCCTCCTAACCCACCTCTACACTGTCTGTAAGTGCCAGGCACCAATGGAGGAAATGTTGCTGTCTAGAGCAGTCTAAAAGGTGGACAAAGTGAATATTAACGAGCAGGGTCAAAGAGAGGCATTTTCTTCCTGTTAATAATCATGTTTTGAGGCCCTATACCTTCAGCTAATTCATCTTCTTTCCAAGTTTGCAGGTGGGCTCAAACATGGGCATTGCAACAACCAGAATGTCTTCATATGGAGGGTAAATATACACATACTGCCCATTTCACAGCCCGGTGTTAATTACGCACAGAAGACATCTGTACGAAAATAATAGACAGCAGATTTCAGGCTCATATAATGGGCGGTCTGTGAAGATACTGGACGTGTGATCGCACTACTCCCCTCAACCAGTATCCTCTACCCCTACAACTCCCTTGTTTCTTTTCCTTTGCTTTTTTTACAGCCTAACTTGTTATTGGAGTGGGGTGGAGGGGTATCTTAATCTTTGTGAGCATTTCAAGATGGCTGCCCACACACATGCATGTGCACAGAGACCCGGCTGGCAGCTCCAGATAGGTTTATTCTATTTTAACAAAGTCATGAAAAGATGGCTGCTGTGGATGCACGTGCATACGTGGCAGCCATTTTTTCATGTATTTTTTAGTATTTAACACAATGCTGTTCGAAGATGGCTAGCTCACTTGTGTGCATTTGAAGCGGCTAGCTAGGATAACAACCAGCATTGGCCAAGCCAATAGGTTCCACAGCCACGACCTCTTTATCAGTACTTGTTTAGCATTGCAGTTAAATAGTTTTAACTATGACCTAGTGTATTGTATCTTTTTTTCTTTTAGTGTTGCTGACCTCCTTACAGGCCCACACTGAAATGTAGCTTATTTGTTTTAACAAACAATGTTTTGATTTGTTACTTGATTAACAAAAGTTGTTGTGCACCGAAGTGGGACTTAAGTGTGTAAGTTCCTCTCAGGGATTCACTTACACAAGTGTTTCACCACTGTGGTGAAATTTACCTCCGAGCAAGTTTGCTACCGAGGGGAGATTTGTGAAAAGAAAAGTAGGGAATATCCAGAAAAGTGCAGTGTTAGAAATTGGGTTTCTGGTTTGACAGAGGTATGCCCCTGTCCAAACAAGACCCACAATCCTAGTCACGGTAAGTCACAATACACTCTAAATTATCTTGTGTTCACCCTCTGGTAGCTTGGTGCAGAGCAGTCCAGCCTAATTTAAGAGCCAATGTGTAAAGTATTTGTGCAACACTTCGAACAGTGAAAACACCACACAAAAAGGATCCACACCAGTCAAAAAAAAATAGAACTTAATTTAATAAATAAAACAAGACTCAAACGACAAAAATCCAATAAGTAGAAGACAAGATATGAATTTTTAAAGAACCAATGTAAAAATAGTTCCTAGAAGCAATAAACGCTTAAGGGGATTTCTGGTCGTGCCGGACTGGGACAAAGTGAAGAGTTTAGGCCAACCGTGATGGAGAGTGGGCTAGATACAGAGTCCCAGTGAGGCCTACTGAACAAAAGTTCCTTGATCCTTGGTTTGCATCTATGAAGATGCGAGGGTTGCCGAGCAATGCGTCGGTGTCCCCAGACAGTTGGAGTGATTAAATGGTGGGGATGCGACGGGTCAGAGAGCAATGCAACAGTTCTGAGGTGCAGCAGTTCCGAAGGCACTGTGCCGGGTTTCTCGATGCTGTAGAGGCGAAGCGGTGCCTCTGAAGTGGCAGTTCTGGAAGCAATGCACTGGTTCTGAGTGCAATGCACTAATCCTGTTCCCCCAATGGCAGCAATGTGTTGATTTTGCTCTTGCAGCAGAGGATGAGTCGGTTTGGCTGGAGCAAACACATAGGCCAACTTCTAAGGTTCCAGGACTGGGGTGGCACCAGTTGGCAGGGCAGACTTACAGGCAGTAGAGTCTCTGTGTTGGATCAGGTGAGTTGGAAGTCGTTTATGTCCCTGTCACTTCACTCAGAGGGCAAGTGATGCATGTCCAGCCCTACTCACCCAGGCAAGAGAGAGCAGCAAGCAGCACGGCAACACAAGGCAGGGGTCCAGCAAACAGCAGTCCTTTACTAGCACAGCAGTTCCGCTTCTTGGCGGGGTGGTCACAGGTCCAGAAGTGTACTAAATACATGTTGTAAGATGTCCAGTACTTATACCCAGTTGTTCCTTTGAAGTGGGGGAGACTTCAAAGAAGGGTATTTAAAGTGCAGAGAGTCCCTGTCTTTCCTACCCTGGCTCCAGACTAACTTCAGGGGGTATACAGCTCCTAGTGTATACACAGTCTGTCCAGTTGAGGTGCCCAGCTCCTCCCTCTCATCCTCCAAGGAAGACCCATCAAGTCACATCTAAATTCCCTGTGTGTGTGGCTGTCTAAAGGGAATACAAAAAGCCCAGCTGTCTCCCAATCCAGATTGAACAGATATAGGCAAAAGGCACTATATGGCTAAAGTAAGAAAATGGCAAATTTATAAAAGTGGCCATTTCAGAATTGCAAAATAAAATCAGACTTCACCATAAGTTAGGATTTTAAATTGTGATTCCTAAGACACCAGACTTGGGAGTCTTTTCTCCTCCTAATTGGAACGTGCAGTTATAAAATATAATAAGGTAATCCCAATGTTATAATACAAGAGATAGGCCTTTCAATAGTGAAAAACGACTTTGGGAGTTTTTTTACTATCAAGACATGTAAAACTTAAAAGTACATATCCTACCTTTTAAATACATTACACCCTGCCCTGCGGGTTATACACGGCCTACCTTAGGGGTGACTTATATGTATAAAAAGGGAAGGTTTAGGCCAACAAAAGGGTTATCTTGCCAGATTGACATGGCCGTGCGCAGGCTCTGCGGTGTCAGATATGAGACATGGTTAAAGGGCTACTTATGTGGGTGGAACAATCAGTGCTGCAGGCCCACTAACAGCAATTAACTTACAGGCCCTGTGTAGAAGGGATATCACTTTACTAGGGACTTATAAGTAAATTAAATATGGCAACTGGGAATAAACCAATATTAACATGTTTGGGGAGAGAGCACAAACACTTTAGCACTGGTTAGCAGTGGTAAAGTGCACAGAGTCCTAATACCAGCAAAAACAAGATAAAAAATGGAGGGAGGAAGGTAAAAGGTTGGGAGAAAGACCACCCTAAGGCTGTCAGGTCTAAAAGGGAGTATTCAGAAAACATATCCAGGTAGTATGTAACCATGAAAGCACCCACAAATTAACATTTTAACGGGCAGGAGTGAATTTGCCAAGTTGCTGGGGAACTGGCGTCCTCCCCAAAGGTAGACTTTCTAACCTGTGCCCTCCGGTGTATCTAAGAGTTGGTAACAGCACGCCTCATACATGGAGCCATGGCAGGAGATCATTTCGATCCAGTGCATCTTAACGAGCAGTTGGCTGCTGTACAGAGCAGACGGCTGACAAATAGCAGCAGTGCTTCAAATGGAAATATAGAAGTGCACGTACTCGCTATTTAGAGTTGCTGTTTGCTCCTGAGAAGTGCCAGTACTGTACCATTAAATGTATTGCAGCAGTACAGGTACTCTTCATTTCAAATTAAAGAAGCACAGGCTACGCCTTGAGGCTAAGAGATGCCTTTTGAACATATGGGAGCCAACAGACCTGCCAGCAAAGGGGAGGATATGGGTTACGCTTGGACAAGCAGTGGCGAAGCGCAACATGGCTAGACTTTGGGGGGCAGTCACGCCTCCGAAGATCAGTGCATGGAAAAAGGACATGGAATGGTGCATGCTCCAGGAGAAGACTGTGTACATGGCACGAGGGTGCCCCAAAAAATGGGAGGCGGGTTGGTCCAAGTGGAACGAGTACAGAGGCAACATATGTGAGCCCCCTCAACCCTCACACACATAAATAGAGGTAGTAGTGTAAGTGGTTCTATGAAATGTTGGTGTATTTACTCTAACATTGATGGTAATCTGTAAACTCTGTGCTATTTAAGGTGCGCTTAAACAACAATACTGTACGACTGTGTTGACTGACACTGGTTCCTAAGCTGTTAATAAAAAGATTTAATAAAACATTTTAAAAAATAAAAATAGAAAAAGAAGCACAGGCACTCAGTACCGGACAGTACCTGTCCATTTAAAGCACTGTGTAGCAGACATGTTACATGTGTGCAAATGTATATAAAAAACAAAGTCCTCAAGTATGCGGTGCTAGGCCTATCCTGGTATAGGCAGCATTTACTACCATATGTCAGAGGAAAAAACTTTAATATTTAAATAAAAACATACAAGGGCTGGAGCTGGTGTGTTGATCACAGACATGACTTAAGGCCAAAAACACAATCTGAGAATACAGTCAGCAAGTGAGACTGTCATACAGTCGTTGTCAGTGACAGTTTGAAAGTTACTCATGGGTATCAGTAATGGGGGAGGCTGGGGCAATGAACTTCTTTTTCCTGCACCTTTTTTACTTCTGCTTTCACATAATCACTGCCCAGGAAATGAGGCTCAGATGTCAAACGGAGTGTTAATCCTAACAAATTTGAACTCTATCAGGATATTGTATCCTTCTTGAGGTAAGTCTGTCTGAGAAAATTCTTTGCAGAAAAGGGACATGGCAGAGACTAGAGAGTTTAACGCATCGGGTCTATATCCTCATTTTACTTTCACATGCACCCTGGAACAACCAGGCCCTGAAAGAGCCATTTTTGAGAAGGTAGTTTTGAATAAATTTAAAGAGATCATTAAATTCATCCCAAAGCCCCCACTCCGCCCCCCTTCCCTCCCCACCTCTAATTTAGAAGAACAGGAACTAGAAGCTCTTAAGGTTTTTTCTAGGAATATAAAAGTAACAGTTAAAAACAGCGAGAAAGAAGGGGGCATTGTGCTGATGGATACTAATAATTACATCAGTAAGATTAAACTGATGCAGAGTAATGCCGACCACTATAAAGGAATATCTAATGATCCTACTGTAAGAATCTCTAAAAACAAACAGGTGACAAGACAAGCTTCAAATAAAGGCATTATATGTACCAACTAATATGATTTTTTTTAATGTCAGTAATCCTCGGATGGCTAGCATGTGCCTAAAATGCATAAAAACCAACAGGTGTGGCCTATTGTTACCACGATAGGTTCAGTAACCGGACCCCTATCTAAACATGTAGATTCCTTTTTGCGCGCAATAGCACCCTGTATCAAACCTTACATTAAGGATACAAGACACATGATATCTACAGTGGAAGGTCCGGCCTATAATGAACATAAAGAGATTCTAGTTACATTAGATATTGAGGCGCTGTACAGCAACATCCCTCACGAAGCCCACCCAGAGTGACTCCAAGGGCTTGATAAAAACTTACTGGGGTGTGGTACATTTATAGTAGTCTAGTACAAAATCATTATTGATTGTGAAAGAAATAATCAGGTTCTGAACCAGTACCCCATGGTACTTACCCAACGGAACCACTTGTAACTTTATAACTATTAACTTAGGTTCCAAGGGATACAGAGTGACCCTATTGATCTTAATGATACTGGTGGGCCTTCAGCCCTGATTGTGCCACCTATACCAGCAGCCTCTCAAAGGTAACTTAGGCCTGTCACTGCAGTGTCTGTGTGCAGTTTGGTACTGCCATTTCAAGCTGGCAAATGCACCCACTTGCCAGGCCCTAACCGTCTCTTTTCTTACATGTTAGTGACCCCTAAGATAGGCCCAAGGTACCCCTGTGGGCAGGGTGCAGTGTGTGTAAAAGGTAGGACATGCCCTGGTGTGTGTGGCACGTCCTGATAGTGAAATACTGCCAATTTTGTTTTTCACTATTGCAAGGCTACCTGTTCCAATAGGATAGACTGGGGAGTTTGCTTATAACATATTATAAACATAACTACCCCTAGGAACAAGGTAGGAAAATAAAGTTTTGTATGCCTGAACCTAGAATGTTAAAAGGCATCCTTTAGTGAGGGTGATTTTTACATTCTGTGTTTGAAAATACCACTTTTAGAAAGTAGGTATTTCTTGCTTAGCCATCCAGTGTGCCTCTGATAGGATGTGTATTGACTGACTGGTATTGGACTGACAGGTGCTGGGTATGCACAGTGGCTCCAGAGAGTCTGGGTGAGTCAGGGCTGGGCTCAATAGACCTGGGCTGCAGTTAGAATAGTGGTAGGAGATTTCCTTTCACCTGAATGGGCCTGGTGTGCCTTCCACAATGCTGTCTCCACCTCCTGCCAGGAAGCTGCACCAGAGAGGACAGAACTGGTTTGTTGAAGCACAGGGCTTCTCTGCCACCTGAGAACAAAGGATTTTACTGTATAAATATTGGGGCCCAGACCCCCGACTTTTAGATCACTTCTGAGAAATCAAGAGGAACCTTTGCAAAGGAGAAGAGCTAGAGAAACAGAGAAGGAATACTGCCACTGGGCTGTTTGCTGTGTGTGGTTGGCCTACAGTAGCTACTTTCTGCCAAGGAAAGGGAAAAGGACTTTGCTGTGTGCTCTGTCCCCTGCTTGAGGAAGATCTTCAAGGGCTTGAAGAAGAGCATACCTCCTTTCTAAAGTCTCAGGTACACAATGACTTCACGTCCAGCTCCCCTGAACTTCCTTGCTGGGAGTTCTGACCTGCTGAGAAGGTGCCTGTAGCTGCTCTGGGTCTCTGGAGGTTGTTCTGGCTGTTAGGAGCTATAAAAGCTATGCAACGACGAGAAGCGCGACACAACCTTACCTGTTTCCGACGCAACGCCGAAGAAACCGATGCAGCACCTGCATGCAACTCGAGAAATCGCGTCACGCCGCATTGAGTGCACTGGTCGCCGAAGTCAGAGATCACTGCACCAATTCCGACGCAAGCCCTGCTGTGCGGTTGCAAGAACCCACGCATCGTCCCAAATCGCCGCATCCCCTCAAGGCGCCAAGTCGGTAGCATTGTTGGGGGATGCAGTAAGAAATCGATGCATCATTTCTCCACGCAGTAAGAAACCGACACATCACCTCCTCTCCAGTAAGAAACCGATGCATCACCTCCCCTGCACAGCAATAAGGAACAAACGCATCACCTCCCCCGGAGCAAGGAACCAACGCATTACCTTCCCTGAGTGTAAAGAACCAGAGCATCACCCTCCCTGCGACCCTTTTTCTTTGTGTACACAACCCATCCAAGGTACTTTGTTGCACCTGCAATTTGCTTTGAACTGAACTATTTCTACCATTTGAAAGTCATATTTTTATTACTGTATTGTGAATTTTTGTCATTTTGGTTTTGTTGGCTTTAGATAAAAGATTACTTATTTTTCTAAACTGGTGTGGTGTCCATTTGTAATGTTTACACTGTATTACTGTATGTGTTCACAAATGCTTTACACACTACCTCTGAGATAAGCCTGTCTGCTCGTGCCAAGCTACCTTCTATTTTAGGATTGTATTCCCCTTACCCTGACTCAGAAGAAGGGTCCCTACTTGGACAAAGGTACCTACTTCTGCCAACATGAGACTCCCATTTCTAACAGAGAGTATTACCCAAGTCTTTTAGACCTTTTGACTATACAACAGAATTTTGGGACTATCTATGTAACTTCCATACATGTGTTTATCTAATCGACAATTGTATGCTACCAGTTCTACTGGGGATCTGGAAGGCTGATTACGGATGAGAAGTAGAGCGAGATTGTGCACAATATCTGAGAATGAAGCCCACCGACTGTTTATATGGTATAGAAACTGGAAGACATAAGTGGGGGAGCACATGTAAGCACCCTACTAAATAGTAGTGCTACTTTTGTTAGGTTTGCAGATTTCCTGGTATAAATCTCTCACTTGGGTGGATGCATTCATGCATGGGAAACATTCTCACTCGCACTGTGACAGATCATATTAGGTTTTGGTAAATATAGATGAATTAGGTTCCTTATGGCTCAGAAGGGATCTACATTATGCAGAACCCCCAGAATTTCACGATTTGCAAAACAAATTGCGAAATCAGCACTTTTGTAAGAGCACCGTGATTTTTACAAAAGTGCTCGCAAAAAGTTAAAAAAATAAAAACATTAGTGTTCACCCTCTCTGTGCTGCAGCTGAACCAGTAAAGGGAGGGTGAGCAACAGGCCAGCGGGCACCAAAGGTGTTAAATTCCTCTGTCGCCTGCCTTTGAAATGCACAGAGCACGGTTAAGTCTGCTGTCAGCCTCAAATGTTTGTGTGCCCTCTGCGGAATTTGCAGGCCCTTAAAAGGCTCTACTGCCCCACCCCATCCCACCCTCCACTGCACTCCTCTCCCTCGACATGCACCTCTCCTATTAACCCCATACCTCCTCATGTCTCCTTATTAGGTCGAGCCTAGCGCAGCGCTCATGCGCTGCCCTAGGAGAGGGCCTCTTGGAAACATTCCAGACTTTCCTTATGCTCGTGCATGTGCTTTTCACATTCTATTGGCCTTTGTGTGTGGCTTTAAATAATGAAAGCATGCAAATGGCCAAAGACGAGTGCATGTCCCGCCTTTTCTGTAAGCATTCAATCCCATGGCCTTTGGGTCTCGGAAGCGAGCAGCTGCGGCACAGGGTGCCAGCTGCATTCTTTGCATTCTAGGATCATGTTACTAATTGACCCAGGCTTTCTTTTTTCTCAGCTTTCCCTTATCGTACAAACTTGTGGCCTCCGCTTCTTCTCTCCCCTCTACGTAATGGGCCCCTTTCTCTGTCCTCTCCGGAAAATCGACCTTTTAGATCCACAACACGGGTGCACAGTTCCTTTTTAAACTTCAATTAAAGTGCTGCTAGAGGGTGCTGCGCCCGCTCTGCGCCCTTGTTGTTAATCTAAAATGACAACCATATGTCGTCTTCCGGTAAACAAGTGACGGCGTTTAGTTTTGCAGGTCATTCTGTAATCAAGCATCCGTGACTTCTTGTACAAAAAATTATTATTAGCATACAATAAAGCCCCACAACACACTCCTCACAGCATTCCCTTCTCTGTTTAACCTCCAACCTAACTCCTGGAGGTCTCCCCGCTCAACATGGCACAAATGTTCACCTTGCACTTTGTAATTGCTAAACTCGTGGGCACCCACCTCAACAGGTCCCGCTGGTGCCTCTTTTGTTATTAGCAGACTCCTAATTGCCCCTCGGGACCGGTAGTCCTCCTCGCTTCAGCCCCCCACTCCCAGCCTCAGAGCGTGCGTTTCCTGTTATCAGACACTCACACCAATGGCAAAATCTGTCTTCCTAACCCTTGCTGCAAAATAATCATTTTGTACTTTTGCAGAGTCCTGTTCATTAGGAGCCCTGGCTCTCAGTGGGGTGGTGTTTATTAGTACTTGGTAGTAGGCTTTGATGAGAAGCATTGTGGAGGTGTTTAACGTGAACTCCCCCGCCCCTCCTCCATGCTGCTTTCCTAGAAACTGTTGTGGGGGAGGAGGAGGAAGCCTGCTGCATTGAACAGATGCCCTCTTGCCACAGGACAGTCCAACTGTTCGTCCTACCTCTCTCCCCCTGCAGAGCCCGTCATGTGGATGCCGCACTTTCACTTTTAAATCTCTGCAGCACACGCTTCATCGATGCTGAGCTTAAATTGTTATTTCCAAAATTCAGCAGGCTACTCTTGTTTTCTCTCTGCCCGACTGCCCGTCCCCTTCAGGAGCCAAGCAGTTGTTTCATCGCAGCACCCTTTGATTCCACCGTCCGCACATAGGCTCTTTAAAAAAATAAACAGGACAATAGAAATCATTTACGAAAACTTTTTTAAAAAGCCTTGTTTCCTCGGAAAACGCAGCTGCTGCAACAGAGGAAATACATCAGGTTGTTTATTGATTCTTCGCGCTATAAGCTTCATCAAGATCTATACCTATTTTTTTTTATTACAAACTCTTGCATCTTTGTAATTTCATTAAATAGCTGCTCACACAAGTAATCACTTTATTCTGTCCCAGATTTTGGATTTTCTCCTCATTTCAGCTAATATGGCCCTTGTGGATTGAACTTGTGCTCAGAGCCACTGCTCCTGTGGCTGGCGTTTGTCATTGTGCTTCTATTTGGAGAGTATGACAGCTCCCCACAGCAGGTTTTAGCAGCCCCCGCGTATGTCTCAGTCCAGGGTGATGCAGTTTCCAGGACACCCCTCCTCCTCCTCCTCTCCCATTTGCTTAAGTTAATATGACCTGTGCTACAAGGCTGCTAATTAATATACCGGAAATACCCCCTACTGACTTGTAGCACTATTTACTAGGGGTGGGCGGAATTTGCGTAATCATGTAACGCAAATCTCCGCGAAACGGTAAAAAATCTCAGCGAACATGCAGAAATTTCGCGAACACGCGGAACTGCTTGTTCGTGGTGCTTTTTTACTGTTCACAATCGCTGTTTGCATGCTCGGGGGGAAATATGTCATGAACACGCATTTGAGAACGTGAACAAGCAAAAATTCCGCAAGCGGAACGGAATTTACAGCCCAGGCCTAGTATTTACCTATTTACTTTTCTTCCTGCAATACAACAAGGAGGCATTTTAGGTCTCGCCTGAGCCAGTGCATGCGCTACTCTGGCGAGACATTTAGTAAGTGGGTTTTAAAAGTGCTACCCACACGCTTTTGCTGGCCTCAAGCTTGCGGTAACGCACGCGGGCACGTGCACAGCCGCCATCTGGCTTTCCTCTAGCTCTCCCATGCCTCAACACCCCTACCCCACCACAGAGCACATCTCACGCGTGCTTGTCTCTCTGAGCTTCCGTTTCACTCCTCTCACTCTCGTCCTCTTTCCTTATTCAAACTGCCTCCATTTCTCTGAACCTTTCTTACTAACTCTCTGCCCCTTAACATTCTACTTTTTCCATCTCTCCTTTTAAGCTTCCCTGTCTGCCTCCCTCTCTCATTACCCTCTTCACTCCTCTTTTTATGTGGTATTCTCCTATCCCGAGTCTCGTGGCCCTTGTTTGCTTCTTTGCCCTTCCGCTCACGTGCCCGCTGTCATGGAGCGCAGCCAGGGCTGGTGGTACCGCCGGTTATTGATTGTGGCACCTTAAGACACGGATTCTTTGTGCTGCTGCTGAAGAAACACTGACACAGAATACCTCTTTGATATGCGTAGCCCATCTGCCCCTCGCTGGCTCCCTCCTGTCGGCCCCTCCTCCCTCCATTGTGTGCCGGTGCTGGTCAGAGCCCGGCGCGCGCTTTGGATGGAGTGCAGAGAGTTGCACGCACATGCGAGATCCTCCGGCCGACCCAAGGACCCTGAGATGTATATCCTGCTGGTACTCAGGCTGTGCTGTAAATGCACCTATGGTAACGACCCTCGGCCTTGGCTTGGACTTACCCCCGCTCCTGCTGCGATGCGTTTGATATAGGCCATTTTCACTAAGAGTTTGAACGGCGAACTCCGGGAGGCCACACTCATGTGCTTTAAGGGGATCTTAGTGGACAGGGCTGCAGGAGAGGCTTGGTAAGCATTGTTTATGCGATATTACTGCTAGTACTGGCAGCTGTAGGAAGCAGCAGGGAGGGGGTGGGGTTTCTCCTCTAACCACTATATTCCTGTATACTGAAAAGGGGGATAGCATGAAAAGGATGACCTGGTTGCATGGCTTTGAGAATTTTTGGTGACCTAGTCATTTGGGTCCAGCAAGTTTGAAAAATCCTTGTGCCACGCTTGCGCTTGCATTTGGGAACTAGGCGCTTCAGACCTGGTATATGCACAGCAGCCTGTTCGTACTGCCAGCCTCTCGCTCTCTTTATTAAAGCAGCAACGCATTTGGTGTCAATTTTGTTGGTTATTTCTTTTTAATGTATTGTTTTAGGTTTTTCAAGGAGGCACCTTTTAATCATTGGAAGCGCGAACAGTGTAAAACTCTGCCGTGTCGCCGTTCGGATAGTGATGCACAGACAGGTGCCACGGCGTGAGGTTAGGAGCCCCGCTCCCGCAGTTGTGCACTATTCATATCTGGTGCAGAGGGTTGTGTAGAGTGGCACCTTTCTGACAAAACCACAGGTGTCCAGTGCATCTCCTTTAGGTCTTTGGTGTGTTGTCAGGGTCCTGCTTTGAGAGAGGAAACTGATGTGGTAGCATTTTTATTGCAGCTTTGGGTACGCTAGTGGCGCTATACAGGTTTCAAAGCACTGTTGGAAGCGTGCTCTGCTGGCGGAAGGGTGCTGGCTAGGAAAGCTGTCCAGGAGTGGCTTGGCTAGGCACGTTCTCTAGTGGCGCCAGTACGTGGAAATGGATAAGTAGGAAGGCCCTCAGACAAGCTCACAAAGGGACAGTGTGAGGTAGGGTTAGGGTACAACGAAAAGCCAGTAGGTTTGGCGATGACTTCCAGCACTTTAACTTTGTCAATGCTTGCGTTGTCATATTTTTTAAAACCTTTATTGTTGGGGAAGGTGCAGGGCCTTTGTCAAACACTTTGTCACTTTCCCTCTCTATTTCTTTCATCTCTGCGTGTCTTCTTCCTGTCTCTTTCTCTCTCTCTCTCTCTCTCTCTCTCTCTCTCTCGCTTTACTCTTATCTGTCATTCTCTCCGCCTCTGTCTCTCTCACTTCCTTTTCTCTGCCAACTTTCCAATCTCTCTTTTTCTTTCTCTCTCTCTGTCTTTGCTTGCACTTCCTCTTTTCCTCTCACGCTTGCGCTACTGAAGCTGTTTCCTATGGAAAGACTGTCATGGGACTTGAGGTGTTAGGATAGTAAATCTGACACACTGTGGAAATCTCTACTTATACATTTAAAGGAGGGATCACTAGCCTTAGCTTGTCCCAGGTCACTTGGCCCTTTGATAGTAGATAGATGCATAAATCTGAGAGGATTCTGAGTCGTAAGAGATGTATTTGGGTACAGATGGAGGAGACAGGTTGTCCTCAACTATGCACACATTTATTCTCTCAGTTTATTTTTACTGACATATTTTGCAATCCATGAGTGGAGGGTGGGAGATGTCTTGTCACTGTGTAGGTATACCTTTCTCCTATGTGAAATGTCATATAAGCCAGTGACTTGATTTTATTCAATGTTGGGAAAACTTAAAGGAAATAAAAACACATGGCTTTTTTCCCAAAATATATTTGTGCTGTAAAATTTGTCTTTAGAGGTATTGACCTTTAAGCCTGTTTTAAGGCATGGGCAGGCTTCTTGACCAATTGCCGAAGGCCCCCATCTTTTAAGGCCCACCCTGTTAAAGTGATCAAAACAGAAGACTAACTCTCGCTCTTTCTTGATCCCTCTCTTTCTGTGTGTTACCATCTTTCCCTTACCCCTTCTGACTAGTCCTTCCTCTACCTATCCCACAATTCTCAACCTCTCTATCCACCTTTCTTTACCTCACCTACATCTTGCTCTATCATCCATTTCCCTGTCTTGCTAACCCTTCTTTACCTCTCTACTTTCTGTCTGCCTACCATTAACCTACTCTTAGCTAGTGTTTGTTTTGCCTCTCTACCTCCCACCTCTACTCACATTTGCCTTCTTCATCTCTCCCTCTTCCTCTCTTGTTGTAATTTAACTCTTTACCTGACCAGAGAGTAAATCCCTGCCCTCCTCTCTAACTTACTTCTCCACATACCACACTCTGTGACTAGCTATCACTTCTCTATACCACCCAATACATTTCTTTCTCTGTCGCACCTTTCTGTCCCATGTCTCATTCCTTTACCTAAACACTCCATTTTTACCTGCCTATTTATACATGGCTATGTACCAACCACACTATTGATCTACCTATAAACTCTTTGTGTACGTCACACCTCTCTTTCAATAAACCTCAGTGCAACACAGCACTTACCTCTCACGACCTCAACTTGCCACCTCTCACCGATCCTACCTCTAGATCTCTAGCTCTCGGTCAGCTCTCTGCCCCTCTCTTCTCCTCAAGTGCCCCTCTCTCTCTCTCTACTTTCTCTTCTTTCTTCATCTTGCTGCTCTGTTTGCATCTCATCCCCCTTCATTTCTCTTCCATTTACTTCATCTCCCTCTTAATTTCATTTTTAGGTTTCGTAACCTGGCGAGGGGCGAAGCCACTCCCAGATCGAAATCTGTTGTTTCTAATAGTGAGGTTAGGACAGCCTCTGTTTCCAATTGGCTAGCTCCATAAATGGAGGCTAGCCATTGGGAGGCAGAGGCTGTCAATCGCGTTTTCTCTCGAAAACGCGATTCGGGGGCGTTTCTGGTGCTTTTTTTAAGCCCCGCCCCTTTGTCCCGGGCCGCGCTGCCATTGGCTGCCGGCCCGGGACACCCCCGTGACGTCATTCCCGGGCCGCGCTGTGATTGGCTGCCGGCCCGGGACACCCCCGTGACGTCAGCCAATCACAGCGCGGCCCGGGACCTGACTTGTTTTCCCTTGTTCTGTGTATTCGGCTGTTCTACATGTTTGGTTCAATAACCGTTGCATTGAGTCTGATTTTATTTCCCACAGTGGTGATTTGCAGCTGCAGCAGCCCGCACCGCCGCGTGAGTAATCGGAGCAGAGAAAGTATTGCCGGGGTATAATTGGTCTTACAGAGCTCTCAAGCATTAATTCCTAGAAATGCTTGGTGCAAGTGGATTCCCGGCTGTCCAGCCAGCGCCTATCAATCGTGCCCTGTGTTTATTAGGCCTTCCGTCCACATTGATCGATCCCGGAGACGGGCCAGACTTTTGTTCCCTAGCGCTTCCCGCACCAGGCAGCGAGGCCCCTACACCACCACCACCGGAGGACTGGGCGTCTGGGGGGTGGAGCGTCTCGGTTCCGGGGCCGCGGCACATGTCGCCGCCTCGCCCCCAGGGATCGTGCGCTTCGTACCTGGGGGGCCGTAGAGTGTTCTCCCACATCGCCCCTCCGGTCTCTGTACCGCCTTAGCTCCGGTGCTCGCGGCGAACTGCGGGCGGCGGCTACTGCCGGTGCCCTTGTGCAGCAGCAGCTCCTCTCCCGCCGGGAGACAGGGCTGGCGGGGAGAGGCTGTGGCGGCAATCACCCCCCCCTCTAGCGGCACCATCCCCGCCAGCAGCACACTCACAACGCATACCGCCTGCACTCAGCCCATGTGGCGATCACACGAAGCACCCTCTCAGCCGCGCTCACCGGTTTAAATCCCATACACGCCCTTCAGAGTAGAAGACCTGTTAAGCCACAGGCCTGAGCGTGAACTGTAATTAGAAAATGCAATTAAAATATAATTTAACATTTTGTTGTGGAGTTTTTTTATTCATTGATTTTTGTAGGTGGGCAATATCAGTTTATAGAGTCCTGGGGAAACTTGATACCAGGTTGCACGTAGTAAATGGCTCCATGTCAGTCTCATGTACGCTGGATCGTACTGCTGTACTTTTCCCTTAAACGTGGATTTTGTGTGTACGTTTAGTGGTGCGGTTTCAAAAACTTTATTCACTTTGAAAGCTTGTGATATGTAGATTTCTTTTTCGTATCTGTTTTGCTTCCAGTGGTTGACGGGAACTAACCACGTATTTTTTCTTCCATTTAACCGTTCTCTGGTTTCGTTATGTTGTTCCGGAAATTAAAAGTGCATTTTGCCTACTAAATGCTCTGACTTTAAGCGTGTCTTAACAACAAGGTCAGCCTTTTGGAAAGGAGAAAGGGCTTCTGTCACAAAACAGATGAGCTGGAACGGCAAAGACCTTTAGGAGACTACTCATAGTGAGAGCTTATAGGAGTTGTTTATGTTCTATTATTAGTCGATCGGTATGGATGCATAAGGATGGAGTACCAGAAGACCTGTTGTATTGGGGTACCATTTCATTTACATTATGTTTTACATTTTTGGAAGGAATTTTTTTTCAGTTTGTGGAAATATAAAAGACACATTTCTTGTTTTAAATAAACACTTCGTATATTTTACAAATATGTCCGTTACCTCAAGTGGCAGGCCTTGTTACTAGGAATAGGTAGGTTTAGGTTGGAGGGAATTCTTTTTTGGAGAGGTGTGATTGTGGGACCTGTAATTCCCCTGTGCCCTCAATGATTTTGTGATTAGAGTCTGGTTGTTTATGTATTGTCTGCTCGTGGAATAATATCGGTATTGTCACAAAGTATGTACTGAATAGCAGTTTCTTTGTCAATTTATTGGGCAATTTTGGATATTTTCGGACACTATGTCATGTCCCATATTTTGGGAGCTAATCTTGAGTAAACTTGCCCAATATTTTGTGTGTTTGAACTTGAGGATTTCAAGTGTGAGGTTTACAATACTAGCTTGGTATATGGCTCTGTTTTTTTGCCAGCTTGTCTAAGAGTGCTGCTGCTTTAAATCAGCAGTCAGCCGCCCATGGATTTATTTTATTTTATACGTTTTATATATAGCTAGCTACATAGGTGCATAACATAGCATGACAGAGGGATCAGACACCTTAAAGGCCATCGTCATGCGCGCCTTGAATGGAAATGGTGGGCAATTACGTCATTTCTCTGTTAATCGTACGCAGTGGCGGGAGGGGGCGGAACTTCGTGCCAGGCATCAGGTGTTTTGGGGGCAGTGGCCTCCCCCTTGCCCCCTTCTACCTGCGGCCGCAGCTCTACTACGTCTACGCCACTGATTATACTCGCTGCTTGAGCCTGGCACTGACAGCCTGCTTACAACATACGATGGCAAGAAGAAGGCCTTGTCTGCTTGAAAAAGGTAAGGCTACTAACGGCTGCAGAGTTTTTTTTTTTGGTTTGCAACTTCTGCAATTTTTTGCAATTTAACAAAGGTCGCGAAATTCTTTTCAGTTTCCTGCTTGTGCATAGAAATTCTCCACAAAAGATAAACTTGCAGAAACAGTTTCTAAAAACATTTTCGAGTCTGTAGTTGAAAGCTTTGCAGCAGGGTGAGCTTTCAAAGAAATGTCCGACACACATTTTACAGCTTTGCTGTGTCTGATTAGAGCGGCCATGTTTTTTGAAATGCCGAAAAACAATTAGTGGAAAAGGCCTATTGAAAAACTTTGCAACCTTCAAGGAGGGAGAAAATAAAAATGAACTACACAAAACTTTGCTGGCGGAAAGACACCTCCTTGGGAAATGTGTGTGTGTGGCTCTGTGTGTGTGTGTGTGTGTGTGTGTGTGTGTGCAAATGCAATAGGTCTCGCATTTGCGAGAGATTAAGCTATTGGCATTGTAAATGACAATGCCATTTATTTATCTGTTTTCAAATCCAACACATTAATAAACAAGCATTTACAATGCAACGGTTTCGCCTTTGGAAAAGTTAGAGCTATTGGCAATGTAAAGGACAATGCCATTTATTTATCTGTTTTCAAAACCAACACATAAATACAAATGTTGTCATTTACAATGCCAATAGCTCAAACTTTTCCAAAGGCGAAACCGTTGCATTGTAAATGCTTGTTTTATCTTACCTTTTCTATCATTTTGCCATCTATACCTGACCTTTCTCTACCTCCCGCATCTCTTTCTACCTCACCATTATCTTTAATTTCTCTCTCTGCCTCACAACTCACTGCCTCCTCTCTCTCTTCCCCACCTCTCACACATTATCTAGCCTCTCAATTTACCTCACTTATTGCCTTATATGTCTCTCTTTTTATTGATGTCCTCTTTCCTTCACCTATCCCATTTTATTTTGTTCTCTCTACAAGGCTCTCTCTACCTCTTCCACTCCATCTATCACTCCCTTTGCTTTCATCTCTCTTTCTATCTCCTTCACTGTTTCCGTTCACTCTCTCTGCTTCCAATGTCTCTTGTTTAATACATCTGTCTTACCTCTGTCTCTCTCTCTCCCTATTTCACCATTCTATACTACTCCCTCACCCTTCCTCTGTATTAGCCTCATATCTTTACCTCATCTGCACCTCTTTTCAATTTACTTCTCATATATTTCTATTTTTCATCCCACCGGCTCCACCTGCTTCTCTATCTCGCTACTTTATTTACCTGACCTGTCATTCTGTGCTTCACCTTTCTATTTGTGCTATCTCATCTTTCTTCCTATCTTATTTCTCTCTAGACCTTTCCCATCAGTTGTGCACCTTTCTTACCAGCCTACATTTAAAACTGCATGCCAGGCCTCTGAAAACAAGCATTGGCATAGCCAATAGGTCGCGCCTTTGGGACCTTATGCGTTTTTAGCCATGAAACAGTTGATATTATTGCACCAAGGTTATTGTGCTGCATGACTAAATACTTATAAGGTCTCAAAAGTGAAACCTATTGGCTATGCCAATGCTTGTTTATATGTGGTAACATAAAATGCAAGCTTTTAAACTCTTACAGGCATGAGAAGATCTGAAAATTGGTCGTATTTTGATTCTCACTGCTGTCAGCCAACACTCCTAGGCTAAAAACATTAGAGTTAATCAAAAGACCAGATTCACTAGTGGTGCTTAAAAAACATAATTTATCAATCTAATTGTACTGTCTGTAGCACTAATATTTTCACGTGCTAAAAGCCACTGCTCCCGTCTCCGTCCGTTTGTCATCTTGATGTCATTTGGGGAGTATGATGTGTCCCCACGTGTGTCTCAGCCTAGGCTGATGGTTTCTAGGACACGACCCATTCCCCTCCCTCTTACCATTTCACTACTGTGGGCTCCGTGACCATTTACATCTCATAGGAAATGGTTAATAAGGTTTTCCAGTACATTTGGTAAATACCTACACCAGTGGTTTATGTTTTGCAGAGGCCAAAACCATTTAAAATGATGCTTCTTCACGAGGCATGTTCATGTTATTTACCGTTAACATGTCTCTGCAATCCCTAATTCACCCCTACCGATACTGCTCCAGTGTTTATGTTGGTTTTCCCCTGGCCTCATCCGAGCTGTTTCTGCTGGCTTTCCCAGCCCACCCCCGTCCAGATTCAATTCCCACCAACATTCCTAGACCCTCCCCCCTGTTGCTGGTTACAGCTGGCACAGTAGTAATCATGGTAACAACACCAAAAGTAGAAAATGCATTTTTAGCCAGTCTTTGAATAAAATATGTGCAAACACACCAACCTGTTATTTGTTTCTACCTTTTAATTAAAACACATTTTTAACATTAAAGCATCAAGCAGAGCATAATACAATGCATCCTTTTGTAAGAAAACGAGGCCAGGTGAATAAAAACTCTCAAAACAAACATCTTCCTGCTGCACAGGCGACCATTTTATGTTCTGCTTAAAGGCATTTCTTCTTGCTATTTCTGCAGAGTGGCAGAGCACCCAGGATAATGTGCAGCATGACTAACCACTTAGGCGAGACCTATTGGCGATGCCAATGCTTGTTTTTTTAATACCCTCACCTTTCTCTGCCACCCTACACCCTCCCTTGCCTTGCCCCCCGCCCTTGCTACCCTGCACGCATAGGTTGTCTGATGCCAACGAGAGTAGGTGGCATGTTTTAATCTACTCTCTTTGGCATCAGAAACCCACTTGTTCCAGGCTATTCGCTGATGGAGACTCCACAATGTTACAGACTGTGACACAGCACAGTCTCCAGCAGTGACAGAGCACAGGCCTTCAGTATTTTTGTGGAAAGGCACATTTGTAGCCCACCACAAAAATACTGTGAGGTTTGGGGCACAAATTGTGCTCTTTTTGGCCGTAACATTTGCCATCCAAAGCCACCAAATCCTGGGGGGAGGTGGAGGGGGGGTGGGGTCTAATTATGTTTCTGCAGGGCGCGTGGAGAAAGACTGGGGTCCAATGAACAATGACGGTCCTGATAAAGGATTTTCACAGCGAAATGCGAGTAGATAACATTGTGTATCCACTAAAAGAAAAAGTCAAATCATATACTGTGAGATAACAAGGCAATAGTGGCTTGGGTGTATTATAGTGACCCTTGCAATAAGAATATAGAGTTTGTTGATTATTTTAAGAGACGTGAACGTGGGAACAAATGGAAGGGAGAGAATGCATGTGGAATGGCTATTATGTGCGCTAGTGTATTTTTTCATAATGAGATATATCTGTTATTCATATGACCTGCTATAGCTGAATTTAAAGATATTTCTTTGAATTGTGAATCAAATTATGGCAATTGGTCAATGTAATCATGTTATTTGAAATGAAGTAAAATAATGAATAAAGCAGAAAATTAAAGAGTTTCTCTGAACCTAATATTATTTGATGACTTTAATGCAGCAGTAATTTTTGGGGAAGAGGGGGGGGGGATTTCTTTATTAGATGTGTTTTCCCCGCCCTGGTACCCTATTGAATCAGGGGGTACTTATTGAATATTGTCCAAATCATTTCATTTTACACCCACCATTCCTTTCCACCAGGAGGTTCCAGACTATTATATACACACAGAATGGGGCGGTAAATCAATTTATCTCTCTGGGCCACAACTTGTAAGTGCCTGTAATGTAAGTATATGTAAGGTAAGTATGTGGAATCTAATGAAAGTATGTGTAATGTAAGTGTTGGACCTGGCCTCGTGGCGTGGTCCTTCCTGACCCGTGCAGCGCCCCATGACCCTGATCCACCCGACCATTCCCTCCATGACCCACATCCCTGACACTGGGCTTCCCCGTCCTCGCCCTCCATTTTCCTGGTACCCAAGGCCGAGGCCCATGTCCCTGCACCTAAGATGGCCGTCCCAGCCCCAGCCCGACCTCGGCCTTCGGCGCCATACCCGGCCAGGTGGTAGAGCGCTCCCCGTGAGCGAGAGAGGGAGGAGTAGCTCAATCACACCTACCACCTCCCCTCGAGGGATGAGTTTCGATCACCCATCCGGCCTCCCTGAGGGCTGGCTCCAGGCCTGCTGAGCGTCTGGGATCCCTCCAGACCCAACTTGAAAGGATGAAAGGAGCTGCCGAGGCAGAACCCTCAACAACCAGCCCCCAGGTGCTAAGACCTCCGCCTGCGAGGACTCCGGACATCAAAGGAGAGGAGTCCTATATCAAGGGTGGCTCTGGGACCATCAAACCAGTTGTATCCTGGACTACGTGCGCCCCGCTGACCTCGTCGCGGCTCCCCTGCAACCTAAAGACTACTTGAGCCCTGCTGACGCTGTCGCGGCTCCTACCGAGCAGAGAAGGACTTCTGCCCGAGACCACCTGAGCCCTGCTGACGCTGTCGCGGCTCCCTTGCAACCTGAAGAACCAACTGAGCCCTGCTGACGCTGTCGCGGTTCCTACCAAGCAGAGAAGGACTTCTGCCCAAGACCACCGAGCCCTGCTGACGCGGCTCCCCTGCAACCTTGAGAACTCCTGAGCCCAGCTGATCTGATCGCGGCTCCCCAAGACCGTAAGACTTGCGACTTCCTTGCTTAAGCCCTGCTGATTCGATCGCGGCTCAGAGACCATCCTGGTCCGGCTGGACCCAAGATCACCCCGTATCCCCCGGCTCGAGGATTGAAAGCTGTGCGCCGGATACGCACCCGCAAGTGACTTTGAACCTTGAGACTGTCCCGCTACCCTACCCCTACCGAGATTCTTTGAGCCCTTGCTCGCCTGTACATAAGAATCTGCGGATCATAAAGATCCATTTCTTTCTTGAAGATATAAAGAATACGTTCTCTTAATCCTACGGTGTGGTGTCCCTTTGTCGAGTGGTGCTAGTGCAGCATGTACGATCATAGATCGGAGGTCCTCTCCCGGAGGGGTCTCCCGCCAGTGCTCGGCTGTGTTCCTAGGAGAGGTGGGTCACAGGGTGGTCAGGTGCCGAGTCTGTCCTCCCCTGGGATCGCCCCTCTAACATTGGTGGCTAGCGACGGGATCCAAGCCCATAATCTAGAGATCGTACAGTAAGCGGCTGACGCACTACCAAACAAAGATGGCAGAAAAAAACACCAAGAGTTCCACTGAAGCCGACGCGAGTACCACGTTCCGTGTGGAACGGCTGGAAGAGTACACGCACAAAGAACTGAAAGAATTTTGCAAAGCACGAGGAATCGCTACCACAGGCCTGAATACGAAGGAGGATATGCAGAAAGCCCTACAAGCTTGGGTAGAGTCTGAGGAAAACCGTCCCCCGTCAGGAGGAGGAGCAGAACAGCCGACCGAACCCGAACTCAACCCAAGAGTGGGCAGCAGCACTCCGGTACGGAGCAGCGCACCAGATGGGGGCCTCTCCCCAGAAGAACTAGCAGACAGAGAAAGAAACCGCAATCATGAACTTGAATTGGCAAAACTCAAAATTGAGTGCGAATTAAAGCTAGCAGAAAAGAGGCTGCAGTAGAGCAGCTACGAGTACAAGGAGAGTTGGAAGAGAAGAAACTCCAACGGGAACATGAAGACAAGAGACTCCAGCTGGAGCACGAGCGCGGCCTGAAGGAGATCGAGCTAAAGGCCCGGAGCGAAGACACCCGAACCTCGGGGAACCAAGAAGCCGTTCCCCCGGTAGATCCAAAAGTCCACATCCCCAATGATGTGGTGAGAGAATACTATAAGAACGACGATATCCACCAATGGTTCAAGGCCTACGAAGTCACCATGACCTCCCACCGAGTCCCGCAGAAGGATTGGGGAGCTGGGTTGTGGGGCCGATTCCTGAGCGAGGGGAGAGACACCCTGCTCGATCTGCCGTCCTCTGTGCAGACCTCCTACACCCACATGAAAGAGGCCCTCCTCACGAGATACGGGCTCACCCCCGAGATGTATCGCCAGCGGTTCCGGGACTGCAAGAAGATCCCTGGCACCACGTGGGTGGAGTACGTGAACTTTTACAGTCGAGCATTAGAAGGGTGGATCAAGGGCAGCAAAGTTACCACCTTTGAAGAACTTACCGACCTCATCGCATAGGAACACTTGTCCGCTAACTGTTTTGTGGAACTACGCCAGCATCTGCTGGACAGCAAGCTCGCAGACCCAAGGAAGCTGGCCGTGGAGGCCGATCGCTGGGTGAACACCCGGGTCCCCCGGGGCCCCGTAGGAGACTACCCCCGAAGCAGTCAGGGATCTTCCCGCCAGAGGGGAGGGGGAACCAAGGAAGACAGAGGGATTCCCAGTCAGGTCCCCCGCGTAGCCCCCCCAGAAACCAACCCCAGACCTTTCCCGCACCCCTACCAGCCAATCCCGCTCCCCCAGGTAACCGTGGACACCGGGTCACCATCTCCTGTTTCCGCTGCCAGCAGCCCGGGCATTACGCCAGTGACCCCCAGTGTCCCATGGCCCCGCGTCCCTCCACGACAGCTCCCCCAGCCAGACAGGTAGCCAACGTAGCCCTAGGGGAAGAGATGGAGGACACCGAAGAGTGGGAACCCGCTGCCATGGCCCTAGTCTCCCTAGGAGACTGAGAGATGATCCCCGGGGCCCCCCTACCCGATAATACCAAGAAATACCGGCAACTGGTGACAGTGAACGGCCACCGGGTGGAGGCCCTTCGCGACACCGAGGCGAGTATCACAGGTGTCCTCAGTCACCTAGTCAGAGAGGACCAGATCATTCCGAATGTCCTGTGCCCCGTACTGTCCGCTGACAACACCGAGAGTTTATGTAAAATGGCACTAGTACCGTTCGAATGGGGGGGGGAGTGATAGGAAAATTACGAGTCTCTGTCCGAGCCTCCCAACCTGTAGACTGTCTCCTGGGCAACGACCTAGAAAGTTCCCCGTGGATTCAGGTGGAACGCAAGACCCACCTGGGCATGATGGGCCTACCCATGTCCGCCCGACTACCCCCCCTCGGGGCTGTCAACGCCGAGCCTCCCAGCCACCGCCCTGTAGAAGAAGATAGGGACGACCGAACTGAGCCCACCGGCCTCTCCCTAGTAGGAGAGTCCGTCACCGACAACGAAACCTTGCATCCCGAGCCCGCACAGATCCCTGAGCTAGATGATCTGCCCGAGTTGGCGCAGTGGCGTCACGAGGGGGGCCCCTCCCGAGAGGAGTTCTGCCGGGAGCTAGCCACTTGCCCTTCCCTGGTCGGACCCCGGCGACAGGCCGCGGCCCAAGCTGCGGGCGACCAGACTGGAACCCATTCCGTATACTGGGAGAATGACCTCCTGTACAGTGAGCAGAAGTCTGCCGAGCTAGGGTCAGCCCGAGTGCTGGTGGTACAACACAATGGTTCAGCACACCATATACTGTACAATATTAGCAATATTAATCAAATTAATGATGTCAGTAGGCCATAGGATTTTCTTTCTTGTTTTATTCCAAATCTTCACATACAAGTAGCCAACGCGTTTCGTCCGAAGGGACTTCTTCAGGGCGAAAATTGTCAGAATTGCGTCACGGATTACGCGTTCCAGGGCTTATCATTAGGACAGATCTTCGCAATATGTGATAACAAAAGGGTCTCCTTATTTTAAAATAGACTAGTCAGTTCTCTTCCAATATTGGCGGAGTCGATCCGCGATTGGAAAGATGCCTTTATTCACATCCTTTACCAGAGGTATCTGTATTCACCTTGATGGTCGTCACATCTGGATTCTCCCCGGTCGCAGCTTCGAGTTGGAAGTTCGAGTGCTGGTGGTACCCCTACGCTTCCAAGACTTCCTCCTGGGCCTGGCCCACGATGTACCCCTGGCGGGACACTTGGGCCAGGACAAGACCTATGACCGCCTAGTTACGCACTTCTATTGGCCCAAGATGCGAGCGAATGTAGAAGCCCACTGCAAGTCCTGTCTCACGTGCCAGGCTAGTGGAAAAAGTGGAGGAACGCGCAAGGCTCCCCTCCAACCCTTCCCCGTCGTCAATACCCCCTTTGAGTGGGTCGGGATCGACATAGTAGGGCCCCTGGACCCTAGAACCTCCCAAGGTCACCGATTCATCCTAGTCCTGGTGGATCACGAAACCCGATACCCCGAGGCCATCCCCCTCCGCACCATAACGGCCCCCGTGGTGGGCCGAGCGCTAATGGGGATCTTCTCCCGAGTGGGTTTTCCCCGCGAGGTCGTGAGCGACCGTGGCACGAACTTTATCTCTAAATACATGATGTCCCTGTGGCAACAATGTGGAGTGTCCTACAAATTCACCACCCCGTATCATCCCCAAGGAAATGGCCTAGTGGAACGGTTTAACCGGACACTGAAGGGGATGATCATGGGCCTAGAAGAGCCCCTCCGGCGCAAGTGGGACGTCCTCCTCCCCTGCCTCTTGTTCGCCTACCGGGGGGTCCCCCAGAAGTCCCTGGGGTTCAACCCATTTGAGCTGCTGTACGGGCATCCCGTCCGGGGGCCCCTCAGCTTGGTCAAGGAGGGATGGGAGACGTCCCCCCGAGACCCTCCTCCAGATGTGTTCCGCTACATCCTCACCCTCCGAAATCAGACATGGAAATTCCGAGCACTGGCCGAAGCCAACCTCGAAGCAAGTCAGGAGGAGATGAAGCGCTGGTATGACCTGAATGCCACTCTGGTCGAGTTCCAACCGGTCCAGCAGGTCTGGGTGATGTCCCCGGTGAAACCCTGCGCCCTCCAAGACAAATGGACCGGTCCCTTTAAGGTTGTGGAGAGGAAAAGCCAAGTGACCTACTTGGTGGACGTCCAGTCCCCTCGGAGCCCCCTTCGGGTCCTCCACGTGTACCGCCTCAAGCCTCACTTCGTGCGGACGGAGATGAGCTTGCTCGTGGCCACCGACAACGGGGCGGAAGAGGAAACGGAGCCTCTCCCTGAACCCCTGTGTGCCAAAGAGAAGGATGGCTCCGTAGATGGAGTGAGCCTCTCTCCCTCCCTCACTCCTCAGCAGCGTGAGGACTGCCGCCAGCTCTTGGGGCAGTTCCCAGATTTGTTCTCCTTGGTCCCCAAAATCACCGACTGGTGTGTCCACGACGTGGACACCGGAGACAGCCCGCCGGTGCGACACCGAGCCTACCGAGTGCCTGACCGAGTCCGGACCTGCATCCAGGCCGAAGTCTCGAAAATGCTCACCCTAGGAGTGGTCGAGCCCTCCGACAGTCCCTGGGCCCGCCCAGTGGTACTGGTCCCGAAAGCCGCGGCCCCTGGTGCTGTCCCCGAACTTCGGTTTTGTGTGGACTACCGGGAGCTCAACGCAGTCACCCGAGCAGGCGCCCACCCCATTCCCCACGCAGATGAGCTCATCGACCGCCTGGGGTCTGCTTGCTACCTGAGTACCTTCGACCTGACCTGCGGCTACTGGAAAATTGCGCTCACAGAGGGAGCCAAGGAGCGGTCCGCCTTCTCCACCCCGGATGGGCACTATCGCTTTCGAGTGATGCCGTTCGGGATGAAAAACGCCCCGGTCACCTTTCAAAGACTGGTAAACCGAGTCCTGGCCGGGCTGGAAGAGTTCAGCGCCGCATATCTGGACGATATTGTGGTGTTCAGTTCACAATGGGACGAGCACCTCCGGAGGGTGTTGCTAGCCCTGCGCCAGGCAGGTTTGACGGTAAAAGCCAGAAAGTGCCAGATTGGGCAGGGGTCAGTGACCTACCTAGGCCACCAGGTCGGAAGCGGGCAGGTCGCCCCTCTCCAGCCGAAGATCGATGCCATCCTGGCCTGGGAAACAGCCACCACCCAAACCGTGGTCCGAGCCTTCCTAGGCCTCACCGGCTACTACCGGAGGTTCATAAAAAATTACGGCAGCATAGTGGGTCCCCTCACAGAGTTGACGTCCAAAAAGCAGCCCAAGCGCGTGCACTGGACCCCCTCCTGCCAAGAGGCGTTCGACGCCTTGAAGACCGCCGTGTATACTGCCCCCATGCTTTAAGTCCCGGACCACTCCAAGGAGTTTGTGGTCCAGACAGACGCCTCCGAGCATGGCATAGGGCCGTACTGTCCCAGCTCAATGAGGAAGGCATAGATCAGCCCGTAGCATACATCAGCAGGAGGTTACTGCCCCGAGAACAGAGATGGAGCACCATCGAACGAGAAGCGTTCGCAGTAGTCTGGGCCCTCAAGAAACTCCGACCCTACCTGTTCGGAACCCACTTCCGAGTGCAGACAGATCATCGACCCTTACGGTGGCTCATGCATATGAGAGGAGAGAACCCTAAACTGCTGCGATGGTCAATCTCCCTGCAGGGGATGGACTTCACAGTAGAGCACCGCCCTGGTACCGACCACGCCAACGCTGACGGCCTCTCCAGGTTCTTCCGCCTCAGCGAAGAGAACCCCCAAGAGGATGGGTAGTTCTCCCTGACCTTCAGCTGGGTGGGAGGCGTGTTGGACCCGGCCTCGTGGCATGGTCCTTCCTGACCCGTGCAACGCCCCATGACCCTGATTCACTCGACCATTCCCTCCATGACCCACATCCCCGACACTGGGCTTCCCCATCCTCGCCCTCCATTTTCCTGGTACCCGAGGCCGAGGCCCATGTCCCTGCACCTAAGATGGCCACCCCGGCCCCAGCCCGACCTCGGCCTTCAGCGCCATACCCGGCCAGGGGGTAGAGTGCTCCCCGTGAGCGAGAGAGGGAGGAGTAGCTCGATCACACCTCCCACCTCCCCTCGAGGGATGAGTTTCGATCACCCATCCGGCCTCCCTGAGAGCTGGCCCCAGGCCTGCTGAGCGTCTGGGATCCCTCCAGACCCAACTTGAAAGGATGAAAGGAGCCACCGAGGCGGAACCCCCAACGACCAGCCCCCAGGTGCTAAGACCTCCGCCTGCGAGGACTCCGAACATCAAAGGATAGGAGTCCTATATCAAGGGTGGCTCTGGGACCATCAAACCAGTTGTATCCTGGACTACGTGCGCCCTGCTGACCTCGTCGCGGCTCCCCTGCAACCTAAAGACTACTTGAGCCCTGCTGACGCTGTCGCGGCTCCTACCGAGCAGAGAAGGACTTCTGCCCGAGACCACCTGAGCCCTGCTGACGCTGTCGCGGCTCCCTTGCAACCTGAAGAACCACCTGAGCCCAGCTGATGCTGTCGCGGCTCCTACCGAGCAGAGAAGGACTTCTGCCCAAGACCACCGAGCCCTGCTGACGCTGTCGCGGCTTCCCTGCAACCTTGAGAACTCCTGAGCCCTGCTGATCTGATCGCGGCTCCCCAAGACCGTAAGACTTGCGACTTCCTTGCTTGAGCCCTGCTGATTCGATCGCGGCTCAGAGACCATCCTGGTCCGGCTAGACCCAAGATCACCCCGTATCCCCTGGCTCGAGGATTGAGAGCTGTGCGCCGGATACGCACCCGCAAGTGACTTGAACCTTGAGACTGTCTCGCTACCCTACCCCTACCGAGACTCTTTGAGCCCTTGCTCACCTGTACATAAGAATCTGCAGATCATAAAGATCCATTTCTTTCTTGAAGATATAAAGAATACGTTCTCTTAATCCTACGGTGTGGTGTCCCTTTGTCGAGTGGTGCTAGTGCAGCACGTACGATCTTAGATCGGAGGTCCTCTCCCGGAGGGGTCTCCCGCCAGTGCTCGGCTGTGTTCCTAGGAGAGGTGGGTCACAGGGTGGTCAGGTGCCGAGTCTGTCCTCCCCTGGGATCGCCCCTCTAACAGTAAGTGTGTGTGTGTAATGTAAGTATGTGTACGGTAAGTATGTGGAATTTAATGAAAGTATCTGTACTGTAAGTGTGTGTGCAATGCAAGTTGGTGTACGGTACGTGTGTGGAATCTAATGCAAGTATGTGCAATGTACTTGTATGTGTAATGTAAGTATGTGTATGTTAAGTGTGTGGAATCTAATTCAAGTGAGTGTAATGTAAGTATGTGTGTAATGTAAGTATGTGTAAGGTACGTGTGTGGAATCTAATGCAAGTATGTGGAATGTACTTGTATGTGTAATGTAAGTATGTGTATGTTAAGTGTGTGGAATCTAATTCAAGTGTGTGCTATGTAAGCATGTGTGTAATGTAAGTATGAGTAATTTAAGTGTGTGGAACCAAATGTAAAAAGATGCTACGTAAAAGCCAACAGTACAGAATGACCTTTACTGCTGTCCCTATTATATGACCTATCCCTGCCGCCCACATCATCTATCATCTCTCCCCCCCTGCCCCCCACCTCTTTCCCCCCACTCGTTGTTATATAGACTGGTCCTGATGTTTGACAATCTCCTGCTACAATAAAAGTGTTTTCTGTAATTCACTCTGCCTGTCCAAGGAGCTAGGAGGAGTTACACTAAATACCGTACACTAGATAAACACATGATTCAGTGGAGTCTTGTTGAACATTTCCTTCACACTCGAAATTGTACGTGGTTCATCATCTAGCGCTCAGTGCTGCAGAGATACTGTTTCTTAGCGCTGCACATGAGACCTGTTGCTATTACCCAATGCAATGCTTCCTTTTATCACCTTCAGAAAGATGAAGGGTTTAGTCGGGCCTGGCTGGATTCACACCCGAGACCAGCATACTAACCGCACATCAGAGGCATAGCTATCAATGGTGCAGCAGGTGCCCCGGCACCAGGGCCTGTTGGGTCAGTGGTCCCTAATGGATTCCTCTTACTGCATAAAGGAAGGCTGAGAACCCATTACCCAGCTATAACACTAGCTTACCGTCTTCTGCAGTTTCCATGGCAGGGTGTAAGGCCAGTTTCTGTGCCCCTCTTTGGCTGCAGGTACTGCTGGGGTCATTCATTTCACATTTACGTAAAACATCAATACAAGAAAGTGTGGCAGACGTGTTACTTTTTTTGCAAAACCCAGCACAGCAGCTGTGCAAGGGAGAGAAAGCAGCAAAGCTATATAAATTAATAAAAATGGCTTGCTGCTGTCATTCCTTGCTCTGGAGCTCTTAAAGGTGCAGAGGTGTGCCATACTGTCCAGCATACCGCGTGTACTGGAAGCAGACCCTCTAGCGGAAATCCTATGCTAGACAAATTCTGAAACATTCCACACGTTCAATAGGTGTGCAGTACAGTGCACTGAGTGGAATGTTGGGAGATATTAAAACATTGCTCCTTGGTAGCGCCTGCTTCAAGAAGGTACAATTTTTTGGCGGGAAATTCGTTCTGGTTATCGTAGTGGATAAGGCGAGGTGACAGGTTGCACCCCAGAAGGAGCACGACGGAGAACTGGTCTGTCTGGAGACCAAATGGTGGTATGGAATGAGATGCCGCTCTCAGGGTGCGGCTGCTGGTTTGTAGGAAAAGTGTGACCCACTTGTGGGACACCCCCGCGCCGCACGGCCACCAGCTGCTGCGTGTGTCTCCCTCTGCCTGCCCTCTGCCTCGCCGCCGGCCTCGCTGACGCCTGGCCGCTCCCCTCTGGTTTTGCCAGTGTTTTTGCCCAAAATTTGTGCTTGTTTTTCTCTGTGCCGTCCGATCGCTTTTTTAGCTGTTTTCCTCTGTTTTGCCCGTCTATTGTGCCTGTATTCCCTTGTGCTGTACCATCGTTTTTCCTTCCTGTTTTTGCCTTATTTTTCCCTCCATTTGTGCCTGTTAATTGTAATTTTATCCTCTTTGCTGTGTCCAGTGTCCTTCCTGTCTGCCCGCCTACCTCGCCGCCCTCCGCTCTCCCTCCCCGCTTCCCGCCTCCCGCCACCGCCTGTGGCCACGCCCCTTTTCTCTTCTGTTCCCTCCCCGCTCCCGCCTCCCAGCTGCTCCGCCCACCTGCGCACTTGGCCTTAAATGGCGACCGTGCGACGCAGGTGAGTGTGACCCACTTGTGGGACACCCCCGCGCCGCACGGCCACCAGCTGCTGCGTGTGTCTCCCTCTGCCTGCCCTCTGCCTCGCCGCCGGCCTCGCTGACGCCTGGCCGCTCCCCTCTGGTTTTGCCAGTGTTTTTGCCCAAAATTTGTGCTTGTTTTTCTCTGTGCCGTCCGATCGCTTTTTTAGCTGTTTTCCTCTGTTTTGCCCGTCTATTGTGCCTGTATTCCCTTGTGCTGTACCATCGTTTTTCCTTCCTGTTTTTGCCTTATTTTTCCCTCCATTTGTGCCTGTTAATTGTAATTTTATCCTCTTTGCTGTGTCCAGTGTCCTTCCTGTCTGCCCGCCTACCTCGCCGCCCTCCGCTCTCCCTCCCCGCTTCCCGCCTCCCGCCACCGCCTGTGGCCACGCCCCTTTTCTCTTCTGTTCCCTCCCCGCTCCCGCCTCCCAGCTGCTCCGCCCACCCGCGCACTTGGCCTTAAATGGCGACCGTGCGACGCAGGTGAGTGTGACCCACTTGTGGGACACCCCCGCGCCGCACGGCCACCAGCTGCTGCGTGTGTCTCCCTCTGCCTGCCCTCTGCCTCGCCGCCGGCCTCGCTGACGCCTGGCCGCTCCCCTCTGGTTTTGCCAGTGTTTTTGCCCAAAATTTGTGCTTGTTTTTCTCTGTGCCGTCCGATCGCTTTTTTAGCTGTTTTCCTCTGTTTTGCCCGTCTATTGTGCCTGTATTCCCTTGTGCTGTACCATCGTTTTTCCTTCCTGTTTTTGCCCTATTTTTCCCTCCATTTGTGCCTGTTAATTGTAATTTTATCCTCTTTGCTGTGTCCAGTGTCCTTCCTGTCTGCCCGCCTACCTCGCCGCCCTCCGCTCTCCCTCCCCGCTTCCCGCCTCCCGCCACCGCCTGTGGCCACGCCCCTTTTCTCTTCTGTTCCCTCCCCGCTCCCGCCTCCCAGCTGCTCCGCCCACCCGCGCACTTCGCCTTAAATGGCGACCGTGCGAACGCGCAGCGGGCGCGCCGATTGTGCGCCGAAGGCGCGCCAAAGGTAAGCCCGTCTGCGCCCGTCCGCGACCGGATTGCGACCAGCGCCAGGACCCCTGGCCCACGAAGACCCCGACCGACCCGCCTGACGTACTCCGCCGCCACCCTCATCGCACTCAACACCGGCCGACTTCCAGACTGCCACCAAGCCACTCCACGACGTACCCACGGACCTTTCAGCTGCCACGCCTGCAAGTTCACCTGCACCCGGACCTGCCCCGCACCAGCACCCGCCAAGTCGAACACCAGCAGCACCCACCTCAAGTGCATCCTGCTCAACACCCGCTCCGTCCACAGACACGCCATCGAACTCTGGAACCTCCTAGACGCCACAGCCCCTGACGTTGCCTTCCTCACGGAGACCTGGATGAACGCCTCGTCAGCTCCTGACATCGCCATCGCCATCCCAGAGGGCTACAAGATCGTCCGGAGGGACCGAAACACCAACCAGATGGGAGGAGGCATCGCCATCATCCACAGGAGCTCCATCCGTCTTACGACCAGCATCGACAACACTCTGACCAGCGCCGAACACCTGCATTTCCAGATCCACACCAACCCGAACACCACCCTCAGAGGCACCCTGATCTACCGACCCCCTGGACCACGCACGCAATTCAGCGAGGACATCGCCGACTTCGTCAGCCCGCATGCCCTCCCCTCCGCTGACTACATCCTCCTGGGAGACCTCAACTTCCATCTGGAGAACAACAACGACCGCAACACCAGCACCCTGCTCGACAACCTCGCCAACCTGGGACTCAAGCAACTGGTGTCCACCCCCACCCACCTCGCCGGACACACACTCGACGCAGTCTTCTCTTCCAGCACAGACATCGACTTCAGCCACGCCACAGAGCTTCAATGGACGGACCACAGCTGCGTCCACTTCACCTTCAAGAGAACAACGACCCACCAACACCAGCAACAGGCCGCCCGCAGAAGCTGGAACAAGATCACGGCAGACCAGCTCGCCACCTCCCTGAGCCAGCACCCTCCTGCCAGCTCAGCGAACCCCAGCCAGGCCGCCGACAACCTCACGAAGTGGATCAGCAACTGCGCGGACGAACTCGCCCCACTGAGGACCCCGCCTAGCAGACCCGGCAGCAAGAAGGCCCCATGGTTCACCGACGAACTCAAGAGCTCCAAGAAGAACTGCCGAGCCCTCGAGAAAGTCTGGAGAAGGGAACCGACACCAGACAACAGGACCTCCTTCAAACTTGCCACCCGGAAACACCACCAGCTGATCCGCGCCGCCAAGAAAACAGCATTCAAGGACCGGTTGGACAACAACGCACACAACTGCAAGGAACTCTTCAACATCGTGAAAGAGCTTTCCAACCCCAGCGCAGGAAACAACGACATCACCCCATCGCAAGACCTCTGCAACTCCCTCGCTTCATACTTCCACAACAAGATCGCGGACATACACAACAGCTTCAACAACCAACCAACGCACACCAGGACCGAACAACCACCCCCCACCACCACCCTCCACGCCTGGACCCCGATCAGCACCGAAGACACCATCCGCACGATGAACTCCATCCACTCCGGATCACCGACCGACCCCTGCCCTCACCACGTCTTCAACAAGGCCGACGCTGTCATCGCACCCCACCTGCGAGACATCATCAACACATCCTTCGACACCACCATCTTCCCGGAGAGCTGGAAGCACGCCGAACTCAGCGCTCTACTCAAGAAACCAACAGCGGACCCCACCGACCTCAAGAATTACCGCCCCATCTCGCTCCTCCCGTTTCCAGCCAAAGTAATCGAGAAGACCGTCAACAAGCAGATGGCCGCCTTCCTCGAGACGAACGGATCCCTCGACCCCTCACAGTCCGGCTTCCGAGCCAATCACAGCACCGAGACCGCCCTCATCGCCGCCACCGATGACATCCGAACCCTGATGGACAATGGAGAAACAGCGGCCCTCATCCTCCTAGACCTCTCCGCGGCTTTCGACACGGTCTGCCACCGCACCCTAGTGCAGCGTCTCAACAACGCCGGAATCCAGGGGAAGGCACTGGAATGGATCATCTCCTTCCTCGACGGAAGAACACAGAGAGTCCGCCTACCACCGTACAAGTCAGAGGCCTCCGAAGTCATCTGCGGCGTCCCTCAAGGATCATCTCTGAGCCCCACCCTCTTCAACGTCTACATGAGCCCCCTCGCGGCCATCGTACGCAAACACAACCTCAGCATAATCTCCTACGCCGACGATACCCAGCTGATCCTCTCCCTGACGAATGACCCCGCCGCCGCCAGAGCCAACCTGCACGAAGGGATGAAAGAGGTAGCCGAGTGGATGACGACCAGCCGCCTGAAACTGAACTCGGACAAGACGGAGGTCCTCATCCTGGGCTCCTCACCCTCCGCCTGGGACGACTCCTGGTGGCCCCCCGCCCTGGGCACCGCACCCAAACCGACAGACCATGCACGCAACCTGGGCTTCATCCTGGACTCCTCCCTCTCCATGACCAGGCAAGTCAACAACGTCTCCTCGGCGTGCTTCAACATCCTACGCATGCTACGGAAGATCTTCTGGTGGATCCCCACCGAGACCAGGAAGACCGTCACCCAGGCCCTCGTCACCAGCCGACTGGACTACGGCAACGCCCTCTACGCCGGGACCACCGCCAAGCTCCAGAAGAGACTCCAGCGGATCCAGAACGCCTCAGCCAGACTCATCCTCGACATCCCACGAACCAGCCACATCTCCGGACATCTGAGAGACCTTCACTGGCTCCCCGTCAACAAAAGAATCACCTTCCGCCTCCTCACCCACGCACACAAAGCCCTACACGACCAAGGCCCGAGCTACCTCAACAGCTGAGTCAACTTCTACGCTCCCAAACGCCACCTCCGATCAGCCAACCACGCCCTCGCCGCCGTCCCCCGCAGGAGGAAGGTCCTTCTCCTAGCTGGCCGCCAAGACCTGGAACTCCCTCCCGACCGACCTGCGCCTGACCCAAGACCACCTCTCCTTCAGGAAGAAGCTGAAGACCTGGCTGTTCGAGCAGTAGCGGAACCCCCCCCCCCCCAGCGCCTTGAGACCCTACGGGTAGGTAGCGCGCTCTATAAGTGTCAATGATTGATTGATTGAGTAATGTACAGTTCCCAAAGGGCGGTGTTAAAATTGATCAATCCTTAAAATAGACGTTAAATAAAGTGATCCACAAGAAATATCATAAAGTAGCTAGCAAAGGGAAAAATCAAAGCTGGTCACTCGAACACCTACAAGAGTCCAAGGCTAAGAAAAAACTTCCCCACTCCAATATTAGTAGACTTGCTTTCAGTTCTATTTTTACAAAGGGCATCGGTCTGCCATCTAACCTTACAGTCTGGAGAGCGGATTACGGGACATTGGCTTCCAGCAACTCTCAGCAGACGGTGGGGGAGGTGGTCAGTGAGAAATAAAGCAGAGACTTCAGCGAGGAGGACAGCTGCAGCTGCATTTGAAAATTAGTTTTTACATCAACAGCACAGGCAAGGCCGGGTATCCAAGCAGCGGCGCTGTAAAGGGGAATACCACGCAGCCTCTAAAAGCTATTAGGCTTATTTACAAGCCCAGTGTGCCACCGGAACGTCACTTTTTTGACATTCCAGCAGCGCACAGTGCAGACCCATATCTACGAGGCCACGGACAGCCACCCTGTGTGGCTTTTCATGGCCTTGTTGATATGGTGTAAGGCAACGCAGTGCAAGTGGCTGCATTGCCTCGCACTGCCTCAGGAAGGCGTGCCTCGGGGATGAGGTGGGTGTTCCCACTCAACACACATGGTTTTTGACACAGTCCCAGATTTCCAAAAAGTGACAATCTGGGAATGCATCACAACCCTGTTTCTCCCCAGGGTGGCGTAATGGTTGTTTTTGTGAAGGAAGGTGTCCCTTCCTGCACAAAAACAACCTGATTAAAATGGGGGCTCCCTTGCACCGTGGTGCAAAGGTGCCTGCATTGGCGCTAGGCAGCCATTTGTGTTCCAGCTCAGTGTAAGAGGACAGGAATATGCCGTATCTTATACATTCAGTGCATCCCTGCTCTTTTCTTTTGATGCAGGGCAGCACAGCAAATTGATGAGCAGCGCTGCCCTGCATGAAACTGTAGTAAATGAGACCCTTCATCTCTAATTTATATGAGGTCTGTAGCGTGGACATCTTTTCCTATATCTCTTTATCCATGTGGGAACAAGATGATTTGTACATGAGGGAAGTGGACAATTCCACAACAGACTGAACAGGGGGTCCCTGGCGATGTACACTGAACTGACAGGGCTTGCAGTAAGCATTTGACCGCTTGGACTGCTGAGCTGCTTATCAAGTCGAGCCTGTGGCAGAAATTGCACATGCTCTTGCTTAGAAGACACTTTGGTTTACAATAAAGGGCCTGCAGCCTGCCATTGCGAGACACTTTAGTTTACAATAAAGGGCCTGCAGCCTGCCATTGCGAGACACTTTAGTTTACAATGAAGGGCCTGCAGCCTGCCATTGCGAGACACTTTAGTTTACAATAAAGGGCCTGCAGCCTGCCATTGCGAGACACTTTAGTTTACAATGAAGGGCCTACAGCCTGCCATTGCGAGACACTTTAGTTTACAATAAAGGGCCTGCAGCCTGCCATTGCGAGACACTTTTGTTTACAATAAAGGGCCTGCAGCCTGCCATTGCGAGACACTTTAGTTTACAATAAAGGGCCTGCAGCCTGCCATTGCGAGACACTTTAGTTTACAATAAAGGGCCTGCAGCCTGCCATTGCGAGACACTTTAGTTTACAATGAAGGGCCTGCAGCCTGCCATTGCGAGACACTTTAGTTTACAATGAAGGGCCTGCAGCCTGCCATTGCGAGACACTTTAGTTTACAATGAAGGGCCTGCAGCCTGCCATTGCGAGACACTTTAGTTTACAATAAAGGGCCTGCAGCCTGCCATTGCGAGACACTTTAGTTTACAATAAAAGGCCTGCAGCCTGCCATTGCGAGACACTTTAGTTTACAATGAAGGGCCTGCAGCCTGCCATTGCGAGACACTTTAGTTTACAATAAAAGGCCTGCAGCCTGCCATTGCGAGACACTTTTGTTTACAATAAAAGGCCTGCAGCCTGCCATTGCGAGACACTTTAGTTTACAATGAAGGGCCTGCATCCTGCCATTGCGAGACACTTTAGTTTACAATAAAAGGCCTGCAGCCTGCCATTGCGAGACACTTTTGTTTACAATAAAAGGCCTGCAGCCTGCCATTGCGAGACACTTTAGTTTACAATAAAGGGCCTGCAGCCTGCCATTGCGAGACACTTTAGTTTACAATGAAGGGCCTGCAGCCTGCCATTGCGAGACACTTTAGTTTACAATAAAGGGCCTGCAGCCTGCCATTGCGAGACACTTTAGTTTACAATGAAGGGCCTGCAGCCTGCCATTGCGAGACACTTTAGTTTACAATAAAAGGCCTGCAGCCTGCCATTGCGAGACACTTTTGTTTACAATAAAGGGCCTGCAGCCTGCCATTGCGAGACACTTTAGTTTACAATGAAGGGCAGGGAGCCGGCCATTGCGAGACACTTTTGTTTACAATAAAGGGCCTGCAGCCTGCCATTGTGAGACACTTTAGTTTACAATAAAGGGCCTGCAGCCTGCCATTGCGAGACACTTTAGTTTACAATAAAGGGCCTGCAGCCTGCAATTGCGAGACACTTTAGTTTACAATGAAGGGCAAGGAGCCGGCCATTGCGAGACACTTTTGTTTACAATAAAGGGCCTGCAGCCTGCCATTGCGAGACACTTTAGTTTACAATGAAGGGCCTGCAGCCTGCCATTGCGAGACACTTTAGTTTACAATGAAGGGCCTGCAGCCTGCCATTGCGAGACACTTTAGTTTACAATGAAGGGCAAGGAGCTGGCCATTGTGAGACACTTTTGTTTACAATAAAGGGCCTGCAGCCTGCCATTGCGAGACACTTTAGTTTACAATGAAGGGCCTGCAGCCTGCCATTGCGAGACACTTTAGTTTACAATGAAGGGCAAGGAGCTGGCCATTGTGAGACACTTTAGTTTACAATAAAGGGCCTGCAGCCTGCCATTGCGAGACACTTTAGTTTACAATAAAGGGCCTGCAGCCTGCCATTGCGAGACACTTTAGTTTACAATAAAGGGCCTGCAGCCTGCCATTGCGAGACACTTTAGTTTACAATAAAGGGCCTGCAGCCTGCCATTGCGAGACACTTTAGTTTACAATGAAGGGCCTGCAGCCTGCCATTGCGAGACACTTTTGTTTACAATAAAGGGCCTGGAGCCTGCCATTGCGAGACACTTTTGTTTACAATAAAGGGCCTGCAGCCTGCCATTGCGAGACACTTTAGTTTACAATGAAGGGCCTGCAGCCTGCCATTGCGAGACACTTTAGTTTACAATGAAGGGCCTGCAGCCTGCCATTGCGAGACACTTTTGTTTACAATAAAGGGCCTGGAGCCTGCCATTGCGAGACACTTTTGTTTACAATAAAGGGCCTGCAGCCTGCCATTGCGAGACACTTTAGTTTACAATGAAGGGCCTGCAGCCTGCCATTGCGAGACACCTTAGTTTACAATGAAGGGCAAGGAGCTGGCCATTGTGAGACACTTTTGTTTACAATAAAGGGCCTGCAGCCTGCCATTGCGAGACACTTTTGTTTACAATGAAGGGCCTGCAGCCTGCCATTGCGAGACACTTTAGTTTACAATGAAGGGCAAGGAGCTGGCCATTGTGAGACACTTTTGTTTACAATAAAGGGCCTGCAGCCTGCCATTGCGAGACACTTTTGTTTACAATGAAGGGCCTGCAGCCTGCCATTGCGAGACACTTTAGTTTACAATAAAGGGCCTGCAGCCTGCCATTGCGAGACACTTTTGTTTACAATGAAGGGCCTGCAGCCTGCCATTGCGAGACACTTTAGTTTACAATGAAGGGCAAGGAGCCGGCCATTGCGAGACACTTTTGTTTACAATAAAGGGCCTGTAGCCTGCCATTGCGAGACACTTTTGTTTACAATAAAGGGCCTACAGCCTGCCATTGCGAGACACTTTAGTTTACAATAAAGGGCCTGCAGCCTGCCATTGCGAGACACTTTAGTTTACAATGAAGGGCAAGGAGCTGGCCATTGTGAGACACTTTTGTTTACAATGAAGGGCCTGCAGCCTGCCATTGCGAGACACTTTTGTTTACAATGAAGGGCCTGCAGCCTGCCATTGCGAGACACTTTAGTTTACAATAAAGGGCCTGCAGCCTGCCATTGCGAGACACTTTTGTTTACAATGAAGGGCCTGCAGCCTGCCATTGCGAGACACTTTAGTTTACAATGAAGGGCAAGGAGCCGGCCATTGCGAGACACTTTTGTTTACAATAAAGGGCCTGGAGCCTGCCATTGCGAGACACTTTTGTTTACAATAAAGGGCCTACAGCCTGCCATTGCGAGACACTTTAGTTTACAATAAAGGGCCTGCAGCCTGCCATTGCGAGTTACTTTAGTTTACAATGAAGGGCAAGGAGCTGGCCATTGTGAGACACTTTTGTTTACAATGAAGGGCCTGCAGCCTGTGTGGCGCCGCGGCCAGGGCGACTGACACTGGAATCTGGGGATCACGGTTCGATCCCCGGCTCCGGCGGCAGGTTAGCCCAGCACCATGTGACTCTGGGCAATAGCTCGCTTAATCTTCCCGACGGCCCCCAGCGCCTAGAGACCCTTACGGGTGATTGTGCGCTTTACAAATGTGGACTTTACTTTACTTTACTTTTTACAATGAAGGGCAAGGAGCCGGCCATTGTGAGACACTTTTGTTTACAATAAAGGGCCTGGAGCCTGCCATTGCGAGACACTTTTGTTTACAATAAAGGGCCTACAGCCTGCCATTGCTTACCATTTGTTGGCTTCAGTGTCATTTTTTGTAGTCTACGTGGCTGGCGCAGGCCAAGAGTCACTTCCTTTCCTTACTGTGAAGCATGGACCAAGCACAGATTGAGTCCAAATAATTAGCGCTCTTCTGCTGCTTGTTCTGTGATTGAAATACTATTTCATATCCCCCACCAACACTCCTTGTCCCTCTAGTACTCTCTCCCTCCTCCCCCACACCTCCCTCATTTGTTGTGTACTTAGCCTACGTACGTCTACGCAGTGTGTGTCACTACATTCTGTGTTTCCAAGTGTGCTGTGGCCATATACCTGCCCCTGAAGCGTGGGACTGAATGGCACATAGGAGAAAACAACGCGAGTAGTTCAGCAGAGAGTCAGTGACGTGTAATACTAGCCTAACACAATTGTGTGTGCTGTGAGCCCGGATGAGTCCCTTCGACTACAGAGCAGCAGCTTTGTGTGTTGTGCCACAGAGTCCAGTGTTGGGAAGGGAGGGACCATCTCTCTCACGCGCCTCCAGGTCAGTTTTGAGAGAACAGCCCCATCTCCTCACCCTTTACATCTTGGCATCCCTCGGCTCCCAGAAATGTCAGTCGCTGCTGTGAGCAGTAGAACCCATATCTATGTCTTGTTTCTGCTGGCTGTAAGTTGTCTGTCTTTATACATATGCTCATTTTGTCACTTGTTGATCATGTTTCAGCAAAGTAAATTTATGTAGCAGGGCAACAAATATTAGTGAGAAATAATATTTGAACCACAAATGCATACCAAATAACTAATTGGGCTGCCATGTGTGTGTGTGGTTTTTTTTTAAATTCAAACAACATGTATATGCAGCTATAGCTTTTTTCTACTTTTTGCAAGTTTCTATTGATAATATATGTATAATGAAACAGCGTACTTTGGCGTGAATTTTCACTATATGGGAGGCTGTGTGACCAATTTTTGCCTACTAACTTCGCAAGGCACCCCTGAAAAAACAAGGGTGCAACACGGCTTTAACAAAAAGTGTTATGATGCAATCAATGCTGGCCACGTCATTGTTGGTGTTTTTTCTTGACTCAGGCTGCTGTGCAGCATTGAATAAGCTAGACGATCTTGCACAAGCGAGACGTATTGACTTTCCTAATGCTTGTTTTAGCATCTGGTGCTTATTTTGGGCCCCAGTCCTGAGTGACGAGTGCTCTCTTAGATGAGCCCAGGGTTGTGCAGCGGCTTATATCCACAGAAGGAACATAACGCAGTTAGTGTGAAAAGCTGAGCGCGGCTGCAGTGTGCACAAGGGAACCTTGTGAGAACTGATAGGAGTATCAGCCAGATTCATCAACGGAAAATCGGCTCGCAAAGGGCCAGATTCTCAGAATCGGGCCCTTTGCGAGCGCAATTTTTGCATTTGGGATTCATCATCCCAAATGCAAAAATCGCAAATTGCGAAATCGCTAAATTGCGAGGAATTGCATTTAAGGAATCTCTATTTCAGATTCCTTAAATGCAATTCATGAACCATTTTAGAATTGCGAAATCGAAATTTTTGGTCGCTATTTACCGCGAAGTCTGACTTCGTGGTAAATAGCGAGAACTTAGAAAAATGCACTTTATTGCATTTTTCTAAGTTGTATGTTACACACACACATGTCCTTTGGACACGTATGTGCGCAACATCAGTCTACATTTTCATTTCAGGGGTGCTACAGGGTGTCCTTTGGACACCACTGGCACCCTTGAAATCGCATCCTTATTTGCGATTAGCAAATTGCTAATCGCAAATAAGGAATGACTCCCCATTCATTCCTATGGGCCTGCTAATCGCAAATAAGGAAGCTGCAGAAATCGCAAATAATATTGCGATTTCTACATGAATCCTGTTTTGCGAGTCTTTAATAGCGATTCCTTAATAATTGCTATTAAGGACTCGCAAAACAGGACGATGATGAATTTGGCTGTAAGTTCCTTCATTTTAGTCGCTGACACTTAGTCTGTGACTATAAGCAGGGCCGGAATGGGGAACCAAAAGCAGCCTCGCAACACATGCTCAAACCAGCCCTGCTCCTTTTATCTGCTCGTGTAATCTCCCTTTCCAACTATGCATTTTCTCTCTCTCTTCTCCCTGTCTGATGATTTTCTATCTACCTCTTCTCCTTTCTCTCTCTTGAAGCATCGTTATGCCGGCTGCAATGAACCTCTGGGTGATGAGGAAAGTGAGAGAGGCACCAGGAGGCCCTGGGCTTTCAAAACCAGACTCAAGGGTGTCCAGCCCACTGGGGAAATGGCCGGGGGAATAAAAGGCCTGTCTGACCCCGACTATTTGTGGAGAAACATACACCTGCCAGTTCTGCAGTAGGCCCAGGATGCACCACTTCACTCCATGCCACTAGCTCACAGTAGCTAAGAGGCAGACCCTGTTGAGTGACAACAGTGTTTGTATACATGATTGAAACTACATGTCTATTTATTTTAAATGAATATTTTACTATATTTTAAAACTCTTCAGCGTTCTTTCTTATTCTGTCTTCTCTTCAATATTTATAGGCTCTCTGGCTTATCTCCCACACCACTGCCAGGTAAATCTCCAGATGTTAGTGGGCGAAGTGCAATCCATTTCCAAATGATTGATTAGGGGCTTTCGACCATAGAGAACATCACACTACACCGCCAGACCTACTCCTGGTCACCAACCTGGACCGGCCACCCTACACCACTTAGAAAGTAAGGAAATTTAAAAATCCATCATTTTTTAGCACACTTTCACTTCTTCAATTAATGCTGTGGCCAAGAGCGTCATTTTTCAGCTCTCCCTATCGCAAAAACTTTTGCTGTTTCTCAAATTGATCTAACAAGTCACTCTGACGAGAACCCTACTGGTGGCATGTCTACATTATCAATCAATCAAGTGGATTTCTTTAGCGTGGCTAATCACCCGACAGGGTATACAGGCACTTGCGGGTCAAGATGGCTCAGGTGACTGAGTCGAACAGTCATGTCTTGAGTACTTTCTGGAATTCCATCAGAGAGGTTGGGGTCCTTAGCGTCAGAGGTTGTTCGTTCCAGATTTTCACCGTAAGATAGGAGAAGAAGGACAAGATCATCAGCATGAGACTGTCAAAATCCTGCTCAATGTAATCTAAATGATCCGAAGTCAGTTTGCAAACATGTACTTGAAGCTACAGAGGAGACACCACATTAAAATGATGCTCAAAGCGCTTCACTAGCACTGAGCAGGGGTGAGAATTAAATTCAACGTGATCTGTGACATGCGCATTAGTTTAATGGGGGAAAGACCCAGTAGTCCTCCAGAACCTTCCATCCAACTATGTTCTGCACTGGTTATTATGCACCTGTACTGCACATTAGTAGCCTTCAAATGACTGATACATGGAGGGAAGACACCTGGAGCCCAGGGTCCTAGGTGTCAGGACTCCTTGCCCCCTACCTACGACTGCACAAAGAAGAAGCGGATACAGAACTATTCCGCAGAGACTACAATTGAACTTCTCTCACTACAGTGATGAAATTATAATAAATGTCTATTTGAGTAAAAGGCCCTGATTTTAAGGGAATAACCAGCCTACTTCACGAGCAAGATTGAAGCAGTTATTAATTCTTCTAATCAACTGTTTTCCACAGTTAAAAATCTGCGCCGGGCGATTGAGCAGCGGAGGACAGGTAACTAGCTTGCTTCATAGGAGGTCAATGTTTACTTCTCAATGTCGCGCTCCTAGCCGATGTAGCCTTCCCTTACGACTTGTGCTATTGGATTTTGCAAATAAAGTGGTCATAGCCGTTTGGGTACCTGAATCTAGGTATCATCACAGGGTTACTTGATGTCGCTGTCCCAGACCCCCTTTTCCTTCACTTTATACACTTTTGCACAGTCCTGAAGAAACGCCACTGGATCCACTAGGGACCACGAGAGGTGTGAAACCTGTCGACCTGATACCATTGTTATTTTACCGTCACTAGCACTAAAAATACGCAGAAGGAGAATACTCCCTACCCTGACCACTGTGTGAAGAGTATTCCTCTTAATTCCAGTTTTTAACCATATTGCACGGACCCCAGAATAAAGTCTCTCCAGGGCATTGGTGTGATATTTTTAACTCACTAATCACCACACCCCCACACCCACACTCACCACTTAGGCATTCCTAAAAAAAGTTCTCCGACAAAGAGCCCTCTGACGGGGCCCGTGGGAGACTGCAGTGACACTCCCACGAGGAACAACGCCCGAAGATGAAGCATGTCACCCGCCTGGGTGTGTCAGGGCATGTCCTTAACAAGGAGGAATTCCCCCTTTAAAATTATTATCCAACTTACACCCCTCGACAGAGTGCCTGTCACTTGTCCTTCTAGCGACCGAACTGGTCAGCTCTTTTCTAGGAACAGTTACCCTCTAGTGATTGAAATGTAGACTCTAGAGTGCACGGGTACTGGACCTCTGTTCCCAATCTGCTCTCAGTCCCCCCTCTTGTGTGTGTTTGTGATGTGCTAACGACTCCCAGGAAAGGAGATAATGGGGGCCTGCACTGGAGTAAGGTGTTACCTTTCTCATGCAGGACGCCACATGAGTGTTGGCCTAACAGGTGAGCTTCAAAGCTAAAGCCGCCTTTGAACCACAAATGGGGAACACCTGGGAGAGAGGCAGCCCCATTGTTTAGGCAGACTAGCTGGCACCCAGAAAGGAGAGGAAAAACCTGTTGTCAAGCAGTCTTTTCAGGGGTGTGTGTTGCCCCCTTGGTCGCCACACTTCTGGATTTGGCTAGGTAGCTCTGGGCGCCAAGAAAGGAGCTGTGCCATGTTGGGAGTAGGCAGAATGATGCATCTTGGGAGAGCTAGATGCCACACTTCCCAGTAATTGATCAGGAGGGAGTGAACCTGGTAGCCCATTCGCTACCAATGGCAACCTGCCATGAGGGCATTTTCTGAGCAAAAATAGGGCACCCTGGCACCCAGATCTCAACAGGACTGGAAGGAGGGCAGAAGAAGGACTGCCCTTCTGCACCAAAGTCCCAGCACAGAGAGGCTGCACCTGCTGGCTAGCAAGGGGAGTGGCATTGCCTGCTGTTTCCTGTTCAGGGACAAGTCATCCTCTGAGCCCAGCCAGACAAGAGACTCCAAGAGTTAGCTGACTGACCTCCTGTTCGCAGCACAGGGACGCCTCAGCTAAGGAATCCTGCTAAGGGTGAGTGGTAGCCCAGGCCCCTGAATCGTCACTCCTCGCCATAGTGCAGCACCAAGGACCAGAACCTGATGCTCAGAAGTAGCAACCGGGTCTTCTGTACCTGGGAGAGTCTTCGGAGTGCACCTTGGTTGCCCAGAGGGCAAACTACAGTATGGAGAAGGATCGACTGTGACCACGACACCGTACGACTGGTAGTCTAGTGGTAACTGGACTTCGGCCAGGCTGTAGAGGACCTCGTGGGACGTCAAACCCAGTGTCCAGGACCCCCTTATCATCTTCGTAGACTGAGAAGTTCCTGCAGGAAGACCTCATAGACTGCATTGCATCCACCGCATCCCCTTCTAAGCCCCAGCAACCCCAATAAAGTGTTGATCGTCCACCCTGTGAGGTTTTGGACGATCAATGTAAAATGATAGCACTCCTTTAGTGTCTAGGTGATGTAGTTTCTTCTCTTCCTTGGAAGGGTGAGATAGGGTGTAGAAAGCAGACAGAGTGATACTCTGGTCAAGATGTAAAGGGTTTACCACTTTGGGGAACAAAGAGGCTCGCGTTCTGAGGACCAGCTCTTCTGGAAAGAACATGGTGTATGGAGGGTTCACAGAAAGAGGCTGAAGCTCGCTGCCCCTCCTGGCTGATGTAACAGCCACCGGAAAAGCAGCCTTGATGGTAAGGAGCTGTAAAGGACCAGAATGGAGAGGCTTGAAAGGAGTACACATCAAAAATGTCAAAACAAGGTTTAGGCCCCTATTGGGGCATGACAAATGGGGCAGGAGGAAACCTGTAAATCTTTAGGAAAACAAGTCACAACAGGCAACTTAAAGAGGGAAGGTTGGTGAGGCAGCCGCAGAAAGGCTGAGATGTCTGACAAATATCCTTTTACAGAGCCCAAGGAAGGGCCCTGTTGGACATGGGATGGAAAGAACAAATAACAAAACCTCTGACGGAGGTGCAGAAAGGGGATACACCTGGTGTGTGGAACACCATGCCACAATCTGGACTTAGTGCAAGAGTACCTGGCTGGCAAGATCACATCACAGGCTTCGATTGATTTGGAGCTGGGATTCTGTTGAAGTCCACAGTCCCCTAATCTCCATCTCTCCCAGATGGCTGCCCCAACCCAGAAGTCACGCATCTGTTACCACTGTGAGTTCTGGGTGGGGAAGGGAGAGGGGTCTGCCACTGACCCAATCACTGTTCACTTGCCACCACTACAGGTATTTTGCAGTGCCCGCCGATACTTGGGCCAGGTCAGAGAGCTTCACCTCTTGCTGCACCCACTGGGACTTCAGGCCCCACTGCAGAGCCCATAATATGCCAACGGGCATGTTTTACCATTAGGATTCAGAAGGCCTGAGCCCCAGTAACCTCAGAGTCAGTCTCATTGAAATCCAGGATAGAGGCTGAAACATCAGTATCATAGCCTGAATATCCTGGACTTACCACTCCAGAAGATAGACCTACAACTGCACTGAGTCGGAATGGTATAGATAAAAGGGAGCATCTGAGTACGAGTCATGATGGGACTTCTGCAAGTTGATGGAAAACCCCAGGGAATGCAGGATATCTGCAGTAGTATGGAGGTGTGGTGAGCCCACTTTCAATAGCCAGTCATTGAGGTAGGGGAAGACTGTAACCCCTGACCTCCATAGATGTGCTGCAACTACTGCCATCCAGGGCAGACAAAACCTGAGTCAAAGTGAGCATTTTTACCTTCTCCTTCCAAAGCGAGTAATTGAGAGGGCGCAGGGTTAATATGGGACAGAGGCCTCCGTCCTTCTTTGGTACCAGAAAGTAGCAGGTATAACAACCAACCCCTCTCTGGCACAGCCACCCTCGCTCTGGTCCTCATGGAAAAGAGACTCTGCACTACCTGATGGTGATGGTCCTCAGTCATCAGTTCCTGGGATGGTGGCATGGGCTGGGGGTGTCCACGTACGGTAGGGTGTACCCCTTCTGGACTATCTGAAGTGACCACTGATCTGTTGTGATGCTGGACCAAAGGGGCAGGTGATGTGTGTTCCTGCCCCCCCCACAGGGTGTGTGCAGGTTGGAAGTCACACTAAAGAGGCTTGGAGGCAGCTGTGGGAGTGGAGGATTGGCAAGCCTGCTAATGAAAGGTTTCTGCTTCCTCTTTGGGCGCCACGGGTCCTTCCCTGAAACGACTGGGTGGCTATTGTACTGCCTGGAGCTGGTACAGTGGATGGCCACGATTCTTCCTGTGCAGCAGGTAAGAAAGGACATGTGTTGTGGCCGGGTCGAAAGAGAGAGACCCAAAGATCGCGGGTGAACTTGCTCTTTTCAAAAGCGCTTGAGCACTGCTTTGACCTTCTCACTGAACAGGCAGGACGTTATACAGCCTTTACAAAGAAACTTTTACAACGAACTACCATTACAACGCAACTTTTACAACGCAAACCATTACAACGCATAGCGCTGGGGGGTGCTCTAGGATAGGTAATAGGTTTAATGTACTATCCAACACCTTCCCTACTATCCACGGGGACTGGAGTTGGAATAGTAAATTAAACTATTCACTATCCAGCGCCCAAAAGCATTATGCGTTGTAATGGTATGCGTTGTAAAACTTGCGATGTAAAAGTATGCATTGTAACGTCATACATCCGGCAGAACTCATCAAAGGGCATGTCAATCAAGGATGACTGAAAATTCCCCGAGAACCCAGCGGACAGTAACCAAGTGTGGCAGTGAAGCATCACTGTAGAAGCCATGGCCCTACCAAGGTAGTCTGCGGTTACTAATACACACCACATGGCAAACAAAGCCACATCCCTGCCATCCAGTAACCCCTGGTTGAGGATGGAACAGCCCTCATCAGGCAACATGTGAAGCAGCAGCCTAACCGAATCCCACAACTCATGGAAATAGCATCCCAAGAGGTATGTGGTGTTTACCGACTACAATGCAAGGCTGGTGGAAGAAAAGATGCGCTTTTCTAAGGTGTCGAGCCTCTTTGAATCCTTATACTGTGGTGAGATAGGGAGCGCACTCATGTTGATATTGTCCATGGAGGCCTGCACCACCCAGCTTTTTGGGGAGGGGTGCTGGGAAAGGAAAGTTGTGTCCCCTGTGGTGGGACAATGGCGTCGGGCAATCATATGGTGCACAGGAGCCCTTGTGCTAAGTTTAACCTAGCTCCCCAGGAAAGTGTTGGTGAAGGTTTCATTAAAGGGCAGGAATGGTTCTGGGGAACATGCCCCTGTCTGTAGCACCCCTGTGAAGACATTTGACCTGACTTTGACTGCAGGGAGTGGAAGATCAAGGAACTCTGCAGCCTTGGCAACATCACCATGGTGAATGACGCGCTTCCTCCGAGGCCTGGCCTGGAGGGGACAACATGCCAATGTCTGTTGAGGTTTCCACTGGCATCTCCCTGCTCCTCATACCGGTTTATGTCATCAGCAGGGTTTACCTCCAAAGGCCCATACACCTTCTCCTCATCGCCCCCAGAGGGTCATAGGATGACCCTAATAGAGTAAATCCAGGGGTTGACAGGGACGGTATGGAGCTAGGTGCGGCATCAGACAGCCCTGCTTCTACGTTGGGGATTATGATGGGCTCATCATCAAGCAGCAGTGACGGTGCGGTGGCAGGCACTGGACGGAATGGAGCCGGTGTAGGTGGTATTACCTAAGGCGTCTTCGTCCCAGATCCATGGATGGATTCTGAGGGCCCACCAGGTATTGAGGGCAAACCCCTTGGCTGCAACCCAGGCTGGGCACCTCTCGGTAATGTGCGGCCCAAGGGTGCGCCAGAGGGAGTGGGTCCCAAAGAGGGAATGCATGGCATCATCAAATTCTGGTAACTGGGCAGGAGTTGCTGGGTACCTCCAGGTTGCGCGGAGCGCGCCCTGACGCTGTCTCTGCAGGTGGACTGTAGAAGCTGGGCCTAGAAGTACGAGGTCAACTAGGTGAAGCAGAAGAACGCTTCAACTTCTTCTTGGACCTACCTGACTTCAACGAGGAGGTTTTGGATCTTGACGACTATTGTCTGCGGGAACGACTTCTGGACAGTCCTCAAGAGTGTCTGTGGGAACGAGATCAGGAGCAGGGCCTTCTTCTGCCAAGCCGCCAGGGGCTTCATCGCCCGCTGGCAGTTTGCCTTTAGGTGCATGGACTAGCACTCAGTGCAGGCCTTGGGTTTGAGCCCCAACCTCAGGCACCAGAGATAGCCCAGGTGGGGACCCGACACCGACATCTGGTGGTGACAATCCCCACAAGGCTTGAAATCTGTGGGCTTTGGCATGTCCCTAGCACACTGGAAGCTAGCTCAAGAGAAATTCGACAACAAACGGGCCAAAAAGCAGTTGTCATAGAAAGAAAGGATCTGATGCACCAAAGTGGGCACTGCAACATAATTTCTGATGTACATGGCGTCGATGCAGAGCTGATAAAGGCCACCTACATGCACAAAGTACTAGTAAATACTTATTAGGCCCCAAAAGCGAGACCTATTGGCTATGCCAATGCTTGTTTTCCCTATGTATCAGATCCAGAGTGTTACAAATTTCTAAAAAGGGTTAACAGCACAATACCGAATTGCAATTTGGTAGGGGCATGTTTTGGAATACTGAAACGCAACTTGGAATGGGAATGCTTTTGGGTGTATACTCCAAATTGCGATTCAGTATCAGATGTATCTATCAATGGTTTGCAATCATAATTCCAGTTGCAAACCATTAAGAAAGTTACTGACTAACTCACAAAGGAGAAAGGTTTCCCTTTGCACCCCTTTCTGTTTGTGATTTTTTGTGAAAGTTTGAGGAAGAGCAGGTAGTGGTCCAGTGGAGCAGAAGAACATTGCCACCTCTCATTGAAAATGGAAAAAACAAAATGTCAACGTAACTTTTTTGTTTGTTGTTAAAAGCAGACATGCTTCCTTCCTTCATGCTTTTTAAAAATATAAATAAATCTTTCATGCTGGCCTGGTGACCTGTGCAGACTACCATCCCCGATTGTGGCTAATTGCACTAAATTGTAATAAGTAACTTACCTCATAAATATTAATGAGTTAGGTCGTATTGCGACCTACTAATAATGAGAATTTTGTAAACCATCTCTCTCAAATTTCCTCTCAAATTGTTCTAAATGCAATTATACTTCTGGCCCATAGTTTACTTTCTTGCGCAATCTATTATGTTATAGCAATCACTGAAATCACTTTTTTGTCAGTAGAGGCAAACAGTGATAGTAGCTAAACAGTCCTACCAAGGATTAGAACATTGGAATGTTGAGAGCTCACTGAAAACACTGTAGTAGCTCTGGGCTTATAATGGCTGGCTATACAGGTTGTTAAAGGCCCTCTCCTCGTTATAGGCCCGAGCTGCACTCAGGGCCTTTAACAACCAGTAGTGCCCTCGGCAGCGGGCTATAATGTTGCCTCATATTCTTTATGTTATGTTATGTGTTATATGTCAATAAAGTGCACGGCTACTCCCAGGAGTGTCCCGGCGCTGACAACAAAAGACCACAAAACAGCTAACAGAAAGAAACACCTCCGTGCAGAAGAAACTGACCGAAAACTTACATTTGAAAGAGCCAGGTCTTTAGTTTCCGCCTAAACGTGAGGAGGTCTTGCATCTGTCTGAGACCAAGAGGTAGAGTGTTCCATAAACGAGAGGCTGCCACTTGGAAGGATCTACCCCCGATCCGAGACAGCCGGACCGTAGGCATGGCCATCAGCAGCTGAGCAGATGACCTCAGAGTGCGTTGAGGGGTATAGTGTTGAAATCTTTCACTGCGGTTTCACATACTCATGTTATTTATTTATTTATTTATTTTTCACATTTTTAGAGCGCGTTGTTACCCGGAGGTGTCCTGGCGCTGTATATGCTTTATATCTGCCAGATAGGTCGACTTCTTGTGCAGCATACTTTATTTAGCCATGCTGCTAAATTCTGTTCTTCACTGCTGCATAACTCCAAGGGCCCTTGAATAGCCATGCGGGGCCTTGGTGCAGATCAATTCCTTGAGATACCTCATGTTCATATTCGGTGTTTCTCAATTAAATTCAGTTTAATTCGAACCCGCCTTGCAACTGACAATGGACTCTCTCCAATGTACCTTTACATTTTGAAGCAATATCCTTTAGAGCTGCACAGAACACACCTGACGTACTTCCTGAACTGACCAAAATCCTCCTGGAGCGTCTCCAGAACTGGATGTAGTATTTCCAATGTGTACTCCAGGACTTGACGATATGCTAAAATTGACCGTCACAATCTGAAAGAATACTCCAGATGTGGCCTCCATGACTCAACATAATATTTCATATGTGACATCTACATAGAATATTATAGACACAATGCTCTTAATGAGGCCTACAAAGCTAGACACAATACCCTAGACATGGCCTCACGAAATAGACTTCTCAATTTAGAGGACTGGCTGGTATATATTCAGTGAGCAGCTCTCACATCTCCACAAGCAATGCCCTCCAGAGAGATCTGGTGATAAAGGCAGAGCCTCCTTCATGGGTGAGGTTCACACACATGAAACCTTTATTACCTCTCTCACCCGCAGGCTAGTGGGACTATTGCTCAGGCATATTCCATGCTACAACTACTTGAAGCATGAAATGGGGAACTTTTTCTAGTGCTCATTATACAATCCCGCATAATCACTATGAAAGAATTTATGTTAGGGGAAAAAAATCTTACCAACTCTGGCAAGAAGATGAAGAAGGAAGAGGATGAGTGGTGTTGGATAAGATGTGAACAGCGTCATTATGGACCGCGATACAGTTGTCTCACTGTCTGATGGAGTCTCTCCCTCTTTGGATCCAGTCGTTCGCGGACTGAGTTTCTGATAACTTAATTCTACACCAGAGTCAAGCTTCCGGACAAAGGAAGTGAGATCGTGGTTTCACCTTAAAGGAGAACTCCTGAGAGCAGCGAGGTTTCCCATATGCGTATCAATGAAGAATCAAGAAAAACAATAGACCGGCAGAGGAAACTAAGTAGGTCAGTGGTGTGTGAGGAAACGAAAGCTAAGTCCTTGGCAAGAACCTCAGAGAAGCGAAACACGTGTGGTCAGTTCGTCCCACATCAGTGCCCCGCCATATGCTGTATCTAAGATATGCAAAAAAGCTGGCGACCATCTAGGGGAATCCTGGTCTTGCAACATTTTACTGTTCTACTAATCAGATAGGAATAAACTCCAGCCTGTACAGGACACATGATGGGGAATAGAGAAATTACATATATATCCAGGGAAACGACTGGCAGCGTGAAAGAGAGAGTGGAAGGGCTCAACTGGGATTGATTCTCCATCATTGTCCTCGTTTTCTTCCATGTGATATTACAGAATTGCTGCAACAGGAGATACCAGGCTCTGTTCTGCTCCAGGTATCCTTTAAACCCCTCCCACCCCGCCCCCCCCATCTCAGAGTTAAGAACAGCTTATCTTTTTAGCTATGAATACAATCCCCCTCCCAGTCTCCCATTTTAGGGGTCTCCAGATGGACAGGGGAAAGAGTGAGAAGAAAAAGCGAGTCCTTTTATGGTCATTAGGATCTTCTATCTTGTTGCACAGCAGGTGTTTAAACTCCAGGGACCTTAAGACCAGTAACTAGAGGAAAAACTCTCTCTAGGAAGAGCTCTTCAATACATTGACAAGGTTGGAAATCAGCCTCCAGCCCAAGCTACTTAAGGACAAATAAGACCTGAAAGCTCCTTGAGTTTTTCATTTGGTAAACAAGACACTAGCAGCCAGATTCATCAAAGTCCCGTTTTGCGAGTCTGTAATAGCGATTCATAAGGAATCGCTATTAAGGACTTGCAAAACGGGATTCATGTAGGAATTGCAAATAATATTGCGATTTCTACAGCTTCCTTATTTGCGATTAGCAATTTGCTAATCGCAAATAAGGATGCGATTTCAATGGTGCCAGGGGTGTCCAAAGGACACCCTGTAGCACCCCATAAATGAAAATGTACACGTGTTGCGCACACACATGTCCAAAGGACATGTGTGTGTGTAACATGCAACTTAGAAAAATGCACTGAAGTGCATTTTTCTAAGTTTTCGCTATTTACCACGAAGTTACAGTTCGTGGTAAATAGCGGCTAGTAATAGCGAATTCGCAAAAAAAATGGTTAATGAATTGCATTTAAGGAATCTCAAATAGAGATTCCTTAAATGCAATTCCTCGCAAATATGCGATTTCGCTATTAGCGATTTTTGCATTTGGGATGATGAATCCCAAATGCAAAAATTGCGCTCGCAATGGGCCAGATTCTGAGAATCTGGCCCTTTGCAAGCGCAATTTCCCTTGATGAATCTACCTGCATGAGGCATATTACCAACAAGTAGCGATAATTATCGCTAAATAGGCTTAGCGACGATTTTTTATCGCTGCCTATCGCTGCATATGTTAGCGGAGAAAACATGCTATTAGCAACATTTTTCTCCATTGTGCTAAAATATCCAGCGATAGCGGCGAAATGCGTGAATATCGCTGAGAATACAGCAAAATTCACGCATTAGCAACGAAATGCTCTTAGCCATGTTATCCACCTACCATTGGATAACATGGCTAAGAACTGGTCTGTGTGTGTACAAGGAGGTTTTGGGTCCTGCAACTGACCAGCCTGGACCTCAACAATTGCAAAACAGAACAAAGTGGCTAGCCAGGATACTTTAAATTGAACTTAGAAACCACACAGCCCATTTGAACTGCGTGACCACGAAATTTGTTTAGCAAAACATTTATTTTCATTTGTAATCAAATTTCAAGAATTCATAAAAACATGTCTTCAAAGGAAACCACTGTCAAAAACAGTCAAGTCAAAAGCAAAAACAAGCAATTGTGTGCACAATAGATACGAAATATTCAAACATTAATACTGAATACTCCAAAAATTCAAAAAATTACATGACACCAAAATACAACTTAAACACAATACATACATTCCAAATCAATTGTAGTAAAAAAACATTACATAGAACATAGAAAGAAAAACCAGTCCTTTAACTAAAATACCAGTAGACAGGCGGAACTAGAGATGGAATGAAACTGCCTGCCTGTCTCACAAAACCTGTGACTGATTATTTGATATAATTGCGAGCAAGGGCCCACGACAGTGGAATTAGTTGATCCCTAGCTGCACCCTTCTTTCTTGTCACAGGCTGGGGGTCAACGCGTTTCGAACCAAACCAATTACAGGTTCTCCTCAGGACGGGGACTGGGTATAGACATCACTGCACCGCGAGCAAAGAAATTGCAGGGGTGGAGGTAGACTGTAAATCAAGGAAAACTATCTGTATAGGGTTGTGAAGATGTCAAAACACAGGGCACCCGCCAAGCGGTGCGCTGTTGTTACGTAACAGAGTTCACATTCTTTGTATCAACTGCACGCTGTATGCCAAGATAGCCGGCTGTATTTGAAAACGAAGCCGGAGAGTCTTCCGTATTTTATTTATGTTTATTTTGTTTTGTTTTCCGCGGGAATCATTCAGCCACACGGAGACGGTGTGCATCGGGGATTCAATCCGTTCAGAAGCCGAGGGCGTTATGGGAGTCCTGAAATGCGTGAATATCGCTGAGAATACAGCAATATTCACGTATTAGCGACTAAATGCTCTTAGCCATGTTATCCACCTACCATTGGATAACATGGCTAAGAACTGGTCTGAGCAGGCGTTGGTTTTTGGCGATAGTGGGGATATTGCCATCGCTACACCTGCCTTGCTAATAGGCGATAGCGACGTTAGCGACTGCTTTCAGTCGCTAACAGGTTGGATACGCCCACTTCGCATGTCATTAGCGATAAATATCGCTGACATGCAAAGTGGGCCCCAAACCGCTTGCTATCGCCTAAAAGCATCAGTTAGCGACAGCTTGCTAATACAGCGATAGAATTATCGCCGCTTAGCGTCCGAAAACGTCCGCTAAACCGGCGATAATTGCCTATCGCCACCCTTGGTAATATGCCCCCAGATTAGGTGTTCTGAGGCCTGCACGGTTGCAGTGCTCCTCGTGTCATGAATGTGTGGAGATGTGCAGAAGGCCTAACACCTGCATCTTCCTGAAGAGGGTGATCCAGGGTTTTCTCCCATGTGACCTTCCAGCACAGCTCATCCCCACTTGCATGTAGTTTTATTTCTGCATTAGGTTACATCTGGACACATGTAATCATGACCCCTCTTCAGACGCAGCTGGCTGAGGGGACGGACATCGTGCAGAGTTGGGGTGTGTAGGCGAGCAGAGAAAGCCTGCTGTTGCTGTGCTCGTCTGATGGTGCCGCGGACATGGTTCATGGTGTGCTGAGGGTGTACACGACCATGTCTATGGGTACTGCAGACATGGTACATGGTGAGCTGATGGTGTACATGACATGTCTAGGGGTGCCGCAGACATGGTTCATGGTGGGCTGATGGTGTACATACCATGTCTAAGGGTGCAACGTTTATGGTGTGCTAAGGATGTTCATGACATGCCTATGGGGGCTGCGAACATGGTTCATGGTGTGCTGATGGTGTACACAACATGTTTAAGGGGGTTGCGTATATGGTTCTTGGTGTGCAGAGGATGTTCACAACATGTCTATGGGGGCTGCGGACATGGCTCATGGTGTGCTGAGGGTGTACACATGTCTAAGGGTGCCGCAGACATGGTTCATGGTGTGCAGAGGGTGAACACAACATGGCTAAGGGTGCCTTAGATACGGTACATGGTTTGCGGAGGGTGTGCACAACTTGTCTAAGGGTGCCAGGGACATGGTTCATGGTGTGCTGAGTGTACACAATATATCTAAGGGTGCTGTGGACATGGTTCATGGTGTGCTGAGTGTACACAACATATCTAAGGGTGCTGTGAACATGGTTCATGGTGTGCTGAGCGTAAACAACATATCTAAGGGTGCTGTGGACATGGCTCATGGTGTGCTGAGGGTGTACACATGTCTAAGGGTGCCGCAGACATGGTTCATGGTGTGCGAAGGATGTACACCACATGGCTAAGGGTGCCTTAGATACGGTACATGGTTTGCGGAGGGTGTGCACAACTTGTCTAAGGGTTCCACGGACATGGTTCATGGTGTGCTGAGTGTACACAATATATCTAAGGGTGCTGTGGACATGGTTCATGGTGTGCTGAGCGTACACAACATATCTAAGGGTGCTGTGAACATGGTTCATGGTGTGCTGAGCGTACACAACATATCTAAGAGTGCTGTGGACATGGTTCATGGTGTGCTGAGGGAGACACGACAAGTCGGATTGGAATGTCAGGAGAAAGTAATAAGAGGCTCCGTTTTCAGTAAATACCCCTCCACCAGCAGCAAAAACAAGAATCAGCCCGAGGAATTAATTAGAGTTTTGTGAGGCCACCTGAGTTTAAAAGAAATTAGGCAAGGGGGAATGTGCAGGGTCTAAGTCCAGCTTGGTGTCCACGTTCCAACCTGTATCACTTCCATTGACTGAGGGTGTCCCTTTTCCCAAAAACAACAATACACCCCAATATACAACCTCCACTCACCGATACAGCAGCACCTGGCGACCCCATCCATTCAGACAAGACTGCGGTGCCCAATCAATAGAGCAGTTCAGAACAAAACTGAAGCCTCAGTGGTTCTAAACCCATCAATCCAGCTTCACTCCTCCCCCTCCACACCCACTTATGACCCCAACATCTCTGGGCCACTCCCTTCTCCCAAGGACATCAACCACGAACAGGAAGTGTAACCAAGACCATGTTCTTAAAGAGGGGGACATTTAACCGACACGCAGTACTAAACCCTTGGCCCCTGAGTAGGGTACACTTGGAAAGTTGTTTCAGTAACAGTGAAGGCATGTATTGAATTTGTTGAGGAAACAGTCAGTAATGTAGCAAGCATTCCAAAGGATGAATTCGAAATAATCCATATTTCAAAACACTAGTAGTTTAGGGGCTCCAGAGACAGCGCTGCGTCAACTAGAATGCTAGATCTGGACAGGATCCCCCCTCTATCCTGGCCAGTATGTGGTGCTCCAGATAAAATAATCAAGATTTGAGAACACTGGAAACTTGGATCTCTGCTGAGAGACTTGCTTCCGCCAGAATGCTAGAGTCCCAATAGCGAGATGGATCCGGACTGGATCTCGCCAGATCCTAGCCAGTACGCAGGGCTCCAGAGGTCATCTCTGCTGCGCCTAAACAGGACACATGCTTTGCCTATTTTTTACTTGAAACATTCATGTATTTGGGCATAAACAATTTGCAGTAGTCTAATGTAGGTCGCCCTACAGTCTTGACAAAGGATTGAGTGTCATTAGCACAAGTCAGAAAGACAGAGAACAGAAGTGGATCAGTGAAGTCAAGATTTAAATATTAGTGTCAAAGGCGCAGATCCCTGAGGAAGTGTGCATCACAGCGGTCTTGGAGAGGAGTCAAAGGGAAGCCAGTTTACTGCTTGGCTTCAGTTTTTCGCTGACTCTAAGCACTGTATGGAATACCAAAGGTTGCTATTATCCATTTTGAGATAAATGTATTCACATTGGAAGGATGACAGATTGAGTTGTCCTTGCTAGAATACGAATCCATGCAAAAAGAACAATTGATGGACAGTATGCAGAACAATGTCATACATTCACCCCAGTACAGAGATCCGGACCTAAATCCATCGTTTTTTTTGCTCACCATGCCATTCCAGTTTGGACCCAGCCATATGCAAATCAGTCTTGACTCTGTGCCCAATGGGAACAGTCCAGCCCGAACTGAGGGGCCAGGTCCTCCCTGGATGAAAGCAGGCATCCTAGGACCGGTTTCGGGCTTTTAGCCCTCATCAGCCAGGATAGCTTGACTCCAGTGGTATGGAGAGGACAGGACCCACGTCAGGGCGTACCCGTCTCACTCAGGGTGACAAATGCAAAAAGAACAATTGATGGACAGAATGCAGAACAATGCCATACATTCACTCCAGTACAGAGATCTCGGCCTAAACCCATCGTTTGTTTGCTCACCATGCCTTTCCAGTTTGGACCCAGCCATATGCAAATCAGTCCTGACCCTGCGCCCAATGGGAACAGTCCAGCCCGAACTGCCAGGCCAGGTCCTCCCTGGACTGGAAACAAGCATCCTAGGACCGGTTTAGGGCTTTCAGCCCTCATCAGCCAGCATGTACTGGGGGTGAATGTTTGCATTGTCTAGCATTCCATCCATTAATTGTTTCTTCTGCCTTTGTCGCCCTAAGTAGGAAGGGTATGCCCAGACGTAGGTCCCGTGCTCACTATACCACTGGATTCAAGCTAGCCTGGCTGATGAAGGGTGATGCCCTGAAACCAGTTCCAGGATGCTTGCTTCCGGTCCAAGGAGGACCTGGCTTAGCAGTTCGGGCTGGACTGTTCCCACAAGGAACAGGGTCAAGACTGATTTGCATATGGCTGTGTCCAAACTGGGGTGATGTGGTGAGCAAAAGAATGATGGATTAAACCCAGATCCTTGTGACTGGGGGTGAATGTTTGCATTGTACAACATTCCGTCCATCAATTGTTTCTTTTGCATTTGACGCTTTAAGTGGGAAGGATTCGCCCAGACATGGGTCTCGTGCTCACTACACCACTGGATTCAAGCTAGCCTGGCTGATGATGGGTGATGCCCTGAAACCAGTCCCAAGATGCTTGCTTCCGGTCCAGGGAGGACCTGGCTTGGCAGTTCGGGCTGGACTGTTCCCATAAGGAACAGGGTCAAGACTATTTTGCATATGGCTGGGTCCAAACTGGTGTGGTGTGGTGAGCAAAAGAATGATGGATTAAACCCAGATCCTTGTGACTGGGGGTGAATGTTTGCATTATCCAGCATTCCGCACATCAATTGTTTCTTTTGCAGAATACAAATTCATGGCCCTGATATCCTAATACATGTAAGTAGTAAGCACTTAACTCACTGAGCCATGCTATCAGACAACTAATAGAAGGCAGTGCCCTAGACCTATGCACTTAAAGGCACATAAAAAGGATTGCAAAGGCGTCAGAAGCTGTGATAAATTAAGTAAAACCGGGCCCACCACTACCACCTCAATCTTCAGTTTTGGTTTCCCAAATACAATAGCCAAGATAACGTCAGTGATTTTACTTGTCTAACGCTAACCTCATTTGTGAACAAGCTTCAGTTCATCTATGTAGGATCTTAATTATTGTACATGATTTGTAAAGCGCATGGCTACCTAGAAAAAGGTTTCCCAGTGCAAGCCTCCTCAGTGACCCGCATCTACCAAGCACTACCAATTAACCAGAGAGTTAACTGATATGAGAGAGGTGGGAACAACCAAGTTTTAAGCAGTTTACAAAAGGCTGTGAGAGATTTTCCGGCTCTGTGTCAAGGTGTTTCAAAGCTTAGGTCCCAGATACACCAACGCCCGACCAAATTGATCTAGGAACCACTGCCAGTTCCAGATGGCTTGAATGGAGCGAGCGCTTAGGTGCAAACCAAGAAACAAGGGGCCATATGTATCATTGAAATTCGTAAAGGCCGAAATTCTCAGAATTTCGGCCTTTGCGAATGCGAATTCTCAATATGGTATTTAATAAGCAAATGTGGTTCAAAATAAGGAATCGCACAATTTGCGATTGCGATTGCATTTAAGGAATCGCAAAATTTGCGATTCCTTAAATGCAATGTATGATGCAAAAAAATATTGCTAATTGTCCCTAAGGAATCGCAAATTACCACCAACTTCAAGTTGGTGGTAAATTGCGAATTCCTTTAACAAAGCATTTTGTTTTAAAAACAAAAGGTGCCATGTGACTCTCATACATGCCCGTGCACCATATGCGCACACATGTCATTTTCAGGGGTGCAGCAGGGTGTCCTTAGGACACCCCTGCACTCTTGAAAATATTCTCAATTTGCGATTAGCTAATTGCACATTTCCCCTTCATTTCTATGGACCTCCTGGCCCATAGAAATGGATGGGAAATTATTCCTTAATTGCGATTAGCAATTTGCTAATCGCAATTAAGGAATTTCAAGAAATCGCTAAAAAGAAGCTGATTTCTACATACTTACCATTTTGCGATTTCTAAATAGCGATTCCTTAAAAATCGCTATTTAGGAATCGCAAAACGGAATGTTGATACATATGGCCCAAGATGTCTCAGATACATGGCCCCTGAGTTTGATAGGCACTTATGCAAATAGCATAACACCTTAAATTGAACTCAACATTCGATTGGCGGCCAGTGAAGAGTTTGTAACATATTGGCTGAAGGAGTGCATTTTGGTCAGTGGAGGAGGCATGCAGCCGCATTTAGGACAGTCTGGTGCCATTTGAGCAGAAATTTCGCAGCATCCAGATACACATTACAGTAGTCCAGTCTGGAGACCAACAGGGCCTGGACAACAGTTCTTTGAGCTGGGATTGGGAGGCGTACCAGATTTTTCCTCAGCCATTTAGGGATACTGAAACAAGTAGCAGCTACATTATTATTCTGATGGCTCATAGAAATCTTGCCCTTGAGTCATATCCCCAGATTTTTTACCACGCGTACTGGGGAAGGAGTGGAGCCCATGGTCAGCAGCCACAGAGGAGGTCCCCAAAGTTACCCACCAGCAAAACCTCTGTCATGTCCCCATTAAGTTTCAGTGAGTTGGTATTCATCCACAATCAAACTCGGGCGAGACAGATGTTAAAGGCTTCTGTGATGTGGTTATCTTTAGATGAAAGGGATACCACAATTCAGCTGTCATCTGCGTATGTAAACAACGTAAGCCCATAAGATTCCACAATATCTGCCAGAGGTATTACGCAGAGATTGAAAATAATTGGGCTTAGTGACTTAGCTTTGTTTATTGAACTCTCAGAATTCGGTAGCATGGGGACAAAGCTGTAATAATAATTGTCCCTGAAGCATCATTGAGCTAGGTTTCTATTAAAAAGATTGTGTCTGGGCTATGTTCCGTGAGGAAATTAAACATGCCCCAATAATGTTTCACTAACAAACGACAATTTAGGTTAAAACTATAAAGTCCTGAGCAGGATTGAGTTTAGTATGCATGGATTGGTCGACTGATGTGGGCATAGGTTCAGGGTGCAGGGAGGTGGTTGTGAAGTTGCTATGCGGACAGTTTCTTAATGCTGAGACTAGGTCTAAGTCAAGAAACAGGGGGCAGGCTCCTGTGGTGCAGGGACAAAGGGCAAGCAGTTGAGCAGCAGGGTAAGTGAGCCTGTCGGTGGATGCAAAGGCAGCATTCCTCGTCCCTTGACCCATATGGGTGCAGGCGGGCTTGCCTTTGGCGCTGCTCCAGTGCACCGTCTGCACGGCCCCGTTTAAATACGCAGGCCTGGAGCAGGTGACGAAAGATGCTGCGCACTAGAGCGCTAACTGCTCTATGCAAATGGCAGAAAACATTGGCAGCCAAGAAGGTGTTCCCCCCCCCCAAACTAATTCCAGTGGTGACTTTTAAATTCAGACAGGATTGCAGTGTAGCGCAGTCAAATAGTACAAAGGTGCAGATTAAAAATACAAATGACACAAACTTAAAAAACATAAAAAGGCTCAGGAGACTTTGATAGTTGTGTGAAGAGCCCTCAAACATTGTAATACAATACACCCCTGGCACTTGGTGGGGTGAGTAAGGTGGGCCATAGGCAAGACATTGATTGAGTTTGAAGGTAAAAATCGTTGTTTGGAAGGCGCTTCAGTTTCCATACAACGACGTGCAGATCTGACGTTGCTGGAAGCCGCTAGAAGCCGGAGGAGAGAGAGGTAAGTGTAGTTTTTTGGGGTCGTGCAGGGGTAGTCTTTTAGGTTGTAGGGTTATGTTTGAGTAGTGTAGAGTAGTGTATTTGAGTTCAGGGTAGTGTCGGGGTCGTGAAGGGTAGTGTTGGGGAGTAGTGATGTGGTGTTTGTGTAGTGTAGGGTAGTGTTTTATGGATTAGGGAAGTTTGGGGGGTCATGCAGGGTAGTGTTTCAGTGTAGGGACTGGACTGTGGATAAGGGCAGGGTCGTGCTGGGGGTAGTGTTTTAGGGTTTAGGGTAGTGTTGCTGTGTTAGTGTAGTGTAGGTTAGTGTTTTAGGGTTTAGTGTAGTGTTGGGATGTCGTGCAGGGTAGTGTTTGGGTGTAGGCACAGGACTGGGTGTCGGGGAGGGTTGTGCAGGGTGTAGTGTTTTAGGCTTTAGGATAGTGTTGGGTTGTCGTGCAGGGTAGTGTTGTTGTGTATAGAGCGGACTGGGGAAGTGTGAGAGTCGTGCAAGGGGTAGTGTTTTAGGGTAGTGTTGTGGTGTTTGTGTAGGGTAGTGTTTTAGGGTTTACGGTAGTGTTGGGGTGTCGTGCAGGGTAGTGTTGTAGTGTATGGAGAGGACTGGGAGAAGGGTGAGGGCCGTGCAGGGGGTAGTGTTTTACGGTTTAGGGTAGTGGTGTTTGTGTCGTGTAGGGTAGTGTTTTAGGGTTTAGGGTAGTATTGTTTGTGTCATGTAGGGTAGTGTTTTAGGGTTTAGGGTAGTGTTGGGGGGGTCCGTGAAGTGTAGTGTTAGAGTGTAGTGTCCAGGAAGGGGAAAAGGTGTAGGGGGTAGTGTATTAGGGTTTAGGGTAGTGTAGTGGTGTTTAGGTAGTGTAAGGTAGTATAGTGTAACCATGATTTTAGTGCGATGTTTTTAATTAGCATAAACCATAGTACATTTATAACCATTTGCGCTATAAATGCATGTGCAGTTAAAACTTGCAAAGTAATGGTTTATGCTAAGTAAAACATTGCACTAAAATCATCCATAGTAATGTTACGCAAGTTCGTTACCCATAGGCACAAACGTCGATTGGCTCCATCTCTGCTGTTAGCACGACACAACACCAGAAATAAATAATAATAATAAATTGGCAATAACGCATACACAGCCGAATCGGGTATAAGTTGACATCTGAGCAGTACTGTACCCCATGGTATCACCTCATGGATCTAAATAGCCGACTGGGGTAGACATAAATTGAGCAAACTGCATAGAATTGACACTAGGAAGATGCTAAGGGCTTAACATATATGAGACACCGAGTGTATGTTAAGAGGGCTTTGTTTTGAGTTCACATGAAATATCTACATGGAGAACATCAATGTATGATGGTATTAATTTACAAAGCTGAAGCAAAGATGGACTGGAAATGTCACAGAGCAGAATCAGCTCCTTGCAAAGGCATTGGAATTCAAGATGAATAATGGCTTGGTTCAAGTACCCTTTACGGCATCTCTGCTGATTCACAATAAGAGCACAGTGGTGTGTTCCAGTGTCTTCGTATTCAGGTATAGGTCTGGCATGAAGCAAAAGAAACACTTGTTATAGAGGATCTCACTCCAAAAACAAGCCCAGAAAGTAAGAAGGGCCTGAAGATTCAAGAGAAAGATGTGGACTAGAGCATGACCTGGAGATGGGAATTTAAAGATTTATATGATTCAATGAGTGAAATGGTGTGAAGAACAATGGATGCCTCAATGATTAACCAAAGAGACTTTATTAAGCGTAATACCCGGTTTGGTGCGCACAGCGACTGTCCACTACCAACGGACACCCTCAACACAATCAACACAATACAGAAAACACATACACATTCTCTCACTGTCTTGAAAGCATAGCATATCTCCTCTCCTTGACATTGGATATATACAAATTCAAGTAACATGTCCAGCAACCCCCCTCGTGAAAAACAAAATAAGGCAAAATACAGATCACCCGCACATAATTTCCAAGACCTAACTGGAATCTTATCTTTTTCAATCCTCTTGTCAAACTCAACCTACCACCACTCATTCATCACCACAATTGTCGCCGTCCACCATTCCTCCCCATATTTCCTTTTACCATCTTACGTTGTTTTCCACACAGTTCTTCATCATTCCAACTAGCTTTTCACGAGTCTCGAAAATGCTGGTGTGCATTCAATCATCAATCAAACAGTATTTATAAAGTGAGACTTTCGACCCGTCATACAATGGAATTATGAACTTGGAGACAAAAGTGGTAATCTCCTCAACAGGCTTGCCACCAGGATTCCACCTCGCGGTTCATTCCCTTGATTGATGATTCGACTGGGTCCCCAGTGACTGTTCCTACGGCAATTGCGAACAAGTTTTCAGACTATTACGAGGAACTATATGCTCAGCAGTCTTGGCCTTTCTGCAAACTCATGCAGCCTCTTTTGTCTGATATGCCCCTCTTCTGTTTAATTGTAGCAAGCATGTGGTGTTGGATTCAACCATCGTCGAGGGTTTGGTTCTTGCAGCCATTCATGATCTGAAGTCTGGGAAGTCCCTGGACCCAGTATGGATTTACCCTCGAATATTAATCCAAGCTTGGTGACATTTCCGCCCTGCATCTACTGTGGCTCTACAGGCAGGCCATAGAAAAAGGGTCCTTTCCACCAAAGCTTGACCTAGCCACTATTGTGGTTATTGCTAAGTCGGACCAACCAGCCTCAGAGTATGTCTCCCATCACCCTATACACCTGATTAATGCTGATGTTAAGATTTATGTCCAGATTCTAGCAAACAGACTACAACTGGTCCTGGTTACATTGATCCACTCGAATCAATACGTCTTCATGCCCCCCTTGCAGATGTCATCAGATCACACTGACTCAACATAATCTCCTATGCAGATGATCCTCCCGCTTACCAAGAACCCCTCCAATGCCAAAACCAAATTCTGCAACACTTAACCAAAATAGCCAAATGGATGAGCCACAACTGCCTCTAAGTCAACTCTGACAAAACTGAAGTATTGATCTTCCGAAAGAATATCTCTGCATCAGACCACAACTGGCAGGTGGCAGAACTCAGACCGACAGCTACCGACCGCGCACACAACCTCTGCATCATCCTCGACTGCGAATTGACCATGAAACGACAAGTTAACGCAGTTGTCTCATCGTGCTTTAACACACTTTGCAAGCTTTGCAGAATTTTCAGAACACCTGAAAGTCCACACAGGCCCTCATCACCAGCTACCTCGACTACGGCAACACCCACTACAGCGGCATCTCAACCCAGCTCCTCATAAGACTCCAGACCACACAGAACACTGCAGCCAGACTCATTCTGGACCTCCCCAAACGAACCCACACCACCCCCCTCCTGAAAGACCTACACTGGCTCCCCATCCAGAAAAGATGCCAATTCAAGATCATCATGCACGCCTACAAAGCCCTCCACAACCTAGGATCTGCCTTTCTCAACCATCGACTGAGCTTCCAGCAACCCGCTAGACACCTGTGCTCTTCCTCTTTCGCACCCCCCGCATCCATCGCAGCTTCAGCGGTGGCCACTGCCAAGACCTGGAATGATCTTTCCCTTCAGTTCCGTACAGCCCCCTTGCTGGCAGACTTCAGAAAGAGATTCAAGACCTGGCTTTTCAACTGAGACACTGCGCCCGATACCCCTTGGGATGACAGTGTTGCGCTTTACAAATGCTATTTTATTGATTGATTGATGCCGAGCAGGTACCACAATCCTAGTGAGAGTAAGTCAGATACACACCCTAAATTAACCAGTTCTAACCCTCTGGTAGCTTGGCATAGAACTGTCAGGCTTAACGTAAGAGGCAATGTTTAAAGGATTTGTGCAGCACTTCAAATGGTAAAACAGTGAAAACACCACACAGAAAGCTTCCACACCTGGTTAGAAAATAGAGCTTCATTTAATGGACAAATCAAGATTTAAATGACTTAAATCGAATAAGTAAAACTGGAGTTATGATTTTTTTAAAGAATATCTCGAAATGTTGTGCTTAAAAGCATAAAGTGCCAACTAGGGCTTTCTGGTTGTGCTAGACTGGGTCAAACCCAAACGTTCAGGCCGAACGTGACGGAACATGGGTCGGGTACAGGGACCAGCCTTGGCCCGCTAAAACAGTACCTTGGTTCGCAGTTGCATAGACATCGAGGTGCAAGTAGCAAAGGAGGAGATGCATCGGCGTTGATCTTTAGAATGTAGGTGATGCGTCAGCTCCGAGCCGCACCAAGTCGGAGATCTGCAATATCCATGGAGTAGCAGCGATGCATCTGTGTTGATGAGAATGATCCGGTTCCGAGGGGTACAACAGCCTTGATGTGTGGATTTTAGTTGCAGTGCAACTTTATCCACTTCCAAGGTTCCAGGATTGGATAGGAACCACTTGGCAGGGCAAAACTCTCAGCAAAGTCTAGGTGCTGTAGCAGGTAAGTTGGAAGTCTTTTATGTCCCTGAGTCTTCAATCAGGAGGCAAGCCAGCGACCCCTTCAAGTCACTATGGATTCAAGTGGTGCAGGTCCAGTCCTTCTCACCCAAGCAAGGAGGGCAGCAGGTAGGTCAGCACAGCAGAAAAGCGGTTCTTCAAGCGCAGCAGTCCAGCTGAAAAGCACAGCAGGCCTTCTTCCTGCCAGAGTATCCACAGGTCCAGCAGTGTACTGAGTTAGTAGGGTCAGAAGTCCAGATCTTAAACTTAATGGTGCCTTTAAAGTGGGGGAGACTTCAAAGAGGGGCACTGAAGGGCACAGAGTTCCTCCCTTCCTGCCCTGACTCCAAACTCACTATAGGGGGTTAAGCAGTCCTTTGTGTGGGAACAGGACACCGCTTATTCAGGTGTAAGTGTGAAGCTGTGCACAGCTCTTCCCTCCCCTCCTGCCCAGGATGCCCATTAGGATGTGGATGGCCCATGAGTCATACCTAAGCACCCTTTGTGTGTGGCTGTTTAGAGGGAATGCACAAGGTCCAGCTGTTGCCCACTAAAGACGTGTATTAGAAACAGGCATCAGGCATGCAGTACTAAAAGCTGAAAAATGCCTTCTTTTAAAAGTGCATTTGAAAAAATTGTAATGATAAATTCAATTTTACCATTAATGAGGATTTATAATTACAATTATATAGGCACTAAACATGACAGCTTCCCTTCTTTTCAGTTGGGAATTATGCTTATTAGATGTAATACAAAATCTTCAATGTTAAACTATGGGGGGAGGGGGGTAGACTGCACAATAGTGAAAAATGCATTTGGGAGTTTTTCACTACCAGGACATGTAAAACTTAGAAGTATGTGTCCTGACTGCCTTTTACTTACACAGCACCATGCCCTATAGGCTACATTAGGGGTGACCTATATATAAAAAGGGAGTTTAAGGCTTGGCAAGGGGTTTTAAATGCCAAGTCGACATGACCGTGTAAACTGCACACACATGCTTTGCAGTGTAAAATTGTAAAGAATTGTAAATTGATACTTGTATAGCGCACTACTCACCCGCAAGGGTCTCAAGGCGCTTGTACGAATACCGCTGTGGAACCCATCCTGGCTTTCCCTGTGAGGTGTCCACTCCTGGGCACCCCCAAGGTGGAGGCCAGGCATCCTTAGCGTTGTGGGGGCCGTTGTGGAGATTAAGCAAGCTATTGCCCAGAGTTGCAGAGTGGCACTCCATGATTGGAATAGACACTGAGGCGAGAATGATCAGGTCCGTGGAATTTTTGAGCCCAAGACCCGCCGAGGCGGGGAATTGAACCCTGGTCCCGGGCTAGACCTCTGCATCAGGGTCTGCCGCTCTAACCATTGAGCCACACTTCTCCAGGCTGTGAGGCCTGAGCCATGTTTTAAAGGGCTACTTAAGTGGGTGGCACACTCAGTGCTGCAGGCCCACTAGTAGAAATAAATTTACAGACACTGGGCACAGGTAGTGCATGTTACTAGGGTCTTATAAGTCAAAGAAATATGACAATTGTGGATGCGTCCATTAAACAATGTTTAGGGGGACAGCACATCCACTTTAGCGCTGGTTAACAGTGATAAAGTGCCCAGAGTACTAAAACACAACAAAACTGATGTCAGAAAAAGAGGAGGAGGAAGGCAAAATGTTTGGGGTGACCCTTCAGAGAGGGATATTTTCCAATACCCAATCGAAACACAAGATACTGTATCCATTGAGTGCATGCAGCCCAGGCCAATGTTCAGGACATCGGGAAAAGACAGCTTTAATAGGGGTAAACTTTGAAAAAGACTTCAATACTGTGGATACTCTCGACGAGGTGCTGCTGTACATAGGTTTTCAGTGCTTCATTTCTTCAGCTGGTTGGCATCCTTCTTGCGGCCCTCAGCACAGGTCTTCATCAATGGCGTGTTATTCCGGGAATTTCCGATTAGACTCCTGACTAGGTAAAGCTGCCCTCTTTACCCTCTCCTTTTCAAACTGGCTATAGAGCCCCTGGCCCCTGGCCTGAGTGATTCGCTGTCATGCTCAGCTGCGGGGATGGAGATGGAGTGAAACAATTTAGGACAGAATTGCCCTGTACGTGGATGACTTCCTTTTTTTCCTGACCAAAGCTCTAGTGTAAAGCCCTTGTGTATTAGAAATTCTACACATGTTTGGGAACACCTCGGGTTCCAGCCCTTGACGAGGTGATAATGCAGTGTTGGGCTGGCAACTTGATATCCATATGAACCTAAGGCTTCATATGTTGATGTAACCAGAGCTCACACATTCTCTTAACCTCACGCTCTCCCCCCTTAATGCTCTGGGCCGATTCGCTCTCATAACAAGCATTGGCATAGCCAATAGGTTTCGCTTTTGGGACCTTCTAAGTATTTAGTTATGCAGCACAATATCCTTGCTGCAACAACATCAACTGTTGCGTGGCTAAACACTTATAAGGTCCCAAAGGCGAGACCTATTGGCTATGCTAATGCTTGTTATTTTTATGTTCTTGGGGGACACCGGGCTAGTGCCAGGAGGGTCAAGGGTGAGTGGCCGGGAGGAGAGGAGTGAATGCCAGGAGGGACAAGGGTGACTGTCAGGCCATGGGGGTGAAGGGTGAGTGCCAGAGAGGTGAGGAGTGAGTACCAGGGAGATTAGACGTAAGAGTCAGGAGGGTCAAGGGTGATTGCCAGGGAGGGGAAGGGTGAGTGCCGAGAACAGGAAGTATGAGTGACAGGGGTGAGGTGTAGCTGCCAGGCAAGGGGGGGTGAAGGGCTAGTGCCACGGAGGTGAAGGTTGAGTGCCAGGTCAGGGGGATGAAGGGTGAGTGCCAGGGAAATGAAGGTTGAGTGTCATGGAGGTGAGATGTAAGAGTCAGGAGGGTCAGAGGTGAGTGCCAGGGAGGGGAAGGGTGAGTGCAAGGGGTGAAGGGTAGCTTCCAGGCCAGGGGGATGAAGGGCTAGTGCCATGGAGGTGAAGAGTGAGTGCCAAGGGGGCGAGAAGTGAATGCCAGGAGGGACATGGGTGAATGTCAGGGAGGTGAAGGATATGTGCCAGGGAGGGGAAGTATCAGTACCAGGAGGGTCGAGGGTGAGTGTCATGGAGGTGACAGTTGAGTGTCACAGAGAGTCAATGCTGAATGCCAGAGAGGAAGAAGGATGAGTGCCAGGTGCGAGGAGTGACTGCCAGGCCTGAGGGGTGAAGGGTGAGTGCCAGGGAGGTGAGGTGTGAGTGACAGACTGCAAACAGTAGTGAGATGGGGTCTAGAAGGAGGTGCGGAGATCATCACCCGGTGTGTGCCAGGCTGGGACGCACCAGTGCCAGGCCAGACTTGGGTGGATGCAAGAACCTCTGAAAGGCGGGTGCCAAGTCACTCGTAACCTTAGTACAGGAGTGGGGTGCGCAGGAGAGAGTAACAGCTTCAAACAAGACACTATTCAAAATCCTGAAAAATACACTTAATGGTCTTGCAACCTTATGTGGTAAATAATTAGCAAGTGAACGGGCTTCCGTAGCGGACTTGCAGTTTGTTACAGCAACTTATTGAGATAAAGTTTGCATTGCAAATAAGCCAAAGCTAACACAATTTGAATTAGTAACGGTAAGATTCGCAATGAACTAGCAACACATTGAAAAAGCACCCCAGAATTGAACTGAGGATACAGAATAATAAAAACGGGAGCAATATTGGTCTCCTTTTCACAGCTGACAGCCAAAAAAACAGGGCGTTGTGGAGGGCTCGGATGTGTGGTTGGTTGTGTTCTGGTGTGTGGTTGTGTGTGTGTGTTGTTGTGTGTGTGTGGTTGTGTGTGTGTGGTTGTGTGTGTGTGGTTGTGTATGTGGTTGTGTATGTGTGTATGGTTGTGTGTGTGTGTGTGGCTGTGTGAGTGTGTGTGTGTGGTTGTGTGTGTGGTTGTGTGTGGTTATGTGTGTGGTTGTGTGTGAGTGTGTGGTTGTGGGTGTGGTTGTGTGTGTGGTTGTGTGAGGGTGTGTGGTTGTGTGTTTGTATGTGTGGTTGTATGTGTGGTTGTGTGTGTGGTTGTGGGTGTGGTTGCGTGTGGTTGTGTGTGTGTGTGGTTGTGTGTATGGCGTGCATGTGGTTGTGTGTGTGTTGGGTTCTGTGTGTGGTTGTGTGTGTGTGGTTGTGTGTGTGTGGCTGTGTGTGTGTGTGGTTGTGTGTGTGGTTGTGTGTGTGTGTGGGGTTGTGTGTGTGGTTGTGATTGTGTGGTTGTGTGTGTCTGGTTGGATGGTTGGGTGTGTTTGTGTGCGTTTATTTGTGTGTGCGTGTGGTTGTGTGTGTGGTGTGCGTGGGTGGGTGTGTTTGTGGTTCTGTGTGGTTGGGTATGGTTGTGTGTGTGTGGTTGTGTGTGGTTGTATGTGTGGTTGTGTGTGTGGTTGAGGTTGTGGGTAGTATTGTGGTTGTGTGTGTGGTTGTGTGTGTGGTTGTGTGTGGGGTTGTGTGTGTAGTTGTGTGTGTGTGTGGTTGTGTGTGTGTGGTTGTGTGTGTGTGTGTGTGGTTGTGTGTGTGTGTGGTTGTGTGGTTGTGGGTGTGTGTGGTTGTGTGTGTGGTTGTGCGTGTTGTTGTGTGTGTGGTTGTGTGTGGTTGTGATTGTGTGTGTGGTTGTGTGTGACAGAATGTACGGCTTTACAACGCTTGCTTTTACACCGCGTGCCGTTACAACGCGTTTTTTTCAACGCAAGTCGTTACCACGACTTGCGTTGGAGGGCTGCGGACTTAGGAATTTTTTAATTTACTATTCTAACACCAGCCTACGTACAGTAGGGAAGGTGTTGGATAGTAAATTAAAAAATTCCTTGTCCTGCAGCGCCCTCCAGCGCAAGTCCTGGTAACGACTTGCGTTGAAGAAACCACGTTGTAACGGCACGCGGTGTAACAGCCGCGTCGTAAAGGCTGTAAACCGTGTGACAGTAATACTAAAAGCATCTCAAAATAAAGGAACACAAACATTGAGTTTGGAGAAAGAGAAAAAACGTTGTAAGTCAAACAGGCACAGCAAAGCATTGACACAACAACAAAACAAGATCACTCAGCGAAGACTGAGTGCTGATAATGGATACACACAGCCCATCATCTTAGGAGTTCGATTGCAACCAATGTGCACTCAAACCTGCGACCTCCTTGTGAGTTGCACCCCATATTTCATGAGTTATAACTGCTGCACCCACCATAGCGCTTTGAGATCTAAAGCGCTACATAGGTCTAATGGACTAACAAGTCGCCAACATGCCGTGCTTTTAAAGAGAATGTGCCAAAAGTTTCCAGCTTCCTCATCATGTCCTCATGAAAGCGCCATCGAATGGACTCCCTGAATGGTGCAACGGACATGACGCAGCCGCTGCAATCAGACATAAACATTGTGAACGTTGTCCAGTTTCACAGTAACATTTCCTTAATGTTCCTTAAGTCAAGTCACAAAACAGTAATACTAACAGCATCTCAAAATAAAGGAACATAAACATCGAGTTTGTGGAAAGAAAAAGCATGTTGTAAGTCAAACGGGTGCAGCAAAGCATTAACACAACAACAAAACAAGATCATTTAGCAGAAGCGCTCATTCTACATATAACAAGCCCGGGAGTGGGAAATAAAAAACTAAACACGCAAGTGGTGCACGCGCGAAAGTGGCGCCCGTGAGACGCGCTCTGTGGTGGGGGAGGGGAGAGCAAGACAGAGAGGCAGAGCGAGGGGGGGTGGAGGAGCATGCTGTAAGGCTTAATGAGCCATGAAAGATAGGCAGATGGTGGCTGTGCGCGTGAACGCAAGTGCTAGGCCAGCCAGCAGCACTTTGAAAACTCACCTACTAAAGTCTCTCCGAGCAGCGCATGCGCTGGCTCAGCGAGACCTAAAAATGACGATATACCCATGCTTTTTAAACATCCTACAGTATATGGTTCACTGAGTTTTTTGCCCAGCTCTGCTCCTTTCTCTGGAGGGATTGACCCCTGCGCATCGCCTTTGCCAAGTATCGCCAATCTATATATGTATGATGGTGGTCTGGGAGCGGTAGACATGTGTTTATATTACTGGGCTTCCCAGCTCCTGGTCCTCCATGATTGGATTCAATACACAACTCCCAAAAAAGTGCAGAACATCGTTCCTGGGATGATTTGACGTCTCGGTTGATCGAGTGTACGATTGATACAACAATCTACATTAGGGCTGAGTTACCCCCCGCCAGCTGGTATGAGAGGACGTGGCTGGTTGAGGTTTCCAAAATAAAGATGTCCTAAATTGGTGCGGTGACCGATTATAGAACCCTGATGAATCTGCCAGAAAACAGTTAAGGCAGTGAAACATGTTGGTTACAGGTAGTGGTATGCGACAGTAAGCTACCAGCCTTTTTACTTCACCAGCATACACCAGATTTATTAATAAAGCTGTACAATTAGTGTGGCTGTTGATTTTAATCACTGTGTTTGGTCACAATTAAGGAGTTACTACTTCTTGTTTAGCACCTTGTTTTGCACTTTTTTGCTTTGGGACATTATTATTTTCTTTTCGAAAAGGAATGGCAACCGATGATGAGAAAGGGGCATAGAATTGGTAACATCTGCCAAGTTCCCCGAGGGTGGTTCGCCCGTGAGGTGCCTTCCTTTTCACCACAAATTTTTTGTCTAAATTAATTTTCATTTACGTGTGGGTGGATGTATTGTCTGAGTAGGCAGACATCATTGGTTGTGTCGAGTTGAACTACGCCCGGAACCTCCTATTTTTGCAGTGCACAAAAAGAGTTGTGATGCAGATGGACAGGCATTAGAGACACTCTACATCACCACGGATATAGAGGAGGTGATTTTGGATGTTAATAATATATCTCCGATTAAGTAGATTCTCATGCCGAATAGATTAATACTGATCCATCATTTATGGACTGGGAGTTGTGTATTGAATCTAGTTGAGTGGAGGGCTTTCCCAGTATTATCCATATTCCCTCTTGGCTCCTTTGTGTATTATACCTCCATGATTGGATGACTGAAGGTTGGAGCAACCTGGCATATCAGCTTAAGTTAACCCATCTTGGTTTTATGGGGTGATACACTATCTTTAGGGTAGGCTCGCTCCTTTTCATATTCCTGAACTCACTATAGGATAATTTTCCTTGAACAGGAAGCCGCTTAAGATTCCTCAGCTGGGACAGGAAACTTACTCAGCAAACCCCCTTCTGGCGACGACGATTGCTGGACCACACGGCATAGTAGGAAGTATTTTGGCAGTGGCACTGGTTTGGAATTACAGTATTGGGTGACGTTTGGACGGGGACTTACATGTGATCCTTCCCAGACATGCAAACCTACTTCCAGCTCTCTCGTACACAATTGCATAGATCTCTGCAATTGAGCCATATTCTCGGACGTTACAAGTCACACTGACGGGTTTACCTGAATATAGCCCTTGGAGGCTTGTCTATTTATGGGCAACTTAGGTAGAGGGTAGGAACTTCCATCTTTATCGCTCCTAGGTTTGCAATGCCCCTGAGACTCAGGGCCAACTCCAGTGGAGATGGATTGGTTGGGGACTTAGATGACGTGGAATGATGGATGGCATATCTGGCTCCTCTGGAGTTAGTCATCTGTGTGCGGCTCAAACTCCTTCAACTATGCTATCTACACTTCACGTATAGCGCATCTCAATGGCTGTGGCATACTGGTCTCCTGTCTGACCCTTGCTGCTTCCGATGCTCCTCCGGAGGCTGATTTGTTTCAAACAGTGTGTTGTTGTCCACTGATCACCTGGTATTGCAATCAAATAGATAGTACTTTCTCTCGGGGCTTGGATAGAACTGTTACCCTGACACCAAAAAAGCTCTTTTGGGGCTTCTGGATGAGTTTGAGGGCACAGGAGCGGCCGAACGCTGGTCGGTCTAGCAACGTATTTTGGCTATGAGATACTGCAAGTCGTTTGAAGTTACCCAGGTCCCTAGCCCGGTGCTGTGGAGATCCGGAATGGACTGGTACACTAAACAGAATGAACCAATTTATGGAATTCCTCAACACTTTCAAGTAAAGCCACATTGCAACACGTACTCAACCCTCTCGCTGTCTCTCACAACCCATTTTCATTAATTTCTGCCCTTCTTCCTGCACACTTACTTCACCATTAACTTTCCTCCACTGCTCTCCACTGAGAAGCACCACCACAACTCTGCAATGCCTCTGGAACGCTTGCCACAGCAAAATCGAATTCACTTAATTTGGCACCACCTCCCTCTATGATCTCCCAACTAACTACTAATCTTGAGCAGTAGTCTGTTTGTTAGTTTTAGTATCCTGCTAAGTGTTCCACAGAAAAAATGAAATCCCGAAGCCTAGCGGCAAGCATTGTCATCTTGCAGAAAATGTAACAGCATCCCCCAGGTTGCAACACATCTAGAAAAGGCTAATGATTTGTCCACAATACATTATTCTCCAGATGTATGTTCTCAAATGTCAGTTTCTCAGGCTGGAATTAATGCTTCCTGTTCTGTCACAGAATAATTCATTTCTGTAATAGGGAGGGTACGGGAAGCAAAGGCTACCATTTTTCAAATTGATTGTGTATCTTGAAGGCTGCACTGGGGATTGGCATCAACTGTCAATGTAGTTCTTTGACAACCTCACTCTTGATGTGCTCAAAATCTTTCTGAACATCTTCACCCTACTCAAATGACTTCCTCTTTCTGAAAAGTACCCTGGTAGACTCAGTCTTTTCGCAAAGTTGTTCACAACTTTGGTAAAATACTCTTTGAAGACATATATCACCTCAGCTATATTTTATGGGAAGCAACCTTTACTTCGCAGGTGTTTTACTAAGCATTTGTTAGTTCGCATTGTCTTTTACTTTGCATGTTTTTAATTAGCATGCCTTTACTTCGCAATGTTGTTTACTACGCGTTATTAACTTCGTTTTTCTAAATTAATGTTAAAGATGTAAAATTATTTATGGTAGAAGGTGAAGAGAGGGACCACGAGGAGAGAGCGGTAAGTGGGGCAGTGTAGTTAGGGTAGTGTCGTAGTGGATGTGTAGTATAGGGTAGTGTTTTAGGGTTTAGGGTAGTGTTGTAGTGTATGTCGTGTAGGGGGTTATGTATTAGGGTTTAGGGTTGTGTTGTAGTGTTAGTGTAGGGTAGTGTTTTGGGATTTAGTGTAGTGTTGTAGTGTATGTGTAGTGTAAGGGGTAGTGTTTTAGGGTTTAGGGTAGTGTAGTGTATGTGTAGCGTAGGGGGAAGTGTTGTAGTGTATGTGTAGTGTAGGGTAGTGTATTAGGGTTTAGGGTAGTGTAGTAGTGTATTTGTAGTGTAGGGGGTAGTGTTATAGGGTTTAGGGTAGTGTTGTAGTGTACGTGTAGGGTAGTGTTTTAGGGTTTAGTGTAGTGTTGTACTGTATGTGTAGTGTAGGGGGTAGTGTTTTAGAGTTTAGGGTAGTGGTGTAGTGTATGTGTAGTGTAGGGGAAGTGTTTTAGCGTTTAGGGCAGTGTTGTAGTGTATGTGTAGTGTAGGGTAGTGTTGTAGTGTATGTATAGTGTAAGGGGTAGTGTATTAGGGTTTAGGGTAGTGTTGTAGTGTACGTGTAGTGTAGGGTAGTGTTTTGGGGTAGGGAGTAGTTTGTAAAGGGTTTTAGGGTAGTGCTGTAGTTAACCAATATTTTGTAGGGGGTAGTGTTATAGGGTTTAGGGTAGTGTTGTGTAGTGTAGGGGGTTAGTGTTATAGGGTTTAGTGTAGTGTTGTAGTGTATGTGTAGTGTAGTGTGTTTGGGTTTAGGGCAGTGTAGTAGTGTATGTGTAGTGTACGGGGTTTAGGGTAGTGTTGTAGTGTATGTGTAGTGTAGGGGGTAGTGTTTTAGGGTTTAGGGTAGTGTTGTAGTGTATGTTTAGTGGAGGGTAGTGTTTTAGGGTTAAGGGTAGTGTTGTAGTGTATGTGTAGTGTAGTGGGTAGTTTGTAAAGGGTTTTAGGATAGTGCTGTAGTTAACCGATATTTTTTAAATTAATTACCCACCCAAATCCCCTATTTCCCTGGCATCCCGTCCCAGTGGTTAGGTTACACATTAAAGAATAAATAAATAAAAGCACTTTGTATGCGTAGTAAAAACATGCGAAGTAAGGTACCGCTAAGAAAAGTAAATTCTAATGTTATTACTAATTTTGCGAAGTAATGACATTCGTACTAAAAAAATGCAAAGTAAATGCTTTTGCGAAGTAAAAACCACGAAGTAAACGCATGCTATGTAAATGCATGCTAAGTAACATCATACAATCATATTTTATCACATGATCTATGCCCAAGACATATTGCCTTCAACAAAGTTGCTCTGTCAGGTCAAAGCGTCTATCCCAAATACTCAACCTACTTCTAAAGAAACCTCCATTTACCACTGGTAATGTCACTCCTGCCTTCTCTAGTAGGTTTAACACTTGTTTGAGAGCCACGCTGTTCTCATCCATTGTTTTCTCTGAAAACAAGAAAGTTGTCCCCTTTAACAGCAATACCGTCTCAATAGTGGGGCGGGATAAACTTTAAAGCGTTGTAGCTGTAGTGAATGACTAAAAATCTCAGCCTTCTTAGAGAGAACTAGTGTAGAAAGCTGTTAGACCTGGCATCGTTTGGCATGATTTCCCTTGTCTTTTTGCTTCTGACCTCCTGTATTTGATTGTGTGCTGTTTTTGTTTTTGATGGTTTTAGGATTCTGGGCACTTTATCACTGCTGACCAGTGCTAAAGTGAAAGTGCTCCCTGTGTAATTTGTATTGGTGATTGGTTTAGCTATGTTTTAAAAAAAAAAAAAGTATTTTCCAAAAACAACCATTACAAAGCAATTATTCCATCTTTGAACATCACCCCCCCCCCCCCCACCCTCCTCCCTGGGTCCGAAAGAAAAAACAGATCACATATTTATATTTACATACATTGAGGCATCAGTGACAATAAATAATTCCATCATTATCCATATCATAATCACAAGAAGAGCAGAAAAAAAAAGAAGAAAAAAAAAAGAAGAAGACAAGAGCCAGAGGGACAACAGAGAACAACACTGGAGGGGATCGGGGAGGGGTGAAAAAAACCAAAAGAAGGAAATCGGGGGGACCAACACAGGGAGACAAAAAAAAGAAGTTAAAAAAACCCTTCATAAATCAGCAGGAGCATTCAGAGTATCAAACCATCTTGTTAAGGGATCCCAGACTACCAGCCCTCTTTTCTTTGCCCTTCTGCCCTTTTTGGCATAAATCGCTCTCTCTAATCTGTAAATCGCGAATAATCTAGCTTGCCATTGCCCAAAAAATGGAGGGTTTAAATCCTTCCAGTACATGCCAATACATGTCCGCAAGATAGTCATTGCTACAAACACTAATGCACCCCCCTCCTTTAAGTCCAAACGGTCATAAAGCCCTAACATAATAGTAGTTGGTGTAAGTTGGATATCTAACAGAAGTATTCTACTCAAAAAGCATTGTATCTCCTTCAGCAGTAAATCGAGTTTTGGGCACGTAGCAAACATGTGCACAGAATCCGCACTGAATTCAGTGTAGCGGACAAACAGTCCCAGGGCCAGTTGTCCATTTAGCAACTTTGTTTGGAGTTATATACAAGAAGTAGCCCGTTTTATAGAATTGAGCATGTAGTTTGGGAGAAAGCAGATATGTTTGCGCTAATCCCAAAGCAGAGCAAAAAGCATTGGGCTGAGTGTTTAATTTAAGCTGGCATTTAGCATCTACCTTACTTAAATTGTCTGGTTTTTGTTCGTTAAGAAGGAGATAAGTCTCCCCTATCCCAGGAAGCCTAGTACCGAATAGCTTATCTGTGAGACCCACTGATGAAAAATCAACAGTGCCTCCAATTTTATTGAATAAGAAACTGGCAACAGCATGATACTGATAAGTCTGGTTACTATTTAAGTTATAGCAGCTTTTCAATTCCTCGAATGACCAAATCTGATTATTACTGAATAAATCTCCTAATCTGGATATACCTCCCAGATACCACTGTTGAAGATATACAGGCTTGAATATTAACGGTAAATTATCATTACTGCTAATAGGGGTATAATAGTTTAGTTTAGCAATTCCAAACATCTTTCGGATTCTACTGAAAACCCAATAGGCGCTACTCATTGTTTTGGATCTAACTCTCTTGTAATAACTATACTCAATGTTGCGCCAGAGACAGCCCCATACATTTTCACCAAGGAGTAAAAGATAGTGGAAAGGTAAGCCGGAAGGACTGAGGATCCGATCTTCCTTAAATAGCTCACTACAATGTTGCAGAGCAGCAGCCCAATAGTATAGTTTTTTAGGTTCTGGAGCGCCCACCCACCTCTTTCCCTGGGCAGTGAAAGAAAATTAAAGGCCCTTCTTGGCTGCGTGTAAGCCCAGATAAATTGAGAAACAATGTGTTAAAAAACTAAGACAATAGAGTTATTGAAAACAAGCGGAATTGCCCAGAAGAAGTAAAGCAATTTGGGGAAATATGTCACTTTTAATAGATTACACCTTCCGACAATAGTTAGGTGTAAATTGTCGATCTTTCTAAGTGACTTCTTCATGCTAGTGGCCAGTGGAGTTACATTTTCTGTAACCATTTTATCTAAGTCTGAAACAATATCCACTCCCAGATATTTTGCTTTCTTCGTGATTCTACTATCTACCCAATCAATTTTCCCATAAACCACAATCTGCGTTTTAGCTTTATTTAAGGCATAACCAGAAATCAATCTGAATTCCTGAGCCTCGAGTTCCAAAGTACTAATAGCTATCTCAGGTTCTGGAGTAATTATGGCTACGTCATGGGCATAAGCCATGATCTTTGTCTCTATATCGAACCTATTCACTGGAATAAATACAGAGTTTAGCTCTATCCTTCTTATCAAGGGGTCGATATAAAGAGCGAAAAGTAAGGGCGAGCAAGGGCACCCCTGTCTAGTTTCTCATAAAATTGTTATTTGTTCTGTCAAATGACCATTAATTAAAATTCTGGCTGAGGGATTATGATATAATGCTTGTATTGCCAGAATTATTCTAGGTCCAAAGCCAGCTCGCTGCATGATAGCCCAAAGAAATTGCCAGGAGACCCGATCGAATGCTTTTTCAGCATCCAAAAAAATTAGTGTGATCGGGTCTCCTGTCACCTCCGCAGCATCAAACAGCGTGATAGCCCGGCGGATGTGTTCTGTTGTACTTAAAGCTGTGTTGCCAGCTAGAAACCAGTGATTCAATATTTAAAGACAATCTTGTAGCAATAACTTTAGAAAAAATCTTAGAATCAGTATTGATTAGCGTAATAGGTCTATACGAAGTCATCTCCAGAGGTGATTTATCTTTTTGGGGAATATCACAATTTTAGCCAAAGACCAGGATTTCGGTGGTGAGGTGCCCTCAAAAATTGATGTTACTACTTTAGAAAAAAGAGCTTTTATTTGTTGAGAATTTTTTTTATAAAACTCAACTGGTATACTGTCCTTTCCGGGAGCTTTACCATCTGGGAGGTTGGCCAGTGCAGCTGCGATTTCTTCCCACTCAGGAGCAATTTCCATTTCATCGCTAAAATCAATACCAATTTTAGTTAAAGGGATCGTCTCCAAATATTCGCTAGTATTTTAAAAAAAATCTTCGGTAGACCCAGTCATATCCTCAGAACATGACTTCTCGTAGAAGTTCCGGAAAGCTTTCTCTATTTTTGAGGGATCAGTAATTAACCCTTCATTTTCAGAGTTTATAGAAGAGATAGTATTGGCGGTTACCTGCTGCCTAGTAGAAATGGCGAGTTGGTGACCAATACGTTCACTCCATTCATAACATTTTTCTCTAGTTGCTGCCCACTTGGTAGCTAATCTTTCTGCTAAAACCTCCCCCATTTCTGATTTAGCAACCATAACCCTTTCCTGTGCTTCCTCCACTCCTGATCCTTCCTGAACTGCCTGGATTAATTTTTTTTCCGCTTCTATCATGTGCTCCTGTAGTAAATCAATCTGTATCTTCTCTTTTTTATTCTTACGAATTGAGAACTGTAATATCTCCCCCCTTATGCCGGCCTTAAAAGTATCCCAAACAACCATTGTTGGAGCAGACCCAATGTTTATATTAAAAAATTCCTGAATCCATCCAGCCATATACTCTCGGTAATGGTTATCATATAGCAATGCCCTTTCGAATGTCCAATTCGAGCTCGGTTCTTGCATAACCCAACCCTCTAGGTTTAAAATAAGGGGATTATGGTCTGACAGTAACCGGGGGGGGGCGACATTAATAGAGCATTCATGGATCAGAGTGGAACAAACAAAAAAGTAGTCAAGTCTTGCCATTGATAAATGAGGTGCGGAGAAGAAAGTAAAGCCATTCTGCTCAGGTTTGAAGTGGGCCCACACATCTTTTAAACCATGAGTGTTAATTAAGTTAAACAACGCCCGGTAAACTTTGGGCTTCCTGCCAACATAGCTCCAAGATTTCATTGTATTCCAGTCACTGGACAGACTTAGATTCAGGTCACCGCATAGGATTATCGGGAGCGGCCAATGTACCAACTATTCATTTATGTTATTTATCACCCCTGGATCATCTAGAGTACTAGCATACACAGAGCAGATTGTAAATGTATAACTAGAAGACAATGAGCACTTCGCTATAACCCATCTCCCTAATGGATCAGCTTTTACCAGATTCACTAGTAAGGGCAATGTTTTTTGCACCAAAATACCGACCCCCTTTGTTCGAACACCCTGCGAGGTTGCTCCTATAATTGTAAATCCTAGAGAATTCAACAGAGATTTTTGAGCCCCTTCAATGTGGGTCTCCTGGAGACATACTATATCTGCTCCCATCAGTCGTAATGTCTGAGCAGTTTTCTGTCTCTTTGTTAGATCATTCAAACCAAAAATGTTTAAGAATACAATCTTAAGTTTATTTGGTAAGCTAATTTTTGTTTTCTAAAGCTTTTCCTACAAGGGAGCCCAGGTATAATTCTATTTTTCCTTGTTGAAATTCCACATCCTTCCATCCCCCCTGCCCTCCGGCCAATCCCTCCCCCCAGGCCCAGCCCCTGGCCCCCTCCAACCACCCCCCAACAAATATCCCTGTCGCCACACATCATGTTCAGCATTGCTTGTATAAGCATTTCCTAAAAATTTAGATAAGCAACACAAATCCCTTACACCTTAGCCCCAATGTGATGAAAACAGACCCGGACCCCCTCCCCCCAAAAAAGACAGGGAAACCATGAGCAATGGTAAGCAAGTGTGAGGCCCTGGCCACCACCCCACTCAAGTTATTTATACTCTTCAGTCATTGACATTAGATTAGATTGGCTAATCCGACTTGTGTACAAAAAGATAAACAATAAGAAAACAAACCAAAGAACAGAGGAAAAAAAGGTCCGCTCTCTGTGTTTCTTCTGTTCTTTTTTTTTTTTATCTAAAGACAACGGCTCAAGTTCTACCACCTCTCACCACTTCAAAGTGTAATGGAAATTCTTATCCGAAATCAAGGTCTTATGTCTTAGATCTACTTCTTCTTTCTACTAGTGATTTCTTTTAAATATTCTTCAGCTTTAATCTCCGATACAAAAACTCGAGTTGATCCTTCATGGATTATTTTCAGTCTCGCCGGGTTCATCAAATAGACTTGTGCGTCCTGCTGCTGCAGAGAAGTTATCGGTCAACGGTTGCGTGGCCAAAATCCGGTTTAGAGAAAAACTTAATTCCTTCCACTTCTTTCTGGGAATTTGGTCTGGCCTGGTCGTATACTATCTGCCTTAGCAAAAAGTACCCAAAGAAGACCAGGAACACTCTAGGTTTCCCACTGCCAGATTGTCCGCTGTCTTGCCTTAGCTTCAGATTAAAGGGGAACCGGTGTGCTCTTTGGATCTCCTGATCCCAATTCCAGGTGGTTTGCTGTGGGAAGGCTTTCTGGAGTAGTCTCACAATATACCCTCTAGGATCTTTCCCTTCCACTACTTCCGGTATACCTAAAAGTCTCAGATTATTCCTCCGTAGCCTATTTTCCTGCTCCTCCAGCTTTGTCATCATGTCAGTGAGGCAAGCCTCATGAGACACACTTTGTTCTTTCACTTGAGATATTTCAGTCTCGAGGGTCTCCGTTCCCCCTTTAACCATTGAAACCCGATTTCCAAAGTCAGTAAAGATTTTATATAGCTTTCTGACAGCCCCTTGGAATTTTTGGGATGCTCCCTTTGCAGCAAGACTGTCTGCTCTAGCTTCCTGCTGAAACTGCCTGATAGACTCAAGTATTGATGAACGAGAGGGCTCAGATGCATTATCAGTGCCAGGCTGTGGGCCTGCGCTTTGTTGTAAGTTAGGGCCCCCAGCAGGTAGAGATTCGTGGAGGCCTAAGAGATCAGAATAGACCGGCTTTAGCTGGCTATGTTTTTTACATTGGGCCTTTTTTTTTTATAGTTCTAGAGGCCGAATCGCTTTTCCCCCCTTCTGATTTACTGCTGTAAATAGAACTTGAAAGTTCGTTATCTGTGCCGGTTGCTGACCCATCCGAGACAGAGAAAATGTTTTCATTTACTTGATCTGGGGTCTGCGGATAAATATCTTCAGAGCCATTCCTGCTAGGTTCTATATTGCCAGTGGGTGCCCTACTTGATGATTCACAGCCAGAGATGGCCACGCTAGTAGAGCCTGTGATGGCGGTAGATGAAATATTATTGCCAGAGATGGGAGGAATAGCAGTTACGGGAGACTTATCTAAATCAATATCATATATCTCCAAAGCCGGCCCAGAACCGTCTGTGACGCCCCCTCGATCAGGTTTAATGATACTCGCTTGCTCAGCTTGTTCTGTTACATTCTCAGGGAGAAGCAGTAAAGTCTCTTGTTTTTGCTCTGAAGATCCATCAGCTGGATTTACAATCTCATTTAGAGCAACAGTTGGTGTTATTGAGTTCTTTAAATTAGTAAAGTGTCTTGCAATCGAGCCGGGGTTCTCTTTTAGGGGGTCCGTGCCACCAAGCCTCCCAGTCTGTTTTTTATTTGCTCCCATTTTCCTTTTACCTTTGGGAAGAGAGTCCGTCTCCATCTTGTCTTTTTCACCCGCCTCCACGTGTATCATAGTAGTAGCAGTAGACTTCGATTTAAGGCTTTTCTGCCCACGAGTAGTCCTCTCGTCGCAGCTCTGGATTCCAGCTGCTTTTCTGTCTTTCAGCAACACCAAATAGCGGAAAGTCTTCCTCGAGGCAGCCGAAAATGCTGCAAAAGCGGCGGCAGCTTGATCCTCGCCTCTCACGAAATCAGCGGTCCCAGCGCAGCAAAAACCCAGGTGTGCGGCTTCACGCTTCTCTGACCACTCCAGCCGCGGACCGAGACTCTCAGCAACCTGAGCTCGCGTCCACTTAAAGACACGGCAGTCCCGGACATTTACTGAGCAAAAGTAAGTAAAAACAGAGGCAGCATATGCAGTTTTGGCACAAGATAATCCACATCGGGTAGCCAGTTGTTAATCTCCTCAGTCACAGCGTCCTTCGTGTAGGTAGTGGCATGGGCCTGGAAGGGAAGTGCTCACACTAGCGCCATCTACTGTCCACCCCTTGGCTCTTTCCCTTGATGTAAAGTTTTACCTTGATTTAATATTTTGCTACAGCAAAATCCAATTCACTTAATTTGGCACCACCTCCCTCTATGATCTCCCAACTAACTACTAATCTTGAGCAGTAGTCTGTTTGTTAGTTTTAGTATCCTGCTAAGTGTTCCACAGAAAAAATGAAATCCTGAAGCCTAGTATCAAGCCTGGTCATCTTGCAGAAAATGTAACACCATCTCCCAGGTTGCAACACATCTAGAAAAGGCTAATGATTTGTCCACAATACATTATTCTCCAGATGTATGTTCTCAAATGTCAGTTTCTCAGGCTGGAATTAACGCTTCTTGTTCTGTCACAGAATAATTCATTTCTGTAACAGTGAGGGTACGGGAAGCAAAGGCTACCATTTTTCAAATTGATTGTGTATCTTGAAGACTGCACTGGGCATTGGCATCAACTGTCACTCTCACTCTTGAAGTGCTCAAAATCTTGCTGAACATCTTCACCCTACTCCAATGACTTCCACTTTCTGAAAAGTACCCTGGTAGACTCAGTCTTTTCGCAAAGTTTTTCACAAATTTGGCAAAATAGACATATATCACCTTGGCTATATTTTATCACATGGTCTATGCCCAAGACATATTGCCTTCAACAAAGCTGCTCTGTCAGCTCAAAGCGTCTATCCCAAATACTCAACCTACTTCTAAAGAAACCTCCATTTACCACTGGAAATGTCACTCCTGCTTTCTCTAGTAGGTTTAACACTTGTTTGAGAGCCACGCTGTTCTCATTCATTGTTTTCTCTGAAAGCAAGAAAGTCATTGTGGAAAAATATTAAACTTGACATCATCCCTTAAAAAATGATGGTTGCTATGGCAAGACAAAACAGTAGAAGAATTAATTGAAACACAACCTGCTGTTAACCTTATGGAAATTATGTGTAGCCTATTCCGATAATGTAAGCTCCTCAAATCTCATTTAAGAAATGTTGTCCCCTTTAACAGCAATACCGTCTCAATAGTGGGGCGGGATACATTTTAAACCGCTGTAGCTGTAGTGAATGACTACGAATCACAGCCTTCTTACAGAGAACTAGTGTAGAAAGCTGTTAGACCTGGCATCGTTTGGCATGATTTCCCCTGTCTTTTTGATTCTGATCTCCTGTATTTGATTGTGTGCTGCATTTTGTTTTTGATGGTTTTAGGATTCTGGGCACTTTACCACTGCTGACCAGTGCTAAAGTGCAAGTGCTCCCTGTTTAATTTGTATTGGTGATTTGTTTAGCTATGAATGGCATATTTGATTTACTAATAAGTCCCTAGTAAAGTGCACTACGGGTGCCCCAGGCCAAATCAAATGATACTAGTGGGCCTGCAGCATTGATTGTGGTACCCACATTATTAGTCCTGCAAATCTGTCTCATACCTGCCACTGCAGTGTCTGTGAGTGCAGTTTTAAACTGGCATGTGAACCTGGCCAGTGCACCCACTTGCCATGCTTGAACCTTCCCTTTTATTACATGTAAGGTACCCCTAAGGTAGGCGCAAGGCCACCCCATGGGCAGGGTGCAGTGCAATGTTTCCCCGCGTGCGCAGTGTCTTGTATCAAGCATAAATCCTGCAAGAGACCGTGCAGGTAAGGAGGGGCATGCATTCAGCAATAAGTGGCTACTGCACTTGCTGCATTCCTTTTGTTAATGGAGTGCATCTGCAGGGTGATTGTGTGCCTTTGTGAAAGTGTTCATGTTAATTGCAGTGCCTCATGCACTGCAATTAACATGAACACTTTCTCAAAAGCACACAATCACCTCACAGCCACCCTCTATTAACAAAAGGAATACAGCAAGTCTACAAACATATGTGCTTTCAGAAACATCTGAAAGCACACGCTGCGTTTGTAGACTTGCTCTATTTCTTTTGTTAACAGGAGGCGGCTGCTGGGCGGAAAAGAAAGCCTAGCATTGCCCATTCAGGGATCATAAACAGAGGCTGATTTTTACTTGGCCGTAGAGCAGTGGTGGTGATGGGGGCAGGGGGTTGGGGAGTGTCTGAGGTGGACAGCGTGCAATTACCTCTTTAATTTTAGGACTTCAGCTCCCTTAGTTCTTGTCAAAGGTCATCGGTCCCAGGACAGTTAATTCCAGGAGTTGAGAAGCTTCAGCTCAAGTGCTATTCAGGAAGCCTCCTGACCTGTGAAACCTAAGAAGGGGCAGACAGGTAAACAAGCCTTCTTGGCAGGTGAAGTGTTAAGAAAGGAGTGGCAAAGAGATGTAAATGTGCACAAATGCTAAATCTCCAAATGTAAAGGGCTTCTGGAACTCGTTGTTGATTTTAACTGATGGAATCACTCGAAGCTTCCTGGTAACACACAAGTATTAATTTTGAGAGGTATTGTAAGGGAGCTAGCTACCAGCTAAGATGTAAAGTGTGCACTTTTTTAATAGTAATTAAAAAAAACTGCCTTATGTATAGCCTGCAAAAAATCAATATTTTGGAAACACTTTTTATCGTAAACCTTTTTGCGCATTTGGTAGCAGCCTGTTTTTTACTGTGTGCAATGCAAGCATAAAATAATGACATGCATGTTCACAGTACTTTCTGTCACAGCCTGGGACCTTGTAGCACTAAACATACACAAGTCACCATTCTCAAATGCATCAACCAAGATTTGATGTGGTGCATTAACGAATAGATCTTTCATAGTGTACAAAAGTGTATTTCTCACTGATTAATATATTATTTTTCATTTAAGCTGTGTGTTATTTTATATGTACTTACCAGAAGATGAAAGACTGTAAACAGTTACAGAATATTTTTTTTGCCATGCCCACACCTTCACTCACCTTGCTCTCTTTCACACAGTACCAGTAACCATGCTTTTTGTAATTTACTTTGACTGGTTGTATTATAGAGACACGCACAGCGAAACCATGCAGCCCCAACCACAAATGCGTCTTAACCATGCATTCTTTTACCACGCATGCCTTTACCACTCATTTTCATGGTAAAGGCATGAACAGTAAAGGGGTATGCGTGGCTAAGGTCACCACTACTCCGACCCCCCGCCCTACGTTACATACCCCCTACCTGCCCCCCCCCCCCGAGTCCTATATATTGGTCGCTGCACCCACACGCACGGTTGGGTTCTTGGCGCACACAGCCTTGACTGCAGTGCACAGAGATCTTACACTGCCGCACCCAGAGTGAAAAAAGTAGAGGGAACATTGGTGCAGTGTATTTAAAAGGTTTTATTTGTCCTAATAGTGAAATACTGCTAATTTCCCCGATATTATTAGGCTCTCTTTTAGAACCCCTTTCCACTTTTGTGGATTTTTTCTTAAGACCAATGGTAAAAGAGATGCCTACGTTCCTGCAGGACACCAAGGATGTGCTCAGGATCCTGCCTGAGATTGAATTTGATATGAACACCGATCTGTTAGTATCTTTCGACGTAGAGTCTTTATACACACCCATTCCGCAAGACGAGACTTTGGAAGTAATAGAAAATCTCTTGCAAGCAAGAGATTTAGATTCCATCACCCCAGTGTCTCTGATCATGAGTCTGGCCAGTTTGGCTATGAAAGAAAATTTCTTTCAATTCGAGGACACTATATTCTTGCAAACGTCTGGGACCAGCATGGGCAGTGTTTTTGCTCCCAGTCTTGCGAATCTCTATGTACATAAGTTCGAACAAGACCACGTCCTCACGCCTACCAATCCGTACTACACTTCTTTGCGTCTTTGGAAACGCTATATCGATGATATCTTGGTGGTATGGCGGGGGACTACAGAAAATCTGGTCAAGTTCCACGAGTGGCTCAACAGTAGAAATAATTTTCTACGGTTCACAGTTGAATATAACAAGTACCATCTGGCCTTTCTGGATCTGCTGATCTCAGCCACCCCTATGGGCTTGCAATCAGAGCTTTATCGTAAACCCATGGCCCGGAACTCGTTACTAAGTTATGACAGTTGTCATCCAAAGGCATTAAAAGATAACCTGCCTTATGGCCATTTTTTGAGGATACAACGAAATTGCTCTACAAAAGAAACTTTTCAAGACCATGCGAAAATCTTAGAGAAACATCTGGTTGCAAGAAAGTATCCGAAAAAATTGATACGACGGTCCATGAAGAGAGCCTCTAATAACAACCGGGAGTGTCTGCTAGAGCCACAAACTCCTAAAGAGAAGCAGAATCGTATTACATGTGTCAATACCTTTTGTACTCAATCCAACACTATACAAAAAATGTAAAAAAACATTGGGCCATTTTGAATACAGGATCAGACAACCTACCGATGCCTTGGTTTGCCTTTAAACGTGGCCAAAATCTTAAAGACCAACTGGTACATACGAGACCAAAGACGAAGGTTGCACGTGCAGTGGGAACTCTTTGGGACCTGCTGGCAATAGAGGGACACCACCCCTGTGGGAGCTGTGCTGCTTGCCCCCAAACATCCCGGTCTACCAGTATTGATATTGGCAGTGACCGCCCTTGGCAACAGAAACGCTTCACTAATTGTAATAGCAACAATCTGATATACTTAATAACCTGTTCGTGCTACCTGAAGTATGTAGGCATGACAACTAGGAAAGTTAAAACCCGCATTTCTGAGCATAAAAGCACCATCAGATGCCGGAAACAGGCTACTCGCCTGATAAATCATTTCCTAGAGGTAGGACATGCCCCCACTGATTTTGTTTGGACAGTTATTGAGCAGCCCTTGATTCCAGGACAGGTGGCTGATGCAAGTAAATTTCTATTTAAGAAAGAGCAAAAATGGATATATAAGTTGAATACAGATAAGGAGGGTCTGAATGAAGACATCCCTTGGATGTGATGACTGTTACACTAACAAGATACAGATTGTATCAATGCCCTTATTTTTCCATTGCTCTATATCGATCTCCTATTCCCTTCATCTCATAGTTCCAATAGCCTACTAGAACCAACATTGACAAGAACTAATTGACCGATATTTACTAAGCAGTCAATTTTTCAATAGCTTATCAGAACCATTTTTTGTCCAATCTGATATCCCAACCAGTCGGCCGATATTTACTAAGCACAACTGAACAGAATTGGGTAATTGTAGATACCTCTATATTCAATCTGCCAGGATATTTCCAAGGTATCCTCTGTGAATATAGCACATCCTGATTTGAGTACATTGCAGCGATTGGAATTGATAGGGGATATGCCTGTATGTTCATATTTTAATCAGAACACAGATGAAACTTGACCTCTAATATCCTCTGCCAGCAGCGCTGTGATCGCATTATAGACATGGGGTATTTTTTAGCATTTCAAAACATTATTTGGTTAGCGGGACACAACGCAACATTTCCCAGAATGCCTGGGATTGTCCACGCTATCGACGTGTGTGACGTCATTACGCCCCACCGTCGCTGAAATTTCAACAAAACATGCAGCGTTCGACTGACCAGGTACCTCCCCGAGACGGCCCAGAGGGACGCCCGGAGTACCGACGGTCAGGTGAGTGCTATGGCGCTTGCAGTTATGGTAATCTGTTGTCAGTCTAATACAGTTTGGTGTATGGCGGAGCGCTAGAACTGAGAGATGGCACACAGGAGTTTCACCGTGAGTGTGGATGGCCGCTAAGCCTTGCTGCCAGCTCACCAGCATTTTCTCCATTTTCTCTTCCCTTTTTTTGTAACAATCACTGGGGCTAGCTCGCGATCGGTATGGTCATACTTGTAAACCCGCTGGGTCAAAAACGTATCGAATGATCGCCTACAATATTTAACGAGCGGTGCAGTGATCATTTGGATCTGGTCCGCATTTATTGAGCCATGGGGTTTATATCAGGGTACATGCCATATCGGGCCCAGGTTAATGAAACAGACAATAACGCATGCGCAATGGGCCTTTAGTATCCGTTTGGTCAAGTCAGTATGGCGTAATCTCTGGGCTTGATGAATGGGATGACTAAACGCATGGAGTAAGAATGCTCGGGACATGTGTAGCAGTTGTATAAATGGTGCCTTATGTCTCAGAGCTATATTACATACTTAAGAACTACTCACAGCCGTAATAGTTTTGTTAAGGGCTCCTAGTAGATGTAGATGATTGACCAACATCTTTCTAAAAAACTGTTCCAGGGGTTGCTCCCCTGGGTGAGTGGGTTTGTGAAGTCAGTTTTGACTGACCTGTCCGTGTGACTCTCTCTTTTTGAATTTTCTTAATAGAGCGGTGCTATGTTTACCTGCGCCGCAGCCAGGTGAGGTGGAGCTTTTCTCTCCTGCCAAATAGGTAAGCGAGAGGTGAATACCTAAAAGAAGGTATTGGTGTATATGTATTTGACACTATAGGTGTTATGATTGTCTACCTGACACCCTGTATTTGGCAAAATTTGACACAGATCGTGCCTAAATGCTAATGATTGTTTGTGAGTATCTTGTTTGTCTTTCTATGTATCTGACTCGATTATCCTGTAAATACGGATTAATACTACCAGCTAGGAGAATGACTACACCTAGGATGCCCAGGTGATATCTTTATAAATATTCCTTTATTCACCATTTACTTAGCAGTAGCGACTTCTGGTCCTGACGAAAGCAGCGGATACCTACTTGGGAACATCAGAGTGTAGAAACATGTTGACCTGTAATTATACATAGTAGCTATTTGTTGAAACTACTATATCATCGTACTGTTTTTTTTCACTTGGAAGATGAGAGGTACTTATTACATTTATTTTCCTCTTCTCTCTCCAATTTTAGTCTTATTTGCACTCTTTTCTTCATTTTCACTCACATTTACGCACTGCTTTAGAGTTATCACCATATGCCCACATACTTATAGCCCATTGGGGCATCCACATTTATATCAAACTTTTAGGTGGTTCCAACGTTTACCCTTCCTGGTGTGAAGGGTCCTATATGATGATAAGGGCGGTATCGGTCGATAACTGATGGGTATTTTTCACATCTGGAAAGTATCCTGTTGACCTCTTGTCACGTCTGTATATATATTTTTTCTAAATATATTTTTCCTAGCACCACTTTCCGTGTGTCAGATGCATTGTTAGTGGACAGATTGTGTTCTTTTGACCCACAGTTACTTTTTGTTTGCTGAAACTGTTCTTTCTGGGGGTTGTAGCTGTGCAAGGTCGTTAAACATCCCCTTGGACCCTCCTATCATTGTTAACAGCAATGGGTCACCCCAAGATATACGTTGGTGAAACGCAAAATAGTGATGAAGTGGGGGGCAATTGATGTGCCATCATCAGGGAGCTGGGCAAAGGAACTAGATAAATGTATGATTGCAGAAAAAGAGGTATTGAAATCCAGAGCGTGACCTAAGAAATGGGACAAAAATGGGGTAAATGGAACATATATCGGGGGGAACTGTGTGTGTCGCCGACTAGTGAAATGGAAATGAAAGAAAAGCAATGGACCAGATAAGATATAAGTGGCGGAATAAAAGTGAAACTTGTTACACATGTAGTGTGAGAAATAACCATGTTGGCATGTACTAAATGTTTATATACCTGTGACTGATATGTTCTTTAAAATATTAAAACATTTACAAAAAGAAAATGCCACTTTTAGAAAGTCCTCGTTCTGAACAATATATAGGGAAAACTACACAAGAAGTAAAAAACGTTTAGTACAACATCAGTCTCGTATACGTTGTAAAGTGGCAAATGCACTTTGGTGGATGACTATATAAAGAAGAGACATGCCCCACATGAAATGGTTTATTTTGGAAATGATTAAATGCCCAAAACGCAGACATGATATGAGCAATGAGAGCAAACAGGTGGATTTGGTTAGCAAAAGCTGTAGAAAAAGGTCCTAACCAATTTGTGGAATGGCAGACTTTAGCCACTGTGTAGTGTTCTATATGGGGACTGATTCTTTATGATGATGTAGACTGTATAGATATTGTGGGTGCCCTTAGTTGAGCCTATCCCTTTAGAGTCATCCTGCAATGCTCACACAAACTGGGAGCTAAGACATCCATTCAGGATTTGGAGAAGCTTTTAAACAAAATACATATACTGTTTGTGTCAAACATCTTTTTAGGAGGATGTTTTTCAACTAGGATGATATACATTTCTCAAAATGAGTAAAGGTATCTTATCATTGATTTCTTGACTATGAGAACTACTAAAAGATAGCTGCTATGTTTATTGGGAGTACCTGTTGTTGATATATCTAATAGGTAAATCATTTTGATTTTTTGGTTAATTTACCAGATTGGTTCCTTGAGTGTTTGACCTTTTCGAATGCGGCTAGCAGATAAGAGGGTTACCTCGCTATAGTGTGGTTATCTTGACATATTTTGACGTGTTTGTATAATATGATAATTTACCAAGATGGCCACTGTTGTCTTAAGCCTTTTAGTTCTTGGCGAAATTGTGTAGACACGATACGTGACCGTGTTTACCCTTTATACCAGGGGTGTCATTTGCATTGAGGTTTTTGGTATCCGTTTGGAGCCATTCTGGTATGACTCTGTTCTCTTTTTTTTTTTTATTCTGAATATTTTTTATTATTGCAGGAAGACCAAAACAACAAAGTTCATATGTAATATATATCTAAAAGAAAATTACAGTACAAAATGAAAAGACAATTTGGCGACAAAGAGCGTGAGAAGCAGAGGTCTGACAAGTACAAATCTTAACAGGATAAATAAATAAAAATATATTCTTACATGTAATATACATTTATTTATATTTGTGTTTGAGCTGGCCTCATTCACTTCTGATTCAGATATATCATAGTTCAAAAAAAGTTTAACCAAATTTTTTCCTTCTTTAGCAAAGCCTTATGACCTCTATGTCTTGCTAACGAAAGTTCCATAGTGTTTATTTCATTGATCAAAAGCCACCCCTCGAAGACATCTGGAACATCTTTTGATATCCATAATCTTGCTATAACTAGCCTAGCACATGCATAAATGATAGTTATTAAGTCTTTGTGAGGGCAATTAGTTTCCTGGATGTCTAGTAGAACTAATTGTGCTGTCAATGGTGGGGTAGCAATTTGTTTGTTATTTAAAACATCGGTCAGCCCTTTCCAAAATGGTAAGAGCGCCGGGCACGAAAAGAGCATATGCTCTATACCTGCAGCTTCTAGATCACATTTCGGACACTTTGTTTTTTTATATCTAAATAAAGAATTACTTACCTATTCTTTGCAGAAGATTGAACAATCCGGTTTATATAGCGTAAGAATATGAGGTCTGTGATGGATTGAGGTTCATACCCAGTCTGGAAGACCATTTAGCCGCTATTTTCGTGTTATCTTCAGTTTTACCTTGCATTAAGTATCCATACCCCAAACTTCTAATGATTTTACTTTGTTCGAGTATATACATGTTAATATGTCTGACTCTGCTACTTCCATAATTTTCATCTTAAAGAGCAGGTAATCTCTTATTTGGAGGTATTTAAAGTACATATTGTCCCTTAAATTAAATAGAGTTTTAAGTGCATCAAAATCCATAAAACCATTCTGGCCGTATAGATCCCCCAATGAGTTAATACCATGTCTCTCCCAAAGAATACCTGCTCCGTCAGAGAAAATACCAGGTAATCCTGGATTGTCCCATATTCTAAGCTCAGCGTTATAGAAGGAGATTTTCCCAATAGTCATAATTTAGTCCCAAATTTTTTAATGTGCCTAGCTGACTTAAATTTCACTCGTTTGAAGTAGTTAGGGTCATTTAGGCGGTGTAGAAATTGATTACAATCAGAACCCAGCATGAGCTGGTGATAAAATAGTGAACATTCGTTTTTCATCAGACTTCGTATGCGGCGAAAGAAAGTGGCTAAAAAATAGAACCTGAAGTCAGGAAATGCTAGTCCCCCCTTTTCTATTGGGAGTTCTAATAGTTTCAATGCCCTATGCGCTTTTTTATAACCCCATATGAAACTGCTACAAATACCCTCTAGTTTTTTTAAGAAGAATTTATTGGGTTGAAGAGGGATAGATCTAAATAAGTACAATACCTTCGGTAGAATCTTCATTTTCACTAAGTTTATACGACCCACTAAGCTAATCGGAATTTTGTGCCACTTTTTAAGAATCGTTTCTGTTTCCTTTAAAAAGGAATCGTAATTCAGCGTAATGATTTTATCAAGACTTGACGTTAGTCTAATGCCTAAGTATGTCGCACTTTGACATGTGCCAGGGATCGGTTCCGAAGGTTTATAATTGGCAATAACCTGCGTCTTTCCTACATTAAGTTTGTACCCTGAAACGTTGCCAAAGTGTACAGCTTCTTTTATTATTTCGGGTGTAGCTTTAACTAGATCTGTAGTAAATACGGCGATATCATCTGCAAAAGCAGTTATTTTTAAGCTCTCTCCGCCGTGCATAAATGGAAGAATATTTGCTTGAGTAGAGAGTGCATTTAAGAATGGCTCTAAAGATAGGGCGAAGAGCAGGGGGGACAGAGGGCAACCTTGCCTAGTTCCCCTCCCTATAAAAAAGCTTGTTGATTCTCTTTCCCCATAACTGACCTTGGCCAGCGGGTTGTCATACAATGAGCACACCCACTGTAAGTATTTACCCTGGATACCTGCCTTCTTTAGTACCTCCCACAAATACTCCAACCCCACTCGATCAAATGCCTTCTCTGCATCTAACATGACCATTCCGAGTGAGGTGAGAGTAGTTGAGGCAACATCGAAGGCTGTAATCGCAGTATTAACATGGGCCGTTGTGTCTCTCCCCATCACGAACCCATGTTGTTGAGTATTAACCAAAGTCGGCATAATCGGGGTCAAGCGATTTGCTAGTATCTTAGCAAAGATTTTAACATCTGCATTAAGCAGGGAAATCGGCCGGTAGGAGCCACAATCTTCCGGAGGTTTGGTTTTTTTAGGAAAGAAAATTATTTTGGCAACTTTCCACGATGTAGGAGCCTTCCCCAAGTTGTCTATGGAATCAATAACAGCTTCTAACAGAGGTAATATTTCTTGTGCACAAGTCCTGTATAATTCCATAGGCAAACAGTCCTCTCCGGCGGCTTTCCCCATTGGTAGAGCTGAAATGGTTGTGCTTATTTCAGCTTGTGTCACTTTTAAGCTAAGTTGCTGGACTGTTTCTATATCGATGTCTCTTTGTTTGGGCATATGTTTATCTAGATATTGCGTAATTAAAGCTCTAGTGGGAATATTGTCTGGAGTATATAAGTTTCTATAGTAATTAACAAATTGAGCGAGAATCTGTTCTGGCAGATCGTATTTATGCGAGTCAGACCCTCTGATCGTTTTAATCTTTGTTCTCGCCTTCTTGTCCGCAACCTTATATGCCAATACTTTTCCAATTCTATCTCCTCCTTCATATTGAGCTAGCTTGTACTTATGTATTTTAGTGCAGTATCTATCTCTTAGTATCTTTTTAAGAGAAGATTGTAGTTTTAGAAGTTCTAATCTTAGCTCCTCAATGTTTGTATTTACATGTTTGGTTGTGCTGCTAGTTTCCGCTCCATTTGTAATATATTAGAAGTGGTTCTCTTAGTAGCTCTAAGATTTTCAGCATTAGTTCTAAAAATGTGTTGTTGAATGAACCCCCTTATACTGCATTTACATGCGTCCCAAACTATATTAATAGTAGCTGAGTTAATGTTCAACTCGATAAATTCTTTAATATGTTTTTTTAAAGAAGTCACGAACCCCAGATCAGTCAGTAAGTATCTTGGGAATGTAAATTGTCGTGCATCCGGCCTCGAGTCACCATTCTCAAACTCTAATAGTATCGGGTTGTGGTCAGAAGTGATCCTCGGACACAGTTCAATCTTACAGTTACCCACTATTTGGTCGGTCGCCCAAACCATATCAATTCTTGAGCAGGATCTGTGGGGCGCTGAGTAATATCTATACCCCGCTAGATTAGGACATTTAGAGCGCCATATATCTTTTATAATAAGCAATCTACCCAATTCCAAAATGGCTGACCTGACCTTACGCATCCTACGAGGGGAGCCCTGTCCTGTAGAGTCGATTATATAATCGATTACACAATTAAAGTCTCCCATCACCAGCAATTCGCCCTCCCACTCTAATAGCTCAATACTTAGTTGTTCAAACAGCTTAGGGTCATCTATGTTGGGCCGTATACCAGACATAAAACAAGTTTCTAATATTCCAATTGAACTTGGGCTATCGCCCACCTCCCCCGTTGGTCTGATGCAGTTTTTAGAATTTCTATCCCCAATCCTTTCTGTTTTAGTATAGCCACCCCCCGGATAGAGGCCCCCAAAGTTGAGCAGACCACAAGCTCATACCCCATTTGTGAAAGCAGCTTCCTATCCTGGTAACTAATATGAGCTTCTGAGAGAAGAGCAAATTGTGGTTTATACATGCCTATCTCCTCCTGTACCAATCTCCTCTTTTGCTTGCTATTGAGGCCAGCGACATTCCAAATGAATAATCTTGTCTTAGACATTGTTTACATTTGTATTTTTTAACTTTCCTCTGCATACAGTCTCTAATAAAACATTTCATTGCTTTGTCCGCACCGTAATTCTTCCATACAATACATTTTTCACCCTTCCCCCCCCCTCCCCACCCCCCCCACAACCCTTACCCTACCCACCCCTCCCAAGTCCCTTAGGGGGGAGCACCCCTCTATCCCCTGCTGCCGCTGGAGTGGCAGCCTAGTGAAGTGGCAATCGCAGAAGCAGATTCTGCCCGCTAGTCCGTAATGCTTTTCTATTTATCCATAAGAAACAAGGGAAAAAAGAAAAAGAGAGGAAGTAAAGTATAAGAGTTTTATGTATATGGAGCAGTGAAAAGCAAACAAAGAATTGCATAGATTCATCCCAATCTTTTATCCCCCATTGTGTTTAGATATAATTCAACTCGTAAGAATTAAAGGAGCTCCTTATAATCAGAAGTGCAATCACCCATCATTGGTGTCAATTTCAATTCTGTCTTTCGAGTGTGAATTTTTCCAAAGCCACAATCGCCTCCTCTTGGTCAGTAAAGAAGAAAGACCGCCCGTTTCTAGTCCCCTTGAGACGAGCATGCTCTTGTAAATATACTATGCAATCAATAGTTTTAAAAGAATCTATCAACTTTCGAAGCTCCCACCGTCTGTCCATCGTTCCCTTACTTAAATCTGACCGTACAAAAAAGGTTAGATTGTCAATAGTGACCGGGCTGCTGGGTTTAGCTTTAAGGGATACTGCTTGTCTTAGCAAAAAGTTGCCAAAATATATCAAAATTGGTCTAGGGAATCTGCTGTTTTTGATCTTTTGGCAAAGAGGAAGTCTGTGTACTCGTTGTAGTTGGGAATCCCAATCCCAATCTGATAAATCACTGAATGCTTTCTGGAATAAGTTCACTACGTATAACCTGACATCCGCTCCCTCTGTCCCCTCGGGGATCCCAAACAGCCTGAGATTAAGTCTACGTGCCCTATTTTCCATATCTTCGACCTTTGCTTCAAGTTTAGATATTCGTGTAGCATGTTGTTTGGTTAGCTCATCTGAGCGAGTAGCTCCTTCTTCGACAACAATAACTCGTTGTTTAAGATCTTCCACCTCTTGAGTGACCCCTCCTAGTTTTTCGCACACTTCACTCATGAATGCCTGGAGATTTGTGTTGTCCTCTCTTAACTGCAAGAAGTGCTGCTGGCCTTCTAATCTTTGAGCAGTAAGGGTCTGCATAATTATATCCATAGTAGCAGCATTTGGATGATCTTCAGTTATTGATGCCCTTGAGGTTGCTAGACTAGCAGATTCAGTGCTGTCCGACCTTAGTATCGGCACATTAGCTATAGAGGGTCTGTGGCTTACATTGGATATTTCCTTATCAGATCTAACCGTTTTCAATAGCTCATTCTCTGTATTGTTTTCTGTGCCGGGTCTCAGTACAATAGGTTTTGAAGCGGGATCTAATGTGGTTTTCTGTGAGCTGTTTGACCTTTGGTCGCAAGTTAAGTCAGATGAGGTATTTTGAATGATGGTAGTAGAAGTTAAGTCTGTTGCTGTGTCCAGATCGCTAGGTGCTATATTAGTTGGCAATGTGATTACGTCTGCACTATTTAGTGTTAATGAGCCTGGGGTCTCCAATCGCGGGGTCGTTTCCCCCCCCCCCCCCTTTTGGATTCGAATCTTCTTCGAGACTAACTCCAGATAGCCTCATTGCCATGTTCTTTACCCCCCTCCCCCTTAGCTTGTATCCATTTTCTGAGCGGGCTATCATCCACATTAATCTTGGTCTTTGGCGCCATTTTAGATGTAGAAGAGGAAGTGTCTTTAATCAGTAATTTACTAAGAGCTTTTTTCCGTTTACTCCTAGCTTTAGTTTTAGTTTTCCTTGAAACTGATGATTTGCGAGTGTTAGATCTGTTATGCATGATTTCTATCTCACTGTCATCCCCTTCAGACACCTCTTCGTAGTCTATATTAGATCCATCATCTTCAACTTCATCTATCAGTAGGCTAGCTGCCGCACAGGTTATTTTGGGGTCTGTTGTCAATTGAGTTGTTAGTATTGTATCAGCAGTGCCTACCAAGTTGCTAAGGTCAGGAGTATCTGAAGTTGTAGCATTAAAGTTTTCCGATTGATTTGCACTCCCAACCGCTTTCTCACAGTTAGACATTAACTTTGCTCCATCCCTGCTTGTGGTATTAATTGTTAAAGTAGAGTCACCCTCTAATTGCCCCACGCCTTCTACCGTGTCATCTAATACGGCTTGTCCTGCATCATTAATCAAGTTTTGATCGATCGAACTGATATTCGGGTTTTCCTCTTCGCTAGCAAATGTCTCAGTATTTCTGCCAATTCCCATAGCAGACACACCCGGGCTGTTTGTTTGACTCGTGACTAGGGTTGTAATTCCTTTAGCCCCGTTTACATCACCCACCAACGTTTTTGCTTTTGAGCGGTTAGCATTTTCGCTTGATTTTAAATTGCCCTTGGAAGCTATAGCATTAACAGTACCTGACAAATCCTGCACACTGGGTTTGCCGGTCCGTGTCGAGCGGGTATTCAGCTTCGGAGCCATACCGGCTTCGGTCTTCTGTGTAGCTCCCGGCGTTCGGTTGTCAGCTGTTACTGTGTTCAGCTGCGCCACGAGCGATCCTAAACCCGCCCAGCTGAACCAACGAGTTTGTGGCAGGGGGGTGCGTCGTAGCTTCCACACCGGCAGTATCTTTCTGCCCAGATGGCCCAGACGGCAAATAATCTGCAGCATTCAGTTGTAAGGAGGTAGGTTCTTGTTGGTAAAAGTTTTGAGTGCTTTGAGGTTATTGCTTTATCCGATGTCTCGGTTGCTTCAGTCGCTCGAAAAGCAGCGCTCAGCAAAAGTTCTTCCGTTGTTCCGCTCTATCTCAACAAAAGTAAGCTCAGACGCTCGAAATCAGCGTTCAGCTTCCAGCTTTAATGTCGGATTTCGTGGTAGTTATTGCAGCTTGTAAGCGCCGTAGACTCTGCACAGCGCTATCTGCTATCAATAGCTCGATACACTCGGCAAAAAGTTCTTCCGTACCGCTAATTTGAATCTTTTTCCCTTTAGTTATTCCGCTCTAATTCACCAAAAGTAAGCATTTTCTGCTGTCAGTCTCTTACTTAGTCGCTGCAGGAAGAGCTACCCCGCGTTGCCTGCTTCACCTGGCGGCGTCAACCCGCCATCTTGACTCTGCCCCCGGTATGACTCTGTTCTCAGAGTATAGTATTACTTTTTGTACCCAGGAGTAATGGCTTTCAATAGATATCATAATTACTGGAGTAGTGATTCCAAGATGGCCACCGTTGTCAGCTTGAATTCTCACATGACCGACCTTCAGCTCCGATGATTATTTCAAGTTGTGGCGCGATTCCGATTCGTTGCACCACCGAGACTTTCCAGCCAGTTTGTGTCAGCGGAATCTCCTGCTCAGACCAGACAGTGCAGTCGGCCAATTTCTCATGAAATGCGAGTAAGTTGACTTGGTGATTTATCTGTAGTTATCTGTATTTAGGTGGTTATCTGAACCATATGAGGACTAATGGCTGTCTTGTTGGTGTATTTTTAGAGGAGTCCAATTCATTTGCTATTGGGTAAGACGATGTGCCATTATGAGTTTTTACTAAGTTTTTAATTCTGTAGTTAGTCTGTAGTAAGAAGTTTAAACTTGGATTCTTTCTTCGACAGTAATACTCAGACTTATGCTTCCTGCATGGATTTGATGTTTGGGGGTTACAAGGTATTATTTTTGATTATTGATATTGATGGGGTGAAAGTCTTTTGATCACTTAGATATGTACACTTGAGTTGTTCACACCAGGGTTTCTACTGAGCACTTTCTTGGTGGCATGTTTTGAGGATTATATTGTTTTTTGTTAGTTTGGAATTTGGGCACTGGAGTGCGACACCGATGGTCGTCTTATAGTGAGCAGGTGATATTTTATGTCACTGATTAGATTGTTCGTGTCAGTATTCACAGGATTGAATTGTTCAACAACGCTGAGTCCTGAAGATGGTCTCACGGACCAAATTGGCCATTAAAGACCGAAACGTCGACACCACATCCTTTATAAACGTGAAATGTGAAAAATTGAATTTGCGTTATATCCCACTGATGTTATTGACTTAAGGCTTAAAAAATCTGGGATCACAAATGATGTTAACATTATCAGTGTTATATCATGATAGAAGTTACTGGAAGATATGTTGAGATTATCTGGAAATGCCAGTGTTGTTATGATTTGAAAAACTGTACATTAATGAAGTAAAAGAAGATTCTTTATATCCCTCTGACTGTCAGTTCTATTTTGTATTATTGAACATTCGGATTCACATTGTGGATCGACAAGGAGTACGAAAATAATTGGGTTCAAAATAATTCCTAAAGGAATATGTTTTTTGTATGACTTGTATTTGACCCAGTTCCTTGTGGTATATTGGGTTGCCCTATTGTGGCAATAGATCACTTTTAGAAAGTGGAAATGTTCTTTCTTCTCCATTCTGTGCCTCTGCCTGCCTGTGGAATTCACGTCTGGTTTAGGGTGACAGTTGGCCTATTATGCATTCACTTAAGACAATCACACAAAGGGAGCTGAGGTGTGCCTTGCATATGCTGATGGCCAATCACCAGGCTGATGGGCCTTCCTGAACTAGAGTGGCGGGAGGAGTTGCCACCGACACCTGAACAGGGCTGTACCTGTCCTCACACAAAGCGGTCTCCACCCCCCAGTAGTGTCTCTGGTGCCTACTTCAAGGGCAGACACTTATGGCATATGTACTGGAGCTGTGACACCATAACTTCAAACACTTCTGGACTAAGGGCATTCTCCCAGGAAGACGTGCTGTGTTGTTGTCAGGAGGGACTATCACTTTGCTGTGTTGGCTTGCTGCTTCTGTGTAGGGCAGTGAAAGTAATTCATTTTGCTTTCTACATCCTGTTTTCCAAGTTTCTCCAAGGGCTTGAGTTGAGCATGCCTCCTGTTGGAAGTCCCATAGATATCAAAGACTTCATTCACGTCATGCATTGCCAAGGGGGTGCCAAAACCAGCTGTAGGGCCTTAGAACTAAGTGGTTGTGCTGTAATATCGAGAAAAGCAAACCTGATGCCGCTGCCTGCATCAAAGCCATCGTCACCGCTCGTGATAAGCATGATACATCGACTGTGACATCGTTTAAAGCTATAATCGTCGCAGATGGCTGCACCAAAGCAGAGAGCACCGCTCGTGAAGGGCCTTCCTGAACTAGAGTAGTGGGAGGAGTTACCACTGACACCTGTATAGAGCTGTACCTGTCCTCACACAAAGCTGTCACCACCCCCCTGTAGTGTGTCTGGAGCCAGAACAGGGAAAGGCAGGGTTCTGTGCACTACAAAGACTTTTCTTTGAAGTATGCCTACTTCAAAGGCAGAAACATATGGTATAGGTACTGGAGCTGTGACACCGTAACTTAAGAACACTTCTGGACTGAGGACATTCTCCCAGAAAGAAGTGCTGTGTTGCGGTCAATCGGGCTACCACTTGCTGTGTGCTTTGCTGGCTTGCTGCTTTTGTCTAGGGCAGTGAGAGTACTGGACTTTGCTTTCTACATCCTGCTTTCCAAGTTTCTCCAAGACTTGAGTTGAGCTTGCCTCCTGTAGGAAGTCACACTGATACCATCAACCGCGACATCGCAGCCCGGCCCCGCTGATGCCAGTGCTCCTGACTTCACCATTGCAGAGCTTCTCCCCCAGCACGTGTGACTCCAAGGCATTAATGACTTCTGCACGACTATCAGAACTGAGGCCTACCAGTGACACGTCATCTTTATAATTTATAACAAGGTCCCGGAGGCGTCTTAACTTCCAAAGGTACTTTTTTGCGGGTCTGTCTATATCATTGAACTGTTTGATTTGTGTTGTTCACGACGCCATATCATTGAACTGTTAGATGTGTGTTGTTCATAACGCTGCGATAGCCCCAGCTGGAACTATCAAATTCAAGAAACTATATTTTTAAGTCTATTCTTAAAAATTCATATCTTTACCTGTGTATGTTGGATTTTTATCGATTTAGAGTTGTTTTGCTCAGATGAACACTGGCTATTTGTGGGTGTCTGTGTGTAAATATTTTAAACATTGCCTCTGAGATAAGCCTGATCAAGGGGTGAGCTGGGGTTACCATAGCTATGTAACTTACTTACTCTGACTAGAGTGAGGGTCCCTACCTAGACAGGGTATATATTGACTTCTAACTAGAGACCCCATATCTAATGAAAGCCAATAGAAGTTTCATCCGGTTCAGTTACTCCCTCCCATTCCATATCATCCAACATCACTGTGACCTCCGGTCTCATCATCACTGCTTAGTCTAGGTCCCCTTGTCAGTTTACTGTCTTCCGTTAAATAATCTTGTGAACATAATTCTCCATTGTACATAACCTCTCATTGAAAACTGCTTACACCGTCCTCTGGTTTTTCTCATATTGGTGTCCTCTACAATCCTCACCTGATCTGGTGACCTAGGATTAATTATATGGACGTCAGACTGATGCACGAAGTCTACAAACAGTGGTCCCTACCTTGAAAAATACACCTTATTTTCCTTACTTTTGACTAAAATAGTGGTGCATGTACATACAATAATGGAGCCACCTGGACTGACATCCTTGGGCTGATGTACACAGAATTACAACAGAGGGCCACAGCGTGGCAAAAAGGAATTGGGGAATAATGGGATATTTCAAACTCAAATCCAATATTGGGTCTATATCTTTTCTATTAACCACAAATGTCGCTTTCCAACAACATTTATTTCTTTCCATCTTTTTTGACATTATTCACACTCAACACCCAGTCTCCATCAATTCTACGGATGCTGTGACCACGTTATTCTTACTCTGTTCTCCACTCATGCAAACATTTCTGGCATACTTCCTACAGTTTCTTCTGATGGCAAAATAATTGTTTGATTCTGAGCTACAGAATTACTGCCAAACATATGACGAACCCTCCTACTGTGTTTGACTCCACTATTCTGGGCTTTACTTATTTTACCATCTCAACTCCTTTGCCACTTGCAGAAGTACCCCCCCCCCCCCCAACACATTTACCTTGCCAACCTTCTTCTCTAGTTCTTTCAAGAAGTTGTTTGATGCCTCCAAAATCGACAAAATTGTAATGCCAACCTTAAGAGTAGGGATGGGATCCCTTTGTTGTAAGTTTTACAGTCACTCATGAAATCATACCATCGCTGTTTGGACCTCACTATTTTAAGCTGTTTGCATATACAATTTTGAATCCTCCACTAGGGAGATCAAAAGAAGTGCTCATCAGTTTGGCTCAGTGTGGGGGTACAAGTTCACCCTTGATAACACATGTACACTTTGTTATTGTACCTCAAATTCAAGCACATCCATTGAAAGCTACAGTGCCTAGTAGGGTGGATCGAGAAGGTGATCTGTGACAGGTCCCAGGACCTTACGTGCATCTGGATTGAGAGCACTGCGGGGTCGGTCGTCCAGCATTTGGCAGCGAGGAACTTCAGTGACCGCTCCCCTAGGGCCGTAAGATTCATGGAGTGGCAGTCCATGCAGGAATGGGTGTTGTGGTTCCGCTCCAGGCACCATTGGCAAACCAAATGACAGTCTCTCAAAGGTATCTGCTTGTGACAGGCACCACATGGTTTGAATCTTGTTGGTTTCTTAAGGGACATCCCCAACACACCAAGAGTTGAAATCTTGAAAAAGGCCCAACAAAAGTCAAGAAATAAGTGAGCTCAAAAAATTACTGGGGGCAGCTCTCTCCGGAGCTGCGCTGACTGGCGCGGAAAGAAAATAAGTTACCTCAGCGGGCTGGGATGGCACCTATATAGGAACTAAGCAAGTCACTTCCAGCACATACACTGAATAGAACAACGCTACCTTCCAGCGCACAGGGGTACTGCTTAAAAATTTCCAGATTTCAGTCGGGCTCCTGGGGAAAATTCTAAGGTAAGGAATCTGCAGCTAATCTCTATCAGATACTATCTTACAGGACCTTGTTTGGTGTGTTCTGTGAATCCTTGAGGGCTTCTTCGGTCTTGCTACAGTTTTTACACCATGCTCAGTGACTAGGGTACTGGTGCTAGAAAAAGGCTGCAATGTGATATGTAATGCCCTTTCCTTTGGTGGTTGTTATGGCAGTCGCAGGTTCACGCCTGAACAACTCAGTAGTTAGAAATACTATAATGGAGTGTTTAGCAAAGCTGTTCCAAACACAAGTTAGCTGTCAAAATCATTAACCAAAAACTGGAACAATCCTACCCAAGTTCTAAAAGTAATCTGGCCTTTAGTATTCCAATGTCTGAATTAGTAGAGGTCCTGTAGTTCGTTTCAGTTAGAAAAAAGATAACAATCAACTGGTCTGGCAGTACACACAAATTTCGATTTGGGAACAAAACCTAGAATGGTGTCCCACAGGGGTACCAACTTTCCAGAAATAGTATTATAGAATGTACCATAACCTTCAAGATTTTCACTTGACAGGGGCACCACACCAACTTGTATGCTTTATCAGGACCGACTTTATCTAGGAGCTAGATTTAATCTTTGACCTCTCCAGACAAATTCACATCACCCCGCACCTCAAGAAGCTGCACTGGCTCCGGATGCAGAAGAGATGCCAGTTCAAGATGCTGACCCATGCATACAAAGCCATGCACAACAAAGGACCAGTATACATCAATGAATGACCTTCAACCAACCGACCAGACACCTGCGATCCTCCTCCTTCTTCTTCTTCACAGACACCTACCGGACCTGCTGAGCCAACAGCGGCGGACGCTCTTTCTCCTATTTGGCGACCAAAGCCTGGAATGACCCTCCCCTGCACCTTAAGAATGCTGCATCGCTCCGGGAATTCAGGGAGGGACTCAAGCCCCAACTGTTCAAATGAAAAGAGCGCCACAAAGCAGCTAGCGACTTCAGTGCCTTGAGGTCCTCACAGGTGATTTGCTGTGCTTTATAAATCCAGATTGATTTTCCTCCAGAAAACAAAAACAAGATCATTTGAAGCCCTAGCTCTTAGAAAGGTGTCTGGAGGTAGAGGTCTTTACCTGCTCCGATGACCAAAAGCAGTGAAGAAATTAAATGGCATCAAATTAATGTCTAAAAGATCAGGCATTTCACTAATTATCTAGACTTCGGGACAGATACTTTCTAGACTTATGACAGGCATCTCTACTGTATATTTATGCGCTAACTCAGACTCACTGGAGTTTTGGGGCTTTCTTAAAATACTAGCAGACATTCAACATTCCAAGATCATCATCTTCGGAGATTTAAATATCCAGATGGATGTGGTACTTGATAGACAATCCACATACAAATATCACCACTGGAAGTTGCAAAACAAATGCTCAATCTGTATAAAGCACAAACTTGAAGATGCCTGAAGGCTTCATAACCCTACCGGAAGAGAATTTACATAATTTTATATCCCAGCTAAAGTTATGCGTTTGTCAATTATCTCCATATTGACGCTTCTCAACTAAACAAAATCTCATCTCCATCAGTCAAACCAACCATAATCTCAGCTCACACATGCATTTTGATAAGCATGATGGTTGGTCTGCTTCCAGAGAAAAGTAAATGCTGGCACATGAATATAGAACTAGAAAATTAAACCGAAAAAGGTGCTAAGAGAGGCTATTCTTTTGTTTCTTAATATGAATATATGTGTTATTTTGAGGGGTACACTCAAAGGCAAATCATGCAGCATGATAATCAACCAATTGGCTAATACAAACAGACTAATAGAAAGCTTAATAAATACATTAATTCACTTGGATCTCAATACAGGGCAAACTAAGACACGTGTTCCTATTGAGAAACTGAGAGGTCTCCAATATGAATATACATTTTTTTTAAGCAGCAGAGTTCCTATCTGAGTCCAAGAACTAAAATATTAAAAACAGTGCAATTTAAATAAAGCGGGCAAAATACCAGCAAACTATTTAAAATAAAGGAAAAACAGTTCTGCTGTTAAAGAAACACCAAGTACCTTCAATCGAACAGTAAACTAAACCAAATGCTTTCAAAGAATACTATGCTCAACTGTACACTACAAACAATAAAATCACTCTAAGAAACCTCAGCTTTTCTTAGGAAAATCAAGGTTAAAGCTGCCTCAGACTAGAAGGATGTGCATAACAAACCTACAGTGAGGTTGGAAATTCTGAAAACAATTGCCGCCATACTTTTCCTCAAAGCTCCTGGGCACAAGGAACTAATGCATCAATTTTGAGATAACTGTGGGATCTCCAGGACTGTGGAGGAGGTGACCATCATGGTAATTCCTCAATAAGGAAAAGAACATACCTTTACAACAACAAAAATGAAGACCTATCAGGCTCTGTCAAAGGTTGAATAGCCTGTGATCAAATTAAATATTTTGCCACACAATTGAAATGGTCCATGTTCATTTCTTCTCCAGCATTGGCCAGAGCCTTAGGCGTGGAAAACACCTCTGACAAAGGTCTCTTGATTCTTTCTAAATGCCACACTCCAGGTGTTTATTTTGAAGGACGCCTTCATGAGAATGATTATGTGCTTTAGGCATGACGGTTCGCGAGAAATAGAACTGATGGGATGTCTTCAACCTTGATCAAGGCAACCGCCAAAGCGGTCCTCTTTCACAGCTATTATTTCTTTTAGCTATCGACCCACTTCTACAATACATCAATAACCACCCAGATATTACTGCTTTTAACTATTAATCACACACTCTCAAAGTGGCAGCATATGTGGATGATGTTTTATTTTGCTGTGCATATGCAGATAAATCTATTCTAGTCCTTCTAGACATCATCCAAAAACATGTGGAGAACTCTCTGAACAGAGAAAAAAACAGACATTTTTCCACTTAACATGTTATGCCTCCAAGTCTTCAAAAATAAGGTGGGAATCCAATAGCAACCTAAATTCATTAAGTGATTGCGCATTTAGTTCTCCAGTGACCTACTTAAGTCAGAAAGGCAGAGAGAGAAGATCCTATTCAATATTGAAGACCACTTGAAGTCCTGGTCTCCAAAGTATATATCTTGGTGGGGGAAGACTAGAAACTGAAAATTATAATCACACCAACTGTACTTTTCCTCTCCAACATGATGCCGATCAGACACATCTAATTTCTTTCCCAATCTGGATAAAAAGTGCTGTTCCTTTCTTTGGCATGGGAATAGAACAAGAATCTCAATAAAAAAGCTCTACTCCAGATAGACGTCTAGAGGATATAGACTACCCAACTGGGACAACTGAAAGCCACCTTTCCTGGTAAGGTGGGTCTTTCAATGGTTTTCTGAACCCTCAACTACCCACCCTATTTGGGTAGATATCAAGATGGACTTGATACTCCCAAATCCCATCATCATCACTCTTAAAATGAGACCGATCAGATCAGACACTTCACATCCTACTTGATACAGCTACTGCTCTACTCCAAACAGACCAAAAAATACCATTAACAAATCAAGTTTACAAGCATTCTTGCACTATCAGAGAATTAAAATTAATAACATTATTTTATGGCTCTTCTGGATATAGAATGGCATTATGTTCATGAAAGATCTTGAAGTTTCAAGACAAATCTCGCCTTTGCAGAGCTCTAAGCCAAAATATGCTCTCTGCAACATAGAATTCAACAACTTTCTGCCACTCAAAGAAAAAATCCCCAGACAATGCCTATTAAAAAATTCAAGACGTACCTATGCTTCTTAACCGCATGCGTGCGGCATGATTTCCCCCCGTACGCTGGATTTTGCGGATTCGCACTTTACATGACGAGCTGGGCTCGTCATGAGCGTGCGAGGAGGCTACCTCATGACGAGCCCAGCTCGTCATGAGCGTCGAAGGGGTTAAGAGACTAAATCTATAAGATCATTAACTGTAGAAATATCTACTTATGCAACTTAAAGGGAACAAACAACCCCAATAAAGCTACGTTGTGTAATGAAGGCTGGTTAGCCGCCTGTCATAATACTTTCGAAAAGGAAATAATTTCAACACTTAACCAGTGTAAACGGTTCTCCCTTAAAGGAAGTGTTTTGGATATCAGCAAAACTGTGGCTCACACCATCTGACAAATGCTGGCATTACGATAAGCTAGGTAACCTTGAGCATGTATTCTTCTGAAGAAGAGGCCATTGTCTCAGGGAAACCCTTCCCTGCAAACATAGTGTCAGGCTGGGCTCAAAGAGCAGTCTGTGTGCTGGGGAATTGTGCCCTTTAGGCCGAGAGGAGACAATCCCTCCTAATTAAGGCAGACAATTGGGAACTAGCTACATAAGAAGCCACTCCGTACCACAAGGTAGCGTATTCAAGGATCCCTTTCTGAAGGAGTTGAGAAAGTCTGTGGCAACCTTCTCAGCCCTGAACAAGGTCCAGACATCAATAAAAAAAAAAAATCATCAGAGGGAAGGTTTTCATCTGGGTCGAAAGAGAGAAGGTATGCTACTCCAGCCATCCTTTCCACCAAGATCCCCAAAGAACGTGATCCAGGTTAACAATGGATAGCAAGACAGACAACACTCTGAGCCTTTCTTCCCATCAAAAGGCTATACCAGATGCAGAAAAAACATGAGAGTACTCAGAGGAGGAATTAACACCAGAGGTGGTTATACAGGTAAAGCGTACCCACATTTCCTTTTGAAGAACAGGAGGGAGACAGTTTGTTCAAACATAAACAGAAAGAGAGATTACAAAGAGACCCATTAAAGGAGAGAAAGTATTTCATATAGAATTTTACAGATCTCTGATGCATACTCTGAGACATGAGGTTTTTAAACAAGAAAAAAGGCCCCTTAGACAGGGGGTACTGGAAATGGAGAACCAAAGGATCCATTTGCGGTCAGTATTTTATTCCAGAGGTTTTTGACTAATATCTTCTAGGCAGAGAAGAAGGACCAGAGAAGGTTCATGCCAATTATACATTTTAAAGAGTTGAACAAATGGCGGATATACCGCTATTTCTAGATGGAGGGCATTCATCGGTTATGAGATGTTCTCCTCCTGGGGGAGTGGATGGTCAAGCTTGACCTCCAGGTTGCCTACTTAATAGCTTAACAGTTCCCATCATTATTCGAAAAAGAGGATTTCTACAGTTTGCTTGAAGAGATCATCTGTCGGAGTTTCTGGTTCTACAATCAGGACTATCATCTCTATAGTGCTACACCATGCTCTTCAGGCTGGTGGTCGAATACCAGAGGACAAGGCGCGTCAGGTAGATTATTTACCTGGACTCCATCCTTTGCAGGAGTCAATGCCCACATCAACAGAAGTACAATCTAATCACAACTATTCCACTGCTTGAGGATCTGGGGGTTCGTAATAAATCTGGCCTAATTTTAAAGAGCCCTATTACTTTTCTGGGCTTTATGATCAACTCTGTGGCAACCACTCTCAGCTTGCATGTAAGGGTGCCCAGAATAAAGAAGAACTAACGGAACGGTTTCTGGAGGGACAGAAATCTCTCAGGCAATTCGCTAGAATATAATGATAAATAATTCCTATTTGTAAAGTGTGGACATATCACCCCCTTAAGGGTTTTAAGGGGCTGGGGCTCATCAGGGAGATTAGGTCAGCTACTTCCCAGTCACATGGTGCTGAGCTGCTGCCGGTGTCAACTGCTCTGGCTGCTGTGCCACACCTCTCCTTTGTGGCGTCTTCCTACTCAAGCGGCGTTTCAGGCCCATTTCATTACAGATGCCGGCCTTCAAAGGTTGAAGGCAGAACCATTTCAGAAGGTACTTTGAGTTGATAAAACTGTTTCAGAAGATGAAAACAGAGAGCCAGCAGTGGCTGGATCATATGCATTCCTTGAAAGGAAGGGCAATATTTGGCTCAGCCCTGGACTTGATGACGGAATTAGATGTCAGCGGTTCGGGCTGGTGAGACAGATGCCGGGATAATTGCATTTGATTTGATTTAAGATTTATAAAGCGCCTGAATCACCCCCCAAGGGGTATCTCCCTGCTAGCAAACTGCTTAGGTCAGCCAGAGAAAAAGATTAAAACAATGTTTTCTTCAAAAGCCTACGAAACTGCAGGCGATCGGAGCACTCCCCAAGTGGAAAGGTAATTGGTTCCAGAAGGTAGGGGCCAAGTGGAAGAAGGTTTTACCACCTAGCCGAGATTTTTTACAGCGTGGGAGATATGGTCCCTGAGCGTAATGTCCTAGAAGGCTGGTATTTTGTGAGTTTCTCTACCTTTACTGTTTAGAGATTTGTGCACACTGCAGCAGATCTTGAAACGGATCCGCTTCCGCACTAGCAGCCAATGCAATCTCTGCAAGAGGGGAAGGGAGAGAGTAAGGGAGGGAACGTTGGAGACCAGTCGGGCTGCGATGTTTTGGACCACTTGCAATTTGTTCATTGATGCTTCACTGGCTGAGATCAGCAGAGCATTAAAAAAGAAGGTTATGCTGTTCCTCAGGGACCAGTGTCAGGACAAGGGAAATCAAAGCCAACCTGACCACAAGGGTTCAAATTGGGAGTCCATATATTGGGAGTATAATGCCCTCACACACTCAGTTGGGTGTCATGCTTCATCATCTGGGCTGCTCCTCGCTGGGTCGGCGGTGCAATACCAAACAGGCTCCCTATAGATGGGGCACTTTAGCGGAGATCTTCCAATAGCCGTATGGGGGTGAGGGGCCAGAGATGTGTAGATGTATGGATTGAGAGGGCAATTTAAAATAGGGCAGGGAGTACCAGTAAAAACAAACTTTAATCAATCGGTCTCCTTCCCTAATTAAAAACAAACAATAAGGCGCTCTGCTAAGTTTTAGGTCTTAGATTTAAGCGTACCTATTGGTGAAAAAGGTCAATATGTTTCTGGCCTAATGTAAATTGTACATGCGATTCGCCAGGACCAATACAGTGAAGACTATCTACACCTTAGAGTTGGTGACATGGAATGATACTCGCATCAACCAAGCAACTACCTATTAGTGCACCGGTCAGACCTGAAGCTACCTTTGTGGGGAGAAAAAGTGTGCAATAGGTTATATTAGTACGGTACACGTATTTATACAATCTTATTTCCCCTGTGAGTCTGACTTAGTATTCTTATTAGTGAACAGTGAATGCAAATGCATTGAGAACAATAAAAACAGTTTAAGAGCAGTGCCACACAGTGAGTGCCCACAGTGAGCTAGTGTGAACTACAGCCCGTGTGGCACATATGCAAAGCAGCAGACATAATCCAATGGGGACTCACCCAATATTGTAAACTAACCAGGCATCAGCAGTACCTGGTAGGTTAGACACAAGGAGTTCCTCATGTACTGGACAAAATCAAGTGGGAGACAATAGAGGATGCCAGTACAAGTCACTGTACAAAGGTCAATGTAATTGTAGTGAAGGCCCAAACTGTCAGTCTCACTCGCAACTTCTTCAGCATTCATACTTAAACAATTGCAGATGGAAAGTATTCTTGGCTTGTGCTAGTAGTCCATACTCTTTCACTCACAATTTCGTCAGCATTCAAACATGAAGATAAAAATGCAAAAAACCTCTCTGGGCTGGGGGCGTGGCTTGGCCGCTGAGCGGAATGGCTGCTTAACCTCGCAGCTCCGCCGGCCGGGCACAAAATCCGTTCATATATCCACTCAAATCACGCTGCATTTCGGATCTACCTATGTCCTGAGCTTGCGGTAACATCCGGCTTTGATCGGTAGGAGTTTGGCCGATGTGAAATTTGCTACTCCGGAGAACGGTGCGACTCTATCCTGCGTCAGGAGTGCGGCCTGCACGGCGGCCTGAGACCGGGGACTGGAGTGACGTGGGCCTCTGGCGGCGAGATCGTGCTGCGCCTGTGAGGGTCCCCGGGCCCCGCGCTGCGGACGGCGCACGAGGGTCGCAGACTACTGGGAGTTCACCGGACCAACTGCACGGCATATTCCGCACATTGAGGCACGCCTGAAATGTTTGTGACGCCGATGTGCTTTCACACGAGCAGCGCCTACGATCGGCGGATTTCGGTCTCCGGACCGTGAGGCTACACGTGGGTTGCGCTGCCGATCTCAGAGGGACATAACCTTGGGCGGTCACCCTGCCTTGCTTTCGGGGTGCCTGGGCATCCGCGGCTGGGACTGCGAGGACCTGCACCTCCCCCGCTCGTGACCACTGGCGGAAGCCGCCATTTTTTCCTCGAAGACGCACACTGAAGGAAGCATTGTTCTGTTTGCCCAACTTTGCTGCAGCGGTGCTGCCTGAGATTGAGGAGGGTGTCCTGCTGAGCCCTCCAAGGGACAACACACAACACACAGTGCGCTGACCGCTGGATGGGGAGAAAGACGCGGTGAGCGCCTGCTGTTGACCACATCTCCTTGAAGTGCACGATACTGTGGTGTCGACTACTACGCCTGGCTAAGCTGTGGTGACTGGAGGGAGCGGACAAGGAAATTCGGCGCCTCCTACGCAATTGGGGACGGGGAGCCGGCGCTCGACCACACACAGCTGCGGCGGCCATTTTGCGAGGTACACGCGACTTTGCTGGCAGGTCTGGGACCCTCGACGCTGCGATAGCCCTTCTCTCTCTCTGCAGTGGTTTCGCCGCGGGCGCTGGCTTAGGGTCCCGCAATGGGGAAGCCGGAGACTCGTCAGCCCAAAATAAATTTCGACAGAAGCAAACAGCCTAAGTCGTCCGACCCGGGGGGTGCGGACAAGGACTCTGCAGAAGACATGGCTCCTCAGCTCCCGGCGGCGGATGTCAGGACAATGTTTGAGGAACTTAAATCCGGCTTGCAAAGCATTGATGCCAAAATGGACACAATGGCCGCTCGCATGGACACCATTACAAAGCGCATGGATAAACAGGACGGCAGGGTGAGTGTTCTGGAAACACGCGTCACTGAAACTGAGGAGGGGCAGTCCGAGCTGGAAAAGAAGGTGAGAGGCATGGATAAAGTATTGGCCCTGATACAACAGAAGAATGAGGATTTGGAAGCGAGGTCCCGTCGCAACAACGTACGGATCACGGGAATTGCGGAATCCACAGACATATCAAACATGGAACGCTATGTTGAAGAAATGATGAAGGACCTGTTTGGTGACGGACTGTCCCCTATGTTCCTGGTGGAAAGAGCACACAGGTCTTTGGGTCCTACGCCTAAACCGGGAGCCCCACCCAGGCCGATCCTAGCCCGGATCTTGAATTACAGAGATCGCGATGCGATACTGCGCCTTGCACGGGAGAAAGGGAAGATTCAATATCGGGGTAATGATATAGCTATGTACCCGGACTTCACCCTACTGGTGCAAGCAGCTCGCAGGGAATTTGTTCCGGCCAAAAAGATATTTCAACAGACTGGTACGAAATATGCCCTCATTTACCCTGCCAAGTTGCGGGTCCACGGCCCAGATAGGCCCTCATACTTTGTGGATGCTAAGGCGGCGCTTCAGTATGCAAAACAACTGGTCAAGGCACAGGCTCAGCGTTCGACTTCCGGAACTCAAGACTCTGCTGAACGGCTCAGCGACGTGGAATGACACGGTCGTCCTTGCCCTTTATTTTGGATTGCATTCCTTGCGATAGCATTGAGCCGACTGTACGGTGATGGACTTCTGACACTAAATCACCACTCACCATCTTTGGAGATCGAATGGGGTCACGTGAGTCGAGCCATCCTATGTATGTATATTTGCTTGCTGTGTGCGTGGGTGGATCCTTGAGATGTGGTGTTGTAACCGATGGCTCGGCCATCCTGCCGAAGATTCCCGAACTTTGGACTTTGTTATGGTTGGGTATGTTGTTGGGAGGGGAGGGGATTACATCACGACCTGATTGGGGGGTTGTTGCGGGTGGGATTGGGGAGAATTGCTGGCTAAGCAGTCTGAACGTATCATGGAGTAGGGCAGAGATAGTCATTATTGTTGATGAGTCTCGCTTTTGCATAACTCTGGTATGGAGGCTACTGTTGAAACCATATGCTGTACGAAAATGTGGACAGTTCAGGAGGTTATCGTTGCTCGTCGCATCCTACACTGGGGAACTAGAGGCTGACTCAGTTAAAACTGGAATATGCAGGGGCGGAGGTGTGTCTACGAGTGTGATGGGAAGTATAATATATATTGCTACACCGTGAAGTCTTTCACATGTGTTACCTGGAATGTGCGCGGTATGAATGATCGTAGAAAGGCACGCTTGGTACACTCCTACCTGCTGCGCAAAGAGGTGGATATATGCCTATTGCAGGAAACGCACCTAGCCACTGGAGGGGCTTCCGTGCTCAAACATGGTCGATGGGGTGTGGTGGTTGAGACTCCCTACTCTAACTACGCTAGGGGAGTGGCAGTTCTGATACGTAAGGGATTACAATGGTCCACTCACACAGAAATAATTGACACAGAGGGCAGATTTATAATCTTGCTCGGCACGCTGGTTGGCACACAAACATTGATAGTAAATGTATATGGCCCCAATACTGACGGTCCCACCTTTTTCCACACTGTATGGCATAGGGCCCAGCTGTGTGGCAGCGCGGCGCTTCTCTGGGGGGGCGACTTCAATGTGGCACTTTCCCCAGCTAATGACAGACAGGGCACTTCTCGAGAACATCATCCAAAAGCGGCCGCTACACTGACTGACATCATAGATGACGCTGGGCTGGTTGATTCCTGGAGGGCCCTACACCCGGGAACTCGACTGGGCACCTGCGTAACCGCACACAGACACGCCTGGTCACGCATAGACTATTGGCTGCTTTCAAAAGATTTACACACTCGAACCATAGAGGCGGATATACTACCGAGGTCCCTTTCGGATCATGCGCCTGTTAGAATCTGCCTGTTGATTCCGCAGGCTTACGCGCGACCCTTCAGCTGGAGGTTCCCGTCCCGTGCTCTGCTGGACCAGGTGTTCCGTGAGGAACTCCACGTGAAACTTACAGAGTACTTTGAACTCAACGAGGGCTCTGTGGACTCGCCGGGAGTGCTCTGGGAGGCATTCAAGGCTGTTGCTAGGGGCCATTGCATGGCTCTAAAAACAGGCGCTCTCAGATCCATCCGGGGCACATTGGAGAGCCTGGAGAAAGAACTTGTGAAACTTGAGGAGGAGATAGCCCGATCCCCGAACCCGTCGACTCAGGGAGCATTCAGGGACACACTGACGAAATATCAGGAGGAAGCTGAGAGGGAAACGGCCTTTCTAAATAAATATACCCTGGCTAGGAGATATGGAGAGGGCGAGCGTGCTGGAAAAACGTTAGCATCATTGCTGCGTGCGCCCAGGGGCACGGGCTTTATTACAGAACTAACGGACTCAAGTGGTGTCACCGCGCGCACCCCGCGTGACATACTGAACACTATGACTGATTTCTATAAATCACTGTACACATCTCAGACAAGTCCAGAGGACTCGGCTATAGAGATGTATCTCGATACGATTAGCCTGGCTTGGTTCAATAATGGGGCGAGACAATATATGGATCTTCCGTTTGATGTGGAAGATATCCGAGCTTTGATCACGAGTATGCCGGCGGATAAGGCACCTGGCCCAGATGGTCTAACGGCGGCCTTTTATAAGGAATACATAGACATTGTAGCCCCCCGATTGCACGGGGTCTTTCAGGAAGCTGTAGATATCGGAGTGCTGCCGCCCACGCTCCGTGAGGCTATGATCATTACGTTACTCAAGCCAAACAAAGATCCGTCCTGTCCGGACTCCTACCTACCCCTCTCACTCATAAATCTGGACGCCAAAATATATGCCAGGCTCTTGGCCGACAGAATGAAGCCCATGCTGCCCCAAATAGCTCTGTGTGACCAGTCCGGCTTCGTGCCGGGTCGCTCGACCTCTCACAACCTGCGAGTGCTTTTTGGCCTATTGCACTACCTGAGCCCTGACTACAAAGCGGCTGCTGCACTGCTCGACGCCACAAAGGCGTTTGACTCCTTGGAATGGCGGTTTCTTTTTGCCCTGTTCACACGAATGGGATTCAGCCCGTTGCTTATACAGCGCATTAAGTTACTTTACACTAACCCTATGGCACGCGTCAACGTAAATGGCCATTGCTCTGACCTGTTCTCCATCTCGCGGGGCACGAGACAGGGGTGTCCCTTGTCGCCGCTCCTCTTCGCTATTGCCACCGAGCCCTTGGCGGCCAGACTGCGGCAACATCACACACATCGCAGCATAGGTTTTACGTCGCGCGGCCTACTAATCTCAATGTATGCTGACGATATGACAATCTACATGACTAACCCAGAGGAGAATTTTGATCCCTTGATGAGAGAGTTTGTGCGATATGGAGGCTTATCGGGCATTTTGATAAATTGGAGGAAATCGGTGATGCTGCCGCTTACGGATGAGACCAAGCGATGTGACACAGCTTACCCGATTGAGTGGGCAACCACTGAGATTAAATACCTGGGCATCTGGTTCAGCAGGTCCACACAAGAAATTTGGCTGGCCAACTATGGGACGACCATGGACTGGCTGGAAGGGAAGGTCATAAGATGGAAGACGCTACCACTCTCCCTAACGGGGCGCATAGCAATCACCAAAATGGTCGTATTGCCCAAATTTCTATATTTATTTGTTAACATACCCGTGCCTCTCACTGTGCACTTTTTCAAACGGCTCCGGACAGCAATTTTGGAACTAGTGTGGGCGGGAAAACAGCCAAGGGTCTCTTGGAAACTATTGACGCTCCCGTTTGACCAGGGCGGCCTAGCGGCGCCCGATTTCGAACTATATGCTTACAGTGCCCAAGCCCAATACCTACACTTTTGGCACCACCCGGTTCCGTTCCAACCGCATGTTGCAATTGAGGTGGACATGGTAGCGCCCACACCTCTGAACGCCGCAGTTTATCATCCCTATAAGAGGTCACCTACGGACGTAAACACGGTGGAATCGGTGCGATGGGCCTGGTCCAAATTGGCACAGAGAGCGGGCGTTCTGGAACTCTTTGCCCCCTCGATGCCGTTAGGGGGAAACCCCCTGCTAGGACCCCTTACAGACAGAGGTGTGACGGACAGGGCACATGGGCGAGGCCTGTCTACAGCTGGAGATCTGTACCCTGGAGACACCTTTCTCACTTTACAGGATATGTGTGCACCCGACACTCCCACTGCCTCAGACATGTTACTCTATTATCAATTGAGGGCAGCTTGCAGATCTCGATATCCGGATTTTCCTGCAGCTCCCCCCACTCTTCCTGCGTTGGAAGACTTGCTCTCTAATAACTCACCCCGTAAACTAATAACGCGCGTTTACAAAGTGATGCAGAACACCGCCCCAATCCTACTTTGCACCTCGAAATCTGACTGGGAGGCAGAATTAGGGTCTGAGATACCTGAACAGACATGGAAGTACTGTTGCTCGCAGCTAGGGAATCTGTCACCAAACTATAGGTTGAGGCTGATTCACTTTAACTACTTGCATAGAGTCTACCGCACACCTAAACAGCTGCTGAGGATGGGTCTGCTGAGCGAGGCAAAATGCTGGAGGTGTGGCGGTGACATGGCCGATTTCTTCCACCTAACGTGGGGGTGCCAGCACATATCAGATTATTGGGTGGAGGTGTTTCGATGTATCAGTAACATGGTAGACTCAGTCATTGCACCGCACCCCCTGGTGGCACTGCTAGGGTATGTGCGAGAGGTCCCTACGCCTGCTCGCAAACTGGCTGCCATGCTGCTACTGCTGGCTAAGAGGCAAATAGCTGTTCACTGGAAGAAGGGAACCCCACCCAAAGTAGCGAATTGGATAACATCAGCAATATATTGTAAGAACCAACTGACATCATATTGGGAGCTAATGCCCTTGAGATCCAGACCTCCTGATATATGGGCGCCATTGGCCGACTGGTTGACTCGTGGAGGTACAGACCTGTGTGCCGACTGACTGTGTGGATGGCCTCAATGAGGGATGGTTCTTCCAGAGATGGGATGCTAGACGAATGGATGATATATGATTATGGATGTGTGCGCTCCATACCTGAACTGACGGGGGATACTGTGGAGATAGTCTGCTCTGCTCCTTAGAAATGTGTAATTCTTGCTGTTTTGCTCTCTACTTTGATGTGGAATTGAATTACTGCTCTGCTATGCTAGCCAACTGGGGTTGTTTTGTTTTTCGGTTTTAGTTACTGTAATGGCCTTATGAAACTGCCAAATGCAAGTATCACATGATATTGTCACTATATGACACACCATAGATAATTTCCGGGAAGGACATGCTTCTGTAGAGGTAGAAATTGATTGCAATGATTATCATTATGGTTTTCCTAGGTCGCATTAGCTGCCTGCCTCCGGGTTGTTGGCCTAAAGCAGTGTCACAATATTATTAGTTAATAAAGGTTTTGAAAATTAAAAAAAAAAAAAAAAAAAAAAAACTCTGGGCTATTGCTCCTGGTCCCTATATCTCGATTTAAGGAAGCGGCCTTCAGTATCTTTTATCAAGAACACGCACTAAAGGATAACGCGTGTCATTCCTTAATCTGAGTGCATTAGCATCATTGTTCCTGCGCCTGCCCATCCACCAACTCACATAAATCAGCAGAGCGTTGCAATAATCTAGGTGACTTAGTACTAGTGTCTGGATAAGGGTTTTCCGAGTGGACAAGGGGATAAAGGGAAATACTCTTCGCAGAAGGCCTAGGGCATGGAAGCAGGCGCGAATGGTGGTAGAAGCCTGTTCCATCAAAGTTAATTTCTGGTCCAGGTGGACACCTAGATTTTTGCCCACGGTCTTGGGCGCAGGTGCGGATCCCAATTCCGTAGGCCACCAGCTGGGAGACCATCTCAAAGGAGCATCACCAAACAGCATAATTTCTGTTTTTCCCACATTGAGCTGGAGAAAATTGTCCCTCATCCAGCTAGCAATGGCTTCTGAGAAGATAAACTGAGCATTGGGGTTGCGTTTGTCAAAGGAGAGTAGGAGCTGAGTATCGTCAGCATAGGATATAGGTATAAAACCTGACTTCCTAAGTAAACCTGCCAAAGGAGCAACATAAATGTTAAATAAGGTGGGACTGAGACAAGATACCCGGGGTAGTCAGTTCCGTGGTCTCCGAGCGGAAGGGGCCTAAGTTAACAGTCTGAGTTCTATGCGAGAGAAAACTCAGCATCCACTGTTCCTTGAATATCAATTTCACCGAATTCCTGAGCAAGATCTGGTGTAAGACAGTATCAAAAGCTGCCGATAGGTCAAGCAGCACAAGAAGAACTGCCTATCCATTGTCTAAAGACTGTCTGATGTTGTCCGCAATGGACATTGGTGAGCACTGGAAGTTGGACGAAGACTAATACTTCCCATTGACTTTTTTGGACTTACTGGCAAAAGAGTTTGCGATCAACAATCTAATACCAGAGTACTTGAGTTGGGTACCAGATTCAGGGGCGAGACAGTGGGGGCTTTGCTGTAAGATTCCAGGGGGACTCAGAGGTATGCCTTCCTGTCAAAGGTATCAGCCCAAATAAGATGTCGGATAGCAAGCTCCACTCCTTCCGGGTCTTGGCAGTCCAACACTGGAACAAATTGCCTCTGGAACTCCGGCTGGAGAAATCAGAGTCCAAGTTCCGCAAAAAGCTGAAAACATTCCTGTTTCCCAAACAGCAGGGCTAGGGTATGCTATGGGGTCACATCCTGCAGTAGTTTGCTCACCACAGAGCAGTCCGCAGCGTGGGGACACACTAGTACAGTGTAACCAGGCGCTTTATAAGCTTATATAACATAAAAAGCAAGACTAATTCTGATGACTTTATATGGCGATCGTAAGCTTGGTTTCAGGAGTAACTGGCAGTCATGACATTTTCCATGTGCTTTACCTTGCCTTCTGAACATTGTGACCCTTCCAGGACAACAGTGTGGCCTCTGAAATCTTTCAGAGACTATTGGCGGGGAGAATTACAGAGGACACTGGACAGACCACGCCCTTTGGGACTTTGCTGCAAAACCTTTTCAGAAGACCTGCATATTTATTTAATTTATTTATTTATTTAATGGATGTGCAGAGCGCCTGAATCCCCCCCCGAGGGGTATCTCTGCGCTTAGAACAGGGTTGCAAAAAGTAGTGAAAACAAAGTGGATTTAAGAAGTTTCCTAAAGCGAAGGTAATCAGGACAGAGACTCAAATGAATGGGCAGCTGGTTCCAGTAGAGGGGCGTGAGGTATGAAAAGGAATTACCACCTAATCTTGCTTTCCTAATTCTGGGGATATGTAGAAGCGATTTGCTTCCCGACCTAAAAGTTCTTGAGGGAGCATAGGGATTAATCTTCCTAGAAATATAGGATGGGCCTTTGTTATTTAAGGCTTTGTAGACTGTGCAGCAAACCTTAAACTTGACGCACTTGCGAATTGGAAGCCAATTAAGTTTTTGTAGCAGGGGGAGGGACGGGGTTTTGAATGGAGAGTTAGTAACGAGTTGCGCAGCAGTATTCTGAACCACCTGTAACATACTGAGGGATGACTCATTGGCAGAGACCAGGAGAGCATTGCAATAGTCGAGACGACTCATAACCATGCTCTGGATGAGAGTTTTCCGCGTGTAGTCTGGAAGGAGAGGAAAAACTCGATGTAACAGGCCCAACAAATAAAAGCAAGTGTAAGCAGTGTGAGTGACATGCTCCTTTAATGTTAACGCAAGATCAAGGCAAATGCCCAAGTTTTTTACTAAGGATTTGGGATTAGGGCACGAGTCGAGCGCTGCCGGACACCAATTCGGGGACCAAAGAAGAGAGGCATCTCCAAAGAGACTTATCTCCATTTTACCAGCATTAAGCTGTAATAATTACTTTTCATCCATTGTGCAATAGCAGCCATTGCTCCCGAAAAGGTGGACATGGCCCAGGAAGATGATTTCTCAAAAGAGAAGAGAAGTTGAGTGTCATCAGCATAAGAGATGGGCAGAAAACCACGGGACCTAAGAAGGTTTGCCAAGGGGGCAATATAGATGTTAAACTGTGTAGGGCTTAAACAAGAGCCCTGGGGAATATCCTTGGTCAATTCCATTGTCTTAGACCGGAAAGGACCCAGATTAACAGTCTGAGTGCGATCGGACAGGAAGCTGGTCATCCACTGCAAGGCCATTCCACGGAGTCCAATCTCCTTCAGTCTCCTCAGCAGAATCGGATGCGACACCATGTCAAATGCTGCGGAACGGTCTAACAGCACAAGAATTGTGGAGTGGCCACTATCAAAGGTCATTCTAATGTTATCCGTGACCTCAAGAAGGACCAACTCTGTGCTGTAATTGGGCCTAAAACCAAATTGAGAGAGGTCCAGACAGCTATTATTTTTTACATGGGCGGATAGATGTTGATTAATGTTTTTTTCCAAGATTTTGCTGAGATGAGGTAATAGAGAGATGATGCGGATATTGGATAGTTCTTCCATGGAGGTATTGGTATTTTTTCGAATGGGGATGACCTGAGCCCCCTTCCAGGCCGGTGGAAGATGTCCTCCTTCCATGGAAAGGTTTAGTATGGTGCCTACTGGTGAGGATAGTTCACTGTAAAGGGAGGAGGCAACGTTTGCTGGAATGACATCCATAGGAGAGCCAGATTTGACCGCACGAAGTAAGCCAGCTGCCACCTGATTTGACATAGAAGGAAAACTGTCAAGCGGTTGTGGGGTGGTAAAATTAATAGATGTAATCAGTTGTTGACTCCCCAAGGGGGCGATCTTATCATAAATATGATCTATTTTTTTTATAGAAATACTGAGCAATGTCATCACAAAGGGCGTGAGAAGCAGTCTCAGGATTTTCGCAGGCCTTTGGACAAGTAAAGGATTTCAGTAACTGAAATAAAGTTTTCGGTGCGTTCTCTGCTTTAGTTAACCGAATGGCAATGAATGTTTTCTGTGCTCCTTTATATTTTTATGATATATATATATTTTTATTCTTGAATATATCTTTGTCCCTCAGTGTATGGGACCTACGCCAACGTTTGCACTTTTGTTTTTCAGCATGCAGCTCCAGCGAGTACCATGCTGATTGAGGGCACCTTGGTGTGCTTGAGAATGAATTGAGGGGCGACAGTAAGTTGATCGTCCTGGTGATCAGCGAGTTGAACCTTGCTAGTCCTTCATCAAAAACAGGAGGGGGGGAAGTGGGGGGGGAGGGAGGGGAGGTTGGCTCCGGTTCCCCAGGTAGGTAAGAAAGCTGCAGCTGCCTGGAAGCTATCAGGGAAGATCTTATGCCATTGTCGGCAGGTGCTGGGGACATTAGCAATAGAGGTGGTAGTCATGCTTTGACTGAATAGTGAATTCAATGGACGTGTGATCTGACCACGTCAAAGGTTGAGGAGGTTCACACTGGATACAGGAGGTGTTAGAAAAAATAAGGTCCAGTGTGTGCCCCGCAGAATCAGTTGGGCCATCATTGAGCTTTGTGAGGCCTAGGAGAGCTAGGTCTGCCAGGAGCAACGATGTGTCTGAGAGTGCTTCACATTCACTGTGCATACTGAAGTCGCCCAACAGTAAAAATGTGTTAGTCGAAATTACGTAGGGAGCGATAATTTCTGCAAGCTGGATAGAGAAGTCTGCCAGTGGACCAGGGGGCCGATATACTATGGCCCCTTTCCAGCTAAGCAGGGGGTGTAAGTCAATGCGGAAGAACATCATTTCTATATTAATGTTGATGCATTGCGCAAGTATTGAAACTGCAATGCCTTCTTTGTGGAGTAAAGCTATTCCACCACCCACTTTTGATGTTCTGTCTACCCTAAGTAGCCTGTAACCAGGAGGGAGAGCTAAAGTGATTGTAGGGGTAGAATGTGGCTTGAGCCAAGTCTCAGTAAAAAATCCTAAATCTGGATTTGCTGAAGTGAGTAAATCCCATATTTCTATAGCATGTTTGGGGAGGGATCTCACATTACATAAAACACTCTTCTATCCTTTGATGGATTTGTTAGGCTCTTTCCCAGGTTCCAGTGAGAGAGGGGAGACTGCTTTGGGGGCAGAGATAGGAGGGGACGAGCTACCTGTTGAGGCGGTCGTGTCACTAAGGGAGCTGCATTGGAATTGGCAATGGATACAAGAACAAGCATTTACAATGCAATGGTCTCGGCATTGTTAACGTTAGAGCTATTGGCATTGCTCATGACATTTTTATTTACACACACACACAGAGCCACCCACACAGTGCCCCCTACACACACACACAGAGCCACCCACAAATAGAGCCACCTACAAAAAAAAAGCTACCCACACAGAGCCCCCCCACACACAGAGCCCCCACACACACAGAGCCCCCACACACAAGAGCCCCCTCACACACAGAGCCCCCCAACACGCACAGAGCCCCCCAACACGCACAGAGCCCCCCAACACGCACAGAGCACACCCACACACAGAGCCACACACACACCCACACAGAGCCACATACACACCCACAGAGCCACATACACACCCACACAGAGCCCCACACAGAGCCACACACACACACACAGAGCCCCACACACAGAGCCCCCCCCCCACACACACAGAGCCCCCACACACACAGAGCCCCCCACACATACACAGAGCCCCCCACACACACACAGTGCCCCCACACACACACAGTGCCCCCACACACACACAGAGCCCCACACACGCTCATACAGAGAGCCACACACACACTCACACAGAGCCACACACACACACCCGCACACACACACACACACACACACACACACACACAGTTTAATTGACCTTAATGAAAACGCCACGGATGTTTCAAATTTGACATTATAAAACCATACCACGGTAACAACCGCACCCGGTATACGCCCATATACCCTGCCAATCAAGCCAGTCCCAAGCAACAAACATATATGCAGAATTAACCATATGGGCACCGAAGACGGGCCGTTGTCCAGCGACCCACTTCTGCCAAAACAGAACAGCAGCAGCACTAACGGCACAGAAAACATGATCAAGCAGTTCTTCCTAGAGCAACGCCAGAAAACTAAATAAAACACAGCTTCCAAACGACTTGCTTTATCTTCCAGGTTCTCGCCCACGCCCAAACTCCACAGCCAATGGCGTGAAAGCTTAGAATCGTTGTCCAATCGGACTCGCGCTGAAGGTTGGACAACGTTTCTCAAGAAACTCTGCGGGCTAAAGTGCCGGTTTCAGTGGGTAGCGGAGTCACAAGACCAGAGTGTGATGAGGCACCCGACCACACCACACAATGCGACCCGCGACGCAGCCGCCGTGGGAGGACCGAACTGGCCCAAGCACCTCCCAAAACATCAGCAATGAAGCCGCCACACCAAACCCCTGCTTGGTTTGGTGGGCCATGCAGCAGCCGCAGTACACAAAGCACCGTGTCCATGTCTCAAAGAAAGCAAAGAAGGGAACCTCCGCAGGTCCCAAACCGCCCACAATCCCGGCATGTCAACCTCCCATGCCACAGACACACACAGGAACCAGGGAAATGCGACCACCCACTGCAAACGTCATGGAGCACCCAGAACTGCCCAGCCAACCCTCAGCTCCCCCTCCACGCTCAACCAAAACACCGCACGATCTCGTCACGGCCCCCCGACTCTCCCCCACGCTCGGCAGAGACCCCCAGAAGAGCGGCAGGGCACAAGATGGCCAACACAGCTCTACAAAGTCACCAAAGCGACACGCAATCTCGCACCAGAACAAAATTGGCTCGCGGGAGGGACAATCGCCATGCACCTCTGTGGAAGTCAACACCGCCGGTCCTGTCGCAAATGAGCAAACCAGCCCTCCCGTATACTGAACAGCCTCTGCACACAACTCACGCCGCTGACAACAAAACATGGCGGCGGCGGAACACGAAGCGACCGCCTGCACAGCGTACATGCCCCTCGCAAACGCGGTCCATCCCCGTCACCAGCCACTCGCGACCGGACCACAACAGGGATGGCCGCCGCAAGGCACCTCGTCGACTCACAGCTCAGTAATAAATGCGACCAATTAAGGAAGAGCCTCTTTGTTCACGAGCACTCGGCGACTTCCGGCGGCGGTCGGCGTGAAATGGCTGCCGCAAAGCTCTGACATTTTCGCGATTCGGGGGCGTTTTAGCAGTTGAGTGACGGATGACGTCACGGCTTAAAAACTGCAAAAAAAACACGGCCCCGAATCACAAAAAGACGGGGCTTGAACAGAGTGACGCCCCTCTCCTCCAATGGCTGGCCTCCGTTTAGGAAGCCAGCCAATGGAGAAGAGGGGCGGGTTCAAGCCCCACTGTAGCCAAAACATAAAATCTCGTACTTCCCCCACTGCTTACGCAGTGCGACGCAGGCCGAGACCTAAAAAGGGCCTTCAGGTGTTAACCGAGGCTGTGGATGAAACTTAGCGTCATCCCCACTGAGGTTTGAGAGTCCAAACCTTATATTATGCAGTGCCTCACAGGAGTAAGAAATTCTATAAGGTATTACAAAATCCTGTGAGGAACCGGCAGGGTTCCTAGCGACGTCCTGACGCAGACGGGCTTGCCTTTGGCGCGCCACCGGCACGCCCGTTGCGCGTCGGGCAGGGCATCTGGTTTTGTAGAAGGGGAGCGCAACCACTAGAGTGCTAACCCCACTCGTCCACTCAATCGGGACGAGACCCGTGGTGGACCGGGGAGGGGTGACCAAGTCAGGGACAGCAGCGGAGGGAAGCAGGTATGTCACTTTAAAACAGTGCAAATAAGCTTTGTGCAAATTCCGCTGTAAAGATAAAATCCAGCCGAGTTACAACAAAATTCAAACAAGCATTTGCAATGCAATAGGTCCCGCATTAGGAAAGTTTGAGCTATTGGTATTGTAAATGGCAAAGTTTTTATTTATGTTTTTTTTTTAAATAGCGAAATTAATAGCTTTGTCATTTTCAATGCCAATAGTTATAACTTTCGCAAATGTGATACCTATAGCATTTGTAATGCAATATGTTTTGTATTTACATGACTTAGATGTATTGATATTACAAATAACAATGGCGTTTAATTTTTTTAAATAACTAATACTTAAATAGAAGTTATTGTAATTTATAATGGCAATAAATCCACGGCTAAATATGGCAAACTAGACAGCGGGATGAAACACTCTCTTCCGGAAACTGATCGCCAAGAACGAACCAGCTGACTTGAGTGAGTAGGGTGGTGTAAAGGTGAACTTTACATTATTTCAGAAGCTTGGATAGTTACATCGGCCTGACCTGCATATATAGCGAGCCACTCATAGAAGGCACTGCACTGGTGAGAGGGTGCTCCTGGGATGACGAAGAATAGTGCCAGCACTGACCTTTCCAAGTGTGGCCGCACTGCTGAGGTGTAACTCACTGTTTCCTTGAAAGTACAGCAGCGCAGCTGAACGGTGTCAGTACTGTTCCATTTAAGTATGGCAGTGCTTCTCATTCACATTATGTTCAATTCCAGAACTGCAGAGAAGTGTTACTCCTGCTTAACTTAGGATCCTCATGTTGAGTGCCGTCGACAAATATCCGTAGTTTGCAGGTGGGGTGAAAAGCGTTGGTATTGTCCCTCTGAGTGTTTTCAGCTCTGTCCAGGGTAGGGTATTGATGCTGAGAGCTGCTTGCACTTTGCCATTCGGAGTATTGCAATGCCCCTGGAGATTGCCAGTGCTGGTACCTTTAGTATATTGCAGTGTGCAGAGGTAGGTAGGTAGATTGTGGTAAGTGCAACAACCACCAGTGTTGCTGGAAAGGGGCAGACACTTCCCGTAAAGTAGATGGTGGTGCTTCTGGCACTTGCACTGTCTCATTCAAAGTGTGATTGTGTTAGGGATGATTGACAGCGAGGCCCTGTTCCAGGTTGTGCCCGGCTCATGGGAAGGGTAGGCCAGGACCTTGTCTGCCCCAAAGGGCCCGTCTCGGGTATTGCGGTGCTGCTGTGAAGTGCCTGTCAGCACCTGGCCTGCCCTCCAGTGACGTAACGTAAAATCATGGTGCCCCCTGCAGTATCTGAGGAGGGGCCCGCGAGTCTCTCATATATATCACAGATCTAATTAACCTTGTATTGACCCCCCAGCAGGGCTCTGCGTCACGCCCCTACTGCCTTCAAATAGGTAAACAATTCAAAAGGCCCCTGCTGCCTCAAGGCCCCGTTTAAGGTATTGCTCTGCTGCTGAGAAGTGCCGGCCATCCCCTGGCTTGTCAGCAAGACCCTGCTTCAAGTTTGCCGTGCTGCTGTGAAGTCAAGTGCGGTCAGTGTCAGACCAGTAACTGCTTTAAGAACCGTAAAGTTGCGTCCATAGTATAAATGGTGGTCCTAAATTGAGCCTCAGCGTGGCATTTGTTATTAATTGTATATCGGTGCTCTCGGCCGGGATTTTCTGCGGTCTGCTAGCCTGAGGGGCGTACCACGTTGTACCTTCCTGTCTACGGTGGTCTCCGTTGCGTCGGAGGTGAAGCACATAGTGCCGTGCGGGTTGTCGGTGAAAGTGACATCTGTCATTAGTTGTGTGCGCGTGGTATGTCCTGATCCCAGTATTTACAAAAATTATTTAAATAGCACTATTTTATTTATTTTGTAACGCTACGTCGTGACGTCATCTGCATACGGTCTTACTTGGTCAGCCCCCCCACTTCTTTTTATAGACTTGTGCCCTGCCCGGGCACTTCTTTCATTTGAAAAGGGGGGGGGGGGGGGGGTACCTGCACTTTTTAGCACGGCTGCAGTACATTTAATGGAGAGTACCGTCGGTACTTCTCAGGATCAATTACGTGCTCTGGATAGAGACCACCAGGACATGCGCATTTACATAAAGATCGTCTTCACCTGGGCAGCGTGTAAACTGAAGAAGACGGCGGCGCTGCCGGATTACGCCCTTTTTCAAGCACTGCAGGATAAGCGCAGAGACACGCTGCTCTGCAGGCCATGCTTAGCATCTGAATGGCCGGTGCGCTTTCGTTAATCTCCCACATTATGTCAACCGAAGTTAAATCAAAAGCGCTCCGCATTTCGGATACTAAACAGACGAGGCTAATTATTTTGTTAAAAGTGCATAAAGGTCTAATTAGCGGTGGCATTACAGTGCCAAATGAGCAGTGAACGACCAATTGCGCAATGGACTATGTGTTTATATACGTTCATTAAGAAATGCAACTCATTGACAAGGCTCGGGCTTGCTGGCTCCCGGGAGCAGGCTGTGGCCGCGGTGCCTCTGCCAGGGCAATAAATCAGGGAAACGCGCGCTCTGGAGCGCAGAGAAGCACCCTGCTGATTTAATTCGGCGCTGCAGATGTCTGTGGACTCGGCCGCTGGCTTAGATTTACAGCACGCATTCCAGCTGGCTGGAGCACGGTTACTTACACAAAATAAAGTAAACAGCGAAAGGCCAAGGTGCGTTTGACGAACTCAATGGTTTAATGACGCGCTTTAGGACTGGGATCGGCCGTGTTAAGGTATTTTTAAAAAAATCGAGTCTGCAGCCAGCTGGACTCCGTTCCCAGGCACCTTTCCCTCCTGAGATCCGGCTGCCTTCCTGAGCCTTGTAAAATACAAGTTAATACCTTGGCAAGCTGCAGTGATGGTAAAGGGCAGAAGGCATCGGATATGCTCATCCTCCCATTAACGAAAGGAAATGAGGGTTCCCTCGGCCGCGCGTGCTGTACACTGAACAAGTACAGACTGGAAGAGACCAGCACTTAAAGTGACACGAAATGAACATGATGAATGAGCACGGCCCGACTCCCCCGCCCTCGCCCCTCACGTCATCATGGATAGGGCTTCCTGGAGGGGACTCTTCAGGGCTAAATAAGGCTCTGTACCGGTACCAATGTGCCACGTAACAGTCCAAACTCAAAAGGTCATTTCTTTCTTTCAAAGTGTCAAAGAATACGCACCTGTTGCTGGACAGCCTCCTCCAGCCGTGCGCAACCAAAATGCAGAAGCCCATGCTGGGCACGTACAGCAACCGCAAGACATCGAACGTGGTGGATGTGCAGCTGGACACATCCACTGAAGCTATAGGACACCACTGCAGTTTCGCTTGCACTTTCTCCGCCGCACCAGTCCCTTTTCTATGTCGGCGCTGCACTGAAGGACACAGTCAGCGGCCGGATCTGACGTCACCTCCGCAGGCGCCGCAGCTTGCAGCGTTAGTGTGAGCACCGGGGCAGGGCCACAAACTTGGTGCCACGTCAGGGCTAAAGCTGGGGCGGCGGAACACCGACATGAATCCGGCACACCACCAGCATCCGTGAGAGCAGCAGCCGGAGCCATGGAAGCCCGCTACAATTTGAAGAGCCCCGGTAAGGCTAAGCAAAGCCCCTCCCTCTCGCTCATTGTGAGCCTGGCAGAGGGCAGCTGCCCGTGTCACCCAACCACCGTGTGGGGGGGGGTGGGGGGGAGGGGGGGAAGGGCAGTGGCAGCGTGTGTATGCGTGCGTGTCTGTGTGTGTGCATGCAGAGGGGTGGGGGCTGGCTGTATCGGTGTGTGCGCGCCGGAGTTCGTCTGCGCAAGCGCGGCTCAGACGCGCGCTCCCACGGTCAAAACTGAGACTGCAAAAGCGCGCGTCTGAGCCGTGTCCACATTCCCAAATACGGGCAGCATTAGTTGTCGAAGCGACCGCAATCAATGCTTCGCATTGAATGCAGGTCGTGCTTCGACCTAACAATTCATATACCTAAAGTGATAAGTGCAATGAGCGGGCTTCAGCCTTTCCAGCGGGGTCCGCGTAGAGGGAACAGTCAAGAGGGTACAGTTCAACATGGAGGAGATGGGTATGCTGGTGTTTGGAGAGTCAACTGGATCAGATGGATTCAGGAGTTGATCATGTCCTGAATTCTTTGTCAGAGTTGGCAGACAACATTTTGGCATACAGAAGTAGTAACACTTTTTATTCAGTGGTGTCTGCAGGACACCTTCCAGTGAATGACTAACTGGTCTGTGAGCTAATTAGGGGCATATGTCTATCTAGACCCCAGGAGCCTAAATATGCTGAATTACAGGATGTTAATAAAATGTTATTAACATTTTACTTTCATGGTAGGGCAATCAATTCTTTTCTTGAAAAGAGTGGTCTGCTAAACTGACAATGTTAGGTCTTGTGTCCTGGAAAGGAGTGTATGATGTTAGGGCACTGCACATTTCAGGATGCATGTTTACTCCGGATGGGATTGCCTTTACTATTGCCAGAAGAATCAAGACAACTAGATATCCATTCCTTACACCGCTTACTGGAATAGCTCTAACTGTGTATGGTCAGATGCCTTATGAAGAAATGACAGCAGATTTGAAACCTGCAGGGCAAGGTAATTGATGTTTGCGTTGAGGAAGCCTTTCAAGGCAGCGTCTTTCCCCTCCATTGTAGTGTGGTTAAAGTGGATCATGCAGGAGGCAAGGGTTGAAGTGTCAAGTTTTGGGAAGCATGTGGGTAGAGGTGCAATGTCTTCTTAGGCATTTACTGTTGGAGGACGTCTTGAGGATATTATGAATACTGCGGATTGGTCAGTAGCATCTGCTTTCAAGAAGGTCAATTTCAAACACATTTTGAAAGTAGCGTCTCTGGAGGTAAGCAGACTTTGAACATGCATAATCCTTGCCACCAGTCCAGGCACAGAATGTAAATGGTCTAGCAACTGAGAAGGAAAGATTTTATTTTACTGAGGACATATAATTGAGGTTTTGTCCCATCCTGGGAACTTTGGAGGAAGAACAGACACCCTCCCACTGCAACACACGTTATTAAGTAATTGGTGTCTCTATTTTATTAAATGGTATTCAACTAATAAATGTTAAATGAAAAGTTATTTATATATGATTTAGGTATGGGTGAGGTTTATAGTTTTGAAGTAGACGATACTGGATAAAGAATGAGGTAACAGTTATATCACCTCCTCTTAGGTTCAATGAATGAATTAATGAAGAAGGAACAGTGACTCAACCGAGATATGTGAAGTTTTCAAACGAAGAAAAAAGGAGTAGCTTGAATAAGGATTTATTATGGACACAGCTACATAACTGGTGGACTGTTGAATAATTAATTATTCAACCTTTCCCACTGTTTCTCGGGAAATGTATAGTTACGCTAGAAAAGTGAGCTTTAAAATGCCTCCCATTTAATAAAGCGAAGAAAAACTATGCATAATCAGGGCGAGCTTTTAGAGTGAGTTACAAATTATGTAGCCAAGAAGTCGGTTATAGATAATTTGTTTTATTTAGATCACAGGTTTTTATTAACTGCACTGCTAACAGAAGAACACGCAGAGAAAATAAAAATAACTGGCTCGCTTATATGATTTGATTTCTAAAGATTTCATTCTTTCTTTATTAATGATGTGCTTGAATTATATGGCTGCAATTAGAAAAGTGCAATGACTATCATGACATGTTTACGTCAAGATGAGCCGCAATTTTTTCACCAAGAGAGAACACGATCTGTTTTATATGGTACTGTTAATTTTACATAGCACAGGTTTCTTATCAAAACGTGCTCGAAAATATCTACTCTACAGGAATTGACTGAACCTGTATGATTGAGAAGTTAGTTTTCGCGGATTCATTTTTAACAAAACTTTAATGGACTTGATTGTCTAAATAAAGTATTTTTTAATTGAATTGCATGCATAACCCTCACATCTGTACTTAATAGAATTGAAACTTTCTTTCTTAATAGCTAGGAATTGTGTTAACTGCTACATAAAAACATATGTTCTGCTCTGCAACCCAATATATAAAAAATATTTTAATTTTTAAAAAAGCGTCAGGTTAAAAATGTCAGGAAGCCATTATTTTGTAAAAATAGTATTGACCTAAACATAGAAAGTCAAAGCTATGAGATACTTGAAGGTAACCTGTGTAGAAGCACCGAAAGACCAGACTGTTTCTCAATCTCAAAACAGCAAGGAAAGTGATTTCCAATGCTGCTTACTTTCTGGGGGCTGTATTTCTTTAATGAAGCAGCAGTAGTAAAGGAGGATATGCTAAGAGTCAGCAAGAAGAACACAAAATCCACTAAGACAATGTCTAGCTGACAGCATGTTGAAAGTAGAAGAGGGCATGGAACATCTGATCATGGGGAGAAGTGCTAGGTGTGAGTCTGCTGCAGTACAGCACTGATTGGCTTGTAGGAAGACAGCCAGTATTATAGCTAGTTCCGCTACTTGATTGGAAAATGGTGCAGAGTATCCTGTCTCACAAAGCTGGACACCTTCAACAGCCTGCTTGAGGGGAAAAAAACTGTAAAGTGGAATCTCTGAAAAAGAAGTTCTAAAACCACTAAATGCAGCCAACACTCCTTTTAATGCAGTAAAGACTTTTCCTGTTTCGCACCAAGGACTTTTAGCCATCACCACAAATATGGAACAGGCCCACACTATTTTCTCTTGTCAGAACCATTTACAATACCACAAAAATGCTGATACAAATACAGGATAACTTATTGCATGTCTGCCACAGTTTCACATCCCTCGTTTCTCCTCACCTTCACTGTTGTTGCAGTTGTAATATTTATGTTCTCATACCATTTTTTTTTAAAATATGTTGCTTTTATTACAATATGTTCACATATTTAATAGCTTTCGGAGTTTTGGAAGTATCCTTTACATGTCATGGTAGTCTAGTTGCAAAGCAGTTCTGGGCACCAACCTTTCAGTGATCTAGTATTAGTAAGTTTCACCAGAGAAAGTGCAGTGTTAAAAGTCGATGTTCATGTATGTTCGGAGATCTCTCTCCCAGTTCTTCGCTTTCGCTTCCCTCCGTCGCTCCTCCCTTTTACTGATGGTGGCCACTCTCTGGGTCCTAGTTGGCCTTGCCTTCTGGCGTTCCACGGCCTGAACATCATGGGCACCAAAGTGTGTAACTTTAGGCTTCTGGTCTGTCTGGAAGCCAAGGCCTTTCTGATCCCGCTTCAGGACAGTCTGAACTGGGAACTTACGGCCTTTCCCATCAGGGCCCAGTCCCGTCTCACGATCCCACCCTTCCTTGACCATCAACTTGTACCCCACATTGTGCTCAGGAATGCAGTAGTAGGTGGGCACCGGATTCTTCTTCTCGTTGAAGAGATGGACAGTAGATCGATTGTGCTGCTCCACGCTGTCTTCCTGGTAGTGAGTTTTGCAGACCTCGCAAAATTTCTTCTTCATGATTTTTTCCCTGGTGAAAGGAGCACAAACCATGAGCCAATACCTAGAGTGAACACATCAAGAGACTTACTCAAACAAACTTAGCATATAAAATCCTACGTAGGTAAGGTGCTACCGGACACCTAAATAGTGTACCTGCAATATTCTGTTTTGTATCCTTGTGTCACCGAACATTGAGCTTACTTTTAATTCTGCCTGCGTCCTGACTTTCTCTTCGACCCTGCCATGTCCATGTCTAGCTTCCGATGCCAATCAGCAAAGTCTGCACTATATGAATAGCTCATACATACAATAGACTGTACATCAGTCATAAACGGTCCACTGCAGAAATAGGCAGCAGAGTTATCTGAATCACCTACTGGTTATAACCAGGGCTCGAAAAATCCAAACAATGGTACTAGTCCTTTGAAAAATCTCCTCGACCTAACTCCAACCTCCTTGACCTCCGTCTAAGAAATGGGAGCAAATGTGACAAGATAACTAGATTTAAAGGCATCTTTATTGCTCATTAACTTTGTGAGCAATAAAAAAGCCTTTAAATCTTTTTACCTTGTCACATTTGCTCCGTTTTCACAGACAGAGGACAAAAGTTTGTTTGTCTTCCTACTCGCCAGAAAGGGCGAGTAGGACCTTGTTAAATTTAGCTTGCATATGCGAGCGGTCGAGTGGATTTTTCAAATCCTGATAACCCAATACCTGGTCAATTACGAAGCATCCTCTACTCTCTATTCACATCCCTATTTACCTTAACGTCTCCCTTCCCAATGGGCTCTTGCAGTAAAAGCAAGATAAACAATTGGTATCTTTGCTGTTTCAGTCTTATCTAAGTTATCTCGCTCTCTGACAAACATGGCTATCTGTGCCATTTCCTTATCCGACCCACAAGCACCACTTCTAATAACCTAATTGTACCCTTTCGGATCGCCATGCACACCTTTATCTCTCTTTTCAAAAAGTAAAGCAGCAAGGCTTTGTATCACAGGTACAAGTGATGTTTGACATTGGAGCTAATCTGGATGTTTATCTTATTATTCTAAGAGACCTTTCAGTACTACAATATAAAGGTTTGCAAGAACAATCTTACATTTTTTATTTTAAATAACAGTAGCCTTCTGCTGTGCCCATAACCGATAATCACCCACTTATCAGTATTCAACGGTGGTTCCATGTAGTTACAGCTCTTTCAGATTTCAAACGATCTTTACAGGGTCTAATGGAATTAGCCCATAGTTTAAAAGCCCAAAGATAAAATCTCAAATGGTACTTAATAAAACACACTTTAAAAAAAGATGCCCAACTCACTAACTTACCTTGATTCCCTCTCCTGTTTGAGGCTGCTCTGACATTCCTGTAAAAGGCGAACCACCTCGTTGTGCCCAGCTTCTTGGGCCAGAGCCATGGCATCTCTGCCCCGTGTTTCACACACTCCTACCCAGGCAGCCCCACATTTCAGAAGATAGCGCACAATCTCTGTGCGTCCGGCGTAAGCTGCGCACATAGTAGCTGTCCAGTAGTATCCATCCCGGAAATTCACATCACATGCGCCTTTCTCCACTAGTTTCTGCAGAGTTTTCAAATCTCCATCCTGAGCACACTTCAGCATTTGGTGACCGCTGCGAACTGATGACCTGTCTGCTGGTGAGAAAGCAGATGTAGGGGGAAGGGCTGCACTCTCAGCCCTCAGCTGCCGTCGCAGGACTGTCCTTTTTCTGGGTGGCTTCCGTGAACAATTCCCCTCTCCTACTGCAAGGAGGCTTTCATAGAAGGTTCTAGCTTCATCCCCCTGCAGAGTGCCGCCTTCTGCACAATGGGCCCTCTCCTTGTGATGATGCCCATTTCTCCAGCAGTCTGATCCATCTTTGGCACGAGTGAAGGTTATCAGCTGAGGATGGTTCATTTTTAGGCAGGGTGGGTCCAAAACTATTCAAAAAAGGGCAGAGAAATACCTTAAGGGCCACATGCAATGCATGGGAAAGATGAAGGCCAGAAACTGAGGACTTTGCACACCAATCTAAAGAAAGACAAGATTAATAATTAATAGCATCTCTAAACATACACGCTGCAGCAGCACATTACATTATAGACAAAGCAAATGTAAAAGAAAGAAGAATAAACAAATGCAATATTTATAAAAGGACACCATGAAATAAAGGCCTGGTGTTTTTCAGAAATCAGACACATTAAAATGAAGTAGTACAGCCCAGAGAAGGGGCCATGCACAGCCAATAGAAAGTAGACTTCCTAATTATCATTATTTCAGAATAACTGTCATTCAGCACCACACAGGTTGGACTGAAAACTCGACTGTACGTGGGTTGTTTTTTGTACCATGTGTGAAGAAAACAGAGTGACTGAAGCAGGTGTACTGTTGTCGCAGGTATATGAGCAGTTACTGTAAAGGAACTCAAGAAGTCACTCCAACAATTCATATTAAGAAGCATGGAGGTAATCAAGAAGAAGTTTGCTAAGCCTGGGTTGAGGGACAGGGTCTTCAGAGACACGACTGATGTGCTCCTGCTGGCAGGATAATGAACAATAGTATATAGGTTGTAGAAAGTTCCATAAGTGCATTTGTTGTTTGGGAGCGGACAGAAAGGCGTTTGTAGAGAATATATCTATAGTGCAACACTGCTGGGGCTTGACCCAAATCTCCAGCATGGTGGCAGGAGTCTGAAGATCTCCCTTATGACAGCATTCACCACCCCTTTAGGAATAGACTGTGGTCATGGGACCTCAAGGGCTAAACCACAAAAAAACACAGATTTCATGGAGCTATCAAGGTTACAGTCCGTCTTCACAAGGCGAAGAATACAGAAAAGTGCATGAAAGCCAGACCACATTAGTCCTGGTCAGGCAATAGGTGGGTGATGTGCTGAGGGTCACCAGTGCTAAGGCTACCAACACTAGTGTGTGACTTTTAGAGCACAGAGTCAGACCCTGTAACCCTGAACAGTGCTGGTCCCCTTTTCAGACAAGAAACCTTAGACAAGCTCAATGCCACCAATTCTACGCCGGGGACTCTATGCAAAGCCTGCTATGAGGTGGACAGTGGTTGGGTGTGGAGGGAGGGGGGGAGGGGAGAGAGGGAAATAGGGTGTTTATGAGGGATTGACACCACACTAGCTCCCCTGCGGCATCACTGCTGTCTGGTGCCCCAGAGCAGGTGCAAGAGTATTTAGCCATTTTTGTGGTGATGAGGAAGACCATAATGTTACTTTATAAATATGCATGTGTGCTCAAATCGGGCCTGCTGAAAGGATACCAAGTGGAAGATTTATGTAGATGCCAAAAAGAGCAAGGTTTACATTTGCCCAGCTTTTCAGAATACAGTGTAGTGTAAACATGTTCCGCCAGCTTACGCCGTACTGTGAAATGCAATAATGTATAAACCAAATTAACAGTATGGTACCCACCTTGCCAAGCATGCATGATTCTTGAATCTGAAACTTGTAAACGTGGTTTCAGCAAACTAATAACCAGGTCGAGACAATACATTTCTGCATGCGCCTCGCACAATAAATAAGGGATGTATGATCTCTCTTGTACAGCTCATTGCCAGAACCAGGCAGTCACAGGTGAGAGATTGAGAAGTCATGAATTAGGAGAAGCAGAAAAACACAATACAGGAACTCCAAGATGGTGCTGCTGCTTTAGACCTAAGCAACAACTCCAACAAAGAAGAACTCAACGAATACTTTCTCTCCATCAAACACTGGATGAACCTCAATGGCCTCTTTCTTAACAAGGATAACATATAAATCTTAATTGTACGAAGGTGGAGTATTATGCGGTAATGCAGGATAGGCTTCACCATGCAACACTCTCACAGACCCTGAAGAGGGTCCTTGGATTTACAATAATAAATCCTTAGCTCAGTGTTGGCAGTGTGGCAAAGAGCAGTCAGGATTTACTAGGGGAACATGTGTAAAGCATTTCGGAGTACCAACATGGACGATAAGTAATTGACACGACTCGAGAGAAATCCGATACCAATTTATAAAAATAAAGTGTATTTTTATCTTAATTTAGACAACAAAATGAACAAATAGCATACATATAACCAGAGTTAACCCCTTCGATGCTTGTGACGGAACCATTCCGTCATCAGTCACGGCTGAGCTGTGCTGATGACGGAATGGTTCCGTCACGACCACACCCTGTTCTGGAATGTCCAGCACAGGGGGGGAATCGGCGCCGCACGGAAGCGGTTAAAGATTTTAGAAGCAATATAAACCCAGTGCAAAATAATAGTGTGACTTTATCATTGTGGTCACTAGTTACAATTGGTCACTTGCAGGGTAAAGGTAATGCGGGATCCAGGACGAAGCCACAACAGTCAGTTCCATTTTACCTGGCACGTCGAGTTCGGGTGCACAGTTGTACCGACTGTCCCTAGTGCTGACAGGAGCCACGGGAGAGCTGCTCATACCACTTACACAGTGCTGCGGGGAATAAGATGCAAAAACACAACAAAGAGGTGAATGCTAACATCGGATTGAGTTCCCTCTAGATGTAGTGTTGTGTGCAGGGGTCGGTTGCCAGACTGGCACCCAACATGCCTTGGCCGCGGTAATCCTTGGAAAAAGGTACTCAGGTGGCAGGTGGTCCCAGGGAACACAATAGCGGTCTGTAACTTCGTGGAAGGCAGGACTACAGTTCCCACAGCGCACTAGACCATCTGGATTTGGGTGTTCCCTCGGAGTGCCCTATGGCCAACGATGCCTCAGATCCAGTGTGTTTTGGTCAGAGAGTGGGTGGTAATGGGTCCAGAGCCTTAGCAATCCTGCGTTAATAGAGCATATATGTTGTGTGGTACACTTGTTCTTGACAATGGGAGACTCTTTCCCCATTACTATTACAAAACTTTAGGATGTGCCAGAAAAAGTAAGATGAATCACCTTTTCTCGGTAAAGAATTCCAATTTATTTCATAGTACTTCAAGACAAGAGTAAGACATTTCACAGCGTTGTTTTACCTGTAGTTTGCAGGGAACCAGTGCCGCTGGCAGAGGAGAGCCTGAGGGTGCCTCAGGCTCTCACATGGGTCCCTCTGTCCAGGGAAACCAAGAGTTAGCCTAAGTAGGGTTTGGATCAGGCAGTTCCAGGAGCGTTGCCACAGGGACAGAGTATCCCTCTTTTGCTTTATGCAAGTCCTGCTGTTGCAGACACAGGTCTCTTATTTGTCCTCTTTGATGCAGGTTGTTTAGAAGTGAGGTTCTGGTGTCAGGGGTAGCCCTTAAATCCTAGATTATGGGGTGTTCTCGCAAGTGACCAATGGGCTGCTTGCCACAGCAGCTAATCAGCCCTTGAGGTGGCCACAACCGGGGGTGTAGGTCACCTTTTCTACCCAGAACCCACTATTTCTACCATTTTTTTTAAATGGCAGACGCCTTCCTTAGCTGCACAGACCATGCAACATACCTTATAGGTGTAGCAAGCATTCGGGGGGTGTAAACATCCTGCATACCTAATTTACCACCAGCCCGGATGCAAATGTGCTAGTCAGGGGAGGGCTGTTTTTTACTTTGTGAGTCAGCCCTGATGCATATCAGAAACAGTGTAGCCTTTGAAGCTCACTGCCTTGATGTGCCACTTCACTAGCTTTCCTTAGAGGGAGGAGGTATGATATGATAGGTATTCATAGAGTGCCGAAAATGTATGAAGGTGTCAAGGCGCTAAGGTCTCAGTGATAAGGGTCCACCCACAAATACCAAACAGACTGTCTAGCATAAAAGAACTAGAGTGTGAAAAGCCAGGTCTTTAGAGTTTTCCTAAAGAGGGCGTAAGCTCTAATGTCGGTCAGATGACATGGAAGTAAATTCCATAATCTTGCTAGTGCGGCGGCGAAGGCTCTCCCTTCCCACTTCTTCAGACATTTGGGCACGGTCACCAACTTAAGGTGAGCAGAATGAAGATTCCTACCAGGGACGTAGCTATGAAACATAGCTTTATGTCCTACTGGGCAGCTCCGATAAAGGGTCTTATGCCTGAAGCAGACAGATTTGACCATAATACATTCCCTTATAGGAAAACAGTGAAGGTATTGTAACCCGTTGTTCACCAACCGCCGTTTGGAAATTTCCAAGGTGAGCCTAGCCAGCTCATTCTGCACTAGCTGTCATTTAGCTCGAGTGCTCCTGTTGGTGTCTAGATATAGGGCATTACAGTAATATATTCTAGACATGACTAGTTCCAAAGCCACTTGTTTCTGTGCAGTAAAGGGTTGATCAGGATGTTTAGAAAGACGTGTCTAAACATCCTGATCAACCAGAAACACATTGCAACCACAAGATTGACCTGGAGATTTAAGAAAAGGGGACAGTCAAGCAGGAGCCCCAGATTCTTAGCCTTCTCAGTAGGCCTAGGTATAGGGACTAGTGTCTCTGGCCACCAACTGTGATCCCAGATGGAAGTTTGATTTCCAAAGAGCAGGTCCTCAGACTTCTCTCCATTAAGCTACAGATAGTTCCTCCTCATCCACCCAGTTACTGCTGTCATGCAGAGGTTAAAATGGACTGCAGTCACTACCCTCTGTGACCGCTCTGTCTCTCTGAGAAGCGGTCGCTCCCCACGCTCCCTGCCTGGATATCGAAGTGCTTTGCTTGCACTGCCTGCTAAGAATTGGTGCCTGGGTATCGTAGCGCTTTGTTCGCTTTACTTGTCAAGAATTGCTGCCTGCTATTGCTCACTGCTGCTGCTCGCATTTTAATCTGTGCAAATTCATTTATTATTGGAGCGCTCGCATTGCCTGATTTTCAAATTACCAATTATTGCCTGATTGTGCCGGTGCCACTGCCCATAGCGACATCCAACTTTCTGCCCCCAATCTCGTCCTGTTTCGGTTTTGCTTTCGCTGCCATCTTGTTGTTGTGCCTCGTAGCCAGCCTCTCCACCCCGCTCCCGCCTCCCAGCTGCTCCTCCCTCGCTCCGGCCCCCTCCACTATCTACATATGTCAATGCAACAGACGCGCAGCGGACGCGCCCCATGCGCGCCGAAGGCGCGCCAAAGGTAAGCCCGTCTACGCCCGTCCGCGCCAGACCCCCTGGTCCCCGCAAAATCCACTCCACCCGCATTACGTACGACGCTGCAACCCTCTCAGCCCTCAACCCCGGTCGACCACCAAACTGCCACCAAGCCGCCCCAGGACACACCCATGGACCCTTCACCTGCCACTCCTGCAAGTTCGACTGCTTCAAGACCAACACTAAATCCACAAACTCCAAACATAGCTCCGACACTAACCACCTGAAGTGCATCCTGCTCAACACTCGCTCGGTCCACAGACAAGCCATTGAACTCTGGAACCTACTCGACACCACATTACCGGACGTCTCCTTCCTTACAGAAACCTGGATGAACGCCTCATCAGCACCCGACATCGCCATAGCCATCCCGGACGGCTACAAGATAATCCAAAAGGACCGCACCAACCAAACAGGAGGAGGCATCGCCATCGTCCATAAGAACACCATCCGCATCACGACCAGTTCCGACGATAACCTCGCTACCGCCGAACACCTTCACTTCCAGATCGACCCCAAGACCACACTCAGAGGCACCCTCATCTACAGGCCACCAGGACCCCGCACACAATTCAGCGAAGACATCACTGACTTCATCAGCCCACACGCCCTCCCCTCCGAGGACTACATTCTACTGGGAGACCTCAACTTCCACTTGGAAAAAAACAACGACAGCAACACCACCACCCTTCTGGACAACCTCGCCAATCTCGGACTCAAACAACTTGTTAACACCCCCACCCACTATGCCGGGCACACGCTCGACCCAATCTTCACCTCCAGCAAGCACATCTCCTTCAATCACACCACAGCTCTCCTTTGGATGGACCACAGTTGCGTTCACTTCAACTACAAAAAGACTATGACCCACAACGAATTACCCGCCGAAACTGGAACAAAATTACCACCGACCAACTCCTCACATCGCTTCACCATAACCCTCCTGCACTATCATCGGACTCAAACCTTGCAGCCACCAACCTCACACAATGGATCTCCCACAGCGCTGACGAATTAGCACCCTTAAAAAAACATCAAAATCAATCAAGTTAGCAAAAAAGCCCTCTGGTTTAACGAGGACCTTAAGAAATCCAAGAAGTTCTGTCGCACCCTCGAGAAAGCCTGGAGAAAAAACCCAACCACTGACAACCTGGCCACCTTCAAGAACGCCATCCGCTAACACCACCAACTGATCCGATCCACCAAGAAATCAGCATTCAAGGATCGACTTGACAACAACGCCCACAACAGCAAGGAACTATTCAACATCGTCAAAGAATTTACCAACCCCACCGCCGGCACCAACGACATCACTCCCTCCTAAGACCTCTGCGACTCCCTAGCCTCATTCTTCCACAACAAAATCGCTGACATACATAACAGCTTTGAAAACCAGTCCGGAGACCAGTCCACTCCACCCACCTCCGAACTAAAACCCCCTTCTCAAAACCTTTGCGCCTGGAACCCAATCACCACTGAAGACACCATCCGCCTGATGAACTCCATCCACTCAGGATCGCCAACCGACCCATGTCCCCACCACATTTTCAACAAAGCAGACTCAATTATCGCTCACCATCTCCGAGACGTCATCAACTGCTCCCTCAACTCCGCTACCTTCCCGGAAAGCTGGAAACATGCCGAACTCAGCGCACTTCTGAAGAAACCCACAGCAGACCCCACTGAACTTAAGAACTACCGCCCCATCTCGCTCCTCCCATTCCCTGCCAAAGTCATTGAGAAAGCCATCAACAATCAGCTCGCCGCCTTCCTCGAATCCAACAAATCCCTCGACCCCTCAAAGTCCGGCTTTCGAGCCAAACACAGCACCGAGACCGCCCTCATCGCAGCAACAGACGACATTTGAACACTACTGGACAACAGAGAAACAGTTGCCCTCATCCTACTTGACCTCTCCGCAGCCTTCGACACAGTCTGTCATAGCACCCTTATACAACGCCTCAGCAACGTCGGAATACAAGGAAAAGCATTGGACTGGATCATCTCGTTCCTCGCCGGAAGAACCCAAAGAGTCCGCCTCCCCCCTTTTAGATCAGAGGCCACCGAAGTCATCTGCGGCGTACCACAGGGATCATCACTCAGTCCCACCCTCTTCAACGTATACATGAGTCCCCTCGCATCCATCGCACACCAACACAACCTCAACATCATCTCCTACGCAGACGACACCCAGCTGATCCTCTCCCTCACCAAAGACCCAAACACCGCCAAAACCCACTTACACGAAGGAATGAAAGAAGTAGCCGAGTGGATGAAGAACAGCCGTTTAAAACTGAACTCGGACAAAACGGAAGTCCTCATCTTAGGTTCATCCCCCTCTGCCTGGGACGACTCATGGTGGCCACCGGCCCTGGGAACTGCACCCATACCTACGGACCACGCACGTAACCTGGGCTTCATCCTGGACTCCGCCCTCTCGATGACCAGACAAGTCAACGCCGTCTCATCATCATGCTTCAACATCCTGCGCATGCGCAAAAAAATCTTCTGTTGGATCCCCACCGAAACAAGAAAGACGGTCACCCACGCACTGGTCACAAGCCGACTGGACTACGGAAACACCCTTTACGCCGGAACCACAGCCAAGCTACAGAAAAAACTCCAACACATCCAAAACGCCTCAGCCAGACTCATACTAGACATCCCCTGCCAAGCTCACATTTCCAGTCACCTGAAAGACCTCCACTGGCTCCCCGTCAACAAGAGAATAACGTTCCGTCTCCTCACCCACGCACACAAAGCCCTCTACTACCTAGGACCCGAATGCCTCAACACACGCCTGTCCTTTTACACCCCCACCCGCCAACTACGATCGTCCAATCAAGCCCTCGCCGCAATTCCGCGCATCCATAGATCCACCATGGGGGGGGAAGATCCTTCTCCTACTTAGCGGCCAAGACCTGGAATTCTATCCCCACCCACCTGCACCTTACACAGAACCACCTCTCCTTCAGAAAACAACTAAAAACTTGGATATTCGATAAGTAAAGTACCCCCCTCCCTCAAGCGCCTTGAGACCCTCTGGGTGAGTAGTGCGCTATACAACTGATAAACTTGAACTTGAACCCTGTCCTGTCAAATTGACACGAGAAGCTGGGCATGACCTCCTTCATACCCAAGCCTGTGTTCCTGACTTCTGGGAGTGATAACACTGCCTGGCAGGAGGTCAGAATCCTGTCTTGGCATCAGCAAGCGTGGGCTGCCAGCCAGAGCACAGAGAACCTCTAAGTTAGCCACCTGAGTGCATGCCACATCACTCTTGACGCGAGGTTTGTGTCAGGGGTGAGAAAGGCACGCTATTGGATACCAAGCATGACATATTTAGGCAGTACCATAGTAGAGCTGCCAACCTCTGGTTTACCTGGGTACCAGCCCATGTTATCCAATTGACCGTCTATCACTTATAGTGTCTTTTAATTGTAAAGGCCACTATAGGGACATATAGGCTTGCACTTACATGCTCACATCTTTAATATAATGTCTCCTGGGCTTTAGGAGGCCTCCATTAGGGGTGACTGACATATTAAAAGCAGCCCATTGACTTTGCCACACACGGTGAGGGCAAAGTCGAATTGGATCAGTTTACATTGTTCCTGCAGTCTGCAATGGCCGGTCTGCTGTCAAAAGTTTTCTTGGGTCACTCAAGGTGGGGCAAACAGTACTGCAAGCCCTGGAGACCCATTTACGAACCATGCCTTGGGTACCACTGGTACCCTATACTAGGGATTTATGAGGGGGGTAAAGTCCTTGACAATTGGGGATGCCAATTTACACACAACAGTTTTAGGGAGAGAGCACTGGGGTCTGGGCAGCAGGATCCAATGCCCTTTCAAAATCATAACCATCAGTATTGGAGCAAAAAGTGTTTATGTATGGGGGGGGTTGGGGGGAGGGGGTTGGGCGAGATGACCATGCAAAAAGGGCACTTTCCTATATTAATATTAAATAAGGACAAGTCTGCTCCTCCAAATATCTCATGGCTTCCTTCACTTGACCCCAATCCTCCCCAGTAGATGTAGAGTCCTATGTGATGCACAACTATCTTTCAATGCTCAAAGCGACTATCAAACAAGCATTTGCAATGCAATAGGTCTTGTATTACTGAAAGTTTGAGCTACTCGCGTTGCATAATTATTTGTAACACCAATAGCTCAAATGTTAGTGATGAAAGACCTATTGCATTGCAAATGCATGTTTTTTGGGGTTACATTAGATGTTGCTGACAGCACATCCCCTGTTTCAGGTCAAACCTAAAAAAAGAGCTCAGCCGTGCCCCTGGTCACACAGTAGCCAATGTTGAGCCACTGCAATTCAACTCAGGTCGCTGTATGTGCACTGTATTTAGACAGATGGGTGTTTAATGGCCCACGCCGCCCCATGTAAAATGAAGAGTGGAAGGAATGGCTGAATTAACTAGCAGGCCACGTTTTATGGGTTGAGCAAGTTGAGCAGCAGTGTGATTAATAGTCTAATATAGCAACAAGAAAGCTCCTGCGATGGATGTTACATGGTTTATATTGTAACTGATGACCAGGTCCCTGCAGTGCAGCCTCGGAGCAGTCAGATTTCCCAGGGGTCTGCCGCATCTCTGCAACCAAACACGAATCCTGCAGGAAGAAAGATTTATTTGAATCCCTGGTCTGCAAAGCAGCCACTTCCATAAAGCAACGGGGAGCTAAGTGAAATCTCATGAACCCCATTTTGAATCCCCGTGAAAGGCATTTGAATGTTTAAGTCCTCGGGCTCTGCTGGCGGAAGACCAGCAACACCAGCCTCGGGGCCCTTCACGAGGGCTGCGCCGGCGATGGCACAATCTGCACTATCGCCTTCAACAGCTGACTGCAGCAGCAATGACATTAGGGCTGAAACACTAGCGCAAAACGAGATTTCGCACCAGTTGTTTGATGTTAATGAAGGAGCAAAATTGCCTCACAGGAAGCAATATATTTAATTTGCCTCTGGTGACCCATTTAAATAAGTCAGAGTGGGGGAAGCTTCCTTTACAATGTTTGCTAAAAATGTTAAAAGTCAGAAAGCAGACGCGAACCCCGACCATCACAAATTAACTTATTCATTCCAGTCTCAAATTCGGGAGGATTTTGCTTTGTGCGGGTTCATTGCCTTAATGTGAGCGCTAGATGTTTGAATGCCTTCAGTCAAGCTGTGACTAGCGTGCTCCACTTCACAGCATTAGCTCGGCCAGAGCCAGATTGGCTTGATGAACCCATAGCCACATTGTACTTACCAGGCCGCATCAGGGGCACGTGGCTAATCGTGCCTTATGGTGTATTCTCGAATGTTGTTGAAGTGGTGATGAAATAATCAAAACAACTAGGGAGTGAGGGAAATAGCACTCTTAGTCCCCCAAGTTAAATCTGCAAAAAACAACGAAAGAGTGGCTACTTAAAGCAGCTAATTAAAGGGACACACACACAGGTTTGTTTTAGGGACCCTCACTCACCAACCTGGTGGTGACATGCTTCATCATGGGGTCACCACCAAGGGAGAAGAGTGCTTCCCTGGTGTGCTACAACGCCTGCAGCGGAGCTGGTTGTTTGTGTGGGGGGGGGGGGGTTGTGAATTTAAAAAGTCACCAAATACTACCTATAAAATAATTTATTCCAGGTGATTTGGTTACCATTAAAAACTGGTGACGGATCTGTACTCGCTAATAAGTATAGCCAGGAGGATCCTATACATTAAGAACGTGAAAAACGGTCAACATGTTTCTGCTTATACATGCACTATCTGCAAAGCATTCATCAGGACCAACTAGAGAGAGACCATGGCGGTACTGTTGCAGCTGCAATGGATTTGGAAGTTGTGTGCGAGGACAAGTGAAGAGGAGCACAGGTGTCTAGTGTGATGGTGACCCCTGACCCTCCTGGTAGGTCCCTCCGCACAGCTCCGCCTGTGCCCCCCTGCCCCAGCTGCTGAGGACTCGCTCGTAAGTCTGCTCATCCTCCGTTTTTGTGCCCTGTTTTTGCCTTCTGTGACACTGTTTACCACTCTTTTGTGCCCCGATTTTTAGGGTATCGCTATTATATCCCACAGGGATCATTAGCGCGTATATAGTAGGCGAAACAAACTCTTGACCAAGTGCGGATTACGTGCAGTTTGTGTGATCCAGTCGTGTGAGACGCGCGTGCACGTCAAACCCATCAGCCTCACACCATACTACAATGGAATGCGCTCCCAAGCTGCTCCCCCGCCGCTCGCCATATGCTCGTTCCCTCCCACTCGCTCCCCCTTCCCCCACAGCAATGCCAAGAGCTTGTTTGTTTAGAAACACGGCGTCCGCAACCGGTTTCAGAAGCCGTCATTCACCTTATACGGTGGCCACATGGATGCGCTCAACAGTGTGTACATTTTGTTGCACAACCACCATTCTAGGTTGCAGCAATTTCATGTTAACATCGATTGAATGTAATGCTTTTCAAAACCCAGTCATCAAGCAAACGTGTTCACTCTGTTTCTTCGATCTGTTTTTTCTACATATTTTCTGATCGGTGTTTGTAACATGAAGCTATGCCTGTGGATAGCTTTAGAATAGATGCAGGACTCCCATCTGACTCCAATGTAAAATGAATGTTTCCATCATGTGGAAACTTCACTATTTCTTGCTTTGTGAAGCCTCACAAAATTGTGTTTGTCATTATAGTCATATAGTCCCAACGAGGCATCATACCCCAAGGAAGCACACACATCGTGGCAGGGTGTTGAAATTTTCAACTAGCGTTTCTTACATTTGGTATGAGCTACACTTTAACACCCTAATGAATATTTTATCTGGGCCACAAGATGTATTTACTTTTCGTTTTTGAATGTCCCCTTTTAATTCTCTAACTGTTACTGGTTTGGTTATCTGGCGCTACAGACTTTGATTACCTTCAAGGAATTAAACCTTGGGGGCCTTTTTCTGCCCCTTTGTGAGACTTGCTGTCGAAATTCACACACTCTCTCACACACACACTCTCTCACACTCTCTCGCGCCCACACTCTCACTCTCTCGCGCCCACACTCTCACTCTCTCGCGCCCACACTGTCGCGCCCACACTGTCGCGCCCACACTGTCGCGCCCTCACTCTCTCGCGCCCTCACTCTCTCGCGCCCTCACTCTCTCGCGCCCTCACTCTCTCGCGCCCTCACTCTCTCCATCTATCGCCCTCACTCTCTCCATCTATCGCCCTCACTCTCTCCATCTATCGCCCTCACTCTCTCCATCTATCGCCCTCACTCTCTCCATCTATCGCCCTCACTCTCTCCATCTATCGCCCTCACTCTCTCCATCTATCGCCCTCACTCTCTCCATCTATCGCCCTCACTCTCTCCATCTATCGCCCTCACTCCCTCCATCTATCTATCGCCCTCACTCTCTCCATCTATCTATCGCCCTCACTCTCTCCATCTATCTATCGCCCTCACTCCCTCCATCTATCTATCGCCCTCACTCCCTCCATCTATCTTTCGCCCTCACTCCCTCCATCTATCGCCCTCACTCCCTCCATCTATCGCCCTCACTCCCTCCATCTATCGCCCTCACTCCCTCCATCTATCGCCCTCACTCCCTCCATCTATCGCCCTCTATCCATCGCCCTCACTCTATCCATCCATCGCCCTCACTCTATCCATCCATCGCCCTCACTCTATCCATCCATCGCCCTCACTCTATCCATCCATCCCCCTCACTCTATCCATCCATCGCCCTCACTCTATCCATCCATCGCCCTCACTCTATCCATCCATCGCCCTCACTCTATCCATCCATCGCCCTCACTCTATCCATCCATCGCCCTCACTCTATCCATCCATCGCCCTCACTCTATCCATCCATCGCCCTCACTCTATCCATCCATCGCCCTCACTCTATCCATTCATCGCACAACAACAGCATCACTCACGGGCACCACAGCATCACTCAGGGGCACCACAACATCACTATGCGCTACCACAGCATCACTCAATGCCACAGCATCACTTGTCGCCACTCCAACACCACTCAGCGCTACCACAGTATCAATCTGTGCATTCAACAACTGGTTCAAATATGTTCTCTCAATGTTTTAAGCTTTATTACAAATGTCACATAAAAATGTTGATATTTCACTTCTGTTCTTATATTTCAGTCACGATAAAATACACTGAACATAATCTTCACAAAAGTTATTTACAAAAGTTTAAGTTATTGTCATTATAAATTACAATAACGTTTATTTAAGTATTTTCTTACAAAAAAACATTATTTGTAAAATCAATACTTCCAAGTCACGTAAATCCAAAACATGTTGCATTAAAAATGCTGAGTGTCACATTGCCAAAAAATAAAAGTGTTAGCATTGTAAATGACAAAGCTATTAATTTCACAATTTCAAAAATAACACAAACAACAAATTTGTCATGGACAGGACAAATAGCTCAAACTTCCCTAATGCGAGACCTATTGCATTGCAAATGCTTGTCCGTCTGTGACACTGTTTTCCCCTTCTTTTGTGCCCCGTTTTTTGCCGTCTGTGACACTGTTTTCCCCCTCTTTTGTGCCTTGTTTCTGCCTTCTGTGACACTGCTTTCCCCCTCTTTTGTGCCCTGTTTCCGCTTTCTGTGACACTATTTTCCCCCTCTTTTGTGCCCCATTTTGCTTTCTGTGCCACTCGCTCCCCCCGCTATGCCCTCTGCGGCCCGCCCCCCTGACTGCCCACTGCCCATTCGCTGCTCCTGCCTCCCAGCTGCTCCTGCCTCCCGCCTCCCAGCTGCTCCTCCCTCCCACCTCCCCATATATGCCGGACGCTGCGCGGCCGCACTGCTGGCGCGCCTAAGGCAAGCCTGTCTGCTCCCCGTCCGCGACCAGCGCCAGGAACACTGCCCCCCGCACACACCACAAAGCCCACCTCTGCTACGACCCCAGCACTCTGCACACACTCAATGCAGGACGATCCTGCACCTGCTGCCAGGCCACCCCGAAACACGCCCAAGGACCCTTCTCCTGCCGGAACTGCAGCTTCACCAGCATCCGGCCCGCCAACCCGCCCAACATGGAAACCAGCTTCCTCAGATGAATCCTGCTCAACACCTGCTCCGCCCGCAAACACGCCATCGAACTCTGAGACCTACTCGACCCCATCGCCCCAGACGCCGTCTTCCTGACGGAGAACTGGCTGACCCTCTCCGCAGCACCTGACATCGCCATAGCCATCCCGGAAGGCTACAAGATCACCCGCAAAGACCGCACCAACAGAATAGGAGGAGGAATTGCCATCGTCCACAGAAACTCTCAAAATCTCTACACATGCCGATGACACCCTCTGCACCGCCGAACACCTGCACTTCCAGATCCACACGACCCCAACACCACCCTCAGAGGCACCCTCCTCTACAGACCCCCCCGGACCCCGACATCAGTTGAGAGACTCCATCACCGACCTCGTCAGCACACACGCCCTCGCCTCCACGGACTACATCCTCCTCAGGGAACTGAACTTTCACCTCGAGAAGAACAACAGCGCCAACTCCTCCACCCTGATCGACAACCTCGGAGTCAGACAACTAATCACAGCACCCACACACTCTGCCGGCCACACGCTTGACCCCATCTTCTCAGCGAGCACCCACGTCTTCTTCAACCGCACCACCAAAGTCCACTGGATCGACCACCGCTGCATCCACTTCACCTTCCGGAAACCCACCAAACACCACCGCACCCAGCAGACGCCTCACCACAGCTGGGGCAAGACCACCGAGGACCAGCTTACCGCCTCCCTCGCCCAGAGCCCACCCGCAGACCCAACCGACCCGTACACCGCAGCCCGCAACCTCAAACAATGGATCAACAACTGCACCAACACCCTCGCCCCGTTCAAGACACCTCCCAACACCCACACCAGCAAGAGAGCCAGCTGGTTCATCGAAGACCTCCAGGTCTCTAAGCAAACCTGCAGAAAACTAGAAAAAAACCTGGACCTGCGAAAGAACACCGGAAAGCTACACAGCCGACAGGTACGCCACCCGCCGACACCAACAACTCATCAGATCCGCCAAAAGGACCGCCTTCAGAGACCACCTAGACAACAACGCACACAACAGCAAAGAGCTCTTTAGCATCCTGAAGGAACTCTCCAACCCCAGGTCCAACACCAACGACATCCCACCGTCACAAGACTTGTGCGACTCGCTGGCCACCTTCTTCCATCGCAAGATCTCAGGCATCCACAACAGCTTAGACGTTGTCACCACCCCGGCAACAGCCCACTCCCATGACCACTAACCGCCTGCTCGCCTGGACCAATATCAAAGACGACGACACCATCAAGATCATAAACACCGTCCCCTCCGGATCCCCAGAAGACCCGTGTCCACACCACATTTTCAACAAAGCCAGCAGCACCATTGCACCCCACCTTCGGAAAACCATCAACATCTCCTTTGAGACACCGACATTCCCAGAGAGCTGGAAGCACGCAGAGATCAACGCCTTACTAAAGAAACCCAAGGTGGACCTCAAGAACTTCAGACCCATCTCCCTGCTCCCGTTCCCGGCGAAGGTTTAATCGAAAAGGCCGTCAAACAACTGACCAGCTTCCTCGAAGAGAACAACATCCTGGACCAATCCCAGTCAGGGTTCCGTAGCAACCACTGTACCTAAACTGCCCTCATCTCTGCCACCAGGATCATGCTCGACAATGGAAAAACCGCGTCCCTCTGCCACCAGGATCATGCTCGACAACTGAGAAACCACGGCCCTCATCCTCCTAGACCTATCAGCCTCTTTCGACACAGGTCTGCCACCGCACCCTAAGAACACGCCTCCACGACACCGGAATCCAAGGGAAGGCCCTGGACTGGACCATCTCCTTCCTCACCGGAAGAACCCAGAGCATCCGCCTCCCCCCCTTCCGCTCCGAAGCCACCGATATCATCGGCGGCGTACCCCAAGGCTCATCTCTCAGCCCAAAGTTGTTCAACATCTACATGGCACCACTCGGCCACGTCGCCCGACAGCACGACCTAAACATCATCTCCTACGCCAACGACACCCAGCTGATCCTCTCGCTCACCAAGGACCCCCACACCGCCAAAACCAACCTCCACAAAGGAATGAAGGCCGTCGCCGACTAGATGACGAACAGCCGACTGAAGCTGAACTCGGACAAGACGGAGGTCCTCATCCTGGGCTCCTCCCCCTCGGCCTGGGACAACTCCTGGTGGCCGACGGCACTGGGAGCACCCCCCACACCCACCAACCACACACGAAACCTAGGGGTCATCCTCGACTTCACACTCTCCATGACAAAGCAGGTCAACGCCGTCTCCTCCTCCTGCTTCAACACCCTACGCATGCTTCGCAGGATCTTCAAGTGGATCCCCACCGAAACTAGAAGGACGGTCACCCTGGCCCTCGTCAGCAGCAGACTGGACTAGGCAACGCACTCTACGCAGGAGCCCCAGCCAAACTCCTGAAACAACTCCAACGCATCCAGAACACCTCTGCTCGCCTGATCCTGGACATCCCCCGCCGCAGCCACATCACACCCCACCTGAAAGACCTGCACTGGCTCCCCATCAACAAGAGGATAACCTTCAAGCTCCTCACCCATGCACACAAGGCACTCCATGACACCGGACCAGCATACCTCAACAGACGACACAGCCTCTACACCCCCGCCAGCTCCGCAGACCACGCCCTCGCCACCATCACCCGAAGAATGACCGACCCCCCCACTGCCTTGAGACCCTCAAGGATATGTAGTGCGCTTTACAAATGCTATGATTGATTATGGTGGAAGTTCAGTTGATGGTTGAGGTAGGCATGTCCTAGGTCATGGAGAGCTTTGTAGGCATGCGTGAGGTTCTTAAACTGCCATCTCTACTGGATTGTGAGCCAGTGAAGGTCTCTGAGGTGGGGAGCGATGAGGAATCATTTGGGGGAGGCCCAGGACTGCCACGTTTTTATTTTAAGGTCTGGAGTCTTCTGGGGAGCTGGGTGGAGATGCCGGCATAGAGGGCGTTGTCGTAGTAGAGGCGACTGGTGACAACGGACTGGGTAACGGTCTTTCTGACATTGGCTGGGATGCATCTGAATATTCCGTGGAGCAAGCGAAGTGTGTGGAAGCAGGAGGAGGCAACTGTGTTGCTTTTTTTTTTTTGAAGAGTTTTATATAGCTCGAACTTGATCCGAATCGGGTATCAGAGCGCTTTACATAGCACCAGTTACATTACATGAGGACACACATTCATTTTTGTTAGGCACGGGCAGATTAAGTGATTTGCCCAGAATCACAGGATGTTTTTGGCGTTGTTACCGAGACTCGAATCCAGTTCCCCAGGTCCGTAGTCGAGCGCCCTAGCCGTTAGACCAACTCCTCTCCTTGTTGCTTCATAGCCAGTTGGCTGTTGAGGACGTTGACAAGGTTGCAAGTATGGGTCTGAATTCATCATTACAGGGGAAGAACAGAAAACAACATAAGAACCAAACCCTCGAACCACTTTGTGGCCCCAATCCCTGGTAACATTGCGAAAGAACTTTATACTCACATACTGGACAAAATTGATGCATCTCTCCCTCAGACAAGGACCATTTCCTATCTCAAAACTGGGCAAGTTACACCTCTCTCAAAAAACTGTGTGCATATACCTAGGACCTTAAACAGTATCGCCCCATCTCCAACCTGACTTTCCTCCCAAAAATCACTGAAAAGTTTGTAGCAGAGCAACTCATCACATAGATCAAGGATAATAACCTCCTGTAAAATTAACAAATAAGCAAGGATTTTCTATCATCTATAGGCAGATAACACATGACCATAGCTAAAGGTCTCCTCACTAAGCAACATCTTTTACCTTGCCACCACCCTAAACAAAACTGGAAGACTTCTTATCAACTAAAATGATACCCTAAATCCTAGATGGACACACTCAACATCAACACCAGTAAACCCACCATCGTTGACAGTGCCAAATCCTTAGGTGTCACCCTAATCCAGAAGCTCCACTTGCAGTCTCAAATCAGCACCATGGCCAGAAACGAGCACCATCAACTGTCTACTGTGGGAAATTGTACTTCTGGAGCTTTTGGAACTAACAGCCTGATTACAAATGGGTCAATTAATTTCGACCTGTGCATAAACCCATGTTTATGTACAGGTCGTAATTTTAAGTTAAATGTTATTTAACACATCTTTTAATTATCGACTGCATTAAATAACTCAAGCCATGAAATATTTCGGAAGGACAAACCTGACGAATGTTAAAAGGAAATATATACATTACTCACCATATTATGAAGATTTGGGGGAGTTAACACCAACATTTGCATGTCATTACCCACAAACTCACGTGTGCACCCGATATGTAACTCGTGGTACTGTTATTTAGCAGGTTAAACACTCTTAATCAGGGCCTAAATGTGATAATATTTGGTCACTCTTAAGCTCTCTGTAATTACCCACATATCGGCATATGTTTGCCGTAAAACGCTATGGCACCTTTAGGAAATGTTCGTACTATATATAAATACATAACTAAATAAATAGTTAATTTGGAATAATCCTGTCCAAATTGAACCATACTGGAATTTGGACGAATGTTATTCAAAAACATATATTGCAACATCTACGAACACATAAGTGGGAAAGTTACAAAGAAAAATACCTCTGGTGAATTTAATATCCATACTAGCAGGTACACTGTTGCTTACCCCGCAGAAAACGATCCTAAATCGCAGCCGGTTGCTCGGACGTCTCCCTAATATTTGTTGTGCAGCTGCGCCAAAGGGTGCGTGAAACGTCATGATTCGGTAGACAGAAAGGAAGGACTACAACAGAAACGAAAGTTACAACAGACCACTTGCATCAATACGCAGAATAAAGCACTTGGCCATTTTGGAACAGGACGAGTAGTTAGGTACTACAAACATAGCTACCATTTTGCAATGGGTCCGAATGACCCGCAAGGACGCAGAACGCCCTACACACTCTAACCACTGAGGCCAATCACCTGTAACGTCTTCGGAGGCCCCGCCCCAAGCAACAAAAGCCAGCCATTGAACATCCTCGCTAGAAAAAGTCACGCCCTCGCGGGTCGATTTCTCAGTATTCTGTTTACTCGACAACTGCCACCTGTCACCTATCAATCAACAAGATCGTGCATCACTCGTTGCTCGTCGGGACTTGTAGTGTCGCCGTACACAGGTCTAACCAGTGCGCCTAGTCTCGTCAAACTCCGGAACATCATAACTACAGTAATGCCGCACTCAACTACCTGGTCTCCAGACATGCACATCGCATTTTAGCTGCAACATGGCGAACAAAATGGAGGAGGGGACGAAGAAATCTGAACGGGGAGCGGAGCGCGACAACGGTGACCGCCATTTTGCAGTGGCTTCATGTTTCTTATATTTTATTGAAATTGCCTCTAACTCACATCGTAGCTCGACATTCCCCTAAACATTTTAGAAATGTAATTAGAGCCGAATCAGGAGAAGCTTTTTAATAGCGTTGTTTTTGGTGTAATATACCTTTTGTTGTTCTGTTCAGCTAGAGAACAATGTGGTTGAGTGAAGGCTTGATTGGGGGTCAGGCGGTTTTACGGAAGGACGAAAATGTTTCCGTTGTAAGATGGCGGCGGAACCAGAAGAGGTGAAGGCAATAGCGCGTTTAGAAATAGACGAAAGACTCCAGAAATGTCCGTCTTTTATTTCCATCCTCGCCGCCCCTCCTCCTCGTTCTCCGTTGCTACGCGTGATCGGTGAGCCAGAGCACAGAGGCCTCCACCGCCCCTTCCCAAACCCGGGCACCGCCGTGACGGGCGCCCCTCGCGGGGTAAGTGTGCCTGCTTTCTTTGCGGGCTATGGTTCGGTTGGGAGGAGCTACTTGCAAGCTGCTAGGAGATCCTGCATTCATGGCCTAAGCCCCGGGCTATGGTTTACTTCTCTGAATTTTAGAGCCGGTTCTGTGTGTCTTGGCCTGCGTACCCCAGGTCCTCATAAGACACCCCTATGCTTGGCCTTGCATTGAGTAGGAAATAAGCAGGTTTGTTTCTAGGCGAAGGCCAAGCTCGGCCCCACCCCCTCCTTTGGACCCTGGCAGAGTTTCATAGTAGGGAGGGATCACCCAAGGCACTACCAATATATTACCACGGAAGATTGTTACGTTTGCCGTATGTTTTTGGAGGAGCAACAAGAGGCGATGTGGCACCCACTTACCTTTGGTTGTACGTTTATGTCTGGCATGACTTTACATGCTACCTTCTCCAGCCACCAAACAGAAACGGGTGTTCAAATGTGCCATTTTAATAGCCTTAACAGGCCACACTGTGATTTGAAATAAGCCTGCTTGGCCTCATTTCAAGGCGGCGTAGTTAAATCTGACCTATTTCCCCCCACATATATCCAGGTTATATGGGGATCCAGATCGGTCTAGAATAAAAAATTGGTCCGAGCGTCATAAAAACAAAAGGGGGCACGCATTTGCTCTGTACGTCTTTTTCGAGATCATTGCTTGGTTAGTAATTTGTGGCGAAAAGTAGTAAAGCGAGCACTTTATCCAGGCCACCCTCATTCTTCTCAATTCTGACCATATCTTTTAGTCTCTTTATACCACACTTTGAACTTGACGATTCTTCCTGTTTTCTCCCATCACCATGTCTCTCTCTCCTCGCATTCAGCCTGTGATTCCTTTCTCTCATCTCCTTCATTTAGCCTTTTCCTTTCTTTCTCATGTCTTTTCTTTTCTTCCTTTGTTGGCATCTAATTTTCCTTAGCACGTTTCTCTTTCTCTCAGCCTTTGCAGCTTTGCTCATGCCTTCACCAATTATTTTTCTTTCAACCCTTCCCATTTTCACCACTCACCTGTTACCTCGCCACTTTCTCACTCTCAGCCTTTGTTCATCTTCTTACTCCCCTCCCTGCCCCCCGCTAATTGACCGTATTACCTTATTTTCTTTAACTTTGCTCTTCTCCTTTCATGCCCTTTCCCTTCTTATTCTCCACTCGGGCTTATTCCCGTTTCACTATCTTCAGTCTTCTTACCACCATATTCATTTCATATGTTCAACTTTCATTCCCTTCTTCATCCCTTATCTCTTAGTTCTCTCTACAGGTTTTCCTGTTCGGACACCTTAGTTTTGTCAGAGGATGTGACTGAACTCTACCATCCTTGTGTTGCACACAAACCCCGATCATGCCTTCTTGCAAAGACCCAAGGACACTTTGTGAACTGACGAATAGAAAACATTTAACTGGGGTGGGGGGGGTGGACTATGAGAGACAATGTGTGTGTATGGAGGTCTATACAATGCCATCCTCCTCTAAATCAGGTTCCTGGGCTGCATAACTTTAAGCTCTGTCCGGTTATTGTATTTATAGAGTATCTATACTTGTCATACTGTGGGAGTTCCAACCCCTCTGTCATTTCCTGATGTAAGCTTTCTCCCTATCTCTATCCTTGGAGAGTCAAGTGATGCATGATTCATGGTTATCCAATTGGAATTAAAGGGTAACTTAGGCCTTCGGGCATTAATGGTAAAATATGAAACTGAGTTAATGGTACTGCCAAAAACACTGGATAACCTGGACCCAGAGGAAAGGCTGTCAACCTTCTCCTCCCTTACCCACAAACTAAATTCAGTTCTGGCAGGGAATACTATTCAAATGAGACTGTTTTCTACCCCATTTCCAACAAGCAGGCAATTAAGATGTAGGATTGTTGGGGAAGAATAGACACAACAAAATATATGACAATGAAAAGGTGCCTTTAACTTGTTTAAACAGGCCCACTCTGTGATGCGCAAATAGGCTGCTTTGGTTTCATTTTAGGCGTTGACGATAAATCAAATCCTATCTTCTTCCCTTATATCCAGGATTGGATTGGAACAACAAATGGGTGGGATAATCAAAAACAAAAAATGGCCCACATTAGTTGATTGCAGGTTTTGGTGAATTATTGCTTAGCGAAAAGTGCTAAAACAGTTCTTTCCCTGGCTTAACATCCAACCTCTTTGTAAGCCCTTTTCATCTGTTCACCTATCTTGATAACTCACATGACCCCATTCTTATATCTTCTGTCCACATTCTTATATCTTCTGTCCACATCTCCATCATTCTTCTTACCATACATTCAACTTATCATCTCTTCTTCCTTGATATGGTTCGGTAGGTACATTTTTGCGATTAAATAAGACGACAGTCTTACACTAGACTTTTAACACTTTACCAAAATATGCTGGTGATAAACAATGCAATACATTTCTGCTTAAACTACCTGATACTTGCAGCGTTTACTTTTTTGAAGGCATTCAATGAGCCTCTCCATCAGAACCCCTACTTCAGTTGTGGTCTGGTGGGCAAGTTGAAAGCTGTGAAACCAGCAGATATAATTCTTTAAACTCTGTTTTTCTAACCAACCAAATTATGTGCGCTTAAACAATCTTATCTCTCTTATTCTGTTTCTTCCAGAAATGGAAATATGTAAAATCAAGCTAACTTCTAGTAGTAAAAGTATGATCTGAAAACTGGACTGGAACCTAGCACACAACTGACATTACCCTGGGGGAGAACTTCCAGTATCCTGGTCTTTTCAATGAAATGCAACACAATTACATTTATGGGCCTTTGAACAAGCGGTCCTGCAGTGTAGTCTCAGTTCTATCAGACCCAATAGTTTTGTTTTTGGACAAATCTTGTGCCCCCTATGTTTCTGTCCTCATATCGACTATTGTGAGAAGTCCGTAACAAGTTCCCCACAGGAAATTAAAAGAAAGCACATATAATCGGGACATCACCCAAGCACCACTGTTACTTTTGGTAAAACTGCAGTTACTTAAATGTTTATTTGCTGTCACATTATGATCATGTTTTAGAATGAAACCTTCAATAAAATGCAGTAGTTGAAAATAGATTTAAAAAGTCCCTACATTTACAAGGTTGTATTTTCCAGTTTTTGCAATTTGTCCATTGGCCACAAACTCAATATGGCTAAGTAGCTGCTTTCTGCTATAAAGTCCCTCCTGCTGGTTAAGGGTTACTTCTGGACAGGCCTCCTTATTATCATACTAGCAGCCCTTCCCGACGTTGTCCGGGCATAAAAAGAGAATGTGTTCAATGCTTACTTAACTTATAGAGTTTTAAGTTAATGCTCAATCCTTCTGTAAGAAATGGGGTTACCCAAATCTCCAAGGGGGTAGCACGGACCAAGCGGGCAGGCCAAACTTCGAGGACATGTGAAGCACTTACGCAGTACCCACAGACGACACACCAGGCACACCACAAAAGAGGCAGGACACCAGTTTGAGTTGGACAATTAAGAAGTTTAGTATCTCCAACCTGCAAAGCAAAAATGCATAACAGTGGTATCATAACACGGCGCCAACTGGCACCAGAGCCAAGTGGATCAAGGGGGGATTATTTACATGGAAAGTAAGGGCTGAATCCGTAAGTTCATCTGAAATATAAAAATGTGACTAAATTGACATTGTACCTGGGGCCAATATGGCGGGGCCAACTCAGGCTCTCATCCTTGGCAGTTTAACTCCAACCCAACCCTTGTAAAGGAAAACTTCAGGGCATCACAATAAATCCCAACATACAGGAACACCTGCAATAAATCAGCACTGCTTGCTTATTAACATGGGATAGAACCAGGGGCCTGGAATGACACGTCAGGCCAGCACAGGGGGTAGGACACCTGTAATAAAAGGCACAATCACCTGCACGGTGGGCACGAAAGCATACAATTAACCATTAGATAGGAAATTGGCCTCACCATAAGCGTGTAACAGTAACCTAGGAGCCAGGCCTAACCTCAGGGAACATCTGACAACAGGTAAAAATGGCATTTCATTAGGCACATCACCTGGCTAGGCGTATCAAACATTTCCCTGGGGGCCACTACCACATTCTACACTTCTCCCGTGGCCTTTATGATGAACCGGGGTCTCTGTAGGCAGTTCGGGGGGGGGAGGAGGGGGCTAATTGGCACCCTGTGGTTAACTAATCCCCCAGCAGTAACTAGCGGCCTTTACCCGGGTTCTGGGCACTTGGGCCCCGATCAGTCAACAAAAAGGGGGGTGTCCCGTTGCCCTCTCTACCCCCCACTCAGTTAAGCGTAGGCCCCACTCACCGGGCACCCCTCGATGGCTCCTGTGGGGCTCGGTAGGTTCTGCGGCGTCCTCTGGGGTCTCCTCTGCAGTAGGGGCCAGGCACCGACAATGTGCCTCGAGGCCCCTGCCGTACAGCACTCGAGTCGCGGGGCTCTCCTCAACACCTGAGAGCCTTAGTCCGGCGCGGGTCACACGGGGCCCGCAAGGCCTCACTCAGGCCGTTGCCACACAACCGGGGCTCCCTCTTCACTCCACTCCGGGAGCCCCGTGGAACACCTCTGGCTAGCTTCGGGCCTCCCCCGGGCCCCTCCCCTCTCTCAGGGACCCGGGACTCCTCAGGTCTGGATGGCGGCGCTTCTCATGTGGGGGCGGGCTGGCACCGACAGTGTGCCCCGGCCCCGCCTCCTCCACTGGCCCCTCACTCCAGGACCCAGACCGGTGGGGTCGGCTCCCGCTCTGGTCGCTCCTCCCGGGGCTCCCTCCTCTGCACGGGAGCCCCGCAACGCCTCTGGCGACTTCACCCGGGCCCCTCCCCTTCCACACGGGGACCCGGGGCTTCCGTCAGCTTCCTCTGGCGGGGGCACAGACCGGTGGGCTCTCGCTCTGGTCACTGGCAATCTGGGCTCCCCCTCAGCCCCGCACCGACCCTTCACCTGGGTCCCCCTCCCTCACGGGGACCCAGCACTTCGCGTCGCTCCTCCCGGCCGACAGCCAATCCCTGCGCGGCCTTTACAGGCTCGGCCGCGCGGACCAATCCGGGCGTGGCGGGGGCGGGCCGATGACGCGGCCGGGCCCCCGTCACGTGATGCGTGTGACGAAGGCTTCAGGGCCTAGCGCGGCCCTCACTTCACTTCGGCGGCCCTCTCCTGGCACCGCGGGCCGCCGCGACGATGCCCACAGCAGTGGGGGGTCCCTCAAGGGCCGGGCCGCGCCGGTGAAATCGGCGGCAGTAAGGGGTAGGCTCCCTTTTTAATTAATTATATGGCGGACAGCGCGCCAAACCGAGGGTAGGCTCCTCCAGCTCGATTCCCCTCACAGTGCCCTCAGGCCACACGGCGCGATTCTCTTCAGCAGATGGCGCTATTCACAGAGCACTGCTCCTCCCTCTGCCCACAACCTCAGCTCCTTTCTCAGGCCACGCAGAGGGGGCAGGAAATTAACTCTTCACCAGCGTTTCCAAATTATAGCGCTTCTTCCAAATTACAGCGCTTGGCAGGCTTTTCAGCACTAGGAGGCCACAACAGTCCCAGGGCCCAGCGCTTTCACAGGGCCTCTCAGCACCTCAGCCAGCAACAGTTCTTTTGGGGGCACAATCTTCCCCATGGTGCTTCAAAGGGGCCACAGCTTCTCAAGGGGGGTAGACAGTCCCACTCCTCACCTCCTGGGCGCTTCTTCCTCGCAGCGCTGGCGTAATTCCCGGTCCCCACAGTGTCAGGGACCTGGTCAGGGGCCCAGGGGACAGTAGAGTAGGGGGTTTTAGGGATGCAGGGCCCAGCTCACAGGCCCATGTGGCGGTAGCTCCTCGCAGCAGGTCCCCTCACTTTCTTGTCCCAGCGCTGACTGACTCTCTGGTGGCACATCCCCCTTACTTATTATACCCTCCTCCCAGGCAGTGCCAGAACCTTCTAGAATGTTGGGAAAGCTGGCCTAAACTGGTTCAAGGCGAGGGATTGAGCACCCTGGGTGCCAGGCTTTCCCTCCAAAAGCTAGGGGTAGCTGGGTAATAATAACTAGACCGCTGACCTATGGCAGTCCAGTGGCAAAACCCTTGGCCATGGCATCCATTTTAAACATAGGACATTTCAGTCAGGTGCATTTTACAATGGGGGATAATTTACAAGTGCTCACACCATTTCATGACATTACATTTTAACAAGGTGTCTCGCACCACTCATGGCCTATACAAGTCCAACACCTTCGAATCCATAACACGCTTTATTTTTTAAAAGGAGAAATTGTCCGTTTACCTGTCTGCTTGATATTTGCAGACAGGCTAATGCTGGGGGTACGTTTGTTTTTAGCCGAACCTGTGTTTCCGTCGCGTTGATAGCGGCGAAGGCTAGTCTCAGGGGGCGTGATGCAGGCGGCGCGTGACGTTGTCAGGGTGCGTTGAACGCTATTCTCAGGGTGCGTGATGCAGGCGGCGTGTGACGTTGTCAGGGTGCGTTGAACGCTATTCTCAGGGGGCCTGATGCAGGCGGCTAACGCTATTGTCATGCGGCATATTGTTGTTAATACTCGTTATGTTTTATTTACAGGTGGATATGTGGAAAGTTGCGCATAAAGCGGCGGCGCTTCATTTGTAGTTTGCGGCCATTTAGACGGCTATATGATTGACACCCACATTGATTGATTGTATCCCGCGGCAATGGTCCCCCGTAACGCCCGACGCCCACGACACGCCCACTGTAGTGAAGGTTGAGCTCGATGAGACGGCAAACGCCACGCCCCCCGATGACGCCCACTGTAGTTTCCAACGTAACGCCACCACGCCCACTGTAGTGAATGTGGCAAACTTTGAGCTTGATGAGACGGCACACACCACGCCCCCCAATGACTCCCACGACATGCCCACTGTACTTTACAACGCACAGAAGGGACTACTTTCGGGGACTACTTTACCCCCCATGTTATTTTACCTTTCTAATGTATATGGTGCCCAGATGTATAGCCTATGTCCATCTGCTTCCACTCCCCTTTACAATGGTGTATTGGGTGTTATGATTGGTGCTGTACTTCTGGAGTTTACCCGCCTCAAAGGTTCCCAGTTCTCTCTTTATAATAGTAGTATAGATTGAAGAAGAAATCTGCTCTCACTCTGCCTGTACAGCACACCTTCAGTGATCAAGACAACCCTTGCCTCCCACTGAAGAAGTAATCCACATTCTCACTCTGTGTGCACAGCACAACTTCAGTGATCAATGCTGCTCTTTCCTCCCAGTCACCTGTTAAACAGTTGTTGACCCATCATAGCAGGTAGTCTGCATTCTCCTCCAAGAGAATCCAATAGCTATGCTGTCCGCAGGGCCATTGCCGTTCTGTATGTGACAAAGGGTCAGCAGGCAGAGTGTATTGGGACTGATATAGACTCTTAAGTGGGGGAGCAGAACTCGCAGAGTTATATAAAAGCTCAGCGTGATTTCCTGGAGTTCCGCAAACAGGCGGAATTGGCATGTTGTGCTTATTTTTTGCGCCGGAAGCATGTTTCTTGTTGCAAAATCGGCGTGAATTGCACCATTTGGTGCATCAGAGGCCACTGCTTCTTTGTTACCACTCGATTAGATTTTCGACTCGAGCTGCAGCTTGCTCGCCGCGAAAGGTCACAACTGCCCACAACCACTTGCATTGAGAAAATATCGATGTTTGTGTGGTCCTAGCGCTTGAAAAGTTGACCTCTATGTGCCATTTCTTGCGTGTCAACTGAATGTTTTAAAGCTGCACGCAAGAACAAGCATTGAAAATGCAATAGGTCTCGCAATAGAAGAGTTTGACATTTTTCGTTTTGCATATGGATGAGTGGCGTTGCGTGGATGAGTGGCGTTGCGTGGATGAGTGGCGTTGCGTGGATGAGTGGCGTTGCGTGGGTGAGTGGCGTTGCGTGGGTGAGTGGCGTTGCGTGGCTGAGCGGCGTTGCGTGGCTGAGCGGCGTTGCGTGGCTGAGCGGCGTTGCGTGGGTGAGTGGCGTTGCGTGGGTGAGTGGCGTTGCGTGGGTGAGTGGCGTTGCGTGGGTGAGTGGCGTTGCGTGGGTGAGTGGCGTTGCGTGGGTGAGTGGCGTTGCGTGGGTGAGTGGCGTTGCGTGGGTGAGTGGCGTTGCGTGGGTGTGTGGCGTTGCGTGGGTGTGTGGCGTTGCGTGGGTGTGTGGCGTTGCGTGGGTGTGTGGCGTTGCGTGGGTGTGTGGCGTTGCGTGTGTGTGTGGCGTTGCGTGTGGCGTTGCGTGTGGCGTTGCGTGTGTGTGTGGCGTTGCGTGGGTGTGTGGCGTTGCGTGGGTGTGTGGCGTTGCGTGGGTGAGTGGCGTTGCGTGGGTGAGTGGCGTTGCGTGGGTGAGTGGCGTTGCGTGGGTGAGTGGCGTTGCGTGTGTGAGTGGCGTTGCGTGTGTGAGTGGCGTTGCGTGTGTGAGTGGCGTTGCGTGTGTGAGTGGCGTTGCGTGTGTGAGTGGCGTTGCGTGTGTGAGTGGCGTTGCGTGTGTGAGTGGCGTTGCGTGTGTGTGTGGCGTTGCGTGGGTGAGTGGCGTTGCGTGGGTGAGTGGCGTTGCGTGGGTGAGTGGCGTTGCGTGGGTGAGTGGCGTTGCGTGGGTGTGTGGCGTTGCGTGTGTGTGTGGCGTTGCGTGTGTGTGTGGCGTTGCGTGTGTGTGTGGCGTTGCGTGTGTGTGTGGCGTTGCGTGGGTGAGTGGCGTTGCGTGGGTGAGTGGCGTTGCGTGGGTGAGTGGCGTTGCGTGGGTGAGTGGCGTTGCGTGGGTGAGTGGCGTTGCGTGGGTGAGTGGCGTTGCGTGGGTGAGTGGCGTTGCGTGTGTGAGTGGCGTTGCGTGTGTGAGTGGCGTTGCGTGTGTGAGTGGCGTTGCGTGTGTGTGTGGCGTTGCGTGTGTGTGTGGCGTTGCGTGGGTGAGTGGCGTTGCGTGGGTGAGTGGCGTTGCGTGTGTGTGTGGCGTTGCGTGTGTGTGTGGCGTTGCGTGTGTGAGTGGCGTTGCGTGGCTGAGTGGCGTTGCGTGTGTGTGTGGCGTTGCGTGTGTGAGTTGCGTGGGTGAGTGGCGTTGCGTGGGTGAGTGGCGTTGCGTGGGTGAGTGGCGTTGCATGGGTGAGTGGCGTTGCGTGGGTGAGTGAATGGTTAGCTGTTGCTTATGCGACGTATAGCACTTAATACTAAAGTAGGCAGACCTTCTTAGCCTTTGTGAGAATAATAGCAAAATAAAAATAAAAACCAGATCAAGTCAAGGACGCAAACGGCACCATGCTATTGTTTATTTACTCAGATGATTTGCATAAAAATGTAACTTGTTGCGTGTGTGAGTGGCGTTGCGTGTGTGAGTGGCGTTGCGTGTGTGAGTGGCGTTGCGTGTGTGAGTGGCGTTGCATGTGTGAGTTGCGTGGCTGAGTGGCGTTGCGTGGCTGAGTGGCGTTGCGTGGCTGAGTGGCGTTGCGTGGCTGAGTGGCGTTGCGTGGGTGAGTGGCGTTGCGTGTGTGAGTGGCGTTGCGTGTGTGTGTGGCGTTGCGTGTGTGTGTGGCGTTGCGTGTGTGAGTGGCGTTGCGTGTGTGAGTGGCGTTGCGTGTGTGAGTGGCGTTGCGTGGCTGAGTGGCGTTGCGTGGCTGAGTGGCGTTGCGTGGCTGAGTGGCGTTGCGTGGCTGAGTGGCGTTGCGTGGCTGAGTGGCGTTGCGTGGCTGAGTGGCGTTGCGTGGCTGAGTGGCGTTGCGTGGCTGAGTGGCGTTGCGTGGCTGAGTGGCGTTGCGTGGCTGAGTGGCGTTGCGTGTGTGGCGTTGCGTGTGTGAGTGGCGTTGCATGTGTGAGTGGCGTTGCGTGGGTGAGTGGCGTTGCGTGGGTGAGTGGCGTTGCGTGGGTGAGTGGCGTTGCGTGGGTGAGTGAATGGTTAGCTGTTGCTTATGCGACGTATAGCACTTAATACTAAAGTAGGCAGACCTTCTTAGCCTTTGTGAGAATAATAGCAAAATAAAAATAAAAACCAGATCAAGTCAAGGACGCAAACGGCACCATGCTATTGTTTATTTACTCAGATGATTTGCATAAAAATGTAACTTGTGAGCACGTTTCTCTAACTCTCCAATAATCCCATTACAACACTTTGTACAAATGAGATTGGGACTCATCCTTCCGAAGTCGAGAAAAATGTGCAACGCTGTGTTGAAGTTAATTTTTTTAATTAACAAAATGCAAATAATGTGGAGAGATTTCAAGTGATTCAGGAATGGGCGCCCTTGTAAAGAGAAAGTACGGCCGGCCTGGGCAGTGATAGGGGAGGAGGGAGGAGAAATGCGAGTCACGGCAGCAGCAGCCTTTGATGTGCCTGCCGGCCGGCCGTGAATAATTAGGGGGTGAGAAATGCGCTCGGAGGGCTGCCTTTGATGTGGTAATGCGAGGCAGGCAGGCGGCTGGTGGCATTGTGCACGCGCTTTTTAGGGCTTGCGCAAGCGCAATGACCTAAAAAGCACATGCACTTGAAGGAATCGCCAGTGGAATCGCCAGTGGATAAACACTGGATAAGCCCCTATAGAGCTTCGCCAGCTATGCGCTGAAGCGCATCAGCAGGCGAGCCCTAAAAAACTGCCATGGTGCAGTTGGTGGAGTTTTATCAGAACTCTGTCACAAGCGTTATGTGGAGTAGGCATAACTCAACAAACAACTCGGGTGGAGCGGAACTTATCGCCCACCCATACTTTTAAGCTGTACCGGAGCAGCAAGCCAGACTTGCACACTATAAATTGCAGGAGGAAAAAAACACTCGGAGCTGGTCTTGGCCTTTGGGCAACAATGAAAGCCTGCCTTCTCCCTCAGTCCCAGCTCATGTCCACCCTTGTACGATAGACCAGAAACTCCTCTCACTTACTTTATTCTTAAAATAATTAATTTAGGGCTAATAATTTCTCCACACCTTTCCAAAAACCTGATGCTGTAGAAGCTGTTGCTCTTCATGTTTCCCTTCTGTGTATGGATACTGTTGAGTTACAGCTGTTGCCAGTATTTTCTCAGCATATCACTTATTTTACATTGATGCTCTCTGTATCCATTATACTCTAACGGGCCCCTCATCAGAACTAAGGCCCCTCCTGTCTTCCTTTCTTGGGAGGGTACTATTAATATTACCTCCCGCACCTTATGTCTCTTTGGAAGAAAGCAATCATCTGATTACCCAGAAACAGATTACTTGTGTGCGATATGAAAAGTATCATTTGTTACTTGTCATATTTATTCCCTTCAGGGCCATACAAATTTTTCTCTTCAGGGCCATACATTGCACTAATTCCTTCTTTGTGCAGTAATCTAGATCCCTGGTGTCCTGTCATAGTCTGGTCACAAGTAGCAATATGTTTTCACATTCCCTGCAGAGTTAAGTCTATCAATGCCTTGTTTGTTTACAAAGAACAACTCTGCTATTTAACTCCAAACTTAAAGGGATGTTGTGCAACTTTGAACTGAACCGCAAAAGAAAAGTAAATAACTTATAAAATAAAAAACGCAATTGCCCAAAGGAGAAACTAGAAGCCTGAATGTTGTTGATGTTTTCTACTAGAAAGGACTGTGCTTGGTTGCAGGGTTGTGGTTTCCCCCTGTGTGTGTACGTAAAAGGGAATTTGTCCTGTCTGAGGTCTGTTTTTTTTGTGTCAATGTCCTTATCTTTCTTGTGCTATTAATTATGAGGATATTGTGTCTGAGCTATTGCAATGCTTCTCCTATCTCACCATAACCTCCTCCTATGCATTCTCAAGGATTCTGATCTAAAAGGAGGTAAACCGATTTGATCTTGAGCTCTGAATTTCATTTAGTGTGAGGCAGTATTAGAACTCTCCTCCTTGTTCTACATTCACTATGTTGACCACATGTACTGCAAGTTCTACACCCTGTTTCAATGTAGTCTTAAAGAACCGTCTCCCATACTGCTTCACAATGTCATGGTCAGTGATGTTCATGTCTTGCATCATGTGCGGGTAACACCCTAATATTGTGGCCCCCTAGCTGGTGGCGTTAATGGCCCTGAACAAGTTTTGTTCAATGAAGTTTTTGGAGGGCGTGGGTGTTTGACGCTGTCTGGCAGCTCACCTGCAGCGTTTGTTCACCACCGGGTGAAGGTGGTATTTTGCGGCACCACTGCTATTTGATGAAATGCACAATGAAGTAGTTAATTGATTTGTATCCGCAGACAAATGTGCTGTTTTTTTTCTGTCCCGCTGTAAACCATATGTAGCTGTTGCTTTGAGTACTTTTTTTGTGCACGGCTGAGGGGTGTTTTTCAAATCTTTCTACATGTAAGCTGGAGTCCTCTCATGGCACATCAGGTCTGATCAAACGGGGTGTGAATGAGTAAAAAAAAACAAGCATTTACAATGCAACGGTTTCGCCTTTGCAAAAGTTAGAGCTATTGGCATTGTAAATGACAACATTTTTATTTGTGTTGGTTTTAAAAACAGATAAATAAATGGCATTGTCATTTACAATGCCAATAGCTTAATCTCTCGCAAATGCCACACACACACACCCACAGAGAGCCCCCCACACAGAGCCCTCCCCACACAGAGCTCCTATAAATATATTTAAAAAAAAGGGTCCCATATCTCTCCTTAGTCCCTCTCACATACAGTTTGTTTTAAAGGGCTGGTAAAGGCAGGCTTTACTAAGCCACTCTGCTATCCACATAAAATATACAGATCTGTTCTTTGCAGCAGGCATATTAACCCTCTGATCTGCTTCATGACAAGTCAAAACTGCCACTAGACAAACCGCATCTCACTCTCTAGCAGTAACAATCACAACAGTTATCTTGACATCTTTATTACTGCCTGAAAGCTGGAGGCACAAGGAACTCTGCAGCAGTTGCTTTTCAAATTGTAAGTTATTGCTAAACACAGCGCCCCAACACCGGTCGTACCACCCTAAAGCCAGCCCTGTTGTCATGTATGAGGGAAAAAAACAGCCGAATCGTGTTTCAATTGCTGCTGAATTAATTTACAATCCCAGAGGAAGTTAAAAATGCGGTTTGCTGCTTGTTTTCCACTATAATCTCACCGTAAAAGCGCAAACACACGAAATGCAATCCCCACATGCCTGAAATCCACAAATAATCTCCCGCACCACCCCCGGTTTTGCAGAGCGCGAACTATTTCCCCTCATGTCTGCTATTCGCTTCTGTTGGTACCGCAGAGTCTGACGTCATCTCGACCTAACCAGATTAAACTGGCCTTGGACCTCGCAGGAGCTGCGGGGTCTGAAGTTTAGAATCAAATCACAGCCCTTATTGGAAGGGGTGTTGGCATTTTAAGAGTCGCTCTGACAGTTCATTTAGTCACTAGATGTTTTGATAATTTGACAGCCAGCCTGGCACCTTAAACAGAAAATAAAAAAGCAGCAGAAAGTACCTGGAAAGTCTTGTTTTCTATTTCAGTCTGAGGACATAAGAGTACTAGCGTGCCACAGAGCAGGTGCATCGTGTTTGTTTATACTCCTTTAGGCAGCGAGGTTTGCTATAGAGTATTTTTATTGTTTACAGCACCATGTGGATGCTCACATGAGAACAGAATGTTCACTGCATGCGTCTATTCTGAAGTGAAAACTCTTGAAGGATTGGGGGGTGGGGGGGATTCAGTATCTTTCTTTTTTTTAAAGTGGGGGCAGTGCATAATTGAAAAGAATGGATTGCATCTCAACAAAAAAGAAAACAAAAATGCACTCACAGACGGGGGTCATCCAACTTCAGTGGCCTCCCCAGGCGGATGCTGGCAGGAACCGCCCGATCAATCAACTCATCGATACTCTGAAGAGAAAAGAAGGAAATAGGGGTGGATTTGGGGTTAAGAATGTGATGCGATGTTTAACTGGTATGAATGGACGCTGGTTCATAGTGTGACAGTGGACGTTGCCTATATGTGGATAGCACCACTTACCAAGTTTCCCGTCCAGGGATTTCATTTAATTAAGTCCAACATGGGAATCCGAGCCACTTTACTTATGAATTATTGTGCCAAATTACAATGGGCTGTATTCAGGCGACGAAAAAAACAAGTCAGGTCCCGGGCCGTGCTGTGATTGGCTGCCGGCCCGGGACACCCCCGTGACATAATTTCCCAGGCAGCGATGTGATTGGCTGCCGGCCCGGGACACCCCCGTGACGTCAGCCAATCACATCGCGGCCTGGGAAATTATGTCACGGGGGTGTCCCGGGCCTTCAGCCAATCACAGCGCGGCCCGGGACACACGGCAAAAGGGCGGGGCTTAAAAAAAGACCCAGAAACGCCCCCGAATCGCGTTTTAACGGGAAAACGTGATTGACAGGCAATCTCTTCCAATGGCTAGCCTCCATTTATGGAGCTAGCCAATGGAAGAAGGGGCGGTTTCAAGTCCCCGTTATAGAGTTAACATTAGATTTCGCCTGGGCGGAGCAACTGCTACGCAGTTGCAACGCCAGGACGAAACCTAAAAACAGGCACCCTGCAAACAGACCTGAACAGGAGCTGTAAGGCTAGTAACAAGAACTGTGGTTTGACTCCCATATCTGAATCAGGTCCACAGAGTCGATGCCCAGCTGCAGCACGGATGCTTTTTTTCTTCCAGCACAAGAAAGGATGATGCGCATGAGAACCAGTACCTTCATGGACAGTGCAAGCCTACATAAGCAGGAAGCTCACGAGAGGAGCAGCCATTACGCTTCATTGCGTGCGACAGACTGAGCGTCTCCTCACTAGTGCGCATGAACAGTGAACAGGGCCGGACAGGAAGCTGTCTCTGCCCAGGCTGCCACACACGCGGGGTGAGGGAACAGAGAGTGACAGACAGAGGGAGATAGAGGGAGGGAGACGGAGGGAGGAAGACAAAGAGAGAGGGAGACAGAGAGGGAGAGAGGGAGGGAGGGAGACAGAGAGAGAGGAAGACAGAGAGAGAGGGAGACAGAGAGAGGGAGACAGAGAGAGAGGAAGACAGAGGGAGGGAGGAAGACAGAGGGAGGGAGGGAGAGAGAGAGGGAGACAGAGAGAGGAAGACTGTGGGAGACAGAGGGAGGGAGTCCGGGGTAGACAGAGGGAGGGAGAGGGAGGGAGACAGAGCGGGAGAGAGGGAGGGAAACAGAGGGAGAGAGATCGAGAGGGAGACAGAGGGAGGGAGATCGAGAGGGAGACAGAGGGAGGGAGACAGAGGGGGACACAGACAGGGAGGAGGGCGGCGGAGGGAGGGAGACAGAGAGAGAGAGACACACAAACAGAGACAGGGACAGACAGATAGAGGCAGCGACAGATGGATAGGGAGACAGAGGGAGGAAGACGGGGACAGACATGGACTGACAGTCAGATAGAGGCAGAGACTGAGACAGACAGAGACAGATTTGCAGAGAGACAGAGATGGAGATACAGAGGGAGAGGAAGAGAGGGAGACAGAGGGAGAGAGAGAGGGAGACAGAGGGTGACTGAGGGAGGGAGACCGAGTGAGAGGGAGGGAGACAGAGAGGGACAGAGTGGGAGACAGGGAGAGGGAGATAGAGGGAGGGAGACAGAGAGGGACAGAGTGGGAGACAGGGAGAGGGAGATAGAGGGAGGGAGACAGAGAGGGACAGAGGGAGACAGAGTGGGAGACAGAGGGAGACAGAGGCAGAGGGAGACAGAGGCAGAGGGAGACAGAGGCAGAGGGAGAGGGAGACAGAGGGAAAGGGAAACACAGGGAGACAACGGGAGAGGGAGACAAAGGGAGAAGGAGGGAGACAGAGGGAGGGAGACAGAGAGCGACAGCCATAGGGAGAGAGACAGAGGGAGAGGGAGAGAGACAGAGGGAGAGGGAGAGAGACAGAGGGAGAGGGAGAGAGACAGAGGGAGAGGGTGTGAGAAAGGGAGAGGGAGGGTGACAAAGGGAGGGAGACAGAGGAACAGAGACATAGGGAAGGTGACACAGGGACGGAAACAGAGGGAGACAGAGGGACACAGTCAGAGGGAGGAGGGCGACAGGGAGTGAGACAGACAGAGAGAGAGACAGAGAGAGGTAGACAAACAGAGGGATACAGAGGGAGAGAGAGGGAGGGAGACAGAGGGAGAGAGAGACAGACAGACATAGTGAGTGAGAACCCCCCCGACCCCCTTTAGGCGGTTCAGGCTTACTCGCTACAATCGCTCGTCACACTGCCTTACTGTGTCCCAAAAAGATGCATCTCCAAAAACTGTGTCACCAACATGAAAAGTTTGGAAAGCTTTGGTGTAGAATATAGAAGGTGTACCTGAGTGACCCTCCCCAAGGCCATTGCCAAGTAGGCCTGGCCTCCCCGCCATGCAAAGAGATTACTGTAATATTGCTAAGCATCCCTCCCTCAGTAAGTACGGACCCCCCGTTGAAACCTGGAGCACGCCCCAGAGGTAACCTACATGTAAAGAAAGAAGATTTGAGCCATATTTTGCGATTCACTAACTACGTGAGCTGACCCCATAGTGATAGGTCTAAAAAACACATTTCACAAGTACCCCCTGCGGGTGGCCCCGCCCGGTGGTGCAAGCCTACTACCAGCATTTGGCCTACCGTAAACCTAGTACCCGTTAGACTTTCCACCGAGGGCACATGCCGTATCTACAATGACTCAATAGCGCCTTCATGTTTACTTAAGGAAGGTTTTGACCTGAAGCTAAGGGACTCGGAGCGTTGTGAAACCCAGCATAGTTTAATCAGACATGATGTTGCAATCCATAACATCACTTCCCATGTCTGCTGATCTATCAAAGTCTTTAGACATAGGATATGAGATCTAAAGGGACACAGTCTTTTGCCAATTCAGCAGCAAAGTCTTAAAGCGTAGGATTAGCACAGTGCTATCCATGCCAAGCTGTAAGAATAGCCCAAGCCTTTTACCCCTCCCGGTACAACATTACAGCTTTGTTTTTGTTTTTTTTTGCTACCCAAGGGAGCACCCAGTTTAACTCTAAACAAAACCCGTACAGAAATAAAGTGCTGCTTAAATAATGCAATAAAGAAGCAGAGAACTCTGGGAAGTTCTCAAGTTTAGGTGGAGAGCAACTACACGTATAGATCATATTCAACATCAGTGGCACACTAGATTTGCTCTCCTCGTTAACGCCCTTGGAGATATATAACTCTGTCCCTAACCGAGGGAGCACCCTGCTTAAGTTTAAACAAAAACCTGTCCAGAAATAAAGTGCTGCATAAATTATGCAATAAAGAAGTAGAGAAATCTGGGTAGTTCTCACGTTTTAGGAACGAGCAAGGAATTGTGGGTTCAGCTATCATCCGTGATCACAAGAACACCTGTCGCCCAGCCGAATGCAGTTGTTGTGCCCTTCGCTGTTGGACCTGCATTCTAGTGGTCCTCTCACTTCCACACCTTGCTTTTTCCCTCCCAATCAAAGGTTTATTTTGGCTATTGGGTAGAGTGCAGTCCTAGCTGCCAGGGGTGACAGCACTTTACAGAGGACATTTGAATTACAATGGGAGCATAGCAGACTGCAGCACACTCACTCGAATATTGTGTGCCTCGAAATTGCAAAACAAGGATGGGAGGGACAGGGGCATTCAACCGGGTAAAGCATGTTAGATCCAACAGTACAGTACATGGCGGCCCCTACAGTTAGGCCCACCCATCGCCCCTGCTAGTGCTGGGAGTGACAGTGCTAACACATCCACTAACCATTGCACTCGTGCTTAACTATTCCCAGCTCCCCAGAAACGCCCAGGGTGGTGTGTTTCAATCTATATTGAATCAATTAACAGCTGTTGTTCCGCGTGTCGCTAAATTAGACAAACATTGCCACCACTGGCAGCCTGGTGTTTGATAATTAAGTGTTGGTGCTGAGCACTGATGCCCCTGGCTCACATGTAGCATGATTCCTTTTAGGCAGTTTTTCACAAACTATGAAATATCCTTAATCGTTACAGAAATTTGCAATTTGATGCACAGAGATAAACGATTCGCCCGGACTCACATGTGCTCCCGAAAGTGTGGAGCAAGGAGTTACAAGCCAAGTCTAAGTTGAAACCATCAGTTTAGCTGCTGCGTCTGCCCCCCCCCCCGGAATTGGGAGGAGACTAACTACTTGACCTGATCTGACTTCCAATTGGCAATTGACTATCCAAACATTGAATAAACTATTAGCCACACAGGATTATTACAACCATTACATTAAGGCGGATTAATTTTCCACTAAAATACACTATCTTCCTATTATGTTTTCCAGCAAGCAGGGTCAGTTTGGTCCCTTCTCGCACTCTGCGAGGAAGCAACCTTTAGTAACGTCTCCCGCACCAGAGGGGAAAGACATGGAAGCGTCCCACCCGGGGAAAGGGGGTGGGCAACCAGCTATGTACACCAAAGCAATGGCGCAGGTGAAAGGTAGTAGTTCTGCCCCAAAGAGATTATGCGCTGTCCTCGAACGCGCACTCATTACGGCTCCAACAAAATGAAGACTCATGCATCCTCTTTGATTTTTTTTATTGACGGTAATTGGAACGGCCACCCCGCATCTCTTCTGCGCTCCCCCGCCACCTGCTTAAACTCCGCAGGACGCGTCAGTAGCCCATTACCACTAGGGGAGCGCGCGCACGCGAGGGGTGAAAGAATAGAACAACTTTGACATCACCAGGGAGCCGTCGACTGGACGCGCCATTAACTATCTGTTCCACGCGCAGTGACAAACATGCCCGTGTTGGGATCAAAATAAATGCAGCTCCACACTGGCCCTGTGCAGTTCAAACCATTCTGTGAGTTCACTTTAATAGCGTGACCGAGGTCGCCCGCTACCTCCCGCATGACTACCGACACTGTAATTCTTTACAGCAGCTGTGACGACACAAATTCCACTATCACTCTGCTGGGAGATATTTATTGTTGTTTAGGCCATACGTAATGGTTGATTTAACGCTACAGTCAATGTAATAACGCTGCCGAAAACCGGGATCGAACCCGGGACCTTTCCATCTACCGACTAACGCTCTCCCATCTAAGCTATTTCGGCAGCCTCCTGCCATGCAGAGCCATGCTCACACTGCGACAATCCCCGTTCAATAGTGACACCAAGGGCACCCCAACACTCACCCTTCGGTACAGAGCGTGGCGCTCATCCTGCGAACACAAAAATGCCCCAATTCCGACGATGGCCGAAACTCCGATGGGCAAGCATGGAAACCTCGGCAAACCACCTTTAGTTCAAATCTCTCAGGACGCGCCAGGAACTCCTCGCCCGACCTCTTCCGTCCGCCGGACCCCAAGATAGCAGTGCCAAAATTGCCCTGCAGAGGAGAGAAAATAAGAGTCTTCCCCCCACAGGGACTTTTCGTCGTACTGCTCCCGCAGAAGCGTCTACCCCACCGTACTCCGACAGCTGCTTTTGCCTCCTGTACGCCCGATCCTTCCACTCCGCTTCTACCGAGTCTCCATCGCAACGATGCTGTTAACCTGGAAGGAAATAAAAGAGGCAAAATGAAACCAGTCAAGTCCCGGCCGCGCTGTGATTGGCTGACGTCACGGGGGTGTCCTGGGCCGGCAGCCAATCACAGCGCGGCCCGGGAATGACGCCACGGGGGTGTCCCGGGCCGGCAGCCAATCGCAGCGCGGCCCGGGACAAAGGGGCGGGGCTTAAAAAAAGCACCAGAAACGCCCCCGAATCGCGTTTTCGAGAGAGAGCGCGATTGACAGCCTCTGTCTCCCAATGGCTAGCCTCCATTTATGGAGCTAGCCAATGATAGACAGAGGCGGTCCAAACATCCCTACTGTAGACAATAGTTTTCGATCTGGGAGGGGCTTTGCCCCTCGCCAGGTCGAAACCTAAAAATCTGGTTCTTCAGTCCAGGGCCATTGTTCAAAACATATCTTTTCACTGGTATCTCCTTAAGGAGAACATATTTTCCTCCTCTATAATTACAGTGTATGTAAGAACTGCAGAAATACGTCTGTACGCTTCCCAGCTATGGATGTATCTTATTAAACAGGTCAAGATAAGATAGTGGACCAGCATCTAGTGTTCTGACCAAAGTCCAGGACATATCTCGCAACTTCCTGTTTTCAAATGCATTTGCACACCAAACTTAGTAGAGGCTTTCAAAGTTAGAACCGCAGGTTTGAGGCCACAATAGTGTTGCTTTTTTAACACATGATTCCACCATGTAACGCAGATCTTTCCACTTCAACTTTAACCTTGACCTATTACTCACTATATAGATTGTTGAGCTTTTTAAATTGGCATAAACTGCTATATATATTTTTTAAAGTTAAATTGAGTCTGGGCTTAATTTCAACTGGGAAAATTCAGAACAGCAGATTCTATTCGGGCAATATCCATGGGACTGTGCGTTTTTTAACTAGTAACATAGCTTTTATCTAATGTTTGTTTTAATGTAGGGAAAGCTAATATAAATGTGTTTAGTTGAAGTGATATTGCTGTGTTCTATTGAACACTTATGCTGGAAAATTCTGGTTACTGAGTAAAGATGGAGATGGTGCTAGGGTGATCAAAAGAATAGTCATAAGTTGTGGGCTTTAACAAGGGTGTCCTGGCGCCTCTTTTGTTTAAATTAGATACCACTGATAGGAGTAATCTCTTTAAAGTATCAGAAGTGTTCCGCCTCAGTTGAGTGGTAGGCACATAGCTGTGCTCCACATATGCAGACAATATTGTTATTAGAATAGGCTCCATGCAATGTTTCTTGACTGCACTAATTATATGTAATCAAAACAACAATCAGGTGGTGAACAAAAAAAAAAACATTACCCATCAAAAAAATAAGTGTTTATTTAACTGGAAAATGGTAGGTAAAATAACCGACCAGACCCATTCCCATGAGTATCTGTGGGTGTAGCAAGACAGGAGGGCTGGCTCAAAAACGCACACCGATGCCCAGAACCCTAAAGCCACCTTATTACAACATGAATAGAGAAGGCAGTATGTTGATCTCATCAGCATTGTGGCCGTCTTAACTCTTAACTGTTATGCTCAGAATGTATTAGCTCTGGTTATGAAACTGTTACTTAATGGAATATATTAAATAAAGGTCTGGAGAAGGTAATGAGTAAAGTTCTCAGACGTTTATTCTTTTTTGCAAATACCAGCTCTTTTGCACAAATGTTTGAGCATTTGAACAAGGCTCCTATTGTCTTCATGCAGTTAATTAACTACAAATATCAATTTTAGAGGAGCAAGTGAGCAATCATTAAAATTTATAATTTGGATGAATGAAAAAATCGTCTTCATGCCAATTATTAACCTGGTTAAATGTAGAATTCTCACACAGCTAGAAATCTCAGAAGACTGGTTCAGCAATCTCTGCTATATCCGTTACAAAAACAGTTTAAGAAAAATCAAACTACCTACTTTTGGGGAGAATATAGAAACATGTCTTATATGTAAAAGAGCACAGATAATGTTACATTTTTATACCAGGTTAGAGCTCAGCTCTATCTACTGACACACCTATACACAAGTATAAAGGCAACATTTACACCAGGTGTCTCCAACTACTAGTGGCTCCATTTACCTGTAAGTAGCTCTCGTCAATATCCAAAGAAGGTGATCAACACATGAAAGAAACGTACCCGCAACCAACCAAGAGAAGCACTCCTAGAGACGTGTGCTAAATTGAAGGAAGACAGGATCACATGTGTAACTACTTATAGCCCAGTCACCAACCAAGTGAAGAAAATAATCAACAGAAACTGGAGAATAGTAACATCTCACAATCTGAATTGGCCCACACCGATGTTTGCCAACAAGAGAAGCCGCAACCTCAAGGACTTGCTGGTGCACACGAGACCCCCACCTAAGAAAAAGAAAGACACACCTGGACCGTGGAATAACAGCCCAGTAACAGGCCATTACCCATGTGGAAACTGCACAGTTTGTGACACTACAAAACCCACAAAGGAATTACAGCTGCTTCCCAACTTCAATTGGAAATTAAAAAGACATACGAACTGCAACACAAGCCATGTCATTTACATGATAACTTTCCCGTGTCAAATGAGATATATTGGCATGACCTGTCGTAAAGCAAAACAAAGACTTTGCGAACACCGCAGCAATGTGAACTGTAAAAAAACAACCACAAAAATGTCAACTCACTACAAAGAATCTGGGCACTCTGTGAATGACCTACAGTGGGTCATCTTGGAAACCCTTGAAACTGGACAGGAATGCAGCTAAAATTTTATTTGAAAAAGAGCAACGTTGGGTGCACAGACTTAAGACAGATAGTGAGGGCCTGAATGATGCCGTTCCGTGGTTATGTCTTAACAAATAATTGATATTTTGCCTGAATTACGAATTTTCTAACGTTCTTTAACTATGAGAAAATTCAGAATGAGCGCGAAAGAGTACATTCTCATAAACTCCATTTGTCATCTTTTTCCAAGCTAGAAATGATTACAATTCTCATCTGAAAATTAGGTATAACAATTTAGTACAACTAATAAGTACAAACACTCGAGTAACTCTTCAGTTTCCATTACTATGCAATAAAAGAAGACAGGTTACACACTGGCGATTGATTCCGGGTCACCAAGGGCAGAGACAGCACAAGCTGCTAGACGGGTGTTTGAAGGCTAGAGGTATCGAGGAGCATTGTCCTTTTCGTTATGGAGTAAACCGCAAGTATTAAAACCCCTTTACTAAACTCTTTTTTTCTTCACTTCAAAACAGTGAAGCCTCCCCCTAACTGCCGTGGTTCCCGAGGAGACAAGTCTTACATAATGTAGAGGTACATT